>NW_027093942.1:0-1222500 GCF_022343315.1 Plenodomus lingam
GTAAGTGTTATAGACTAGCCTTAAGGGGGGAATGCAATAAGCGTTAATAATAGTATTTAGTATCTTAAAGGAGAGATAAGCCCTCCACGCCTTTTTATAGGTGTCTAGTGTGTTCGCTTAGTAGTAGTGTTAGACTTAGTCTGTCTTATATTAGACCTAGGCTTAGGCATAAGCCTAAGTCCTTTATATACCCCTAACCTTCCCCTATAAACTATTGTAAAATCGTCTTTCTAGGGGTCTAGGGTTATATCTTTGTCCTCTATAATCTATATTAGGCTTTATTGCTATATTTTTTAGTTTTATTATTATATCTTTGTGTTCCTTCCTAATTTATAACAGGCCTATATATTAAGCGGTACGCGCGCGTAGCGTCTATACGCTTGTTTTAGCACCCTACTATAAAAGTTCTAATATAGCTATCCTACCCTACTATAAATTTCCTAAACTTACTTTGTTATACAACAGATTTTCCCTACTAATTAGCCCCTTCTCTAATCTTTTTCTATTAATCCTGCCTATCTAGTCCCTATTATATCTTTGTCTACAGCTACTAGTGCTAGTAGTAGGGATCTACTATAAGGTAGTTAGACCCCGCGCTAGGCCTACTAAGATAAGGTGCGTACTTCTAATATTCTCCCTATATTTCCTGCACTAACTTTTTATTTAGCACACATCTCCCTAAACCTAGTTACTTAGTAGCTTTATTATTTCTAGTAACTTAGATAATAAGGAATATAATAGTAGCTTTATAAAGCCACTTCCCTATAATTAGTGTATTAACTAGCTTTGTCTCTTTAGCAAGTGTAACTATTAGAAGGGTAGTAGTAAGTTCCCCTTAATTTTTATTTTCTTTGTGGCGAGTTCTAACTATATCTAGGGCGCTTATATAAGTCCTGCTGTCGCGGCTATAAGACTTATACTTAGTTAGAAGCTATCCTTACTAATAATCCTAACGTTCGCTAAGCCCTCTGTAACTAGCTTTAGTTTTATTATAGTTACTAGGAGGATTGCCTTTATATTGCAAAGAAGGGGACCCTTAGCACTTTTATAGGGAAACCTACTAAAGGCACCTATTACTAGTTATTGCAGGAGGGATATTAACTGGATCATAGAGCATCTTGATCCTAATCAATCCTAATCAATCCCGATCAATACCCCTGTATGACCCACTATCTAATTGACTGCTAGCTTACTGCTAAGTGCCTAACAAAAAGCAGGAGCTCTAGTAAGGAAGGTTTACTAATTATTTACCTTCTAGTAAGGGTAGCTAAAGCTCTATATATATAAGTACGATCGTAGTAGATATAATCTAATAATCTATCTCCTAAATTATTCCTAACCTTAGTAATCTAAATTTCCACAGTTATAAGCCTAGTTCGCGCTTTACCTTATTAAAGATCGTCCTATCTATTTAAGCGTATTGTTTAACTTAGACACTAAGCTAGCAAGCTTTACTCTTTATACTATTTCTTAAGCAGAAGCTTACTTATTACTCTTCTACCATAAGCGACTAAATCCTAAAGGGGGATATCCTACTTACTAGATTAACTAACTGGCCTACCTGGTACATTCAATTTAGATACTATGCCCTAACTAAAGGGATCTAGGCAGAGGTAGACCCTAAGGCTCTAGATGCTAAAAACTACTTTAAAAATAAACCTATCAAGCCTAACATGCCAACAGATATCGCGCTATCTAACACAACAAGCAAGCAGTACAAGCTCTAAATAGCTTAGTACTAAGCCCGCTTATTAGATTAGGCATTAAAGTTATTAGCAATCTAGAACCTCTTTACATAGGTTAATAACATAGTAGATTAAGGGATCCTTACCCTAGCCTATATAGAGCTTGTTAATTAAGGAAGAGTAACCCTCTAAGCACTAATCTAAGTGCTCCACAATAACCTAGCGCTAACTAACTTAAGCGCTGTAACACTAGCAAGATCGCAGTATAAAGCTTATTGTAATAACTTAGGTAGGTAGGGTATCTAAAAGGTATCCTATACGACTTAAAGGCATATAGGAGTGCGCGTCTATATAGAAAAGGATAAGATTCCTACACCTATAGGTCTTGTACGAAAGGACAAGAAGAATATGCCTATTCTAACTATAGGCGAGCTATTCTCTATATATATTAGTAAGTTAGGCCTTTATTAGGCCTAACTTGGCATAGAATAATAGGCAGGCAATTCTGCCTTATTGTTACACTACCCCCTCCTGTAGAGAAAGGATAGTCCCTATCCTTAGGATTAGGTTTAGATCCCTTATCAAAGAAGAGCTTTTTGCAAATAATTCTACCTTTACCTCTGCCTTTACCTTCACTTCTTCTTCCTAGGGCACGGACCCCTATCCTTAGCCTACCTATAACTAGCCCTCTACCTACTAACTTTCTTATTCCTATATCCCTAATTTTTTAATTATTTAACCTAATCTATCTAAAATTTAGTAAGTATTTAATCTATGTAATTAAATAGTTGCTAATCTAAATTAGAACCTTTAGCTATGCTAGTACTAGTACTACTAGGAGTCCTCCCTGTTGCTTATCGCGCTCTCTATATAAGAGTAGTTAGGGCTCTAGCTAGGGGTAGGTTTAATAATTTTAATTTTAAGTTAAAGAATTCTAAGAAGTGCTAGTACTATATCTCCTAGAATAAGTATTGCAATCTAGTAAGTATCTAAGTCTAATAGGGTTCCTTTACTAATCCTAGCAGATTCCTTCTTTTATTAGCTAAGAGTACTCTGCCCTTAGGGGTGCTCTAGAAGAATACTATAGTCTAATTAGAAACCCTGCTAAAGGGGATAAGGATAATAAAGCTGTAGTTACCTATTAGAAGGATATTAAGCAGTTTAAGGCTGCTATTTAAGAAACTACCTAAAACCTAGCTAAGTGCGTTACTATTACTAATACTTAGACTAAGGGTATAGAGGCTACTAAAATCCTTATAGCTACCTATTATACTGCTATATCTAATTTATATTAGCTTTAGAACAGTATCTATAAGATAGTCTTAGCAGTTAAGGGCTTAATAAGGGCTATTAAAGAACTTAAGGAGGAATTAGCGCTAAATTAGGAGGCAACTTTCCTAGTCTAGGCTAAGATAAAGGCGTTCTACAAGAAGGAGTCTAAATTAGTCCTAGCTCCTATCCCTGCTCCTGCACCTGCTCTAATTCCTGCTGCACTAGTTATCTAGAAGCTAGTAAAGAAGGATAGTCTAGGCGCGATCTTAGCTAATACAGAGTCTAAACTAGGTTCTAATAGAGAGATAGATATAGAATAAAGAGGTTTCCTAGGGGTAGTGTCCTAGGAACCTTTAAGGTTCTAAATAGGATATAACAATAAATAGCGACAAGAATAATAGTAATAGATAGTAGTTAATAGGTAATGCGTAGCTAAATAGGATGTGAATTAGTTCTAATATTAGGCATAATTATCGTGAAGTAATATTAGGTTCTCTTTCCCTTTTTCCTAGGCTTAAATCTATTTTAGTAAGCTGCGTAGGGGACCTAGCTAATTTAGATACTATTAGTAGAATACCTATAATTTATAGGGAGCACCTATAAAGTTAGAGGTAGGATACTAAATAGGATTAGGATTATGTCTAACCTACTTAACCTTATATTTTAGCTTAGATTAATATAATTTGCTAGCTAGGATTTCTTCCACCTCCTATTCCTCTATACCTTATATAGGAGTACTAGGGGGTTTTAGAGCCTCTTATCTAGGTAATAGGTCTTAGGGATCTTTGCATAGTATATTAGGAGAGAAAACGTTATAGATCTTAGAACTAGGTAGCAATTAGAGGCGATACGCGTTTCCTACTTGTTCTAATACCTTAAAGGGACCTTCCTATTATTTAGATAGTTTTTGGCTAGGTTATAAAATAGCAAGATTAGTAGTAGATAGATAAATATAGTTACTAACCTTCTAGTTAACTAGATAGTAATAGCGATTAGTAGCAGAGCGTATTTAGTCTTAAGCTCTTTCTATATTTTCTTTAGCAATCTTCTAGGCGTCGTGTATCTAAGTAGTAAGGGATAAGGCGTCCTTGTGGTTCAGTTTCTCTAGTATGGTGGATAGGGTCTTTTCTAGTTTCTAATTCTAACTTTGCTTTAGTAAGGAACTAAAGAGGAGCTAATATAGAGCTATGCTAATAGATAAATATAGAAGAGTACTTTAGGCACAGTCTATTATAGGTAGTAGGTCGCTCTAGTTATCTTAGTAATAGGATACAAAAGGCCTTAGTCTCTAATTAATATACTTATTTATAATCTTAGTTTGTCTATTAGTTTGTTTATAGTAGGTAGTAGAGAGCTTAACTTTAGTGCCTATAATCTAATAGAACTTAGACTAGAAACTAGATATAAACTAAGGGCCTTAATTAGAAATAATAGTATCTAGAGTGTGTCTAAATTAGTACACCTACTAAACAAATAAGGTAGCTATACCTTAGGCGTCTATAGTTTTGTAGCAAGGGATAGTAATAGCTTACTTTAATAGGCAATTAATAATAACTATAATCTAATTATAACCACGTTAATCCTAGGGAAAATCCTTAAAATTAATGCACAAGTGTTGCATTAGTAGACTAGGGATAGGAAGGGGATAGAGTATGCTAGGGAGTTAGTGCTGTCTTAGGTGCCCTCTCCTGCATAGGATATAGTTCTAAACGTAGCGTTTATAGGTAGTCTCTATACCTTTCTAGTAGTAATGTTAGGCTAGAATCTAATAGGTTTTAGTAGCTAATAGGTAGGTAGTAGACACTTAATTATAAGCCTTACAAATTAGTCTAGTACATAGGACTAATCTAGCAGGCACGCAAAGTTAATCCTAGTAGAGAAGGAGTCTGTTTTCTATCTAATAGTGCTTAGGCAACTCTAATCTTTCTATTAGGAATAAGGACCTATTTTCTTAGAGAAGAGTTTTAATAAGTTCTAGGGATCTAAGAGTTATAGGGTTCTAAACTACTATAATTAAAGCAAGGATTAGTAAGGAACGCTTAGCTAGGTAGTCTTGCGCTAAGTTAGAGTTAATTTAGGGGTGTAACCTATCTAGGGAGATTATTACTTGTAAGCAATTATCCCTTTAAGTAGTCTTAAGGTTAACTATATCCTATTCCCTTCTGCTTAGGATATCCGCTTAGGCGTTGTAAGATCTAGGAGTATACTTAATTTAGAAGTTAAAGGGACTTATAACCTCTAGCTATCTAGCTTGCCTAGTACTAAGGACTTTAGTAGATATAAAGTACTCTAGTACTCTATAGTCTGTGTATACTCTAATAAGGTGCTAAGTACTTATTAGGTTAGCACGCTATTTCTTAAAGGCGCAGATTATTGCAAATAATTCTTTATTATAGATTTCCTAATTAAGTTTAGAACTAGTAAGGGTCTAACTAAAGAAGGATATAGGGTACTATTTCCTATTAGGATGCTCTTATAAGAGGACAGCTGCAATAACTCTATTAGAGGCGTCTGTCTCTAGTTTTAGAGGGTACTTAGGATAGAAGTAAGCTAAGCTTAGGATTACTAGCAGGGTATTCCTAAGCTAGTTAAAGGCTTGTTAGTATTCTAAAGTCTATATAAATAGGGTAGCAGGACTCTAGAGGGTAGTTAAGGGCTTAGCTATCTTAGAGAAGTTTTCCACAAATTGCTAGTAGAATCTAGTAAATCCTAGGAAGGACTTTACTCTAGTTATTGTCTTAGGAGCGGACTAGTTTTAGAGTACTTTAACTTTATTAGGGTCCACCTCTAAGCCTTTGTTAGTTAGGATATAGCTAAGGTAACGGGTACAGGTTGTATAGAATTTGCTTTTCTTGATATTAGCCTGTAATCTAGTAGAACAAAGACGCTTAAGGACTTTTTTAATATGGTCCTTGTAAGTAGCAAGGTTTTTAGAGTAGATTAGGATATTATCTAGATAGGTAATATAGAAGTTATCTAAATAATCTATTAGTATATTATTTATATAATACTAATAGGTTGCTAGTCTGTTACACAGCCCAAATAGTAGGACTTTGTATTTGTAGGCACTATATCTAGTGCAGAAAGTAGTGTACTCCTCTAAGTTAGGGTCTATTTAGATCTTATTAAAGGTAGCACAAATATCTAGCTTAGTAAAGATTTTTGCTTTAGCTAGCTAGGATAATAGATTATCTATGCAGGGTATTAGATACGCGTCCTTTCGCGTTAAGCTGTTAAGCTTATAGTAATCCACACAGATCCTAAGGCCTCTATTTAGCTTCTTAACGTATAGGATAGGAGAGGCAAATAGGCTCTAACTAGTCTTAATAAAACCTTTCTATAGGTGCTCTTGTATATATTCCTTAGTAGCCTAGAGTTCCTTAGCATTTTAATAATAGAGGGGACTCTAGTAGTTTAGAAGGGGTTCCTCTAGGACTATCTTATAGTTATAAGGCTAGTAGATTAGAAGTTTGTTAGCCTTAGCCTTGTTAAAGACATCCTAATAGGAGTTATAGTTAGATAGGAGCTTCTAATCTAATAAGCAGTGGTTAAGAGTATCCTATTTAGATAGGGTTTGGATCCTACGCTTAATCTTATATAGGCTAGTAGTAAAGAATTTATTAGAAGATTTTTTTATATTAAAATAGAAAGCATTAGCAGAAATAGTAGCAATTTAGAATTTTGCGGGTAGGGTAATAGTTAGTGATTAGACTAGGGTAGGTAGCGTGATAGGTTTGGTAGCAGCCCTATAAGCGGCTAGAATTTTAAGTATACTACGTATCCTATTAATTAAACTAGGACTGTTTTAGTTCTAGTTCTCCTCTTAATCCTAAAGGGCGTCTCTTTGCAAGATATTATAGGTAACTAGAGTAGACAGCACTTGCTAGTAGAGTTGTACTAGAATAGGAGGGGCGGGGTTGTAGGTTAGAGGATATTTCTCTAGCTAGATTAGTTAATATTTATCTGTATTAATTAGGATTTAGAACTATTTTAGCTAGTATTGTCTAATAATACAATCCTAAGAACCTAAGTCTACTATTATAAAGGGGCAGTTATAAACCTTTTAGCTACTAACTATTATATAAAGCTAAATATAGTAGGCAACTAGGGAGGTAATTTAATCCTAGAACCCTTTAATAGTGAGCTTGTATAGTAGCTTTTAGATAGGTACCCTAAGCGTAGAAGAGATGTTATAAGCAATTTTTGAATTAAGAAATAAGTAACCTTAGGCCCTAGTATCCACTAAAGCATTTAGTTAAACACTAGATCTGTTAAGGCATAAGGTCATACGTGCAAGCAAATAGGAACTAATAAACAATTTAGTTAAGGAAAGGTTTAATAGGTTATATTAAGTTAGGCCTAGGAAGGAGGATCCTCCTAGGCGTTGTTGTTTCCTATCTAATAGCTATCTAAATTAGTTAATTTAGCGGTATCTTCTTCCTTAGAATTTTTAATAACCTATTCCACATCTATAGCCTAAATCCTAGGGGGTTTAGGGTAGTTACTAGAGAAGTGCCTAGGCTTTCTATAATTATAGCAAGTTATAGGGGTTCCTAGCGTAGTAGCGCTAGGAGTGGCTAGCGTAGCGGATAGGGGTTAATTATTTTAAGGGGTAGTGCCTTGTTGTTACAAGTAGGGCATATAAGGTTTAGCTATTAAAGGTCTATTATAGGGTTTCTAATTAGCGTCTAAATAGGACTAGTTTCTAGAGTATTAGAAGGGGGTTAGACCTTTTCTAGATAACAGAGTAGTCTAGGTAGAAGTAGATAAGGTAGGGTATAGGCGGCGTTCTATATTAAAAGTGGTAAGATAATCTACTATAGTCTTGAAATTATTGTGCTAATTCTGTTAGAAAGCAAGGTTTAGCATCCTTAGGGAAGGTGTAATCTTTATCTAGAGGTAGTAATACTACTCTAATTAGGGTACTTCTCCTCTAATAGCAAGACTCTAGAATTGTAACTTAAAAGTAGGGAACATCTCTATATTAGTTATATATAGGCGGTTAAATACAGTCTAACTCTTAGCTATCTTATTTCTAGTAATAAAGTAAGTTTAAAGGAGGGTAATTATTTCCTTAGCTTTTTAGAATTAAAGACTTAGGGAATTAGATAGGTAACGTGGCTCTAAGTATTCTCTTGCTAGTCCTAAGTAGTGTCCCTAGACTAACGCCATCTAAGCTCTAGAAGAGGGGTAGTAATTAGCGTTAATCTCTAGCCTATCCTAAATAGATGCTTGCTATTATCTAAAAGTAGGATTAGCACTATTACTAAGTGTGGAGATATGCGGCGTCTTTTTAGATTGTCTCTTAGCTTTTATAGTATATACTATAGGGTTTAATATAGAAGCTAAAGACTAGCTAGGTTAGGTAGTACCCTATATCTCCTTATAGAGGGAGGTGTTGTACAACTAATTAGTAAGTTACTTAACTTATTCTTCTAACCTCTCCTTTTTAGATAGGGTTAACATGTATTTATCTTTAAGGGAGGTGTTACTTTAAGATTTCCTAGGAGCCTAAGGTACCTTAAGAGACGGATAGGAAGAGGGTCCTTCTAGGAGGGCGTTGTCAATTAAGTCCTCCTTATCTAATTTCTTTCTATTAGTGAATAGGCTTTTAAAAGTAGCTAAACTAGATGCCCTTCCTTTACCTTTATCTAACATTTTGTAGTTAATAAGAATAACAAATCTTTTCTTTTCTTTTAGGGGGTTTGGTTATAGGAGGATATTAGCTTTGCCTCCAATTCCTCTAGGCTTTTAGTAGTCTCTAGGTCTCTACCTTAACGCAATCTAACGCGATTTTTCTAAAGGTAATCTAGCACCACCTATAGGTCTAGAAGTCTAAACCTATAGGCTTTAGTCGTTAGAAGTTCTAATAGCTGTTCTAACTGTAGAGTTGTAGGGTTAGGTAGCTACTAGAACTAAATTAGTAGCTTAAAATAACAATAAGTGCGATATTCTTAAATGCTGTTACTAGCTAGGATAATATTCTTCTTGTAATGTAACAACTTAGGTAGGTAGGGCATCCAAAAGGTATCCTATACGACTTAAAGGTATATAGGAGTGCGCGTCTATATAGAAAAGGATAAGATTCCTACACCTATAGGTCTTGTACAAAAGGATAAGAAGAATATGCCTATCCTAACTATAGGCGAGCTGTTCTCTATATATATTAGTAAGTCGGGCCTTTATTAGGCCTGACTTAGCATAGAATAATAGGCAGGCAATTCTGCCTTATTGTTACACTTATCTTGCTAAGGCAAAGATAAGTAGCTAAGACGCTAATTGCTAGCAGAAGGAGTAGATAATCCTGTATACGCAAGCTAAGGTATACAACGTTCCTAATATTAAAGGATAGCTTATAGTACAAGATTATCTTAAAGCTCTATCTACTAGGATCTTACTAGATTAGGGTTAAACTATGTTTCAAAGGATTATTAAAAAGTTAGTAATAGGAGAGCTAACTTATAACCTCCCACAGGTTACCAAGATCTATTTATTACTGCTCTAAGAAAACAACATAAGATTAAGCTCTAAGGGTCCTAGAGTGTTTGCAACAATAGGAGCTCTACCTTCTAACTAACCTAAGAAGGAGTCTTTATGTCTATGCAGTAGATCTTACCTATAGAAACCTCCTAAATGCAAAAACGTTATTAAAGCTTAGATTAATATAGGTAACAAGCTCACCACTACTTAACAATTAGAGATTAAGAAAAAGATTAATAGGAATCCAAAATTCAAAGAGTTAAGAAAAACTCTAATTAAGTCCTATCCTATTAATCAAGATTATGGTGGTAAGGCAAAAGAAAACGCGATCACCTATCTAGGCAGTATCTAGGCAGCACTAATTAACCCTATATTAATAGCGGAGAAAACAAACAGGATCTATTTAACCATAGACTTTAAAGCTTACGCTCTATTAAAGAGTACTATCTTTAACAACAGGGGTGCAGTGCACCTAGTTAATAATATAAGCTACCTAGAAGAAAGCTTGTTTAGATTAGTTAAATATAAGATGGTTAAAGTAGGAACTTAAGCTTTTCTAATCTTAGGCAGAGGGACTAGAGTGATCCCTAATACTCTTAATGGACCAAGAGGTCTAAAAACAGAAGATTTGGTGCTTACTAACGTAGTATTAGTAGAAGGTTTTTATGTAAATATTATATTAGAAGCTTGATTGCTTAAAGCAGGAGTTTAGTTCCTTAGGCTAGATACCACCTTGTAGTTTAGATTATTAGGAAAGAGCGTTGTATTAGCCAAGTTACTGCGCAAGTTTAACTTAACTTTCCTAGAATACAAGCCCTCTACCCCTTATTAAATAATCTAAAGCATAGTGCCCAAATAACCCTAGCGATCCTAGATAACTTACCTAAGACACAATAGTAAGGAGCTTTAGCACTAATAATTAGGCTATTTAGGACCTAAGGCGCTTAAAGCTCTAGTTAAGTTAGCAATAAACGTTAGGATTAAAGGAACTCCTAGGAGCAAATGCGAGCACTACGCTATTACACATGCCTAACAGGTTATATTAAGATAACTAAGGGAAAGATTACCACGTCTATACTACTAGGTATTATAGGATCTATTTAATATGCTAATAGGTATAGCTTACAAGCAATAGATCTTAGTATTAAAATGCGACTACTTAGGAAAGCTTTATACCTATCTACTGCAAGCTAAAAACCTTAATAAGATTATGTAGGTGTTTAAAAATTTTAAGAGCTTAATACTTAACTAATATAAGCTTAGTATAGTTAAGATTATACAAGATAACGATGTTGCAACGCTCCCTTAGCGTGGCGAATCTCGCTTTTAGATCTAGGCAGCTAATAATAGTATCAAAATTAAGAGCTCACCTGTATATACCTATAAACCTAATAGAGGAGTAGAAAGAGCAGGGCAGGAGATTATAACAAAATTAATTAAAATAAGGATTAGTGCTAACCTACTAATAAAGCTCTAGCCTAAAATTATTAAAGTAGCAACTTAGCTCTATAATATAAGCCTATCCTATACTTACAATATAATATTACCTAACAAAGTGCTAGATTGTTAGTTTACTAGATACTTTAGGTAGTGGCAACCAGAGCAGATAAGGGAGGCAACTGCTAATCTCTGCCCTAATTAGAGTGGAATATACGCCTATGGCTGTTAAGCTTACCCCCTTAATAGAGATTAAGCAGCTAGGCGTTATAAGAGGGTTTTTAAGGTGAACCCTTAGGGTTATATTAGATATCTAGTAGGATACAGAGCATCTAATATATACAGGATATAGATCCCCTTGCTTAATTAAATTATTACAACGTGGAATGTTACCTTTAATAAGGATCTTTTCTACAAAGAGAAAGATCTAGAGTAGCTTTAATAGTTAGAGGCTTAAAAGATAGTTAACGTTATTAGCAAAGATAAGATCTGTGATGCAGGAGAAGTATATAAAGAGCTTAATATCTTTAATTAGCTTTATATTGCAGCAGAGCAATATAAGGAGTCTAGTAAGTAAGAAGGACTAAACCTAGCGCAGGAGCTAGGGGGTAGGGTAGAGCTAGAGAAGGTAGATAATTAGGCTAGCTAGCCTAGTAATTCACAACCCCCTAAGTAGACACCTCTAGCGTAGGTACTAAGCACGGCTAGCTTAGCACAAAGGATCTATATAAAGTCCCCTAAGCTAACAGGGCTCTAAACTCTTAAACTAACACTAGAACTAAACTTTAGTATAGGAAATAAAGGATCTATACAGGTTATAGATTAGGGTCTTACTACCTAAGATAGTAGTAATCTAACTTACTTTAACGCTATAATAGGTAGCTCCTAGGAAAGACCTAGAGGGGAGAGTGCTATTAGTGGGTCACTCTATAAGAGCACAGAGATAGGTAAGGGCACCCTATCTAGCTCTTATAGGGGTGGTAAGTAGAGCTCCTACCTACCCGCTTTAGGACTAGATTCTGTATCTCCTGCAGATCCCTTATAAGCGGCACCTAGAGCTCCTAGAAAAAGTAGAAAACCGCAAGTTAAAGGACTACCACTAACGCGTGTTAGTAAGCGAGCTTAGGGATAGGACCCTAATAAACCACTAGGAGGCTTTATAAGTATAGGGATATACATAGTAATAGATCTATTAAATATAGATCTAATTAGAAATCCCTTGCACAATCTTTTAGTACATCCTAAACTAAACGCTATAATCCACGCTGTGATCGCAGTAGTAATAGGGAGCAAATCTCCTAAAAACCCTAAAAGGAATACGCACTAGGACGCTCTACAAAAAGAGCTAAAATAATAGAAGGATCTCTATAACTACTAAATAGGATAGCAATTTAGAGATGCAGTATATAAAGAAATTAATACTCTACTAAAAGCTAGTACCTAGGAGGAGATTAATAGGCTAAATACAGGAGAGCGTCTACTCCTACTTAAATAGGTGTTTACATACAAGCTTAATTAGGATAGTTACCTAATTAAGTGCAAAGCAAGGATAGTAGTAAGAGGAGATCTATAGCTTACTAACTTAATTCATTTAACCTACGCAGCTACCCTAGTAGCTTAAACCTTTAGGACTATAATAGCTATTAGAGCTAAGTTTAACCTTAAGATATATTAATATAACGTTGTTAGAGCTTTCCTTAACGCCTTAAGGGATTAACACCCTATAGTTATCTGCGAGCTACCTAAAGGATATTAAATACCTAGGAAGTGCGTTAAGCTTAAACAAGCTCTATATAGATTAAAAGACTTACTATTATTATAGTATAACAAGCTCTTAACTACACTCTAAGAAAATAAGCTTATTGCTTCTAAAGAGGAGCTATGCCTATTCTTTAACAGAGATCGCAGTATCTTGTTAATATTCTATGTAGACGATATCCTATTACTCTATCACCAAAACTACGCAAGCTAAGCTTATAAAGTTATCTAAGCTCTAAAGCAAAGATATACTATAGAAGAGAAGGGACCTGTAAGCTAGTTTCTAGGGGTAAGAGTAATCTAGGATAGAAAGAGACAGATAATAACGCTTATTTATAATAAATACATTAACAAGATTGCAAAGAAATTTAATCTAGTAGAGACAGGAAAATTCCCTGCTACACTACTATTAAGTAAAGATATTAAAAAGAGCACTAGAGAAGCTACCAAAAAGAAGATCAAGGACTATCAGGAGCGCGTTAGATTAATCCTTTACACCTTAATTATGGTGCGCCCTAATATTACCTATGTAGCCTCCTAGCTCTCCTAATACCTTACTAACCTATCTAAACAACACTTTAATACGGTTAATTAAGTAATCATCTATCTATACTAAACTTAATACTAATTAATCTAATATAGGAATAGGGATCCTAATAAGCTTATAATATATAGTAATGCGTTATTTGCTAATAATATTAATACTTAGCAATTATTATATAGATACCTAATTACACTCTTTAGAGGACCTATTATTTAGAAGGCAGCTTAATAAGCAACTATTACTACTTTAACTACTAAGGTAGAGCTCCTTGCACTTAAGCAAGTAAGCAAAGAAGCAATAGTGTTAAAACACTTTTTAACTAAAATACACCTTACTTTAGATACTACCTAGACAATTAATTGTAATAATTAATAAACTATTAGGTTAGTAGTAGGCAATAACAAAAGGATTACTACTAAGCTGCGCTATGTAGATATTTAAAACATGTGGCTTAGGCAAGAGTATATAAAGGGATCTTTCTACATTACCTACCTACCTACTAGTAATATACTAGCTAATAGGCTTACTAAAAACGTAACTATATAATAATTTATAAGGTTTAGGGAGCACCTAAAGTTATATAATAGTAGAGTATATATTATATAGTATTAATTAAAGTAAGGTAGTATATAAGATCTATTAATATATAATACAAAAATAACTAACTATAGCCTACCTCTCTATTATTAACTAGGCAGCTTCCCTAAGGAGCTCTATCACGCGCGCAAAGCGTGCCTTAGAGTCTATAGGGAGCTACCTAGGTTGCCCTATCCTAGGATCTACAGGGGGAACCTTAGAGGAGCTAGAGTCCTTATCTTCTAATAAGGAGCTCTAGGCACTCTTAGCTATAGAAGCAGCCTTGCGCGCAAGCTTAGTAGCAGTAGCAGTAGCTTTTACTAGCTCCTGCTATTTAGCCTTGCTCTCCTTAAGGAGCACTAAGACCCTTTGCTTCTTATCCTTAAGAAGGTCTTAGCTCTTACTTACCTACTTCCTTACTAGGAAGGATAGTATAGAGCGTTAGGTAAGCTTAGGGCTATTAGTTTATTAGTATAAGATCTTACTAAAAGTATTATAAAGGAAAAATTCTTGTATAGATTATATATATTAGGACACAGCTATACCTAGAGGAGCACTACTAGTACTAAGTCCCCCTACTAGAAGAGTTATAGCACTTACTATTAGACTTATTAAAGAGCGCTAAGTGTAGATAATTTAGACAAGTTTTAGCACAACAAATACTAGGCTCTCTATAGCAGGAGGATCTTAGGGTCTCCTTAGGAGCTAGAGAGGGAGCAGGCGCAGGAGTAGGGGCCTTAGGTAGGGTCTAGGGGGGAGCAGGAGCTAGAGTTAGAGCTAGAGTAGTAGAAGCTAGAGCAGGAGCGCCTTACCTTAGCTTCGCGATCTTAGCTATAGTAGTAGTAGCTACGCGCTTAGCTACTACACACTCTATAATAGCCTTACGCTTAGTAGTAGCGCGCTCTTCTTTAGTAGTAGTAGCTTTAGCAACTGTAGCTTTAGCTGCGTAGGAGGTAATAAGGGTAGCGCGGGCAGAGCAAGCGCAAGTAGCAGGTTTTAACTTTAACTAAGATAGGTTAGTAGGGATACAGGTATAGTTTAGATCTTTAGGGTTAGATAATCTTATAACTTAAGCTATAGTAAAGATTATAGTTAGGTAGATAGAGTTATAGAGCTCTATCTAGACAATATCTACGCGTGTAAGCGCAGGCTAAACAAGGAAGGCGCGCTAGTTAGTATCTAAAGGGTAAGCTAATTTAACCCTTTAGATATACAACGCTCTTATTAGCTACACTACCTACTAACTATAAGCGCAACCACAATAACAAAAGATCTACCTACACCTAGGGGGTGTGTTGTAGGAGGGATATTAACTAGATTATAGAGTATCTTAATCCTAATTAATCCTAATTAATCCTAATTAATACCCCTGTATGACCCACTATCTAATTAACTACTAGCTTACTACCAAGTGCCTAACAAAAAGCAGGAGCTCTAGTAAGGAAGGTTTACTAATTATTTACCTTCTAGTAAGGGTAGCTAAAGCTCTATATATATAAGTACGATTGTAATAGATATAATCTAATAATCCATCTCCTAAATCATTCCTAACCTTAGTGATCCAAATTTCCACACTAGTTTATGCTATAGTTTTACTAGCTCTACTATTATTTTAAGGATCTTATATTAAGGGCTTAAACTAATAACGCTATTACTCTACTCGCCCCTACTACTTACTTACGCGCCTATAATTAGTATTAGCTTAGTGCTATTATTCTATCTACTACTAGTGCTCTAGCATTTCCTCTTTAGTCTACTATTACGCCTTTATATAGTAGTTATAGCAACAACAATATTATATAGCTCGCTGCTACTACTAGTATTACCTTCTAGCGCATTAACTAGCGTATAAACAAGACCTAGGCCTAAACTAACCTTTGTATTAATAGGCTTAAGAGCGCTGCTAAGCGCACTACCTAAGGCATTAAGACTCTTATTATTAGTATTGTTTTTCCCTTGTTCCCTTTATATCTATTCTAACGTTTATTTTCTTTAGGCCTAGGGTGCTACGCGCTAGCAAGCTATTAAAGCACTACCCTCTTCCTAATACCGCTACTACTACCACTCGTACTTATTAACTAAGTCGTCCCCTACCTACAACACACGCAAGCGCTACTACTATTACTAAGAGATATAGAGGCGTTAGAATAATATAAATAATAGTTTAGGGGGGGCTAGGGAGGGGTTAGTTATAGATAGTAATAGTATAGATACTACTACCTAATTATTAGCTATATTATAAAACTTTAGTAGTAGGGCACTTGCTTAGAGTGTTATAAGGATAATTAAAAGATTCCTCCTATACCTTTCTACTTCTTAATTATAATAAAGGTCTAAGTTATTATTCTAGTTTCCTTTTGCCCTTACTTCCTAGTTTTTATACGTATTAGGCTATTATTATACGCGGCATCCCTATACTATTCCTTAAACCTATCTAGAGCCTTAGTATCCTATACTACCTCTAGCAGGTGCTATATTAGATTAATATACCTCTTCTATTTTACTAGGACTTAACGCTTCCCTTTTCCTCTTATATTCTTTGTATAAAGGATCTCTTCTACTTCCTATTTATCTAGTGTTATATCTTTATTTTCTAGAGTAACTATTAGACCTAGTTGTAAGTCCTAAAGCTTCTAGCTTAGTAGCAGGTTATTAGTAGCTCTCTCTAGTAGATCTACATGCATAGTCTTATACAAGCTCCCTAGTAAGTCTAATACTACTATAAGTAGAGTAGGAACTTCTATTACTTTATACTTTACCTATAGCTAGTTAAACTTCTTACTTAGTTAGTTTATCTTTATATTACGCATTATAAACTAAACTATATTACCTTTTAGGAACTTTTTAGCTAGGTGTTAGGACTAGTTTATTACTTCCTATTATTATTACTATTAGAACGCGATAGTAGCTTGCGCTAGCTCTACACCCCTCTATAGGTATAATAAGAACGTTATAGCCTCCCTATAAGGATTCTTAGGCTTTACTAGTAGTAATATTAACTTTTATAGCGTGTCTATAGTATACCTATTTAAAAGTAGATTTAGCCTAACACTAGTTATACTAGAGTCCCTATTATTAAGTATAAGTTAGCAGGCTAGCAGGTAGTTAGGCTAGTTAGTCTGCTTAAAGCATACTATTATATATAGCACCGCCTACACTTCTTAGTTTACCTGCTCTATCCCGCTGTCTGTCTAAGGGTAGTATATAGTAGACAGTAACTAGTTTATCTTTATTATCTAGTATAATATTATCTAGAAGGATCCTAACTAGTCTAAACCTTAGTTAGTAATAATAGAGGATAGGAAGCCCTAGAACTACTACTAGTTATCCTAGAAGATCCTTACATAATAATTAGCTACTATAGAGACTATTGCTTTAAGCTAAACATATTTAGATAATCTGTTAGTAATAACTAATAGGGACTAGGGTTTGCTATTATCTTTTGTAGGTAGGTTAACTATAAAATCTATAAATATTTAGGACTAGTATCGTAACGCGACTAGTATAGGTTGCAATAGACCCTATTAGCGCTTCTAGGAGATATAAGCACTATAATAATAGCAGTTTTAAACATACTACATAATATCTCCTAATATTCTATCCTAATAATAGTTGCGGCGTAGTATTTAAAATATTATATTCTTTCCTAGATATCCTACTAAACCTAATTTATATACTTGCTATATAATAGTAGTTATAAGGGGTTCCTATATTAGTAACTAAATAACACCCCTCTAGAGCAAAGTGCTGTGTGCGCTAATTATATAGTCCCTAATCTGTTACTTTATATTAGCTAAAACTAGGAAAGACCTAGCGCCTTTCTAAACTATATTAAGACGTACTTAGTATATCTTATCTTCTAGTACTACTTTGTCCTATAGTATCTATATATGCAGGTTAGTAAAGAGGCTAGCGCCCTTTAGTAACTTAGACGCCTCCTCTGCTTCTAATACTGCAACCTAAATTAATTTAGGGCGCATTACTAACTATAGTGTTACTTTAGAGGAGTTTAAATCTTGTAGTTATCTACTTAAGGTATTAGGTTATCCTATAAGATAGCTAGGCCTATACTATAGGATGTACTAATATTTTAAAAGTTCCTCTGCCTAGTAGCACTATTACTTGCTTAAGCTTTAAAGGCTAGTAAAGTACTCTAAGTTTTTATAGTCTGTAAATATTATAAATAGCTTATAAACGCTCTATAACTCTACTAACTAACTTTTAAGACACTCTATAATAGCAAGCAATTTCTTATTATATATAGTATAGTTTTGTCTCTCTAGCGTTAGTGCTATAGAGTAGTAAGTAACTAGGCGCTAGACGCCCCTAACTTTTTGTAACAAGCAACCCCTAAGAGTATATCCTAAATAGTCTACTTCTAATAATATTTCTCTAGCTAGGTCCTATTATATTAATACTAGTCCTAATATAAACGCCTTTTTTAGCGCATTAAATACACTTTATTCCTCCTCTCCCTATTAGAATAGGGTGTTCTTTCTAGTTAGTTAGTTTAAAGGTACTGCTACTCTAGAAAACTTTGCGATAAAATTATAGTAGAAGTTAGCAAAACCTAGAAAACTCCTTACCTCTCTTATATTCCTAGGGGATTCCTATTCCTATACTGCCCTAAGCCTTTTAGGGTTAGGTCTAAGTAATTTGCCCGCCTTAATAATATAGCCTAGGTAGCGTACCTTCTTAATACTAAAAGCATATTTCTCTAAGTCTAGGTATAGTCCTACTTCTTTTAATAGCGTAAGTATACACTTTACTTTTTCTATATAGTTAAACTAGTCTTCTCCTAAATAAATTAAGATATTATTAAGGTAGGCTATTATATACAATCCTAGTAACTCTATAAGCGCGGTATTAATATATTATTAGAAAGTAGATAGCGCACTACTAAGACTAAATAGATATACTAACTATTTATACAACCTAAACTAGGTGCAGGAAGTAGTTAAGGACTTATAACCTTCTACTATTCTAACTTTATAAAAGGCAGCGTAAATATCTACTTTTATAAACTAATTTACGCTAGATAGTATGCGCAAAGTTTCCTTAATAAGTAGTAGTAGGTATTAGTCTAAGGTTATTATGCTATTAAGCATCTAGTAGTCTATATATAGACGCTAACTACCTAATAGCTTCTTTACTAGCAATACTAGAGCTCTAGCTATAGAAGAGCTTGCTTAGATCTAGCCCTTGTCTATTAATCTAGTAAGTTATATTCTTAGTTCTAGCAATTAATTACGCGATATAGGGTACAGGGGACCCTATAAGGGGTTAGGCTAGGTTCTATCTAGGAGAGTTATTAACTAAATATAGTAATCTATACTACCTTAATAAGGTAGCAAACTACTTGCTAACTCTTTATTAAATAGGTCCTTAAACTCCTATAGTTCTAGTAGCAACTTTATCTTTCTAGTTTTATACTTAGGTTTATAGGGAACTGTGTTACTAGAAATATAGGAGGTGTGTATATTAATAGGACTTCCCTTACTAATACTTCCTAGATATTTTATTAGGCGCAAGTTATATATTGCCTATAATATATCTAGTATATTTATTACAAAAATTTGTACCTATATATCTTCTTATTAGGGTTCTTAATTTAGCAACCCCGCTATAACTAAACCTAAGACAATAGAGATATAGGTAGGATATAGACGTCTCCTGCTTTCTTATACTATTATATTTCCTGCCTTCCTAATTATTAATTTACCTTGTAGAATATCTATAACAACGCCCTCTCTATAAAGCTATAGTCTGCCTAGTATTAGTTAATAGGAAAGACTAGGTACTATATAAGCCAAAAGCTAAGACCGCTAACTATCTAAATTATAGTCTAATACTACTAACTATAAAATTCTTATACCCTTAGCAATTCCCTAGGCATGTTGCAAGGGTCGCGGGGGAATGTTAATAAAGTTCCTACTAATCTATCTTACTAACTTTTCCTTAACCACACTAAAACACTAGCACCCTAAATTAACTATCGCTTGCATATTCTCTACTCTACCTAGGAGGAGGGGAATAAAGAAAGGAGGATTATTTAACCTAGCCTTAATATCTAGGGGATACTTAATAGCCTCTACTATTAATAATTCCTCTATTATAGTGTCCTCCTTATACCCCTAACTTAGCCTAAGGTTAGGGGTGGCTAGTTTCCTAAATTAGTGCCGCTTACTAATACTATAACTATCTTAACACCTACTAGTTACAGCAATAGGGTATTAGGGCATACACGCATAAAGTAACTGCCCTATCTACACTAGGTATAGACCTTTACTAGTTTCTATGCATTAAATAGGTCCTGTAGGATCTAGTTAGGACGTGATATTAGTAGTTTAGTAGGTGTACTTAATAAGGCTGCCACTTCTACTATATTTGTGTCGCCGTCCTAATCTAAGTTAGACTTCTACTAGGGTTCCTTAGACTTACTAGCCTAAAGGAAGCCTAGTTCTAGAGAGGCTATTTTAATATCTACTATAATTGTCTTGTATTCCTCTATAGCTGCGTTATAGTTTGTCCTAGAGACTCCCCTATTAAGGGAAACTAAGCGCATATAACTATTAAGAGATTACTAAAGTTATAAAAGCTTCTATTTATTATCCTAGTATAAACCTCCTAACTATATAAGAAGCTACATAAAATTTATAAAGAACTCTATAAAAGGCTAATTTTAGCCCTAATATAAGTATTCTAATATAACTTAGGCGCGCTCCTGCCTATAATAGTCACTATAATAGAACGCTAGGTAGTTAAGAAACCTGCTTACATCCTAACGCTTGCGTGCACTATCCTTAAAGTATAGTGCTATAGCGCGCTAGACTATAGGCAATAACTAGGACTAAATATATATAAACCTTACCTCCTTATCCCTAATAAAGACCTTATCTACACGCAGTTTAAACTCTATAGTTATTTACTAGGAGGAGAAGTTTACCTTAGTACTATTATATCTTAAGCTAACTAGGAAGGGTTTGTAATATAAGGCGGGAGAGAGCAGAGGTAGCATGTTATTAAACCTAGCGGGCTTAGAGGAGGGTTAGGATAGAATCTAATTACGTATTTCCTTGTTCTATTAACATAGTATAGCTATTATAGCGGAGTCTTAAGCCTATTATTCTATTAAACTATGGACCTATTGTATTAGCCTTTCTACTATATTAGGTTGCACCTGGTTATTCTAAATATCTAGCGCGTCTATCTCTTATTACTATTATAGTATATTTAGAAGAAGATACTAAAATATTATAGACTAGCCTTAAGGGGGGGAATACAATAAGTGTTAATAATAGTATTTAGTATCTTAAAGGAGAGATAAGCCCTCTACGCCTTTTTATAGGTATCTAGTGTGTTCGCTTAGTAGTGGTGTTAGACTTGGTCCGTCTTGTGTTAGACCTAGGCTTAGGCATAAGCCTAAGTCCTTCACACTAACCTCTTTATGCTTTTAGCTATTACTCCTAAAGATAGATCTAAGCGTCTATAATCACCTGTCTATTAACGCACTCGCTATTACTACTATTATTACTCTATCTTAGGCAACTATTTATTAGTATTATGCATTTCTAATATATGCCTTTACCCTAGAAGTTATTTATCCTTTGCTAATATTAGATAGCAAGTAAGCTAAGCAAGATAGAGTATTTAGCAAGCGCGTAATTATAGCTCTTTCTATCTACAAAATAAACTATATAATATATAATCTAGTAGCGCTATGTCTCTAGTAGTTCCTTATAGAATAATTAAGTGCGCTTAGCCTAGACTTCTATTAGGGCGTTTATATTAAAATCTAACTCTTATGCTTATTATATAGCTCTAAAGGTTTAACTTGCACTCCCTTTAGGATCCTATAGGCTAGTAACTAGTATATAGTTAGCTATAGTCTAAATAACCTATATAGGTAAAACTTACTTTCTTTATATACCTACTTTATAGGGGTTTAGATGCTTTTAGGTAGTAGTTAAGATAGCGTGTAAGGTCTAGACTCTTGTAGTCACTATATTAAGGACTAGGGCTCTAGGGAACTATTCTTAGTAGTTCCCTAGCAGACTAATAGGACCCTATAGGTACTATATAGGGGGGAGATAGTAAGGTTAATTAAAGAGGATATAGTGTAGCGTTATACCGCTTGTGTAGGTGTAGATAGTAACTCTAACTAGAACAAGTTTTGTAATATCTAACTTAGCTTTTCTATAGAACTACTAGCTATACTACTATCTATAGAGTTAGGTTTGCGTAATATGCGTTTCTTATATATATTACATGCTGTGGAAATTTGGATCACTAAGGTTAGGAATAATTTGGGAGATAGATTATTAGATTATATCTACTACGATCGTACTCATATATATAGAGCTTCAGCTACCCTTACTAGAAGGTGAATAATTAGTAAACCTTCCTTACTAGAGCTCCTGCTTTTTGTTAGGCACTTGGCAGTAAGCTAGCAGTTAATTAGATAGTAGGTTATACAGGGGTATTAATCAGGATTAATTAGGATTAAGATACTCTATAATCTAGTTAATATCCCTCCTACAATACACCCCCTAGGTATAGGTGGATCTTTTATTGTTATAGTTGCGCTTATAGTTAGTAGGTAGTGTAGCTAATTAGAGCGTTGTATATCTAAAGGGTTAAATTAGCTTACCCTTTAGATACTAACTAGCGCGCCTTCCTTGTTTAGCCTGCGCTTGCGCGCGTAGATATTGTCTAGACAGAGCTCTATAACTCTATCTACCTAACTATAATCTTTACTATAGCTTAAGTTATAAGATTATCTAACCCTAAAGATCTAAACTATACTTATATCTCTACTAACCTATCTTAGTTAAAGTTAAAACCTACTACTCGCGCTTACTCTGCCCGCGCTACCCTTATTGCCTCCTGCGCAGCTAAAGCTATAGTCGCTAAAGCCACTGCTACTAAAGAAGAGCGCGCTACTACTAAGAGTAAGGCTATAGTAGAGTATATAGTAGCTAAGCGCATAGCTACTACTACTATAGCTAAGATCGCGAAGCTAAGGAAGGGTGCTCCTGCTCTAGCTCCTACTACTCTAGCTCTAACTCTAACTCTAGCTCCTGCTCCTCCCTAGACCCCTCCTAAGGCCCCTACTCCTGCTCCTACTCCCTCTCTAGCTCCTAAGGAGACCCTAAGATCCTCCTGCTACAGAGAGCCTAGCATTTATTGTGCTAAAACTTATCTAAATTATCTACGCTTAGCGCTCTTTAACAAGTCTAATAGTAAGTGCTATAATTCTTCTAGTAGGGGGACTTAGTGCTAGTAGTACTCCTCTAGGCATAGCTATATCCTAATATATATAATCTATACAAGAATTTTTCCTTTATAATGCTTAGCAAGATCTTATACTAATAAACTAATAGCCCTAAGCTTACCTAACGCTCTATACTATCCTTCCTAGTAAGGAAGTAGGTAAGTAAGAGCTAAGACCTTCTTAAGGATAAGAAGTAAAGGGTCTTAGTGCTCCTTAAGGAGAGCAAGGCTAAATAGCAGGAGCTAGTAAAAGCTACTGCTACTGCTGCTAAGCTTGCGCGCAAGGCTGCTTCTATAGCTAAGAGTGCCTAGAGCTCCTTATTAGAAGATAAGGACTCTAGCTCCTCTAAGGTTCCCCCTATAGATCCTAGGATAGGGCAACCTAGGTAGCTCCCTATAGACTCTAAGGCACGCTTTGCGCGCGTAATAGAGCTCCTTAGGGAAGCTACCTAGTTAATAATAGAGAGGTAGGCTATAGTTAGTTATTTTTGTATTATATATTAATAGATCTTATATACTACCTTACTTTAATTAATACTATATAATATATACTCTACTATTATATAACTTTAGGTGCTCCCTAAACCTTATAAATTATTATGCAGTTACGTTTTTAGTAAGCCTATTAGCTAGTATATTACTAGTAGGTAGGTAGGTAATATAGAAAGATCCCTTTATATACTCTTGCCTAAGCCACATGTTTTAAATATCTACATAGCGCAGCTTAGTAGTAATCCTTTTATTATTGCCTACTACTAACCTAATAGTTTATTAATTATTATAATTAATCGTCTAGGTAGTATCTAAAGTAAGGTGTATTTTAGTTAAAAAGTGTTTTAACACTATTGCTTCTTTGCTTACTTGCTTAAGCGCAAGGAGCTCTACCTTAGTAGTTAAAGTAGTAATAGTTGCTTATTAAGCTGCCTTCTAAATAATAGGTCCTCTAAAGAGTGTAATTAGGTATCTATATAATAATTGCTAAGTATTAATATTATTAGCAAATAACGTATTACTATATATTATAAGCTTATTAGGATCCCTATTCCTATATTAGATTAATTAGTATTAAGTTTAGTATAGATAGACAATTACTTAATTAACCGCATTAAAGTGTTATTTAGATAGGTTAGTAAGGTATTAGGAGAGCTAGGAGGCTATATAGGTAATATTAGGGCGCACTATAATTAAGGTGTAAAGTATTAATTTAACGCGCTCCTAATAGTCCTTAATCTCTTTTTTAGTAGCTTCTCCTATACTCTTTTTAATATCTTTACTTAATAGTAGTATAGTAGGGAATTTTCCTATCTCTACTAGATTAAATTTCTTTGTAATCTTGTTAATATATTTATTATAAACAAGCGTTATTATCTGTCTCTTTCTATCCTAGATTACTCTTACCCCTAGAAACTAGCTTATAGGTCCCTTCTCTTCTATAGTATATCTTTGCTTTAGAGCTTAGATAACCTTATAAGCTTAGCTTGCGTAGTTTTAGTAATAGAGCGATAGGATATCGTCTATATAGAATATTAACAAGATACTGCGATCTCTATTAAAGAATAGGCATAGCTCCTCTTTAGAAGTAATAAGCTTATTTTCTTAGAGTATAGTTAAGAGCTTGTTATACTATAATAATAGTAAGTCTTTTAATCTATATAGAGCTCGTTTAAGCTTAACGCACTTCCTAGGTATTTAATATCCTTTAGGTAGCTCGCAGATAACTGTAGGGTGTTAATCCCTTAAGGCGTTAAGGAAAGCTCTAACAACGTTATATTAATATATCTTAAGGTTAAACTTAGCTCTAATAGCTATTGTAGTCCTAAAGGTTTAAGCTACTAGGGTAGCTACGTAGGTTAAATAAATTAATTTAGTAAGCTATAGATCTCCTCTTACTACTATCCTTGCTTTGCACTTAATTAGGTAACTATCCTAATTAAGCTTGTATGTAAACACCTATTTAAGTAGGAGTAGATACTCTCCTTTAGTTAGCCTATTAATCTCCTCCTAGGTACTAGCTTTTAGTAGAGTATTAATTTCTTTATATGCTGCGTCTCTAAATTGCTATCCTATTTAGTAGTTATAGAGATCCTTTTATTGTTTTAGCTCCTTTTGTAGAGCGTCCTAGTGCGTATTTCTTTTAGGGTTTTTAGGGGATTTGCTCCCTATTACTACTGTAATTATAGTATAGATTATAGCGTTTAGTTTAGGATATACTAAAAGATTATGCAAGGGATTTCTAATTAGATCTATATCTAATAGATCTATTACTATATATATCCCTGCACTTATAGAGCCTCCTAGTAGTTTATTAGGGTCCTATCCCTAAGCTTGCTTACTAACACGCGTTAGTAGTAGTCCTTTAACTTATAGTTTTCTGCTTCTTCTAGGAGCTCTAGGTGCCGCTTGTAAGGGATCTGCAGGAGATATAGAATCTAGTCCTAAAGTAGGTAGGTAGGAGCTCTGCTTACCACCCCTATAAGAGCTAGATAGGGTGCCCTTACCTATCTCTGTGCTCTTATAGAGTGACCTACTAATAGCACTCTCCCCTCTAGGTCTTTCCTAGGAGCTACCTATTGTGGCGTTAAAGTAAGTTAGATTACTACTATCTTAGGTAGTAAGACCCTAATCTATAACCTGCATAGATCCTTTGTCTCCTGTACTAAAGTTTAGTTCTAGTGTTAGTTTAGGAGTTTAGAGCCCTATTAGCTTAGGGGACTTTGTATAGATCCTTTGTGCCAAGCTAGCCGTGCTTGGTACCTACGCTAGAGGTGTCTACTTAGGGGGTTGTGAATTACTAGGCTAGCTAGCCTAATTATCTACCTCCTCTAGCTCTACCCTACCCCCTAGCTCCTACGCTAGGTTTAGTCCTCCTTGCTTACTAGACTCCTTATATTGCTCTGCTATAATACAAAGCTAATTAAAGATATCAAGCTCTTTATATGCTTCTCCTGTATTATAGATCTTATCTTTGCTAATAATATTAACTATCTTTTAAGCCTCTAACTATTAAAGCTACTCTAGATCTTTCTCTTTATAGAAAAGATCCTTATTAAAGGTAACGTTCCACGTTATAATAATCTAATTAAGCAAGGGGATCTATATCCTGTATATATTAGATGCTCTGTATCCTACTAGATATCTAATATAACCCTAAGGGTTCACCTTAAAAACCCTCTTGTAACGCCTAGCTGCTTAATCTCTATTAAGGGGGTAAGCTTAACAGCCATAGGCGTATATTCCGCTCTAATTAGGGCGGAGATTAGCAGTTGCCTCCCTTATCTGCTCTAGTTACTACCACCTAAAGTATCTAGTAAACTAACAATCTAGCACTTTGTTAGGTAATATTATATTATAAGTATAGGACGGGCTTATATTGTAGAGCTAAGTCGCTGCTTTAACAATTTTAGGCTAGAGCTTTGTTAGTAGGTTAGCACTAATCCTTATTTTAATTAATTTCATTATAATCTCCTGCCCTACTCTTTCTACTCCTCTATTAGGTTTATAGGTATATACGGGTAAGCTCTTAATTTTAATACTATTGTTAGCTGCCTAGATCTAAAAATAAGATTTGCTACGCTAAGGGAGCGTTATAATATTATTATCTTGCATAATCTTAACTATGCTAAGCTTATATTAGTTAAGTATTAAGCTCTTAAAATTTTTAAACACCTACATAATCTTATTAAGGTTTTTAGCTTGCAGTAGATAGGTATAAAGCTTTCCTAAGTAGTCGCATTTTAATACTAAGATCTATTGCTTGTAAGCTATACCTATTAGCATATTAAATAGATCCTATAATACCTAGTAGTATAGACGTGGTAATCTTTCCCTTAGTTATCTTAATATAACCTGTTAGGCATGTGTAATAGCGTAGTGCTCGCATTTGCTCCTAGGAGTTCCTTTAATCCTAACGTTTATTACTAACTTAACTAGAGCTTTAAGCGCCTTAGGTCCTAAATAGCCTAATTATTAGTGCTAAAGCTCCTTACTATTGTGTCTTAGGTAAGTTATCTAGGATCGCTAGGGTTATTTGGGCACTATGCTTTAGATTATTTAATAAGGGGTAGAGGGCTTGTATTCTAGGAAAGTTAAGTTAAACTTGCGCAGTAACTTGGCTAATACAACGCTCTTTCCTAATAATCTAAACTACAAGGTGGTATCTAGCCTAAGGAACTAAACTCCTGCTTTAAGCAATCAAGCTTCTAATATAATATTTACATAAAAACCTTCTACTAATACTACGTTAGTGAGCACCAAATCTTCTGTTTTTAGACCTCTTGGTCTATTAAGAGTATTAGGGATCACTCTAGTCCCTCTGCCTAAGATTAGAAAAGCTTAAGTTCCTACTTTAACCATCTTATATTTAACTAATCTAAACAAGCTTTCTTCTAGGTAGCTTATATTATTAACTAGGTGCACTACACCCCTATTGTTAAAGATAGTGCTCTTTAATAGAGTGTAAGCTTTAAAGTCTATGGTTAAATAGATCCTGTTCGTTTTCTCCGCTATTAACATAGGGTTAATTAGTGCCGCCTAGATACTGCCTAGATAGGTAATCGCGTTTTCTTTTGCCTTACTACCATAATCTTAATTAATAGGATAGGACTTAATTAGAGCTTTTCTTAACTCTTTGAATTTTGGATTCCTATTAATCTTTTTCTTAATCTCTGATTATTAAGTAGTAGTAAGCTTGTTACCTATATTAGTCCAAGCTTTAATAATGTTTTTGTATTTAGGAGGTTTCTATAGGTAAGATCTACTGCATAGGCATAAAGACTCCTTCTTTAGTTAACTAGAAGGTGGAGCTCCTATTGTTGCAAACACTCTAGGACCTTTAGAGCTTAATCTTATGTCGTTTTCTTAGAGAAGTAATAAATAGATCTTAGCAACCTACAGGAGGTTGTAAGTTAGCTCTCCTATTACTAACTTTTTAATAATCCTTTAAAATATATTTTAACTCTAATCTAGTAAGATCCTAGTAGATAGAGCTTTAAGATAATCCTGTACTATAAGCTATCCTTTAATATTAGGAACGTTGTATACCTTAGCTTGCGTATACAGGATTATCTACTCCTTCTACTAGCGATTAGCGTCTTAGCTACTTATCTTCGCCTTAGCAAGATAAGCTTTATACTGCGATCTTGCTAGTGTTACAGCGCTTAAGTTAGTTAGCGCTAGGTTATTGCGGAGCACTTAGATAAGTGCTTAGAGGGTTACTCTTCCTTAATTAACAAGCTCTATATAGGCTAGGGTAAGGATCCCTTAATCTACTATATTATTAACCTATGTAAAGAGGTTCTAGATTGCTAATAACTTTAATGCCTAATCTAATAAGCGGGCTTAGTACTAAGCTATTTAGAGCTTGTACTGCTTGCTTGTTGTGTTAGATAGCGCGATATCTGTTGGCATGTTAGGCTTGATAGGTTTATTCTTAAAGTGGTTTTTAGCATCTAGAGCCTTAGGGTCTACCTCTACCTAGATCCCTTTAGTTAGGGCATGGTATCTGAATTAAATGTACCAGGTGGGCTAGTTAGTTAATCTAGTAAGTAGGATATCCCCCTTTAGGATATAGTCGCTTATAGTAGAAGAGTAATAAGTAAGCTTTTTCTTAAGAAATAGTATAAAGAGTAAAGCTTGCTAGCTTAGTGTCTAAGTTAAATAATACGCTTAAATAGATAGGACAATCTTTAATAAGGTAAAGCGCGAACTAGGCTTATAACTGTTAAATTTTGGATCACTAAGGTTAGGAATGATTTAGGAGATAGATTATTAGATTGTATCTACTACGATCAGACTTATATATATAGAGCTTTAGCTACCCTTACCAGAAGGTGAATAATTAGTAAACCTTCCTTACTAGAGCTCCTGCTTTTTGTTAGGCACTTGGTAGTAAGCTGGCAGTTGATTAGATAGTGGGTCATACAGGGGTATTGACCAGGATTGATTGGGATTGATCGGGATCAAGATGCTCCGTGATCTAGTTAATATCCCTCCTGCAACAATATATATTTAACCTCTAGAATTCTAGTAGTTATTATAGATAGGGTCTAGTTATATTTAATATATAGCTAGTAGAAACCCTATTTAAACTTAGAGACTAACTAAAACCTAATTAAATCTAATTTAGACTAATAGGGCTATTAACACTACTAGTTTTATTATGCTTGCTTAGCTAGCTTAGATATTAAGAGTCCTGCGAGGACGAGTTAAGGATAAGATATTAACTATCTTATCTTCGTCCTTACCCTCCTCGCTATTATTGCCCTTGTCACCCTCTTCACTATTATCTTCCTCTTTATCTTTGCTATTATTGCCCTTGTCTCTATCCTCTTCGCTATTATCCTTACTACAATCCTTACTATAATCCTCCTCGCTATTATCCTTGTTCTGTCTATTATCCTTATTCTGTCTATTATCCTTATTCTGTCTGTTATCTTTAACCTGTCTATTATCTTTAACCTCTTCCTCTCTATCCTTATTATTAAACTACTTAACCTTAGCCTACTTAGCTCTAAAATTAACCTCTTCCTTAGACTTGTCTTTATAAACGTTAATTATTTTAGGTACCTCCTTATCCTTAGCTTTTTACTTTATAGCCTTACTAGTGTCCTTTACTACTACCTTCTTCCTCTTATTAGTTATTACCGCAAGCATTGCCTTTACGTAGTCTTTAGCTATAGTATCTGCTTTAGTAGCAATTTCTGCCTTTAAGCAGTCTCTAGTCTCCTTATTAACAGGCTAGGGGGTAATCTTCTTCTTAGTAATAGGACTAGGAACCTTAGATATAGACTTTAGTATAGTATCTATTATATCTATATCTAAGTTACTATTAACTATCTCTTTAGAGAGAAACAGCCTCTATTACTTAGTAGGTAGTTTAGTATCTTATATAGTCTTAGTGCCCTTACGCTTGTAATTAAGTAGAAGTAGAGCGTTAGCTAGGCTATTAGAAGTAGTAGTATTAGAATTAATAGTAGTAGCAGTCTGCTTCCCCTTCCCCTTACTATAGTAGGCCAAGTCTTTAGACCTAACTCTAGTAGCTAGGTTAGATAGTAAATTAAGCCTCTTATAGAGGGATCCTAGTAGATCCTAAGCGTTAATATTCTTGCTAGTCTTCTTACTAGTCTACTTACTAGAAGAGGGACTAGCTATACTAGATAAGGGACTAGCTATGCTAGATAAGGGACTAGCGTTGCTAGAAGAGGGACTAGCCTTACTAGACAAGGGACTAGCCTTACTAGACGAGGGAGCGCTAATAGGGCTTAGTTTAGTAGGCTTTTTAGTAGGCTTTACTAGGATAAGGGGTAATAGGGTTAGTTCCTTGCTAGTATTAGCCTTACTAATATTTGCCTTACAAGTTAGCTTAATAGGATAAGTAGCAGACTTATAAGTAAGTAAGGCAGCGCGCTCTACTTTCTTAGTGGCCTAGGCTAGGTAGTATTAGTAACTGCTGCACTAAATATATTTGCATATACCTTTTATAGTAGAGTTATAGAATATATCCCCTAAGTTAATCCTATTCTAGATACTTAAGGATTTTATTAAGTAACTAAATATTGCTAGTTTATTCTTAGATATAGTCTCCTAGTTAAGGGCGTTGTAGACTGTGTAGAAGTTAGCATATAAGTCTATTATAGCTAACTAGCAAATTCTAGGATACTTATAATAGGTTATAATAGCGCTAAACATCTTAACACATAAGATTACCTTGCTCTATAGGGGCCTAGTAGGGATAGTAGTAGATATAATAGGTAGGATTAGGCTAATAGGTAGGATTAGGCTAATAGGTAGGGTAGGGCTAATAGGTAGGGTAGGGCTAAGGTTAATTAAATAGTAGGTATAAAATAGGTAGGATAGTAGAGTAAAAAAAGAGTAAAGGAGGGAGGGGGGGAGAGGGGGTTTATATATTCACGCTAGGGCTTATACAGGGCAGATAACATAACCTGCAGCGCTACTAGCGGCGCTAGTAACTAAAGTAAAGGTAAATATTAAAGTCTTGTAACATGCGCCCTAATATAGCTAGGCTAGTACTATAGCTTAGTTAAAAATAATAATATTATTAAAGAAGGAACTAGAAGTTCCTGCTTGCTTGTATAGGAATGCCACTTTATAGACCTTAATATAGGCTTTTTTATAGGTTTTAAAGTGTATTATATAAGGTCTAAAAGAATATATAAGGGAATTTATATAATAGTATATAAGCATATTTAGGATTATTTTAAAAACACGTAAGGCTATTTATATAATTACAAATAAGTAGATTATTATATAGTATTGCTTTATTATTGTGTAAGTATTAATTTTAAAATATATTATAGTAGTAAACCTATTATCTACTATATCCTAACTACTACCTAACCTCCTAGCTACCCTAACTGCTTTACAAAAACTAATACCTAGCCCTAAATAGAAAACCCTAATACTTATACCTACTTTGTACAATTTCTCTAATATTATACTCCCTAAAGTCTAACTCTATAGTAAGTTCTATATTAGCGTCTTTAAGAATTAGCGCAAGTTATTCTAGAACTACTATATTATCTACTACCTTGCAGCGCTGCTTTAATAACTTACGCACTTGCGTTAACTAGCTGCTAGTGGCTTAATTAGTGTCTAGCACCTTAGTAAGAACGCTGTCTATCTATAGGGAGTCTACCTCCTCTATTATACCTTCTAGTGTATAATGCTAGTAGGCACGCTAGCCTTAAACACCTAGTAGTTTCTAAGGGGTGTTAGGGATAGAAGACGGCGCCTTAGTAATATAACTAGTCTAAGACAGCTAGACTATATTATTAGTATCTTAGGTGGCCTAGTAACTCTATATATTAAGCTAAGCATAGATTATAGTTAGTACTTTATTTAGGCCTAGTTGTGTAGTAGTTAACAAGTTATCTTTCTATAGGCTAGATTCCTTTGCTAGGTTACTATTTTTAAGTTAGACAAAGCTATCTAAATTATTAGCTAAGACTACTATATCCTAGCTAACTTTATTATTATCTTAAGAACTAGAAAAGATCTAGGATAGAACTTTAGTATTTAGGTAAGTATATAGCATAGGTAGTGCGTGCTTAATAGCCTATATAAAGGTGCGTATATTAAAGGAGTTATTATTAAAGACTTTAATAATAATATATATATAAGACTATCTAACGCAAATAATATAACTATAGTATTAGTAGTAGGTAGTGTTAGAGGGTGCGGGCCTAGTAAAAATTATATAGGAGTAGTGCTTCTAGCAATTAGTGCTAGTACCCGCCTTTACACTTATAATTAAGACTTTAATCTTAGAGTCTGCCTCTATAGCTATAGTAGCCTGTCTAGAAGATGCAGAAAGTAGCTACTTAAAATAGTTAAGTATAGATGCCTTATTAGCAGCGCTATATTAAGCTAGGAGAGCGACTAATTAGACCCTATATAGGTTTAGGATAGCGTTAAGCAGTTCTTGCTTAGTAGGGTTTAAAGCCTAAATAAGGACTTTATAGCCCTACTAGCCTACCTAGTCTATAATAAGGGCTAGAACTAGCTTAATCTGCTTAGACCTTAAAATAAATATCTAAACAATCTTACCTATCTTAGACTAGGATAGCATATAGGTAGTAGGCTAGTTACTATTATTGCTAGGCTTTATATACAGGAACAAATAAAAGTAGCCCTTAGTAATAACCCCCTCTTAAAATATATTCTAAAGAATCTTAAAGAGGTAGTTAGTATAATAGGCGTTGTTATAGAGGCGCTAGTACTCTAGTATAGTATTATTTTCCCTAACATTGTGCATGTTAGTAGCAAAGAAAAGCAACATATAGAAGGAGCTAAGGTTAAGAATATATTAGAATTTCCTATTAATAAGGAGCTTATTAGTGTTAGTTATATCTAAGCGGTTATAGTAATAGAGCTTCTATATAGTAGGGCCGCTCTTGTTAATCTAAATATTATAAACTGCGTTATTATTAGTAATATACACGCAAATAGGTAGACTTAGCAGTATTAAATTAGCTATAGTATAAGTATTACTAGATAGGTAAGTACTATATTAGCTCTAGTATATCCTATAAAGTATAACTAATTAAAAAATAAGCGCTAATATACGTCTTTATTTAACACTAGTAGTATTATAGTTAAAAAACTTAATAAAGGCACTATAGGTAGCCTAGTACTTTACGTGCAGGTTATCTAGTAAGAATCTAGGGCTGTAGATGTTAGTAAGCTTTCTACCTGTAATAAGCTACTTAGCTTTAGTATCTAGAGCTAGATCTTGTAGAACTATTAATAGCGCTATAAGCTTATTACCTACCTAAACAATAGGTGTGGCTGTTAAAAGATAGTAAAAAGATGCCTATAGCTAATAGATAGCTACCTAAGCATCTGCGCCCTTACTACTAATATTATAAGCTTTATTAATTATAGTAATACTAACTTAAGCTTAAAGGGAATACAGAAACTACAAAGGAGGGGTAGATAGTATCTTTAGAAGAGATTTATTATATAAGGACTATAACTAACACTTAGCATGTCTAAAATCTACTATAGTATAAGGGCTATATCTAGAGGCTAATATTCCCTTACTTATTATAATAACAATGTATGCCTTAAGTAGATTGTTATTAGTTAATAGCGCGTTGTTAATTTCTAGGCGCTCTATTAACTACTAAATACTAGTAGGCAATTTAAAGGCCTTATCGCGCTTATTCTAGTACACGTAGATAATTAGGGTATTAGAGAATTAATAAATATCCTTAGTAGCCTAGGTAACCAAGTGCGAATTAGTAATCTATAAATAGACTCTTGTAGGTATATTACAGGCGTACATCCTAATCTAGTTAAAACGCTTAGCTTAACGTAAAGCGTTTAAGTTAAAGGCACGCTTATTATTAACCTATAGCAAGTTAGTAAGTGTTAAAACCACTACCTATAATATAGTAGGACTTTCTAGCATATAAAGCTAATAGATTTAGCCTAAGCCTTATAGCTACCTAGCAAAATCTAGGTACTAATAGAGCTACTAGAAATAGCTATAGGGTTAAAGGGCAAGGGATATAGTAGGCTAGAAAATTATAGGGTGTTATAGGGGGATAGGGATAGGAATATAATATATACTTACGCCTAGTATAGTACTAACTATAATATTAGACTTGCTAAGTCTAGTACTATCTTTAAGGTAGATACTAACTAGTCCCCTGTTGTTCCTTATTTGCTATAATACTATTTTAACACTCTTTGTAATAGCTACACTTTAGCTCTATAGTAGTATCTCTCTATTTTAGCCTAGTATTAGTAGAACTAAACGCCTCTTAATATATAGCTTAGATAGGGTATTCCTATACTTACTTTATTAAATAGGGGGAGAAATAAATACGCCTAAAAGTAGCTTCTAACGCTCTTGCTACTCTGCATTATCTATATTAATAGCGACTAACTTGCCTCCCTTAGTATTACTACTACTTAGATACTAGCAACTGCTAGTAGGCATATCTTTAGTAACTTCTTTTAGATCTAAAACTACTAAGTTCTTATTAGCGTTTGCTTTAGAAATCTTAATAGTTATATCTTCTTTAATAATAGCCGCACCTATAATACTATAAAGATGTGTGGATTTCTTATAGTACTCTAAACACTTCTCTAATAGCTTAAATCGCAATTTAGGAAATTCTAGCTATATAGGAAATATTTCTCTAATTACTTAGTTAAGGTTATTATATAGGGTAGTGCTAGTAGGACGCAGTATCTTAAGATACTTTAAGGTAAACACGTTGCTATATTATACTACTACCTCTACTTTATCTACAAGCTACTACGCAGTAGACAGGTCTAACTTAGTTAATGTAGTAATATAGTTAGTAATTAGCAAGCTACTATAGTTCTTCTTATTAATCTATTAGTTATCTTAAAAGTCTACTAGCTAGGTGCGGTTAATATTAAAGAGGTAGTTAGACCCTAGCAGGCAAGCTAGGTTACCTTCTATACTACAAAGTTAGTAGAAATATTTATACAATAGATTAAGTAATATATTATTACCCTCTATACCTTATAACTTATAGGCTAGGCGCAGCAGGCGTTAAATAGTAAGCTAGTTAATTACTATAATAAATCTATCTATAAACGTTAACTATGCTATTATATCTATATTAGATAGGGGAACAAAGTCTTTGCTTAAATGTGCCTTACCCTTAGGCCTGTCTAAGTCCTTATTACTGCCTAGTATATGGCCGTTAAGTAAAGGACCTATAAGGGCGCTCTCTACTGTAGCTTCTTAATTATCTACCTTACTACTAGAAGTTTTATTAGTATTGTTTAAGGATTTATCTAAGATTTTATCTAAGGACTTATCCTCTAACTCTTCTAACTAGGTAGTGTGCATGCTTAATATAGTAGGGCTAGTAGCTAGCTTATCTTTACTATTATCTAATATTACACTTATAGCTAACTTAACTTAATCTATAGCCTAATTCCTAGTTATATTCTTCTTTATAGTATAGTTATAATCCTAGCGCTACTTTAATATTAATAAGTACGCTATATAGGCCCTATTATTATAGAGATAAATAGGTATAGTATTAGTTATATAACTAACTAAACTATACTCCTTAAAAAGAGCTAGACGTGTATAGTAGATAAAATAGGTAATCTACTCCTCTAGTAGCTAACTTAGTATCCTATAAAAGCCTAGGATAACTAATAAGGATCCTAGAGTAGAGCGTGCCTAGCTAAGCACCTGCTAGACCTTAGAGAAGGTTACCTACTTACCTTTAGCAATACCTTAAACCGCGCTATATATCTGCTAGAAGTTATCGCCTAGCTAGTTATTAAGAAGACACCTTAAAGTGGCAGCATTATCTAGGCTAAAGTAGGGGGCAAGTACCTTAGTAGAGTTATATAGCCTATAGTTACCTTTAGTAATAGCTACGCTCTTATATAAGAGCGGATTTAAGGTTATTATAGGAAGTAGATTAGGACTTTAGGACTTATTATTGCTTAAGAACTCTATATTATTATCTAATATAATTACTATACACAGGTGCGCTAAGCCCTATTAGTAAGGCAGGATATTCTAGACTAATATCCTCCTAGATTTAACTAGGTTGCTGTAATGCCTAACGCTTAGTTAGATAGTGTAGTAGGTAATAGGAATTAGCTAGGGCACTACTAGTAAATATAGGTGCTATAAATATAGTTAATTCTAATTAAAACTAATAGTTATTATACTATATTATAATACTATTATACTAGTTAATATAATACTAGATATTTACCTTAGCTATACTTAGGTTAGCTTCTATAAGAAGAAGGGAGTTTCTAGGATTATTAGTAGTAGGATTGCTAGGTAATTGTAATTAAAAGTCTGTTACCTTAGGGGGCTCTAGGTTAATCTTGCTTGTTAAATCTGTAAGTTAAAAGCAATTAGTAGATTAGAGGATAGGAGGGAGGGAGGTAGGTAGCTAATAGATATCTATTGCAATGTGTCTATACGCAGTAGTAGTAGTTATTTAACTACGCTACCTAATAGGTACTATTTACTACACTAGTAATAGCCTAGTCCTATTAAAACCTACTACTATCTAGTTATATAACCTCCTTTTTACGCTAGGTAGCATAGCTATATAAATCTAGAATAGGCCTAGTTATTATACTATTAACGCTAGTAGTAAGGCTACAATGTTATTATAGGCGTCCAACGTTCTTTAACCTAGAATCTACTAGGCTAGTGTAAGGTATAGCTTTTCTTCCTTTATATAGGTTTAAATACTTACTCCTCTATATCTTCTTTTAGTTTAACTAAGGGATCTTTTTTCTTTAGTATAATTTCCCTCTACTAGTTACTATATAGGAAATATATTTACGTAATCTAGTTCACGTCTAAATATAGCTAGTTAACTTTATAGTTATCTCTATAGTGCACTATTTCTTAAAAATAGCTGTGAAAGTTGCTATTATTTATAGGCACGAAGTTTAGGTTAACCTTCTAGATTCTTTCTAGCTAACCTATTTATGCTTTTAGCTATCGCTCCTAAAGATAGATCTAAGCGTCTATAATCGCCCGTCTATTAACGCACTCGCTATTGCTACTATTATTACTCTATCTTAGGCAACTATTTATTAGTATTATGTATTTCTAATATATACCTTTACACTAGAAGTTATTTATCCTTTGCTAATATTAGATAGCAAGTAAGCTAAGCAAGATAGAGTATTTAGCAAGCGCGTAATTATAGCTCTTTCTATCTATAAAATAAACTATATAATATATAATCTAGTAGCGCTATATCTCTAGTAGTTTGTTATAGAATAATTAAGTACGCTTAGCCTAGACTTCTATTAGGGCGTTTATATTAAAATCTAATTCTTATACTTATTATGTGGCTCTAAAGGTTTAACTTGCACTCCCTTTAGGATTCTATAGGCTAGTAACTAGTATATAGTTAGCTATAGTCTAAATAACCTATATAGGTAAAACTTACTTTCTTTATATACCTGCTTTATAGGGGTTTAGATGCTTTTAGGTAGTAGTTAAGATAGCATATAAGGTCTAGACTCTTATAGTTACTATATTAAGGACTAGGGCTCTAGGGAACTATTCTTAGTAGTTCCCTAGCAGACTAAAAGGACCCTATAGGTGCTGCGTGGGGGGGAGATAGTAAGGTTAATTAGAGAGGATATAGTGTAGCGTTGTGCCGCTTATACAGGTGTAGATAGTAACTCTAACTAGAACAAGTTTTATAATATCTAACTTAGCTTTTCTATAGAACAACTAGCTATACTACTATCTATAGAGTTAGGTTTTCGTAGTATATATTTCTTATATATATTACATACCTATTTATCTACCTAGTATATCTAGCGTGTTGTATTATTATTAAAGTATTCTCTAAGCACTTAGCGCTAGTAGGAGGGTTAAGGTATATCTTATTAGATAAATATATCTACTATAGCCTTAGCTATTATATCTACCTTATAGTAATATAGACTAGGTAGTTATATAGAGAGGATTATACGCACAATATATAGTTACCTATCTTACCTACCCCTCCTACCTCCCTAAATAAAGCTAATTAAGTAGTCTAGTAGCCTAAACTAAAGGACCACGCAAATATTTAGTATATAGACTCTAACTAGAAAAGTAGTAGTTATAATAAGGATCTTATTAGGCGCTGTAGAGAATATATCTTAGCTAGCTTACTACTCCCCTAGGGGTATTTTGCTATAAAACTTGCTATATTAGATTTAGCTACTTAGTGCTTCTATAAGCGTGGTTATGTTATAATAAACTAACACCTTGCTATATTACTAGTGCTAAGCCCTAATGTACTTAGCTATATTAGGTATATTTTCTTTGCTAGATAGGTTAATAGTTTATACCTGCTAGGTAAGATTAGGTTATAAAGTAGAGACACAAAAGGGGATTGTGTTAGTTAGCACGCCTAGTAGTTAAAAGGTATCTACTTGCTACTAGGCTAGTATAGTAGCTAAGAGGAGGGTAAGCCTTACCCTAAACTAAGTTACCTTTCTTAAATCTAGCAGGTAGGGTTAGTATGTGTAGTTAGGAAGTAGCATATAGTAGAACTTATTAACAACAATCTACTCTAGGCTACTAGTGCTACTAAGGCGCTATGCTATCTCTATAAAGCTAGGTTAAGCAATATATTTAGGCGTAGCTAGGATAATTAATACGCTTTAATTGTAATATCTATCTACCTATATACTAACCCTAATACTATGCTACTTGCATTACTTTATAATATTATATTAAAGGGTAGCTAGGGGTATAATAATAATAGTTTAACTATAGCTAGGAAAATATACTAGAAGGAGAAAGGTTAAGCTTTTGCCGCTGCTAGTCCTAGTAATAAAGGTAACCACAGTTTCCCTACTTATAATAGCTCTAATTACCTTCTCTTATAGGGGCTAGAAGACTACTTACTTTCTAAAGTTTTCCTATAGTAGCTATTTATAGTTACATTAGATGCAGTCTACTATATCCTTTATTCTAGGTTTAGGCTTTAGCAAGTCTAGGGACTTATCTAGCTTAGTTACTAGTTAAAATCTAAGGGCAGCGTGCTACTCTTTTAATACCTAGTACTGTCTATAGGCCTAATTAAACTACCTAGTAAATATATACTAGATATCTAGAGCGTAAATTATACATGCTATTAGTATAGTATATCCTACTTATAACTTGCGTTCTTTATCTTCTACTATATCTACTATTTTATCTACTTCCTCTTTACATAATTCGCCTAGTATTTAATTAGTGCTGCTAATCCTTTATCTTATAGTAATTAGTAAGTATTATATTATACTAAGATTAATCTTCTAGCCTATCTATTATTTAGTTACCTATTTAATGCTCTACCTTAGCTATTTAGAAGAAGTATGTTAGGTCCTACTAGCTTTAGACTAGAGTAGGGAGCTAGTAGCACGCGCTAAATAGCTTTCTTAGACACTTAGGTAGGCGTTATATTAAATTAGTGTGTAGAAAGGGCGTATAAGCTACAAGTACTATATAAAGAGACTACTAATACTTTAAGGTAAAAAGTAGTAGAATATCTTAAGTAATTTATCTCTATTATACCCCTTATAGTACTATAAAACTATAGTAACAAGTCCTTAGTATAAGAAGATATTGCGTAGCATGCTATTGCTAGGATTCTTATAGTAGATACTAAGTAGTTCTGTGCCTCTAGCTAGTTAACTACTACTATAGTAGAAAAGTCTAGCTAGATATTAAAGAAATTCTTGCACTTTCTTATAATACTTAAGCACCTAGCGTAAACTCTACAGGTCTTATAGTAGTATAGGGAGTCCCTGCTTATATGTAGAAAGGAGCTACTCTAAGATAAACTTTAACTACTTAGCAAGAAGTAGGTTATCTAGTAAGAAGATACTAAATCCTAAGGCCTTAGTGTTTAGGTCTTTAATAAGATTATCCTAAGGAATATTAGGTAGTGTGCTACGCTATGCTATAAAAGCAAGCTTATATAGTAAAGTAGATACTCTTTTATACTTATTATAGACTATAGATATAAACTTAGAGAGTGTAGTGCGCGTGCCACGCATAGTTATAGTATTGCTACTCTAGTAGACAAAGGTATCTAGGTTCTTACTATAGCAAAAGCAGCTAAGGTACTAGGCTATGTTAATTAACTAGTTTATTAGAGTAGGGTACTCTATTATTAGGTAGTTATATACCTATATCTTAAATATATCTGCAAGAGATTAGTATACTACCTCTTATAGGTCCTGTAAAGGTAACTTTTAGTCCTTGTGTACTTATAGTTGTTCCTAGAATAATAGCATAGCCTCTTTATAGCTAATAGCGCTATCTATACTAGTAGCTTGCAATACTTTTAGGTTACTAGTAAACTACTCTCTAAACTTTTAAATGCTAGTTAGGCGAATTATCTTCTTTAGAGCAGTAATATTAGTTACAAAGTTATATCCTTCCTAGAAATACTTAGCTTGTAGAGAGATTGTTATAAAAGCTATAGCTACTATAAGGGTAAGCTTAAAGTTGTCCTCTATACTAGTCTACTTAATAAGGGAGAGAAAGAAGGTATAGCAAAGCTATTTAAGTGGCTCTAGGTAGGTCTAGTTATAGAATATATTTACCTCTAAGGGATAGGTGTCCTAATCTAAGTAATACACAACTTAATTCTAAGCATCTTGTTAGGGTAGAGATAGTTATAGTTAGATAGGTGCCTCTAGTTTCTGCATATACACCTAGTAGAAGAAGATAAAGATCTTTTATAATAGTAGTGCATGCTAAAGGGAGAGGGCTTAATAGGTCTTAAGAGGATATAATAGGATATTATATATATCCTCTTGTATTACCTAGATCTAGGTATATTAAGAAGTTTTTATAGTTAAATTTTGCTATATACGTACTATACTTTTAATAGTAGAGTAGAGATAGTATAGGGCAAGGTCTTATAGTGCTATTAGGGTTTGTATATATTAGAGACCTTTATCCTAAGTTATAGGCAAAACCTCTAGGAACTAGGTATAGGCAAGATATAGGTTAGTCTATATAGCATCCCTTTAAGGTATAGTATTAATATAATCCTTCTACTCCTTCTAGGCCTAATAGGTTACGCTTTCTAGTTACGCTTAGAGCCGCTCTAATAGGCCTAGAGATGTATTTCTAGATATATAGGTAGTGTCTTCCTCTAGGGTATCTTATAGCTAGTGCGTAGTAGGTAATAGTTATATTTACTTATTAGTAGGTGTAGAGGGAGCTAGGGTACTAGTTATCTAGGAAGGGATTACTTTAAAAAAGTAGTTTGTATTTAGGCTACTAGCCTTACCTAAAGTCCTAGTAAAGTATTACTAGCTAAAACCTAACTACACAAGGTTAGTAATATCCTCTAAAGTATTAGAATACTTAGCTTTAGGTAGATTATGTGCTTTACGTATATGCTCCCTTATAGTCTTATAAGTACTTTTCTTAGTGTAGATATACCTATAAGATTTATAGATTATATATGTGTGTAATTTAAGAAAGGCAATTTTATTAAGAGGGCTACTATCTAGTTTAAAGAACTAGAAGTTAGCATAGGCTAACTTAAGTTAGGTAGTCTTATATAGCTTGTCTACTTCTGCTTAAAGCTAGATATAGTCCTTAGGTATAATATCTTAACTATAATATTTATTAAGGTGTTTTTTAATATAGCTAGGTAGGATAATAGTTCTATATAAAGTGTAGATAAGGATCCTATAGACTTTATTTAGGTTAAGATAGTAGGAGAGCAAGGATATAGTAGAGGATATTTTAGAATATAGAAATAATAGAGATATAATAGGCAGTATTAAGGGAGATAATATTACAAAACTATAGCTAGAATAAGGAGTGTGTAGTATAAGGATTCCCCTTGCTAGGTAGATTTCTATATACCTACGTTAGTAAATTGTTAGCACTAACTAACCTTAGTGTAATAATTTAGCTGCGTGTTGCGCTAGCAACCCTACTAGCTACTCCTAACTACTTAACCTGTATGTAAGATAGCTTTATAGCACTTTTCCTAGACACTACTGCCTATACTATAACCTAAGGGACTCTAGGATTGTCTCTAGTAGAGATTAAGGGTAATACTAACCTTTCTTACCTAGTCTATAGTGTGTTTAACAAGGTAGACTAGGATAAACTAAAATTCTGCTTTATTACATATATAGTAGAGCCTATCTAAGCATTTATTATATATAACCTAGACACTATACTAAAATAGATATATTAATATATTAGTAAGGACTAGCTTTTATAACTTGTTAACAATATCTATAAGGAAGCTATTAGCGTAGTGCTAGATTCCTTTAATAAAAACGCTGCAAAACGCACCTATACCTGCAAAGAACCTATAACTCGCTAAGTTAACAAGCAACTTAAGGAGAAGTTTAACATTACTATATTAGAGGCTATTATAAATACACAGGACTTTATTAAAGCTAAGTAAGAATATATTATATATAATTCTACTAAGTAATAATACTAAGCGTTTGCAAAGTTATTATATAGTATTAGTGTAAAGGAAGTTACTAAAATAATATACTAGGCAAGTATAGTAGCTATAGTTAACTATTTGTAGGATTAGCGCGTTATCTTAGTTACCTAGCGAGAACTTTATTAAGAGGGTAAGAGGCTCTTTATAAATATAGGGGTGTAGGTGCTAGGGCTAATAGATACTAGTATAATAGAATATGCCACAGGTAATAAAAGTATGCTAGTAACCTAGCTTACCTAGACACGTGGCGTAGGGTAGGGAACAAGCCTTATACTTATAGGAATTAAGGTTGCGAGCTTTTATTAGCTATTAGCTATAGTAAAGTAGAGTAAAATAGCTAATATCTTAGGAGATATATAGCACTAGTAGGTAATAGTAGCACTATACAAGGAGTATAAACGTTTAGAAGGCCTCTTGTAGTAGAGAGTAAAGTTAATAGGTTAGTAAGGGAGGGGCCTTGCTATAGTAGCAAGAGAGTAGTTATTTAGTAAGGTCTATTAGGATAAGAATAGCAACACTATATTAGTGTAGGACAATCTAACAAGCTATTAAGCCTAGTCCTAGTACCTAGAATATAGTAAATAATAGAAAATATTAAAGGATAGGTTTAGGGTTAGGATTTTTGCCCTTCTACTAAGAGGTGGCGTACTAAACTCTTTTATAGAAAGAAGACCCCTATAGGTCTTACAAGAATACATTAAAATAATTGCGTGATATAATAAGAGGGTTAAAGACATAGCTAAGGTAATTAAACTATTATTGCTAAGCTGTCTGCGAGAAGAATAGCCACTAGGGGAGCTATTGTTAGAAATAGTAGATAGTAGAGAACTTAGAGAGTATAACTTGCTAGATTTGCTTCTGCCTGTAGTAGATATGTAAAGAAACTTTAAGGTAGTATTAGATAACATAGACGTTCCTAACTCCTAGTTAGTAGCCTCCTAGCTATTAATATAACGTAGGGATATAGCAAAGCACCTATTAGTAAACTATGCTATTCTATATAACTAATACTTAATTCTAATAGTAGGAAATTACTTAGCTAGAAAGTCCCTAGTTTACCTAATATAACAGCGCAAGTAGCAAATGCCCTATAGCTAACTAGTCTATTCTAGGTTACCTTAGAGCGTAGAAATGCCTAGTGGGTTATTAGTCCTCTTATGCCTAGTATTTTAGGCGCAGTATAGGTAGAAAATTCCTAAGGATCCCTATAATTGCTAGCTTTACCTGTTATAGTTGCTAGTACTTACTATACTACTATTGTCCCCTATTAAACCTATTATAGTGTTTGCATATCTACAATTTTACGCCTCTTCTATAATTTCTAGCTACTTAAGGGATTAAATAGACGTTGCTAAATTACTATAAGTATAGGAAACTATAGTGTTAATAGCTACTATAGAGCTTTCCCTAGTTTTAATAACTAAGTTTGTGTCTAGGTTTTAGTATTCCTCGCTAAGCTAGCTTTTGCTATCTAGCATACTTTTGCTATCTAGCATCCTTTTACTAGTTTTAGTAGCAAAGTTCGTGCAAAAGTTTTAATATTCCTTGCTAAGCTAGCTTTTGCTATCTAGCGTACTTTTGCTATCTAGCGTCCTTTTACTAGTTTTAGTAGCAAAGTTTGTGCAAAGGTTTTAATATTCCTTGCTAAGCTAGCTTTTGCTATCTAGCGTACTTTTACTATCTAGCGTCCTTTTACTAGTTTTGGCGGCAAAGTTTGTTTAAAAGTTTTAATGTTCCTCGCTAAGCTAGCTTTTACTATCTAGCGTCCTAACGCACAAGCTAATTTTTTGGTACTTTAATAGTAAAAGTTCGCAAACTAATATCCTTAGTTTAGTATCTTATATAGTCTTAGTGCCCTTACGCTTATAATTAAGTAGAAGTAGAGCGTTAGCTAGGCTATTAGAAGTAGTAGTATTAGAATTAATAGTAGTAGCAGTCTTCTTTCCCTTTCCCTTACTATAGTAGGCTAAGTCTTTAGACCTAACTCTAGTAGCTAGGTTAGATAGCAAATTAAGCCTCTTATAGAGGGATCCTAGCGGATCCTAAGCGTTAATATTCTTGCTAGTCTTCTTGCTAGTCTACTTACTAGAAGAGGGACTAGCGCTGCTAGATAAGGGACTAGCCTTGCTAGAAGAGGGACTAGCCTTACTAGACAAGGGACTAGCCTTACTAGACGAGGGAGCGCTAATAGGGCTTAGTTTAGTAGGCTTTTTAGTAGGCTTTACTAGGATAAGGGGTAATAGGGTTAGTTCCTTGCTAGTGTTAGCCTTGCTAATATTTACCTTGCAAGTTAGCTTAATAGGATAAGTAGTAGACTTGTAAGTAAGTAAGGTAGCGCGCTCTACTTTCTTAGTAGCCTAGGCTAGGTAGTATTAGTAACTGCTACACTAAATATATTTATATATACCTTTTATAGTAGAGTTATAGAATATATCCCTAGAGTTAATCCTATTCTAGATACTTAAGGATTTTATTAAGTAACTAAATATTACTAGTTTATTCTTAGATATAGTCTCCTAGTTAAGGGTGTTATAGACTGTGTAGAAGTTAGTATATAAGTCTATTATAGCTAACTAGCAAATTCTAGGATACTTGTAATAGGTTATAATAGCGCTAAATATCTTAACACACAAGATTACCTCGCTCTATAGGGGCCTAGTAGGGACAGTAGTAGATATAATAGGTAGGATTAGGCTAATAGGTAGGGTAGGGCTAATAGGTAGGGTAGGGCTAAGGTTAATTAAATAGTAGGTATAAAATAGGTAGGATAGTAGAGTAAAGAAAGAGTAAAGGAGGGAGGAGGGGAGGGGAGGTTTATATATTCACGCTAGGGCTTATGCAGGGCAGATAACATAACCTGCAGCGCTACTAGTAGCGCTAGTAACTAAGGTAAAGGTAAATATTAAAGTCTTGTAACATGCGCCCTAATATAGCTAGGCTAGTACTATAGCTTAGTTAAAAATAATAATATTATTAAAGAAGGAACTAGAAGTTCCTACTTGCTTATATAGGAATGCTACTTTGTAGACCTTAATATAGGCTTTTTTATAAGTTTTAAAGTGTATTATATAAGGTCTAAAAGAACACGCAAGGGAATTTATATAATAGTATATAAGTATATTTAGGATTGTTTTAAAAATATATAAGGCTATTTATATAATTATAAATAAGCTAATAATTATATAGCATTGCTTTATTATTGTGTAAGTGTTAATTTTAAAATATATTGTAGTAGTAAACCTATTATCTACTATATCCTAACCACTACCTAACCTCCTAGCTACCCTAACTCCTTTATAAAAACTAATACCTAGCTATAAATAGAAAAACCTAATACTTGTACCTACTTTATACAATTTCTCTAATATTATACTCCTTAAAGTCTAACTCTATTATAAGTTCTATATTAGCATCTTTAAGAATTAGCGTAAGTTATTCTAGAACTACTATATTATCTACTACCTTATAGCACTACTTTAATAACTTGCGTACTTACGTTAACTAGCTACTAGTAGCTTAATTAGTGTCTAGCACCTTAGTAAGAACACTGTCTATCTATAGGGAGTCTACTTCCTCTATTATACCTTCTAGTGTATAATACTAGTAGGCACGCTAGCCTTAAATACCTAGTAGTTTCTAAGGGGTATTAGGGATAGAAGACCACGCCTTAGCAATATAACTAGTCTAAGATAGCTAGACTATATTATTAGTATCTTAGGTAGCCTAGTAACTCTATATATTAAGCTAAGCATAGATTATAGTTAGCACTTTATTTAGGCCTAGTTGTATAGTAGTTAATAAGTTATCTTCCTATAGGCTAGATTCCTTTACTAGGTTACTATTTTTAAGTTAGACAAAGCTATCTAAACTATTAGCTAAGACTACTATATCCTAGCTAACTTTATTATTATCTTAAGAACTAGAAAAGATCTAGGATAGAACTTTAGTATTTAGGTAAGTATATAGCATAGGTAGTACATGCTTAATAGCCTGTGTAAAGGTACGTATATTAAAGGAGTTATTATTAAAGACTTTAATAATAATATATATATAAGACTATCTAACGCAAATAATATAACTATAGTATTAGTAGTAGGTAGTATTAGAGGATGCGGGCCTAGTAAAAATTATGTAGGAGTAGTGCTTCTAGCAATTAGTGCTAGTACCCGCCTTTATACTTATAATTAAGACTTTAATCTTAGAGTCTGCCTTTATAGCTATAGTAGCCTATCTAGAAGATATAGAAAGTAGCTACTTAAAATAGTTAAGTATAGATACCTTGTTAGCAGCGCTATATTAAGCTAGGAGAGCGACTAATTAGACCCTGTATAGGTTTAGGATAGCGTTAAGCAGTTCTTGCTTAGTAGGGTTTAAAGCCTAAATAAGGACTTTATAGCCCTACTAGCCTACCTAGTCTATAATAAGGGCTAGAACTAGCTTAATCTACTTAGACCTTAAAACAAATGTCTAAATAATCTTACCTATCTTAGACTAGGATAGTATACAGGCAGCAGGCTAGTTGCTATTATTACTAGGCTTTATATACAGGAATAAATATAAGTAGCCCTTAGTAATAACCCCCTCTTAAAATATATTCTAAAGAACCTTAAAGAGGTAGTTAGTATAATAGGCGTTATTATAGAGGCGCTAGTAGTCTAGTATAGTATTATTTTCCCTAATATTATGCATGTTAGTAGCAAAGAAAAGCAACACGTAGAAGGAGCTAAGGTTAAGGATATATTAGAATTTGCTATTAATAAGGAGCTTATTAGTATTAGTTATATCTAAGTGGTTACAGTAATAGAGCTTCTATATAGCAGGGCTACTCTTGTTAATCTAAATGTTATAAACTACGTTGTTATTAGTAACATGCACGCAAATAGGCAGACTTAGTAGTATTAAATTAGCTATAGAATAAGTGTTACTAGATAGGTAAGTAATATATTAGCTCTAGTACGTCCTATAAAGCATAACTAATTAAAAAATAAGCGCTAATATACATCCTTATTTAACACTAGTAGCGTTATAGTTAAAAAACTTAATAAAGGCACTATAGGTAGCCTAGTACTTTACGTGCAAGTTATCTAGCAAGAATCTAGGGCTATAGACGTTAGTAAGCTTTCTACCTGTAATAAGCTACTTAGCTTTAGTATCTAGAGCTAGATCTTATAGAACTATTAATAGTGCTGTAAGCTTGTTGCCTACCTAAATAATAGGTATAGCTATTAAAAGATAGTAAAAAGATGCCTGTAGCTAATAAATAGCTACCTAAGCATCTACGCCCTTACTACTAATATTGTAAGCTTTGTTAATTACAGCAATACTAATTTAACCTTAAAGGGAATATAGAAACTATAAAGGAGGGGTAGATAGTGTTCTTAGAAGAGATTTATTATATAAGGACCACAACTAACGCTTAGTATATCTAAAATCTACTATAGCACAAGGGCTATATCTAGAGGCTAACGTTCCCTTACTTATTATAATAACAACGTGCGCCTTAAGTAGATTATTATTAGTTAATAGCGCGTTATTAATTTCTAGGCGCTCTATTAACTACTAAATACTAGTAGGTAATTTAAAGGCCTTATTACGCTTATTCTAGTATACGTAGATAATTAGGGTATTAGAGAATTAATAAATATCCTTAGTAGCCTAGGTAACTAAGTGTAAATTAGTAATCTATAAATAGACTCTTATAGGCATATTATGGGCGTATATCCTAATCTAGTTAAAACGCTTAGCTTAACGCAAAGCGTTTAAGTTAAAGGCACGCTTATTATTAACCTATAGTAAGTTAGTAAGTGTTAAAACTACTACCTATAATATAGCAGGACTTTCTAGTATATAAAGCTAATAGATTTAGCCTAAGCCTTATAGCTACCTAGTAAAATCTAGGTACTAATAGAGCTACTAGAAATAGCTAGAGGGTTAAAGGGCAAGGGATATAGTAGGCTAGAAAATCACAGGGTGTTATAGGGGGATAGAGATAGGAATATAATATATACTTACGCCTAGTATAGTGCTAACTGTAATATTAGACTTGCTAAGTCTAGTACTATCTCTAAGGTAGATACTAACTAGTCCCCTATTATTCCTTATTTACTATAATACTATTTTAACACTCTTTATAATAGCTACGCTTTAGCTCTATAGTAGTATCTCTCTATTTTAGCCTAGTATTAGTAGAACTAAACGCCTCTTAATATATAGCTTAGATAGGGTATTCCTATACTTACTCTATTAAATAGGGGGAGAAATAAATATGCCTAAAAGTAGCTTCTAACACTCTTGCTACTCTGCATTATCTATATTAATAGCGACTAACTTGCCTCCCTTAGTGTTACTACTACTTAGATACTAGCAACTACAAGTAGGCATGTCTCTAGTAACTTCTTTTAGATCTAAAACTACTAAGTTCTTATTAGCGTTTACTTTAGAAATCTTAATAGTTATATCTTCTATAATAATAGCTACACCTATAATACTATAGAGATATACAGATTTCTTATAGTACTCTAAATACTTCTCTAATAGCTTAAATTGTAATTTAGCAAATTCTAGCTATATAGGAAATATTTCTCTAATTACTTAGTTAAGGTTATTATATAGGGTAGTGCTAGTAGGACGTAGTATCTTAAGATACTTTAAGGTAAACACGTTGCTATATTATGCTACTACCTCTACTTTATCTATAAGCTACTACGCGGCAGATAGGTCTAACTTAGTTAATATAGTAACGTAGTTAGCAATTAGCAAGCTACTATAGTTCTTCTTATTAATCTATTAGTTATCTTAAAAGTCTACTAGCTAGGTGCAGTTAATATTAAAGAGGTAGTTAGACCCTAGTAGGTAAGCTAGGTTACCTTCTATACCGCGAAGTTAGTAGAAATATTTATGTAATAGATTAAGTAATATATTATTACTCTCTACACCTCGCAACTTACAGGCTAGGCGCGGTAGGCGTTAAATAGTAAGCTAGTTAATGTTATAGACTGGCCTTAAGGGAGAATGCAATAAGCGTTAATAATAGTATTTAGTATCTTAAAGGAGAGGTAAGCCCTTAGCGCCTTTTTATAGGTGTGCAATGTGTTCGCTTAGTAGTAGTGTTAGACTTAGTCTATCTTGTGTTAGACCTAGGCTTAGGCATAAGCCTAAGCCCTTTATATACCCCTAACCTTCCCTATAAACTATTATAAAATCGTCTTTCTAGGGGTCTAGGGTTATATCTTTATACCCTATAATCTATTTTAGGCTTTATTTCTATATATTCTTAGGTTTTATTATTATATCTTTATATTCCTTCCTAATTTGTAATAGGCCTATATATTAAGCGGTACGCGCGCATAGCATCTATATACTTATTTTAGCACCCTACTATAAAAGTTCTAATATAGCTATCCTACCCTACTATAAATTTCCTAAACTTACTTTGTTATATAACAGATTTTCCCTACTAATTAGCCCTTTCTCTAATCTTTTTCTATTAATCCTGCCTATCTAGTTCCTATTATATCTTTGTCTATAGCTACTAGTGCTAGTAGTAGGGATCTACTATAAGGTAGTTAGACCCCACGCTAGGCCTACTAAGATAAGGTGCGTACTTCTAGTGTTCTCCCTATATTTCCTGTACTAACTTTTGCTTAGCACACACCTCCCTAAACACAGCTACTTAGTAGCTTTATTATTTCTAGTAACTTAGATAATAAGGAGTATAATAGTAGCTTTATAAAGCTACTTCCCTATAATTAGTATATTAACTAGCTTTATCTCTTTAGCAAGTGTAACTATTAGGAAGGTAGTAGTAAGTTCCCCTTAATTTTTATTTTCTTTATAGCAAGTTCTAACTATGTCTAGGGCGCTTGTGCAAGTCCTGCTATTATAGCCACAAGACCTATACTTAATTAGAAGCTATCCTTGCTAATAATCCTAACGTTCGCTAAGCCCTTTGCAACTAGCTTTAGTTTTATTATAGTTACTAGGAGGATTACCTCTATATTATAAAGAAGGGGACCCTTAGTACCTTTATAGGGAAACCTACTAAAGGCACCTTTTACTAGTTTATACTATAGTTCTACTAGCTCTACTATTATTTTAAGGATCTTATATTAAGGGCTTAAACTAATAACACTATTGCTCTACTTGCCCCTACTACCTACTTACGCGCCTGTTATAGACTGGCCTTAAGGGAGAATGCAATAAGCGTTAATAATAGTATTTAGTATCTTAAAGGAGAGGTAAGCCCTTCACGCCTTTTATATAGGTGTCTAGTGTGTTTGCTTAGTAGTAGTGTAGGACTTAGTCTATCTTGTGTTAGACCTAGGCTTAGGTATAAGCCTAAGCCCTTTATATACCCCCTAACCTTGCCCTATAAACTATTGTAAAATTGTCTTTCTTAGGGTCTAGGGTTATATCTTTGTCCTCTATAATCTGTATTAGGCTTTATTGCTATATTTTTTAGTTTTATTGTTATATCTTTATATTCCTTCCTAATTTATAACAGGCCTGTATATTAAGTAGTACACGCGCGTAGCATCTATGCGCTTATTTTAGTACCCTACTATAAAAGTTCTAATATAGCTATCCTACCCTACTATAAGTTTCCTATACTTACTTTGTTACACAGCAGATTTTCCCTACTAATTAGTCTTATCTCTACTCCTTTTCTATTAGTCTAGCCTATATAGCCTTTATTATATCTCTATCTACTACTACTAGTACTAGTAGTAGGGAACTACCACAAGATAGTTAGACCCTACGCTAGGCCTACTAAGATAAGGTGCGTACTTCCTATATTCTCCTAATATATCCTACACTAACTTTTGCTTAGTATATATCTCCCTAAACCTAGCTACTTAGTAGCTTTATTATTTCTAGTAACTTAGATAATAAGGAGTATAATAGTAGTTTTGTAAAGCTGCTTCCCTATAATTAGTATATTAATTAACTCTATCTCTTTAGCAAGTGTAACTATTAGGAGGGTAGTAGTAAGTTCTTTCTAATTTTTGTATTCTTTATAGCAAGCTCTAACCATGTCTAGGGCGTTTATGCAAGTCTTGTTGTTGTAGTTATAAAACCTGCACTAGGTTAGAGGCTATTCTTGCTAACAATCCTAACGTCTGCTAAGCCCTCTGCAACTAGCTTTAGTTTTATTATAGTTACTAGGAGGATTGCCTCTATATTATAAAGAAAGGGACCCTTAGGACCTTTATAGGAAAACCTACTAAAGGCACTTACTACTAGTTCGTGCTGCAATTCTACTAGCTCTACTATTAGTTTAAGGATCTTATATTAAGGGCCTAAACTAATAATACTATTGCTCTACTTGCCCCCTCTACCCACTTGCGCACCTATAATTAGTACTAGCTTAGTGCTATTATTCCCTCTACTACTAGTGCTCTAGCGTTTCTACTATAATCTACTATTATACCCTTATATAGCAGTTGTAGTAACAACAACGTTATATAGCTTGCTACTACTACTAGTGTTACCTTCTAGCGTATTAACTAGCGTATAAACAAGACTTAGGCCTAAACTAACCTTTATATTAATAGGCTTAAGAGCGCTGCTAAGCGCACTACCTAAGGCATTAAGACTCTTATTATTAGTATTAGTTTTCCCTTATTCTCTTTATATCTATTCTAATATTTATTTTCTTTAGGCCTAGGGTACTACGCGTTAGTAAGCTATTAAAGCACTACCCTCCTCCTAACGCTGCTACTACTACTACTTATACTTGTTAACTAAGTCCTCCCCTACCTGCGCCACGCGTAAGCGTTACTACTATTACTAAGAGACGTAAAGGCGTTAGAATAATATAAATAATAGTTTAGGGGGGGCTAGGGGGGGGTTAGTTATAGATAGTAATAGTATAGATACTACTACCTAATTATTAGCTATATTATAAAGCTTTAGTAGTAAGGCACTTACTTAGAGTGTTGTTAGGATAAATAAAAGATATCTCTAATACTTTTCTACTTCTTAATTATAACAAAGGTTTAAGTTATTATTTTAGTTTCCTTTTACCCTTACCTCCTAGCTTTTATACATATTAGGCTATTATTATACGTAGCATCCCTATACTATTCCTTAAACCTATCTAGAGCCTTAGTATCCTATACTACCTCTAGCAGGTGCTATATTAGATTAACATACCCCTTCTATTTTACTAGGACTTAACACTTTCCTTTTCCTCTTGCGTTCTTTATATAAAGGATCTCTTCTACTTCCTATTTATCTAGTATTGCATCTTTATTTTCTAGGGTAACTATTAGACCTAGTTATAAGTCCTAAAGCTTCTAGCTTAGTAGCAGGTTATTAGTAGCTCTCTCTAGTAGATCTATATACACAGTCTTATATAAGTTCCCTAGTAAGTCTAACACTACTATAAGTAGAGTAGGGACTTCTATTACTTTATACTTAACCTATAGCTAGTTAAACTTTTTACTTAGTTAGTTTATCTTTATATTATGCATTATAAACTAAACTATATTACCTTTTAGGAACTTTTTAGCTAGGCGTTAAGACTAGTTTATTACTTCCTATTATTATTACTATTAGAACGCGATAGTAGCTTACGCTAGCTCTATACCCCTCTATAGGTATAATAAGAACGTTATAGCTTCTCTACAAGGATTCTTAGGCTTTACTAGTAGTAATATTATCTTTTATAGCATGTCTGTAGTATACCTATTTAAAAGTAGATTTAGGCTAACACTAGTTATACTAGAGTCCCTATTATTAAGTGCAAGTTAGCAGGCTAGTAGGTAATTAGGCTAGTTAGTCTACTTAAAGCATACTATTATACGCAGAACAGCCTGCACTTCTTAGTTTGCCTGCTCTATCCTGCTGTCTGTCTAGGGGTAGTATATAGTAGATAGTAACTAGTTTATCTTTATTATCTAGTATAATATTATCTAGAAGGATCCTAACTAGTCTAAACCTTAGTTAGTAATAATAGAGGATAGGAAGCCCTAGAACTACTACTAGTTGTCCTAGAAGATCCTTGCATAATAATTAGCTACTATAGAGACTGTTGCTTTAAGCTAAATATATTTAGATAATCTATTAGTAATAACTAATAGGAACTAAGGTTTGCTATTATCTTTTGTAGGTAGGTTAACTATAAAATCTATAGATATTTAGGACTAGTATTATAACGTAACTAGTATAGGTTATAATAGACCCTATTAGCGCTTCTAGGAGATATAAGCACTATAATAATAGCAGTTCTAAATATACCACGTAACATCTCCTAATATTCTATCCTAATAATAGTCGCGGCGCAGTATTTAAAATATTATATTCTTTCCTAGATATCCTACTAAACCTAATTTATATGCTTGCTATATAATAGTAGTTATAAGGGGTTCCTATATTAGTAACTAAATAACGCCTCTCTAAAGCAAAGTGCTATATATGCTAATTATATAGTCCCTAATCTATTGCTTTATATTAGTAGAAACTAGGAAAGACCTAGCGCCTTTCTAAACTATATTAAGACGCACTTAGTATATCTTATCTTCTAATACTGCTTTGTCCTATAGTGTCTACATATATAGGTTAGTAAAAAGGCTAGCGCTCTTTAGTAACTTAGACGCCTCCTCTACTTCTAATACTATAACCTAAATTAATTTAGGGCGTATTACTAACTATAGTGTTACTTTAGAGGAGTTTAAGTCTTATAGTTGCCTGCTTAAGGTATTAGGTTATCCTGCAAGATAGCTAGGTCTATACTATAGGATGTACTAATATTTTAAAAGTTCCTCTACCTAGTAGTACTATTACTTACTTAAGCTTTAAAGGCTAGTAAAGTACTCTAGGTTTTTATAGTCTATAAATATTATAAATAGTTTATAAACGCTCTATAACTTTACTAACTAGCTTTTAAGACACTTAATAATAGCTAGCAATTCCTTATTATATATAGTATAGTTTTATCTCTCTAGTATTAGTGCTATAGAGTAGTAAGCAACTAGGCGCTAGACGCCCCTAACTTTTTGTAATAAGTAACCCCTAAGAGTGTATCCTAAATAGTCTACTTCTAATAATATTTCCTTAGCTAGGTCCTATTATGTTAGTACTAGTCTAGATATAAATGCCTTTTTTAGTGTATTAAATGCACTCTATTCTTCCTCTCCCTATTAGAATAGGGTATCCTTCCTAGTTAGTTAGTTTAAAGGCGCTACTACTTTAGAAAACTTCGCGATAAAATTGCAGTAGAAGTTAGTAAAACCTAGAAAACTCCTTACCTCTCTTATATTCCTAGGGGGTTCCTATTCCTATACTACCCTAAGCTTTTTAGGGTTAGGTCTAAGTAATTTGCCTGCCTTAATAATATAGCCTAGGTAGCGTACCTCCTTAACACTAAACGCACACTTCTCTAAGTCTAGGTGTAGTCCTACTTCTTTTAATAGTATAAGTACACACTTTACTTTTTCTATATAGTTAAACTAGTCTCCTCCTAAATAAATTAGGATATTATTAAGGTAGGCTATTATATATAATCTAAGTAACTCTATAAGCGTAGTATTAATATATTATTAGAAAGTAGATATTGTACTACTAAGACTAAATAGATATACTAACTATTTATATAACCTAAACTAGGTATAGAAAGCTATTAAGGACTTATAACCTTCTACTATTCTAACTTTATAAAAGGCAGCGCAAATATCTACTTTTATAAACTAATTTACGCTAAATAGTATATATAAAGTTTCCTTAATAAGTAGTAGTAAGTATTAGTCTAATATTATTATGCTATTAAGTATCTAGTAATCTATATAAAGGCGCTAACCGCCTAATAGCTTCTTTACTAGTAATACTAGAGCTCTAGCTATAGAAGAGCTTACTTAGATCTAGCCCTTATCTATTAATCTAGTAAGTTATATTCTTAGTTCTAGCAATTAATTATAAGATATAGGGTATAGGGGACCCTATAGGGGGTTAGGCTAGGTTCTATCTAGGAGAGTTATTAACTAAACATAGTAATCTATACTACCTTAATAGGGTAGCAAACTACTTGCTAACTCTTTGTTAAATAGGTCCCTAAACTCTTATAGTTCTAGTAGCAACTTTTTCTTTCTAGTTTTATACTTAGGCTTATAGGGAACTATGCTATTAGTAATATAGATAGTGTGTATATTAATAGGACTTCCCTTATTAATACTTCCTAGATATTTTATTAGGCCAAGTTATATATTACCTATAAAATATCTAGTATATTTATTATAAAAATTTATACCTATATATCTTCCTATTAGGGTCCTTAATTTAGCAACCCTACTATAACTAAACCTAAGATAATAGAGATATAGGTAGGATATAGGCGTCTCCTGCTCTCCTATACTACTATATTTCCTACCTTCCTAATTATTAATTTGCCTTATAGAATGTCTATAACAACACCCTCTCTACATAGCTATAGTCTACCTAGTATTAGTTAATAGGAGAGACTAGGTACTATATAGGCTAAAAGCTAAGACTGCTAACTATTTAAATTATAGTATAATACTACTAACTATAAAATTCTTGTACCCTTAGCAATTCCCTAGGTATATTACAAGGGTTGCAGGGGAATATCTATAAAGTTCCTACTAATCTATCTTGCTAACTTTTCCTTAACTACACTAAAACACTAGCACCCTAAATTAACTATTGCTTGCACGTTCTCTACTCTACCTAGGAGGAGGGGAATAAAGAAAGGAGGATTATTTAACCTAGCCTTAATATCTAGGGGACACTTAATAGCCTCTACTATTAATAATTCCTTTATTATAGTATCCTCCTTATACCCCTAACTTAGCCTAAAGTTAGGGGCAGCTAGTTTCCTAAATTAGAGCTGCTTGCTAATGCTGTAACTATCTTAACACCTACTAGTTGTAGTAATAGGGCATTAGGGTATATACGCATAAAATAACCGCCCTATCTATACTAGGTATAGACCTTTACTAGTTTCTGTGTATTAAACAGGTCCTATAGGATCTAGTTAGGATGTAATATTAGTAGTTTAGTAGGTACACTTAATAAGGCTACCACTTCTACTATATTTATATCGCTGTCCTAATCTAAGTTAGACTTCTACTAAGGTTCCTTAGACTTACTAGCCTAAAGAAAACCTAGTTCTAGAGAGGCTATTTTAATATCTACTATAATTATCTTATATTCCTCTATAGCTATATTATAGTTTATCCTAGAGACTCCCCTATTAAAGGAAACTAAGCGTATATAACTATTAAGAGATTACTAAAGTTATAAAAGCTTCTATTTATTATCCTAGTATAAACCTCCTAACTATATAAGGAGCTGTATAAAATTTACAAAGAACTCTATAAAAGGCTAATTTTAGCCCTAATATAAGTGTTCTAATATAACTTAGGCACGCTCCTGCCTATAATAGTTGCTATAATAGAATACTAGGTAGTTAAGAAACCTGCTTATATCCTAACGCTTGCGTGCACTATCCTTAAAGTATAGTGCTATACCGCGCTAGACTATAGGTAATAACTAGGACTAAATATATATAAACCTTGCCTCCTTATCCCTAATAAAGACCTTGTCTACACATAGTTTAAACTCTATAGTTATTTACTAGGAGGAGAAGTTTGCCTTAGTACTATTATATAGTAAGCTAACTAGGAAGGGTTTATAATATAAGGTAGGAGAGGGTAGAGGCAGCATATTATTAAACCTAGCGGGCTTAGAGGAGGGTTAGGATAGAATCTAATTGCGTATTTCCTTATTCTATTAACGTAGTATAGCTATTATAGCAGAGTCTTAAGCCTATTATTCTATTAATCTATAGACCTATTGTATTAGCCTTTCTACTATATTAGGTTGCACCTAGTTATTCTAAACATCTAGCGCGTCTATCTCTTATTACTATTATAGTATATTTAGAAGAAGATACTAAAATATTATAGACTAGCCTTAAGAGAGAATGCAATAAGTGTTAATAATAGTATTTAGTATCTTAAAGGAGAGGTAAGCCCTTAGCGCCTTTTTATAGGTGTGCAATGTGTTCGCTTAGTAGTAGTGTTAGACTTAGTCTGTCTTGTGTTAGACCCAGGCTTAGGCATAAGCCTAAGCCCTTCATAGTTAATTGCTATAATAAATCTATCTACAAATATTAACTATGCTATTATATCTATATTAGATATGGGAACAAAGTCTTTACTTAAATATACCTTGCCCTTAGGCCTATCTAAGTCCTTGTTACTGCCTAGTATATAGCTATTAAGTAAAGGACCTATAAGGGCGCTCTCTACTGCAGCTTCTTAATCGTCTACCTTACTACTAGAAGTTTTATTAGTATTGTTTAAGGATTTATCTAAGATTTTATCTAAAGACTTATCCTCTAACTCTTCTAACTAGGTAGTGTGCACGCTTAATATAGCAGGGCTAGTAGCTAGCTTATCTTTGCTATTATCTAATATTACACTCGCAGCTAACTCGCCTTAATCTATAGCCTAATTCCTAGTTACCTTCTTCTTTGTAGTATAGTTATAATCCTAGCACTACTTTAATATTAATAAGTACGCTATATAGGCCCTATTATTATAGAGATAAATAGGTATAGTATTAGTTATATAACTAACTAAACTATACTCCTTAAAAAGAGCTAGACGTGTATAGTAGATAAAATAGGTAATCTACTCCTCTAGTAGCTAACTTAGTATCCTATAAAAGCCTAGGATAACTAATAAGGATCCTAGAGTAGAGCGTGCCTAGCTAAGCACCTGCTAGACCTTAGAGAAGGTTACCTACTTACCTTTAGCAATACCTTAAACCGCGCTATATATCTGCTAGAAGTTATCGCCTAGCTAGTTATTAAGAAGACACCTTAAAGTGGCAGCATTATCTAGGCTAAAGTAGGGGGCAAGTACCTTAGTAGAGTTATATAGCCTATAGTTACCTTTAGTAATAGCTACGCTCTTATATAAGAGTGGATTTAAGGTTATTATAGGAAGTAGATTAGGACTTTAGGACTTATTGTCGCTTAAGAACTCTATGTTATTGTCTAATATAATTACTGTGCGTAGGTACACTAAGCCCTATTAGTAAGGCAGGATATTCTAGACTAATATCCTCCTAGATTTAACTAGGTTACTATAATGCCTAACACTTAGTTAGATAGTGTAGTAGGCAATAGGAATTAGCTAGAGCACTGCTAGTAAATATAGGTGCTATAAACACAGTTAATTCTAATTAAAACTAATAGTTATTATGCTATATTATAACACTATTATACTAGTTAATATAATACTAGATATTTACCTTAGCTATACTTAGGTTAGCTTTTATAAGAAGAAGGGAGTTTCTAGGATTATTAGTAGTAGGATTGCTAGGTAATTGTAATTAAAAGTCTGTTACCTTAGGGGGCTCTAGGTTAATCTTGCTTGTTAAATCTGTAAGTTAAAAGCAATTAGTAGATTAGAGGATAGGAGGGAGGGAGGCAGGTAGCTAATAGATATCTATTATAATGTGTCTATGCGCAGCAGCAGTAGTTATTTAACTACGCTACCTAATAGGTACTATTTACTGCACTAGTAATAGCCTAGTCCTATGAAAACCTACTACTATCTAGTTATATAACCTCCTTTTTACGCTAGGTAGCATAGCTATATAAATCTAGAATAGGCCTAGTTATTATACTATTAACGCTAGTAGTAAGGCTATAACATTATTATAGGCGTCCTATATTCTCTAACCTAGAATCTGCTAGGCTAGTGTAAGGTCTAGCTTTTCTTCCTTTATATAGGTTTAAATACTTACTCCTCTATATCTTCTTTTAGTTTAACTAAGGGATCTTTTTTCTTTAGTATAATTTCCCTCTACTAGTTACTATATAGGAAATATATTTACGTAATCTAGTTTATATCTAAATATAGCTAGTTAACTTTATAGTTATCTCTATAGTGCACTATTTCTTAAAAATAGCTATAAAAGTTGCTGTTATTTATAGGTATAAAGTTTAGGTTAACCTTCTAGATTCTTTCTAGCTAACCTATTTATACTTTTAGCTATCGCTCCTAAAGATAGATCTAATTGTCTATAATCGCCCGTCTATTAACGCACTTGCTATTACTACTATTATTACTCTATCTTAGGTAACTATTTATTAGTATTATATATTTCTAATATATACCTTTACCCTAGAAGTTATTTATCCTTTGCTAATATTAGATAGCAAGTAAGCTAAGCAAGATAGAGTATTTAGCAAGCGCGTAATTATAGCTCTTTCTATCTATAAAATAAACTATATAATATATAATCTAGTAGCGCTATATCTCTAGTAGTTTGTTATAGAATAATTAAGTACGCTTAGCCTAGACTTCTATTAGGGCGTTTATATTAAAATCTAATTCTTATGCTTATTGTGCAGCTCTAAAGGTTTAACTTACACTGCCTTTAGGATTCTATAGGCTAGTAACTAGTATATAGTTAGCTATAGTCTAAATAACCTATATAGGTAAAACTTACTTTCTTTATATACCTACTTTATAGGGGTTTAGATACTTTTAGGTAGTGGTTAAGATAGTATATAAGGTCTAGACTCTTATAGTTGCTGTGTTAAGGACTAGGGCTCTAGGGAACTATTCTTAGTAGTTCCCTAGTAGACTAATAGGACCCTAAAGGTACTGCGTAGGGGGGAGATAGTAAGGTTAATTAGAGAGGATATAGTATAGCGTTATGCCACTTATACAGGTATAGATAGCAACTCTAACTAGAATAAGTTTTATAATATCTAACTTAGCTTTTCTATAGAACTGCTAGCTATACTACTATCTATAGAGTTAGGTTTGTATAATATACATTTCTTATATATATTATATACCTATTTATCTACCTAGTATATCTAGCGTGTTATATTATTATTAAAGTATTCTCTAAGCACTTAGCGCTAGCAGGAGGGTTAAGGCATATCTTGTTAGATAAATATATCTACTATAGCCTTAGCTATTATATCTACCTTATAGTAATGTAGACTAGGTAGTTATATAGAGAGGATTATACGCATAATATATAGTTACCTATCTTACCTGCCCCTTCTGCCTCCCTAAATAAAGCTAATTAAGTAGTCTAGTAGCCTAAACTAAAGGACTGCGCGAATATTTAGTATATAGACTCTAACTAGGAAAGTAGTAGTTATAATAAGGATCCTATTAGGCGCTGTAGAGAATATATCTTAGCTAGCTTACTACTCCCCTAGGGGTATTTTGCTATAAAACTTGCTATATTAGATTTAGCTACTTAGTGCTTCTATAAGCATAGTTATATTATAATAAACTAACACCTTGCTATATTACTAGTGCTAAGCCCTAATGTACTTAGCTATATTAGGTATATTTTCTTTGCTAGATAGGTTAATAGTTTATACCTGCTAGGTAAGATTAGGTTATAAAGTAGAGACACAAAAGGGGATTGTGTTAGTTAGCACGCCTAGTAGTTAAAAGGTATCTACTTGCTACTAGGCTAGTATAGTAGCTAAGAGGAGGGTAAGCCTTACCCTAAACTAAGTTACCTTTCTTAAATCTAGCAGGTAGGGTTAGTATGTGTAGTTAGGAAGTAGTATATAGTAGAACTTATTAATAATAATCTACTCTAGGCTACTAGTGCTACTAAGGCGCTATGCTATCTCTATAAAGCTAGGTTAAGTAATATATTTAGGCGTAGCTAGGATAATTAATACACTTTAATTGTAATATCTATCTACCTATATACTAACCCTAATACTATGCTACTTGCATTACTTTATAATATTATATTAAAGGGTAGCTAGGGGTATAATAATAATAGTTTAACTATAGCTAGGAAAACATGCTAGAAGGAGAAAGGTTAAGCTTTTGCTGCTACTAGTCCTAGCAATAAAGGTAACTACAGTTTCCCTACTTATAATAGCTCTAATTACCTTCTCTTGTAGGGGCTAGAAGACTACTTACTTCCTAAAGTTTTCCTATAGTAGCTATTTGTAGTTGTATTAGATGTAGTCTGCTATATCCTTTATTTTAGGTTTAGGCTTTAGCAAGTCTAGGGACTTATCTAGCTTAGTTGCTAGTTAAAATCTAAGGGCAGCGTGCTACTCTTTTAATACCTAGTACTGTCTATAGGCCTAATTAAACTGCCTAGTAAATATATGCTAGATATCTAGGGCGTAAATTGTGTGTGCTATTAGTGTAGTATGTCCTACTTATAACTTGTATTCTTTATCTTCTACTGCATCTACTATTTTATCTACTTCCTCTTTAGATAATTCGCCTAGTATTTAATTAGCGCTGCTAATCCTTTATCTTATAGTAATTAGTAAGTATTATATTATACTAAGATTAATCTTCTAGCCTATCTATTATTTAGTTACCTATTTAATGCTCTGCCTTAGCTATTTAGAAGAAGTATGTTAGGTGCTACTAGCTTTAGACTAGAGTAGGGAGCTAGTAGCACGCGCTAAATAGCTTTCTTAGATACTTAGGTAGGCATTATATTAAATTAGTGTGTAGAAAGGGCGTATAAGCTACAAGTACTATATAAAGAGACTACTAATACTTTAAGGTAAAAAGTAGTAGACTATCTTAAGTAATTTATCTCTATTATACCCCTTATAATACTATAGAACTATAGTAACAAGTCCTTAGTATAAGAAGATATTGCGCAGCATGCTATTACTAGGATTCTTATAGTAGATACTAAGCAGTTCTATGCCTCTAGCTAGTTAACTACTACTATAGTAGAAAAGTCTAGCTAGATATTAAAGAAATTCTTATACTTTCTTATAATACTTAAGCACCTAGTGTAAACTCTATAGGTCTTATAGTAGTATAGGGAGTCCCTGCTTATATATAGAAAGGAGCTACTCTAAGATAAACTTTAACTACTTAGCAAGAAGTAGGTTATCTAGTAAGAAGATACTAAATCCTAAGGCCTTAGTGTTTAGGTCTTTAATAAGATTATCCTAAGGAATATTAGGTAGTGTGCTATGCTATACTATAAAAGCAAGCTTATATAGTAAAGTAGATGCCCTTTTATACTTATTATAAACTATAGATATAAACTTAGAGAGTATAGTACGCGTGCTACGTATAGTTATAGTGTTACTACTCTAGTAGATAAAGGTATCTAGGTTCTTACTATAGCAAAAGTGGCTAAGGTACTAGGCTATATTAATTAACTAGTTTATTAGAGTAGGGTACTTTATTATTAGGTAGTTATATACCTATATCTTAAATATATCTATAAGAGATTAGTATGCTACCTCTTATAGGTCCTATAAAGGTAACTTTTAGTCCTTATATACTTATAGTTATTCCTAGAATAATAGTATAGCCTCTTTATAGCTAACAGCGCTATCTATACTAGTAGCTTATAATACTTTTAGGTTACTAGTAAACTACTCTCTAAACTTTTAGATACTAGCTAGGCAAATTATCTTCTTTAGAGTAGTAATATTAGTTACAAAGTTATATCCTTCCTAGAAACGCTTAGCTTATAAAGAGATTATTATAAAAGCTATAGCTCCTATAAGGGTAAGCTTAAAGTTGTCCTCTATACTAGTCTACTTAATAAGGGAGAGAAAGAAGGTATAGCAAAGCTATTTAAGTGGCTCTAGGTAGGTCTAGTTATAGAATATATTTACCTCTAAGGGATAGGTGTCCTAATCTAAGTAATACACAACTTAATTCTAAGCATCTTGTTAGGGTAGAGATAGTTATAGTTAGATAGGTGCCTCTAGTTTCTGCATATACACCTAGTAGAAGAAGATAAAGATCTTTTATAATAGTAGTGCATGCTAAAGGGAGAGGGCTTAATAGGTCTTAAGAGGATATAATAGGATATTATATATATCCTCTTGTATTACCTAGATCTAGGTATATTAAGAAGTTTTTATAGTTAAATTTTGCTATATACGTACTATACTTTTAATAGTAGAGTAGAGATAGTATAGGGCAAGGTCTTATAGTGCTATTAGGGTTTGTATATATTAGAGACCTTTATCCTAAGTTATAGGCAAAACCTCTAGGAACTAGGTATAGGCAAGATATAGGTTAGTCTATATAGCATCCCCTTAAGGTATAGTATTAATATAATCCTTCTACTCCTTCTAGGCCTAATAGGTTACGCTTTCTAGTTACGCTTAGAGCCGCTCTAATAGGCCTAGAGATGTATTTCTAGATATATAGGTAGTGTCTTCCTCTAGGGTGTCTTATAGCTAGTGCGTAGTAGGTAATAGTTATATTTACTTATTAGTAGGTGTAGAGGGAGCTAGGGTACTAGTTATCTAGGAAGGGATTACTTTAAAAAAGTAGTTTATATTTAGGCTACTAGCCTTACCTAAAGTCCTAGTAAAGTATTACTAGCTAAAACCTAACTACACAAGGTTAGTAATATCCTCTAAAGTATTAGAATACTTAGCTTTAGGTAGATTATGTGCTTTACGTATATGCTCCCTTATAGTCTTATAAGTACTTTTCTTAGTGTAGATATACCTATAAGATTTATAGATTATATATGTGTGTAATTTAAGAAAGGCAATTTTATTAAGAGGGCTACTATCTAGTTTAAAGAACTAGAAGTTAGCATAGGCTAACTTAAGTTAGGTAGTCTTATATAGCTTGTCTACTTCTGCTTAAAGCTAGATATAGTCCTTAGGTATAATATCTTAACTATAATATTTATTAAGGTGTTTTTTAATATAGCTAGGTAGGATAATAGTTCTATATAAAGTGTAGATAAGGATCCTATAGACTTTATTTAGGTTAAGATAGTAGGAGAGCAAGGATATAGTAGAGGATATTTTAGAATATAGAAATAATAGAGATATAATAGGCAGTATTAAGGGAGATAATATTACAAAACTATAGCTAGAATAAGGAGTGTGTAGTATAAGGATTCCCCTTGCTAGGTAGATTTCTATATACCTACGTTAGTAAATTGTTAGCACTAACTAACCTTAGTGTAATAATTTAGCTGCGTGTTGCGCTAGCAACCCTACTAGCTACTCCTAACTACTTAACCTGTATGTAAGATAGCTTTATAGCACTTTTCCTAGACACTACTGCCTATACTATTGTGCCGTGGTGAGGGATGTATGGGAGAAAAACAAGGCTTAGCCTAAAAGGTTGGGCGGATTGAATGGTATAAAGGCATGAAGGATCAAGAGGATAGGAGAGACTTCACTTCAACCTTACAATATCATCTTTTCACTCATGTTCCCGCATTGAACCATATCCTCCACCATAGCACCACTACTATTAAACCTTGCCCCTCCCACTTCTCCTCGTTTGAATAGGTTACTCTCCCTGACGGTTCAAATGGCGAAGCCCAAGGGCAACTCATCTTATCTTGGTGAAGGGGAGGGCCCAGCAGCATGCAACCAAGAGGACGTTTCTCTAAGAATAAGGAGGGCAGAGAAAAAAAAAAAAAAAATCGAAAAATGGGTGGTGTTGATGATCAACATTGTTAAGGCAAAAATAGTGGGCCTATATTAGGACGTGGCAAACGCGCGTTAGTAGGAATAGAGTAACAACACTAAGAGGCTAACTAGAAAACATCAGAAACACCAGAACAACTAGAACAACCAGAACTAGAATAACTAGAACTAGAACGACTAGAATAACTAGAACTAGAACGACCAGAATAACTAGAACTAGAACGACCAGAATAACTAGAACCAGAACAACTAGAATAACTAGAACTAGAACGACTAGAATAACTAGAACTAGAACAACTAGAATAACTAGAACCAGAACAACTAGAATAACTAGAACTAGAATAACTAGAACTAGAATAACTAGAACTAGAATAACTAGAACTAGAATAACTAGAACTATTAGAATAATTAGAACTACAAGAAGTATTAGCAATGCTAGAAGTGCTAGAACACCTAGAATATTACTACTAATAGAAAAGCTATAGTAAAGGCCACAGGATAGTGTGCGCTATTAGCAGGAAAATAGGGCTAGGCTAAAGTTACTAATATAATAAGAATCTACTAAAAATAAATGCAAGTGCTAGCACTAGTTAGGAAGGGTATTAGGGATATAGCTACTAAGGAAGAGGAGATAGTCTATAAAAGTAAGAGATAGGAAAGGGGGGAAGTAATATAAGCAAGCAGATACTAACTTATCTAATAATTTTAATTAACATTACTAGTTTATATACCTCCTTTAATATTTATAGAAGCCTACTACCTTAACTAAGCCTATCCTTTTTGCTAGGAATAATACCTAGAGAAAGTAATATTACCCTAGGGTTAACTAAAATAGAAACCTCTAGACCCCTAAGAAGAGTCCTTGTCCCTATAAGGCCTAGGAAAACTAACTTTTAGTTCTAGGGGAGGGAGGTTATAGAGTTCCTAGATAACTATAACTGCTAGGTAGAAAATAGGGGGCTAGATAAAGTAGATTAGCTAAAAATTCTGCTAGACTTTTATAATACTGTATACAGAATATTTATAAAGAAGCTTAGACCTTACTAGAAGCAAGACTAGGAGGAGCTGCAGGAAGCTATAAAGGAGCACTAGAGGGACTAGGATATAGCCTAAAGGATAGGTACCTAAACCTTCCTAGATGCGTATATATAAGAAGCCTCTAGGAACTTCCTAGGTCTCTTAGACTACTATACTAATTTTATAGTGTATAGCAATACCTGCCTAGTATCTAAATAGCTACACAAAAGCAAGGTTAGATTCTTCTTCTTTAGAGGGTTACCCTAGGTAGACAAAGAGCTAGTCTTGCTTAGTATACTAGGAGGGCCTAATAGCAATAAGGTAGCAAGCTATAAGCTAGAGAAGATCTATACCTACGTTAAAAGAATCTATTAGTAAAGAGAAGGAATAAAACATATATTAGCTAGCTAAATAGAGGAAGATACTTAGTAGGTATATTAGATATTAGAATTAGCAAAAGCTACGCCTATAAAGGAGGATATTATAGAGGCAGCAAAAGGCGTTAGAAAGGAGCAAGCTACTACCTAACTACTACTAAATATTAACCTAGAAATAGACTAGTTAATTAGGGCACTAGGAAAAATAAAGATAAGTTTAGCTAAGGCTAATAGGCTATAGGAACACTACGTAATAGGCCTGCTACTAAAAAGCCTAGTAAACTAGCTCTACTTTATTTTATATATAACTAACGCTAGGATAGAGCAAGGAATGCGTTAGAATACTATAGTAATTAGGGGGTTACTAATAAACTAGCTAAGAACCTAGGGCCCTACGCAAACAACAACTACTTAGCTAGGGCTATAGAGTTACAGGGGGTATAACAAGAAACTACCTACCTATAATATATGTGGATTAGAAACCTACCTAGTAAGGGACTACCCCCCCTAGTTAGAACTTATAGCGCTAGGGTAGGTAAGCACTTCCTAGAATCTAGAAATAAGGACTAGGATATTTTACTACAGACTATTATATAAAAGACTAGGGCAGGTTACTAAGCTAGCACTATAGAACCTTGCTTTTTACTAGATAAAGAAAAAGTTGCGTAAATACTACAAAGTTACTAAGGATATCCTTAGCTAGCTAGCGTTATAGGTTAAGCTAGAACTATTTAATAGAATAGATTTAAGAGGCTAGTAGTAGAGGCAGACTTAAGGACTAGACTACCTAGCAGCAAAAAGAGCGGGAGCTAACGCGATATCTTCCTAGAATTAAGGATTAGAACTAGGAGATGCTTAAAAAGAATATAAGTAGTTCTTAAACTATTAAATACTATAAACTAGTAAGGAAGACCTAGTAGTAATAACGCTAGATTATGTAGACTTAAGATATATTATCCTAGGATTAGCAGATAAGAATACACCTAGGATCCACGCCTCTATAAGGGAGAAAGAAAAGCAAAGGGACTAAGTCTTAGAGGAAGTAAGGACAGGATTAATCTAGAAGTGCGGGCGAGGAAGACTAACACAAAACCTAGTAAACTAAGAAGAGGGGGTAAGTAAGGAGATAGAACTTAAAGAGACCCTAGAGATTCTATACCTAGCTTAGGCCTATACAGACCCCTTTGCAATAATCTAGCTACTAGATAATGTAGGTAAAGGCTATGCGAATTTAGGGCCTAACTAGGACCTGCTAGTAACAAGAAGAAAAGTATAGTTTAAAGAAGTAAAGAATAAGGAGCTTAAGGGGATAATGCGCCTAAGCCTAAACTAAATAATAGCTGCTTTTCTTAGATAGGAAGTCTAGGGAATTGCGGTAGCTAACCTACTAGGGCAAGATTATCTACAGGAACAAATTAAGACGTTATTACAGGAACCCTAGACTTAAGTCCTGCTAGATAATAACTTTAGTGGGGTAAATATAGTGGAGCTAGGGGGCCTAGAAAGTGCGCTAGTCCTAAATAGGTATCTAAAGGGTGTGCTAATTTCACCCTTTAGATATGTTAACTAATTAGAGGAGCTAGAGGTAAAGGGCCCTGCGCTAGGTTAGCGCAATATACGCGTGATGCTAGAAGTACTTAATACCTAAGTAAGGCTCTAATTTAGATAAAACTTAGATAGGTATAGAAAAGATTTAGTTATATAAGAAGAGAAAGACAAGTCTTGCGCTAACTAGGAATTAAATTAGATAACTCTCTATACAGAACTACTAACCTGCTAGACTAGTATAAGGGGGAATATAGTAAACTACCTAATTAATATAGGGGCATAAATAAATCTCTTAAGATTAAGTACTGCGCAGGCGTTATAGGTACCTATTAAGACACTAACCTAGACCCTAGGGTATACGCAGGGGGTAGTCACGGCTAATAGCAGGATAGACCTATTTATTAGAACCGCGTAGAATGTGCTAGTACGTATAGAGAAGGTAGAGACCCTAACTTATTTTAGGGTAATTATAAACCTAACCTACTTAGCTATATTAGGGGGGCTATAGTGTACCTCTACTAGGCTAGCTATTTAGTACAATATCTACAGGAGGGTTACCTGCTAGGTGCTATCCTTAGATAGGGAAAGGAATGTAGTCTTTATAGCCTTAGATCTAAAGCTAGAAGATAGAGATAAAATAGAAGAGGAAGACAAGTTAGAAAACTAATAGCAGGACCCTTACTTAGGAAAGAGATCCTGCAAAATTAATACCTAGGAGATAAATGCTATATAGTAGAATATATAGCATATTTAAAATTTCTATAAGAGGTAGACTATATAGAGCTATAAGCAGGATTTAGTAAATATAGATAACTATTTACCTTAGAAGATAAAAAGATGCTAGAAAAATAGGCAGCATAAACTATAGGATATAGTATAGGGGCAAGCGAAGACCTATAGGCTATCTAAGAGCTAAACCTAATATTAGTAATATATAAGCTAAATCAAGGTGTATAGCAAAAAGTAGCGCAAATAGTTGCTAAGGTAAGCACTAAGTATAAAAAAGTTAGCAAGAAAATCTAACTAGTAGATAAACTAAAAGAGAAGGATAAGGATATAGAGTTTAGAAGGGAGGACTAGAAAATAGTAGCTAAGGAAAACTAACTGCTAAAGCTTAGTATTCGCGAAAGAGTTAACCTTGGCCCTTTTAACTATCTTTTTAAGAAAAGATATACATTATTTCTAAGAGGGTCTAGGCTAACTGCTAAGAGGATATAAGAATAGAAATTTAGTCTAGACTTATTAGTAGTAGAAAGGACTCTATTTTAAGAAATAATTCTTAATAGAGAAGTAGCTATTGCCTTTAACTTTAGAGAAAGTAGACGTATTACTTAAGACGTTAGCCCGCCTTACTAAATAAAGATAATCCCGCATAAGGCATGGCAAATACGCAGTTTCCTAGTAGCTAAGGCAGTAGAAGAAGAATTTATTTAGATGTTAGAAGAGCGTCTAGATTAAGGAACACTTAAGAGGTGCAATAGCCTGTACTAGAACCTATATTTCTTAGTAGCAAAGAAAGATAGGAAGTACTATCTAGTCTAGAATGCTATCCATATAAACAAGGTTAGCTAGAGGGACGCTAACCTACCTCTAACTATAGATAAATTCTCTAAGAAATTTGCTAGGTGCAAGATATTATCCCTAATAGATATGTTTTTAGAATATAACTAGATTACCCTATACCTAGATAGTAGAGATATAACTGCTATACACACCCCTATTAGCCTGCTACAATCCTGTACTATAGTACAAGGAGCAACAAACTTAGTAGTAGCCTTTTAGAGAATTATAATAAAAATACTACGTAATTATTCCCCTTATATAATACTATTTATAGATAATATAACTACAGGGGGGCCTAAGACTAACTATAGGGGCAAAGAGGCGCTTCCTAGGGTCTAGAGATTTGTGCTTAAGCATGTGCAGCAGCTTAACTAAGTCCTAGCAGATATTAAGCAAGCAGGGGGTACAGTTTTAGGAAAGAAATATTATTAGGGTATAGCTTATCTTAGCGTTATAGGCTATAAGATTAGCTTTAAAGGAAGATACCCTAACTATATAAAGGTAGAAAAGATTGTAAAATAGCTAGAATATAGAAATATAAAGGAAGTCTAGATATTTATTAGGATCTGTGTCTACTACTAGATATAGGTTCCTAGCTTTGCTATCTAAGCAAAGCTATTATTTATACTCCTATAAGGTAACACTAGGTAGATATAGGAAGAACTATAGAGGGTAGTAATAAAAGAGCTTAAGCATTTTATTACCACGGCACCAGCCCTAATAACTATTAATTACAAGACTAGAGGGACTGTCTACCTTATAGTAGACGCTAGTAGGGAAGGCGCAGGAGCTTCCCTAGAATAAATAGGGCTAGATAGAAGGCAATATCTATACTAGTTTAAAAGTACTGTATAGTTAAAGTCTAAAGTAAAGTAGCACTCTACTAAGCTAGAGTGTAGAGCTATGCTATAGGCCCTAAAAAAGTTTAGAGTTTAGCTCTATAGAACACTATTTATTATTAAGATAGACGCTTAAACCTTAATTACTTAGCTTAATTAGTCTTTAAGCAAAATACTATAGGGAGTGATAAATAGGTAGCTTGCTGCTATTTTAGCGTGGGACTTTAAAATTTAACATGTTCTAGGCAAGAGGAATATAGTTGCAGATGCTCTATCACGATATCTAAAAGAGGATAGATAGAAACCCCTAGATAAAACCAAAGATAACGTTAAAGACTTTATTAAGTATATAATTACTAATATTAAGTTATATAATCTAACAAAGGACAAAGTACTATATCCTAAATATAGCGCTAAATTAGAAGGAATTGCCTAGTTTCTAGTTAGGTTTAAAATCCTAGACGTTCTGTAGAAGGAGTTAAGAGTATAGAAGAAACAAGTATTAAACTTCTTTATAAGAGATAGGTTCCTCTTCCACAAGATATCTTAAAATATAGTAGTAAGACAAGTAGTTAATAATAAAGACGTTAGGATTACTGCTATATAGGAAATACATCGCCTTATTAGTTATTATAGGGTAAATAATATCTACTTAATAATAGCTTAGTAATATTAGTAAGAAAGGATATATAAGATAGTAAGGCTTACTCTACGTATGTGTTATAAGTGTTAGAAAAGAAGTAGCAAGAAGAAGGTTAACATGCTTACTAACACCTACTCCTATGCGCTATAGGAGATAGTAGCCATTAACGTAGTCTACATGCCTTATAATTCTAGGAAACAATTCCTAGTAATAGCCTAGGACTATTTAAGTAGGTAGCCTAAAGTATAAGTATTACTAAATAATAGATTAAAAACTATTACTAAATTTATATACAAAGATATCCTATATAGATAGAGCATAGCGCGAAGGATTATAGTTAATAGGGGGCCTAACTTCTAAAAAGTTATTCGTAATTTAGCTACTATCTATAGCATACGTAGGGTTTAGATCTCTACCTATAACCCTTAGGCTAACAGAAAAATTAAAGGAGGGTATAAACTAATTATCAACGCACTTGCAAAGCTCTAGGGGAGCTAGGTCTCTAATTTACTAATAGTACTCCTAGCTAACTAAATATCTATTTAAGAAAATACTAGATACTCTGTATACTAGCTAGTTACTAGTTAGAACCTAGTACTCCTAATTAAACTAGCTCTTCTAATATAGCAGACGCTTCCCTTTAGGCAGATAATAGATAGGGCTTAGCTACTAGTGGTAAGGGCTACTTAGGTTAACCTAAGAGATTAGTTTCTTAAAGATATAGTATTAAGAATTAAGAGGCTGCGCTTATAGAAGAAAGAATATTAGGATAACTATAAGGAAATTTAAAGAGAGGAAATTAGCCCTAGCTTATTAGTACTGCTGTAGGATTTAGCCCGCTAGATAGATATATCTAGAGATAGGAAACTTAGTAACAAATAGCTAGGTCTATACCTAGTAGCGTGGAGCTTTCTAGAGTTAGGGACGTATTAGCTAAAAGATTTAGATAGAGCTAAGTTTGTATATATAACGCTAGGCTAGAGGGTAAAGATCTTCTACTAGAGAAGCTAGGATAAGGTAAACTAGGAAGACTAAGGACTTATAAAGTTGTAGGATAGGGCACTATAGGAAAATAGGCATATCTTCTAAGCGCCGCCTACGCAGTTTAATAAGTTAGGTATAGAGGGAAGAGAAGAAAATAAGGAAGCTAAATTAGAGAATTAGGACTAGGAAATCCTGCAACTAGATATAGGCGGTCCTACTCTTAAGATTAGGCCTAGGACGCTCTTAGACAAAGAACAAGCAGAATACTAATATTTTAACATCTTAGATTCTAGTAAAAGTAATTAAGAGGAGGATAATTAATAATTAAAGAGTTAATAGTATTAATACTTTAGTGTTAAAACTTAGGAAAAATATGCGCTATAGGACGGGCGCAAGATTAGTAGGGGAAGGTAGGAAGCGCGCTAGTCCCAAATAGGTATCTAAAGGGTGCGCTAATTTAACCCTTTGGATATACGACGCTCTAATTAGCTACACTAACTACCTACCTGCGCGTGGACAAGCAATCATAATAAGGATAATAAGAAAGTAAAGGTAGAAGGACAATAAATAAGTAAAGGTAGAAGGATAATAAATAAGTAAAGGTAGAAGGATAATAAAACAAGTAAAGGTGGAACAAAGTAAAGGTAGGAGAACAATAGGAAGGCGCAAGCATAATAGGAAGGCACGCGTGTTCCTGTATATATTCTGCCTGCGCTACTACTACTATAACAAGCTACACTAAAAACTTTAGATATCTAACAAAGCTACAAGTATCTAACAAAGCTACTACTAGAAGATTCTAAACAAAATAATAAGCCCTAAATAGTTATTAGAAGTCTAGAAAGGAAAATAGCTAGTAGTTAAGCTAAGTTTACTAGGATCCCTAATATTAATAGGTTCCCTGCAGCCCCTAAGGTTAAGCCTATAACCTAGAGGGTTACAGCTATAGCCTATAATACCTAGAAGTTTTGCACTAGACTATTAGTATATGTTATAATAGAGGAGTCTTTTAGCTATTAAAAGGTTAGACTTAGTTTAGCCTAAAGAGTTTAACGCGCGGACCTAGGCACTTTATAAAGGTATCCCTCTTCTATAGAAAGGAGGTACAACTATAGGTAGCTAGATTAACAAGATGCGTGTAAGCACTATTATATAATAGAGGAATATTATAGATAACTTTATAGGAGCGCTAGGGGAGCACTTTAATAAAACTTTAGGATTAATAATAGTAGTAGGGAGCTTTATAGAGTCTAGCCTAGCACTTATATAGTTATATAGTAGTGTAGCTAATTTTAGGCTATAGTACCTATTTATAAAGGAAGCGCGTAATACATACAAGAAGTAGCTTAATAAAATACGCTTAGTAATATAGTATATCTACGCTAATTACGCTAAATTTAGTTAGAAATACCTAAGCTAGTTTACCCTACAAGTAGGTTAGACACACTAAGGATATATAGACGTAAGGTACCTCCTATATCGCGTAGGTCTAGACTAGCTTGCTAGCTTCCTAAACTTAGAGGTATACTATAGAATGCAGGGTTAAAACTAGTTAAAAGACAATTTTATTAATATTACTAACTAGCATAGGGTCTAGGTTATAATTGCTAAGCTAATAGGAAAGGTAGATACTATCTTAAAGGCTAAGGAGAAACTAGAGGACTATTTCTTATAATATATTAGGGCAATTATTTATTACTACGTAATAGGCCTATATACCCTACCTAGACTAACGCTTAAAGGTATAAGTAACCTACGTAACTTTAACATGCGCTATAGAGAGGAGGATAGTGCTTACGCTAGGATTTAGCGCCTAGTGCTGCAATAGTATAGGAAGTTAGAGAACTAAGTAGGGGTGCTACTTAGCATAATCCCCCCTAGTAAATAGATATAGAAAGAGGGTATAAGGCTATTAATAAACTATAGGATACTAGTGCTAAAAGAAATTAAAGATATTCTAGCTAGCTCTCTATAAGGAAGCAGAGAAGTAGCTAAAAAGAAAGCGGAGGAGGAGAGGGTAACACAAGAGATTAAGAATCTAGGTTATAACTAGCTACCTAGGACTATATCCTACGCTAGACGCACCTAGACTATACTACTAGACAGGAGTGTAGTCTAGAATAGAGGACTATTAAGGTTAGGAAGTATAGCAAGGGAGTTATAGAGTTATAAGAAGAGGACAGAGGATATACTAGATACTGCCCTAGGAGAAATTAAATTAGCTACCTATATCTTAGAGGAAGAATCTCTAGCAGAATTGCCTATGTAAAGGATAACAAGAGCCTAAGGAAGACACGCTGCCTAGCTCTTAAAAAGGATAGGAGAGAATATTTACTAGGAGTTTAGTATTATTAGCTAATATATAGTAGTAGGCCTATAACTATAGGATACTAATATAGAGGTAATAAATAAATTACGTAACTCTTTACCTAGACTACTTAAGGAACTTAATAAGACTCTATACACTAAGATAATAATACTAGAAGAGGAGGGTATTACTAAAGATAAGTATGCTATAGTTAAGAATAAAGCGCCCTATTAGTGTAAAAACTAACGCTCTACACTATAATTAATTGCCGCTAGGATTAGGAGTAGCGCACTTAATAACACTAAGCAAAGGAAGCTAGTTAAAGCATAGTACTACAAAGTTACTAATTATAGTACTATCTAGGACGCTAAGGGGAGGATAGTGCAGGATTTAAATTAGGTATGCTTTAGCTACTTAAAGTTTATTACTAGCAAGATAGGGCTCTATACTTAGACTCTAAATATAGAGGCAAGTAATAGATAGCTAAACGTGCTATACTATAAGCCTAGAGAATAGGGAAATTTGTAAGCTAACCTAGTTACTATAGTAGCTTTTACTAAGCTATTTAACTAAGATTACACCTCTAAGGATCTGCAAGCTTATTGCTACTAGCTAAAGAAGATAGCACTAATAATTAACTAGGCTTAACTATAATAGGTAATAAGATTTAAGTAAAGTTACTAAGGCTTCTTATAGAAAGAAAGTATAACCCTAGACACCTTTATATAGATCTATAAAGACCTAGAACTAGTAAGGATAGTAGATAAGTGCTTTAAGATATATAAATAGCACTTAAGGGAGATAAAGTAGGTAGCTAATTTAGGGTGGTGCAGGACCATGTACTACTCTATTATTTAATAGCTAGTGCAAGGGGATATAGGATACTAGCTCTAATACGCTATAATCTAGGAAACTATAAACCTAATCTTATACCTATACTACACTAAGTACGCCTAGGCAGGAGACTAGACCTTCTTTTGTTACGTGGACGTGAACCTTTCTAAGGCAGCGCAGTTAGGACAAGGGCTTAAGATAATCTAAGGCTTAGTTTCTTTTAATAATAAGGACTAAGATAACTATACTAAGCTTCTAATTAGGTTTAAAGAAGTATAGAAGAATTAGGTAAATTAGATAGATAGAGAATTAAGGAGGAACAAGAGGGCCTATATCTAAGCATAGGAAGATAGGGTGCACTAGCCTAAAGAGCTAAGGGAGAAGTGCCCTATAGTAAAATAGGAGAAGGAGATCTACTAAAAAGGATAGGTAAGGATTATAAGCCTAGTAATACTATATAGATCTACTAGACCTACTACTTAAATATAGTGTATAGTTCTGCTATAGTATATAAAAGTGCAGGACAATATAATAATAATAGAAGTGCTAGAGATAGGGATATATATAGAGATCGCACTAGCCTACCTATAGATAAGTATAGCCCTAAAGACTCTATTAGGGTACCTAGTTAAATATAGTAGAGTCTAATAGTAGTTTCCTAGGGACGTCTAGGCTACCTACCTAACCTAGATCTTAAAGGCAATTATATATTAGGTTTAATAGGATAACCCTTTAGTAAAGGCAGAGATCTAGAAGTACCTAATAGGAGATTTAAATAGAGAAAAGATAGGAGCATAGATTAGGAAGAGTTAGGTTAAGATAGTAAAAGAGTTAAAGAAGAATTAGGCTATCTGCATTAAGAATAAGAAGCTTGTATTTAGTAAGGATAAGGACGCTAGGGTACTAGACTAATCCTACTTTAGTATAAAGGGAGTACAGCCTACTAAGGTAGGAGAGTAGTAGAGGTATAATAGATAGATTAAGTAATTAGAGACTCTAGAAGCTATTAAAAAGCATCTAGGAGCTATTAAGGAGGAACAGAAGGCGGAGGGATCTAGGCGCCTAGGGCTAGGCTATCTAGGAAGTCTAGCTAGGGCGCGGAGGAGAACTATCTTATTAAGTTTAGGTTCAAGATTAGAGACCCTAGATACTCCTACTCCCTTACCTAAAGCTTAACAAGCTAGGAACTAGGGTCGCAGACTAGGAGGAGGAGAGTAAGGTCTAAGCTTAATAGGGCCAAGCTTAAAGGAGGGGGAGGTTTGTGCCGTAGTAAGGGATGTATAGGAGAAAAACAAGGCTTAGCCTAAAAGGTTAGGCGGATTAAATGGTATAAAGGCATAAAGGATCAAGAGGATAGGAGAGACTTCACTTTAACCTTACAATATCATCTTTTTACTTATGTTCCCGCATTGAACCATATCCTCTACTATAGCACCACTACTATTAAACCTTGCCCCTCCTACTTCTCCTCGTTTGAATAGGTTACTCTCCCTAACGGTTCACTATAACCTAAGGGACTCTAGGATTGTCTCTAGTAGAGATTAAGGGTAATACTAACCTTTCTTACCTAGTCTATAGTGTGTTTAACAAGGTAGACTAGGATAAACTAAAATTCTGCTTTATTACATATATAGTAGAGCCTATCTAAGCATTTATTATATATAACCTAGACACTATACTAAAATAGATATATTAATATATTAGTAAGGACTAGCTTTTATAACTTGTTAACAATATCTATAAGGAAGCTATTAGCGTAGTGCTAGATTCCTTTAATAAAAACGCTGCAAAACGCACCTATACCTGCAAAGAACCTATAACTCGCTAAGTTAACAAGCAACTTAAGGAGAAGTTTAACATTACTATATTAGAGGCTATTATAAATACACAGGACTTTATTAAAGCTAAGTAAGAATATATTATATATAATTCTACTAAGTAATAATACTAAGCGTTTGCAAAGTTATTATATAGTATTAGTGTAAAGGAAGTTACTAAAATAATATACTAGGCAAGTATAGTAGCTATAGTTAACTATTTGTAGGATTAGCGCGTTATCTTAGTTACCTAGCGAGAACTTTATTAAGAGGGTAAGAGGCTCTTTATAAATATAGGGGTGTAGGTGCTAGGGCTAATAGATACTAGTATAATAGAATATGCCACAGGTAATAAAAGTATGCTAGTAACCTAGCTTACCTAGACACGTGGCGTAGGGTAGGGAACAAGCCTTATACTTATAGGAATTAAGGTTGCGAGCTTTTATTAGCTATTAGCTATAGTAAAGTAGAGTAAAATAGCTAATATCTTAGGAGATATATAGCACTAGTAGGTAATAGTAGCACTATACAAGGAGTATAAACGTTTAGAAGGCCTCTTGTAGTAGAGAGTAAAGTTAATAGGTTAGTAAGGGAGGGGCCTTGCTATAGTAGCAAGAGAGCAGTTATTTAGTAAGGTCTATTAGGACAAGAATAGTAACACTATATTAGTGCAGGACAATCTAACAAGCTATTAATCCTAGTCCTAGTACCTAGAATATAGTAAATAATAGAAAATATTAAAGGATAGGTTTAGGGTTAGGATTTTTGCCCTTCTACTAAGAGGTGGCGTACTAAACTCTTTTGTAGAAAGAAGACCCCTATAGGTCTTACAAGAATAGATTAAAATAATTACGCGATGTAACAAGAGGGTTAAAGACATAGCTAAGGTAATTAAACTGTTATTGCTAAGCTATCTGCGAGAAGAATAGCTACTAGGGGAGCTATTATTAGAAATAGTAGATAGTAGAGAACTTAGAGAGTATAACTTGCTAGATTTGCTTCTACCTATAGTAGACACGTAGAGAAACTTTAAGGTAGTATTAGATAATATAGATATTCCTAACTCTTAGTTAGTAGCCTCCTAGCTATTAATATAACGTAGGGACATAGTAAAGCACCTATTAGCAAACTATGCTAATCTATATAACTAATACTTAATTTTGTTGTAAAGTAAGCTTAGCTAGCTAATAGTAGGAAATTACTTAGCTAGAAAGTCCCTAGTTTACCTAATATAACAGCGCAAGTAGCAAATGCCCTATAGCTAACTAGTCTATTCTAGGTTACCTTAGAGCGTAGAAATGCCTAGTGGGTTGTTAGTCCTCTTATGCCTAGTATTTTAGGCGTAGTATAGATAGAAAATTCCTAAGGATCCCTATAATTACTAGCTTTACCTATTATAGTTGCTAGCACTTACTATACTACTATTATCCCCTATTAACACTATTATAGTGTTTATATATCTATAATTTTGCGCCTCTTCTATAATTTCTAGCTACTTAAGGGATTAAATAGACGTTACTAAATTGCTATAAGTATAGGAAACTATAGTGTTAATAGCTACTATATAGCTTTCCTTAGTTTTAATAACTAAGTTTACGTCTAGGTTTTAGTATTCCTTGCTAAGCTAGCTTTTGCTATCTAGCGTACTTTTGCTATCTAGCGTCCTTTTACTAGTTTTAGCAGCAAAGTTTATTTAAAAGTTTTAATATTCCTTGCTAAGCTAGCTTTTGCTATCTAGCGTACTTTTGCTATCTAGTGTCCTTTTACTAGTTTTAGTAGCAAAGTTCGTGTAAAAGTTTTAATATTCCTCGCTAAGCTAGCTTTTGCTATCTAGCGTACTTTTGCTATCTAGCGTCCTTTTGCTAGTTTTAGCGGCAAAGTTTGTGCAAAAGTTTTAATATTCCTTGCCAAGCTAGCTTTTGCTGTCTAGCGTCCTAACGCATAAGCCAATTTTTTCGTACTTTAATAGCAAAAGTTCGTAAACTAATATCCTTAGGGCTTACTATACTATAGTAGGAGACGTTCTAGTACTATCTTATAGACGTATAAAAGAGTAGGATTAAGAGGTTATAAAGGAGATATAGCAAAGATAGAAGCTAGATATCCTTTATAAGGAATATCTTTCTCTTAAGAAGATAATTTATAGTATAGCCTATAGTATAGGTATAAGGGGTATAGGATATAGATCTATAGTAAAGGACTACCTCTTTAAGGTTATATACGCGTCTAATAATAGTTATATACCTAATAAGAGAGATAACCTAGAACTATATAAGCTATTTAGGGGTTTACTAGATTAGGGTAAGAAGTAGAATACTATAAAGAAACGCTTTAGTATAGTTAGGATCTTTAGGCTTCTTCTAAAGAGTATTAGAGTAAACGTCTAGTTTAAATAGGTAACCTAGATATAAGTTACGTAGTAGTTAGAGATAGTAGTAGAGTATAATAAGGATATAATATCCCTAGCGCAATATATTAAGCTACTTTTTATAGTATTTATTAAGGAGCGTCTACTACTATAAGAGTTTCTCTTCTTAGAGTAGGTTAATTAGTATCTAGGGGAGTAACTACTACTAATACTTAATAGGTATATATATATTAAGATAATTTACTCTAAAGCTAATAGTTATATAGTTACTAGGGCACCCCCCTTATAATAAGAAGAGTAGAGGAGGTGCAAGTTAACAAAGACAAGGCCCTTAAATTAACTATTAAGGGGGCGTTTAGGGCTAAGACTACCTTAGAGATAGGCACTATATATAGTAGCATTACTATCCTATAGTTAAGTATATAGATAGTAGTTATTATTAATATATATAATTAGTTATATAAGTATAGGTATAGTAAGGTATAGGAGGGGGATATTTTAGTAAGGGTAATAGGGTGTATTTATAATATAGCTACTAACCCTATTACCCTTAAGTAAACCCTCTATCTATATTAAGACCTCTATATTACTCTATTAGTAATAGAAATAATTTTAATAAATGCTACACCCTTAAATAATAGTCTGTGTAAGAAGAATTCTTTACTAAAGGTAGGACTTTTATAAGGAAATAAGTAGTAGGGGTTATAGGAAATAGGTTTTAGGTCTAGGTTTGCAGGAAATAGGTTTTAGGTAGTAGGGGTCACAGGAAATAGGTTTTAGGTCTAGGTTTGTAGGAAATAGGTTTTAGGTCTAGGTTTGCAGGAAACAGGTTTTAGGTGGTAGGGGTTGCAGGAAATAGGTTTTAGGTCTAGGTTTGCAGGAAATAGGTTTTAGGTCTAGGTTTACAGGAAACAGGTTTTAGGTCTAGGTTTACAGAAAATAGGTTTTAGGTCTAGGTTTGCAGGAAACAGGTTTTAGGTAGTAGGGGTTGCAGGAAACAGGTTTTAGGTAGTAGGGGTTGCAGGAAATAGGTTTTAGGTCTAGGTTTGCAGGAAATAGGTTTTAGGTCTAGGTTTGCAGGAAACAGGTTTTAGGCAGGGGTCGTAGGAAACAGGTTTTAGGTAGTAGGGGTCACAGGAAACAGGTTTTAGGTTTTGATTTTCCTCGCATACTTATTTCCTGCAAGACGCTAGTAGCATACAGTCCTCTTTAGAGTTGTTTCCTAGTAGGAAATAACTTTCCTACAATATGTAGGCCTAATAAGGAAGGCACGCTAGCTCTAAACTAGTATCTAAAGGGTGCGCTAATTTAACCCTTTAGATATATAACACTCTAATTAGCTATACTACCTACTAACTACGCGCGCGTAACTATAACTAAAGATCTACCTACACCTAGGGGGTGTGTTATAGGAGGGATAATAACTAGATTATAGAGTATCTTAATCCTAATTAATCCTAATTAATCCTAGATAATACCTATGTATAACCTACTATCTAATTAACTGCTAGCTTAGTACTAAGTGCCTAATAAAAGAAGGAGCTCTAGTAAGGAAGGTTTACTAATTACACACCTTCTAGTAAGGGTAGCTAAAGCTCTATATATATAAGTCTAATTATAGTAGAGATAATCTAATAATCTATCTCCTAAATTATTCCTAACCTTAGTAATCTAAATTTCTATAGATAGTTATACGTCTACTTAGCTACTACAAACCTTAAGGCTAGCCTACGCCTCTACTATTTCTTTAAATAACTACCTAACTTATTAAAGCGTTTAGATAACTACTTCTAATTTAGTATGCTTATTTAAATATTTATAACCTTTATAGCTACCTATAAGGGTTAGTGTAGACTCCTAGCCTATATTACTACTAAAGATATCCTTGTCTTTAGTACTATATATTATAGCAATATTTATTACTAGTTTAATAGAGCTAAGATAGCCCTAAAATAGCGTGTTTGTAATAATAAGGCAGAATTGCCTGCCTATTATTCTATGCCAAGTCAGGCCTAATAAAGGCCCGACTCACTAATGTATATAGAGAACAGCTCGCCTATAGTTAGGATAGGCATGTTCTTCTTGTCCTTTTATACAAGACCTATAGGTGTAGGAATCTTATCCTTTTCTATACAGACGCGCACTCCTATATGCCTTTAAGTTATATAGGATACCTTTTAGATGCCCTACCTACCTAAGTTATTATATTATAAGAAGAATATTATCCTAGCTAGTAATAGCATTTAAGAATATTGTATTTGTTGTTATTTTAAGCTACTAATTTAGTTCTAGTAGCTACCTAAACCCTGTAACTCTACAGTTAGAATAGCTATTAGAACTTCTAATAACCAAAGCCTATAGGCTTAGACTTCTAGACCTATAGGTAGTGCTAGATTACCTTTAGAAAAATCGCGTTAGATTACGTTAAGGTAGAGACCCAGAGACTACTAAAAGCCTAGAGGAATCAGAGGCAAAGCCAATATCCTCCTACAACCAAACCCCCTAAAGAAAAGATTTATTATTCTTATTAACTACAAAATATTAGACAAAGGTAAAGGAAGGGTATCTAGTTTAGCTACTTTTAAAAGCCTATTTACTAATAGAAAGAAATTAGATAAGGAAGACTTAATTAACAACGCCCTCCTTAAAGGACCCGCTTCCTATCTATCTCTTAAGGTACCTTGTGCTCCTAGGAAATCTTAAAGCAATACCTCCCTTAAAGATAAATATATATTAACCCTATCTAAAAAGGAGAGGTTAGAGGAACAAGTTAAGTAACTTACTAATTAGTTGTACAACACCTCCCTCTATAAGGAGATATAGGGTACTACCTAACCTAGCTAGTCTTTAGCTTCTATATTAAACCCTATAGTGTATACTATAAAAGCTAAGAGACAATCTAAAAAGACGCTAAATATCTCTATACTTAGTAATAGTACTAACCCTACTTTTAGACAATAGTAAGCATCTATTTAGGATAGGCTAGAGATTAACGCTAATTACTACCCCTTTTCTAGAGCTTAGATAGCGTTAGTCTAGGGACACTACTTAGGACTAGTAAGAGAATACTTAGAGCCACGTTACCTATCTAATTCCCTAAGTCTTTAATTCTAAAAAGCTAAGGAAATAATTACCCTCCTTTAAACTTACTTTATTACTAGAAATAAGATAGCTAAGAGTTAGACTATATTTAACTACCTGTATATAACTAATATAGAGACGTTCCCTGCTTTTAAGTTATAATTCTAGAGTCTTGCTATTAGAGGAGAAGTACCCTAATTAGAGTAGTATTACTACCTCTAGATAAAGATTACACCTTCCCTAAGGATGCTAAACCTTGCTTTCTAACAGAATTAGCACAATAATTTTAAGACTATAGTAGATTATCTTACTACTTTTAATATAGAACGCCGCCTATACCCTACCTTATCTACTCCTACCTAGACTACTCTATTATTTAGAAAAGGACTAACCCCCTTCTAACACTCTAGAAACTAGTCCTATTTAGACGCTAATTAGAAACCCTATAATAGACCTTTAATAGCTAAACCTTATATACCCTACTTGTAATAATAAGGCACTACCCCTTAAAACAATTAACCCCTATCTACTACTCTAGCTACTCCTAGCGCTACTATAATAGGAACCCTAGTAACTTACTATAATTATAGAAAGCCTAGGCACTTCTCTAGTAACTGCCCTAAACCCCCTAGGATTTAGGCTATAGATATAGAACAGGTTACTAAGAATTCTAAGGAAGAAGATACCGCTAAATTAACTAATTTAGATAGCTATTAGATAGGAAATAACAACGCCTAGAAGGATTCTCCTTCCTAGGCCTAACTTAATATAACCTATTAAACCTTTCCTTAACTAAATTGTTTTTTAGTTCCTATTTGCTTGCACGTATAACCCTATGCCTTAATAGATCTAGTATTTGCCTAAACGCTTTAGTAGATACTAGGGCCTAAGGTTACTTATTTCTTAATTTAAAAATTACTTATAATATCTCTTCTATACTTAGGGTACCTATCTAAAAGCTACTATACAAGCTTACTATTAAAGGGTTCTAGGATTAGATTACCTCCCTAGTTGCCTACTATATTTAGCTTTATATAATAGTTAGTAGCTAAAAGGTTTACAACTACCCCTTTATAATAGTAGACTTAGGTTCTTAGGATTATATTATTAGATAATACTAGCTAAAATAGTTCTAAATCCTAATTAATATAGATAAATCTTAACTAATCTAGCTAGAGAAATATCCTTTAACCTATAACCCCGCACCTCCTATTCTAGTACAACTCCACTAGCAAGTGCTGTCTACTCTAGTTACCCACGATATCTTGCAAAGAGACGCCCTTTAGGATTAAGAGGAGAACTAGAACTAAAATAGTCCTAGTTTAATTAATAGGATACGTAGTATACTTAAAATTCTAGCTACTTATAGGGCTGCTACTAAACCTATTACGCTACCTACCCTAGTCTAATTACTAACTGTTACCCTACCTATAAAATTCTAAATTGCTACTATTTCTGCTAATACTTTCTATTTTAATATAAAAAAATCTTCTAATAAATTCTTTACTACTAGCCTGTATAAGATTAAGCGTAGGATCCAAACCCTATCTAAATAGGATACTCTTAACACCCGCTTGTTAGATTAGAAGCTCCTATCTAACTATAACTCCTATTAGGACGTCTTTAATAAGGCTAAGGCTAATAAACTTCCTATCTACTAGCCTTATAACCACAAGATAGTCCTAGAGGAACCCCTTCTAAACTACTAGAGTCCCCTCTATTGTTAAAATACTAAGGAACTCTAGGCTACTAAGGAATATATACAAGAGCACCTATAGAAAGGTTTTATTAAGACTAGTTAGAGCCTATTTACCTCTCCTATCCTATACGTTAAGAAGCTAAATAGAGGCCTTAGGATCTGTGTAGATTACTATAAGCTTAATAGCTTAACGCGAAAGGACGCGTATCTAATACCCTATATAGATAATCTATTATCCTAGCTAGCTAAAGCAAAAATCTTTACTAAGCTAGATATTTGTGCTGCCTTTAATAAGATCTAAATAGACCCTAACTTAGAGGAGTACACTACTTTCTGCACTAGATATAGTGCCTATAAATATAAAGTCCTACTATTTAGGCTATATAACAGACCTGTAACCTATTAGTGTTATATAAATAATATACTAATAGATTATTTAGATAACTTCTACATCACCTATTTAGATAATATCCTAATCTACTCTAAAAACCTTGCTACTTATAAGGACTATGTTTAAAAAGTCCTTAAGCGTCTTTATTCTGCTAGATTATAGGCTAATATTAAGAAAAGCGAATTCTATATAACCTATACCTATTACCTTAGATATATCCTAACTAATAAAGGCTTAGAGGTAGACCCTAACAAAGTTAAAGTACTCTAAAACTAGTCCGCTCCTAAGATAATAACTAGAGTAAAGTCCTTCCTAGGATTTACTAGATTCTACTAGTAATTTGTGGAAAACTTCTCTAAGATAGCTAAGCCCTTAACTACTCTCTAGAGTCCTGCTACCCTATTTGTATAGACTTTAGAATGCTAACAAGCCTTTAACTAGCTTAGGAATGCCCTGCTAGCAATCCTAAGCTTAGCTCACTTCTATCCTAAGTACCCTCTAAAACTAGAGACAGACGCCTCTAATAGAGTTATTATAGCTATCCTCTTATAGGAGCATCCTAATAGGAAATAGTACCCTATATCCTTCTTTAGTTAGACCCTTACTAGTTCTAAACTTAACTAGGAAATCTATAATAAAGAATTGTTTATAATAATCTACGCCTTTAAGAAATAGCGTGCTAACCTAATAAGTACTTAGCACCTTATTAGAGTATACATAGACTATAGAGCACTAGAGTACTTTATGTCTACTAAAGTCCTTAGTGCTAGGCAAGCTAGATAGCTAGAGGTTATAAGTCCCTTTAACTTCTAAATTAAGTATACTCCTAGATCTTATAACGCCTAAGTGGATATCCTAAGTAGAAGGGAATAGGATATAGTTAACCTTAAGACTACTTAGAGGGATAATTGTTTATAAGTAATAATTGCCCTAGATAGGTTATACCCCTAAATTAACTCTAACTTAGCGCAAGACTACCTAGCTAAGCGTTCCTTACTAATCCTTGCTTTAATTATAGCAGTTTAGAACCTTATAACTCTTGGATCCCTAGAACTTATTAAAACTCTTCTCTAAGAAAATAGGTCCTTATTCCTAATAGAAAGATTAGAGTTGCCTAAGCACTATTAGATAGAAAATAGACTCCTTCTCTACTAGGATTAACTTTGCGTGCCTACTAGATTAGTCCTATATACTAGACTAATTCGTAAGGCTTATAATTAAGTGTCTACTACCTACCTATTAGCTACTAAAACCTATTAGATTCTAGCCTAATATTACTACTAGAAAGGTATAGAGACTACCTATAAACGCTACGTTTAGAACTATATCCTATATAGGAGAGGGCACCTAAGATAGCACTAACTCCCTAGCATGCTTTAGCCCCTTCCTATCCCTAGTCTACTAATGTAACACTTATACATTAATTTTAAGGATTTTCCCTAGGATTAATGTAGTTATAATTAGATTATGGTTATTATTAATTACCTATTAAAGCAAGCTATTACTATCCCTTGCTATAAAACTATAGACGCCTAAGGTATAGCTACCTTATTTGTTTAGTAGGTATACTAATTTAGACACACTCTAGATACTATTATTTCTAATTAAGGCCCTTAGTTTATATCTAGTTTCTAGTCTAAATTCTATTAGATTATAGGTACTAAAGTTAAGCTCTCTACTGCCTACTATAAATAAACTAATAGATAAACTAAGATTATAAACAAGTATATTAATTAGAGACTAAGGCCTTTTGTATCCTATTACTAAGATAACTAGAGCAACTTACTACCTATAATAGACTGTGCCTAAAGTACTCTCCTATATTTATCTATTAGTATAGCCCTATATTAGCTCCTCTTTAGTTCCTTACTAAAGCAAAGTTAGTATTAGAAACTAGAAAAGACCCTATTTACTATACTAGAGAAACTAAACTATAAGGACGCCTTATCCCTTGCTACTTAGATGCATAACGCCTAGAAGATTGCTAAAGAAAATATAGAAAGAGCTTAAGACTAAATACGCTCTGCTACTAATTACTATTGCTATCTAGTTAACTAGAAGGTTAGTAACTATATTTATCTATCTACTACTAATCTTGCTATTTTATAACCTAGCTAAAAACTATCTAAATAATAGGAAGGCCCCTTTAAGGTATTAGGACAAGTAGGAAACGTGTATCACCTCTAATTGCTACCTAGTTCTAAGATCTATAATATTTTCTCTCCTAATATACTATGCAAAGATCCCTAAGACCTGTTACCTAGATAAGAGGCTCTAAAACCCCCTAGTACCCCTATATAAGGTGTAGAGGAATAGAAGGTAGAAGAAATCCTAGCTAGTAAATTATATTAATCTAAGCTAAAATATAAGGTTAAGTAGGTTAGACACAATCCTAATCCTATTTAGTATCCTACCTCTAACTTTATAGGTGCTCCCTATAAATTATAGGTATTCTACTAATAGTATCTAAATTAGCTAGGTCCCCTACGCAGCTTACTAAAATAGATTTAAGCCTAGGAAAAAGGTAAAGAGGATCTAATATTACTTTACAATAATTATACCTAATATTAGAACTAATTTATATCCTATTTAGCTACGTATTATCTATTAACTACTATCTATTACTATTATTCTTGTTACTATTTATTATTATATCCTATTTAGATTCTTTAAGGTTCCTAGGACACTACCCCTAGGAAACCTCTTTATTCTATATCTATCTCTCTATTAGAACCTAGTTTAGACTCTGTATTAGCTAAGATAGCACCTAGACTATCCTTCTTTACTAGCTTCTAGATAACTAGTGCAGCAGGGATTAGAGCAGGTGCAGGAGCAGGGACAGGAGCTAGGACTAATTTAGATTCCTTCTTGTAAAACGCCTTTATCTTAGCCTACACTAAAAAGGTTACCTCCTAATTTAGCGCTAATTCCTCCTTAAGTTCTTTAATAGCCCTTATTAAGCCCCTAACTACTAAGACTATCTTATAGATACTATTCTAAAGCTAATATAAATTAGATATAGTAGTATAATATATAGCTATAAGGATCTTAGTAGCTTTTATACCCTTAGTCTAAGTATTAGTAATAGTAACGCACTTAGCAAGGTTTTAGGTAGCTTCTTAAATAGTAGCCTTAAACTACTTAATATCCTTCTAATAAGTAACTACAGCCTTATTATCCTTATCCCCTTTAGCAGGGTTTCCTATTAAGCTATAGTACTCTTCTAGGGCACCCCTAAGGGCAGAGTACTCTTAGCTAACAAAAGAAGGAATCTACTAGAATTAGTAAAGGAACCCTATTAGACTTAGATACTTACTAGATTGCAATACTTATTCTAGGAGATATAGTACTAGCACTTCTTAGAATTCTTTAACTTAAAATTAAAATTATTAAACCTGCCCCTAGCTAGAGCCCTAACTGCTCTTATATAGAGAGCGCGATAAGTGATAGGAAGGACTCCTAGTAATACTAGTACTAGTATAGCTAAAGGTTCTAATTTAGATTAGTAACTATTTAATTATATAGATTAAATACTTACTAGATTTTAGATAGATTAGGTTAAATATTTAAAAAATTAGGGATATAGGAATAAGAAAGTTAGTAGGTAGAGGGCTAGTTATATATAGGCTAGGGATAGGGGTCTATACCCTAGGAAGAAGAAGTAAAGGTAAAGGTAGAGGTAAAGGTAGAATTATTTTGCAAAAAGCTCTTCTTTAATAAGGGATCTAAACCTAATCCTAAGGATAGGGACTATCCTTTCTCTATAGGAGGGGGTAGTATAATAATAAGGTAGAATTACCTGCCTATTATTCTATGCCAAGTTAGGCCTAATAAAGGCCTGACTTACTAATGTATATAGAGAACAGCTTGCCTATAGTTAGAATAGGCATGTTCTTCTTGTCCTTTCGTACAAGACCTATAGGTGTAGGAATCTCATCCTTTTCTATACAGACGCGCACTCCTATATGCCTTTGAGTCGTATAGGATACCTTTTGGATGCCCTACCTACCTAAGTCGTTACAGTATTAAGGGCTAATAGTATAGATAAGAGTAGGCTAGAAGGTTAATTTAGAGAAGGGCTATATATCTAAGAAAATAAGCTAGGTATAGCTATAATATATATAATTAATAGAGAATATCTTAAATATTAATTTACTTATATAGGCAAGACTATAATATATTATAGTAGATAGGATATACTAGGTTAAGTTACGTGCTATCTACTTATATAACCTAAATCTAAGTATTACTAAAACCTATCCTATTATTCCTTAGACGCTCTAGCAAGCTTTGCCCTACAGCTAGCGTGATTAGTTAAGGAGTTTTTAGCGCAACGCTAATCCCTTTAGAGTTCCTAGGAGTTTTTAGCGTTGCACTAGCAGGGGTAAAAGCTCGTTAGGGCGTTCTGATGAATGAGATAACCCCCTGCCCTGGAAGCCGAGGCTGGATTCGCAGACTCTGGAACGTGCATTGAAGCCGCAGTGGAAGTCTGGTACGTCGATACTGGCGTTTGAATCCAGGAAACAGCTTGTATAGCAAAAACTTCGGCATACGATGAAAAGTGTCGAATAGTTCAACCGGGATGGTTCTGCAGGTGGAGGAGAGTTTGAACAGCCTGCAGCAGATGTTGATGCTACCTCCTGGTCCAGCGATGGTGACGTAGACATCATGGCAAAAGGCAAAGAGCTACCGTACTGTATGGATTCCTCCGCTTTGCAATAAGTACTATACCGGTAGATCTGGGTTGGGTTAGTCGTTCGTTGGTTTGCTGATCTTTGCCGCACAGATAAGTTAAAAGTTCGCGGGGTCTTCGCGCGAGACTCCACACCTACTCTCGCCCGAAGTTACCGATGGACCACGAACTTGCCATCTTGACCTCAGCAGATCAGCGACCTCGAAAACGGAGAGCTATAACCGCTTGTGTCAGGTGCCGGACCTCCAAAGTCCGATGTGACGGAAGACAGCCATGCCAGCGTTGCGAAAGGAACAACACAGCATGCTTGTTCCACGACGCAGTAAAAGATCCAATCACCTTGCGCATTGAAAACCTCGAGCAAGAGGTGTCTATACTGCGGCAGCAATCAAGCCGATTTGCTTGCAATGGCTCGTCAGTTTCCTCCACAGTTCCCAGATCTGCTATGCATCCATTCTCTCCGTGGAAGATGCAAGGGCAAGATGACCTTTCGAATGCAGTACAGTCGGGTCTGGTATCGCAGGATCAGGCAATTTTCTGGTACAGGAGCTTTTTTGCAGCAAGTCAGTACCTGGTCCCTATCTTTTGCGAACAGCGCGACACATTCGACTCGGTATTCTCTAGGAGCTGCTTTCTCTTTGATACACTGACAAGTATTGGTTGTCGGGCCGAGGAGGGTTTTGACTCTCTTATACATCGCCAACTCCAGTCACGCGTTCGTGACCACTTGACAAGACTCATCGTCGCTTCTGGGACCCCAACCATTGAAGACGTGCAGGCGATGACTGTCATGGCTGCTTATTCTGAAAACGCTTTCGTTCTAATTGCACTCGCTCTGCGTTTCGCTCATCAGCTTCATCTACATCACGCCGTCGATCGTCTCATGGCTCTTGAAGTGGTTACAGGCTCTGAGCCAACATGTACAGAAACGCAAGAGTTATATCGGCGCTCTCGAATCTGGCACGGAATCTGCAATCTGGAGCTTTTGTACGTACGAGTGAATAGTACTAATCAATCAAGGACTAAAGACTTTGTTAGCTTCTCACTGGATGGTGGCAAACTCCCCAGCATGACACTCGACACATCTTCACGAAAGATCAGACGTCTTCTCACGCATCCGGAACGTACTTACGTTGATGTCCGCCTCCTCTCTCAGATTGAGCTAAACATCTTGCGAACCGATGCCTACAGCAAAATTGCACAGGCCGGAGACGATCTTCATATCAAATCCATTGTTCAAGATTCTACTACGGAGCTCTCTCTTTGGTTGCGAGAGTGGACGGATGTAGCGGCCAGCGAGCCTGATCCACAACCGTCCGCCATGGCTCGCCAGAACCTATTGATTCAGCAGGAATGGGCCCTAATGACACTCAACTTAAAGGCAGTTGCTGCCTCCGGCATCGAAAATATCGCCTTCATGACAGATTTTCAGCGCGACCATGTTTTGCGTGCAAAGGAGGCTGCGAAACGGCACCTGCACTACATGTTAAGGGGTGACGCTTCCCTGTCCTCTTCCGAAGCCGACCAAGCATCTACATATCTCAGCATGTTCAAATGGACTCTAGACTATGTTTGGGCCAAATGTGCAGTTTCAGTACTTCTTGCGCTGAAGCTTGCAATCTTGCTTCGCGATCCCGTAGCGACAGTTTTGTCGCTACTACACGACGCGCATCGTGTGCTTGAAGAGCTCAAAACCGTCACAGTTGGCCACATTGCATATTTCCAAATATTGCAGGCAAGCGTAGAAAAATGTGAAGCCGCTTTGAAAGACTATAATTCAGAGCACAATGCCTGTTCAGAAACTAGTATTCCGCGTATTGGCGAGAGCGGCAGTGCCGAAGATGCCTTTCAGGGCTACGTACCTCACGAATTCATCTTTGAGTGGGACTTTCCAGGCCTGAATTTGAAGCACATGCCACTTGGGTGGCAAGACTTGTTTGTCAACATTGACGGATTGTTTTGAGTCTCTGTACCATGGGAATCTCAATATTGGGATTACCAACTAGTTAATCCTTTGCTCTATATCCTACGGGACCTGGTCTTAGTACACGTATATAAAGTCCTCGTTTTTGACATCTGTGACATCATCAAACGCCTTGTCACCGACACCGCTTGCTTGTGCGCTTTCTGCACCTTCAGCGCCTACGTCTTTGGTATCGCTCATGCTGGTGTCCACCACAATAGCTGCTTTCCCCATGCTTTCACGAGTGGCGGCGTGTTTGCTATTCAAAAATTTGATCCAAAACACAGCCAGGATTACAAACACCATAATCGCGACGAAGAGTGCAAGATTTGCCCGCAAGCCGCGATGGTAGTATGGCCTCTCTGAAGGCTTGAAAAGATGAGGGCCTACTATGTTGCCTGCGCTTGCACCGACAAATAGGATGCTAGTCGTTACCTTTCGCTTCGTGTCGCCTCCAGTGTTTTGGCCAGACCATGAGTAGATTAGAGGCGATATGCCTGGATAAAACGACGTCATGTAATAGCCAAAGAGTAAAATGCCACGATTTTCTTTGCCTCGGCCTACAACCAAGAGTATGATGATACCGATGATTGGGGGAATGCAAAGAAGAATCAGGACGGGTGACTTCCTTTTGAGCCAGGTGGCTAGCCAGGCACCACCAATGGTTGCGATGATCTGTACCGCACCGAAGGGCATGTTGAATAGAATGGTCGTAAACTTGCCGAAACCAAAACCTTCGATGATCAAAGGTCCAAATGTTGTGATGCCGCCGCTGGGGATGCTGACCGCAGTCAACATGCAAAACCATAACCAGGTTTTGGGATCAATGAAGGCTTCCAGAACATGATCCCACTTCCATATCCGTGATGCAACCCCCATCTGGTTCATCCTCAGGCGCTCTACAGCAATCAACTTCTCATGGTCGTTAAGAAACTTTGCTTCCATGGGCGAGTCTGGCATGAATACCCAAACAAAGCCTGATACAACGGCTGTCAAAAGGCCGCAGAAGAGGAATATGATCTGATATGAATAGAGCCGATCAGATGATATGTGTCCGAGACCATATGTCAAGAGACTACCGAGAATGTTGACGATTCCGAGCATGGCGTACCATGCTGCGTTGCGATTGGTCTGCTCGCCGCGCTTGTACCACATTTGGACGACTGCGATGAAGGCCGGTGCTACTTTTATCAGTATGAATTTCAGGGTGACAAGAGGTTACGACGTACCAACTGCTGCCTCAAAGGCACCTAGAAGAAATCTAGTTGCCATCAATCCGGCAAAGTCTTTCGCGCCAGCCATTCCACACAGTATACAGCCCCAGGTAAAGACCATTACACCCATGAATTTCCCCATTGGTAACTTGACTAGCAAAACAGCCACAATGGGCTGCATGACAAGTTGCGCAATGTAGACAATACTTCCCAGCCATGAGTATTGCTGCGAGTTTGGGTCGAGATTTGTATCCTCGATGAGGCCGAAGACGGATGCGTAAGAAAGTGTAGTCTTGTCCAAGCTCTGGAGAAAGTATACCGACAACAGAATGGGGAGGATTACAAGATCGATTTTGCGCAAGACCTTTTTGTTCTCAGCGGGGGTAACAATCACTCGCTCGTTAAAAGCAAGGAGTTCAGCCGCTTTATCTTTGCCACGGATTGTCTGAACGGGCTTTCGAATCGATTCAGAGGTCTCGACATGTGTCTTATTAATCTCCAATGGAGGTGTTGACTTGAACATGATGAAAATGAAATATTAAATCTGGGGTAAACTGGGGCGACAAGCGGTCAGTAGGGTTTACACTAGTCTTATACTTGATTCCCCATGGGGAAGACCACAGGAACCATGTCTAGTGTAGGCCGAAGTTGCCGAGCAAAATTCCAAAAATTGTCTTGGTAACCTCGAGACAAGCCCAAAGTGTGCAGCCTATATATAAATGTACATATGTCCTTGAGCAACACATGGTACCTGCTTATGCAGTCTGAAAGTTCCAGCCGTTAGCTCACTTTGTCATGCCACAACTCGAGCAAGTTCCCCGTGGCTATGATGCCGAGCCCGCCACTTCAACATCAGACCCTCTTGTTCATTTGAAATCTCGGTCGAACAACTTTGATTTCACCTTTGAAGCCTTGAAACCAGGCCTTTTCCGCACAACTTTTACATCACCCAAGCACACCCTACCGCCCCACCGTGCGACACGAGTTCCTAAAACAACTCTGAGCAACACTCAAGTTTCGATACTCCAATCCGACATCTCCTCTCAGACCAAAGAATTCAAGGTAGCAGATGTGACTGCCAAGGTTGACTGGTCGAGCGGCCTGCCTTTGATATCTCTACAAGTGCCAGGGCAAAGTGTCCCGGCCCACTCAGATTTGCCAAACCGCTCATACGCAGCTGATGGTCCTGGTATAGCCCATTATACAAGATACAACCATGGGAGTCTTCATCTTGGACTCGGAGAAAAGTCAGCACCCATGGACCTGTCCAATAGACACTTCATCCTCTCAGCCACTGATTGCTTTGGCTATGATACTCACCGCACCGATCCCATGTACAAGCATATTCCTTTGCTCATCAATGCAACTCCTCAAGGATGTGTTGCCATCTTTTCTACTTCCCATGCACGAGGCTTCTACTCCGTGGGCTCCGAAATGGACGGCATGTGGGGCCGATTCAAAGTGTACCGTCAAGACTATGGAGGGCTAGAAGAGTATCTCATTGTTGGAAAATGCTTGGAGCAAGTGACTCGGACATATGCTGACCTGGTGGGCTACCCTATGCTTGTACCACGTTGGGCTTTTGGGTACCTTGCTGGAGGAATGAAATATTCCATGCTGGATGAACCGCGTGCTAGCGATGCTTTGATGGAGTTTGCAGCAAAGCTCAAAAAGCACGACATTCCTTGTAGCGGATTTCAAATGTCATCCGGATATACCGTGGCGGAAACGGAGCCGAAAACACGAAATGTCTTCACCTGGAATAAGCACCGCTTTCCCGATCCACAGGGATTCATTGACGCTTTTCATAAAAAGGGCATCCGTCTGATTGCCAATGTGAAGCCATATGTACTCTCAAATCATCCAGAGTATACCAAGTTGAAAGCTTCGGGTGCATTCTTTACTGATTCTTTAACCTTGGTATCTGCCGAAGCGCGTCTATGGAGTGCTGGAGGTGGTGAGAGCGGTGTTGGTGGACACATCGACTTCACCTCGGCGGCCGGTTACAAATGGTGGTATCAAGGAGTTCAAGAACTTAAGCGTCTCGGTATTGATTGCATATGGAACGACAACAACGAGTACACGATTCCTCATGATGGCTGGCAGTGCGCATTGACTGAGCCATCAGTCATTCAGGACAAAGATAGTAACCACGACAAAACGGTAGGATTCTGGGGACGTGCACTGAATACCGAGTTGATGGGCAAGAGCTCTCACGATGCTTCGCTCGAGGTTGAGCCTAATCAGCGGCCATTTATTCTGACAAGAAGTGCTACAGCAGGTACATTGCGTTATTGTGCAAGCACTTGGTCCGGCGACAATGTCACAAGCTGGGACGGAATGAGAGGTGCAAATGCACTTTCACTCACAGCCGGCATGTGTTTGATGCAATGCTATGGTCACGACATTGGGGGCTTTGAAGGACCTCAGCCATCACCCGAATTACTGGTACGGTGGTGTCAGCAGGGCATCTACTCTCCGCGCTTTGCCATTAATTGCTTCAAGACATCTCCAGAGAACAATAGCGTTGGCGACGTCATTGAACCGTGGATGTACAAAGAGACTACACCGTTGGTCCGCGACATCATCAAACGCCGCTACGAGATTATTCCCTATCTTTACTCACTCTCTTTAGAATCTCACCAGACAGCAACACCACCCCAGCGATGGACGGGCTGGGGCTTCGAGTCTGATACCGAGGTCTGGAGTAACAAGATCCTTCGTGATGGGGAGACTCAGTACTGGCTTGGTGATGCAATCCTAGTGGGCGGAGTGTATGAACCTGGTGTAGAAAAGGCCAAGGTATATCTACCTCGGGAATCAACAGATCCAGACTTGCATTTTCTAGACCTCAACAATACTCCCCAAACATACTATCAATCTGGACAATGGATTGAGATTTCAGCGAAGTGGACCAACAGTATACCGGTGCTCGCAAAAGTCGGCGGCGCAATACCGATAGGTCGACCAGAACAAGTACTGTCTGCAGGAGAGACGGCCAATCCTGCAAATCTTCCTCCAGATGACTATCGTGGTGTCGAGCTATTTCCACCACAGGGTTCTTCTCATGGTAAGGTCTTTTCCAACAAGTGGTACGAAGATGACGGCATCTCACCGCCTCCCGCACGTACATCTATCTTCCAGATTAGTTATCAAACTACCGAGGCTGAAGTGCTGGTCGATTTTAAAAAGATTCTACAACCTGGATTCGCGCCTGCATGGTCCCAGCTGGAAATCATATTGCCAGCTGGGGACGAGCGAAATGTCACATTCAATGGAACAAGGGCGCACAAGTCAGAGACTGATCTGAAGGGTAGGGTTCATTTCAAAACGGATCAGGTTCTCCAACAATCATACTGGTCCAGTCAAGGAGAGTAGTTTTCGAATTTGTACACTGGCCAGTAGCTGTCAAGGTCTTGATCTATTGAGTTTCTATATAACATTTACTTCAAGTATTGAAAATTCAGTAATAAGAGTTTGACAAGACCTAACACGGCCGGTTGTTATCAAAAGGGTTAGTAAACGTAATCTTTTGCCAAGTTTCATGATCCTGGATATTGTGAGAAATCGGAGAGCCAAAGCGATGTGCATCGTCGGCAATTGCATCATACTGGTCCAAGAGACACGAACCAATTTGCTCTGGTGTACACTTTTCCAGTATTCGCAAAACCTCTGTATGTTGTTCAGCAATGATGACGGCCTTGTCCCACCAATGTTGGTTGAATTGGAACAAGAGACCATTTCCATTCCCCGGGCGCAAAAGAGGACATGTAGGGCCACATGTACTCTCACTGCCGTTTGGACCACAGGTCACGCAGTACCGACCGTCATGATGAAAGAGATTCATGAAAACACATCGATTCTTGACATCTGCTGCGATTTGCTTGTGAATCTCCAAGAGCTTAACAATACGAGCATGCAGTCTATCTCGGGCAGGAGTATTGCGGAACTTGGTAGGATCACTCTTGTTGGCTATGTTTCTAACAATGCTGGGCTTGGCGGCTATCGTTTTGCCAGCTCTCGAACTCTTCACAGTGTGGCCAGCTGCTGCAGCGCCCAACGTGCGAGTCAATGGGTCAGGCTTGAGCATTGCTGCAGGTGGATTGATCTTTTTTTGATTTCTTTGCTGGGGTTTTCATGCTTGTGTTGGCTTGCTAAATTGGTCAGATTCGCTCGGAAAATATCCTATCAGTCAGACATATTGTGAAGCAACTATTATCCTTGTGCAAATGTGACAGACAATGATCACACAAAGATAAAACTTGTTGGCTTCACAATGAAATTTAATAGAACCGTGTTTTTGCGCTCTGTGATGTCTAGGAAGATTGCGAAGAGACTAAGAAGTGAAGTTACGAATAGACGAGTTCCATGCGCAGTGTCATCAAGAACTTAGGCGAGAAGAACAAGTAGAAATATCACTATTTGGTTAGTCATTATTTTTATCACAGTAAACTATGTTGGAGAGTTGATTTGCATAAAATATCCGCAACATTGTGCAATCACTATTCACAAAAACGTGTGATACCTCCTGGTGAACAATAAACCATTACAAGACCTGACGATACCAGTCACCGGTCGCCGTTTTTTAACCGCAAATCCTCTGCTACCTCTACGACATTTGAGGAATAGTCAGTCGCATCTGGGTTGCAGTATTACAACAGTTCCGAGTGTGTTCGGACAAGCGAAAATGAAAGCCGCACGGGAATAAAATAACGCCTCCAAGGATCTTCACGACCCTGTCCTCTGTCAAGAGATGCATCAACAATAGCCAATCCATGATCTTGATGAACCCGACAATGGCATTGATCATGTCTAGGTATCTGGCGAGCATGCAAACAGTATGTGTCTTTTTCTAAAATGCTAACCACGACATGTTGCCTCGTATAGAGTAATATATGTCTGACTTAATATTGGAACCAGGCGCCTGCAACCTTGCTTTGCTAAGTAACGTGCGTTTGTCTTGCTCCAAGCTGGCATAAAAGATTCTTGCAAAATTTCTGTGGCCGTGATACAAACCAATCAACATTTGGTCCAAGTCATTGACAAATTATGCCACGCATGATTTGCAGATGATATCAGATGATTGTGCGGGGTGTTGTATGTCTACTAGGAGAATTGCAACTGGTTTGTCAAAATCATATAATAGGTAATCAATAAGCACATAGTCTCGAGAATCGAAACCAATTTGAAGAAATTCCAAGGTAGACAAAGATTTATACAACCCATGCCAGATGGTATTGTAGAGTATTCATTGTGTACCTGTGCCTGTTTCACCAATTTAGCGGGGAATTTTGTCAAGTACCGAAACGAGTACCGGTACCGTTCGTCGAATTGGGCCGATTGAGCGGAGTTGCGCGCGTCACATCTTCACAAGCGTTTATTTGCATCGCGCCCGGCACGGGCTCCTTCACAGCAAAGTGTTAGTTCATTAATGTGAAAGAGGATATGACAGGTCGATCTCAGCGTGGTAAGCTGACAACAAATAGCGGTTTCTCAGCAGTGTGAACATATTGGGCCCCGGCCGGAGAATTACAATAGTTGGATCCTCCGATGGCCTGGACACATGTACCTAGGTATGACGAATCGTACTTTTTAATCTATTTGCATCCTTGTTAGCTGCAATCTATCAAGGCAAAATTGGAAGCGGTTTTTACGCACGTATGCCGAAGTGGAAAAAAATCTGCTTGCGTTCCACAAATCATGTCACGAACATGCCAAGGTCTGTCGAGCATCGACTTGCGACGACAATTAGGCTGCGCCCAGTACGTACCGGTATGGTAATTACGCATGATATCAGCTCTCGCCGATGTGTACAATTTTGTCCCATGAATATAGACAAAACAAACGAATTTTGAGGAAAATGGCAGTGATCAAGGTGAAGCATCTACCTGTACGCCCAGATTCCCGGTATCACATATATTAGATTAGTGCCTGCTGCATGTTCCCATGGTGCCGGTACTGGTATCTCGCACGATCCAAAGGGTTGCGCAACCCGGCAAGCGAGGAAGACCCAGGTACCGGTAAGCGAGGAGTCTACCTGGCATGCAGCAACGGAAGGCTCAGCATGGATCCAAGCCGTAACCACATCTGTATACCAACTCCAGTGTCGGATTCAGAGCTCCGGCTCTGTCGAAAGACGGTGGCGTTGATGCTCAACTTCTCATGCAAACTTTGGGCTAGTCACGTTCCGCAAGTGGCTAGAGACCCATGTAGAGTATGGCTTGTACTGATTAATGGGCAACAGACTCGGTCCGCAGTCTCGTCAACGATATCGGAGATTTTGCAGACTTGAGAGCGCATGGTCCTACCACTGTGGAGAACAGATGAATGTTAAAAAGACTGACGGTGTGATATAAAATCTCCGCGCCTTGCATCGAGTGCCCCGTAGTCGTCGAAATATCCATGGCTTTCTCTCGTACTTCATTATGAAGCTCGGCAACATTCTGCTGTCAGGGCTGGTTGGCTCGACCGGAGCGGTCAAATTCATGGAGGTTGATTCTCTGGCTGCAGAGGGCATGTTCAAATTGGGCATGCACATCGCTGAGAATGGCTATCCGAGCCCAAAGACTTGCACGCTGAAGAATGCTGCCATTAGAAGAGAGTGGTGAGTTTTTGTTATTTCAAGTCACAAAGCCTCTCGACTAATCAAGGCCAGGTCAACATTGTCAAGAACCGAAAAGCTAGACTACCTCAACGCTGTCAATTGTTTAGCAAGGAAACCGGCAAAAACCCCATCAGCCATTGCCGCGGGAGCAAAGAGTCGTTATGACGACCTGGTGGTTACCCACATCCAGCAGAGTCGTGCTATTCACGGCACTGGCAACTTCTTGTCTTGGCATCGTTACTACACGTGGGCCTTTGAACAAATGCTTCGCAATGAGTGTGGCTACCAGGGCCACCAGCCATATTACAATTGGGCTTGGTGGGCAAATGACCCAAAGAGCTCGCCCCTGTTTGACGGAAGTGCGACCAGCATGTCGGGCGATGGAGAGTACATTCCGGGGAGAAACTACAGCTGCATTCCCACGGAAGAAACCTGCCATATAAAGCTCTATCCCTCACATGGAGGTGGATGCGTTACTTCTGGTCCATTCAAAAACTTTACAGTCAATCTGGGTCCCCTTTTGTCCCTGTTGAAGATACCTGACGGACTGCCCCCTAATCCACAAGCCGACGGTCTCGGCTATAACCCCCGCTGTCTACGTCGCGACATTAGCACACAGGCCTCCAACGAGACAAGCGACAAGGCAGTTGCGGCTTTGATCAAAAACAACCCTAACATTGCCGACTTTCAAAGAGTATATCAGGGCGAATTTGCCTTAGGACGCATGGGTGTTCATACCGGCGGCCACTACACTATTGGAGGAGACGCTGGATCTGACTTTTTCAACTCGCCCGCAGATCCTGCTTTTTGGCCCCATCATGGCATGATCGATCGCGTCTGGTGGATTTGGCAAAATCTTGATCTCAAAAACAGGCAAACTGCCGTTGCTGGAAAAAGGGGGTTCGGAGATACAGGCGAGAATACGCTGATAAACGACACCATCACGCTTGGCGACTATATCGGAGCACCAAATATCACGATAGGAGATGCAATGAGTACAATGGCAGGACCATTTTGTTACATTTACCAATGATGTAATAAAAAAACCAAGGCTTTCTGTACCTTTAGTCCTCTTTGATACTTGTAGACGCATACATTTAACATTTGGCTGTAATGTAACATGGCCCCGTTTCTTACGAGGTTTCTCGAAAAACAAATCATGCCGCAATGGCAGCCTCTGTAGCCTTCAGCGCGCCGACTACTGCAAAGCAAATCATGGGCGTAATCGCATAACTAATGGTCAAAAACTTTGCAATGGTCATTTTCATCGACTCTGGCGCTCCCGTCACATCGGTGAGGGCGACGAGAATCATCGCGGGAGGCCCAGTTGGCATGAGCATCATGGAAAACCACAGCATGGGATCGGCGTCCAAAAGCTTGGTCTTGGACGCCATGGCCCAAATGAGCGGTATGCTAATCCTGTTGCTCTGTTAAGAGGGGTTTTGTACAAGATGTGGACAACTTACAATGGCCATAAGATGAAGCGAAGAAATGTAACAATTGCTAGGCTGCCCTTGGCAACTTCTCCACTGTCCTCTCCACGCTTCATCTTGAGCATGCTCTGACTGAGCTTTACTCCAACCACGATGATTTGCATCGATGCAAACAAATCTCCAATATTTTTAATCGACGTGGTGAGCCAAGCATTAAAGTAGCCGCCTTCATTGCTGGGGCTGAAAAAAAGCTTATGGAGCGCAGGCGTAAGCCCAATAATGGCACCCACGATGGCACCCATTAGAGGAGCATTGGCAAACTGCCAGGCGATATCAAGAGTCTCTTGTATCCAGGGCGATAGACCATTGTACCAGTCTAAAGTCTTTAGGTAGCCCGTCTTTTCCAGTTTGTTTGTTGGGCGAGTTATCCGCCGTGGCAAAAGTGAAGTCTGCTCATTGATGATGCCTTCGGGCCCTCGCTCAATGTCACCATTCTCATCATTCTGCTCGGTTTCTTCAACCCCATTCTCTTCTAGTCCATCTTCGTCCTCTGATGCGTCTTCGTCTCCTGGCTTCAATAGTCTCGGGCCCAATGCAAAGGTTAACGAGTTGCTAACCATGGCGTTTATCAAAAAGTAGGATTCAGCACGATCCAACGCAGCACTCCCTAATTCTCCACCAATAAGTATGGCATCTAAGATTCGAGTTTGTTTGAGTGATTGTATTAAAAGAATTGGAAGGCTCGTCGTGTTATTGAAAGCAATGGCTGGTGTAACCCATGCCGGGAGTTTGAAGATGCGGGTAAGGGTTCGACCCAGGAGGACGGAAAGGAGGGTGTAGGCAATCGACCATACTAAATAAGGTTTATGATCTTAGCATTTGTCTCATTTTCAACTCCGTCGAGATCGCATTCCCTTCATTGCCCATCTCATAATGTGCCTGACCCAGAACGTCATCGTCAAGGCAGAATGAAAACGCAAGCTCCCAGGTCAACTGTGGCCATCAGGAATAAGAAAGAGGAAAAAACATACTCAAAATTGGTACATATCGAAGCCCAGTATCCTGTTGTAAATTTGACCCGATTTTATAGATCAAAAGTGCAGGTAGAAACATGCGTACGCAAAGTTTCGAGACCTCTTTTGCTGCTTTCACGGACAGCAGATTGCATTGCGCAGCGAGAACACCAAAAGCGATGGTTAAGAGGACCGAAAAAGCAGCCTGTACAGCGCCGACAAGAGGAACAATAAGCTCAGAGGCCTCTACAGCCATTGTAAATGTTGCCGTGATACCGGTGATTTGGTCGCAAATCTTTTATAAGCGTGTCTGTGTGATTCAAGGCGGACAATCGGCATACTAGCGAAGAATAGATACATGGTATTGCTCACCTTTATATGGGGAAGATATCGTACGGAACTGCACGCGACAGCAGACGCGTTCCTGGGCCGTTTGATGACGTCGGTGCGGATGCCAGCGCCAATGTCACGCCGCGCCGCCATCAGCGGGCTGAGTCTGATTCAATCAGCTATTTTCTGGCATAAAATCCTGGGCGCCGAGACAAAGAATCAAGGAAAGGGCGCCAAGGGTGTCGATTCTCGTTACAGCTGATGAAGAGAATGTAGCTGGGGCGTACTGATACCTATTGATACGGTGAAAAGATGGCCTGTGGAGGTCAAGAGGGGCTTGGAGGGCCCACTTGGGCAATCCCACTTTAGTACGGTAGACAACACGTGATTGAACGACTTGTCCAAACCTTGGAAAAGCGTGCATTGCTATCGAGTCTGGGAAACTGTTTTCGTCTCTCACAAGTAGTCTTCTCGAGCTGTCATCCATCTTCCACCAGAACTGCAGGTGGAAGATCCATAGATTGCAAGTCATCCATGAGACTCTGTATCAACGGCGCCACATCATTCATATAAGCCTCCTCTTCCATGACGGTCTTCGCTGACTGCGCAGTAAAGTTGAATGTTTGGAGATGATGATTGTAACTCCAAGTCCACCAAGTTTTTTCGAGCTTCGGGGCATCTTGTGCGTCATATCTTTGGAAGTGGTCTTCTTTCAAGATTGCCCCCACCAGTGCACAACACTGTTTTCGATGCTTGTGGACGACGTTGTCGTCCCGGAGGGTAATGATGATGGACCTGATGTTTTCCACTCGGCGCATAAAGTCCACCATGACTTTGGTGTGAGTTTTGGCGTTCCAACCATCGAAATGGATAACGGTCAGTCGCTCCAGTCTCAAGGAGTCATTTGCGAAGAAGTTGCTGGGGCTTTGTCGTATCAATGCCTCGAATGGCTCAAAGGGCACAATTAATTTGCGGAGATCTTGTAGCCGTGCAGGTGGGCAACGACAAATGTGCTCATTGACATTGGACCCAGGAAAAAAGGTCGTCCTTTCATAAGCAAGCCTGGAACAGTCGTTGCGAAAGGAGTGACAGACGAGGAGTAGGTTGAGGTTGGGCGCTGAGTGATAGGCCGTGTCTGGAACGAATCCTTTGTATACGTCGGCCGTTGTGCCTTTCCAAACCAAACCAGCATGGCGTGGTTGCTCCAGAACGTATGCTGCGATTTGCAGGCGGAGCTCCACGGGAAGATCCAAGAAGGTAACCATAGTTGCGAGTTGTGACATGATGGACATGCAGCTGTAAGGGAGTGAAGCTTTGGGAAACTAATTAGAATGTTGATGCTAGTTACCTACGATAGGTACTCACCTACCGGTACTTACCTAATGCTCAACTCAGTGTTTGGTTGGTACAAGCAATTGTTTATACTTGGCTAGCATGTGGAGATCCAGTCTACATAATGTATACACCATTTCACTGGTTTTTGTTCATCTCTTCGAGACGGCTAGACTCATTTCCCACATGACAAGAAATATCCCAGACCTGTCCGCTACCTCCATCCGCTGGCCATGACTGATCATGCGGAAGCTGGTGGCGGGCGGCCTGATGGTCAAAGCGTCCGACAGTTTCATCTGATAAGATTCTGCTTCATCCGCCCATCTCCGATCTTTCACCACCTCGTATTCAATCAATGCACATTCATCGAATTTATCCCATCGCTTGCGCATTCGCAAATGTAGCGACTGCTTTGCGCTCGGGAAGATTTTGTCCAGTTGCTTGTGATACCACCCTCAACTATGCAACATTCAAAGATACCGACTCGTGGCTGTCCAAAAAGGTGCAGTCGTGTACAAGTAACCTGCGAATCACTTCACTGTATCTTTGCTACGACGAATACTGTCAGGATGATGCGTTCAAAGCAGAGTCCATTGACGAGCAAAGTCGGTGGTGCAACGAGCACACAAATGTGACCTTACCCGACTATCACTCGGTCGTCAATCGTTGGAAATCAAGTCACCCACGGGACGTGACAAGATTAAGTGCGGAAGATGCATTCAAGTGGCCAGTACCGGTACTGGGGGAGGTGGTGGTGCCGGATGCAAGCTTCTTTGAGAGGGCATTCACTACCATTGTGCGTTGATTGCCCCGCCTTAGTATCATGCTAATTCAACTGTGTAGGAGGCTGCATTCCAGGCCTACGACCTTCACCTCGTCTATGGCTGGTACATGTACTACTTTTGGGCTGCAGTCGTCACTGTGGGTGTTGGTACACGCCTAATGTCCCTCTTTTACAACCTCGGACACAAAGACCACAACAATCAACCGGATGGGAGTTACGGAACCACCACCAACGGTCTGACATTTCTTCAAACCTGGCTTAAACAACACATTACAACTCCAGCCACTTTTGGTAACCGCTGCGCACGGCCATATGGCTGGTGCACCATCCCTCCACGCATTCAGTCACTCACCGTCTTTGCCTTTGTCGCCTTCAACATCATCCTATGCTGCTGTTCCTATCGCTTGACGGACGGCAACCTTTACTGGCCGAAAAAGTCTGCGCAACTGCTGCGTTTTGTCTCGGACCGCACGGGCATCGTTGCGCTTGCAAATCTCCCATTGGTCTGGCTCTTTGGTATGCGCAATGATTTTTTGATGTGGTTGACAGGTTGGGGCTTTGGCACGTACAATGCGTTTCACAAATGGGCTGCAAGAATTGCAACTCTTCAAGCCGTGATCCATAGCGTTGGATACACGGTAATGATCATCCAGAGTCAGTAAGAGACGTCAACCATGTACCATCGGCAGTTTCCTAACCTCACATCAGGCGGGGGTTGGTCGCATTTCCTCGGCTACTGGTCCAAACATTACTTTTGGAATGGCGAGGTGGTGAGTGAATTGATTGCTTGTCAGCCATGTACAGCGCTGACATTTATAGGCTACTGTGGCCATGTGTGCCCTCGTCGCCTTGTCCTTTTACGGCATCCGTAGAGCGCACTACGAGGTATTTCTCATTACCCACATTATCATCTCCATCGCCGCCCTGTGGTCCATGTACTACCACGTGGAAATATTTACCGCAGGCGAATGGAACATATTCATCTGGCCATGTGTCATCATTTGGATCGCTGATCGCGCGATTCGACTTGGTCGAATTCTCTTATTCAATCGCAACCCATTCAACACAATGGCCACAGTGAGCTACGAAGCGAGCAGCAACCTGGTTAGGATGGAGGTGAAAGCTGACACTGCATTAATATTGCCTAATCCTGGAACCTACTACTTTGTACACGTCCTGAACGATGTGCGCTATGCGCATCAGAGTCATCCGTTTACTCTTGCCTACAACTCGGCCAATGTTTCTGCAACACCGTTGTCGCCGATTTCATCGAGACCTACGCCACACCGTACTTGGTCGGCTGAATGGAACGAGTCCGACGCCTTGCTTGCAACGTGCAAGGCAAAAGCCGCATCGAAGCTCGTGTTTCTCATCAGGCCATACGACGGATTCACCTTGCGTCTCAAGTCAACATGCCTCTTGCATCCCAAGAAGCTGAAAGTACTCGTCGAGGGACCCTATGGGCAAACCGCGCCCTTGCACAATTTTCACAGTGTCCTCTTCGTGGTGGGCGGCACTGGCATAGCGGTGGCCCTCTCCCATCTCGCACACTTGCTCTCTTGCAAGTCGCATGTTCAGACGGTCAAAGTAGTGTGGGCAGTCCGCGAACATGCCTTTTTTGCCTCTGTACTGCAGGATCTCAAGAGTCTGTTGGGCGATGAACGAGTCGAAATGGACGTGCACATCACTCGCGACGACCAGGCCAAGGACGTCGTTGTTGGAGAAGTCTTCAAATGTATAAAGAGAAAGACGAATCGGCCAGACGTGCACAATGTTGTCAAAGAATCGGCGCAGGATGCGGGAAGAGCAAGCCTAGCAGTGGTTGCGTGTGGGCCGGCGCTCATGGCTGATCAGGCGAGAAGGGCCAGTGTGGAGATGTTAAGTCAAGGTCATGTTGGCATCGAGTACTTTGAAGAGAGTTTCAAATGGTAGACTGGATTCCCATGAGCGTTTTCAAGTGTTACTAGATGGTGTGCGCTTCACTACTCTTGAGATGAAGATACCATTGCGCAACCTCCCCGACACTCGTATTCAATCCACGAATCTTCTCGCCTTGCAACAATAGACGTTCAGTCAATCTAGAGTCGGCCCGGAATGGCATATTGAGGGGAGTCTTTGACCTGCCAACTTTGAAAGTTCCGCGGTCGATTTCCTGGCCGAATTCTCGTTCAATCATGTCGGCGGCAGCATACCAAACCTCCGCACCCGTTTGGCCTGGCTGTTCAGTCGCAGCAGCAATGAACCATTTTGGCAAATCTTTGCTCCCTGATTTTTCCTCATCCAGAGCCTCGATATGGATTCGTGCGCAATCCTCGAGATGAACAAAGCCAAAGGCGTATCGTGGCTTCACATCGTCGAATAGGAGCGCCTTTGACTGGCGATCTAGTTGCGCGAGCGCCTGCGTTGCTGAAGTAGTGAGCTCTGATGGACCAATCACGGTACCTGGAATGACTTGGGCAATTGAAAATGGAAGCGTGTTGCTCCGACGAAGATGATCAAGGTAGCTCATGCATTGAGCTTTGGCGGAGCAATACGCATTGTGTACCGACGTCAGCGGTGGCCTAAAGGCAAGAGATGCTGCATTGACGTTTACATTTTCTAGAACCGAGTCAGTTGTGCTCACAGGCCGGCTTAGAAATGGCCAGGTACCGTCCAATACTTGTTCCATCCCAGCCCCCAGCGTATCACCGTCCTCGGAGTTGACGAGACCGGCGCCAGCTTGGGTGAAGACGATGCGCCGTACAGTGCCAGATTTTGTAGCAGCTTCAATCATACCCTTGGTGGAGTTGATGAATGGATGATAAATGTCATGTTCAGGATGCAAAGTCTGTGCCTGTTAGTCGTAGTTTGTATGGCAAAGAAGAAGCTTTTTCGTACTGGCACTGGCCATGCCCCTGCAATGTGAACAATGTAATGTGCGCCTGCCACAGCCTCGTCATAGGCACCTGGTGCTGCATTATCAGACACGATTGCATACTCGATGCACTCGGAATACCGCTGCGCCGAAGGACCAGAGCGTATAGCCTGAATGGCGCTTTCGCGACGGACAATGCAGCGCACTCGATATCCCGTCTTGAGGGCGTATACAAGGCATGCATAGCCTATGGTACCATTGGCTCCAGTGATCTGGTTGATTGAGTATGTAATTTCATCGCAAGGAATAGGGAGGATCTTACCGCAACTAGTCCTCTACCTATGGTATCTTTGGCCGGCATCGATCTGATGTGATTGATGCTTGTTGTGAGAAGTTATTGGTGATTTACAATAGAGCAAGGCAGTGGGGCCTGTGATATCAAATCCCCGCTTTACCAAGTATTCTCTAGTGTACCGGTAGATACAATACCTCGTGTGGCTCTAGAAGGTTACCCTTGCTACCGTGCCCCCACATCGCCATCTCTGAGCAAATGTTGTCAATGATTATATCAACGCGTCGAATATGATGAATTAGGAATGCGTCTTGCAAGACGAATTATGCAGAATATAAGGGTAAAGCTTGGTACCTTCTTTCGCATGGAAGCTCATGCTTCAAGACAATGATTGCAACGAGACAATCCACACCGCGCATGTCTCAGCTCATCAAGCAACATGGCATCAGGCAAGACAATCGCACCGTCTTTTGACTCTGAAAACCCTGCCTCTTGCGTGAGATTGAACAAAGCCGTATGATGTTCTCCAACCTACAAGTACACAATATGAACCCAGAACCGCCCGTTGCGGACCAGATCATCGAAAGTCAGTGCAATCCCAAGGACACCACGGTCCAGAATCATCCACCATCCACCACCCACAACACCTCTTCCCCTCCAACCAACCCACCCATGCTCCACGTCCTCATCCCCGGAACCCACCACCGGCCCAACGCCATCACCAGCGCGGCGCCCACGCTCTCGCCGTCCCAAGCCCTCGTCCCCTTGCTCATCTTCATCCTAGCACTTGCCATACTCTGCCTTGATGCCTTTCCCACCGACCAAGATGAAGAAGACGGAGAATGAGTTCTGAGAGAGAGGGCGAGAGAGATGGAGAGAGAGATCATGTGGGTATGAATGGGTAGCGCACGTAGGATAGATGGAAGACGTGGTAGGCAGAAGACGTATGCATGTACTCATGCGGTCGGGTAGTTTGAGCATCATGTGACTTGCCACTGCTACATCCTGTTTTGATGGCACAAGATGAGTAACGTGATGCTCAAACTAGCCAAGCGACAACGAGTTACAGTTGACCCCCCACACAAAGCACTAGGCTCGACATGTGGTCGAGTGCATCCTAGTATTGTTCTTGGGCCGATTGCGTCTGTGGGGAAATAACGGTGCACGGTGCACGCATGGGGCATGGTGCGTGGGTGCGTGCGCAAGGAGGCAAAGGACCGCGGCCGGCGGGTGGCGGATGGGATCGGGTGAGGGATGTGTCGGGGGTAGAATAATGCCGAGATCTTGGGTTTGGGGGTCGGGTAGGGGAAGTGGGAGTGGAAGTGGGAGTGGAAGTGGAAGTGAAAGTGGAAGTGGAAGCGGGAGAGTTGGGATGAAATGAGATGGGTAGGAGAGGAGAGGAGTGAGGGTGTGTGTATGATGAGTCGGAATATTCAAGTTGATTCTCTGGTCATCTTCCTCACTACCAAACTAGACATGTTGTATCTGACCATTTTCAACATAATCCTGAACCAACATCCTGCTCCCAATTAGCGTCTGCGCTTTCCAAATCTCTCGCCTGGTCGTGGCTTCAAGCATGGGAAATAGTCCTCTTGAGCTCATGTCAGCTCAGGTCCATCCCAACCCGCCTGGTTTGCCTTGCTTGGACAAATTGGCAGGATCCCTCCTTGTGCATCGCTGCTTGCAAGCAGTGCAACACGACAACCGCGACTCGGCGTTTCCACTCCAATCGTCGGGGGTAACACGAGTGTTGCTCTCGGCCATCTGAAAAGCCGGGCTCTTCTCCCTACCATCCCCTCGTTTCGACCCTGGAAAGCAGCCCTAGCTTCAGCACGATCCATCCGTAGTTTTACTTTTCCATCTCGCGACAGGCATGGCACATTTGCCAATCACTGAACCTCGTAAATCTGCATGGCACGCTCCAAATCCCTGATGCTCTCCCGCGCCCCATATGCCTCCTCCAACCGCGCATTCCTCGACTTCTCACTGGCGCCGCTGGCCTCGAGGCCGGCAAGCGCACGCTCCATGTCCTCGAGGCTGTTGCGGGCGCCATAGGCATCCATGAGCGCGAGATTCTTCTGCTCCTGCGTCATCTGGGCTGGGGCGTGGACGGCGCGATTGGCCTCGTCGAGGGCGGTCGTGACGCCGAAGCCAATGTTGGCCGTGGCGGCAGGGAGGGTGACAGTCCTGCGGGTTGCCGGGGGAGCGGGCGAGACAAGGCTCTTGGGCAGGTAGAGCATGCCAAAGGCGATGGCGGCGCAGGTGGGGAGGTACCATTTTGCGATGCGGCCTAGTTTGGGGACGGTATTGGCGGCGTGGGTGAATTGGGCGGTTGCAGCATCTTCGATGGAGAGGAGGTTGCGGGTGCGGGCTGAGGAGGTGAAGAGGCGTTGGCGGATGAGGGGGGCGTTGCGGAGGAGAAAGGACATGGTTGTGTGGTGGTTGGTTGGTTGGTTGATTGATTGATGTGATGGTGGTTGATTGATGTGATGGTGGTTGATTGATGTGATGGTGGTTGATTGGTGTGATGGTGGTTGATTGATGTGATGGTGGTTGGTTGGTGTGATGGTGGTTGGTTGGTGTGATGGTGGTTGATTGATGTGATGGTGGGTGAATGTTTGATTGATAGTTTCCAAGATGGTTCAAACCTTGATATGCGTAGTAGCTGAATCCCAAGATCAACTGATCCTCTGACCTGTGTGATAAAAGACAAGACAATCTTTCTTTCTTTCTTTCTCTCTTTCTCTCTCTCTCTCTCCCTCTCCTCTCCAGGCGGAACCGATGCCAGTAATATACCCTTACGCAACCCCCTGCACAGCCTCACGCGTTCGTGCGGGGAAATCAGCCAGGCCCCATCCATGTGATAGCCCGGACGGCTGGGCTGGGCTGGGCTGGGTACCTACATAGTATGTGAGCCCATGCCATACCTAACCTGCCCGCGATGGTCTATTGTCAAACACAACATCCCATCTGGTCTCTCCACCGCCCGCGGGCCGCACCACCAGCTCTGCAACTCTGCCCATCCATCCCGCTCCCCCCCCGTGTCAGGCCACGAAGAGCCGGGGGCGGCCAATCCCCCCCCCCCCAATCATGTCCACCCAAGCCAGTGCCTGCATCTCGTTTGCAAGCCCGTTGGCGCCAAAACGGACCGCTGACGTGGCCTTGTTTTGCCTTGGCTGGTCTTGCGGGTTTCAAAGTCTTGCTCTGCCTTTCACGCGTGTTTGTCGTCGGGGGGTGGAAAGAGGTTGGGCCGGTGAGGAAGGAGGGCTCGGCCGCGGGCGTGACCACACGGCCGCTAACTACATCTGTCCACCGCCGTTATTGCCGCCGTGTGGGCGCACTAGTACCGTTTGGGGTTGGAGGGGGAAAGACAAGCCAGAGCGAACAATGCATGTCTGCTCATCGTGGCCTGAGCCCGAGTGTTGATGTCATTTCCGTGTCTCTCTCTCCACTTTTAGTCACCCACCACTCACAGGTAATCATCACCCGACAACTTCATGCTTTGGGGGCTTTGTGTTTTGTGTGAGGCGATCGTCATCCCCCTAGACCATAGCGGCTGTTCTCCAGCTTGTCCTGACATGGAAGTCAAAGGTCGGGATTGGGGGTATATAGGAGGATTGTGTGAGCAGAGCGAGTGAGTTGTTTGGGTGAGTGGGTGGATGTAGCAAACAAGGTGTCCAGGGGTGAGATGAACTGTGTACCAAAGAAGAAGTAGAGCAAGTCGTTCATAGCACACACACACACACACACACACACACACACAGGCGATGATCAAAAGTTGCAGTCTCATATTCCCTAGAATCCAAACCACCAAACATACCCATCCCCTCAAGCCTACGCACCCCCCGCCACCAAAAAACTCGCCAAACTCCCCGCCGCCAACCCCGCCGTCAAACACAAGGACATGAACCCCCCGGCAGCCTCCAACTCGTGCGCATCCACAAACTCGCCAAACCCCATCATACAGCTACTCCCCAGGTACCCGCTCGTCACCCCGAAGCCGCCCTGGACGACCACCAAGTAAAAGAGGTCGCTATGCACCGCAGCACCACGGCCGCCAATGTTGCAGAGCATGTACAGCGGGATGAAGACGACGCGGAGCAGGGAAAGCAGCAAGACGAGACGGGGCCGGTGGGCCAGGCGGAGAAAGGGGAGGGCGGGGAGCGTGCGGCCGACTAGGTCGCCAAGGTTCCAGAAGAAGAAGGCGAGAGGGATGAAGGCGGGGGGGTGGAGGATGCGCGGCGTCGTCGGGGTGAGGGGGGTTGTGGAGAGGATTTGGACGGTGAAGACGGGGAAGAACATGGTTAGGAAGAAGGTGGTGAAGACGCCGAGGGCAAGGTAGCGGAGTTTGGAAAAAAGGTAGAGGAGAGGTATGGACTTGCGTTCCGAAGGAGCCGCGGGCGAGGCATGGCTGAGCGTTTCGTAGTCGGTAGATGGGGTACGTAGCATGCGGGCTTTGCTACTGGGGCGGGAGAGTAGGTAGAAAAAGGCGAGCAGTGTGGCAGCAGAGACAGCCGTGGCAGTGAGAAAGTAGACAAAAGCCGATGTACTTGATTCTTGCGGGAGACTGGCGTTGCCATGTTGTTGTTTTGGTGGGACGCAGAGTACGGTGATGATTTGGGTCATGGCTGGTAAGACGCCTGCAATCCCTTGTCCCGTCATGATGGCCTGCGTGTATTCCTCCCTGCCAAAGCCCGAGACGTATGCAAAAACGCCGTTTTGACAGAGACCAGTTGCCAGACTGGCGACGAGGACGAGGATCATGAGAAAGGCAAAATAGAGGCCAGCGGAAACATCTAGGAACAGCTTGGTGGACATGGCCAGGAGGGTGAAGGCCGAGGCATACAGCGCCAGGGCGGCAGTGATGCGCTTGGGATAGTTTGCACGAGCTTGGAGTTTGGTCAAGACCAGCATGGATCCCAAGTTGCCCACGGTCGATACGGAGAGAATGGCGGATTGGAAGTTGCGCAACAGGTTGTCATTGGACGCAAAACGGTGTTGGAAATAGGGTGCTGCTGCTAGAAACATGTTCCTGCGACCAGATGTTAGTGCGCAGTCAACCCTGTGTTTGCATGGAAGAGGATCGTTACCATGCCCATAACATGGCAACACCTAGCAGCACAAAGACGGAATAGTCTGTCCATGAAAAGACTTGTTCCTCTGTGCTGATGTGTTCGCCGTTTGTTCGCTCCGAACCTCCTTCCAAGGGCTCATACGATACTGCCTCATCCTGGCGCTCGAATATGCGCCGTATCCGCTCCATTGTAGACTGTCGAGAAGGGTAGTATAATGTATGGAGCCTCGGGAGTGCTGCGGAGTTTGCGGAGTTGCGGAGGTGAGCGGACGCGTTTGGCTGAACAACACAGCCGACGTCTTCAGGGACAAAGTGGAGAGTTGGGATAGGCGTTGTATGAACATGTAGCCGCCATTTCGCCAAAAGAAAAAAGGAAAAGACCAAGAAGCTAAGAAGAACGCATGATCATGGTGTTGCAGATGATGGTATTGATGTATGTACCTAGGCGGCAGCTGTCGATGAATGACCAGCTGATGTCGCGGTAGAGGCTGGACTTGGCATGACGCTAGCGAACAAACCTTGCAAGGTTGTTGCAACAGTTAGTGGCATGTCTTTCGTGCGACTCCACACGCCCCCCATCTTCTCACCATCATTTCCATCGTCACCCAAGAAAGGTACGTGCATAGTCACAGCAACACCGGCAAGCAGGCCAAACAGCTAATCAATCCCAGGCCGTATCCGCACTGCCGCACCTTGTGTCGTAGAGAAATGATAGATACATCAGCCAGAGACATCACATGATAGATCCATCATGTCGCTTCTTCCACCCCAAACCATCTCGCTCAAGCGCAGGCGCACCGAAGCCCCCGTCGACGCGCTGAGATTCGACCAAACAGATTCAAGCAAGCGCCGGAAGAACGACTATGCATACAGACGTCTGACCAAGCCCAACGATGCACCCACACCGTCAATAACGTCACCCGTTCCACCGACAACACCGATGGCAGAACGTAGGTTTCAACTCGAAGCCGCCTCTGCAGCAGGCGGGAAGCGCGTATTTGTCGAAGCACGGCCAACACCACCACCACCACCACAACAACAACAACAACAACAACAACAACAACAGCAACAACAGCAACAACAGCAACAACAGCAACAACAACAAAACCACACAGTCGCAAACAGCCATAGCTATGGCCATCCTCCGCAACAAGCACCAACCTCATCGTCATCACCCTCCTCATCAACTCCCCGCCCCAGAAAACGTCCGGGCGCCGCCAGTGCCCTGGGCCACGCCAGCAAGCCCTCCCTCCACAATCCCATCCGCACCGAGCCCTCCAAGGACGACCTGCGCAAACTCGAAGCCCTATCCCAAGAAGTCGCAAACTCAGACAACCCCAACCCACACCCAACCCCCTCGCCATCAAAATACAAGCCCCGCGCCCCAGCCCTCCGCTTCGCACAACGGAATCCCCACCTCGCTGATTCCGACCCCCACCCAACCGCCAAGACCGCCACCGACACAGACCCAATGGACCTCGACACAGACGACTTCGTAATAGACACGTACATTCGCGAACCGCTCGCGCCCAACGCCCCGCTCCCCCCGGGCACCGTCGGCCTCCTCGTCCTCTCCTCGAGCGACGACGACTGGTGGAACGGGTCGGACACGGCGAGCGAGGAATTCGACACGGACGACGAGGACGAAAACGCAGAAGACTACTACGCAAATGATTACCCAGAGGATGAGCTGAGCGAGGACGACGAGGCGGGGCGCCATGTCTACCAGAAGAAGTACAGGCGGGGCAGCGATGAGGAGGAGTGGGGAATTGATCTTGACGCCGACGCCGACGAGGATGACGATGGGGTGTTGGGGAGTGGAGAGGACGAGGATGATTTACATTATAGGATGACGGTGCCCAAGGTCAAGAGGGCGCCGGTGGGGTATTGGGGTGCGGCTGGGGAGGCGCTATGAGGCAGGACTGTTCGTTCTTGAACCCATCTCATCTGGATTGAGAATGTATCGTGGTTGGCATTCATTCACCGGCCGGGTATCCTTGTTCTGTATAACCATCATGAACGCTCTGCAGCCAGGCGTGTAAAGAAACTGTACTCGTCGTCACCTTTATTCATGCTCGACATTCCCGTCAAGCTCTTTGTTCTCAATGTCATCCCCGTCAAGCTTCTTCCTTCAGCAAGGCCTACCGCTTCCACTTTCTCACCACCACATTTCCATCCATGCCCTTCTCCCTCACTACGCCACTCCACCCACACCCACACTACTCTTCCTCGCCTGTCCTGGCCCAGGTAATTGCCCTGGTAAGATCTGCCTCGGGCCCCCTCCTCCACCACCACCACTTCCTCCTCCACCAGCACCGCCCCCTCCTGTCCCAGTACCGCCATTGACATTGATGGCGCTAGGCCGTCTACTCGCCGTCCCCCCATCCAACCCCGCACTCAGCGGCCCAAACCCCGCGAGGCCCGCACTGTCCGGAAACCGATCTTGACTGGCACTAGCCGGCGCGCCCATCATGCCCAGCCCCAGACCCCCCCGACTCGAACCCATGCCATCCCCCAAGCCCAAGCCCATGCCCATGCCGCTGAATATGGAGCCGCCGCCGCCGGGTGGAGCGCCGAGTGCAGAGCGTATGAGGCCCTTCATGCGAATGTGTTGGTATTTGAAGCGTTGGGGGATGTGAATGTGTGTGGCCGAGGGGGTGGGTCGGTAGCGTGATAGCGCGGCCATGATGCCGTCTTTTTCTTCGTCCGAGTCGACGTCGCCCGAGGGCTCAATATCTTCGGGGAGAGGGGCATTTGCGTCAATAGCAGCGCCTGGAAATGGTTGTTAGCATGGGATAAACTGAAGTACGAAGAAGATTGGTCACCTACGTTGCTGTCTTGCTTGACTTTTCTTTTGGTATTGTGCTAGGAGCATGTCATAGGGCAGACTCCGCCCAGGAACTGCTCGCTTGAGACCCATGCTATGACTCTTGCAGGTCAAACTTCTGGCACAAAACCCCCCGTTCGGAAGAGGAACACCGCACTGCTTTTCCACGTCGACCGGTCCCTTGGGTTTCGCACCCTTGACCTTGGGTTCATCCTTTTTCTTCTTCTTTGCATTGGGCGCCTTGTCCGCATCCCCGTCGAGTTTGCGCTTCTTGCCCTTTTTGGCGCCGTCTCCATCCACGACTGCACCCTTCACTGCCGACTTGCGCGCCGTCAGACCATCGTCGTCTTCTCCCTTTTCTTTGCGGAGAGCGGCGTCCTTGGCTTCTTTCGCTTCCTTCTTCTTCTTGAGCTTCTCTTGCTTCTTGTTGAGGCAGTCGCGAATGTGTGTTGCAGAGGCTGCGCGTAGTACGGGGCGCCGACAGTGCTTGCACTGCACCGTGTCGACCTTGTCGTCGAGGGGGCGGCCGCTGGGGAAGCCGGTAATGGTCTTCTCGTCTAGAGGATTGACAATGGGCGATGTGACTGGTGGCACAGACTTGTCGACGTCTGTTTAGATATACATTAAAAACGCTGTCCTGCTTGCCGTATAGTTACGTGGTGCGCTTAGTAGACATACTGGTCGCATCGCTCTCTTTCCAATTGCCTGCAATCGATGGCTTAGGCACGGGCTTCTTGATTCTAAGTAGTACCTTCCTCTTGCCTGTCTTCTCCGGGCCCATGGCATCTTTGACTGCATTTGTATCGAGCAGTCCTGGCGTGGCGCCTGCAGAGGCTGCGCCGCATTAGCATCACCAGAGCACGAGGGGGTTAGCAGCAGCCTCACGCTTCATGACAAACGTGGCCACTACGTCGGCGGAGTATTTCGGTGGCGTCCGAGCGAGCAGGGTGAGGACTTTAGAGGAGTCAAGAATATTGAAACCGGTGGAATGACGCGTGCAAATGGGGATTGCTGGGGGGTGCGCTTATGTGCGCGTTGCAGAAGGCTGCTCTGGGGAAGCTGCCAAGAACATCATGTTTGGGGCTAACCGGAAGCAGCAGTCCGCGACCAACGAGCAATATGGACGATAGCTGCTCTTGTGTCTTGTAAGCAGGTACTCGCAGTTGTTTAATACATTGTACAACACGCCAACATCGCGACGGTTGAACATTTAATCGAACATGTGTATGCTTGTTCTTATATTCACACTCCCCGGCCCTGTCCTCTTTAGACGCCCATTGGAAATGCTTATCATCACACAATGTCTCCAAGGCCATACAATACACCATCACTCATCCACTTGCAATCAAGGCATACAAGCAGACTATCACAAAACTGCTCTCGCCTTGCTATCATAGCCCATGTCATCCTGATACACGGCAGGCATACTGAGCTCAAGAAGCCAACAACGCCATGTAATGCAAGACTTGAAAACGCCTACAGTGTATGCTCTGACCATTCACCGGGTGATCTTTGGTTTGAAAACGCCGTCTTTGTTTTGACACCAGAAATCATAACACGCAGTACATGTCGTCATAAATAGAGTCTGCATCGGTTACGTTCCAGTCATGAATAGACCAATTTGACCCTCTTGCGTAGTGGGCCGTCTGTCAATACTTGTCTGCCCAAGTAGGCTCGATATGGTAGTCCAACAACATCTCTTCTCAGACGGTGGATACGCTAGCTCTTAGAATATGCTGGTGCCACTCATCGTCGACCCTTAGATTTGCTAGATTTGGCAGTCGCCTTGGCCTTGGTTTTCCGAGGCGGTTCGTACTCGTCATGGTGCACATGTCCATATTCCTCACGCATCATGCTATTTGTCCAGCGGAGACAGCGGGGTCCATCTGAATCTTTTTCCTTGTCGGCCGAGGCTGCCTTTTTGCGTGTAGATATACGTGGCTTGTCTTCAATGTCGGACATTGCGTCCTCGTCCTTGGTCTTTTCCTTGTTGGTCCTCTTATTCAGGTGCTCGCGCATCTTGCCCATATATGTCAATATGTGGTCTTTGTAGAGTAAAATCTCTTTTTTCAAACTTCGCTCGCGCAGGCCGCGTTCATCAAGCCAGGCGAGCAGAGCATCAATGTCGGCAGGATCATCGTAGTAAGCCCATTCGGTCGAACTTGATAGATGAGTCTCGCCCTCTTCCTTGGCCTTGCGCTCTGGAATTGTGAAGCCAAGACGCTCCTTGTCTTGTGAAAGGGCTGGCTCTTCAAGATTGGGCTGAAACTCGTGCTTGTCGGGCCCTTGGACCCAGATGCGGCCATTGGCGTAGCCATACTCTGCAGTGGAACTGTTGGGTATACCACCAAAGGGCATACCATTATGCTCGAACCAGTAATACTTGTTGAGAAAGCGGTCTTTGCCAAGAACTTTGCTGCGGTGTACCAGTGTTTCGCGCAGGTCATCATCAAGCTCACAAATATTGGCTTCGCATTCTGCTAGCTCGGCCCGCTTCTTTTGAATATCCGTCAGTAGCTTCTCCCATTCCTTTTGCTTCTTCAAGAGCTCTGCGGCGGCTTTGGCCTTTTTCGCCTTTTCCTTGCGAGCCTCTTCGGCGGCTGCTTTGCGCTTGTTCTTGTTGATAGGACGCATCTTGCCTTTGGCGGCTTCTTCGTCAGCGTTGCCAAGAGTGGAATCGTCTGCTGCACTCGTCATGGAAACATCCATAGAATCATTTTCCTTTGCCTCGGGTGGTGACGCAGGCGTGTTTTCTGGTAATAATATCTTCCGGTCAAGCTCCATGCGAGCAATGTCGGCCTCGCTGTGTAGTGGTTAGCTATGGGCAATCAAATTTCAGATTCCTAACTTACATTTCCTTGCGCTTGCGCTGATAATCAATCTTTTCCTTGCGCAGCCGAGTCATTTCCTGAGCGGCAGCAATCAGCTGGTCACGAAACGCTTCGGTGGTGACGGTCATTCGCAGCAAGATATCCAGTGCGGAAATCCGCAAATTGACGTCGAGATTAGTGTATTTGGCGGCAATGCTTTCAACGGTATTCTCTTCATCTGCAGGTACAAGCTGTGCAAGAATCTCATCACATGCTTCTTTCAGTAAGGGATCAAAGGAAAATCGGTAGAGCAAGGCGACAACAATGGCTTGCCAGTTACCGTGGCGGAAATTACGGACTTTGCATATTTCAATCCAGTCAAAGTCTTCGACAAACTCGGAAGCATTGTGCAGGTCCTTGGGAGGCTCGGGTGTAGGGGTTCGAGGCTTGACGGCAAGTTGCTGGGCTTCAGACCTTCGTAGGCTGCTGCGAGTAGTTCGGGCAGGTGGTTCGGGCTCTGGCTCAGGGCTAGACTCTTGGTCAGAGTCCTCTTCCTCAGAATCTTCAGCCTCGGTCATGTTTGGGAGGGCTGCCTGAATCTTGCCAGATTCATTGACAATTTGTTTGAGGACAGAGCAATGGACTTCGACAAAGAGTTCACACTCGGTTTCTTCTGACGAAAAGCCCATAGCATCGACAAAATCGTCATACGTAAATGAGTCGAGCATGTAAATGGTGTCGTGGACGTTCAAAGTCTCCCATGCACCCAGCAATGGGCCAATGCTCTTCATCAAAATACCTGTCTTTTCATCGTCGGGGCGTTGATAACCATCAGGGCCATCGTCGGAAAAAAACTTCAGGGTTGGTCGAACCCCAGTCTTGCCCACGTCTTTGATATCCAAGTCTTCACATGGGAATTTGATAGCGGGCACAAAAGGCCGAGCAGGTTGAGGTAGTTGTTGTACTGGCTGTGGTCCAGGAGCTTGAGGAGGTGGTTGAGGAGGATGGTGAGGAAAGCTTGTTTGATAGCCCACGTTTATAGGCAGTGCAGGGCCGCCATGCTGCATGCCTAGCACATGTACAAGGTGAGGAGGCAGAGGACCGGTAATCTGGGGGGGTGGGTGATTAAAACCAAACGGCGGCGGTGCGCTGTGCACTTGGTACGGCAAAGGTCCGCTATTCCACATGGGGTGAACACTGACAGGATGTTGAAGATATGGCGGAGGTCTAGAGAATTGAACAAGAGATTGATTATGACCTTGTTGATGTTGATGTTGATGTTGCTGTTGCTGTTGCTGTTGATGTTGCTGTTGCTGTTGTTGCAGTGGTGGCGGTGGTAGCTGTTGTTGCGCATATGCATGCTGGCCGTTGGCCACAAAACTGTGAAAGCCTGGCTGAATTTGACTTGGTGATGGTAAAGGGCCATGGTGGCCATTTTGATATGGTTGGTGACCATTGGGCGCTTGTTGTTGGGATTGGGGAGGGGCCGGGGGGCCGTTACCGTTTACATTGTCAATCATGGCCTGGCGCTGAGCTGCAATGGCAGCTTGAGTTTTGCGGTGGTCGGGTGCTTTAGTCGGGATATTATAGAGTTTGGCGAGCGTACTCTTGACCATCCAGGGAGCTCCGATCCAGGAATCGCGCTTGATGGTAGCCCGTAGGTACTGTTTTAGGATGAGCTTTGAATAAGTCTTTTTATCTCTTTGGAGGTCTGCGCCCTTGTGCTTGATGACTGTCTCCTTAGTGTCGTCCATGGTGATGATGTAGCCCACGTAACCAGCATTGGTCAGCATTTGGCCATGGTACATTGTATGCACTTGGTTATTATCGGTGAAGCCAGTGACGACGCCGCGTCGGCGAACATTATTGCCATCCTCGACCGTGACTACTTCATCCTGAAAGAATTCTTCTTTGAAATGCTACAAATTTAGGGATTAGTACATTCGACGTAGAATTAGTGTGATGCAGTCATCTTACATCGTATACGGCATTTACTGTCAAAAGTTAGCAATAGTTCTGAAGGTGTAGAAGTCCACGTACCCAAATCATCCATGCGAGTCTCCGTGCGGAACTGGACAAAACCAAGCACAGGCTTCCGCAAGGGCTTCGGAAAGATTTCGTTGATCTCCTTGACAGCTTCCGTCTGCTCCTCTGTTACCTCCCGCTCCAGAACGTGTGGAATAGGCGTTGAGCCTACCTCGCTCTCCTTGGCCTCGAAGTAGGTCAGGTTCGACATGCCAGTCGCTTCGCATGTAAAAGACGTCTGTAAAAAGGTCAGACTTGTGTTTTAACTTGCAGGGCAATTTGCCGAGGCAGACTTGCCTGAAGGTAGTAGTCGCGACTATGTCAAGTCAGCAATGCGCATCGTGCACTAGTCTTTGGTTTTTGGCAAAGAAGATCATACCGAATCAGATAGGCCTCGTAGTCTACAAAGACCTCTCCAGTGCCTTGCATTACCCAGACCTGTCCAACCAAATCAGCATCCGGCCTTGTATGTTTGGTTATATCAACGCACCTCGGTACTGTCATCAAGGCCCTTGGGTTCCGGTAGTAGCTTCACCGGCTTTCGCTTATAAAAGACCTTGGGCCGAATTAGCCATGATGTTGCTTGAAAACATCATTATCGTGTCATACCATTGTATCTGGCGCCCTGGCACATGTATCCTATCACTTCTGAGCGACCGCGTCGCCAACAATCGACAAGTGTCGCGTCGCAACAAGCGCGTCTGATATCACCACTCCGGACTCCCAAAAGGAATGTTCCGGGGCAATGGCCCCTCGGTGGGGTGCTAGAGGCAAGCAAGAGCTTCTTATGCGCGCCCAATCCACCTCTATCGAAAAGTCGTCGCACCCTTGCGAGTCCGAGTGCGGTTCCGAGACGCGTCGCTCAGTTCCGAAGGCGCGTCTAGTCGGTTGGTGGTGGATTTCGGGGGATTCAAATTGCGGTGGTGGAGGAGGTGGGCAGTAGAGAAGAGGACAAGAGTAGAGGAGGGCTACATGAAGGGAAAAGCCAGCGGAAAGGTAGTCTTGCAGCGTGGTTGGCCCTTGGCAGTGCTAGCACTACCCCATTAGGCTTGGACTCTACAACGACCCATCCTCACACTTCAATGCTGTGCACGCCACCAGCATCGCCATATCGGCATGTTTGGACTCTATTTGATCGTCAGAATGGGCTTATTCAAGATGCGACATGAGCGCAGTATGTGAAAAACACATACAGCATGGCATGGCAATATCAAAAGCAGGAGTGACGTCTGGGAGCATGCTCTGCTGGGAGTCACCCTGAGCAAACCCTTGGACAGTCTGACCCACTCGCCTGGCCACAACGCATTGTCCCTTCCGGTGGACCGGTCTGTACTGGGATACTCTGTAAAGTCACTACTTTTTGTTTAGTTATGCTATGTAACTGCACTCTATCAAAGTGTCATAGTGGCTTCAGGCACCTACTCACTCTGGATGATAGTACCACCCACGTCGGCAGTACTACTCGAAAGCATCGTCTATGGGCCCAGAGAAACAATGTTGGACACCATGGCATGTAGTTCAACTGGATCATTCTATTTCTTTGGGGCCATGTGCTATGGGTCCAAAGGCCCTCTTTATCATCTGATCACGGAGCAGTTTCAATGCAACGAGAATACAATATGCTTGGAATGGCAAATCTTCTGGATTGACTGTTTATAAATTCACAATTCAAAATACACTACCAAGAACCCAATCCAGCTGCCCACCACGCCAATGGCCGAGTATGAGCTTGTAAACATGAGTGGAATAAACTCGAAACGGGGACCAAACACAATAGCATGTATCAAGGAACAGTACGCAATGAGGGGTATCGATAGTGCAATGTAGAGCAAGGAAAAGCGATCAAGGAGAAAGATGCGTGGCTTGGGTGATCTACAAGACATTAGCAAACATTGACCAGAGGGCGTGTCCATCCTTACGCTGGAACAAGCCTGTCAAACACCAAGAGGAACAGAACCAGCCAGAAAATGGTGTATACCGTTTTGACTGGAAACTCGGCTGCAGTGAATAACAGTGGGAACAAGGACACGTGGCCCGCAACAGCAAGTGGCCGGAATGCGCTTAGATATCGACGGTCATGCAGCGCAATCAGACTGAATGGTATGATGACGAGTAAAATGGCCTTTTCGTGAACATGCCAGCCAAAGAGAAAAGAGGCATAGCCGCAAAGGGTGACTGCACCAACAAATGTTTCCCAGGTTGGCTTGAATAGGAGGCGCAAAAGGACGGGCTAATGCTCTTAGTAGAAGCCATCTATCAAGGCAGCAGACTTACGATTTGGGCTCCCAAGGTGAGTACAAAGCAAGTCAATGGAACAATATCCGGGAGAACGGCAAAGGTCGAGTCTCCTACAAGACCGCGGGTAACACTATTGACAGCCTCGTAGTTGACGGCAAGTCCCAAACGAGGGGCCACTGGATTCGTCAGCATTGAGTCACGAGTGGCATGGGCAAACATACGGTGAATCAGAACTCTGTCCGAAAACGAATACAAGGCCCAAACGTTTGGTGCCCAGTAGGCGTGAGTCAGTCCACGAGAAAATGGAAACAGACGGCGGAATACTTGATCGAGCTGACCCCATTGTGCAAACGGACCAAAGGCGGCAGCCAATACAGCAATGATGCCTACTCCCAATTTGATGCAGTTTAAGAAGCGTATGTTGAAGTAAGGAAAGGATGAGCGCAGGCCGAGGCAGTATGCGCGAAGGAGGTAGACAAAATAAGCAGGCGCAATGTACATGTATATGTGTTTAAAGCAGAGGAGAAGGGCAAAGAGGAGACCAGAGAGTAATTGCGTGGAATTGTTGCGTGCGAGGACGATGGAGAGGACGAGCATGCCGTACATGAAGCCATTGTACTGAAAGTGGACATGATCAATGATGAGAAGGCCTGGGGAGAGGAGAATGGAGAGCGCAGCAGCATGTGAAGTGGACTTGGACTTGGATGTCTTGACATGGCTGCAGATGGTCAGAATGGCGATTGGGTCAAGCAAAGGGTAGTAGGTGCGAATACAGGTGGAGGGCATATACTAATAGGAGCTCGGTCAAGATGACGGTAGCACGCTGAAAGTAGACTGTTTGCCAGCTGTCATAACCCAGAGCCTCGACTTGGAGCATTGCTGCGTCGACGTGTGCTGCAGCTTGAGACAGCAGCCACTCGAAATAGGCAAAAAAAGGAGGATAATCCAGCGTCCATTCCGAGGTTTTCTAAGCAGGCGTGTGAGTAGGGCAGAGGCCATGGGTGTTTTGCAACAGACTGTCTCCTACTTCATAGTACCACTGGTTTACAGGTAGAGAATGGGTCAAGGCTAGCCAGTTGCGATGAACTTCAAAGTCGGTCGACTTGCTGCCATGGCCAGGTCAGTCAGTGTCAGTCAGGCTTAGAGGAGGACGGTGAATAGGATAGGGTACTGGTATTGGCGGAACAAGGGGGAATTAGACATGGTACTTACTATGCAGGAAACAAGAGCACTTTTAGCGCCGTGGCCACAATGGCGCACTGGGCTATGGAAGGAAACAATTCTGGCATGGAGGCCTTTTTTTTGGATGGCGGTGGTTTAGGTAGACCGTCAAGTCAACGGTAGAGGCGCGACGAGGCACCAAAAGGGTTCAATGTTGAGATGGGCTTGACCGCCGGTAGTCGGTGTCACGTGTTCGTAGGTACAACGGCACAACAGCACGCAGGAGCCCTTAAGCGAGCGCCCTGGCCACATTTCTTCTTTTTTGACGAGCGAGCGAGCGATCCTGCCTAGGCTAGGCTGGCTAGACTGGCTAGACTGGCTAGACTGGGTTAGGCTGGTTAGGCTGGTTAGGCAGGCTCGGTAGGCTGGCTAGGCTAAGCTATGTAGAGTACAGATTGACTTAGCAATACACCCAAGTACTTACTGTAGGTAGAGTATCTACGTACCACACCGAACTGGGGATACGCTGGGCAGCTGGGCAGAGTGAGAACAACGATGCGGGGACGGGAGCAAGTGAAGTTACTACTTGCCGGTAACCTACCCACAAACGCTGCTTGACCCATGTGAACTCTTACTCACAAGCACCAGATCAACCCCACCGTCAAAACAGAGTTTCCCATGTCAATCTGCCATGGGATTGGCGCAAACCGTCTTCTTCCATCTCTACTTGGACTCCCCACCATCGTTTGCTTGTTGGATTGGTTACAAGCGTCAAGAAGAAGGCGCCGCATTTGCCTGTGAAAGCCAGACGAGCAACGTGGCGAGAAAGCGTAGGTATATAGCTACATACTATATGTACCGATGTAGGTACCGTAAAGATCATCAGCTGTCCAACATGTCACCTAGTCAGGGACAAGGCGTGGTTGCATCAGTGCTGATGCAATTACCCGCATTGTGCAGTAACCCGCCGTGTAAGCCAGTCCAATGTGTCGCCGCCGCAACCCTCTGGCAACACAGTCGCAGAGGCACTGGGATGAGAGGAAAAGCAGATTGTCGGTAATCAGAAGTGAGAATCGCTCCCTGCAATGCGCGATCTCTGCCGCACGTCGCCGTGCACACACAAGCGACGTCTTCCGTCCTCTTCTTCAATCTTTGTTGTTCCAAAAGACTAATATACATACATAGGCTACTACCATAGGTCTCTAGTAGTACAGTAGTCTACTCTTTACTAGGTACTGTCTTGTCTTGTCTTCCCCCCTACCACTTGGCGGTCACGGCAGTCTGAATGGTTTGCGCGACTCAGCAGCCGGGGGGGAAGGGGCGAGCGGCCTGCGCGTTTAAAATAAGCAGGCGCCCCCAAGTCACCCTTTCCGCTTTCGGTTGCCTCATTTGCGCCTGCCTCCTGTCTGCCACATTTCTCACCGACCTCCCACGGGTTTTGACTTGTCCACCGCCTCGACCCAGGTCACATCCCCCCCATTTTCTTCGATCCCTTCGCCCTTCGCTCATTCTTCTATCCTTCTATACTTGCATTTGGGGCATCTGGACAAGCAACACCCTCATTTTGCACTCTGCATTACTATTCTTCACTCTTTCTGTCTTCGCATTCCCCCAAACAAAGCCAAGCGACCAAATCGAGTTGGGATTGCACCACTTTCACCTCTCTCCCCCCCCCCATTTGCACCCGCCTTATCTGGAGCCCTGGCACCGCACTGAACTTGCTCGCAACCTCGACGGACGAGGCCTTGAGTCCGCTTAGAAAACGAGTGCACAGTTGGTTTTGGGGGAGCGCAACGAGTCCGAGTCCATTGTGTTGTTGTGAAGCTTTTGCGTCTGCACACCCTACCCACCAAGCGACCCAGCAACCAGGCTTCCTTCATCTCTGATTGGCGCAGTCTCTGTATTCAGGGCCATTGTGCTTTTGCATGTCAGTCTCCCTCTCTTCGTCCACCTTTGTCTCTTCCACGTCACACTGCTAAACTCTCTCCCAGCTTCACTATACCGTTTAATACAGCGAGCGTACATTTTGTTCCCGTAGCAAACTTGATTGCAACCCATTGAACCCATCTTTTCGCCGTCCGGTCCTCCGAGTCCAGGACGCAATTTCTCATCGGCAACACGGCCGTCCTCACACAAAACCCGCGGGACAGCCTCAGTCTGCCCCCGCATCTACTCGCCATGCAGCAACACGACGGCACACAGACGGCTCCAAGCGGACCCCGTCTGCAGTCGAGCTTCCACAGGCAAATGAACGGTGGCCACCACGGCTTCTCCCACGGTGCCTTTGCTACCAACCAACCCGGCTATGCTGACAGGCATCCCGAGAGGTCTAGCAACATGTCCATCAACACGGGTCGTATGAACCCAGGCAACCAAAATGGCAACGACTTGCAGACACCGGGAACTGGATACGACATGAATTTCACGCCCCTCTTGCCTTCACAACTGTTGCTGGGCAGTCCCTTTCAGCCGGGCTCGCCTTCGGCCTTTGCTTCTCCACAATTTCAGCAATACGCCAACTTTGCTAGTCAGAACCAAAGTCAACAAAATCACCAGGGCAACCACGTGGGATCTCCGCTGCAGCAACCACTGTCTCCACAATTGTACCAGAGCCTTGTCTCGCCCACGAGCATGAATGGTCAGGGTTTCTTCGCTGGGCCCCAATCACCAACCAGTGGTTTCATGGGCCATGGTGGTCAGGGTCTAGGCGGTCTTGGTTCCTCGATGCCTATTGCGCCCGGTCTGGTCTCTGGAACGAGCAGGACCGTGTACTTGGGCAACATCCCCCCGGAGACGTCGGCAGAAGAAATTCTGGGCCACGTTAGGAGTGGGCAAATCGAGTCTGTCCGTCTTTTGCCCGATAAGAATTGCGCCTTTATTTCCTTCTTGGACAGCAGCTCCGCTACGCATTTTCATTCGGATGCCATTTTGAAAAAGTTGTCGATTCGAGGCCAAGACATCAAGATTGGTTGGGGAAAGCCGTCGCAGGTGCCGACGTCTGTCGCCCTGGCTGTGCAGCAGTCGGGTGCTTCGCGCAACGTATACCTTGGCAACCTGTCGGAAGACGTTACCGAGGATGAGCTCCGCGAAGATTTAAGCAAGTTTGGCCCCATTGACACGGTCAAAATTGTCCGTGAAAAGGCGATTGGCTTTGTTCACTTTTTATCCATTGGCAACGCCATCAAGGCCGTCGCCCAGCTTCCGCAAGAGCCCAAGTGGCAAGCTCCTAGGCGTGTATACTATGGCAAGGACCGTTGTGCCTATGTTTCCAAGACGCAACAGCAAAATGCTGCACAGTACTTGGGCATCGCTCCCGGCTACGCGCACGTGCTTAACGGTGCCGACCGTGACATGATTTCCAATGCGCTCGCACAACAGTCTGTGGCTGCTGCTGCCGTTGCAACGTCAGCTGGCGGTGTAAACAACCTAGGCAACCGAACAGTATATCTCGGAAACATTCACCCCGAAACCACGATTGAAGAGATCTGCAATGTTGTGCGTGGTGGGCTTTTGCATCACATTCGATACATTCCAGACAAGCACATTTGCTTTGTCACCTTTATTGACCCCACGTCGGCCGCCTCATTTTATGCGCTTAGCAACCTCCAGGGCCTCATGATTCACAACCGCCGTCTAAAGATAGGCTGGGGCAAGCACTCAGGAGCTCTACCTCCAGCCATTGCTCTGGCCGTCAGCGGCGGGGCCTCTCGCAACGTCTACGTTGGTAACCTGGATGAGTCGTGGACCGAGGATCGCCTGAGGCAAGACTTTTCAGAATACGGCGAGATTGAGTTGGTTAATACCCTACGCGAAAAGAGCTGCGCCTTTGTCAATTTTACCAACATTGCCAATGCCATCAAGGCTATTGAAGCTATTCGCGGGCGGGAAGAGTACAAGCGGTTCAAGGTCAACTTTGGCAAGGATCGCTGCGGAAACCCCCCTCGCCAAATGAACAATCAGCAAGCTCAGGCTCAACAGACTGGCAGTGACGGTGTCCAATCCCCATCTCCCATCAATGGTCTGCACCCCAATCGTGCTGGTGCATCTGTATCACCTACAGGATCTGGTGCCCCGGGCTCTGGCAACAGCAACAATGGCCAATTTCCATCCGTACAGGCTCCCGCGCCTACCAATATCCTCAACACGGGCAACAACAATCCTTTGATGATGTACCTGCAGGCTCAACAGCAGCAACAGCAACAGGCCGAGGCCAATATGCAGCAACAGCAGCAACAGCAACAGCAACAGCAACAGCAACAGCAACAGAACCAGCAACAGTCGTTCCAGTCGCCCCAAGCTGCGTTCTACGGTGCCGACCTCAACCCCAGCCCCCAGCCACACCACTCGCATACGTCACACAATAGCACATCGAGCTTCAGTCTCATCAATGGCAACTCGAGCGGGAGCATGTCAGGAACGACTACTGTCGGAGGTCTCTTGGCTCCATCAAACCTCAACGCTCGTGCCCAGCACTCTCGCGCAGTCAGTCTGCCCGCCTTTACACAAGGTCCCTTCAGCTCTGTCCAACAGACACAGGCACCACAACAAAATTCCTTTGGCAGCTTGAGCTCAGGCATCGGTGGTTTCGGATCTGGCAATGGCGGTTACGGCCTCGCCATTCAGGGTGACGGTGGTCTGCCTGGGTGGGCCGAGGAAGAAGTCGGTGCCCAGTAAGACGGACACCTTGACCTTGTGCCGCGTTTATCTATCCCATTCAATGTGCGATACTTGCCCACTTACCACATTTACTCGTTGGTTGCTAGTTTCGCTTTCTATTCTACTTTTTTTTTCTGCATTGGAAACCTGGGGTTCAAGTGAGGACCAGGGTACGGGCGCTTTCTCTTGAGTAAAATTGTTGTAATCTACTCGCTTTGGAAAACACCCCAAAATGCCCTAATACTTTGTTCCATTTCACCATTCGCTTTTCCTTTTCACTCTTCACCGCCGTTCGCTTTTTTTGTTCTTTCTAGATACCTGTAGGGATTAGGTGGGGAGGATGTGTATGGACAGCAAAGCTGGAGGGAAGGACTCTTATGGCGTGTCGGTGCTGGACGTACCTAGGTAGTCAATCTGATCATGTGTCATATATCACTTGCCTGTGCTCTGATTCCTGCTTGACGTGTTTCTGTTTCTTTATGTGTTGTTGCGCGGTTCCTGCCATGACGGCCGTGTTCTCTCTACCTACGACCTCCAATGCCCTTGTCACTCCCAACCCTATCCTAACCTGTATATCACCCACCTCTCCCTTCAAGCGGGCAACCAGCAGTTGGGCTAGCCGAGAGAGAGGTCAAGAGCTACTCCCTCTGTCTTAACGTCTGTAGGCGTGGTGATAAGAACTTTTCCACACCGCCTTTTGTCCCAGCCACCTGTTTGAGTATTCTTGACGGGGAAAGAAGATTGGCTTTGCGTGCTTTTCAAAAAGTTTTTGTTGGTTGTGGTATGGAAGAGTCGAGGGATGGTAAGCAGGGACCGTGATTGTGATTGTGATTGTGACTGTGTTGTGGAGTGCGAGGGATATACATCACGATAGTGATAAGATGGAAAGCAAATGATTTGTTCACGCAAGAGGAGGAGGAGGAGGAAGAGGAGGAAGATGGGGCGAGATGAATATCTTGCGTATGCGACTGCTCACCCTCGCAATCGCAAGACATCACACCAAAGCCGCACCGCCGACTCTCTCCCTCGTTCCTTGTGGCTCGTGAGCGTAGGTGCCATCATGGTCTCTTGGACCTCGGAGCGGCCAATGTCGCGCCCGGATCTGATCATGTTCCAACACGCTCGAATCATCTGTTGTGTGGACTCAAAGTCTACTTGTTCTTCCATCGCTGCGGTCATGTTGCCTCCTTCATCGTCTGAATCTGACAGTCCGACAGACATGCTGATGCAGCACACGACTCCTGGAGATTGTATGGCGCCAGACTGTGGGCCTTCGCGAGTGGCTCGCAGTTCGGCCAAGTGTATGGTAAACATGCCAGCACTGTAGGTGACGCCTTGCTGTACAGTCAAAGTATGTCTTGGTGCCCAAAGCGCAGCCATGTACTGTCGCATTGTAAAGACGTGGGCGTCCTGCTGTTGCAAAGGGATCGATGTAACCGTAGCTTGGCTCGAGGCATTCTGTATGCATATAAATGTGCGGTTCTGATCGAGGCTCGAATGGTGTAGCAAATGTTGGTAGGCGTGCACAGGTGGCTGCCGAGCCGGATTACCCTCGGCATCTGGTACCATAGGCGGAGGATCCTTGGGAGCATTTGCTTCGCGAAAGGCGCGGTAGTTGAGGGACCATGGTGCGTCGCGTCTGATGGAGGGGAACTGCGTCTCGATAGCTTGGACGAGGGCGTTGACGATGGTAAGTGACGCGTCGAGGCTCATGGAGGGGTTGTTGATTAGAAAGAGCCTGTGCGAGGGGTCAGTTCCACAGGGTACAAATTGGGCGGCAGTAATGACCGTACCCGCTGTACTGCATGATTGGCTATGTGTACATGTATGATGGGTTAGGGGTCAAGTGTAGTATTGAATGTGCAAGGTAGTTTCTATGTGTTCTGCGTCCGAGGATTACTGGTATACCGGTACCGGTAGGTAGACGAAGGCAAGCCAGGCACCGGTAGGGTACGGTAGCTACCGTATTGTGTGCGACTGCTACGGTAGACGTGGGGAATGAATGATGAAGTAAAGATGAAGCGTCGCAGCCCTTGTGAGGTTTGTATACAATTTTATTTTATTTTTATTTTCATTATTGTACTTTAATTTCAATTCATAGAATCGACTGTATTCATCCACATGACAAGTATGCCAAAGGAAATGCACCTCGACCGTTGTTGGAACCTTGGAACCTTCGCAACGCAGGAACAGCCGCAACGCATGACTCGAGTGTTCTTGTGGCGTCATCATCATCCCAGACCACCAGACACCCACCCTTGACCAAAGCGTGTGGCCTCTGATTCCAAGTCCCGAATCCCCTTTCCTGTTTCCTTTCCTTGCCTTTCCTTTCTCCTTGTTGAGCTGCGTTCAAGCTATGCATTCCAACTGATCTTGTTATCATCTCGTGTCATTTTCATTCCATTCTTCTCTTGCCATTCTCTCACCCTCTGATCCTTGAAACGTCAGCGTCTTTTGGTCCCATTCGTATCGAAAATCAGATAAAATCTTAGTCCCATGCTGATGCCCTTGACGGCCGTCGCTGTCATCCCACATGGGTCCGCCTCTGCGTCGCATCGTTGTGCTATGCGTGTCTGCGACCCTACTCCTCCTAGCCTTTCGTCAGTTGGGCGCTCGCGACGAGTTTCCCTCGCCAACCTTTACATCTTCGAGCAAGATTGAGCATTCGATACAATGGAATCAACTTTCCATACGATACCCGGTTCCGTCCATGATTGCCCTTCCCAAGGGCACACCTCTCTCCATACCCAAGATACAGCATGAATTTGGAATCGAGACGGAACACAACAAGGCTCAACGGCTTCGCAGACGCGCAGCCGTCAAGGATGCCTTCTTGCACACTTGGGAGGGTTACAAAAAGTACGCATGGCTGCAGGACGAAGTCACTCCCGTCACAGGCGGTTTCAAAAACAGCTTTGGTCAGCGTGGCGCCTCTCTGGTAGACGCCTTGGACACGCTTGTCATCATGGGATTGGAAAAGGAATTCGAGCATGCGGTCAGGGCGATGAAAAAGATAGACTTTACAACGGCAGGCCTGCAGAAATTAAATGTTTTTGAGACTACCATTAGATATTTGGGAGGCCTCTTGAGCGCCTACGATCTCAGCGGCGCAAAGCACCATGTCTTGCTCGATCGAGCTACTCAGCTTGGTGACATGCTGTATGCAGCATTTGACACGCCAAACCGCATGCCCATTACACGATGGGACTGGGAAAAGTGTGCCGAGCCATTCAGGACATGGAATAAAATAGGACTGACGACTTTGTAGTGCTGCTCTCAACGGCCCCCAATCCGCCGACTCGCAGTGTCTTAGTGCTGAACTTGGATCCTTGACCCTGGAGTTTACGCGCTTGTCGCAACTCACAGGCAATCCAAAGTACTATGATGCTGTGCAGAGGATTAGCGATCTTCTTGAAAAGCATCAAAACAATACCAAGCTACCCGGCCTGTTTCCCGTCTTGGTCAGCCCGCTACGCGAGGAGTTCAACACGGGCGAAACCTTCACCATGGGGGGCATGACGGATTCACTATACGAGTACTTTCCAAAGCAATACTTGCTACTGGGAGGGCATGCAGACCAGTACAGGAGATTATACGAAGCTGCCATGGAGCCCGCGAAGAAGCATTTATTCTTTCGTCCGCTCAATCCCAATGACCAAGAAATTCTCGTCGCTGGTGACGCGCGACTTAGCTCAGCCGGCACTGTCAAGCTCGAGCCTGATACTCAACATCTCTCTTGCTTTGCTGGCGGCATGCTTGCTCTTGGATCCAAACTCTTCAATCGAACAGAGGACATGGAGGTTGCTCGCAAGCTCGTCGACGGCTGTGTCTGGGCATACGATGCAATGCCTACTGGCATCATGCCCGAGACGTTTAGAGCTGTGCCTTGCAACGGCGAGGAAGATTGCAAATGGAACGCAGAGAAATGGCATGCAGCTGTAAAGTATTCTTATTCGAGCGACTACAATGCGCTCCGGTTGGATGTTCACGACATCATCAAAGCAGATGGACTGCAGTCAGGGTTTGCCAAGATTGGGGATCCGCGATTCTTGCTCAGGTACGTTCTTTTGGTGCGATCATGGGCCATTCATCCCTATTCATATTTTCACAGGCCCGAAGCCATTGAATCGGTTTTTGTCCTCTACCGCATCACGGGCGATTACTCCCTCCAGGATACTGCCTGGCGCATGTTTGACGCCATCAACACTGCCACCAAGGCTGAATTTGCGCATTCGGCCATTGCCGACGTGACGGTTCCCAAAGGCCAAGAGACTCGAAAGCTGGACGAGTGTGAGAGCTTTTGGATGGCAGAGACGCTCAAGTATTTTTACCTCGTTTTCAGTGAGCCCGAGCTTGTCAGCCTGGACGACTACGTCTTGTAAGTGCTTTTTTGTTGTTGTAATGGATGAGTGGAAGTTAATGCTAATGTCATGCCAGTAACACAGAAGCGCATCCATTTCGTAGGCCACGTGCATCGTGAGCTTGAGAATGGCCGCTAGGTATTGGTCACATGTGATGCCAATTACAACACTTCCCATTACGATTTATCAATTCAACCATAGGCACGAATCGGCATTATCCAATATTACTGTCCGTATAAATGCCAAGCACGAACAGATGACGGGATGCTGTCATTGTAGCCTTGGCGGATTTCTACTTGCTTCACACGGAGGCCGTCATGCCATCTTGATTGAAATGCCGATGTCAACCTCATGATGTTCATCATTCCTGTGTCGTACTAGGCGAGTAACGGGAATTGCGGATCGCGGATATCTTGGGTACTAGATGTAGAGGGCTGGCTTTTATTATAGACGTGTGATGGACTAGGCGTTGCAAGAAGAGAGAATCGTAGTCGATAAAATGACATGATGGTAAGCCTGCAGGACTGAAGGCTACAGTCAGTGTTGTATCTCACGTCTTAGAGTTTAACACTTTGAGTATGGCTTGAGGCCCGCTGGGAGGGTTGATATACACTTCACCTCAATGACTTGCATTCCACTCCTATTGATCAACTCTACACATTACTGTCTTGTATGGTAGGTATTGTTTCCAAATCCCTTCCACTAAAAACACTCTCAGCCTGCGGTGGATACGCTCGAGGCTCTTTGCGAGCTATTCGAGGCTGCTATGGACTTTGGTCAAGAAGAGGTCGTGCATCCCCGTGTTCTAACCTGGAATTGACGCTCCAACAAACCCCAGATTCATGATACCGGTACTCTCGTACATTGGCGTATTGGACGTCCCCGGTCCCGCCAAGTGTCCTCTTGTGCATGGAGCCAATCAGAGCGTCACGAGACCAGGACCGGGCTTACAGGAAGCAAGATAGCCGAATCTACCATCCCGAGAATCCCACCACCACTCGACACGACAGCCGGTTCAACACCACCTACTTGCAACGGAATGGCATGAATTGACGAATGGCGAGATCGATGCCGCACGTGAAGGACCATCGGCGATGATTGCGTGCCGCCGTGGCCTGATCTTACATATCGATCTCCCAGGATTCCAACAGGGGTGAGGGAGCTTAATAAAGCCGTCCGCACCAGCGCGTGAAGTAGCACAGGGACGAGACTAAATACGACCAATACTGGAGATTGCATATACAGGGAGGGTTTCCTTCTTCAAAGCTTTGAATCATTGTTTTCTTTTCTTTCTTTCTTTCTTTTTTTTTGATACCCAGGTTCCTCTCCTAGTCATTGCTGCTCTTCTTTTCTTTTCTTGGCATCTGAGTATATTTGCTCAGCCCCTGAGTATATCACTTCATACCTACCGTCATTCACTCATCCTCACCATGTCGGACGAGCGCAACATTGTCATTGTCGGCGCGTCAACTGCAGGTCTTTCGGCCGCACACTATACCTTGAAGCATATCCTTCCTGTCGTCAAAGCAAAACAAGATGCAAAATATCATGTTTACCTCATTGCGCCTTCGGCACGCTGGTACTACCGTGTAGCCTCCCCACGTGTTGCGGCCTCTACCAGGCGTATGGCTGCCGAAAAGGTTATATTTGATCTTCACAAGAGTTTTGCAAAATATTCAAAGGAAGACTTTACCTTTGTCGAGGCATCTGCTACTGGTCTCGACACCACCTCCCGCACCATTGCATACCGCAGCAACAATAAGGATCCCGAAGAAAAAGAACTGGCCTACCACGCTTTGATCGTGGCCACGGGGACCAAGACTTATCATCCTGCCTTCTCTGCCAGCAGCGACATCCAAGATACCCTCAACGCCATCAAAGAGACCAATGAAAAAATAGCCGCCTCGAAGAAGATCGTGATTGCAGGCGGTGGACCCACGGGCATTGAATTTGCAGGCGAAGTAGCAGAACACCTCAACGGCAAACCCGGCCTGTTCAGCAAACTCCAGCGCAACGCCACCATCACCCTCATAACAACAGATCCCCATCTCCTCCCCACCCTCCGTCCCGCCATTAGCAAATCCGCCGCCGCAAAACTAAAAGGCATGGGCGTTGACATTCTCTACAACACTCGTGTCCTCGACACCGCCACATCCTGCAACATCGACAGCTGCGACCTGTCCAAGGTCGTCAACCTCTCCGACGGCTCCACCCTCGAGGCAGACTACTACGTCCCGGCCTACGGCGTCATTCCCAACTCCACCTGGCTCCCCGATGTCCTGCTAGACGAAAAGAGATATCTTAAAAACAACGCGCATACACTGCGCGTCGATGCCGCAGGACCCCGCGTCTACGCTTTTGGCGACATTGGCTCGCATTCCAACAACACGGCGTGGCAAATCTCGCAGTCACTGCCTGTGCTCGTTGTGAACCTGACGCGCGATTTGCTTGCCTTTGATGCGGCGAATCCAGAGGCTAGGCCCAAGGGCAAGGATCGCCGGTTTGTGCCTGATGCGAGGGAGATGGGGATTGTGCCGATTGGGAGCGTGGGAGGTGTGGGCGCGGTGATGGGATGGAAGGTGCCGAGTTGGTTTGTGTGGTTGATCAAGGGGAGGGATTATATGGTGGGATTGAGTGCGGAGGCGACGGCGAGCGGGGGGAGTGTGGGGAAGAGGGTCAAGCTGGAGAAGGAGGAGGAGGTTATATGAGTCGGGTGGCGTGAATCATGGTGTTGTAAATAGGTGTTTGGTTGATCCTGTGAAGATGTGCATGGAGTTTTATACCAGGGCTACTAATGAACGTCCCTAGCTAAGTACTTACCTACGTACGGTAGGTACCAGTCTATATCGATTTCTTACAAGTCTGTATTTGAAGCTGAATCCAATATCAAGTCCAACTCGTCAGGTCAACGCTCGTAGGTATTGACCAGCATCAAGCAGAGAAAGGGAACTTGGAAATCATCATTTAAAATCCTCCCGACTAACCCTCAGCTTGTGTTTGTAGTGACGACTGACAGGGCAGCTCAAAGTCAGACTTCAATGGTTCGATGACGTGCCAAGGCCGCCCTGAAAAGCGCCTCGGCTAAGCTTTGAGCTCCGATGATATCCCCCCCACCCTTGTCCTGACCGGAACCAACATTGACGATCACCCTCTCCCCTCTCTATTCTATACCTTAAGACTCTTTGACATTGATGTGTCGAGAGAATTGCACGTTACATCAAGAATGTCGGGATTGAGGATATTAGTACCCGTCAAGCGGGTCATTGACTATGCGGTATGTCTGATTCCTCCCACGCCTTTTGAGGTTTCGAGTCTATCGAGAAAATGAGATGGCACGAAGCAAGAAGAAGAAGAGATAGTAGTAGTCATGGTATCAATAGTAGTAGTAACAAACCTCGGCGCATACATGAACAAAACCAACATTGGGAATACCTCACTAACAACACCACCACCAACACCACAGGTCAAACCCCGCGTAAACCGTTCCCAAACTGCCGTCGAGACCGCAAATGTAAAACACTCGATGAACCCCTTTGACGAACTCTCCATTGAAGAAGCCGTCCGGATCCGCGAGAAGAAATCCCACCACGCCTCCGCCCCACCAGTGGCCTCCATCACCGCCGTCTCGGCCGGCCCGCCCAAAGCCCAAGATATCCTGCGCACCGCCATGGCCATGGGCGCCGACAAAGGCATCCACGTCGTCGTCGAGGAAAAAGACGCGCTCGAACCCCTCGGCGTGGCCAAGATGCTCGCCAAACTCGTCGCCACCGAAAAATCCAATCTCGTCATCCTAGGCAAACAGAGCATCGACGACGACGCAGGCCAGACGGGCCAAATGCTCGCAGGACTGTTGAACTGGCCACAGGCTACACAGGCGTCCAAAGTCACGATTACCGGGGACGGCGGCGCGGACGCTGCGTCTGTCGAGGTGGTGCAGGAGGTGGATGGCGGGGTGCAGACGATTCGCGCAAAGCTGCCCATGGTGATTACGACGGATCTGCGCCTCAATGAGCCGCGCTATGCCAGTCTGCCGAATATCATGAAGGCGAAGAAGAAGCCGCTGGAGAAGATGACGCTCGAGGATTTGGGCTTGTCCGGGGCCGCGGCCGCGCTGCGGCTCAAGACGGTCAAGGTGTCTGAGCCGCCGGCGCGCAAGGGTGGCGTCAAGGTCGAGGATGTGGATGGCATGATTGCTAAGCTTAAGGATTTGGGCGCTTTGTAAGGGGGCTCTGGGTTCGGTGGGATAAGGCGTGGTTGGTGGAAAATGGAAGTGGAAATAGAAAAGGAAATGTAAAATAGTACCACTTTTCGGGTACTGGCTTCTCTCTACTATTTTCATTAGAGGAATTGGCACACCGCCCTTTCATTGTCTTGTCTTGTTCTTGTCCGTGTTTATCTCGTCGCTGTGTTGTTGCTTTCCTCTGTCTCTCCTCTTTTCCCCGCATAAATCACACTCATCCTCAACAATGGCCACTCCAACTTCGTCCAACATCATATATACATTTTCCCGACCGTTCGAAGAGTAATACAGATCCACGCGGAGTCGGAACAGATGCAATAAAGCAAAGCTTGGTCCATTATAAAAGTCATCATGATACAATGTTATCATAGTTTTATGCAAAGATATTTCATACACAGGAATATGGTGATGGCGATGATGACTATTCTGAATGTAACCACCATAGCCTAAAATTTATACACAACCTAAAATGTCCACGAATATCTCTGGGATTACATGTTTGCGTGAGATAAACTTCAATGGCGGAGGATAGAGCATCTGTAGTATCGTTGGACTAGCATTGGTTACTACATACCCACTACATACACACTACACTTCACTACCACCACCACCATCTCACAAACCCTAACTCTCAATCCACTACAACATCCACAAAACTTACGGACTACACATCCGCCCTCCTCACAATCGACACATCACGGGCCATGGTCAATCGGCTAGACCTTGCCATTCCTGCGGCGCAAAAAGCGGAGATTAGGATCGTGAGATTGGTTGTTGAATTGGAGGGGTTGATAGAGGAATTTCTACACAGGAAGCCTGCATCGTCGTGAAGGCCGTTCGAGTTGGCGGCTACTACTACTATTGAGGATGGCAATTGTGCCATCTCAGTTGGGCCGACAGGACAGCAGCATGCAGTAAACACAGCCATGGCTTCGACGAGGGTAAAAATAGCGGCATAGGGTCTGGAGCCGAAATGGAAGCCGTAATGCTATCGGATGGCACAATAGTCGATGCCGGAACAGTGTTCATGCGGGCATCTTGGTACGCAGCGTGTCAAGTCGCCTCTGCGCCTGTCGTACAATTTGCGGCCATGCTTCAACCTGTGCAGCCGAATGTGGTTGCTCCAATATACGTCTGAAATGCTCAGTGGCACCTTGATAGTCTCCCACGGACTCGCAGTAATCAGCCAACTGCAGTGCAGCAGGCTTGTGGCCTAGGTTAGAAGCAACCTGAAGCCACTCCCGTGCCAGCATACCCGCATCATCAGGCCTCCACTTCAAGAGCCAGTTGAGCGCCTTTCGCATCCCGCTAGACTTCAGTATAGGCTGTGGGTCTTTGCTGAGCTCCTGGTAAAACTCGGCCAAGTCGAAGCTTGCTTGTGCGTGGCCTGATGCTGCCGCTTTGCTGGTCCATTTGAGCCAATCGGGGCTTGTTCTCGTCTCATATTTGGCTACTTCGTAGCACGACAATGGGTCATCGGCTTCTTTTGCACCAAGCAAAAAGTATGTCTTGGCTTGTGCTTGCACGGTCGGATCTTTGTTTGATGCTAGGAGATAGCCGAGTGCATTCCATGGCGCGATGAGCGGCAGTAACAATGGATTTTTGGCACCAACACCAGGTTGGAGATGAGATCGTTTAATCGCGAGCTGAAATGCCTCTTTTGCTTTTTCCGTCTGTCCTCGCTTTTCAAGAAACAGCCCCTTTAGGGTCAGGCAGTCTGGACCAAGCGCAATCTTTTCCGATTTTGAGCATAGGTCTTCTAGCGTGGAGTGATATTTGGCAATCTCGCTCTCTGGGAACAAGAGGGCTATTTCATGGGCTGTTGCATGAGAAGTTGCCATGTTCAAGTAAATGGCGGAGAGGATATGAACAATGGCCAGCGGGTCAGCATTGTGCGCGCATCCCTGGAGCATGAGGCCGGCCATTGGCTTGTGCTTGCTGGGCGGGAGCTGCCTTTTCTTTTCAGGATCACTGAGGTCTGGTATCATGTATGTGGCCAAAGCAAGGTCGGCAACATCTTCAATCGTACAATTGTATTCTACCAAAGTCAGTATCGAGATTGAGGAGGTGAATCCAGGCTTCATACTCTTGGAAAGTCGCAGGACATTGCTCTTATGATCAATCCTGCTTTTGTGAGCCACAAAGTCGTTGTATATCGCGTTTGCTTTGTCGGCCTCCATCTTGAGTGAGGCTTGAATCTTGCTCAGTTTGTAAAAACCATAGCGGCTACGTTCATCTACATCAGCACGCAGTCTCACCACATCGAGCCTCTGTGTGGCATAAGACCGTCTCCAGATAGTCGTTTTGCATGGCCAATGTTTGCGTTGGGTTGACGACGAGGAGACTTGGTTTCCACCGTTGCAGGGCACAAGTTGGATGCGAGTGGATGCTATACATGATGGGCATGGCCGAATAATGGCTCTGGTTGTCGTTGAGCGCAGCAAAGAGCGAGAAGCAGACATTGACTGTATGATAGGATAGGATTCTCCAAGGAAACATGATGGCCCCTGCACCCAACATGTCGGTGGAGGCGGAGGTCCGCAAAGCACGCTAAGGCCAATAACGTTAACCCTTTGCGTATCGAAAAATTCCCAAATCGCTGCACAAGTGTCAAAGTCTTCAAATGTTTGGGCGAGTAATCAACACTGCTAAACGAATCCTGAGCCGCTCGCCGTCAATACCGGGCCCTCCAAGTGAAGTCTCAGCGACACCACCCGCGGCGACGGTAACCGACACTCACCAGGCCACCATGGTCACGACACGCGGAGGCGTGGAGACGCCAGGCACATGGACGCCCAAGAGCTCCAACAAGAAGCGAGCCGGAAAGCGCGAACTCGCAGCACTCGAGGTGGTGGAGACGCCCACACAGGCCAAGCGACAGAAAAAGGGTGCGCAGGAATCATCTGAAGACAGCTCGGACACCTTCACTGTCACTGTAGCGCCAACCCCCAGCACGCAAGACGCCGGTCAGACAGCAGCGGAAAAGGGAAAGCTAGCCATTCGCCGTCGGTCGAGTCCCCAAGTTGTCGTTGTCGAGAAGCTCTCCCCACCCGCTTCCACGGCAACGGAAAGCTTTGAACAGGCCACAGAAGACGATGCGCCCAGATCTACACAAAAAAGCGATTTTGATACACCGAGGTTGCGATCAGGCACTGCGCATGGCATACCTGTCACCACCAGCAAGGCATCTCGAGAATCGCCAACACCAAAGGCAGGGGCAGTCAAGACCGTCACTCCAGCATCGGCCAAGAAGCAACGAGGAAGGCCTAGAAAGGCGCAAACGGAGACTGACGGCCATTCCATTGAGCTCACACAAACCACCACCACAGCGGTCGACGAAATACCGTCTTCTACATTCGAAAGCGAACAAGCTCCCATACCCTCCCAAGATGCTTTAGTACCATCGCCCAGGCCCACGAAGGCTCACAAGCGATTTGGCAGCGAGGAGCCAATCGACACGGTCGTCGTCGACACAAAATCAGCTGAGCCTGGGCATCAAGACCAAAAAGACGATGACGACGACTCGGCCAGCGACTCTGACGAAGCCCCCGAACTGGTTACGACCGCTGCTGCAACGTCCAAGGCTCAAGCCGCCCAGGCAGAAGCCTCGCGCGCTCTCGTCGCCCAACAAGAAAAAGAAGCTGCCAAACGAAAAGCGCGTGAAGAGCTCGTGGCTGCCCAGCAAGCTGCCAAACGTGAGCGCGAGGAGAAGAAGGCGAAGAGGTTGGCCCGACAGCAGGCCAAGGAGGCTGCAACATCGGCCCCTGAAAGCCAGCAAGAAGAGCAAGACTCAGTGAATTTTGACATTACTAGAAAAGGACTGCCAGCACTCCTCCCTGATTCTCTCCTCTCCACCTTGTCCGATCAGCGCGCACCCACACCGCCTCCCACACGCGGCGGAAAGAGCGAAGAAGAGTTGCGGAGAGAAAAGTTGAAGCACCACATCAAGTTTCTCGAGAGGACGGAAAAGCCGATCAAAGAGATGAAGAAAGGAAAGTTGAGCGTAGCTGTGTTGGCCCAACACAACAAGGTGCTGCCACCCAAGAAGAATAAGGATACGAGCAACGTCAGGGAGCACTGGTTGAAAAGCCGAGGATTGGAGAAGAAGAAGGGGGCCAAACAAAAGTTCAAGACTGGCAAGGTCGAGAGGAGGAGGGTTGGTAATGGGGGATTCTTGAAAAACGGGGATTAGAGGTCGTGGTTGAGTTGTTCTGAGTCGACTATAGAATACGGAGAGAATCATGGTTGAGTTGTTCTAGGTCGATGACAGGATACCAATAGAGAATTGGTTCTGGCCAAGGAAACTCGTGGACAAACTGATTGACGCTGACGAATATCAATAACCTAGTGTTGTGTCTGACTTGAGAAGCCCGAGGCAAGTTGTCCGCCGAGGTATCGTGCAGTTAGTCACGTTGAACATACTTCAGCGTCAGCCTCTACCCGCGGAGATGAGACGACGAGGCTGACCGCCGCTCGTGCAACTGGTGATGAAACTTCTGTCTGAAACCTTGCTGCATGCGCAGAATGGCTAGAAACTCGGCATCGTTCTTTACAGACATATCCAACAATAATCATGCTTGCTTGGCCGAGAACGCAAGCCTGGAAAATATAAATACAGGTCCCCAACTCCTGCCCAACCGCCATCACGGACGGACTCTGCGATATCGCTGTAAGATGTTCCGTTCGGTGGTTGCGCACGTGCACGCCATCCAGACATGTGTCGGGCGCAATCGGGTCCGGAGAAAAGTCGCGGAAACTATTGCCGGGCGGTGGCCGCGAACGTCATTCTTTCACATGTTCATTCACCTTCACTCTCCAGCAGCCAGGCTTGCGACGGGGCGACGCTGATTTCCAAGTACCATCACATGACCACTCTCCATGATGCCTTTGGATTCTACTAATCTTTTTGAGGGCCATATGCAACAACATCTCAGCATAGCCATGATCATCTCCCCGGCCAGTGAGCAGCGTCTAGGTAAAAAGCTGAAGCGAATGGAGCCATGGCATAACTCCACGGTAGTTAGGAGTAGTAGGACTCGGCAAACACAACTCCTCCACACAACCGACCCCCCGGCCGAACTCGAGCTTCCGCTCGCCCACCAAGGCGAATCTGGGGTAGAGCCGTCCCACTACTCTACCCGCCAAGCGTACACCTGCGCCAGTCCACGCGAGCGAATTCTGGGCCTGCGTGCTCGCATCAAGGGCCGAGGCTGGCGGGACAATTGTTTCTTTGGCACGCGTATATCCGCGGATAGTTTTGAAAGTATGACTGTGTTTTGATTGTGAACTTTCCCTTTTACTTGCTGTCGCTACTTCTCTTCTCTTGCTTCAGTGTACAAGAGCATTCTTTTTTTTTCTCTCGTGCCCTTTATCCTACTTAGGGTGCTAGATATTATTTCCCGTCGTGCCTTTGTTTGTTCCTCATAGCTACCTAGCTCCTGGGATTGAGCAAAGCCGAGGCTCGACAGCTACCTAGCTAGTAGCTATTCCATCCGTACCAGCGAAGCTTCCAAAGACTGGGGGTAAATAAGGTCTTGGGGACGATCCTTCCTCTGTCAACAGCGTCATAATTATCATACGTGGGATTGAACCGAATCTACATTTCAGAGGTTCACAGCATTCGCACTCTGCGACCCTTTTGGCAGACTATACAGCCTGAAGCAGGTTCAGAGACACCACAAGAATCATGTCTGCAAAATCGACACAAGGGCCTGGCGGCAAGAAGCCAGCGTCTGTAGCTACAAACCTGATTGGTGAGTCGCACGGATGAATAGAAAAATGCGCAAAAGACACGACTGCTAACATGGGAGAACAGCTGGTGGAGGTGCTGGCATGATGGAAGCGCTCGTGTGCCATCCTCTAGGTAGGTCATGAATGTCCTAGATACATGCATCCACCGTCTCACTGCTTTCAAGATACAATCAAAGTACGCATGCAATTGTCAAGACGAGCTCGCGCACCCGGGGTATGTCCAATCGAAGCCAGAAATTCGCAGCACATGGGAGAGTCACTGACGACTGGCGCAGGCACCCAAGCGTGGATTCCTCACCACGGGTAAAGAAATTGTCAAGAGGGAGACTGCACTGGGTCTCTACAAAGGTCTTGGTGCTGTGCTTACCGGCATTGTGCCAAAAATGGCAATTCGCTTCACCAGTTACGAAAAGTACAAGCAACTATTGGCAGACAAGGACGGGTTGGTTACTTCAAAATCCACCTTTATGGGTTCGTCTCGGAATGGAGTCGCATTTCCATCACAAACCGCTGACAGTGTGCAGCTGGTCTGGCCGCGGGTATTACAGAAGCTGTCCTTGTAGTTACGCCCATGGAAGTCGTAAAGATTCGCCTGCAAGCCCAACATCACTCCATGGCCGATCCCCTCGATGTCCCCAAATACCGCAATGCCGCCCACGCGCTCTACACTGTGTTGAAAGAAGAGGGTGCCGGTGCTCTATGGCGAGGTGTTTCACTTACGGCACTACGTCAGGGAACCAATCAGGCTGCCAACTTTACTGCCTATTCGGAGCTCCGATCCCAACTACAAAAGTTCCATGGCACAAATGATCTGCCTGGCTATGAGACGAGCATGATTGGATTAATCAGTGGTGCTGTTGGGCCGTTTACCAATGCGCCGATTGATACAATCAAGACGAGGTTACAAAAGACACCTGCGGTGCCAGGACAAAGCGCGCTGCAGAGAATCACAGCCATTGCTGCGTAAGTGGCAAATCCCATCTTGTGTGTTGAACCAAGGCGCGGAGCGCTAACCATGGGCAAACAGCGACATGTGGAAACAAGAAGGAATCCGCAGTTTTTACAAGGGTATCACGCCGCGTGTGATGCGTGTCGCGCCCGGTCAGGCTGTCACGTTTACTGTATACGAGTATTTGAAGGGAGTCTTGGAAAAGGGACGGGATATGATTCCTGGTGGACAGTATGAGGAGTAGTTGGTCAATGGTGGATACTCGTGTGGGGGATGGTTGGGCTTGGCTGTTATGACAACGAATATATGATGCATATCAATGGTGTGGATAGGAATAATGTCAAGGTCTGATCATCATGTTGTGTGAGGGGACAGCACATGCAAATATCATGGAGTAGGAGACGAGAATGAATTGTGACGTTGCGGAGAGCGGGGCGCATGGACAGCCCACCCATTGGAAGTTGCCCCACCATGCCACCACAACCACACAGCCTCGCCCTCAACAGACTTCAGCCGTAAACAACAGCAACAACCAGGAACCAACAATCAAGCAACTCATCACTTGAAATCAAAAGTAGCCTGAGCACGCGAGGACATACTTCCACTGGAAAGATGCAGTCTGGAATCTCTGGTAGATTATATGACTTTCTTTTTCACGAGACAGAAGAAGCAGATGAAGAAGGGATATACATGAAGCAGCTGCTAACACTGGCAAGCTTCGCAAGAGCTCAAGTCGGCTCTCGGCTCCCTCATCACCTCGACCTCGCAACGCGGCCTCCTCGCCACTATCGAAAACGAGGCCATTGTACCGGCTGGAACCATTCCAGCGTCTTCGACCTTTACCTCTGATCTCTCCGCACTCCAAGCCCACCTCCAACCCAATGCCGCCCTCTACATTCTCCTCCGCCGCGCAGATTCCCTCTCTTCTTCAGACAAGAGTCTGGTAGCCGTGACCTATGTCCCCAATGCTGCGCACGTTCGCCAGAAAATGCTCTTTGCGTCCACACGCCTCACACTGGTCCGCGAACTTGGTGGAGAACACTTTGCAGAGAGCGTCTTCACCACAGAAGCCTCTGAGCTTACAAGCGAAGGCTGGGAAAAGCATGTCAAGCACGAAGAACTCGCCAATCCATTGACGGCCGAGGAGCAGAGTCTGCAGGATATCAAGGAGGCAGAGGCACTGGAGAGCAGAGGTACACGGGGCCAGGGTCTCGCACAAGCAAGTAAGCTTGCACTCCGTAGCGATGCGGCCGTGAGTGATGCTCTCAAAGCATTGGGCCAAGGTACAGGACACAACTTTGTACAGCTACGCATGGATCCCACCACCGAGACGCTCACTCTCGTCTCGAGCACGACTGCAACCCCCTCATCCCTAGCGTCGGCGATTGACGGTCAAGAACCACGTTACGCCTTTTACCGCCACAATGACGCGGCTTCATCCATTGTCTTCATATCGACGTGTCCAAGTGGTGCCAAGATCAGGGAGCGCATGATTTATGCGGCGAGTCGGGGGAACGTGGTTAGTCTTGCGCAACAGGAGGGCGGGCTGACGGTGGTGAAGAAGTTGGAGGCGACGAACCCAGATGAGGTTACCGAGGAGATTGTATTGGAGGAATTCAAAGTCGAGGACAAGGCGGAGAGCAAGGGGTTTGCAAAGCCAAAGAGGCCGGGAAGGAGGTAGGTAGGGCCTGTGAGGTGACGACAGTGGTTGATTGAGGATGAAGAAAAAAATAAAAAATCGATCACAGTACCGTACCTCCACCATCTACAATGAGTACATGAACTACGAATGCTACAAACCAGACTCTACAAGTCCTGTCCAAGTCAAGTTGCTGATTTGTTCTGCGTGGAGACGGCGCAAGGAGAATGGGGGTCGTTGTGCGGGGAAGAAAGCGAGGTGATTGGCCAGACGCTCATGTCACCGCACTGGCACGCGTCGACCGACACGACTCCAGCATCCCTTGACCCCACCTTTCGCGTCCCAGCGTCCCAATGCGGGGTGAAGAATAAGTCATCTTTCCACATGGACTTCGTCTGTATTCCCCTTCTTGTCGAGACACAGACAACATGCACACATCAACGGTACTAACAAGTCCCTAGTGGGTAAGGCTGCTCGGCGGGTCATCCCAGAAGAAGCGTGCCGCTCCAAACAACCCACAGCAGCGTCTGGCACGCTTCCGGCAGCAATACAACCAAATCCTGGTACACAACTCCCTCACACACACCCGTCCAATCTCCTTGTAGATACCCTCCCATGCTAAGACACGACGACGACAGCAAACATGGCAAAAGTCGACCAATCTGGCCCACGACCGCGAGGCCCTGACCAACATCCGCCGCAGCTTCCAGGCCCTCAGCTCCATCCTCAACGATGAATCCCGCTCTCCAGCTCCCCACATGTGTCTGCAGTTCGCTGCTGCCCAGCAAATATACACGGCCGTGTCCAAGATAGCCGCAACTTCGCACGACGAGGGGGTAGTCCGCGATGCTGTTGCCTTTTACAATGCCCTCATCGACAGCGAAGAGGAGGACTTCCTCGAAAACGACGTCTTCGCCGTCTCCCTCATGAACTTCATCGACCGCACCGTTGGCTCGGGCAGCATGGGTGTGGGCGAGGATATCGAGGCCGATATCGTGGAATTGCTGTTTGGCATCGCAGCAAAGATTCGCTTGCAGCCAGAGATTCTGCCCGTCTGGTTCACCACCTCTGCGCCGGCAGATGCAAAAGCGAGAGTGGTGAATCAAAAGGTCGACTTTGCGGGTGTGACGCAAAAGGAGGATTTCCCGCTGTGTTATCAGCTCATCGATCATGTGCATCACGAAGGTAGGATTGGGGATTTTGCGCGAACCGGTCTGCTGTACATTTTCGAGAGTGCAAGTCGGTCGATTACATTGGAGCAGTGGATTGTCAATAGCGATTTGCCGACACTCATGGCGACGGGGCTGGGTGCATTGTATAGTCAGATGAGTCGGTGGGCTCCCCTTTCTTTTCCCTTTCTTTTTTATGATCTTCGTCTTGACTTGTTTTGCTAACCATGGCCAGAAAACTCTCGATCCAACATCCCGCCGAAGACATGCCACTTGTCCTGTCGCTGTCAGACTATGCAGACTTGCCACCAAATCCACAAGCAGAAAACTTCTTTGGTGCCGACTTTCAAAATCACCTGTCGACCTTCTTGTCGTACCTCACGTTTTGGCAGGATGTGCTCGAACACTGTCGGTCAATTGATGTCAGACACACACTGATAGATCACTTTCAGATTTTGTTTCTGCAACAACTCTTGTTCGTATTGATGCTGGTTCACAATAAGATTGTCATGCTGACGTTGACAGATACCCATCGTTACTAGAATCGTCAGACGCCGACGGTGGTTCATCCGTCGCTGTACTAACGTACCTTCGACACATTTTGGATGCTCTTGACCACCCAGAGCTTGTGCACATGATTTTGCAATATCTACTCGCACTGCTCGATTATACTACGGGTACTTCGAGAGAGCCGCGATCACCAGCTGCAATCAAGAAGAGGCAGTCTTTGATACTACTAAATAGTGCCAAGGAGGACGAGGACCGGCTGAATCCGTCCCTCTTCAATTTGGTGGACCTGATTTTGGGCAGCACTTCTTCGACGAGTCCACAGACTATCACGGCGGCTTTAAAATTAACAACCGTCATACTCGGCAAGAACCATGCATATGCCCTAGGCTCCTTGGTCAAGGTAATGAATATTCACCGAACAGAGCCACACAGAACCGCTGGTGCACTAAACAAGGAACTCGAAACGTACCTGAACCTTGGTATTTCCCTTGCCGGTCTAGAAGGCGTTGACGAAGCTTATGAAAACTATCTCAAAGATGTCCTAAGCTTACTAGAAAGCCATCCTTGCTCCCTCAACACCATATCCCTACCCGGCGCCTCATCCAAGAATCAAAGCTACTTTGACTCTAGCGAAGTGCCCACAAGAGATGTGGATCCCCACTACCTCCTCCCCGAAGATCCTCTCTTTCAAACTCTCACCGACCTCCTCCTCACCTTTCTTACAAACGACATCGAAACCAATCTTGCCCTCACCGAAGCCATCGTCAGCCTTGGAACATGTTCTCAACTCTGCCTCGAAGGCTGGCTCTGCGTCGACCCGGCAGACTACCACTTCGACGCCAACTCCCCAGAGCCCCCATTCTTGTCCAATGAAAATCTACGAAACATGTACCTGGCCGAACGCGCGCCATCGTGGTCTCCCTCGGCAACACCACAACTCCTAAGCTGTCTGACTGAATTGCAACGGCAAATCGAGGCCCTACGAGCAGATATCCCAGACTGGGACGAACATGTTGCCAGCCGCAAAACTGCGTTTCGACTTCACGAGAAAATGCTAGAGGAAATCAAGAGCGGTAAACTTCGACGGACGTCAGAATCCATCATTGGCAACATTCCGGGGGGTTGGGCACCGCAGATTCCGCATCATGTTAGGGGTGGGGAGGGTGGTGTTGTGGGTTCGAGGGCGCAGAGTCCAAGGGGCAGAAAGGAGGCGTTGAGTGAGAGGCGGAATTCGCCGGGGATGAGTGGGGAGAGGGGTAGCTCGCGATTTGGTGGCTCCGGAACGATGACGACGACGGCGATGGGGAGTCCAGGCCGTGGTGTTTCGCCCGGCACGCTTGGAACGCAGGGCTCCCAAAGGGGTGGTGGCGGTGTACTGGAAGACATCGATGCCAATCTCAAAGGCCTAAAGGACGCGGTGCTCATGAAGCGCCGGATCCGCTTTCGCCGTGTCAAGGGCGAAAACAAGGTCGAGGTGCTATTGTCGAAATATCAACCCCCGCCCAAGGACCGGGATGCTCCGTCTCACCCAAAGCCCAAGTCGGAAGCCCAGGGCTCGGGTGATTCGACGGCAGCGACAGAGACCGGCGGGCAGGGAGACGGTGCAGTAGTAGCAGAGTCCGGGGAGCAGCGAAGTAAACAAGACGAGGAGGCTCAGCGTGGGCATGTCCATGACAACAACGACGACGACGAAGCCGACTACGACGACGCAGACACCAAGGAAGCAAGCCTCATGCACATCATTACCAATGTCGTCGTTTTGCAGGACTTTGTGCTCGAACTTGTGGCCCTGGTGCAGGTTCGTGCGAGTTTGTTTGGTGAGGTACGGTTTGCGTAGGATGGTTGTAGGGTGGGATGGGTAGAATGAGATTGAGATGGGGATGCAAGGACTTGGGGATATGTATCTGTTGTGTGTCTGTGTCTGTGTCTGTGTCTTGATACCTAGTGTATGGATTCACTTTGTAATCGCCAGAGCGAGGGGGAACTAGAAGGGAAGGAGGGGGAGTGATATGATTTTAGTGTTGATGATATCGTAACGTTGTATAAATCTTAACATGGTAAAAATCTCTCAAGATTAAAAAATCTTCACCCATCTACCATGACAAGTTTATAAAAACAAGACAAAAACAGACTCGGCCGTTTCCTGGAAATCAGAACAAAATCAGGTCCCCAAACCCATCCTCCTCAACCTCTCCTCCGCCGCCCTCGCCCTCCGCTCCCTCTCCATTCTCGCCCTCGCCTCCCCGCTCAACCCCCTAGCCTCTTCCTCCCTAATCTCTGCCGCACTCTTCCCAACACCCAATGCCCTCCCCTTGCCCATCCTCCCCTCCCTTGCCCTCTCCTCCACCCTCTCACTCTCCCTCCTCACCCGTTCCGTCTCTGCCTTTTTGCGCTCCGCCTCCGCCTTCTCCGCCGCCGCCTTCTCCGCCTTGTCCCGCTCACTGAGCTGCGCGGCCTCGGCGGGCGACAGCGGCGCCGGCACGCCGGCACTATCCCACGCCCATGCTGCTTCGCCGAGGGTGTGGCGAGCGGTGCGGAAGGCATCGCGGGTGGGGCGGTCGCGGGCCAGGGCAAACGGGGTGCGGGCGTCGACGTTGAGTAGGGTGGGGTCGGTGCGGGCTTTTGTGAGGAGCGCGGATACGACGGCGGCGGCGGCGAGGGAGGCGGCGAGGTGTAGAGGGGTAGGGGTGTGGGGGTTTGGGGGTAAGAAGGTGAAGGTTGCGGGTATGGAGTTTGATTCGAGGTAGGAGAGAAGGGCGGGGATTTTGGAGCGTTTAATCAAGGGGATGATTTGCGAGGTGTGGAGTTGGGCAAGTTCTTCTTCTTTTGTGGGTTTGGCAGGTTTGGGCTTGGAGGGGGTGGGTGCCGGTGTGGTGGTGGTGCTTGGGGGGGGGTCGAGGGCGGCTAGGGCGGCTGCGTCGATGGTGCTTTGTTTTACGCGCGTGAGTTCGATAAAGGCGCGCATGAGTTCCTTTTGGGTTGCGCGACGCGTGCTGAATGGGAAACCGCGGTTTCGTGGGTCATTGCTGCGGAGGACTTGCCCTTCATAGGGACCGAAGAGGGTACGTCGATTTGTGGCGCCGGTTGCGCGCACGAAGATGAGGTCCGCGGTGTCGATGAGGCTCTTCCAACTCGCCAAAAGCTCACGGACCTCATTTACCAGTGCGGTCTCGTTGTATCTTCGTATCGAGGAACCAGCTGAGTGTGCATTGCCCTTTGCATTGTCATTCGCCGATTGCGATCCACCCTGTTTCCGGCGAGTGGTATATCGATGGAAAGTCTTGTGGGCTAGGACAGTCGCCGAACGCTCATCAGCTCCCGTATGCTTTTTACCCGTCTTTGGAGCGAGGGCTACAATCATGGCGGCGAAATGGCCACCACCAATCATGCAGAGAAAATAGTGCGGCCCAACGTCTGTAGTAGGTAGAGGTACGCCGCCCTCGTTTGCTTTGATCCTAGGGGCTTGTTTGGGGGATAGTTGCTTCTTGCGTAGAACATCAAGGGCGTGCGCTTCATCCTCTTGCTCTTCATTTGAGAATATAGCCCGGTAGATGCCGAGCGACATATTTTCAGGTATGGCAGGTGAAGAGAACCACAGTAAAGGCGGCTTTCCTGGTCCTCGCTGTTTCCTTCTTGATGCAAAGTCGTCAAACTCTGGATCTGAAATCTTGGCCTGTTTCTTCAGTAGGGCGCTCAGTGTGGAATCTTTGGACTTGCTCCCATCTTCGTCCTCGTCCTCATCCGACTCATCCGACTCGGATCCAGAGATGCTCTCGTCGAGTTCGCCAATCAGCTTCTCAAACTCGGCTTCTCCAACTGGGGTTGCACCCTTGATCTTTTGCTTCAGGTTATACCCATGTAAGTCTGATCGCACATGACTCCGTTGGTCTTCTAATGATGTGAAGCCGAGGCCACATAAATGGCACGATGTCGCCTTGGCCGGTCCTTCGTGCCCCTCGCTCTTTTCAGACGCATCCTTTATCGGCTCTCGCGCTTGTGGCGGCGTTTCTTGGGGTATGCGATCAGATTGGTCCTTCAGCGTGAGTGTCGCAAGAAGCTCTTCGGGTAGATCGAATACTGGTCTTGTTAGTAGAGGGAAATGAATTTTGAGATTAGTTTCGTACCGTAGAGTGGGCGCTGGAGTAGGTGCTCTCCTTTTTGAGCCATAATTGTGTCCTGGCGAAGCGTGAGCCGGAACAGGTCGTTCAAATGTTGGCGGGGCGATGGAAGTTGTCGAAGATGACGTGCATTGCAGAGGCCCTTTTACGAGTCATGTTCGCCAAGCCTCGTCGCGAGCGCGGTCGTGCCCACTCTGGTCCTTCACTTTTCCTTGTGAGCAGGTACTATGTCACCAGGGCAAACCCATCTCAGACTGTCACTCGAGATGCAAATCAGACATTGGTATGCATACGAATGCCATCACCCATGGAAGGAGTTGAGTTGAACAGTTGAACGACTTGGATGAGCCAGGCTGGCATCAACCCAGTCCACCTTCAAGTCGACAACCGCGCAGACTCAAGATCCATCAAATGCAAAGGCGTATTTAGCGGAGTATATGGCGGCCGTGTCATGGTAGCACCTTGTAAGCCTCTATTGACAACATCCAGACTGTGATCTTCCACGCTGAACATAGCCGGATCATCAGCATAATGCTTCAGCACCTCCAGGATCTAACGCACAGTCATACCGGTACGGTACATTCGATCAGGATCTCGTCTCCGCTAGCCTATCTCATCCACAGCTATCACAATCACATGTATTACAACGGTCACCCCTCCTACCAAAACGACCCTACTTCCCTCCATTCCCCAACCCTACTTAAAACCCCCTACACCCATCCCCCTGATCCACACGAACAACATACATCCCCCTCGCCTCCTTTGCCTCCGGATCCCTCTCACGATCCCAACCTAGTCACGCCCCCTCCGTCCACACACGCCGCACTCCATCTGCCCCCACCGCACTCTTCCCAAAGAACCCCTTGCTTGCCACCGTCCGGAGCCCCATCTCCACGCTGGCAGCGCCGAGGCGCCGCATGGCGTCGGGTTTGTTGTGGAAGTTGTGTTGGCGGGTGGTGAGCCAGCGGGTTTGTGGGGGGAGGGAGGTGCAGGAGGGGTCTTTGATTACGGGTGTGAGGGTCCAGGCGGGGGTTGTGGACATGTTGGGGAGTATGGGTGGTGTTGTTGGTGTTGTATGTGTAGGTGGGAAAGAAAAACGTCTAGAGCACTTTGGTAGGGAGAATTTAGGTGTGCAGATGGCGTTCGATATATTAAAGGAACCATTGATATTTATATAACCCTTGTGACATATCTATGAGTCCTAGACTGGGTCAAGACACCAAGACTCATGTTCCAGAATACAACTCACACTCACTGTGAATCTAAAACCCCACAGTCACGAAGCACCGGAGTCCATACCCAACATTCCGCAAGGGGCCTACTCTGATGCAAAACTGCCATTCGATTTAGTCTTGGACATGTTTTCTTTGTTTCGTTATATTCGTAGACAAGGTCTTTATTTGTTACATATATACGGTTGTTACGGCATCGAAGACTGCGCCTCCAGGCGTGAATCATCTGATTAAATAAGAGCCTCACCCCTAAACATAGCCTCGCGAACCTCTCTAACAACGTCAGCGCGATCGCCCGGCCCAAGAAGGACGATACCCCGCCCACGTCGGCCCATGCGTCCGGTACGCCCGAGACGATGGATGAAGTCGATAGTCGTATGTGGTACGTCGTACAAGATAACGTGGCGCACAGACACGGTATCGATACCTCGCGAGCCCAGATCTGTGGTGACGATGACCTTGGTGTTGGGTAGAGTGCGCTTGCCTGCTGTTTCTGGCTTTGCGGGCCAGGCTGAGTCGGCATCCTTGGTGGATCCAGAGCTTGTGAAGGATGCTAGCTTCTGGACCTCGCGACTTTCTCGATGGAATGCCATTGCATCAACGCCCTTCCTGACGAGATAGTCTGCAACTTGCTCGGTGTCTTCGCGATCGTTGACGAAGACGAGGATGCGTTTTGTTGGGATAGCCTCTTTGCCTTCTTCTGGATGGTATTCGCCAGAAGACTTTCCGATCTGCCAGATGGTGTCGGCACAGGCGAGCATCTTGTTGCCATGGTAGGGGTCCTTGTTTACATCCACGACACCGAGTTGTACGCGGCGGGGCACAGCGTGAAGGTTGGGAGTGACTAGGCGGTGCATGTCGGGGTACTTGTCGGCGAGATATTTGTCCAGGTACTTTGGAATGGTGGCAGAGCAGAGAATCAGCTTCTTGAGTGAGGGGTTGGCGCGCTCAAGAATCTCGTTTACGCTGGGCTTGAAGGAGCGGTCAAAGAGCGAGTCTGCTTCGTCGCAAATCACGTGGGTTACGCGGGCGAGGATGTTGGGGTTGCTTTGTACGATACTGATAAGTAGCATTGGCGTGCTAATCACTACATCTACACCGTTGGGATTGAAGAGCTGGTTGCGAATGACGGTCGCAGACATCTTTGCAGAAATGGGGGCCGCGCGAAACTTGACAATATGCGAGAGAGATTTTGCGACAGCGCCCACTTGAGTTACGAGTTCGGCGGAGGGGACGAGGATAATGGCACGGGGACGGGCTGGGTCGACCGCTTTGTTGACTTCGGGCTCTGGGGCAGCAAACATGTCATTTCGCTTTTCAATTGGGTTGGCAACGGCTTCTTTGGCCTCTTCGGCCTCTCTGGCGGCTTGAGCCTCTGCAGCTTCCCTCTCTTGTAATTCTTCGGCTTTGATGGCGTCGAGAGTCGGGAGGAGATAGGCGAGCGTCTTGCCCGAGCCCGTCTCTGCTGCCAGCAAAAACGTCTCTGGCCCTGCACTCTTCGACCTAGCCTTTGTACGGACATTCTTGGAGAGTCCGAGGAGAGCTGGGATGGCAACGGCCTGTGCGGGCGTGGGATTGCGGTATTCGAGGTCTGGGAGCGCATCATTGACGGCTCGTAGTATAGGTTCAGCAAGAGGGAACTTGTCAAACGAGTCGTACTGTTCGACCTGGCGCTTTACTGCGGTTCGGTTGCTGTAGGGTACCTGGTGGAGGGAGCTTTGCATCTTCAGTGCATGGAACGGCTCTGATCTGGTCCTTCTCTTGTCGCCATCCCGACCCGTTGCGGGCCGACTCCCTCGCGCCTCTCTCTGCTCCCGTATCCTCTCCAGCCCGCGAGGCACCTCGGTGCGATTCAAGAAGCCAAAAGCGTCTTGCTTTGATCTGGCAGTTCGGTCATTGGATCGTGGAGATTGGGCCACCGTGTCGGAGAGCACCATGCGAGAAGGCCTGGGCGCATCGCGACCTCTGGATGGCCTTGGTGGTCCAGGTCTGGAGAAGCGAGAGGGTGCACCATGGCGACTTGCTCTTTCATGCAGATTGTCTCTGACGCCCTCATTTCGACCTTCTCGTTGACGTTCGCGCTGGACCTGGGTATATAGGCGAATTTGCTGCTGGCTGCTGCTGCTGCTGTTGCTGTGGGAAGAGAGACGCAGGGGTGCCGTTGGCAGCTCTCCCAACAGTGACCGCACCTCACAAAAGACGCAAGGTCGCGGTAGGCGACGCAGCATAATAGGGCAGAGGGTGTGTGGTTATCACTTTTGTGTGTGTTTGAGAGAGAGAGAGACAGAGACAGAGACAGAAATAAATTTGGCCATGTGACGTCGCTCCAAGATTTCTGGCGCTACCCAAGAGGCGCGGGTCGGGCTAAGGCTAAAATGGGCACCGACCACATTCGGCAAGTGCGCGGGTCGCAGCTGGCCATCACTGCGACAACCGAATCCTTGGCATAAACAACCCAGCTGGTCAACCCGCATCCCGGCTCTGTTTGGCCTTGATAGCGCCCGTCGCCAAACCATATCAACCCGCGCGCATCTGCATCTTCTCCCACTTTCTCCATCGATCGCACAATAGCGCCTGCGCGTGGTAGATGCCATTCACTTTTCATTTCCATCTTTTAATCAGTGCGCGCATCCGTTAAGTTTACCAGCCCTGCCCTGTGCAAATCACTTCACAGTACTACTCCTCGAGGGAGCCCTTCATTCTTCGCAAACATTCCACCACAACGCACACTGCTGTGCCGCATCGACAACAAAGAACCTCGCCTTACAGCCAGTCAGCATGTCGCGCAACGAAGCGGTAAGTCCCCAAGCACAACACTGCCAGTTGACTATTCTCGCGATATGCGTGCTCATCATGGCAACCGCAGGTCTCGCCGCTGCGCATCAATAAGACGCCGACTGCCTCTCCCACAAAGGGCAGCGGCCGTCCACTCTCCGAGATTGGCCCTACTGAGCAGAGGAGGAACTCCCCCAGCTGGAACCAGTCAACAAAGGTATTTATTCTATAGCCTCTGCTGACCTGGCTCAGGCTGCATTCCTTCCATGCAGCAGCCCCGACTAACGTGGCCCAGAAGCCTTACCTCGTCAAGGAAAGCTCACCCTTTAGAGACTCCTCGCCCTTTACCAACAGCCCACGCTTGTTTTGGAAAGAACAGACCGTCTCCCCCAAGAGCCGCTTTGAGTCGTCGGAAAACGAGCATGAAGGCAGCTCGCCAACCGTGCTCTCCCCCAAGCGCAACTCGATTGAAAACCTGAAGAAGCAGTCCCGTGTCAAGAATAGCAACATGTTTGCCCGTGAGCAAAAGTACGAGTACGATCCTGCCGCAGTACAGCCACTGGACCGGCCCCTCGCAACCGGACGGCCTCTGAGCACTGCCATTCAGGGCAATGCCTATGGTGGAAACGGTCTCAATGGCCTAAGGCTTGAGACCGAGGGCGCCTTGGCTCACCGCCACCGCGAGAGCCTGAGCAAGATTCCCACCCTCAGCCCCTCCAAACAATCTCCAACAAAGCCTCACTTGTCCTCTCCATTCTCTTCACCCTCCAAGGATAAGCCTTCGCCACCCGATGCCCGAGCTTCTCCGACCAAATCTTCCCTCGTTAGCAACGGACGCTTCAATTCGCCCCACTACAACCCTGACGAGAGCGTCCTGACGGATGACGACGAGCTAAAGCATCAGACACCGCGCCCATTGCGCCGTCATGCTAAGAGTGTGACTTTCGACACGGCTCCACCCCTGGTCACCGAGTTCGAAATGGTCACACCCGATCCTTCTGTCGCTTCAGTCTCCCGAGAAGGCAGCTACGAGTCGGAAACAGAGACGGAGGATGAGATGAGCTTTGATCAAGACGACAGCTTTGATGCTTCGCTTGAGGACACCGACAAGACACCCGTTGTTTTGCCAGAGGATTGGCGACACATGAGCCCCGATGCTGCAAACACCTCGTTGACAGATGAATACGACGACGTCTTTGACCAGCCCGAGAGCAGCCCTGCGCCAAGTGCGCGTACCAATGGCGCAGTGGGTGATGCTCGTCGAGGCTCCACCCAGTCTGATGGTGAATCCAGGCCTCTACCACCTCTTCCTGGTGTGCAGTTGCCCGAGCGACGACGCGATTCTAGCATTGGACTCTCGGCGGCAGCTGAGCGCGTAAGTGACGCTCGCAGAAATCTTCCTCCGCCACCCAAGGCCGCAGGCATCTCCAAGGCCGACTTGCTCAACTTTCGTGAAAGCTCCATGTCGCTGGAAGATCGATTACGACTAATGAATTTTGACGACAATCGTACCAACACCAGTACGCCTACACAAGAGACGCATGATCAGAAAAAGGTAGAGGAGGGCGTAGAGGTCCACGTCGATGAGATCGAGGTTACGGAAACCGAGGTTGCAGTCGATGAGCAAAAGACCCCACGCATCTCCAGAGAATCCATTCTTCGAAGGGTCAAGAGCCGCACCTTTGACGAATATGAGGAAGGTGACAGCTACGAGTACGATGCAGAGTATAGTCCAGAACGCAGCTATGGTGACCTTGCCGATTTGGACCCCGATGTTGCCATTCCTTCTCGAGAGGCATCGTCCAATTTCGATGAGGTTCCCGGACAGCTCTCTGCTGTGCCTGAGAGCGAGGCTGACAGCGTCCTTGATGCGTATAGCTATGGCGACGTGACCGACGTGGATGGTGTTGACATGGGGGAAGCCGATGCCACGGAACTGTCCGTGCTCGACGAATATGAGCGTGAGTCTTCGGTCATTCGTCATCCTGTAAAACAGGAACTAGTAGATGATGACGAAAGTCGGTACTCTACATCGCCATCTCCACACCCTGAGGAGCAGCCTACCTCCCAGAGCACCATTGACTCGTCTGGTCCACCCACCCCCACTCCCGCAAGCACGTCTCCCGCTCCAGAGGAAAAACCTGCTCGTGAGGATGAGCTCTTTTCGTCTTTTGATGCCAAGCAAGACGTGGATCTGGACGTGGACCCCGTCAAGTGTTCCTTGACAACCGCCCCAAGCCCAATGGATACGGCACCCAGAATAGATGCGATGCGCGACTTCCTACGCCGTCCAGCTACACCCGAACAAGATTCTGTCCATGATCCCGAAGCTGATGAGGAACCTGGAACACCTGACTCTGTGATTCGTCACCCAGTGGCCATGTCCCCGCCACCCCAGGAAGACTCTCCAGAGATTCCACAACGTGAAGCCACCATTCGGGGCGCAGGTGGCAAGCTAAAGACCCGACCATCACTGATACCAGATGAGGTTGACATGGCAGCCACTCGTCGCATAGTGAGCGGCACCCATGCTCCACCCGTTCCCGAACGAAGCCCCAAGCGCCAGTCGCTTGTGCTCGAGATGGGTCATGTAGAAGATGAGGATTCCCAAATTAGCATCTCCAACAAGGAGAACCGTATGCTTGACCTTAGCCTTGGTGATTTGAACCTTGGAGAAGAGTCGCACGATCTCAGCTTTGGTCTAGATCGAGAGTTTGATCACATTATTGCAACGCAAAAGGTACCTGACCTTTTTCCTTTACCCTCGTTTGCCCGTTTCTCCATGTCCAAGGCTACGGTACATGATCCGCAAAGCCAGATTTCCAATACAGGATTTCTCTATGCACAGACTGTCGCTAACGAACGCCCCCGCGAACAGAAGGGATACCTAATGCGCGAGAATACTAAGATGGTAGTCGCCAGCAGTCGCCATTTTAGCGACGAGAAGCGTCCCATGAGTGCTGATGGTGTGATTGAAAACACGAGCAAGGCAAATCAACGCAAGTCGAGCGCAGAGCGCAAGCCTGCTTGGACCAAAGAACCGTGGAATGGCAAGCCCCGTCGAAAGAGCATTCGAACGGCGTCTGGTCGCCGTACGCGTACGTCACTGGACCCTGCGCCTCCTCTGCCTGGCCAAGACTCTGCAGTGGCTGCCGGTCTAGACTCTGTTGCCGAGCAAGGCGACGAGGAGTTTGAGGATGGCGAGGAAAGAGGAAGGGTTTTTGTAAAGGTCGTAGGTGTTAAGGACCTCGACTTGCCATTGCCAAAGAGTACGCTCTTCCCCTGGTTCAACGTCCTGTCGTATGCTAACAATCTCTTTAGACGAACGCACTCAATTTCAACTTACACTGGATAATGGACTACATTGCGTGACAACTGCGTGGCTGGAACTCGGAAAGTCTGCTCCCATTGGGCAGGAGTTTGAGCTAGTCGTTTTGGATGACCTCGAGTTCCAGCTCACTCTCCAGACCAAGCTTGAACCTCCGCCAGTGCCACAGATTACAGCTGCACCTGTCAAGGCTGTGAATCACAAAAAGTCCCAGTCTGCTTTCCGCAACCTTTTGTCTTCGCCCAAAAAGCGCCGGGAGCAGGAGCGCAAGGCACAGGAAGAGGCTGAACGCCTTGCCCTTCAGGAGCAACAAGAGGCCCAGGCTGCTTTGAAACGCAATCAGCAAGCCACCGCTTGGGACCTTTTGCACGACTTGGTTGGAGAAGATGGGTCTTTTGGTCGCGCATACGTGTGCCTAAACAACTATGAGGCTCAAGCCTATGGTCGCCCATATACTGTGGATGTTCCTTGCTTCAACGAATGGGCTGTAGACAACAGTTCAAGCAGTGTCAAGAGTAAGCGTGGTGGAGTTGTCCGAAGGCCGCCTTACCGAGTTGGAAAGCTTACTCTGCAACTGCTCTACGTACCTAAGCCAAAGGGTGCTACGGATGAGGATATGCCAAAGAGCATGAACGCTTGCATCCGCGAGCTCAAGGCTGCCGAGCAAATCAAGGACATATCATTCGAGGGCATCTTGAGCCAACAAGGTGGTGACTGTCCAGTAAGTTTAGTCTTTGTCTACGAAATTGGACCAACTTAACTTTCTTCTAGTATTGGCGACGGAGGTTTTTCCGCCTTGACGGCACGAAACTCACCGCATACCATGAATCGACACGACAGCCACGCGCCACCATCAACCTCGCGAAAGCTTCAAAGCTACTTGACGATAAGAGTGCCCTCCAGCAACCGTCAGCCACCAAAGCTGGTGGTCGCCGCAAGTCGGGCTTTGCGGAAGACGAGGAAGGCTACATGTTTGTGGAAGAAGGCTTCCGAATCCGATTTGCCAATGGGGAGGTGATTGACTTCTACGCTGACAGCCGCGAGCAAAAGGAGGCTTGGATGAAGGTTCTCACCGAGACTGTAGGCAAGGATCTTGCCACCAACAAAGGCTGGGCTGCCATGGTCTTAGACAAAGAGCGCAAGGAAAAGGCTGCGCGATCACAGCCTGGTGCCCCAGCTCCACCTGCCAAGCCACTGCAGGAAACTGGCAATACCAGACGACCGAGCCACCAACGCACTCAGTCCGATACTGCTTCCTACAACAAGTCAGTTCCTTGTAGTCCTGTCAAGGGCTATGCACGAACACAATCCAACGCGCCAACACCTCCAGCAAAGGACGTGCGCTTCTCACAAGCGCCTCTTCCACGACCTCGGGAGACTGGCAGTTCAGGCCGTAGGGAGCAGGTTCGGTCGATGATTTTTTAGACGTCTTTCTTCCTCTATCTCATACTTACTGCGTATCATTATCGATGCCGACTCACTATCTTCTTGGACAACCACTTACTTGCTTTTTGCTTGTAGCAGATGAGACACTTGTCCTCGCTATCGCACCGTATCAGACTGGGATTTCGCGGTAGAAGAACCCGGGGGTCACGAAAGGGTGCTGTGCATTCTTGAAGTGGACACCGCCCGTTGGATGACAGATGAAGTGTAATAGCACCTGCACGCGACCAAGCATGGTCATCTCTTTTATGTCTGTTGGATACGAGAGGGGGAGAGCGCGGATGGGCGTATGCTTGTCAATGGTCGACCTTTTTCTCTTTCATTGCCTCTTGTTGCACTCTGCACCTTGTTTCTTTTTCTCTTCGATCTCACCGTGTAGGGGAGGTGTTGCGGTGTTTACTTTGGGCGTTGGGGAGTGGGCATTGGACAGACACACGCGTACACACAGACACACAGACACAGACACAGCGTTATGATATCTGCATCTGCTGCAATAATGATTTGATTGTGGGGACGATTGAGATGATGCTGATGGGAAGGAGTAGTAAATGAGATTCTTTTTTTATTTAGCGAAGTGCTTTGGTGACAGTTTGGGTTGAAATTCATGTAGTTTGTAAACTTGGCTCTTGTTAACACTTGTACACTGGATCCTGTGCCCGTTTTTTCGACGTTGTGTTGTTTGTATTCAGCGACAAAGGCAGGGATACTAACAATCCTTTCTAAGAAATAGTCTGGAGGTTTTTCAATAGATTTTGATTTGATTGATGCGCTATATGTATGTATGTAGCTGAGATGCATGTATGCAGGTCAAATCTACCAACATCTACAACTTTGAATTCTCAAAACACCATTACATAGCATGAAAATCCCATATTGCAGAGCACTCTGCCCTTTGTAGTTTTAAGAATCCAACATCTACGGCCAACATGTATGCGTTGTGCAGGTATAGATATATAGCTACCTAATGTCTTGCATCTGACTAGATTTGCTACGCGGCTATGCGGACACGCTGGAAAGGTTGTAGATGGATACTATTGTCCTTTGGGTTGGGATGTGGTGGGAGGTATTAGAGAGGAGGGATAGAATGGATTAAAAGGAAGTTGATGCGGAGTGAATAGTATACTATACGATACTACTATACTATATCATGATATACCACACCGCATCGCAAATCCACCCAACTCTTCCCAAACGACACCACGAGGTTAATACTAGTTGAATATCAGCGTGGAATATAAGCATAGATGTGACTTGTGTATGAGCACTAGTCCAGCGTTGCCAGTAGCCCTACAGCACACCACGCTCGCTCCTCCCGCTTATCCCAGTGTTGGCGTTGCTGGTAGTATTCAAGGGGATATATCTGCTGCCTTGATATACAAGCGTGCTATTGTGCGAGTGTGTGTGTTTGTATGGGATGGAGTGTATCCAAGGTATATAGACACTACATGTGCGTGCACATGCTGCAAGCCCGTGCCCGTGCCTGTTGTGCTTGAGACGCTGCGTTGTTGACGCGTGAGTCTTGTAGTGCGTTATAATGACGCCGAGGTCGAGGGGGAAGCTAGGTGAAGTACAACTTTGTGCGTGTGTTTCTGTCTTCTGAGAGACTTCTTGTCTACCCCCCAAGATGGGTATACACTTGCCGACCACGGACAAAAATAGCATGTTGATCTGGCGGCCGTGGATTCGCCCTTGTCCCGGAAAGTTCGACAATCTACATCGTCTTCCTGAGCCTGCGTCTACGCCGTCCACTATCGACCTCAACGCTCTCACTCAAGCTCGTACGCGCACTACGCGGTGTGGAGAAGCGGTCGCGCAATTGTTGTTTGATGGCTTTCTTGGGCCTCTCGCGCTTCAACTGGCGCTCTTCGTCGGGGTCGACGAAGCGATGGACGACGCGGTGGTCGCGGATCCGCTCTTCCTTGTCGTGCTTGCCTTCCTTTTCCGTCTTGGGCCAGGCAAAGCCGTAGAGTTTCGAGTGTCGCTCGCAGCGGGGGCAGTCTTTGCGCGTGTTGTAACCGTCTTGTTGGACGAACCAGTTTTCGCACGTGTAGCACTCATTCCACTTGGAGTACTTGGCTGACAGCAGCGACGAGGATGTCATGTAATCTCCCGGTTTCCGCTTGTTTTCCACGTACTCAAAATCGTCCGTGTCGTCCATGGTAACCGGTGTGCCAAAGTTCTGGATTTCAAAACGAGACTTCGAGCGTGTGGTGCGACGTATGGGTCGGGGCTTGCGCTTGACAATCTGTTCGTTCTCACTGTCAAATTCGAAACTCTCAGATAGTTCGCTGAGATCTGACATGTAGTCTTCTGCGGGAGGGGAGGGCCACGGGGCGTTTACCGTAGTCGTTGTGACCTCCTCTTTCACCATGGCCACTCCAAGAGCCGGGCGGTCGTGTATAATCTCTGGTTCCACTTTGATCTTTGGGCCGGTTGAGTCTGTCAGGAGATCCTCATCAATTGAAGTAGCATCGGTTGAAGTAGCATCTGTCGAATGCGATGATTTGGGCGAATGTGCTGAGGTGGGTGATTGCGGGGTGGTCTCGCGTGATGAGGCAAGATCGTTTCGGATGTCCTGTGAAACTTGTGGGCAGGTTGGCACATTGGTGCTCGGATTCTCGACGCTCGACACGGGAATCTGTTCATGAAGAGCAGACATGCTGTGCGCCTTCTTCAACGTCGCTTCTCGCAGATGTTCCGAGGCACGCTGTTTGCATAGAGAAGACTTCTCTATCCGGACGCGCTTGGAAAATGGCATGCAAGTTTGCGAGAAGTCTTCTTCTGTCGACTCGTCTCGCTTTCTCTTTGGCGGAAAAGGAGTCGGAGGCCCACCATCACTCGCCGGTTCGAGGTCGACTTGCTCAAGATTCTGGCCTTCCTCTATATTTTTGTCCTGCTCTACATTCCCTTCTTGCTCTTCTTCGTCACTTTCTTCCTCCACCCGCTTCATGGGAGCCCAGCCGTTTTGCTGCCGCTCTTCGCACGTGCGACAGAGACACTCCTCGTTGTCATCACCAAAGTAATCGTCGCCGTACGACACTGTAATCTCTTCCCCCTCATCAATGGGCTTTACAGCCACAATCTGCATGCCATCGTATCCCTTGGTAGCCAGTTTCGCATTGGGGTCGCAGTCGTGATTGGCGAAACGCGCAGGCCCCAAAAACAAAGATCGCGTCTTTTTCCTGCTCGAGTAGACGAGACTAAAGTCCTTGCGCTGCAGCTCCAACGTCTTCTCTTGCTCTTCCGTCATGGCGACCTGGACCCCAGTCAAGTATTTAATCTCCTCACGCGCACTGATGTCGCGTCGTGCAGTCACCGAAGCCTCGTGTTCTGTAATAGTGTAGCGGTTCGTCGTCGTGACCTCAAAGGGGCAGTCCGACATGTAGATGTTGACATATCTCCGCAGGTGACGCTTGAACTGCTCTTGATCTCGCTCAGTCTTTAGCCCAGCCACAAATTTGCGCAGGCCAGGCAATTGCAGCAGCTTCACAACTGCCTCAGTCGGATCCTTGTCCCAAATGACGTGCTTGCGGAGGATATTGGCAATGTCCTCTTCGTGCAGGCCACGCAGTGAAGTAAAGCGCCCACCGCGGTTCTTGCGAATAATCGTCCAATAATAGACCTACGCGTGCGCGCAAGGGTGAGCTGGGAGGCGTCGCGCGGGTTCTATGACAGCTTGCTTACCTTGTCCACCAGTGCGTCTGTAATCACGTCGTCGTATTGGGCCAGTGTCTCAAGCGTGAGCTTGGTCTTGCCCGTCGACTTGCCTCTTTGCGAGGGCGCCATGCGTGCGATTTGGGTGGGGAAAAGATGTGGGCTTCCTCGTACGCGCGATTGATTCGTGTCGTGGTATGGGGGAGAAGGGTGGTGTCAAAGGGGCTGGGGCTGACGGTGAGGCAACGATGAAGGAGGAGCGACCGTGCAGGTAATTGGTATCACCGGTGAATGCAGGTACAATACCGGTACCGGTACCGGCGGATAACCCAATAGGAAAGCCGGCGAGGAGCAAACGACAACAAAGCAATTGCGAGGCCAGAGCAACACCTGCAGCAAGCAGCCAGACACGACGGCGCGACGCTCAAATGGCGCAGAGGCCAGAATGGTCAAGGCTGGGGCTGGGCGTTGAATGCGAAAGCGGAAGCGGCCAGCCCTGTCCGGCGGACTGACGCGGGTGAAGGGGGGAAGGTCAACTTGGTGAGGGTGATCCAACTTGCGCGCTAACAGTAAGTCGTGCCTGGGGGAAAAGGAGAAGGGCCGAATCCCCGACGTCGTGCTGCAAACTTGCACTGGGGGCTTTGTGGTATGCCAGCATAGCACCGTCACAAGCAACCAGCGCCTGCGGAGGACGGGAGTCGTCTTCTTACGATAATCCCAAATAGACGGGGCAGTCGCCATGATTCAGCTCAAGGTACGCATCCTCGTTGGTTCTGTGGTGGTGGTGGTGGTGGTGGTTGAGAGCCAGCGGCTCATGCAGTGCACTTCTAGTCCCTCGTCAATTGCATCGACAACTCTGGCGCCGCCATTGTCGAGTGCGTCAATGTTTTGCGATCCAAACGGCCTGCAAAAGTGGGTAGGTAGATCCTAAACAAGATCCATCTGGGGAAGTGGGAGGCGGAGGCTGACATGTCCAGGTGATCGCATCGTAGTCGTCGTCAAGAAGCAACGAAATTTCGGCCCAGAGACTGGCAACAGCGTCTCCATCAGCGCAGCGAACAAGGTGCGGCGAGGAGATGTGCGACATGCCGTCGTAGTGCGCACGGCGAAGAAGTGGCAGCGACCAGATGGAAGCGTGGTCAAGTTTGATGACAACGCCTGCGTCCTCATCAACAAGGCCGGCGAGCCCATCGGCTCAAGAGTTAGTGGCGTGGTGGCAGCAGAGCTGAGGCAAAAGCAATGGTCAAAGATCTTGTCACTGGCGCCCATGCACGTATAAGAGGATAAGAGGGATAGGATGCATTTTCAGGAGTCTATGGAGTGCAGGAAGAATGTAAAATATGTATGCCAGTGGAAAATCTGCCATGGATATTGAAAGAAATGCCCCATAACTCCTCGCAATTGATGACGTGATAAACTCATATGCGCCAGGCCATGCATGTGCTTTTATATCTACGCGCCACCCTCGCCCTGAACGTCGTGGTTGTCCGAGGGGCGCGAGACGGCGCCACAGCCGCAGCAGACATAGTAGAGTGCCTTGGGACAAGTCAGCAAAGCCATGGAGAGATCAGAATAACCTTACCATGCCCGTGTCGGCCGTCCGCTGTTGGCTCTGGAAGAAGACAGCCTCGTTCTCGCCGCACTCTGTGCACTGCTTCTGGATGCGAGGTAACTAGACACAGAGACAGTCAGCAAGCAGGCTTAAACAGCTAGCAAGCAACAGTACAGTGTGTAGGTGTAGCGGTGTCATGACGAGTCTTGGTCCTGCATGTCGTCGTCAAAGCCCTCTTCCTCCATATACCGCTCTGGCTGAGGCTCGGCGGTTGGCTCTTCATCTATGACCTCGAGAGCATAGCCAGGCGCCGACTCTTCGCCGCACTCGACGCACATGATGGGCATACCACACATGGTGCAACAGGGCATCTCTTCATCAAGGGCGGCTTGCGAATCATATTCGGGGCAACGAACCGTGGGATCTTGTGCCACTTCTGCCGTGACACCAGCTGTAGCTCCGACTGTAGATGCGATTTCATGGCGCATCACGCATGATGAGGGCGCCTCTTCGGTGAAGGAACAGGTTCTGCAGGCAAACAACAGCTTGTTCTCGCTTCGGTCTTCGCGGGGGAATAGTAGGTTGGAGCTGGGCAAAGTCAATATTCTCTCTTGCTGGTTGCCAGATTTTTATATATTTTTCACGGAAGCTACCCACCATTCTGAGCAGAAGCGGAAGAGAATAGGTTCCTTTCCGCCCTTTGCGCCGCTTGCTCTCATTTGTGCGGGCGACGACATGGTGATGAGGATGCAGGTGATGTCGCAGTGTTAGGCACAGTATTGTTTCTCTTTGTGTGCAGGCGAGTCGTGTCGTCTCGGTTGAGGCGTCGGGATATGGCTGGCTGATCGTCTATGGGACAAGGGCGCATGAGAAGGTTGGGGGACAAAGATGGAGAAGAACAAAGGCGGTGCCGTCTTCGAACCAAGGGGACGCGGACTACCGTTGTGCCGCAATTGGTTGGCGCCCGAGACATGCAACTTACTAAGTAGGACCTGGGGACTTGCGTAGCTTTGTTTAGAAAGCAGCTTACTAGCAAGCAGGTTCCCCCCCCCCCGCATCAAGCTTGCGCCGATCGTCTCCATCAGCCGCCTGCAAGTCTCAACGTTGCTGCAACAACACTCCATTCCTCGTGAATTGAAATCTCTTCTTTGCTGTCCAGTGCCCGCCGCCTTCGTTGTTGATCGATACTACGCAACTGCGCAACCTTTTTTGAATCCACACTAGAGCTAAAATGGTGAGTTTCCAACATGGACTTGTGATTTCCCCGCTCCCTCCCTCCCTGCCTCTCCCCCCCCCCCCTGGTATACGAGACCAACAAATGCGCAGTCTTCAGAGGAAACTGGACTCCCCGAGGGATGGGAGGTGCGCCGCTCCAACACCAAGAACCTCCCATACTACTTCCAGGCCTCGACCAAGGACTCGCGATGGGAACCTCCTGCAGGCACCGACCCGGAGAAGCTCAAGCAGTACATGGCCATCCACCATAGCTCCAAGGGTGTTGCGCCTGCCGCCTTTCAACCCACCAAAGACAAGATTCGATGCGCGCATCTGCTCGTCAAGCATGCCGACAGCAGACGCCCTGCTAGTTGGCGCGAGCCCAAGATCACGCGCACCAAGGCCGAGGCGATAGAGTTGATTGAAGGATATCAGAGACAGATCCAAGCATACGAGCAAGGCACAGATGACCCCAATGCCAAATCGCTCTCCGAATTGGCCACAACCGAGTCGGATTGTAGTAGCGCTCGAAAGGGCGGTGACCTGTGAGTTTCAGCCACTACCCCCCATTCCCATGTAGGCAAGGCCAGCTGACGTATTGGGTAGGGGTTTCTTTGGCCGGGGCGATATGCAACGGGAGTTTGAAGAGGCAGCTTTCAGGCTGGAAAAGGGGCAAGTCAGTGAGATAGTGGACACGGCTTCAGGAATCCACTTGATTCAAAGGTTGGTACTGCGGACGACGTGGTGCGCCGCTCAAGCTAACTGGGCCCCCACAGGCTCGAATAAGCAGGGTACCCAGTATTTGATAGGGTACACTAGTGACGTGTGCAACCCAAAACAAAAGGTGACGAGTTGGATGCGACCAGTGTCGGAGATCTACGTTGACCTGCCCTTTTTTTGAGGAGGAGGAGGAACTCTTTGTCGCATACCGTGGCGTAAGCAAAGAGGTTGAGCAAGATGCAGTCATTTCCATTTCCACAGCGGATGGACGGTTGCAGGGTTGGTGGTTGGGTGGATGAGAATGACATGATTACGTGTTGACTACCACTCGTTCGTCTATCCTCTGCTTCATGACCCAGGTGTTGCACTTGTTGGGACTTGGGCTTTGAGCTGTATGGTGAAGCAAGCGACCTGTCAGGATGTAGCCAACTACTGGTAATTGCAAGTGATGAATGCCTAATGGATTCGACCCTGACTCCAACGTCACATTTGCGTACATGGTAAGTTTGGTCAGCCCAACCATATACCCATCTACTCTACCGATAGGAGTACTAGCTAGCCCTTGGGTTGCGGTCCCGTGCTTGGTCCTACGACGAAGGACGACGACGACGACGACGTCTTACTGATCGACAGTCAGACAATATAGAGTACTATGATAATCAATAGCCACACCCACACACAACCACACGAGCACATGTCCATCAGGTCGCAGCAAGTTTGGGAGTAGGGGGTTCAACAAAACTGTGGCTGGAGCTGGTTGGAGCGTGTTGTTGGCTGTTGGCTGTTGGTAGTTGGCTGCATTCAGCATCTACCGTAACCTGCCTTGTTGGAACTTGGAAACTTGGCGCTTTTGCCTTTGCCCTCCCCCCCCCTCCCAAACCCAACGAAGGAACCCAACCGGGCTACTACTCTAGGTAGGGTAAGTTCTGAGCATGAGCTGGTCGTCTAACAGTAATATGACGGAGGCACGGTCGTAGTGGGCTGTGAATTCGACGCTGTGACGTGTGGGGGGAGCTGGAAGAAGTGGCCTCTCCCACAGTAGAGTACCATGGGTCATCATGTTACAGACTGGAAAACACTAGAAACAGGGCATGCATGATTCTAGCCCAAAACACATCCACCCAAACGGGCATGGTCCAGCGGCCGGCTCTTCCGGCGCACGGCGGCCCTGTACGCTTCGGGATCTTGTTGCGTCAACGCGATCAAGACAGACATACTGTACTTACAGCACGATACTAGAGTACAGTACTACTGGGTATACAACAATCATCCATGTACTTACGGTCAACTACTTCGACCACACACAGCCACACAGACACAAAAACGCACAAACACACAGTGCAAACGAGACTGGCAGACTTGGGCAGCAAATCTCGCCCCGACCAGTTGGTGCAACACACACACACACACACACACACACACACAGTACTCTAACTCGTTCCATTGTCCGCGCACGTAAGAAGTCAAGAATTATGGTTGTTCACGGACTAGAGGCCATAAGCAGTGAGCCCTAACCTGAAGCCAATCACAGCCAATCACAGCCCTTCACCTCACACGGCAGTCGCTGCCTCTGATAGCAGCTGCCCGCGGCGACCAAGTCGTTCTTGCCTGACGACGACTGCGCTACGTCAGAACATTTTGTAGAAAGGAAGGAGCCATCCGGTCCGCGCCTCAACTCCTTCCGCAAAAGCCTCAGTGCGCGCCTGCCGCCTCCACACCTAACACCGGCCGTTGCTGCTGTTTACAATACCAGCAGCCACTCTTAGCCATCTACGGTATTCTAGTAGGCCCGTCCACCCCGTCCACCCTCCCGATCACCAGCTATCACCGCGATCCCTTCACTTCCCCCTCCCCGCCCCACGTCCTCGACCTCACCCACTCTCGTCGCTCTCTAAATAAAGCTCAACCCTCCTTTGGAACAGTCTCGAACAACACACACACACACACACACACACACACACACACACACACACACCTTTACCAACCAAAAAAGAAACCCCTTCTATCCTCCCCCTTCCTTTTCCAAGTCGCTCTCGCACTCCTTTGAGCATAACCACCACCCTTTGACACTTTTTCTTCTTCTTCTTCTTCTTCTTCTCCTCCTCCTCCTCCTCCTTCCACTACAATCATCGACAAAGAACAATATCAAAACGCCCCACAACCATGGCCACCTCACCCTCTGCCACCCCCATCTATCACGACCCAAGGCCCACAAGAAACCGTCGAAGCTCCAGCCGTAAAAGCCTGGCTTCTCTTTCCAGGTCCGCCTCCCACATCGACACTCCTCGCACCGCCTGCCCCAAGGATAGTGATGCCTTTAGCTACAATCCCGTCCATCTTCGTGCCTGGTTAATACCTCAAGACCTCTGGGACCGCCTTCCGGCACCGGTCCAGTCGAGTCTTGCCGCTGTCCAGCACTCTGGCGCAGCTGTGCTGACTAGTAAGTAATTCATTTCCCTTGTGCGACCTGGAGATCTACAATGGGCTAGTGCTTGCGCGATATTCACGTCTCAAATCTCACCTCCCTGGCTCAGACCAACCGCTAATCGCTCTAGGCTTTGAGCGTCTGGACAAGCAGGCAGAGAGTGCCAGCAGCAGTAGCCATGAGTCCAAGGTGCCCATGGACGAGTTACTCATGAAGCTCGAGGATCTCCCTCTCCCAAAGTTCCGTACCGTCAGCAACGCAAGCAGCGTGGTTCAGTCTGACATATCTTCTCCCATCACGGAAGGATCTTCTGGCTCGCAGTCGCAGTCGGAATGCGCCTCTCCCATGACGTCCTTCTCTTCCACCCAAGCTGTGCCCGTCTCGCCCATCTCCCTAGGCCCTCCTGAACTCTTCAGCCATTCCAGTCGATCCCGTGACCGTTCCTTTTCCACACCACTCGAGCCTCATGATGCCTATTTCGCCACCGAGCTCTCTCACCTCCACACCGAAGCTCTCCCACGACTTCGCCACAAGTGCCACAAGGTCGACACGGAGTGGCACGAGGCCAAGCGCGCCGGCAACTTCACTACTGACGTTATGAACGACTTTGAGAATTGCTGGGCTGAGAAGAAGTGCCTTGTTCTCAGCCTCAATGAGAAGTGCAAGCGTCTAGCCAATGCTCATTGTGTCTCGTCGACGGGCATGGGCTGGGCCGCTTCGTAGTGGTTATTGACGTGGGTTTCCTCTTCTGGTTTCTCCTCGCGCCTTGGCCGGCTTAATCCACCTTGGACATGGACGCTGCCCATGTCGGCACCATGTTGAGTCGGCGTGTCTATCAACCATCATCAGCATTTCTTTTGTTTTCCTGCAACTTCTTCCGCCACCACCCCCATTTTTCCCTTGTTTCCTTAGCGAGGAGTTTGGCTGCATATACTGGAATGGAATCATCATCTACTTGGGAAGACTGAGCTCACACCTCCACCAAACATGAAACGGTTCTAGGCGTCCATGGTTAGAATGAACCTGCACGTCGTTTGTTTTTCCTTTTCATCTCTTCACCCCCTTTGGTGCTTTGGCACCTCGACCCAAAAGGAGAATGGGCGCTTTACACTTGGGACTGATGCGACATGATAGGATACGATGCGAAGACCCAAAACTCTTAGGAGAACGTCTTGGGGTTTTGGTCTTTTGTCTTCTCTTCTTCCCTTTTCTTTGTTCAAGTCTACTTTGGTAGAGGAGAAATTAGCGAATGAGAAAAAACTTGCAAAACGTGAAAGAAGAGTGCACATATGTCATATTTATGCCTGGTGCATTTGTACTGGTTTTTTTATCTCGTTGTTGGACTGATTCTTTAGAGGGGGAGGTTTTTTGTCTGTGTCTACTCCAGTTCCTCCCTTCATTCTACCCCTTTCTTAAGCTTTTCCATGCGGCACTGGGTGCGATGGGATGTAGTGTGCGAGGTAGATGGTGCTGAAAGCATTGTCAAATAAAAGAAGATACGATAGCAGCAGAGTACTCGGGGGGCATAGAATGGCCACATTACGAGGTAAATTGAACCAACAAGTACGAGGCATGGTAGCAATTTAAAGGGGTATGTATATCCGCTGGCCAACAGAACCTCCTTTATCTTGGCCATGGTGCCATGTCTCACACTCACCAGTTTCGTTCTCTCCACGTCTAAAAATTCACACAGACACCATCTACACGATCCCAGGCGCTTACATCTATACACCAGTAACCAAAACTCAAGAAACACTACTTGGATTCGATGTCGGACAAAAAATATCCCTGCAAAGCTGACAGCCTTCGAACTTGCCTTGCACTCGCTGCTGTGCAACCCATGTGACGCCTGCACAGTAGCAAACAAAATCACAAACCATGTTCTTCCACCTTGGACCTTTTTCGTCCCATCACTCTCCGAGGCTTTTTTGCTCTCGCTCAGCGTTGGACTCGTTGTTGACAATACGATCTCGAGGTTTCCAAAGTCGTGCTTTTGGTTTCTGCACCTTGTTTGTTTCGAATCTTGGACTTGGGAAGTTGGACTGCAAGTACCTACGTGTCATGGCGTAGTGTAACTGTGATACTCTGACATTCACTTACCTTTTCTCGCCCATACTTTGCACACCCAACAGCCAGGACCAACTCTACAACGCCAACCTCACCACCAATCACTCCAGTCCTACTATGGGAACATCTCACTCCACACCTAACCCCCTCATCAGTGTCTCCGTCCCCAACGGCGAAGTCCTCGTCCCCTCCGGCTCCCCCCTAACCCTATACCCCCCAAGCCACCTGCACCGCAACCCCCATCCCCTCCTCGACCCCAGTACCGCTCGTTTCAGAAAAGTCTATAGGCCGCCGCACTCGCGCACGACGCCGCACATACCCATCTACACGCCGTGTTCGCCGCACCAGCGGCAGGCGCGCTACGCGGGGTGTCAGCGGCGGGAGGAGTTTGAGGGCGCGGACGTCAGCGAGAGGACGGAGAGCGAGGGGGAGGGTATGATGAGTGGAGGGGATCCGCGGATGGGGATGAGGGGTATGGCTGGCTTGAGAGCCGGACTGGGTGCTGGAAGAGCTGGGTATTTTGACGATGAGAGACCTAGGAGTGCGCCGGAGGTGGGCATGGGTGGACGGACGGGTATGGGGATGGGTATGGGGGTTGGGGGTCAGGATCCTAGGATGGGTGGTATGGGTGGTATGGGCGGTATGGGTGGTATGCCATCAGGATTTGACGGAGGAGGTGGTTCAATGGGTATGGGCATGGGCATGGGTCCCGGTGGCATGCCAGGCGGCATGCCTGATCCACGAACCATGCAACAGCCCCCAAAATACACCTCCAATCCCCAATTCCCTCACTTCAACACCTCTGGCGGCCTCAATGCACCGCTCAATCGGCCCCCACCAGACCAGATGAACACCTACACATCTTCTCCCTTCCACAACCCCACTTCCTTTCACTCTTCCACTTCCTCTACGCGCACCACCCACAGACCGACTCCCCATCGACCATCAAAACCACGTTCCAAAGACTACACTTCCGTCCCCATGGGCGCCTACACAACATCCCAGTATAAACCCCACAAGCCCAGCCACAGAACCACGTCGCCCAATTTCGCCGCGCTGGTCAACCGCGCGGGCGCCGAACGTACCAGAGTCGTAGCCTCGGGCAAAGAGTGGACTGATGGGAATGCCTTCTTAGACGCATGTACATGCACGACGAATTGCAAGTGCAGAAAGAGTCACCGTGTGATTTACCGTCGGGAGCGGCAGCCCAGAGACGGGAATGATGACGATGGCGAGCATAGCGATGCCAGGCAAGAGGTGGGTGAGATTCGGTATATTCTCCGCGACGATTTGGGTAAGGATTGTGGTGATCATTCGGGGTGTAAGAAGGGTGGGGGTGGGAGTGGGAGTGGGAGTGAGAGTGATGGGAGTGGTAGTGGCGGTGGGAAAGGGAGTAGGCGTAAGAGGAAGAGCGAGAAGAAGAAGAAAGAGGAGGAGAAGAAGAAGGAAAAGGAAGAAAAAGACCGTTTTAAGAATTTGAAGGAGGAGATACTCGAGGCGCTGGACGATCGATTCCAAGGCATCAGAGAAGATGGCTTGCACCAGCAGCAACAACAGCAACAACAACAGCAACTCCACCAACAAGCAAGAAACACCGCAGGAATACCACAGTTCCCATTCAGACTCCCACCTTTTGCCCAAGAAGAAACACCCCAGGACCCACGCATAATCCAGCACCAAATCGCCATGATGCGCGCCGCAAATCCCCAACCCATTCACACTACACCCGGCATAATGATGCCCCCAAACATGCCCAACCCCACACACAACTACCATCCCTGGAACCCAGACCTCTACCACATGGACACCCAAACCCCCTTCCCAGACCACAACAACCCTTCCCAACCAGACATGCACACGCGCCACCAAACCTTCACCACAGCACGCAGTCCCCCGGCCCGCCCAGCACGCACACCCTTTCCCGCACACCCACACCACCCCAAAGCCAACCACACCGTCCGATTCCCGCATAAAACTAGACGGACACGGCACGCCGCAGAAACGCCCGGCCGTGCTGCAGCGCCACGACGAGCGCCGCACGTTGAATTTAGCTCCTACGACGAGGACGAGGACGAGGACGAGGAGGCCACGGGTCCTGCACAGCGTCTGGGTCGTGACCGGGAAGTTAGGGGCCGGGTAGTTAGGGGCCAGGTAGTTAGGGGCCGGCGGTATAATGACAGTTTAGATGGGTTTGAAGGTTAGTTTGATGTGGTTTCTTTGGTCTCAATTGTGTTCGTGTTTTCGTGTTCGCTGTCCTCATGCCACGCCGTTTGAGAATGGCGTTGCACGGGCAGAAGCGCAGGGATAAGAGAAGTGATGGCTTGGCTGATGGTGTGTGTTATAGGTATTCGAAGTCATGGTGTGGATGATTGGGTGGCTGTGGCGCCGCGTGCACGCGTGTCTTTGGGTCTGGGGCGTGGTGAGAGATGTGTAGAGAGGGGGGGTGGGGGTGAGAGTGTGGGTAGGATGCAGGCGCGGGCTGAGACGGATGATGATGGGGATGAGGAGTGAGGAGTGAGGGGTATGGGTTTGTGTTTTGGAGATATTGTTTTGGGGGTCGTTGGAGGGGGGGAGAAGAAGTAGATGAATGAGACTATCATGATATTTCCTACGAATAACGTAGCCCCTAGGAAATAAGGCAACCCACGGTTCTCACAAGAGAAATTCACAGATTTCACGACTGTCACGGCTGAGAAGCTATCCTATAGACACTCTCTTATCCTCTGCATACTATTAGCTCCATCGCTAACCATGTTGCCAATTGGGAACCTAAATACAGGATGTAAGTTGAACATCACAGAGACTTTGTCGTCTTCTGCTCACTCTTAAACGCCTAGCTGACCATATTTGAACGAATCATAGTTTGTAAGTAGCTGTCCACGAACATTTTGCAGTATTCTGTTGTAAGCTGCCTGGCTAATCTCGCTTGACCTTTAATTATAGAGAGCGAGTATTTCTATCCCCTGAAGCCACTTAATCTACTAGTACAGTTATTTGCAGCCTGTAAGCAATACCCTAAGTGACTCTGTTACTTTCCTTGCCGAGAGGTGTACTTCTGATCACAGCTCAATTACCATTGCAGGATGTAAGTGCGTATCACAATTTCAGTCGTTGTAACTAGCTGCTTTCTGCATATGAAACAAACTAACTTTATGGGCACAGCAGGTGAGTAAACATTCCTAATCAGCCGTATTGACCTGCTACTAACCAAGCCTGGGTCGGGGTTTCAGTGCTCCGTAAGCACCTCACCACGGAATTTTCTCGTACCTCTAGTGTTGCTGACGCACCATGTAGGGTTACAAGAAACCTACTCAAGTGGCTTGCGGCCAATCTGCATGCTATGTGTCGTTGTATGGAGTTCTCCTAAGACAAGAGTTCAAGCTTGGCCGACTGTAGCAGCGTAGCATGTGTTGAGTTTGCATCAGGCGATGCCTCCCATAATTAGTTTGGATGTGATAAGTTGCTCCGAACGCCATCTTTGGAAGACATCATGTTATCAATGGGGTTTAAATACCTAGTAGATCACTGTCAAGCTCAGCAAAAATTCTTCCAAAGTTACATACGACTTGGTAAATACAGTCTGGTACCCCTCATGCGCACTTTGTGCCATTGTGTCCATTGTGTCCTAACACTAGGGAGATTGAATGTATTGTAAATTAATCCTTAATGAAAACGAGTATCTGTTGCTTGTATTAGGCTACAACCTTGATTATTATCATTTTAGATCCCGTTCTCTCAGATAGAGTATGATAATGTTATAAGACTTATGCATAATACGTTGTATACATGCCTGTTTTTTCAGTACCGTATAGAAGGCAGACTTGTCACTTGTCAGCTAGTCGTCGCTCGGATTGAGTTCGCTTGCAAATTGAGCTTTTTACTGAGCTAAGCAATATAAGCCAGAGATTAGAGGAGAACCTAGATTGCTCGGATTGATTGCAAACTGGTTTTGCTTAAGTGTGGCGAGAGTAGGCTGTAAATGTTGTAGCTACAACTAAGTCACTTGATGAGAAAGCCTATTATGCACGCCTCTTGGACAAGCATGTTACTACTCTAGAAATCTACCATCAATATGCTATGGTAAAAAGCTATAAAATTCACACAGTGTGAGGCGGGTTAAAAACCCGCCTCAATCTCAACATAAGTTTTATATAGTACCTCTGAAAGTGGCACCCGGGCCGAATAATTCTAGCCGACACTTGAAAACATGATACCCAAACTCATCTCGAGTAGAGCCTCTAGGTTATTCGATTTGCTCGGTAATAATTCTAATGGAATGCTACTGGCAATGTGCCGTTGCACATGGTGATGGTGTAGAACTGTGGTGTTAGGTCGTAGCTCTAAAGGTGAATACATGATATCTTTGTCAACCAAGTAGGTAATTATACCTGTCCCTTGCTAGCCTAGATTCGTCTACCCATCTATCACGACAATCATGAGAAATAATGAAACTTTATCTTCTCCCAACTGCTGTGTATCCTTCCATTCACCTTTCCATCCCATGAGTATGATAGTCTTAGTCAAACCTGGCTTCAGCCTTCACCAAGTTGAAACATTACATCTCCCAGAAAGTGCATCAATAGACAACAAAATCTTCCTGCAAGGAGTTCTCCGAAGGTACAAGAATAAGTAGGTGCTATACATTTCCATTATGCTTTGCTCTGATGAAGATGGTTGAGCGTTTCTATGTGCCTACTGGTAGGCCTGTAATAGACTACAAGACATAACCTAGGACCATATTCGGCAAGAAGTTTCCGCCTCATAGTGCTGCTTTATGCACAGGACATATTTTCGAGACTCCTAGGCACAGTACGCCCTTGCTGGCTGCTCGCGCAGATGAGCTCACGATTTGGTGTAGGAAAATTCTGAGCGGGGATAAGCTGGACGTGAATGACCGAAGAATTGTATGTTAGAAACCGCCTAGTGTCTACCACAGTGCAAAATCTGAAAAAATCCGCTCTACACGCATGTACACTTCAAAGTAAAAGCGCGAGGAAAAACGTCTCTGCGCACGTATCCGGGTGACCCGGATATATCTACACACATGCTACATCTGGTATTAATGCTACAGAGGGGATCGACATAGTCGACCATGGCATTGATGGTATTTTCCGTCAAAGACAGCAAATTCCGGGGAAGTTTTCCGAAGCAGAGATACCACTATGATGTGGTCATTTTCAGAACTCTTTGGAGAAAAAAAAATCGATTAAGCTTGAACGAATCTCTCCGAGCGGGGTAAAATTCCTGCCAAAAAGGAATTCTCCGGACGACGTCCCATCCTGTGAGTCTCTAGCTATAACTTCTAACCAAGGCTACTTTCATAAGCTTTTCGGATCTGGTATCGACGCATAAGTGTCTGTTCTGGGATCCGAAGGCGAATTCAAGGGCATCGAGAGCTAAGCGGAACCTGCCATACCAGATGTCTACAGTCTAGCTATGATATGGTCAAATTGATGTAATGGAGTTTCTCGAATTTGCAAGACCACGTGATTAAAATATTGAGCAAGCAATAAGTCCCACACTGGTAACCACATGGGAAAGACAGATAGATTTGGTTGTTGAACACAAGGCGGCTGTGGCGTCGCCTCCGGCTGTTCCGATACTAATAGCCAACTTAGCACCATGACATAATACACCCGTCGTTCATTGTGCAATTAAAAGGCTCCTCCGTGCTCCTCGCGACTAGTTAACGCAATTGGCGCAAAGTAGCGAATGGCAACTGTTCCAGAATGAGGAGCTCAAGCCCCTCAAACCTTCTGCGAGAATCGAAACCTTCAATCAGCCGAACACCAGTTCATGAAGTTCTGAAAGTAGCCAGAGCTCTCTTTAGGGCATGTAGGATGTTCCCGCCATAACCCGGATGTCAAAGGGTACAAGGCCTCATCACCTCAGCATAAGCGCAATTAAGGTTTGGTAGGCAAGAAAGAACTTTCCCTTGTGATCACCAAGTCCATCGATCTAATGTGAATTCTTGGAAAGATCAAGCCCTGCCATGCGTACCTTTGATAGCAAGCAGTACCTCCTTCTATGATTGAGTTGTTTAATATCAACAGCTTTCCTGTTCTAATCACAGAATTTCAGGGTAATCAGATCTGTCAGCTTCAAATTGAGATATTTCCCTGCGCTAGTGAAAGTAGTGACACTAACTGCCATCGGCCCTGTTCAAGTCAGAAGATGTGGATCCTCGAATGTAATTTGGCATACGCTAAGCACACACAGGTGTGGCTCATATCATCGTATCCAGCGAATCACTAAAGAAGTAATTCCATTGATTTTACTAAGAAAGAGACGTACAGTGACAACCAATTTACAAAGTTCTTGATCCATATTTGTGTGAAATTGTCCGACTGCGGTTACCTTACGATAGAAATGGTTAACGCGCAATCACTCGCCAACATGAGCACTACGGTACAAAACCGGTTTACAGTAGCCATATTTATCTAAAGTAGACTAAGAAGTGGTTTAGGTAGAAGAAGTAAACCTAAATAGGGTTTATTATACTATGTATTCCACAAAAGTAAACTACTTTTATTTCTACTTCTATTAATCTACTAGTATTACGTAGTACTGTAATAACTAGTTTCTTACTAACTATCTAAGTATTTTACCCCTCCTTTCTTTAATCTTCTTCACCACCTCTACCACCTCTACCACCACCTCTACTACCTCTACCACCACCTCTACCACCACCTCTACCACCACCTCTATCACCACCTCTATCACCACCTCTATCACCACCTCCACCACCTCTATCACCACCACCACCTCCACCACCTCCACCACCTCCATTACCACCACCACCTCCACCACCTCTATTATCACCACCTCCACCACCTCCACTACCTCTACCACCTCTATTATCACCACCTCTACCACCTCTACCACTACCTCTATCACTACCACCACCTCTATCACTACCACCACCTCTATCACTACCACCACCTCCACCACCTCCACTACCTCTACTACCTCTACCACCACCTCTATCACCACTACCTCTATTATCACCACCTCTATTATCACCACCTCTATTATCACCACCTCCTATTATTACCACCTCCTATTAGTAAAAATATTATCACTTATTATTATGTCATATGTGCGTATAGCGTGAAGCTAATCTTTTCTACCCCTTTTAGTCTTAGTTAGGTATTATAGCGTATAATAGAAATAAAACTACTTTTTATACTTAATTTAAACCCCTACTATAAAAGTAAACTACTACTTTAATAAAAGTAAACCACCACTTTAAACCTATTTACGGGTATACACAAGGTTAGTTTACACCTATATAGTAAACCCCTAGCGTACCATTCTACAGTAAACAATTTTTTACCGTAGTGGAGGTACTACATGGCGTGGACATGCCGGGTCAAAATCTGAAATTATATCACATGATGAAGGTGCATGTAATGCAAGAAGTCACAGAGCTTTAAGAGAATCCATGTTCAAGGTCAAGTGTTCGCATGAATGGACCTGTCAGATTGTATGACTAGCATAAATTTGTCAGCTTTTGGTGCAAACATTAGTTCACTTGGTAACTTGCATCAATGTCTGCTATGTTGCCAAATCATAGGGGAACAATTCCGAGTCTCATTTTCTACTTTTAAGTTCGACTTCTCGTATGGTAGTCTGCCCATTGTACAGCTCCCTTATGTCTCACGTTTGATAGACTAGTACCAACAGGCCAATCCTGGTGATACTTGGGAGTGCACAAAGGTTTGTGTAGGTCGATAGGTATGTCGGGATTAGGTACATAGAGCCAAACCTGCCTCGAGGGCTTTAAAGATGTAACTTTGTTTCAAAGCCATTGGGCTCACGGAAAGATTTGTTGGGCAAGTGGCAATATAACACTAAAGATTGTGTCGCAATCCGCTTACGAACCAATATCTGGGAGAAGGACAGACGCGGAACCGGGAGCCGTGTTGCGCAATTATCGCCCAAGTTTTGTATTCTTTTGCGGAAATTTTCGAGGTATGACTAGCATATCGCTATCCAGGTACAAGGTTGTGTCCCAAACATCGTGCTCTTTGCATCTTCATATTGCACTAGTCCTATCTTCGAAATGCATCTTCTTCACTGCCCGCCTTCCGACATTTGCTTTCTTAATTGTTAGCTCTAAAGTTTCGACAGTCTAATCCGATAGTGCGTAATTCACTCCTGTTGCTACGCAACTTAAGATTCTATTGTCGGGATTCCTAACACCAGGAGTGATCAACTTGGAGAGAGCTTTCGACAACGGAATAGGCCGCCAGCGTTTTGTCGAAACTAAGGATACATACAGGGCAACCGGATCAAAACGTTGCTGCCCAAGTTCACTAGAAACTTAGCCGTGAGTTGGTTCTTGGGTTACAAGGCCCTCTCCCCGAAAATTTTGTCAAGTTCAAGGGGTGTCAACGGCAGCCTGTTGCTCTATGCTTTCTTTTGTGAATGGATTTGTCCACTCACCAGGTCCCTCCAATCTGTATGCAAACTGACCCATTAGGTGTGAACCCTATGTGCGCTATCACAACCCAGGAACCTCAATTTTGCAGTCTATGAAGGCATGAAGTCAAGCCCTGGATATGCTCAAAATTGCTAGGAAGCGGCCAATGGTATCCAACGCATTAGTTGGAATTCTGGCCTTCGAAATAGCTAACAGTCCGTTTAGGGGATGTGATAACCTATGGTCTAGATCAAAAAGTATAGGTTTGACCTGTTGCAACTCATCCTTCCCTGATGACTAGCTTATTGTTATTGTCCCTGTTCCGAAGATATCTCTTTACTTTCGGATACATTGCTCCTAGTTACTCTTCATCCTTGACTCCTTCCCTTTAGATTAGTACCATTTTCATGTCTTCCCTGTATCAAAGATGAGTGTAGCTGAACCCCCCCTCCCCCAAGCCTAACTTTCCCATTTCAAAGATACCATCCCAACCTCCAGCTGAGTAGACCCACATCCATCAAGGAGCTTACTTTCCTTGACGAAGCTGAGAGCCTCGCCATCCTTGACATGTTACTCTATCTTGGTACAGTTGACAGTGCACCCATTACGATCCCAAATCATATAAGTATCGGTACAGTCTGCCTCTTTGCATCTTTTCCTCACCACACTTCAATCATCTCACTTCCAATACATCATTCCATTCAGCTTCATCTTCCCCAATCAATACCCCAAAGTCAACCCAATCATCACCATGCAGTTCTCCATCGTTCTTGCCATCCTTGTCGGCATTGCTGCCGCTGCACCATCCAACCCTCCCATCAAAACACAGGGTCAATTTGAAATATGCGGGCAGGCTCGAGCCCTGTGTGACGCCGATTGCAGTTTCATCCCAAACTGTACTCCCGCTTTCATAAACCGATGTATCTGTGTAAGTTGACCTCGCCAAATGGTTCCACGTTCTCGATTTACCATTGAATATATCGCTGACTTTTGTGCTCTAAATGTAGAGCGTAAGTATTGCCCGACAGAGAACTTTCCCCCCTTTGGTTCTGTATAAGTGTGTTGCTAATCATATCTGTAACTGGCCTGTAGCGAGTAAGTTGAAACCATATCCACGAACATGATAATACCATTTAGATGCTGTTGAAAATGTTTCTAATCTTAATTAAACTCTGATCATAGGAACCAGTAAGTGTATCCATCCAATTGAGCCGTTTAATCATTGCTAATATATTCTCTTTTCTTATTACAGTCTGTAAGTACACAATCCCAAAGAACCAGTGTTGTTGCTACCTGCTTTCTATGAGATACATCGTTAACCTAGTCTAACACTGCTACAGTGCGGCGTAAGTTAAATCCTCCCAGCTACGTTCTATTGGCTTTTTGTAGTTGGACGCATGACTAATCAAGGATGATGGGCTGCCTTTAGTGCCCGGTGAGTTTTCCACGAGTGCCCCTATTACTTTCCGCATTGCTCACAGAATTTATAGTAAAAGGAATACTGAAAACACTTCCGACAATCTTGGACCAACAATCTAGCATGCTACAGATCGTTGTATGGAGTTCTCTTGAAAAGGAAGAGTTTAAGCTCGGCCGACTGTGGCATGTCTCAGAAGGAAATCAGGATCAGGCGATGGTTACGTTTGTTCTTGGGAGCTTGGATATTCTATAAAGTGACTTTCATAGGATGAATATGTATTTGAGGTTTGGGTTTTACTTTTGCTCGCTTGCTTTTATGATCGACGCGTGAAGTAAAATGCGCCAGTGAGATGTACCCGGAAAACAACAGGAAAAATCACATTACTAGCACTTGTTTGCTGCTGCTCAAGAGTTGATTACAACAAAGACTTTAGAAAAGAAATCTTGGCTTTATAAAGTTTTAATAAGCACTTTGTCATTATTGCTAACGACAACACCCTCAGGACAACTAATCATTTGCAATAAGGACATATCTTCAGGTCAAGAGTTATAGCATGTGGCCTTTAGCGTTTAAAGGGGTTTAAACTATATAACAAGAAAATACCTAAAATAAAATAAGTTAAGTTTCTTAGACTCTGCGATGTATATTAAATAGCGTATATTCTTACACAGGCCTTTGCAATAGTTATAATCTTACAACTATACTATTATACATTTCTCTATTTTAAAAAAGATTAGCTAAAATATAAGAGACATAATACTTTTTTTTCACATACAGTTTTAAAGTGATGCTAGTGCCTGCTACCTTGTCTAGTTAGCATTGAAAACTACAAAATTCTCTACTGTCACACGATCTTGGGCAGGTGATCATGTAGCAAAAAAACAAAAACATACAACAGCGGGGATTCGCTAGTGGTCACCCACCTAACTACTAATCCGCCGGTACACTGCTTACATATGGCTGAGCGGACGGGAAGCCTAGTTTTCAGTGTCCTATGGTCGTATGTGAAAGATTGGGTTCGTTGTTATGTACATATCCTTAGATACGTTCTGAAGTAATGAAGATTTTCCGCGGTACCGTACGTGCACAAGCATTTAATTAGGAATGAACTCACACTGCTAGTAAAATCATATAAGAAGACATAGATCCTACTCACATTGTATTGCTCTCGCCTATCTTATGGAATCTTTATCGCGACTTGAGCGCATGCATGTGGAGCGGAGGGTACAGATCATGTGACGATGGTGCATCGAAGGATTCCAGGCCGGGGGGTGTGATGTCACATCTACCGGTACCCCGGTCTTGGCACTCCCGCGGAGCTCGCATGCTGATCAAACAATCCATCGCCCACCGAAATCACACCACAACGAGCATGTCTCGAATACGACCGGGTTGGCACGCATTTCGCCCGCCTGTACGAATCAATCGAACGCTTACCTCCTTCCACCGCCATGTACAAACGCGCTCCTACCAACAACTCCCCTTTGGACGCGGCCCGCAATACAAGCGCTTCGCCTCGACTGGCGGCATCGCGGGCTTCTTGATGCGCTGGGCCGGGCGACCCACTTTCTACCGCGATGTTGGCCTCATAACAGCAGGGACGGCTGGAGTCTACGTCTACAACCTCGAGGAGGTGCCTGTGTCTGGAAGGCGCCGATTCAACATGATATCGCCCATGATGGAGGAGATGCTGGGCAAGTCCACAGTAGAGCAGGTGAGGCAGCAATATCGAGGCCGAATTCTTCCGGATAGCGATCCCAGAGTGCGACTAGTCAAGCGGGTGTTGGCAAGGTTGCTGCCTTATGCAGAGGGCGAAGGCTTGAAGAATCTGGATTGGGAGGTCGCTGTGATTGATAGTCCTGAGCAGAATGCGTTTGTTGCACCGGGCGGCAAGGTCTTTGTCTTCACGGGCATTCTTCCCATGTGCAGGGACGAGGATGGGATTGCGGCAGTGCTGGGGCATGAGATTGCCCATGTTGTCGCACATCATACCGCGTCTGTGTTTTCTCGCCATGTGCCTCTTGTTTTCCCTCGCTGACTTGCAGTATAGCGAACGGATTTCGCAAGCCCCTCTCGTATTACTCGCTGTCCTCTTCCTCTCCCTCTTCGACATATCGTTTTACACTGGTAAAATAGTCATCGACCTCTTTCTGTCCATGCCCGCCTCTCGCAAGCACGAGGGCGAAGCGGATTACATTGGACTGATGATGATGGCTCAAGGATGTTTCCGGCCAGAAGCCGCCATGCAGTTCTGGGCGCGCATGGAAAAGCTGGGCCAGCATGGGCCACCACAGATTCTCTCGACACATCCATCCCATCACAACCGGGAGGCCAAGATTAGAGAGTGGTTACCCAAGGCCATGGAGAAGGCGGAGAGTTCGGATTGTGGGATGACGGGGCGCTATGGTGAGTCTTGCTTGTGTCGGGGGCATTGTGATTTGAGAAATGGGACTGACGCGGTGTACCTAGTTGATCCATTTCATTCGGTGTTTGGTGGGTTTGGACGATTGTGATGTGAGTCAGAGGGTAGGGGAGATGAGTATGCAGCATGTGTGAGTACAGTACAATGGAGGACAGACCAGTGCGGTAACCGTATTTATACTTGTCCATGTGCAGCCTTGAAATGGATAGCATACTCTCAAAGAAAGCAGTACTTGGCCAACCTGTAGCTGGTACTTGGACCGCTGGGGCCATGTTATGTTGTAGCCATGTTTCCTCACACCAACGCGAATATTTGCATGTCTGGCTGTGATGCATTCAGCAATTGATAGCCTTTTGTGATTCTGATTCTGGATTCTGCACGTCTGTTTGTCAAGGTGACTGTGGGCTAGTACCGGGAGTGCCAAGTTTACAGGTGCGCCAAAGGTAGGAGTATGCAATCCCCTCGTCATGCAAGTCAACAGGTAGCCTGACTCGGGCTCTGAAGTGAGGCAGCCAACACGAGTCATGACACGGATGGGAATCTGGTTTGTGACCGCGACAAGTGCCTCGAATGGCGTGCAAAGCTGATGGGAAAAGAAGCTTGCAGATGGGCGCTGGGGTTACCGGTAATAGTCCGGTGTGACAAGACAGCGGTACTCTAATCGTCCGGTATGACAAGAACGGTAACAGACGTGACAGTCACATGCCAAACAACGCCCACGACCAAGTCCAAAGTCCACCACTGGCTCGGATGGTGTCTCCCCGCGGACCAGCCCAAACAGGTTTAGAGCATAGTACTCTACTACTCTACTACTGGTGGCTGATGATGCCGCCCTACCGGATCAAAGCAGTGAACCTAGCTTCCGTTGTCTTTTGTTCGCCATGCACGTTGGGCTCACGTCACCTGTGTTGATGTTGTAGAGTAAGTAGTACCGGTAGTTAGAGTAGCCTGCAGCGCAAGCGTGGACGGGTGATGGACCTGCCCATGCCCTTCTCCATCGTGAGCTTGCTGTGACGGTCGTTCCTCTTCCATGTTGGACTGCAGCCATCTCTCTCCCACCTACCGGCACCGGTCAGTACGGTGTTGATTGGCAACTGCACAACGACTAGATTGGCTGACTTTGGCATGCTTTCACCCGCGCCTTCCCATCTTTTGGCAAAGGAACAGTCGTCACCCACCCTCCAAATCCTTGGGGAAGGAACATCCTGAACAGGGAATCGGCGCTTGAACGGCTGAGGCGCTCTTGCCTTACCGTAGAGTAGCTGGGCATTTACGATCCCAACGCTTTTTCCTTCTCTCCTCCTTCCCTTCTTCCCTTCTTCCCTTGTTTGCTTTTTCTTGCGCAAACCCTCTGCGTGGCAGGCACACGATTCATCCTATGAACTTGCCACTTCTGATAGCAACTCGCTCGATTGCTTTCCATGTAAGCTTCTCGGGCTCTCTCATTTACCTTCACCACTCCCTCCATCCCATTCTACCCTGTCTCCTCCTCGCATTCCATGACCAAACGCACAACCCTCCAGCGACTTCGGGCTCTGTGGCCTAGTTCGCGGCGACCATCTTCAACCACTGACGATATTCTTCTGCTAGTAGACCCATACCCCACCAACTCGTTCCCACCCCTGATAAGATACGCAACAGAGCCTGTAAGCACAGGTAGCCGCCTCCCACCGCTGCCAGTCTTGCCGTCGACCCCGAATCTACCGACCCATGCAATCATGACCGGTGGCAGTACCGGTAACGCCGTCATCGTCTTCTCGCAGCCGGGTGTGCGGCCACCCGTCCATGTCACCACATCGCTGAGTGGCTGGACGGTCCTCGAAATGGACGCAGACAAGACACAGGAGGATTCAGATGAGTTTGTGTTCAAGAAGGAGTTTACCGACGTTGCAGAGGGCACCTACCAATACAAGATTCGCATCGGAGATGACCATTGGGTTCTGGACGAATCGACCGAGTCAGGTAAACTCTCGAATTGCATCTTCCCTTGAAACTACTACTAATACTCTGCAGCCCCCGACGAACATGGCAATCTGAATAATGTGATTCGTGTCCAAGGACAGCCAGCTCCCTCAACAGATTTTCAAGACGAGGAGCATCTGCCTGATGGTCATCTTGAGCCCGTCTCTTTGCCGTCCGATCCTGGCAAGGACGCGGCAGACGCCGAGCCTGACCCGGACGAGGCCAAGGTAGACTCTCCTGTCGATCCTCCGTCGTCAAAGTCTGCAAAAATTCCGCTGTTGGTTGTCGAGAAGACTGATGATGAGCCGGCGCATGGGGACGACTTTGGGGAGCGTGCGACATCTGGTCAAAAGCTGGCTCACCAACAACGAGCTGCCGATGCTTCGCCAGATTGCCTTGTCATAGCAGCTGAGAGCTCGGTATCATCTTCACCCGGCGATGAAGAGGCTACCCCATTGTTTCGCCACGAATCCTTTAAACCCGACGAACGTTCTACAGCTTCCTCCATCGACACTGTTGATGAAGAATCTATCCAATCCTCGACAGATCAGACTAGCTCAGGAAATGTTATAAATACGCCCTCGGAGCCAAATGAATCACAAGATGATGGTGAGCTTGGTAATGGTCCCCTACTGAACCATGAGACTGGTTCTACAAGCCAAATGGATGAGCTCCAGGCGGCCCCATTGTTCTCACACGAAGATGGAAACGACCAAGAAGAGATCAGCGAGCTGGATAAGCCCCCGCTGTTCCCCCATGAGATTGCACTGGATGATGATGACTGTTCCTCGGGCGGTGAAGACGAGCTCGACAAGGCCCCACTGTTGTCTCATGAGACGGGCTTCTCGGATTATAAGAGGAGCGAGATTGTCACTAACGGTGAATACGAAGAGGACGATATGGACGACATGGAGCCTCAGCATTACGGGCCCTACGGCGACGAAGATGACGTACCTCTCCTACCCCATGAACGCGACTCAGCGGTTGTCAGTAAGACTGATTCAGAGGACGACGAGCACTTTTCTTCAAGCCATCAGCCAACTTTTGGGTACGAGACTGACGCTTCACACCAATTGTTTGGAGGAAATCGGATTCCAAATTTCTTCAGGACACGGACAAACAGTAGTACTCTTCCTCACAAGTTGCCGCGGACTGACGAAGACGATGATAATCTGGACGATCCATCATTGGAGCCATTCCCAACGAACCGCGACCAAATCTTCGAGCGGGTCAAGTCCATTGGTCTCCATCTCCCAGAAGATGAACCTACAGATGACCACAGCCACTCGCCACAATTCTCAGTTCTCTCGCAGGCCTGCTCATCAGCTGACCTCGCGCCCGTCAAGTCCTACACCTCACTCGCGTCCGTTCCGGAAGCGGACTGTAGTGACGAAGAGGAAGAAGACGAGGATGTCGAGAGCCTCGCATCACCAATTATGATCGGTGGTGCCTTTACTCGTGCATTTGACAAGGCAGCTGATACAGCGCGTGACGATCTCAAAACGCCCGCAGCAAACGAGAGCAAACAACTTCAACTCCCCGACGCGTTTGAGCCGGAAGTCTCGTCAAGTCCACAAACGACCATGTCCAGTGAGGCAGAGGGTGTGGACAAGACTGATGGCGCAAAGGACACTGTTAGCACCACGGACAAGCTGCAAGATGCCAGTGCACCATCTAGCCTTGCTTCTAATAATGTCTCGGACACCGATACGCCATCGACTTTCCAAGATGGTGAGCCCACCAGCGCTGCCGTAGACTCTGCCACTGCGCCTCTCGACTCCACACTCCGCGAACGTCGCAAAGCCCCGGAGACCAACCCATCACACGCCCAAGACCACATGCACACAGATGCAGAAACACAAGATACTGGTACGGTAACACCCACCACCGCAGGCATGTCTGTTGCGCTACCCCAACCGCAACAACAGTACCCTGCTTCCTTTCTTCAAAACGTCATTCTCACCATTCTAGGTTCTATTGGTCGATTGATCAAGAAATGTGCGGGTGATCGCAGAAAAGCGAGGTGAGAGTTTGCCATGCACGAGTTCTTGACATCCTCTTTTTTGTTTTACATTTGCAAGCTACAGCATATGGGGCCACGGGGATACGAAACCCAGGAAGAGAGAAATTGGAGAAGATGGAGGGTGGTAGGTGTGGCTTGCACATGTTGCATACCCCCTATGTACTCCTTTCTCACCCTTTCTTGTTTTTTTCCTATTTTTTTTGGATTTTCCCTCTTTTCCTATTCCATAATCAGCTTCACCAACCCGGACAATATGGCCTTGACGACGTCATATGACCAGCATAACGGAAACCTGCTAATGCCATAGCTTCCCAGTGTCTCTGCGATTTTAGCCTGTGGTGCGGTGGTGACAGCATGCTGGATTCTGTTCAAGGCATGAGTGCATAGCCATGCCATGTTGTGTTGTTACATTGGAGCGCCGAACGATGAAGGCTCGACATGCCAGTTGTAGGCTGGTGGAATCCGTGCAAATGTGCACGCATGAGCAAGATGGCATGGGATATGACATGACGAGATACGATTCGATGCGATGGCATGTGGCTACGGCATAATGACTTTTTTTGCGTCTAGAGTCGAGTCTGGGTTTGGGATGGGGGTCACTTGGGGCAGAGACAGCGCTTCGGCGTGTTTTGGGGCAAAGATGGGTGTTTGGGACTCTTTATCCTTTTCTTTTGGTGACTTGTTTACCTCAGTATACCTAGGTACCGTCAGATTATTCTTACTGGCAGGTTCTTTTTTTTTTGGTTTTTCAGAGATTTGATTGTGGTGGTGAGAGGAGTGGTGTTGATTTGGCGGTTGGTTGTGCTTTTGCGTGTTTGTGTATGAAGAAGTATGAAGCTAAGATGTTGAAATCATGCCTGCTATTTCCGATCTTCATCACCACCATATCATATCCCCTTCGCCAACCCACCCCCTATCCTCAACGGCAACCCTCACCGCCTAACAAACAAACAAAACTCAAACCGGACCCCCCCTTCCTCCACCACCTCGCCCTCGCCCTCACCCACCTCCTCGCCCACAAAATCCTCAAACTCCCGCCTCCCCGCCCTCCGCCACAACGCACTCTTCTCCACATCCTCGCTCAGATACGTGTCGCACGCAAACTCGGCGTGGATCTTGGTCAGCAGGATGTGTGTGGTACAGGGCAGGGCGAGGGCGGCAGTGTATAGAGACGCGCCGCCGATGAGGAAGGTTTTGTGGATGAGGGGGGTGGGGGGCGAGCAAGGGGCCGAGGGGGTGTAAAGGTGGGCGAGGGCGGAGTGGAGGCTTGGATGGGAGATGGGGCCTTCGTTTTGGCCTCGAGAGCGAGGTGAGGCAGACGACGCAGCGAGACGGCGGGTAAAACCGGGCACGTCCCTCGTCACAACGAGATTGAGCCTGTCCTTTAACGGGCGGAATGTCGTCGGTATACTGTCCCACGTCTTGCGACCCATTATGACGGCGTTGATGGGGGGTTGTGTGGTACTGCCTGCATTACTGCTGCTGCTGCTGCCACCAACCCGCCGCGTGACACGCGTAAAATACGCCATTTCTTTGCGCAGCATTGGCCATGGTAGACCGCCGTTCATGCCGATGCCGAGAGAGGGTGTGGCGGCGAGGATGAGGATGAGGCCTGGTTGGGGGGGCATTGCTTCTGTTGTTGTTGTTGTTGTTGTTTCGGAAATCAAAGGTGCAGGCGCAGGCGCAGGCGCAGTTGCATGTCCATCTTCCGCTTCAACCGGTCCAGTCTGAAGGTTCGCAGTCGTCTCCCGCTCAGCGTGCGTACTCGACACTTCCACGGTGCTGCGACACATGACCCCGGCGTCCTGTGCCACGGCTCCGAGATTTCTCGTCTGCGTGCAAAGCGGCGGCGTGTTTTTGTCCTCGTAAGCTGTGTGTGGGCTACGGCAGTTGGACGTACCTAGTCCTTGGCCGTTCTTTGTACCGTCCCGTCCCGTGCATCGGATAGGTAACCGTAGCCGGGGCGCGCGTGCAAGGAGAAGCAAAACGGGCCAGCTTGACAAAACTCTACAGGATTCAAATCCCACTTGTCTCATTCAACATCTCAAACCTCGTGGGCTGGCATACACCATCATCCCATAACCTCACACCCAATCCGAACGAAACCAACCCTTTAAACCCAAACCCAAACCCAAACCCAAACTACTCTCCAAACCACACCGCAAGCCTCCCCCGCGCCAACAAAGAAAATCGCGCTAGAGACGCGAACGCGAAGAAACGTGATACGCCTTGTTACCGTACCCTGCAGCAGATCGATCGGCCGGTTGCGGTGGAAACCCGGGTTTGGGGTTTGCTTGGGGTAGATCAACTGGCATGCATGGGACGCATCGCACCGCATCGCACCGCACGCTTATCTTCCTTTGAACTCGCGTCGCAGGCTTTGGCTCGGTTTGGATGGGTGCTGCGGGTGTGGGTGTGGGTGTGGGTACGGGTACGGGTACGGGTACGGGTACGGGTACAGGTATGGAATGGAATGGAATGGTAGGGCTACGCGAGGCTGAGGCTGTAGCGAGCTGTGGTGTAGTGTAGTGTGTGATGACTACTTGGAGACTATTATACATCATAGTCATCTACCCCGGCGCAGGAATATTTGTGTATGGGGCAAGAGTGTAAAAGACTACACCAGGGTACCATACAACAACAAAATCTCCAGGGTTCAGCATCGCATTCATCACCCGTACACAGCACACACATCAAAAACACCCCAATCTCACACATCAAAACGAAGCTCTACCATTGCTTGCCACGCTGGCCATGCATCAGGAAATCCCACGGACACCTTCTTCCACGCGTCAACGCTAGTACGAGTACAAACGACGTCGAAACAGGCCATGTCGTGCACGCCCGCAGCAGCAGGCCCGTCTTGTCGAGAATAGCCTGGGCGAAAGATGGAAAAAGAGAGGAGCAAGGAAGTGAGAGAGGGGGAGGGGAAGAAGAAAGAAGAAAGAAGAAAAGGAAAACGAAGCAGAAAGCCTCCCACCCTGCTACACACCAACCTGCGCCGCTATCCCCACAATCCATTCCCTCCCTTTCCTTTCCCTTTCCCTTTCCCAGACACGACGACGCCCACGCCCAAGCCCAAAACCCAGCAGATGGAACAAACCCAAAGAGGCAAATCTGCTGATGACTGCAAGGGAAAAAAACGCCGGAAAAAAGTACACCGTTCCCAATGCCGCTGCAGTAGGAGAGTTATAGTCCCATGAATCCAAGGTAAGCCCCGTCATCGGTCCTGGATTGTTTTCTTCATACAACGTTTATCTTGTTTTGTGCAAGTGTGATGTAGAGGTGTGAGTGTGTGTATGCGAGTGTGTGTGCGAGTGTGTGTGCGAGTGTGTGTGCGAGTGTGTGTGCGAGTGTGTGTGCGAGTGTGTGTGCGAGTGTGTGTGCGAGTGTGTGTGCGAGTGTGTGTGCGAGTGTGTGTGCGAGTGTGTGTGCGAGTGTGTGTGCGAGTGTGTGTGTGCGAGTGTGTGTATGTGTGCGAGTTTGTGTGTGTGCGCCCCCAGGCTTTCCAGTTGGGTATCTTTTTGTACGCGCAGCAGAAAAATACAAAGCTGACGTGCGACTTTTCCTTCTACCATCCACGGCCCTTTCCGCGAATCGACTGCCTTGCCTCTTCCTTTTCTTCCATCCTCGTCTTCAAGCCAAAGACGACTTCTTACCTGGCGACTGTGGTGGTGACCGGTACTATTCGCCTTCACCATTGTCGCCAACGCTCTTCAGCGGTATGGGCAAAATCTTCTTGGGCCCGCCTCCCCCGTCCTTGCCCGAGTTGACGTTTGGTGATTTCCTCCGCAGGCTCCGTAGGCTGCCTGCACTGGTGTTGCTGGCTGTCGAGGCACGACGTTTAGGTCCTGCAGAGGTGGAAATGCTGGCGAGTAGCTCGTCCTCTTCGTCCTCTTCTCGCCGTCGCTTCTCGGATATGCGCTCAGGAGGCGAGCTTGCCGAGGCAGATTTTGGTGATGTGTTGTCGTCCTTGGTCTGTGTGGACATGGACATCTTGTGCGCGGACTCGGGCATCTCCGCCGTGAGTATGTCCATATCGTCATCATCCGCATCGTCATCTGGATAGTTGACCAGTGGTCGCACAGGCGAGGCGCCGTTCAGTATCGACTTTGGAGCCCCACCAATAGGCTCATCCTCGTCGTCGGATGTGTTAAAGTATGCCTCTTCATCTGCATCCACGTCCTTGAGCGCCTGTCCCCACTTGCCGCCATTCATAGCTGCGGCATGTCGTACAGGCGTGTCGCTGTCAACACTGGTAAAGGAGTGGTCGAGTTCCTGCGTCGTGACAGGCTCGTGCATCTGGTCGTATCGCAGTATGAGATTTTGAAAGGTGTCGACATAGGTGATGGCCTGCAGTTTCTCGCGATACGTCTCCACGAGATGTTGGACAATCATCTTGATGTTCTCCCGCTTGATGAATTCGAATAATTCCAGGCAGGCCGAGTTGAGCAGATTGTCTCGAGGCATGGTCTCGAACAAGACCTTCAAAATCGGCTCAAACAGTCGATGTTGCACAATCTGGCGATTGTGCGTCTCGTCATGGAAGCCAATAACAGTGCGGAAGTATTTGAGTGCGGCTGTGGCCGGTCAGCAAGGGAACCTGATTTGGAGAATGCACCAATACTCACTCAGCTTGAGATGTTTCTCAGGGCAGGCCATGAGCTGCGCAACACGCACCGCTAGGCCTTCTGAGAGAATAAAGTATTTACTTCGAAAAGAGTGCTGCCGTATGAAGAAACACAAGACTTCGACCAAGTGCGCGTAGAGGGAGACTTCTTGCATGGAGAGATTGTCCACTGTGACTGGTTAGCCTGGCCGTGGGCAGAGCACTGGACGTTGAGCTTACTAGAGTCCCGCCCTTCAAGATCCTTGAGCGGCTGGAAAAGCTTTCTGGCGGATTCGTCGTAGAAGTTTTGGATAAAAGAATCTGTTTGAGGAATGGAGGGTAGCTGCGTCCTCATCTTGGCCATGAATTCACTGTTGCTACGTCCGAGCGCTTCAATCGAGGCCGAGTTGGCATTGGGGTCCAACAAAATCTTGATCGCATCAGCCATCTGGGCCTTGACTCCGAGGTCTACTTCAATCAAGAGCAATTCAATCAGCGTGTCGGTCAGGGGTTTGGACTTTTCTTGAATCGCCTTGAAGATGTAGCTGCGCACCATGAGCGCATCATGGTCTATAAGAGAGACCAGAATGTCGGTTCCTGCTACGCGGACTGAAGCATCGTGGTGCTTGAGCGCAAACTGTATGACTTCCAAAAGCCCATGGCTAATGAAGTTTTGGTATAGCTGGGTTCGACCACCAGCCTGCAAGCTCTTGGCTATCGCACAGCACTGTTGGATGAACAGCACCGCGTCCTTCTTGCGTGCTAAGCTGCGTTCTTTCGGCCCAAAGATGGCAAAGAGCTCCTTCAAGAAATGGTCGTTTGCCTGGAGGTGCTGCACAATGTCGACTTGGTGGAAGAATATGAGCGAGTTGAGAACCGAAAACGTAGGGTCATCGAGAATGCGGGCGAGGACGACGTCTTTGAGATATTGAAGCCGATACGTGTAGTGGATCTTTTGCTTGATGTTTGCATCCTCGATCCGGACTACTTCTTTGAACTTGGATTCATCCGCGAGGTACTGTCGATGATTGGCTTTGTGTAGCGGAAAGTCGGGGTCGTCTGTCATGGGAATCAGCAAGAATGGCCATGGGCCGCAGCACAGAAGCCTGGCACTCACATTCCAAAGCGCCCACAACGCCTAGAATGATGGGGTCCGTGACGACGTATTCCACAATGGCAGAGTCGTTGAGCAGTATGAGCATCTTCATGATGCTGCACAGGCGATGCAGGTCGGAGACGCTCTCGAGATCCTCGGCCATTTCCACGAGGGGAATCAGCTTGGGTATGTAGTGCTGATTGAGAATGAATTTGGCCAGCGCTTCACGACCGCCCGGTGTCGAATTGGCTGCGCGCATGTGGTTTTCGATTTCGTGAAGGTTGCCCAGGTCGGGATTGGGAAGGAGTATGGGGCTGGCTTGGTCGAGTTCGTCTGAGAGACCATCTTCTGCGTCGGCATTAGCTTCCCGAGAGTGGCGAGCACCCATTGGACGTACCCTGTGCGAGCGACTGCAATTGAGACTGAATGTTGTTGACAAAGTCCCTGTCGCGTGTCAGCGCATGTGGTCAAACGGGCCTAGGACGTTGCGCGGCTCTGCTCACCAAATGTTCGCACAGCCCTCTGGCTCTTGGAAACTGAGGGCCATGTCAATGCCATTGTGCTCGGTCCACACAATGAGCGTGTCTGCGCCGTGTTAGCGACTGCGCTCGGCCCAGGTGGCAGCATGCGCTCGTACCCTGCTGCTTCTGGTAGCCATCGTCCTTGGAGATGCGCGTCTCGAGCAGTTGGCGCGACTGGTCGTCTTCCGAGGTCACGATGATGCGTGCATCCTCGTTCTGCGGGCGGTCACACACGCACACACGTTAGCCTTGGATCAGGGTCCGCAGATGCAGACAGGCGCTGACGGAGCACGACAGGGCGCAAAAATTCTGCGGGGCGGGGGACGACGTACGGATTTGATCTCGCCGCGGCAGAAACCAGTGCCGCGGTCAAACCAGTCGTTGTTCCTGAGCTCGTAGACTTTGACGCGTTTTCGTTCGTTCACGGGAGGCGGGCCTGATGATGCGGACATGGAGGCGACAGCCGAGACAGCACTCCGGAGGGATCACTGGCCCTGGCCGGAGTGAGGCAAGCTGTTTGCGACGGATGCGCGACGTCTGCCTGGGCTGGTCGAGGATCGGGCACCGGGAGTGAGGGGTGAGGGGGATGGGGGGGGAGGGGGGAGGTGATGGGCGATGCGGGCGGGCCGTTGCGATGCGCGCTTCACAATGACGAGGCTGGCAGCGGCGGCGGCGGTGGCGACGGCAACGACGACGACGACGTGGCAGGCAGCGGTGGGGTGGGGGGTTGGGCCAAATTAGGGGTGGCCCGTCAGCGCACGAGGACAAACAACAGCAACAGGCGAGTGCGCGATGGCGATCAGTGAAAGATAGCCTTGGGTTGGGGGGGGGGGGGGGGATGTTGTGTGTGTGGGTGTGGGTGTGGGTGAATGGGTAGGGCGGGCGGCGGAGGTCGTTTGTCGCGTCGTGGATAGACTTTGTGTGGGCTGGGTGGGCTCGGGAAGCGCAGGCAGGCAGGCAGGCAGGCAGGCAGGCTGGCTGGCTGGCTGGCTGGGCGCGCAAGGTGCCTGTGCGGCTTGGAGGTGCGCTGTGCTGTGGGGGGGGGGGGGGAAGAAGGGCACTAACTCGATCGGCGCACCGATAAGATAGTGAAAAAGGGACTCGCTAAGAGGAAGTGGAGAGAGAGAGAGAGAGAGAGAGAGAGAGACAGAGAGACAGACAGAGAGACAGAGAGAGAGAGCCATCAGCGACCAATCACAATCCTGGATTTGGGGGAGAAGCCTGGACCGCGGGCAAGTGTGGCAGCCCAGCGCAGGTCCAGAGCCGCAATAGGTTATGCACGACTTGAGTGGCAGAGTAGAGTGTGATCAGATGTGGTAGCGGTGTATGTATGTATTGCGTCCATCTGCCTGCACGACTGGACCGTGGATGGACAGTGGACGGATGGCGGAATGGCGGGAAATGGTCCTGTGCAGATGAGCACTGCCTATGTAGAGTAACAATGTCGATGGGAAACAAGAGTCGAGTGTGGAGTTGGTAAGTGTGAAAGAGTACGTAGAGTACAGTCTGTCTGTTTCGCACGGCTGTCTGGTACGGTATTGGCTGGGCACTACTAGGTCCTTGGGCCTGCAATGACGCGCCAGAACGCTCCTGCGCCGGAGATGAGATGATCTGGAGTATAATACAACATACAAGACACATTGTCTGTATAATACAATCCACACTGTCTGTATAATACAATCCACACTGTCTGTATAATGCAATCCACATTGTCCTGTACTATCCTACCTACTCTCCTCCACACTGCTGGTCCATCACTGACGCCATCTAGTCTTGGCGCCCCTTCCACATGTCAGCCCTCACTCGCATCGCACCTGCCCTTGCATCCCCGTCACGTGACCGTCTCGTTTCCCACCTCGCCCATCTACTGTGCCTCCTACTACTACTACTACTACTACTACTACTACTACTACTACTACTACTACTACTACTACTACTACTACTACCTACTTACCAAGGTATCATACTCTAGATGCTCTACCGTAAATGCCTACAGCACCCTCACCCTCACCCGTCCACTGTCCACATCCCCCCTCGTCCCAGCCCTCATTCCACCTAGTAGCACTACCAGCTACCATGAGCAAAGACGCCATGCCATCCATCAAACAGCGCCTGTCAACTGGCTCGCCTGCTGCTCCAACCAACTGCCGACGATACTGTGTGGCCATGGTCCCAACACTGCCATGGCTGCATCGTCGCTAGCACGAGCACGCATCAATCTGCTGCTTTGAATCCAATAACTACCTGTCCCAGTGTCGCACAGCTCTCGCTTGACGCTGCAGCCAAGTCCTACCACAATCAATCTACTCATCAACCTTGAAAGCCACACAATCAACCTGAATCTTTTCTGGTCGTGAAAGCAATACGCTCCTCTGCGACTGCTGACGAGAAGAAAGATGGGCTTTGGTACAGGGAACATGGCTTTTACACCATAGTACACCCCACTCCGAACCAGAGGCACGGACATGTCTCCCTTTTTTTTCAACCTCGCCTGGCTGGCCTGTTACCAAGTATAGATGCCCCTAATGCATGGACTCTGCGCCTTCTGAACCTAGACTGTCATGCTTATGGACGGGACAATCTTCCGCACATCTATCGCGAGAGCTAGCTGAAATGGGCAGAACATCCCACGCCTCGACGCCGCACACATCGACCTTTGATATCCAATTTCAACATTCGGCATGCGGGACCACGCAGGCATCCCTGATGCGGCCCGGCTGGCTAATCTCTACACGGCCGCTAAGCCTGCTTTGGGCATCTGTATCGATCGTCTGCGACTTCCTTAGCGTCCTCACAGCCTGGCTGCAGCTCAAACACACAGCTGCTCCACTTAGGCCTCTGATAACGACGGTGCACCGACGGGGGGTCACGCTAGGTAAGCGTTGTATCTATCTGTTGACTTCTTCTTTCGATTAAAGACCATCTTCGTCTCCCAGGAGCCCGGCTCGTCTCATCTGCCCTGGATTCCTGCCGCTATATCTACTACACCCCATATCAATAACAAAACCCACGACATGGCACAAACGCTGCTTCAACCCCAGGGACGAGCCACCGCACTAGACACCCTTGCAAATTCTACTGGTGGTCTCCCTACATCCGAAGAACCCAAATCACGTAGCGTGAGCGCTCAGGAGTTGCAGGCCAGAATCAAAGCAGCCAGGAAGAAGAAGACGACATTTCTCTCCCCACCTACGTTAGCACACCTCAATCCTCGTCAGCCTCGTGAAACAAACGATGCGTTACTCCGTCCAAATGTGACCTCATCGGAACAATATCGGCCCTCCGTTGGAGAATATACCAAAAGTCATGCCGTCGTAGAACAGGTACTGCCCGCAGAAACAAGACAGCCAAATTCAAGGACTCGACACGGCCAATCAGTCCCCATCAGCCACATGTCGCAGCCGCACGGCGGTGTTCTCATAAACGAATCTCCTTCTTTTCATCGCCCGCAAGCGAACCGTACAGCAAGTAGCAGGTCATCCATGATTGCCCGAAAGAGTCCCCTTTCGACAGTATCCCTACCCCAAGGTAAGTCGCTTCCCAAGAAGAGCAACACTTCCATCACGGATCCCCAGGAAGAGTCCTTTGACGTATCACAAACCGAATTCTATACTCCATCCTCCCGTACATCTACCACCTCCTTTTGCTCCACACACTAACGATACTTTAGACTCCTCTTCATCGAACGAAACCCTCTACAGCAAACCAAACAAAGTCATGAGCTCGCCGATAGCATACGAACGATCAACTGAGCAGCGCAATAGCACTGTAGGCAGCGTCACTCCACTGCCCCCTCAGCCTCGCAGCAAGAGCAGACTGAGCTGGCTGGGCCTCACGCGAAGGAGTCGTGTCAGCGCTGTTTAGACGAGTGCAATACGAATGAACGAATCTCCTAGAGCATATACACATTGTCATCACGGCGCTGGAATAGTCATTCACACACAGGCATCTAGAGTATACTCGGGCATCATGGAAATCATGGGGTTCATAATAGACTCTCGCTCACAATGAAAACGCAATGCCATCTGATGTCATCATGTGCAACTAGTGCATCCTGCAGAAGATTGCACGGTGCGGCTCGAGCAGAGCGGAATCGAAAGCAAGCTAAGCATGGACCCTGCATGTCGACTCTCGAGTAAGTTGGCGGCCTTCCTCGGCAACTTTGACGTATCCCGCAGCTACTACCGGTACTATCGATAAGCCCCAAGCCTCATCCATCTCCAAACAAAGCCACCATCCCTCACAACCCCAAACCAGCCACCCCCCCCTCCCCCAAACACACCATGAACCCCTCCGACCGCACAAAAGAAAGCCTCCTCAGTACGCATCCCACCCCACCCCCACAAACACTCACCCCCCATCCCATCCCATCCCATCCAAACCCACCCTAACCAAAACCCTGCCAGACAAGACCGAAAACCTCTGCAACGCCATCATCGATATTCGCAACCCGGACCCCTGGGGCGGCTCCGGCTACCTCAGCACCATCCTGCGCCTTGCTAAACTCGCAGACGCGAGCGCGTACAGCAATGTCGAGGCGCTGGAGCCGGGGATCGATTATGCGACGAGTGCGGGGCGGGAACTGGGGATTAGGGAGCAGGCGGCTGGGGTGGTATGTGTAGATTTTTCTGACGTTTGTGGTTTATTTGATTTGGATTGGTTTTGGGGGGCCCGGCAGAAGCGCGACCATGTATTGTTGGCGACCATTGGCTGGAGTGGCTAACAACTTGTGTGTGCAACAGATCAAGACGGCGCAGGATTTGTCGACGCTGATACGCGATTTGCAGGAGTTGTGGCTGTTTGGGGGGTTGGATACGTTGAGTGGGGAGCGGGATGGGGAGGAGGCGAAGAAAAAGGCGGTGGAGGTTGCGGAGATGATGGAGGGGTTGGCGAGGAGGGGGAGGATACAGCACGGGGACAAGGAGGAGGACAAGAAGAATGGGGTACGGCAAGCTGGTGGTGGAGAGGTGGAAAAGATGTGAGGGGCTGGCAGGAGGCAGAGGCAGGGAAAAAGGATACAAGGATGGAATATAATACCCCCGATGGATGATTATCACAGAATCCACCTAACCCTACACACCCCACCAAACACAACACCCACACTACCTCTCCCTCCCTCCCTCCACCCCCTACCCAACCACCAACCCCCACGCAACCACCAAACTCGCCCCAACAAGCCCATAATGCGCCAACAACCACCCCGCCCCCCAATACCTCCCCCTCCCCCCCTCCCCCCCACTCCTCACATACCCAACCGCATAAACCAGGCGATTGACCGCCCAAACAGCCCCCAACCCACTCGCCAGCCACGGAAACCTCAACCCAGCAATCAACAGCGCCCCCAGCGCACTCGGATGATTCTCATTGAAGTTTTGGTGCGCGCGCTGTGCGGCGTTGAAGGCGAGGAGGTGGGTTGCGCTTGCGGCGGGCGCCGCGCTGACTTGCTCGTACGACGCGTATTCGTACGGATAGGGGATCCCGGCGGCTTTGCGGAAGTGGCCGACGCGGATGGCGTGCCAGGTTGCGAGGAGGAAGGTGCTGGTTGCGGTGGCGAGGACGTAGCTGGATGGGGGGAGGGGGGTGGTGGGTTAGTTGGGGGTTGGAAAGGGGAATTTTGGGGGCGGGGGGGGAGGAGAGACGTACCCGTATTCAGGGGGGATTTCGATGACGGCCATTGTTTTTGGATTGTTTGGTGTTTTTTTTTTCTTAAAAAAAGGGTTGTGGGTTGTAGGTTGTGGGTTGTGGGTTGGTGTGGTGTATGCCGAATCTTTCAAATGTCTCCTGACAAATTGAAACCCTTTAAACGTCCAACTTGAAATCCAATTCCAAATCCAATGCTAACCGCTCTCCGAATCTCAATCACGGTGTATTCACATCAATCAATCTCTGGCTTCCTCTCCCTTTTATATGTCTTGCAAAATAGAAAAACAATCCATTCCGCAATGACAAAGCTTGCCAACTTCCACATCCCATGCATGTTTCAAGACCTTTCCAGTTAGCTGTGCCAAGTTAACGGACTAGTTTTATCGGACCGGAGAGTTTGTTCACCCCGCACTGTGCCCTGATCGGGACAATCGGGACAATTGGGGGAGACGAGTCGGGCGATCTGTTGCGCCGGTGCGGAGTTTCGCACACATACTGTGAGGATGAACCACACGACCCGCCTGGTTGCCTGAAAACGAAACATCACGCACATCCCACAACACACGCAAGAACAAGGCATCCGCTTGCATGGGCTCGCATTGGTAGCCTCGTTACATCGCATCGTCATTCTCTTATTTAAACATCTGCCTAATTGCCCATTGTAACCTACGCTAGGTATTGGTCTTTTAAAGTCTCAAAGAAAGAAAATTGGTTCAAGACTATATCATATCACGTCAGCTCGTGGACAACATCCAAACAGAAGTGCTCCGAGCCAAGACAAAAAGCAAAGAGAGAAAGGGACAGGGCAATGCAAACGCATCCCCTCGATTTTTCTTTTCTTCAGACATGTTCCTCATATTTCATACATGGAGAGGTCATGGCCTTCAAAGACGAGGCCTGCTCGAAACACTCGATGTGCCACTCACCGACTTGTTCTTGAGGTCGAATCGGTCGTTGTTCATAATCTTGTCCCACGCAGCGATAAAGTCCTTGACAAACTTGTCTGTGTTGTCCGCCGTCGCATACGTCTCAGCAATGGCACGGAGCTCGGGGTGCGATCCAAAGACCAGATCGTGCCGGGTGGCCGTCCACTTCTTCTGGCCCGACTTGCGGTCCTTGCCCTCGTACAGCTCGTGTGGCTGGCTGTTGTCAACCGCCTTCCACTCTGTGTTTTGATCGAGTAGGTTGATGAAGAAGTCGTTGGAGAGCTGGCCGGGGCGCTTGGTGAAGACGCCGTGAGACGAGCCATCCCAGTTGGCGTTCAGCGAGCGAAGACCACCGGTAAGAACAACGAGCTCAGGAGCTGTGAGGCGCAAGAGATGGGCCTTGTCAACATCCAGCTGCTCGGTGAGGACACGGTCGTTACCCTTGCCGTAGTTGCGGAAACCATCGGTGACAGGCTCGAGGTGGGCAAACGACTGGACATCAGTCTGCTCCTGGCTGGCATCGGTGCGGCCAGGTGTGAAGGGCACCGAGGTTCCAGAAGCCTTTTCGAGTGCTGCCACACCAGCCAAGACGATGAGATCGGCAAGCGAGACCTTCTTGCTGCCGCTGTTGAACTTGGACTGGACGCCCTCGAGCGCCTTGAGGACCTCGGCAAGCTCCTTGGGGTTGTTGACCTCCCAGTCCTTCTGGGGCGCGAGGCGGATACGAGCACCATTGGCACCACCACGCTTGTCGCTGCCACGGAAAGAGGCTGCCGAAGCCCAGGCTGTGCGGATGAGCTTGGATGGCTCGATGCCAGCATCCAAAATCTGTTTCTTCAGGGTGGCAATGTCAGACTCGCCAATCATCTCACCCTGAGGCTCTGGAATAGGGTCTTCCCAGAGGAGGATCTCCTTGGGGACTTCAGGGCCAAGCCACCTGGATCGAGGGCCCATGTCACGGTGGAGAAGCTTGAACCAGGCACGGACAAAGGCATCGTGGAGCTCCTCTGGATGATCCAACCAACGACGAGTAATCTTCTCGTACGCTGGATCCATGCGCATGGACAGATCGGTGGTCAACATTCTTGGCTTGTGCTTCTTGTTCGGGTCAAAGGCATCGGGGATGATCAACTCATCCGTCTTGGCGACCCACTGGTTGGCACCGGCAGGAGACTTCTCCAGCTCCCACTCAAACTTGTACAGGTACTCGAGGTACTTGTTGCTCCACTTGGTGGGGGTGCCAGTCCAAGTGACTTCAAGACCACTGGTGATGGTGTCTGGTCCCTTGCCACTGCCGTGCTTGTTGATCCATCCAAGACCTTGTGCTGCAACGTCCTCTGAGTTGGGGTCTGGGCCAATGTTCTCCGATGGGGCCGCGCCGTGGGTCTTTCCAAACGAGTGGCCACCAATGATGAGGGCAGCTGTCTCCTCGTCGTTCATGGCCATGCGGCCAAAGGTTGTGCGGATGTCGTGGGCAGCAGCGACTGGGTCAGGAACACCGTCGGGACCTGTACTACTTGTTAGACCACAAGTTTCTGTGTGTGACGTTGGGGTCCCACAACTCACCCTCGGGATTCACGTAAATGAGACCCATGTGCGAGGCAGCCAATGGCTTCTCGAGATCCTCTGCTTCGTGTGAGATTTTGTCGTTGACCTTGTGCTGGTCTCCATCGACGATGCCTTCGCCCTTGACACCCTTGGCTCCTTTGGAATAGCGGATATCGTTTCCTAGCCACTCTGTCTCGCCTCCCCAGTAGACCGACTCGTCAGACTGGAAGGTGTCGGTACGGCCAGCGGCGAAACCGAATGTGGGGCAACCCATGGACTCGAGGGCGACGTTGCCAGCCAGGAGCATGAGGTCGGCATAGGAGATCTTGTTGCCATACTTTTGCTTGATGGGCCACAAGAGGCGACGAGCCTTGTCAAGCGAGACATTGTCGGGCCATGAGTTGAGAGGGGCAAAGCGCTGTTGTCCTTCGCCGCCTCCACCACGGCCATCCGTGACACGATAGGTACCGGCGCCGTGCCATGCCAATCGGATGCTGTGTGTGGGCGGTTAGTTTATATTTGCACAAGCAAGGCAAGAGATGGGAAGCGTGATGATGCTGCTTACAAGAAACCACCGTAGTGGCCAAAGTCGGCAGGCCACCAGTCCTGGGAGTCGGTCATCAAGGCATTGAGATCCTTCTTCAGGGCCTCGTAGTCGAGCTTCTTGAACTCCTCCGCATAGTCGAAGTCGGGACCGAGAGGGTTTTGGCGGGGATCGTGCTGGCGGAGGATGTTGGTCCTCAGCTCGTTTGGCCACCAGTCGACATTCCTAGTACCGGCGCCGGCGACATTGGCGGTCTTTACGGGACACTCGCCTTTGGCCATGATGAATGCTCAAGTCGTTGTGTTTGATGTATGACGTGAGTGGGTGGGTGGGTGGGTGACAGTGAATTGGTGAGAAAAACAAAGTGGCGAGCACTTGTTCTACGGAGCGGCGTGAAGGGCGGAGAGCAAGTATAAGTAGAGTAGAGTACTAGGGGAGGGGAGGGGAGGGTAGCGGGGTTAATCCTATTCATAAGCACGAAACGTCTGGCCAGCCACTCGCTGGTTTGCCCCTCGTGCACACACTCAGTGCACACCACACATGCACTAGGTATACCTACGGTAGTGGTAGGATAGGTAAGCGTCGCATACATACTATTAGTACCACAGTGCTCTAGGTAGGTATGCATCCTGCCGCCGTTTGTCCTGCCCGCCTGCCAGCACACGTCACTAGTAAGGATAAAGCCAACGGGTTCTGCAAAATCAGAATTTCCTCTTGTTTCATTTGCTCCCCATAATGGCTTGCCTTTGTTCACTTTCACAACTTATTCCCCGTCCACCCTCTGATCGGCTGTTTTCCTCTCTCTCTCTCTCTCTCTCTCTCGAACCTTCTGGCATGGCGATGGGCAGAGGGGATGTGGGTCCCGCGAGCACCCCGCCTCCAGTCTCGGAACCGCTCGCGGAATGGCCATACTCGTATTGTACAAGTAAGTAGATGCGATGGATGATCTGATTAGACACTCTCTGTGCATCAAATCACTCGATGCCCATTGGCCACAAGCGATACAGAAATGTACAGGCGCAAGTGGATGGCTACGCCGAGGTACGGGGTGGGGCGGGCGGGGGGGGGAAGTGGAGGGCATGCCAGGCTGGCAGGGAAGAGAGTGACAAGTGACTTCGCGGTGAGGGGCGGCAAATGGCGGATCTGCTTTCGAATGGGGCGCGGGGGGGGGAAAGGCGGGCTGAATCCTGATGTCGTCGATGATGGCTACACTGGGCTAGACAAGGCCATGTTAGGTAAGCCACGTCATAGCCAACATGTGCTGGCGCTACTCCAACTTGGGCTTAGGGTGGTGTACATTGTATTTTGCACAGATCGATGTTCCCAGGTGCCCCACTACACGTGACCTGCTCGACATCTTTCCCCGCATGTCCTGTCGTGGGCAATACATGCCCATTTGTACCCGCTACCGGTATTGCCCCAATACCATTCCAATACTGTGATTATTATGGCAGGAAAGTATCAGTCCAGGCCAAAGGGATAGTGCAGTTGCGCCACAGCGCACCACAGCGCACAGCCATTGTCCTCGAGGCTGGAACATTGCGGAACTACACCCGCCTTCGGCTGTTGGATAGGTATGCTATCCTCTATCGACTCAACCTCCATGAGTCGCCACAATGACGCCCACAAGATCGATATCTCCTGTACCACATACTCTATTAGTACCTACTCTGTGCGGGCCACACCTAATAGTAGATTCCTTTTGATAGTTCCATTGGCTGCCCCTCGCTTCAGACCGCTTTGACTGGCCTCGGCCGAAGAATACAAAGCCCCCTTGGGGCCACCCGCCCACCGCTCGGTGGAATCGTGGTGGAGCTACAACAGAGTACATCCAAGCAGGAGAGGGGCAAGACATACTTTATCGTCTTCTCTCCCGCTCTTTTGTACTTGCACTCGCAGCTCTCCCGTCCTCTTATATCTCCTTATATCTCTCCTCTCAGCTTGTTTTCTCAACTTCCCATTCCGCACCTGACCATGGCCGACGAAAAAGTACAGACTTTTGACATCCCCAAAACCTGCAAAGCAGGTGTTGTCGTCAACGAAGGCCCTGATTTTCATGTAGAAGTACAAGATGTGCCGGTTCCTGAGCCTGGTAAAGGACATGCGCTAAGCTGCCGTCGCGACCAACTAATATTGGGAAATAGGCCCCACCGATGTCCTGATTCGGCTCAATGCGACTGGAATCTGTCACTCAGACCTGCACTTCATGTGCAATGATTGGGCACTACCAAAAATGTCCGTCTTTGGCACTCGGTGCGCAGGTCATGAAGGAGCTGGCGTCATTGTCAAGGTTGGCGACCAGGTCAAGAACCTCAAGCCGGGCATGCGTGCTGGATACAAGGTCAGCTTCTTGCCCAGACAGCTGTCGCGCAGCCGATCCCGAGGCTAACTCTTCCAAAGCCGGTCCAAGATACCTGCGGTGTCTGCAGTCTATGCCGTGATGGCAACGAGTGTTATTGCCCCAAGGCCGTCATGACAGGGCTCATGGTAGATGGATCCTATAAACAATACATCCTGTCACCGGAGCGATACACGACTCTGATCCCCGATGGAGTGAATGACTACATCGCCGGACCCATCATGTGCTCAGCCTCCACCATCTATACCTCAATCAAGGAATCTGGACTCAAACCGGGTGATTGGGCCGTCTTCCCAGGTGCTGGCGGCGGGGTAGGAATCCAGGGTGTCCAGCTTGCCAAAGCCATGGGCCTCCGCGCTGTCGCCGTCGACACTGGCGAAGACAAGAAGAAGATGTGCCTCGACATCGCCGGCGCAGAACACTTTATCGACTTTAAGCAAGTCGACAATGTAGCCGACGAAATTGTGCGCATCTGTGATGGAATCGGCGCCCACGGAGTCTTCGTCACAGCAGTCCAAACCTACCCATCCTCCCTCTCCTACCTCGGTGGACGTGTCGGCGGCAAAGTCATGTGCATCGGCCTCCCCCCAGCGGGTACGCAACACATCGACGTGGATCCCAATCAACTGTGTTTTAAGAAACAGAGCGTGCACGGTACGGTCGTGAGCAGCATGCTGGATGTGGACAAGACGCTCGAATTCGCAAAGCGGGGACTGTTGAAGCCGATTTACACAGTCTATCCACTCAGCCAGTTCAATGAGGCGGTGCAGAAATTGAAGCGTGGAGAGATTGCGGGCAGAGCGGTGGTTGACTTCAACATGGAGTAGTGCGGGGTGTCTGGATGAGCAATAACACAACGTAGACGAAGAAAATCTATGTTGTAGCTAGCCGCCTCATGGCTGATTTGTACAACACGTGTATTTTGAACATGATGGAGCGTGAGAGAATGTGATGGTGGGTAATTAGTGCTTCACTGCAGCTTTGATCCACATCATCAAAAGGAGTCGTGGTTTATTTTTAAACATTTGGGCCTGATCTGCGGCACAGAACGCAAGGATTGGCATGTGACGAACAAGGCTGCCAAGCCACCAGAGTTTGTCACGTTTGTCTCAACCGACTTCAGCCCTACAGCGGCATCTCAATACTAGCATAATAGCACTTGGAACATCGCACACCCCTCGAGATGACTCCTTGAGCAATGCGCCAACAGCTTGCACACCATTATATGTCGAGGGCATGTCCGGCGCATCCCGTAGCCAGTCCCCATATGGACAGGCCGAAGCATCGTCAAGTAGCACATGGAACGCGAAGCAACCCGCCGTCGAGGACGACTACAGCGACGAGGACGCGATATTGGCGGACGATCCATTAGAGCACAATCTACCTGAGCAGTACAGGCTCCCTCGAATTGCATCTACTGTCCACCCCCTCTAATGCTACGACTGCAGAATATCCTTCAAGCGCAAACCCAAGTCCACAGCGCCCTCCTTCGCCCTTCCTCGCTTCCTCTCAGGCGGCGGCGGCGGCAGCAGTAGCAGCCATGCCTCACCTGTTCACAACACACGCCTGCAGGCATTACGTAATAACCCCACATCCAATGACTCGACCGAGCTCATCCTCAATTACCTCGATACTCCCGGCGACCCACTCCAAGACACAAAGGATGCGACAGGCCTGGATTGGTATGTCGAAGGCCCTGGACGCCGAGTCGGCTATGATGACCTCACAGCCATTGACTGGATCTTCGAGTACGCCAAAGAACGACAAAGGTTACGCTACCTGTATTCAAGCGCGAGTGGGGTCCTCGGACAGATAAAGCAACTTGCGGATGCGAGCCAAGTATGGATCATCTTGGTCGCTGCTGGAATTCTGAGTGGAGCTATCGCTGCCTTCATCGACATTGCGAGTGATTGGCTGGGAGACTTGAAGACGGGCTATTGCCACCACGGCGACGGCGATGGCAGGTTCTATTTGAACAAGGCTTTTTGCTGCTGGGGCTATACGAACATGCAAAAATGTCATGATTGGAACTCTTGGGGGCAAGCCATGGGTATTACAGGTCTGGGTGGACAATGGATTGTCGAGTACATTTTCTTCGTACTCTTTTCCGTATGCAGACCTCGACAAGTTTGGGAATTGGAGACGCAATGTAATTGTTGCTAACAGGAGATAGGTACTCTTTGCTGCATGCGCCAGTTTTCTCGTCCGCGAGTTCTCACCCTACGCAAAGCATAGCGGTATTCCAGAGATCAAGACAGTCCTTGGGGGCTTTGTTATACGCCATTTCTTAGGCGGTTGGACATTGGTCACAAAGACAATTGGGCTGGTATGATAGTGTCCGCCTACATGATGAAACAAATCGCTGATATCAGCAGTGCTTGGCTGTTGCGTCTGGCCTTTGGCTCGGCAAAGAGGGCCCCCTTGTCCATGTTGCATGCTGCTCTGCGAATCTTTTCATGAAACTCTTCAGCAACGTGAATGGCAATGAAGGTGGGTGCATCTACATCTTGAGGTGTCGGGGCAGGCACTGACATCAGCATAGCGCGGAAACGAGAAGTACTCTCCGCTGCTGCCGCTGCCGGTATCTCGGTTGCATTTGGCGCGCCCGTCGGCGGCGTGCTGTTCAGTCTTGAGCAGCTCTCCTACTACTTTCCTGATAAGACCATGTGGAGTAGCTTCGTCTGCGCCATGGTTGCCGCTGTGACGCTTCAGCTCTGCAATCCCTTTCGTACAGGCAACCTCGTTCTGTATCAGGTTACATACCACAGCGGCTGGCACGACTTTGAGTTGGTCCCATTTGCCTTTTTAGGCATACTCGGCGGTCTGTTCGGAGGTTTGTTCATCAAGCTCAACATGGGCGTGGCTGAATGGCGCAAGAGTCGGACATACCTCAAAGGACCGGTGAACGAGGTAGTGCTGGTCTCCTTCATCACGGCGTTGGTCAACTACCCAATCAAGTTCATGCGCGCGCAAGCTTCGGAACTTGTACACATACTCTTTGCGGAATGCGCCGATCTCACAGAAGACACACTCGGACTCTGCAAGTCGGGGAAAGCGAACACTGGCGTCATTACACTGCTGCTCGCCTCCTCAGGCCTAGGCATCATCTTATCGAGCTTCACATTTGGTCTCCGAATCCCCGCCGGCATCATACTCCCCTCCATGGCTATCGGCGGCCTCTTCGGTCGCGCCGTAGGTCTCAGCGTTCAAGTCTGTCAACAAGCCTGGCCCAACCTCTTCGTTTTCTCCTCCTGTGAGCCCGACATTGCCTGCGTAACGCCCGGTACCTACGCCATTGTCGGCGCCGCCTCCGCCCTGGCCGGAACAACACGAATGACGGTATCGATCGTGGTCATCATGTTCGAACTCACCGGTGCCCTAACCTACGTTCTCCCCATCATGATTGCCGTCATGATCAGTAAATGGATCGGCGACGCCATCTCCCCGCGCGGCATCTACGAATCCTGGATCCATTTCAATGGCTATCCCTATCTCGATAACCGCGACGACGACGGCAGTTCTATCCCCGACGTCTCCGCCGCACACGTAATGACGCGACTTGAAGACCTCACCACCATCACAGCAACAGGACACACAATCGCCTCACTACGCAACATGCTCTCGCAACACCGATTCCGCGGCTTCCCCGTCATCGACAACTCTCGCGACGCCCTCCTCTTGGGCTACATATCCCGCACTGAACTCAGCTATGCACTGCATGCCGCTTTGTCGCCCCCGCGCAACCTCTCCACCGACACAGAAGCCTATTTCGCACACCAGCCACTCTCCGACCCAACCACCAGTCTTGACCTCCGGCCGTGGATGGATCAAACGCCCATTACTCTGAATGCAAAAGCCAGCTTTCAACTCACCGTCAGCATGTTTCAGAAGTTGGGGCTCAGGTATGTCGTCTTCACAGAGAGGGGCATGCTGAGGGGCCTGTTGACGAAGAAGGATGTGTGGTATGTTTTGAATGGCATGGAAGGCGAGGATCGAGAGGAAGGGGGCGCTGGGGTAGGGATTGCGAGGGGTGGACTGAGGGAGCAGGGAGAGGGCTTGGGAGAGCGGAGTGAGGAGAGGGGGTTGTTGGGTGGCGAGGATGAGGATGGGGATGATAGTTTTCTCCGGGACGGGGATGGGGACGGGGATGGAGATCCGGATGCGGACATAGAAGAGAGGAGGTCAAGGTGATGCGGGATTATTTGTGTGAAGGTGTGAATTTTCATGCGGATTTGAAGTGTCTTGTACAGGCACGCTTATTTGTAGTTTACGTTGAAAACCTGCCAAAGCAAAGTTTCGCCAACACAGCCAACCTCCCCCCATTGTCAGATTTTAGAACCTTGCAAGTTGACGAGACCCCGGGGAACACCGAGTCTAGAGTTTGGAGCTTTAGTTTTCTGGTTGCTTGGTTGGGTGGCCTGGTTGGGGACTTGAATGTCTTGTTTCCATGTCCACGATCTGGGTATTCATCGGCGTTGGCATGCACGTGATCACTCAAGCTGCCAAGCCGTGCTACACGACTTTGAATGTAAGAAACAGACAAGCGTACCTTGCCACGAACCAGGCACCTCAGCATCCTCGCCATCGCCAAGGTCATCCATCATCGAATCGCGCGTCTTCCCATTGAGTTTGTTGATCGCGGTGTGCAAGCGATCCAGTAAGATTGTGTATTTGGCGCAGCGGTGGGTGTGGTTTGTGGCTATGCGCCCGCCGCCCACCGCCTGCCTCGGACTATCCTTACCCCAAACGCAACCTTGGTCCTGCATGGTTATGTAAGGGGAAAAGCCCGATGCTGTCCGCTGTTGTCCGTTTCGAAAGTCTAGCTGCTTTGTTCCTGCGTTGTTGTCTCACCTGCTGGTTACCTACCCACTCGCTTTGTTTACCGGTACGGGTTTCGGGACTCGGGTGTTGACCGGTGCAGTTGAAAAGCGATCGGTTGCAAAGGATAGAGACGCAAGGGCTGAGACGCAAGAATACGGATTACGATTTACGGAGCTACGAACCTGCGAACTTAAAGACCTACCGGCGTTAAATGTTGAGCTTCATATGAAGTGCCTCGAACTCGTGACGCGCGGGTAGCGGCAATGCCTGGAATCTTGCATGCGATACGATTAGGAAGACGAATACGACTAGCAAGCTGAAAGAGCATTGAAGCTTTTGTATACGCCAACTACCGTGTGCGAACATCCACGTTTGTGTCGGGAACTCTGCGATACCTGGTACAGGTCCGACAATGGCGCTTCATCCTGTCGAACCGGAGCAGCGGAGGAAGAAGACGTCGCACACGTCGGTTAAGCCGTGTGAACCACGACCTATTCCGAAGGAGCCCTCGAGACCACCACCGCCATTGCCCGTAGATTCGTTTCTGCAGGACTTTGTGCCGCAGGATCAGGCTGCGTCGACGCAGTATATTGATGTTCTGTCGCCGCTTACCGGTACGCCCCCGTCTCGGCCGCAACTATCTAGCTATCATGCGCTTCCTACGAGTCCACTGCAAAACCCCATGTACCACTCACCGCCTCTGCATCAGTCTCCCTATGGCCAACCACCTGGCTTTCCACCTGCCGAACTACTGGCATCGTATCCAAGTCAATCGACTATACGCTTCGCTCCTGTTCCGCCGCCGAAGCCACATGACTACACCTTCAAAGAGCAAAGGGATAAAATGGACCGTGTGGCTGCAAAGTCCTATAGCAATCTGCGAGATAGCGCTGGAAAGACAATGACCAAGGTGACGACCAACTGTATTGAGCGACCTACGCATTTAGTGGCTATGAAGAGCATGCAGACGTTGTGCAAGGGAGCGGCTCTTTGTGATATCATCAGCTCAAAATTCGACTCGGTCATTACTAGTATTGATGAAGAGAAGTTTAGTGGGAAAGAGCAGGATCTCATCATTTATGACAACCAGCAACAACATGACCAACAGCCACAGCCACCGCAACATGCACCTGCGGTCCGTCCACCAATCGAGGAATCCAAAGTACAGGACTCACATCACGTGGACCCGAATCTTGGAGAACGGAAAGGCTGGAATCATTTTTCAAAGGTGTGGCTGTATGCCAACTCGCGTCTCCCAGCCTATCTACCTCCTTTCAAAGTATACCTGCCGACCTATCCGCTCATCTGCTTAGCAGCAACGTACTCTGAGCGCGTCTACTCTCCACCGGACTCGAAAGAGGCCCGCGAGATGGAAACTCACATCCCCGCCGACTGGCGCACAGGCACCAAAGCCATGGTCCTCAAAGCCGTCCCCGTCGAAGACCTCAACACCGTCGTCTTTGCCATCCGCGGCAGCCAGACCTTCATGGACTGGGCCGTAAACTACAACTCCGCCCCCAGCAGCCCGGAGAACTTCCTCGACGACCCAGATAACCTCTGCCACTCGGGCTTCCTCTACGTCGCCAAGAAAATGGTCAAGCCCGTAGCCAGCCGGCTCAAAGTCCTGCTCGAAGAGAACCCGGCGCGCTCCAACTGCAGCCTCCTCATCACGGGGCACTCGGCCGGCGGCGCCGTCGCAGCCTTGCTCTACGCACACATGATGAGCACCACCATCAACTCCGAACTCAACTACCTCACTAGCTTCTTCAAGCGCGTGCATTGTATCACGTTTGGCGCACCGCCCGTCAGTCTGCACGCGCTGCGCAAACCCCCGGATCTCCGGCACCGCAAGAGTCTGTTCTACAGCTTCATCAACGAGGGCGATCCCATTCCACGCGCGGACAAGAACGTCCTGCGCAGTCTACTGAAATTGTACACTTCGCCGGCGCCGAGCAGCACTCCATCTCTTCTTGCCGACACGACGAACAAGTCGAGGTCGAAACTCAGTCTCGGGCAGAAGAAGAGTCAACAGAAGAATCTCTCGTCCTCGACCGTTGCCCAAGTCCAGCCTTCGAAATCTAAACTCTGTCTTTCCCGCCCCTCTAAATATTCACTTCAACCCACTACCACAACATCAACAACAACATCAACAACAACACTCTCCACATCCCCACCCCCACCCCCACCAGCCACATGGCCCATACCCCCCTGCACCCTCTCCCCAGCCGGCCGCCTCATCGTCCTCCGCCGCCGTCCCTTGCCCGCCACCAAAAGCGACGAGGACGTCGAGGCCGTGACGGTCGACGATGCCTTGTTGCGCCAAGTCGTGTATGGCGATCTGCTGAAGCATCAGATGCGCGTGTATAAGAAGAGGGTGGATTGTATTGCTATTCGCGCGGTCACGGGGGATTATGCGTGATGGATGATTAGGCTGGGGTAGGGAGAGAGGGGATTGGGGGAGGGGTGAGGGAAAAGAGGAGAAAGGGGGGTGAGAGTGGTTGAGTATAGTCAAGATTATTGGGGTTTTTTATGGGTAGGAGTTTGCGGGTCGGTGTTGGTGGTATTGCTTTCATATGGGGTTATTGGGTAATCTGGGGGTGATGTTTATATAATGAGGTCTTGTAAATCTACATGGTATCTAGTCTGTTTTTATATTTTCATTTTTTTCCCTTTCTCGCTTCCCTCTTTCTTTCCTCATCCCCGTTCTACAAACTATCAACCAACGAGTCCTATGCCAAATGTTGACAGTTCGGCTAGAGATGGTTAGTACTATGTTGAGTGTGCATGTGATTTATGTTTCAAACGGTGGTGCTGGTGCGAGCGTGGTTAGAGGAGTCGTTGCGTTCATTTGTATGTTGGGTTTAGCGTGGTTGGAATGGTGGTGGTTGATATAAGCGGGTGTGGCTACCGAGGTGTTGATGCATCGTCTCCACTTCACACGTCTTTACAACACCAATTTCTCTGGAATGCGTGTCTGAGTCCGTAGAACTCCCGCCACTGTTAACCAACTACCGCATCAAGTTTACGCGTGTGCAGGCCTTAGAACTTGTACACGTACGGTATCCTTTCCAGAAAGCGCTAGCAGAAAGCGCTAATCCTATGAAGGCACCGCATACACCGGGACTCTGCAAGCTAGGGAAAGCGAATACTAAATTGTTGTACTACTACTTGCCTCCTTAGGCCTAGGTATCATCCTATCTAGCTTCACAATCAGTCTCTAGGTTAACAAGACTTCAACGCTACAAAAAAGTACCCCAAAACAAAGGCCCTTGACTCCTTCCAGTCCGGATCGTACAGCTCCGTTGTCTGCCATACGGTATGGTAAGTACGGTACGCTTGCCAACGCCTGCTGCGACACCATTTTGAAGATCTCTTCTACATCAGATACATATCTCCATGTGCTAAATACCATCTTCATGCACAGCCAGCGTTTCAAGTGACAGACTAGTCTGCCTCGGTCCGAGCGCGGGGAATTAATTTGGCGGAGAGAATGGGCCCCGCTCATCTTGAGCATTTCTGCCCCAGGAAGTCACTATATTCACTGGCATCTGCAGCAGGAAATACAATCGCACATGTACAAATAAATCCCATTTCTGACTTGGCACATGCCTTGTCCTGGACGAGTGACTGGGTTTAAGACTGAACTCCGCTTCGAAAGAGGAATGAATCACTTCGATGCCTTGGATTTAGCGTTCGTCACGGCCCTGATGCATATTGTGGAAAGTCCAAGGCGTCGGCCAAATCGACAATCAATATGAAGGACACCACCAGTCCTTGATGAAGCAGCAATATCGCTCAACGTGTATAAATCTCCCACTCCACCCGCCTACAATCATAAATCACATTACCATCACCACCAACGGGAAACGAAAAACGAAAAACGGGAAATCCCATATACCCACACTCCATCACACCATAGTCCTCAAACCACCCTCCATACCATAAACACAATGAAACTCCCATCCCTCCTCACCACCGCCCTCCTCGCCGCCACCACCGCCGCAACCGCACTCCCCCACCCAGCATCCAGCCCATCCCTCCAACCACGCCAAGACACAGGCTCCTACACCATCCCCGGACTCGGCGCGCGAAAGCGCCAGGTCACCGCTGCCGGGGCCTCGGTGTTTGACCTGGCAATCGCCATGCTGGAGACTGAGCGTATGGATACGGATGTATGTTTCGTGTAACCCCTGGCTCTTCTCTTGTGTTTGTCGAGTGCTTGTGCGGGACTGGGAGGAAGAGATTGTATGGGATGGCTAAAAAGGGGGTTTTGGGAGCTGAGGATTGATAGTATGTCTATGGTGATAACAAACAAGACGACTCGGCAAACTTTGGCATTTTCAAGCAGAATTGGGGTATGTTGAGAGCGTGTTGTGACAGGTTTAGGGGCCAGGAACAGAGTAGTTGGAATAATGGGGCCCTGTTGAAGTATGTGGAGTTTTCTTCTGTTTTTCGTTTCTTCTCCCTTTGTTCCGCTGTATGTTGGAGAAAAGGCATCCGGTATATATTGTGAACGTTTAGACTATTGCTAACTTCCGGCTCTCCAGCTCCGATCTCCAGGCCGATGTAACTTGCCTGAAGCAATGCCAATCCTTCTACGGTATGGATCGTTGGTTAGCCGGGCACCGCAATGGCGCAACTGGGTTGAGTAATCCGAATACACCGGATATCCAGAGTGAGTTTCAACTTTATCCCCTTTCTTTCTTGCGATGATAACTTCTCCCTGTTACTCTTCTTTGGCAGGCATGGGCTAAATCAGAAACTTGTAGATTATGTCAACGGGGTTAGGTATATTGAGCAGCAGTTGTCGACGCAGCCGGGGGGCTTGACGAATGATGTGAGGTACTGGATTTTCGTTGTTCCGATTTGAGGAAAGGGATGGGATGGGCGGGACATATGGGCAATGGGTTTTTTGGGGGTTGGGAATGATGTGATGAAAGTATTGATTAAAGAATCTATAGACGAGAAGCCAAGGTGGCTAGATATAGATATCCCCACTAGTCCCAAATAGGTGTCTCCCAGACAACCCGGGATAGGGGAGTCGCTAATAGTGGTAGGCAGTCACTATAGCTAATACAGGGTAAGCACTATAGCTAATATAGAAATAATAGTCCCCTAAATCTATAGTAATTATAAATATATAAAGAAAAATATCTATATTAGATAGTAAGCTCTAAGATAAGCTAATTAAGTTTCTCTAATATTAGGCGTGGTAGAGCTTTTATGCATATATTAGCTAGGTTCTCTACTAATATAATATATTAGATAGTATAATTATTAGCTAGGTATTATTCTTAGATAAAATAGTAATAAACGTGGATATATTTAGATTATAATATAAGTTTCTAATCTTAAATAAGTAATATAGCTAGCTTATTATTAATTAATAGATAGTATATTAGGGTATCTAGGAGTTTAGAAATAGTATAGTAAGCCTAGATAAGGTAGGAAGTAGTATATAACGCGGCTATATATTCTGCCTTATAGGTGCTTTTAGCTACACAGCTCTGTCTCTTAGAGGACTAGGAGATAATAGAGCTATTAATCTTTAGGATATAGCTAGAGAAGGATTTACTAGTGTCTAGGTTAGATATATATAAGGCGTCTAAATATATTATTATTATAGCTAGGTTTTAGTATATTAGATAGATAGTAATATTAAGGTAATAGTTAGATATTACCTAGATATATTATAATACCTAAAATACTAATTTTAAGTGTAACTCTAAAGGATTTATATTATAGGAGCTAAGAAGCCTAATAGTATATACTAGATCTAGTTAACTTATAACTACTATAAAGTTAATAGAACTAATAATAGATTAGAACTTCTTCTACCTATCCTTATTAACTAGGATATCTAATAGAGTTTATAGTAGAAATAAACTTAGGTTAATAGGCGTATATTAACTATTATAGTCTACTATATTATATTACTAAAGCACTACTTTAATATATATCCTCTAATAGAGCTAGATGCTTTAACTATTTAGATAAATATCTATTTCTAAACCTATAAGTATCTTAGGTTTGCCTATATTGTAAAATTAAAATCTAGTAGTAGTAAGGGTAAGTATAGACTAAATCTATACGTTTATCCTAGCTATAAGGATATTATCTATATAGATCCCTAATACTAGGTGCTCTAAAATAAATATATAAGGGTTAAAGTTAGATTATATAAAGCCCTAACTCTTTAGCTATTCTAATAGTACTATATACTATTCTCTACTAGATTACTTAAGACTATACAGAGTTTTATAGAGATAAAGTGTAGCTTTATCTAGGACTTAGAGTCCTAGTAGTAGTTAGTAATAGATCTTGTGTTTAAGATACCTATTAAGGTAGGCAGCGTTAAAATTAACCTAGTAAAGTTTCTAGCTATAGATAATAGAGAGTAGTAGTAGGATATAAAGGCTATTATATCTAACTACTAGTAAATATATATTATTATAGTTAAATCCTAGCCTCTATAAAAATCCTTATACTACTAGTCTAGCTTTTCTCTTAATAATTTTACCTAACTTATTTTACTTTATATTAAATACCTACCTAGTGCCTATAAGCTTTATACCTTAAGGTATCTAGTAGGGTAGCGCAATCTCCTATATACTATTATCTTTATAGTTAGCAATTTCCTTATCTATTACTAGCTACTATAGGAGAGTAAATAATAGGCTAACTACCTCTATATATATTTATAGGGTATTAACTATATACTATAATATAGTAAATGCTATAAAGAAGATAGATATATTAGCTATAGTATCCTTATTTAGGGTAGTTAAGAATAAGCCTACTATTATATTATAGCCTTAGTATTATAATAGCTTTTTAGTCTAGTAGCTAATATATATAATTGCTATTAGGGTCTATAGTAATATATCCTAAGGCTATAGGTTCTTTTAACTCTTATAGTTAATATTCTTCCTAGGGTAAGGTATAGTAGGGCTACCTATCTATATCTTATATTACAGTAGTATAGAGATATATTCTAGAGTGCTAAGAAGGTTATTAAATATATTAGTTACTCTTAATCTTAGACTTAGAGTTTAGGGAGCAGTTAAAATATTATCCTATCCCCCTATTATCTTATTAAGAACTTTAATAGGAGGTAATATAGATAGCAATTCCTTTAGCTATAGCACTATAATATTTTTATTCTAGAAGGGATATTCCCTAGCACTATAAATCCTATCCTCTAGGATAGGATAGAAGTTCTAAGGCTTTAGGATAAATAGGGTAAATAATATATCCTATAACTCTATAATAATAGCGCGCTCTAGTATATAGAGATAGCTTGTCTAAGTGCTCTAGCTATACCTAATAAAGATATATTACTTAGCGTAGTATAGGAGCTTTATACTAGGTTTTTAGGCCTCTATAGGAATATACACGTAAGCTTAGATACTAAATAGATATAGGCGTTAAATAGAGGGCCTCTTCCTAAAGAGCTATTTATATAGGGAGTAAAGTAGCTTATCTATAGAATATAGTGTAATATTTTTAATAAAGTTTACTAGGACTATAGCTTTAGCCTATAGGAATAAAAGGTTATCTAAAGGGATTATAGTTCTAGTAATCTAGAAAATAGAGTAATTAAATTGCTTAGGAATTCTATTTATTTTATAGTAATATAGTAGCACTAGCTAATAAATAATTCTAAGGTATTTAAAAAACTTCTATAGGTCTTAGCTAATATATTCCCCTCTATTATCTAATTTAAACCTCTTAATAACTAATAATTATAAGTTAGAGCCTTTAGGTTAGAATTAGGTATTAGTATAGGCGATAAAGTCCTTAATAGCTTATAGGGCGTCTGCTTTAAGCTTTAGGAAGTAAATCTATAAATATCTTGTGTAGTTATCTATAAAAGAGATATAGTACTAGGAACTACTAATACTTTTAGTAGGTATCTTCCTAGACAAGTTAGAATAAATAAGTTTAAGTAGCTTAGTAATTAGGGATTCCCTAGAAGATAGCACTTAATATATAGATTTAGATTGTTAGTATATTATTGTAAAGGGCTTAGGCTTATGCCCAAGCCTAGGTCTAACACAAGACGGACTAAGTCCTACACTACTACTAAGCAAACACACTAGACACCTATATAAAAGGCGTAGAGGGCTTACCTCTCCTTTAAGATACTAAATACTATTATTAACGCTTATTATATTCTCCCTTAAGGCTAGTCTATAATATTTTAGTATCTTCTTCTAAATATACTATAATAGTAATAAGAGATAGATGCGCTAGATATTTAGAATAACTAGGTGCAACCTAATATAGTAGAAAGGCTAATATAATAGGTCTATAGATTAATAGAATAATAGGCTTAAGACTCTGCTATAATAGCTATACTATATTAATAGAATAAGGAAATACGCAATTAGATTCTATCCTAACCCTCCTCTAAGCCTGCTAGGTTTAATAATATACTACCTCTGCCCTCTTCTACCTTATACTATAAACCTTTCCTAGTTAGCTTGCTATATAATAGCACTAAGGTAAACTTCTCTTTCTAGTAAATAACTATAGAGTTTAAACTGCGTGTAGACAAGGTCTTTATTAGGGATAAGAAGGCAAGGTTTATATATATTTAGTCCTAGTTATTACCTATAGTCTAGCGCGCTATAGCACTATACTTTAAGGATAGTACACGCAAATATTAGGATATAAGTAGGTTTCTTAACTACCTAGCGTTCTATTATAGTAACTATTATAGCTAGGAGCGCGCCTAAGTTATATTAGAATATTTATATTAGGGCTAAAATTAGCCTTTTATAGAGTTCTTTATAAATTTTGTATAGCTCCTTATATAGTTAGAAGGTTTATACTAGAATAATAAATAGAAGCTTTTATAACTTTAGTAATCTCTTAATAGTTATATACGCTTAGTTTCCCTTAATAGGGGAGTCTCTAGGACAAACTATAACGTAGCTATAGAGAAATATAAGACAATTATAGTAGATATTAAAATAGCCTCTCTAAAACTAGGCTTTCTTTAGGCTAGTAAGTCTAAGGAACCCTAGTAGAAGTCTAACTTAGATTAGGACAGCAATATAAATATAGTAGAAGTAGTAGCCTTATTAAGTGCACCTACTAAACTACTAATATTATATCCTAACTAGATCCTATAGGACCTGTTTAATATATAGAAACTAGCAAAGGTCTACACCTAGTGTAAATAGGGTAGTTATTTTATATATACATGCCCTAATACCCTATTACTATAACTAGTAGGTATTAAGATAGTTATAGTATTAGCAAGCGGCCCTAATTTAGGAAACTAGCTACCCCTAACTTTAGGCTAAGTTAGGGGTATAAGGAGGACACTATAATAGAGGAATTATTAATAATAGAGGCTATTAAGTGTCCTCTAGATATTAAGGCTAGGCTAAATAATCCTCCTTTCTTTATTCTCCTCCTCCTAAGTAGAGTAGAGAATATGTAAGTAATAGTTAATTTAGGGTGCTAGTATTTTAGTGTAGTTAAGGAAAAGTTAATAAGATAGATTAGTAGGAACTTTATTAATATTCCCCTGCGACCCTTATAATATACCTAGGGAATTACTAAGGGTACAAGAATTTTATAGTTAGTAGTATTAGACTATAATTTAGATAGTTAGCGGTCTTAGCTTCTAGCTTATATAGTACCTAGTCTCTCCTATTAACTAATACTAGGTAGACTATAGCTATATAGAGAGGGCGTTATTATAGATATTCTATAAGGTAAATTAATAATTAGGAAAGTAGGAAATATAGTAGTATAAGAGAGCAGGAGACGTCTATATTCTACCTGTATCTCTACTATCTTAGGTTTAGTTATAGCAGGGTTACTAAGTTAAGGATCCTAATAGGAAGATATATAGGTATAAATTCTTATAACAAATATACTAGATATTTTATAAGTAATATATAACTTGTGCCTAATAAAATATCTAGGAAGTGTTAGTAAGGGAGGTCCTAATAATATACACACTATCTATATTGCTAGTAATATAGTTCCCTATAAACCTAAGTATAAAACTAGAAAGATAAAGTTGCTACTAGAACTGCAAGAGTTTAAAGACCTATTTAACAAAGAGTTAGCAAGTAGTTTACTACCTTATTAAGGTAGTATAGATTACTATATTTAGTTAATAACCCTCCTAGATAGAACCTAGCCTAACCCCCTATAAGGTCCCCTGTACCCTATATTACGTAACTAATTACTAGAACTAAGAATATAACTTACTAGATTAATAGATAAGGGCTAGATCTAAGCAAGCTCTTCTATAGCTAGAGCTCTAGTATTACTAGTAAAGAAGCTATTAGGTGGTTAGCGCCTTTATATAGATTACTAGATACTTAATAGCATAATAATATTAGACTAATACCTACTACTACTTATTAAGGAAACTTTACGCACACTATCTAGTGTAAGTTAGTTTATAAAAGTAGATATTTACGCTACCTTTTATAAAGTTAGAATAGTAGAAGGTTATAAGTCCTTAATAGCTTTCTACACCTAGTTTAGGTTATATAAATAGTTAGTATATCTATTTAGTCTTAGTAGTGCGCTATCTACTTTCTAATAATATATTAATACTATACTTATAGAGTTACTTAGATTATATATAATAGCCTACCTTAATAATATCCTAATTTATTTAGGAGGAGACTAGTTTAACTATATAAGAAAAGTAAAGTGTATACTTACGCTATTAAAAGAAGTAGGACTATACCTAGACTTAGAGAAATATACTTTTAGTATTAAGGAGGTACGCTACCTAGGCTATATTATTAAGGCAGGCAAATTACTTAGACCTAACCCTAAAAAGCTTAGGGTAGTATAGGAATAGGAATCCCCTAGGAATATAAGAGAGGTAAGGAGTTTTCTAGGTTTTACTAACTTCTACTATAATTTTATTATAAAGTTTTCTAAAGTAGTAGCACCTTTAAACTAACTAACTAGGAGGAATACCCTATTCTAATAGGGAGAGGAAGAATAAAGTGCATTTAATGCGCTAAAAAAGGCGTTTATATTAGGACTAGTATTAATATAATAGGACCTAGCTAAAGAAATATTATTAGAAGTAGACTATTTAGGATATACTCTTAGGGGTTGCTTATTGCAAAAAGTTAGGGGCGTCTAGCGCCTAGTTGCTTACTACTCTATAGCACTAACGCTAGAGAGACAAAACTATACTATATATAACAAGGAATTACTTACTATTATTAAGTGTCTTAAAAGTTAGTTAGTAGAGTTATAGAGTATTTATAAGCTATTTATAATATTTATAGACTATAAAAACTTAGAGTACTTTACTAGCCTTTAAAACTTAAGCAAGTAATAGTACTACTAGGCAGAGGAACTTTTAAAATATTAGTACATCCTATAGTATAGGCCTAGCTATCTTATAGGATAACCTAATACCTTAAGTAGATAACTATAAGATTTAAACTCCCCTAAAGCAATACTATAGTTAGTAATACGCCCTAAATTAATTTAGGTTATAGTATTAGAAGTAGAGGAGGCGTCTAACTTACTAAAGGGCGCTAGCCTCTTTGCTAACCTGCATATATAGATACTATAGGACAAAGCAGTACTAGAAGATAAGATATACTAAGTACGTCTTAATGTAGTTTAGAAAGGCGCTAGGTCTTTCCTAGTTTTAGCTAATATAAAGTAATAAATTAGGGACTATATAATTAGCGCACATGGCACTTTGCTCTAGAGGGGTGTTATTTAGTTACTAATATAGGAACCCCTTATAACTACTATTATATAGCAAGTATATAAATTAGGTTTAGTAGAATATCTAGGAAAGAATATAATATTTTAAATACTACGCTATAACTATTATTAGAATAGAATATTAAGAGATATTACGTGGTATATTTAAAACTACTATTATTATAGTGCCTATATCTCCTAGAAGCGCTAATAGGGTCTATTATAACCTATACTAGTTGCGTTATAATACTAGTCCTAAATATCTATAGATTTTATAGTTAACCTACCTATAAAAGATAATAGCAAACCCTAGTCCCTATTAGTTATTACTAATAGATTATCTAAATATGTTTAGCTTAAAGTAATAGTCTCTATAGTAGTAGATTATTATATAAGGATCTTCTAGGACAACTAGTAGTAGTTCTAGGGCTTCCTATCCTCTATTATTACTAACTAAGGTTTAGACTAGTTAGGATCCTTTTAGATAATATTATACTAGATAATAAAGATAAACTAGTTACTATCTACTATATACCACCCCTAGATAGATAGCGGGATAGAGCGGGCAAACTAAGAAGTGTAGGCTATTCTATGTATAATAGTATGCTTTAAGCAGACTAACTAGCCTAATTACCTACTAGCCTGCTAACTTGCACTTTGTTATAGACTGGCCTTAAGGGAGAATGCAATAAGCGTTAATAATAGTATTTAGTATCTTAAAGGAGAGGTAAGCCCTCCACGCCTTTTATATAGGTGTCTAGTGTGTTCGCTTAGTAGTAGTATAGGACTTAGTCTATCTTATATTAGACCTAGGCTTAGGTATAAGCCTAAGCCCTTTATATACCCCCTAACCTTCCCCTATAAACTATTGTAAAATTGTCTTTCTTAGGGTCTAGGGTTATATCTTTATCCTCTATAATCTATATTAGGCTTTATTACTATATTTTTTAGTTTTATTATTATATCTTTATATTCCTTCCTAATTTATAACAGGCCTATATATTAAGTAGTATACATGTGTGGCGTCTATACGCTTATTTTAGCACCCTACTATAAAAGTTCTAATATAGCTATCCTACCCTACTATAAGTTTCTTACACTTACTTTATTATATAGTAGATTTTCCCTACTAATTAGTCTTATCTCTACTCCTTTTCTATTAGTCTAGCCTATATAGCCTTTATTATATCTCTATCTACTACTACTAGTACTAGTAGTAGGGAACTACTATAAGATAGTTAGACCCTATACTAGGCCTACTAAGATAAGGTGTGTACTTCCTATATTCTCCTAATATATCCTATACTAACTTTTGCTTAGTATATATCTCCCTAAACCTAGCTACTTAGTAGCTTTATTATTTCTAGTAACTTAGATAATAAGGAGTATAATAGTAGTTTTATAAAGCCGCTTCCCTATAATTAGTATATTAACTAACTCTATCTCTTTAGTAAGTATAACTATTAGGAGGGTAGTAGTAAGTTCTTCCTAATTTTTATATTCTTTATAGTAAGCTCTAACTATATCTAGGGCGTTTATATAAGTCTTGTTATTATAGTTATAAAACCTATACTAGGTTAGAGGCTATTCTTACTAATAATCCTAACGTCTACTAAGCCCTTTATAACTAGCTTTAGATTTATTATAGTTACTAGGAGGATTACCTCTATATTGCGAAGAAAGGGACCCTTAGGACCTTTATAGGAAAACCTACTAAAGGCACTTACTACTAGTTTGTGCTACAATTCTACTAGCTCTGCTATTAGTTTAAGGATCTTATATTAAGGGCCTAAACTAATAACACTATTACTCTACTTGCCTCCTCTACCTACTTGCGCGCCTATAATTAGTACTAGCTTAGTGCTATTATTCCCTCTACTACTAGTACTCTAGTATTTCTACTATAATCTACTATTACGCCCTTATATAGCAGTTATAGTAACAACAATATTATATAGCTTGCTACTACTGCTAGTATTACCTTCTAGCGTATTAACTAGTGTATAAATAAGACTTAGGCCTAAACTAACCTTTATATTAATAGGCTTAAGAGTGCTACTAAGCGCACTACCTAAGGTATTAAGACTCTTATTATTAGTATTAGTTTTCCCTTATTCCCTTTATATCTATTCTAACGTTTATTTTCTTTAGGCCTAGGGTGCTACGCGTTAGTAAGCTATTAAAGCACTACCCTCCTCCTAACGCTACTACTACTACTACTCGTACTTGTTAACTAAGTCCTCCCCTACCTGCGCCACGCGCAAGCGTTACTGCTATTGCTAAGAGATATAAAGGTGTTAGAATAACATAAACAATAGTTTAGGGGGGGCTAGGGAGGGGTTAGTTGTAGATAGTAATAGTATAGATATTAGAGTGTTATTAGGATAAATAAAAGATATCTCTAATACTTTTCTACTTCTTAATTGTAATAAAGGTCTAAGTTATTATTTTAGTTTCCTTTTACCCTTACCTCCTAGCTTTTGTGCGTATTAGGCTATTATTATGCGTAGCATCCCTATACTATTCCTTAAACCTATCTAGAGCCTTAGTATCCTACACTACCTCTAGTAGGTGCTATATTAGATTAATATACCCCTTTTATTTTACTAGGACTTAACACTTTCCTTTTTCTCTTGCGTTCTTTATATAAAGGATCTCTTCTACTTCCTATTTATCTAGTATTATATCTTTATTTTCTAGGGTAACTATTAGACCTAGTTATAAGTCCTAAAGCTTCTAGCTTAGTAGTAGGTTATTAGTAGCTCTCTCTAGTAGATCTATATACACAGTCTTATATAAGTTCCCTAGTAAGTCTAACACTACTATAAGTAGAGTAGGGACTTCTATTACTTTATACTTAACCTATAGCTAGTTAAACTTTTTACTTAGTTAGTTTATCTTTATATTATATATTATAAACTAAACTATATTACCTTTTAAGAACTTTTTAGCTAGGCGTTAAGACTAGTTTATTACTTCCTATTATTATTACTATTAGAATATAATAGTAGCTTACGCTAGCTCTACACCCCTCTATAGGTGTAATAAGAATGTTATAGCTTCTCTATAAGGATTCTTAGGCTTTACTAGTAGTAATATTATCTTTTATAGCGTGTCTATAGTATACCTATTTAAAAGTAGATTTAGGCTAACACTAGTTATACTAGAGTCCCTATTATTAAGTGTAAGTTAGTAGGCTAGTAGGTAATTAGGCTAGTTAGTCTGCTTAAAGCATACTATTATGCGCAGAATAGCCTGCACTTCTTAGTTTGCCTGCTCTATCCTGCTGTCTATCTAGGGGTGGTATGCAGTAGACAGTAACTAGTTTATCTTTATTATCTAGTATAATATTGTCTAGAAGGATCCTAACTAGTCTAAACCTTAGTTAGTAATAATAGAGGATAGGAAGCCCTAGAACTACTACTAGTTATCCTAGAAGATCCTTATATAATAATCTACTACTATAGAGACTATTACTTTAAGCTAAACATATTTAGATAATCTGTTAGTAATAACTAATAGGGACTAGGGTTTGCTATTATCTTTTGTAGGTAGGTTAACTATAAAATCTATAGATATTTAGGACTAGTATTATAACGCGACTAGTATAGGTTATAATAGACCCTATTAGCGCTTCTAGGAGATATAGGTACTATAATAATAGTAGTTTTAAATATACTACGCAACGTCTCCTAATATTCTATCCTAATAATAGTTATAGCGCAGTATTTAAAATATTATATTCTTCCCTAGATATCCTACTAAACCTAATTTATATGCTTGCTATATAATAGTAGTTATAAGGGGTTCCTATATTAGTAACTAAATAACACCCCTTTAGAGTAAAGTGCTGTATGCACTAATTATATAGTCCCTAATTTGTTGCTTTGTGTTAGCTAAAACTAGGAAAGACCTAGCGCCTTTCTAAACTATATTAAGACGTACTTAGTATATCTTATCTTCTAGTACTACTTTGTCCTATAGTATCTATATATATAGGTTAGCAAAGAGGCTAGCGCCCTTTAGTAACTTAGACGCCTCCTCTACTTCTAATACTATAACCTAAATTAATTTAGGGCGTATTACTAACTATAGTGTTGCTTTAGGGGAGTTTAAATCTTATAGTTATCTACTTAAGGTATTAGGTTATCCTATAAGATAGCTAGGCCTATACTATAGGATGTACTAATATTTTAAAAGTTTCTCTGCCTAGCAGTATTATTACTTACTTAAGCTTTAAAGGCTAGTAAAGTACTCTAAGTTTTTATAGTCTATAAATATTATAAATAGCTTATAAACGCTCTATAACTCTACTAACTAACTTTTAAGACACTTAATAATAGTAAGTAATTCCTTGTTGTGTATAGTATAGTTTTATCTCTCTAGTATTAGTGCTATAGAGTAGTAAGCAACTAGGCGCTAGACGCCCCTAACTTTTTATAATAAGTAACCCTTAAAAGTATATCCTAAATAGTCTGCTTCTAATAATATTTCTTTAGCTAGGTCCTATTATATTAATACTAGTCCTAATATAAACGCCTTTTTTAGCGTATTAAATATACTTTATTCTTTCTCTTTATATTAGAATAGGGTATTCCTCCTAGTTAGTTAGTTTAAAGGTGCTGCCACTTTAGAAAACTTCGCGATAAAATTATAGTAGAAGTTAGTAAAACCTAGAAAACTTCTTACCTCTCTTATATTCCTAGGGGATTCCTATTCCTATACTATCCTAAGCTTTTTAGGGTTAGGTCTAAGTAATTTACCTACCTTAATAATATAGCCTAGGTAGCATACCTTCTTAACACTAAAAGTATATTTCTCTAAGTCTAGGTATAGTCCTACTTCTTTTAATAGTATAAGTACACGCTTTACTTTTTCTATATAGTTAAACTAGTCTCCTCCTAAATAAATTAGGATATTATTAAGGTAGGCTATTATATATAATCTAAGTAACTCTATAAGCGTAGTATTAATATATTATTAGAAAGTAGATAGCGCACTACTAAGACTAAATAGATATACTAACTATTTATATAACCTAAACTAGGTGTAGAAAGCTATTAAGGACTTATAACCTTCTACTATTCTAACTTTATAAAAGGTAGTGCAAATATCTACTTTTATAAACTAACTTATACTAGATAGTATACGTAAAGTTTCCTTAATAAGTAGTAGTAGGTATTAGTCTAATATTATTATACTATTAAGTATCTAGTAATCTATATAAAGGCGCTAACTGCCTAATAGCTTCTTTACTAGTAATACTAGAGCTCTAGCTATAGAAGAGCTTACTTAGATCTAGCCCTTGTCTATTAATCTAGTAAGTTATATTCTTAGTTCTAGTAATTAGTCACGTAATATAGGGTATAGGGGACCCTATAGGGGGTTAGGCTAGGTTCTATCTAGGAGGGTTATTAACTAAATATAGTAATCTATACTACCTTAATAAGGTAGCAAACTACTTACTAACTCTTTGTTAAACAGGTCTTTAAACTCTTATAGTTCTAGTAGTAACTTTATCTTTCTAGTTTTATACTTAGGTTTATAAAGAACTATATTACTAGTAATATAGATAGTGTATATGTTATTAGGACCTCCCTTACTAATACTTTCTAGATATTTTATTAGGTGTAAGTTATATATTACCTATAAAATATCTAGTATATTTATTATAAAAATTTATACCTATATATCTTCCTATTAGGATCCTTAACTTAGCAACCCTACTATAACTAAACCTAAGATAGTAGAGATACAGGTAGGATATAGACGTCTTCTACTCTCTTGTACTACTATATTTCCTGCCTTCCTAATTATTAATTTGCCTTATAGAATATCTATAACAACGCCCTCTCTGCATAGCTATAGTCTGCCTAGTATTAGTTAATAGGAGAGACTAGGTACTATATAAGCTAGAAGCTAAGACTACTAACTATCTAAATTATAGTCTAATACTACTAACTATAAAATTCTTATACCCTTAGTAATTCCCTAGGTATATTATAAGGGTCGCAGGGGAATATTAATAAAGTTCCTACTAATCTATCTTATTAACTTTTCCTTAACTACACTAAAATACTAGCACCCTAAATTAACTATTACTTACATATTCTCTACTCTACTTAGGAGGAGGAGAATAAAGAAAGGAGGATTATTTAGCCTAGCCTTAATATCTAGAGGACACTTAATAGCCTCTATTATTAATAATTCCTCTATTATAGTGTCCTCCTTATACCCCTAACTTAGCCTAAAGTTAGGGGCAGCTAGTTTCCTAAATTAGGGCTGCTTGCTAATACTATAACTATCTTAACACCTACTAGTTGTAGTAATAGGGTATTAGGGCATGCACGTATAAAATAACTACCCTATCTACACTAGGTGCAGACCTTTGCTAGTTTCTATGCATTAAATAGGTCCTGTAGGATCTAGTTAGGACGTAATATTAGTAGTTTAGTAGGTGCACTTAATAAGGCTACCACTTCTACTATATTTATATTGCTATCCTAATCTAAGTTAGACTTCTACTAGGGTTCCTTAGACTTACTAGCCTAAAGAAAGCCTAGTTCTAGAGAGGCTATTTTAATATCTACTATAATTGTCTTATATTTCTCTATAGCTACGTTATAGTTTATCCTAGAGACTCCCCTATTAAGGGAAACTAAGCGCATATAACTATTAAGAGATTACTAAAGTTATAAAAGCTTCTATTTATTATCCTAGTATAAACCTCCTAATTATATAAGAAGCTATATAAAATTTATAAAGAACTCTATAAAAGGCTAATTTTAGCCCTAATATAGGTATTCTAACGCGACTTAGGCGCGCTCCTGCCTATAATAGTTACTATAATAGAATACTAGGTAGTTAAGAAACCTGCTTATATCCTAATATTTACGTGTACTATCCTTAAAGTATAGTGCTATAGCGCGCTAGACTATAGGTAATAACTAGGACTAAATATATATAAACCTTACCTCCTTATTCCTAATAAAGACCTTGTCTGCACGCAGTTTAAACTCTATAGTTATTTACTAGGAGGAGAAGTTTGCCTTAGTACTATTATATAGTAAGCTAACTAGGAAAGGTTTATAGTATAAGGTAGGAGAGGGCAGAGGTAGTATATTATTAAACCTAGCGGGCTTAGAGGAGGGTTAGGATAGAATCTAATTACGTATTTCCTTATTCTATTAATATAGTATAGCTATTATAGTAGAGTCTTAAGCCTATTATTCTATTAATCTATAGACCTATTATATTAGCCTTTCTACTATATTAGGTTGCACCTAGTTATTCTAAATATCTAGCGCATCTATCTCTTATTACTATTATAGTATATTTAGAAGAAGATACTAAAATATTATAGACTAGCCTTAAGGGAGAATACAATAAGCGTTAATAATAGTATTTAGTATCTTAAAGGAGAGGTAAGCCCTCTACGCCTTTTATATAGGTGTCTAGTGTGTTCGCTTAGTAGTAGTGTGGGACTTGGTCTGTCTTGTGTTAGACCTAGGCTTAGGCATAAGCCTAAGCCCTTCACACACTTAATAATAGGGACTCTAGTATAACTAGTATTAGCCTAAATCTGCTTTTAAATAGGTATACTATAGATACGCTACAAAAGATAATATTACTACTAGTAAAGCCTAAGAATCCTTGTAGAGAAGCTATAATATTCTTGTTACACCTATAGAGGGGTGTAGAGCTAGCGCAAGCTGCTATTACGTTCTAATAGTAATAATAATAGGAAGTAATAAACTAGTCTTAACGCCTAGCTAAAAAGTTCTTAAAAGGTAATATAGTTTAGTTTATAATATATAATATAAAGATAAACTAACTAAGTAAAAAGTTTAACTAGCTACAGGTTAAGTATAAAGTAATAGAAGTCCCTACTCTACTTATAGTAGTGTTAGACTTACTAGGGAACTTGTATAAGACTATATATATAGATCTACTAGAAAGAGCTACTAATAACCTACTACTAAGCTAGAAGCTTTAGGACTTATAACTAGGTCTAATAGTTACCCTAGAAAATAAAGATATAACGCTAGATAAATAGGAAGTAGAAGAGATCCTTTATATAAAGAATATAAGAGGAAAAGGAAAGTGTTAAGTCCTAGTAAAATAGAAGGGGTATGTTAATCTAATATAGCACCTGCTAGAGGTAGTGTAGGATACTAAGGCTCTAGATAGGTTTAAGGAATAGTATAAGGATGCTGCGTATAATAATAGCCTAATATATATAAAAGCTAGGAGGTAAGGGTAAAAGGAAACTAAAATAATAACTTAGACCTTTGTTATAATTAAGAAGTAGAAAAGTATTAGAGATATCTTTTATTTATCCTAATAACACTCTAAGTAAGTGCCCTGCTACTAAAGCTTTATAATATAGCTAATAATTAGGTAGTAGTATCTATACTATTACTATCTATAACTAACCCCCCTTTAGCCCCCCCTAAACTATTGTTTATATTATTCTAACGCCTTTGCGTCTCTTAGTAATAGTAGTAACGCTTACGCGTAGTATAGGTAGGGGAGGACTTAGTTAATAAGTATAAGTAGTAGTAGTAGCGGCGTTAGGAGGAGGGTAGTGCTTTAATAGCTTGCTAACACGTAGTACCCTAGGCCTAAAGAAAATAAATATTAGAATAGATATAAAGGGAATAAGGGAAAACTAATACTAATAATAAGAGTCTTAATACCTTAGGTAGTGCGCTTAGTAGCGCTCTTAAGCCTATTAATATAAAGGTTAGTTTAGGCCTAAGTCTTATTTATACGCTAGTTAATACGCTAGAAGGTAATACTAGTAGTAGTAGCAAGCTATATAATATTATTATTACTATAACTACTATATAAGGGTGTAATAGTAGATTATAGTAGAAATACTAGAGCACTAGTAGTAGAGGGAATAATAGTACTAAGCTAGTACTAATTATAGGCGCGCAAGTAGGTAGAGAGGGTAAGTAGAGTAATAGTATTATTAGTTTAGGCCCTTAATATAAGATCCTTAAACTAATAATAGAGCTAGTAGAATTATAGCATAAACTAGTAGTAAGTGCCTTTAGTAGGTTTTCCTATAAAGGTCCTAAGGGTCCCTTTCTTTATAATATAGAGGTAATCCTCCTAGTAACTATAATAAAACTAAAGCTAGTTATAGAGGGCTTAGTAGATATTAGGATTATTAGTAAGAATAGCCTCTAACCTAGTATAGGTTTTATAACTATAATAATAAGACTTGTATAAACGCTCTAGATATAGTTAGAGCTTGCTATAAAGAATATAAAAATTAGGAAGAACTTACTACTACCCTCCTAATAGTTATACTTGCTAAAGAGATAGAGTTAGTTAATATACTAATTATAGGGAAGCGGCTTTATAAAACTACTATTATACTCCTTATTATCTAAGTTACTAGAAATAATAAAGCTACTAAGTAGCTAGGTTTAGGGAGATATATACTAAGCAAAAGTTAGTATAGGATATATTAGGAGAATATAGGAAGTACGCACCTTATTTTAGTAGGCCTAGCGCAGGGTCTAACTATCTTATAGTAGTTCCCTACTACTAGTACTAGTAGTAGTAGATAGAGATATAATAAAGGCTATATAAGCTAGACTAATAGAAAAGGAGTAGAGATAAGACTAATTAGTAGGGAAAATCTACTATATAACAAAGTAAGTGTAGGAAACTTATAGTAGGGTAGGATAGCTATATTAGAACTTTTATAGTAGGGTGCTAAAATAAGCGTATAGATACTATACGCGTGTACTACTTAATATATAGGCCTGTTATAAATTAGGAAGGAATATAAAGATATAATAATAAAACTAAAAAATATAGTAATAAAGCCTAATATAGATTATAGAGGATAAAGATATAACCCTAGACCCTAAGAAAGACAATTTTACAATAGTTTATAGGGGAAGGTTAGGGGGTATATAAAGGGCTTAGGCTTATACCTAAGCCTAGGTCTAATATAAGATAGACTAAGTCCTATACTACTACTAAGCGAACACACTAGACACCTATATAAAAGGCGTGGAGGGCTTACCTCTCCTTTAAGATACTAAATACTATTATTAACGCTTATTGCATTCTCCCTTAAGGCTAGTCTATAACAATTATATATAAAAAGTTTTCTAGTTAAGGTAGTACTAATTTACTATTAGTAAACACCTATAATAGGTTTAGTATATTTAGGTGTCCTATAGCCTTATAGAATTTCTAATATAACCTAAATTATATATCCTTTACCTTTATTACTACTACTATTCCTATTATCTATATTATAAATATATAACTATATATTAGAGATTAGGAGGTAGGCGTTAGCAAAGGGCTTAGTACTATATAGGAAGTTACTATTAGAGGCTTAATATAGGAGGATATGCTTATAAGTAGCGTATTTATAGGTAGATATAGTAGAGCTTCTATCTATATTTAAATAAGACTATTAATATATCTAGCCTATAGTGTGTATATTCTATATTATAATAGGTAAAGGTTATCCTTTTTAGCGTAGAGCTTAAAATCTAGGTAGCAAATATACGTCTATAAGAATAGCTAAGTACTAAAAGGTTTAGTGCTATAAAGCATGTTTATTAGTTTAGCTACCTTAGTAGATCTATTAGGGAGTCTATATTATAATCTAACTATCCTGCTACCTTATATAGGTAATTTAATGCCGCTAGCGATAGTAATTATACCTATTCTAGGAACAAGGAATATAAAGTTTTCTATACTACCTAATATATACTTTAAGGCACTAGTGTTAAATAGCTATATAGGTAGGTTAGCAATAGTTAGTTTTTTAATAGTAGTATAAGCACTTACTAATTTTCTTAGGCGTTTACTATTTATATTTATTATTAGTAGAGACTCTATAAGATTAATATAATAAATAGTGTAGCTAATAACTATAGTTAAGCTATTATTATCTAAATTATTAGTATTGTTAGTAGTAGTATTATATGCCTTCTATTATTTAGTAGGCTAGTATATCTTATCCTTAGTCTTGTAACAATAAGGCAGAATTGCCTGCCTATTGTTCCATGCCGAGTCAGGCCTAATAAAGGCCCGACTCACTAATATATATAGAGAACAGCTCGCCTATAGTTAGGATAGGTATGTTCTTCTTATCCTTTCGTACAAGACCTATAGGTGTAGGAATCTTATCCTTTTCTGTACAGACGCGCACTCCTATATGCCTTTAAGTTGTATAGGATACCTTTTAGATGCCCTACCTACCTAAGTTGTTACATTACAAGAAGAACATTATCCTAGCTAGTGACGGTATTTAAGAATATCGCACTTGTTGTTATTTAAGCTACTAATTTAGTTCTAGTAGCTACCTAACCCTGTAACTCCACAGTTAGAATAGCTATTAGAACTTCTAATAACTAAAGCCTATAGGTTTAGACTTCTAGACCTATAGGTAGTGCTAGATTACCTTTAGAAAAATCGCGTTAGATTGCGTTAAGGTAGAGACCTAGAGACTACTAAAAGCCTAGAGGAATTAGAGGCAAAGCTAATATCCTCCTATAACCAAACCCCCTAAAAGAAAAGAAAAGATTTATTATTCTTATTAACTACAAAATGTTAGATAAAGGTAAAGGAAGGGTATCTAGTTTAGCTGCTTTTAAAAGCCTATTCACTAATAGAAAGAAATTAGATAAGGAGGACTTGATTAACAACGCCCTCCTAGAAGGACCCTCTTCCTATCTGTCTCTTAAGGTACCTTAGGCTCCTAGGAAATCTTAAAGCAACACCTCCCTTAAAGATAAATACATATTAACCCTATCTAAAAAGGAGAGGTTAGAAGAATAAGTTAAGCAACTTACTAATTAGTTATATAACACCTCCCTCTATAAGGAGATATAGGGTACTACCTAACCTAGCTAGTCTTTAGCTTCTATATTAAACCCTATAGTGTATACTATAAAAGCTAAGAGATAATCTAAAAAGACGCTAAATATCTCCACACTTAGTAATAGTGCTAATCCCACTTTTAGATAATAGCAAGCATCTATTTAGGATAGGCTAGAGATTAACGCTAATTACTACCCCTCTTCTAGAGCTTAGATAGCGTTAGTCTAGGGACACTGCTTAGGACTAGCAAGAGAATACTTAGAGCCACGTTACCTATCTAATTCCCTAAGTCTTTAATTCTAAAAAGCTAAGGAAATAATTACCCTCCTTTAAACTTACTTTATTACTAGAAATAAGATAGCTAAGAGTTAGACTACATTTAACCGCCTGTACATAACTAATATAGAGACGTTCCCTGCTTTTAAGTTATAATTCTAGAGTCTTGCTATTAGAGGAGAAGTACCCTAATTAGAGTAGTATTACTACCTCTAGATAAAGATTACACCTTCCCTAAGGATGCCAAACCTTGCTTTCTAATAGAATTAGCATAATAATTTCAAGACTATAGTAGATTATCTTACTGCTTTTAATATAGAACACTACCTATACCCTACCTTGTCTGCTCCTCCCTAGACTACTCTGTTATCTAGAAAAGGACTAACCCCCTTCTAACACTCTAGAAACCAGTCCTATTTAGACGCTAATTAGAAACCCTATAATAGACCTTTAATAGCTAAACCTTATGTGCCCTACTTGCAATAATAAGGCACTACCCCTTAAAATAATTAACCCCTATCTACTACGCCAGCCACTCCTAGCGCTACCACGCTAGGAACCCCTGTAACTTGCTATAATTATAGAAAGCCTAGGCACTTCTCTAGTAACTGCCCTAAACCCCCTAGGATTTAGGCTATAGATATAGAATAGGTTGTTAAAAATTCTAAGGAAGAAGATACCGCTGAATTAACTAATTCAGATAGCTATTAGATAGGAAACAACGACGCCTAGGAGGATCCTCCTTCCTAGGCCTAACTTAATATAACCTGTTAAACCTTTCCTTAACTAAATTATTTATTAGTTCCTATTTACTTGCATGTATAACCCTATGCCTTAATAGATCTAGTGTTTAACTAAACGCTTTAGTAGATACTAGGGCCTAAGGTTACTTATTTCTTAATTTAAAAATTGCTTATAATATCTCTTCTACGCTTAGGGTACCTATCTAAAAGCTACTATATAAGCTTACTATTAAAGGGTTCTAGGATTAAATTACCTCCCTAGTTGCCTACTACATTCAGCTTCACATAATAGTTAGTGGCTAAAAGGTTCACAACTACCCCTTTGTAATAGTAGACTTAGGTTCTTAGGATTGTATTATTAGACAACACTAGCTAAAATAGTTCTAAATCCTAATTAATACAGATAAATATTAACTAATCTAGCCAGAGAAATATCCTCTAACCTACAACCCCACCCCTCCTATTCTAGTACAACTCTACTAGCAAGTGCTATCTACTCTAGTTACCTATAATATCTTGCAAAGAGACGCCCTTTAGGATTAAGAGGAGAACTAGAACTAAAACAGTCCTAGTTTAATTAATAGGATACGTAGTATACTTAAAATTCTAGCTGCTTATAGGGCTGCTACTAAACCTATCACGCTACCTACCCTAGTCTAATCGCTAACTGTTACCCTACCCGCAAAATTCTAAATTGCTACTATTTCTGCTAATGCTTTCTATTTTAATATAAAAAAATCTTCTAATAAATTCTTTACTACTAGCCTGTATAAGATTAAGCGTAGGATCCAAACCCTATCTAAATAGGATACTCTTAACCACCGCTTATTAGATTAGAAGCTCCTATCTAACTATAACTCCTATTAGGACGTCTTTAACAAGGCTAAGGCTAACAAACTTCTAGTCTACTAGCCTTATAACTATAAGATAGTCCTAGAGGAACCCCTTCTAAACTACTAGAGTCCCCTCTATTATTAAAATGCTAAGGAACTCTAGGCTACTAAGGAATATGTATAAGAGCACCTATAGAAAGGTTTTATTAAGACTAGTTAGAGCCTATTTACCTCTCCTATCCTATGCGTTAAGAAGCTAAATAGAGGCCTTAGGATCTATATAGATTACTATAAGCTTAACAGCTTAACGCAAAAGGACGCGTATCTAATACCCTATATAGACAATCTATTATCCTAGCTAGCTAAAGCAAAAATCTTTACTAAGCTAGATATTTGTGCTACCTTTAATAAGATCTAAATAGACCCTAACTTAGAGGAGTACACTACTTTCCGCACTAGATATAGTACCTATAAATACAAAGTCCTACTATTTAGGCTATATAACAGACTAGCAACCTATTAGCGTTATATAAATAATATACTAATAGATTATTTAGATAACTTCTACATCACCTATCTAGATAATATCCTAATCTACTCTAAAAACCTTACTACTTACAAGGACTATATTAAAAAAGTCCTTAAGCGTCTTTGTTCTGCTGGATTACAGGCTAATATTAAGAAAAGCAAATTCTATACAACCTGTACCTGTTACCTTAGCTATATCCTAACTAACAAAGGCTTAGAGGTAGACCCTAACAAAGTTAAAGTACTCTAAAACTAGTCTACTTCTAAGACAATAACTAGAGTAAAGTCCTTCCTAGGATTTACTAGATTCTACTAGCAATTTGTGGAAAACTTCTCTAAGATAGCTAAGCCCTTAACTACCCTCTAGAGTCCTGCTACCCTATTTGTATAGACTTTGGAATACTAACAAGCCTTTAACTAGCTTAGGAATGCCCTGCTAGCAATCCTAAGCTTAGCTTACTTCTATCCTAAGTACCCTCTAAAACTAGAGACAGACGCCTCTAATAGAGTTATTGCAGCTATCCTCTTATAGGAGCATCCTAATAGGAAATAGTACCCTGTATCCTTCTTTAGTTAGACCCTTACTAGTTCTAAACTTAATTAGGAAATCTATAACAAAGAATTGTTTATAATAATCTGCGCCTTTAAGAAATAGCGTGCTAACCTAATAAGTACTTAGCACCTTATTAGAGTATACACAGATTATAGAGTACTAGAGTACTTTATATCTACTAAAGTCCTTAGTGCTAGGCAAGCTAGATAGCTAGAGGTTATAAGTCCCTTTAACTTCTAAATTAAGTATACTCCTAGATCTTACAACGCCTAAGTGGATATCCTAAGTAGAAGGGAACAGGATATAGTTAACCTTAAGACTACGCAAAGGGATAATTGCTTATAAGTAATAATCTCCCTAGACAGGTTACACCCCTAAATTAACTCTAACTTAGCGCAAGACTACCTAGCTAAGCATTCCTTACTAATCCTTACTTTAATTATAGCAGTTTAGAACCCTATAACTCTTAGATCCCTAGAACTTATTAAAACTCTTCTCTAAGAAAATAGGTCCTTATTCCTAATAGAAAGATTAGAGTTACCTAAGCACTATTAGATAGAAAACAGACTCCTTCTCTACTAGGATTAACTTTGCGTGCCTGCTAGATTAGTCCTATGTACTAGACTAATTCGTAAGGCTTATAATTAAGTGTCTACTACCTACCTATTAGCTACTAAAACCTATTAGATTCTAGCCTAATATTACTACTAGAAAGGTATAGAGACTACCTATAAACGCTACGTTTAGAACTGTATCCTATGCAGGAGAGGGCACCTAAGATAGCACTAACTCCCTAGCATGCTCTATCCCCTTCCTATCCCTAGTCTACTAATGCAACACTTGTGTATTAATTTTAAGGATTTTCCCTAGGATTAACGTAGTTACAATTAGATTATAGTTATTATTAATCGCCTATTAAAGCAAGCTATTACTATCCCTTACTATAAAACTATAGACGCCTAAGGTATAGCTACCTTATTTGTTTAGTAGGTGTACTAATTTAGACACACTCTAGATACTATTATTTCTAATTAAGGCCCTTAGTTTATATCTAGTTTCTAGTCTAAGTTCTGTTAGATTATAGGCACTAAAGTTAAGCTCTCTACTGCCTACTATAAATAAACTAATAGACAAACTAAGATTATAAACAAGTATATTAATTAGAGACTAAGGCCTTTTGTATCCTATTACTAAGATAACTAGAGCGACCTACTACCTATAATAGACTGTGCCTAAAGTACTCTTCTATATTTATCTATTAGTATAGCTCTGTATTAGCTCCTCTTTAGTTCCTTACTAAAGCAAAGTTAGAATTAGAAACTAGAAAAGACCCTATCCACTATACTAGAGAAACTAAACCACAAGGACGCCTTATCCCTTGCTACTTAGATATATAACGCCTAGAAGATTGCTAAAGAAAATATAGAAAGAGCTTAAGACTAAATACGCTCTACTACTAATCGCTATTACTATCTAGTTAACTAGAAGGTTAGTAACTATATTTATCTATCTACTACTAATCTTGCTATTTTATAACCTAGCTAAAAACTATCTAAATAATAAGAAGGTCCCTTTAAGGTATTAGAACAAGTAGGAAATGCGTATTGCCTCTAATTGCTACCTAGTTCTAAGATCTATAACGTTTTCTCTCCTAATATACTATACAAAGATCCCTAAGACCTGTTACCTAGATAAGAGGCTCTAAAACCCCCTAGTACTCCTATATAAGGTGTAGAGGAATAGGAGGTAGAAGAAATCCTAGCTAGTAAATTATATTAATCTAAGCTAAAATATAAGGTTAAGTAGGTTAGACACAATCCTAATCCTATTTAGTATCCTACCTCTAACTTTATAGGTGCTCCCTATAAATTACAGGCATTCTACTAATAGTATCTAAATTAGCTAGGTCCCCTACGCAGCTTACTAAAATAGATTTAAGCCTAGGAAAAAGGGAAAGAGAACCTAATATTACTTCACGACAATTATACCTAATATTAGAACTAATTCACATCCTATTTAGCTACGCGTTACCTATTAACTACTATCTATTACTATTATTCTTATTACTATTTATTATTATATCCTATTTAGAACCTTAAAGGTTCCTAGGACACTACCCCTAGGAAACCTCTTTATTCTATATCTATCTCTTTATTAGAACCTAGTTTAGACTCTATATTAGCTAAGATCGCGCCTAGACTATCCTTCTTTGCTAGCTTCTAGATAACTAGTGCAGTAGGAATTAGAGCAGGTGCGGGAGTAGGGATAGGAGCTAGGACTAATTTAGACTCCTTCTTATAAAACGCCTTTATCTTAGCCTAGACTAGGAAAGTTACCTCCTAATTTAGTGCTAATTCCTCCTTAAGTTCTTTAATAGCCCTTATTAAGCCCTTAACTACTAAGACTATCTTATAGATACTATTCTAAAGCTAATATAAATTAGATATAGTAGTATAATAGGTAGCTATAAGGATTTTAGTAGCCTCTATACCCTTAGTCTAAGTATTAGTAATAGTAACGCACTTAGCTAGGTTTTAGGCAGTTTCTTAAACAGCGGCCTTAAACTGCTTAATATCCTTCTAATAGGTAACCACAGCTTTGTTATCCTTATCCCCTTTAGTAGGGTTTCTAATTAGACTGTAGTATTCTTCTAGAGCACCCCTAAGGGCAGAGTACTCTTAGCTAATAAAAGAAGGAATCTGCTAGGATTAGTAAAGGAACCCTATTAGACTTAGATACTTACTAGATTGCAATACTTATTCTAGGAGATATAGTACTAGCACTTCTTAGAATTCTTTAACTTAAAATTAAAATTATTAAACCTACCCCTAGCTAGAGCCCTAACTGCTCTTATATAGAGAGCCTGATAAGCGATAGGGAGGACTCCTAGTAGTACTAGTACTAGCATAGCTAAAGGTTCTAATTTAGATTAGCAACTATTTAATTATATAGATTAAATACTTACTAAATTTTAGATAGATTAGGTTAAATAATTAAAAAATTAGGGATATAGGAATAAGAAAGTTAGTAGGTAGAGGGCTAGTTATAGGCAGGCTAAGGATAGGGGTCCGTGCCCTAGGAAGAAGAAGTAAAGGTAAAGGTAGAGGTAAAGGTAGAATTATTTGCAAAAAGCTCTTCTTTAATAAGGGATCTAAACCTAATCCTAAGGATAGGGACTATCCTTTCTCTATAGGAGGGGGTAGTGTAATAATAAGGTAGAATTGCCTGCCTATTATTCTATGCTAAGTTAGGCCTAATAAAGGCCTAACTCACTAATATATATAGAGAATAGCTCGCCTATAGTTAGGATAGGCATATTCTTCTTGTCCTTTTGTACAAGACCTATAGGTGTAGGAATCTTATCCTTTTCTATACAGACGCGCACTCCTATATGCCTTTGAGTCGTATAGGATACCTTTTGGATGCCCTACCTACCTAAGTCGTTACAAGTCTAGGCCTTCTCCTTGTGCTTCTTAAGAGTAGCATATGTAGGGTAGAGGTAACCTATATAGGGCAAGTTATGTTTCTAGCACTAAGTATATATTAACTTAGTAGTATTAGTATCTAGTAGCTTACTTAATAAGTATAATAGCCTTTTATATACTAATTATCTAGCTGTGTATATAGCTAAAGAGTTAATATCTAGGGAGTGCTTTTCTAAGATATCTAGGATCTTAGGTTTAATATCCTAGAATATAGTAATATTCCTAGTAGAGAGGTTATCTATAATATTATCTATTATCTTAGGTAAGGTAGTAAGAAAGAAGGAACCTTTAACTTAATTAGATTTAAATATAGCCTATATAGCTATAGCTACTAGTTAGGTAGATATAGTGTATTACTTTGCTATACATGTCTATTACTAATAAAACTTATTAAGATAGATTCTAAGGTTATCTCTATTATAGTAGTAAAGGTTTATTAATAACTAAAAGAGTAAGATAAATATATTACCTATATCTCTATTAAACCTATTTATAAGATATTTCTATACTTATAGAGAGGTATTATAGCTAGTAATACTTATTATTAAATTATTATAAATAGAGGATAGGAGTATTACTAATACTTTATTATTAGTCTTATTCTATTTCTTAGCTTCTAAAGGAAGTAGTAGTCTTAACTTCTTCCCTAATAGGATAGGCTAAATACCTATATATCTAAACGCTATAGTCTAGGCTAATCTCTATTCTAGGTAGTTCTTACTCTAAGAACCTAGCTTAGGTAATAAGGAAGGGTCTAGGCAAAAGTTAAATATAGGTTTAGTAGCTATAGTGTGCCTAGGGGGTAATAAGGGTATAGACTGTAGGAGAGGGGTTATTAGAGGGAGCTCTAGGTATAGGATAGCTATAACCTCTAGTAAAGCTAATCCTAAAGAGCTAGAGTGTGTAGGTAACAAGCTAAATAGGTTTAGGTAAGAAGCCACGTTAGTAGTGTAGTGTTATAGTAATATAGTAGCTAAAGTAGTAGAGGCTAATAAAGAGTAATTAATATAAGCAGGTACTAGTAAATAAAGCTAAGTATGCTAGCAGATAAGCTAGGCTTATAACCTAATATAATAAAAGTATTAATTAAAGAATCTATAGATAAGAAGCTAAGGTGGCTAGATATAGATATCCCCACTAGTCCTAAATAGGTGTCTCCCAGACAACCCGGGATAGGGGAGTCGCCAATGGTAGTAGGCAGTCACCATGGCTGATACAGGGTAAGCACTATGGCTGATATAGAAATAACAGGGAATAGAGTTGGATTTTGGTATAGAAGAATCTGTGGGAAAAACTACGCATTCTTTTGAGTGTCTATTCGTTTATACTAATAACAACCTACCTCTAGCCTTGTATTCATTTCTTTTCTATTTGGCATGAAATCGCCACTTCAACTGAATCAGTCTTTTGATTCTACAGAATTGAGAAGATTGACAGTGTCGAGCCGGAACCATTCAAGTTTAAAGAGACTTGATTCTAATTCCGCGATATTGACAGTATGTGATTCTAATCCGAGTATGCCCTTTTTTCGTACCTATCCAGATCTACCTGTCATCTGGAATGGTATTGAAATGCCCCGGCGTGTCGTATCGAGTTGCATAGCAAAACATCTCGAGTGTGGATGAGGGTTGTGGTATTGCATCAGTAGAACGATTATTAATCTTACTTTGAATTTCAAATATATGAGAAGCAGAAACAATCTAGATATGTCAAGGAAATGTAAAGGATTGAAGTTCGGTGTCGGGAGTCCCACTTTGCGTAGCAGGCACCATCAACGCAATTGCTACCTTGTAACAACAACATTCTTCCGATATCACTGCAGTGAGCGCCTTCTACACGTGGATCCAAAGCTCCTACTCTTCATCAGAAACATGTGATTGTCATGCGTAACATTCGCAAACTCCCAAGCAGCCAAATGTTCTCCACCTCCACTCCTCTCAACGTACATCAAGTTTCCACATAGCCTTCACACCACCAAACCCCCCTAGGCCCTGTCACCCCTCGACTCACTCTCTAGATCAGCATCCATAAAATCAAATTTCAACTATGCTCATCACTCCAACTACATACCTAATCCTCGCCCTGCTCTTCCTCAACCACGCCCTCAGCGCCCCTTATCCACTACCAAACTCAACATCAACCATCCCACCCACCACCAGCTCAACGTGCAACGAATCGATCGGCTCCTGCAATACCACCACCCCCGCCAACACCACTCTCACAGCCCACACCCCCCTGACCAATGGCACGCACCAAAACATCTGCCAGGAAGTCTACCCCTCCGACCTCACGGTCCTCAACTCCCGCTACCCTGACCACAACTCTACCCACCTCCACCACACCACGCAACTCTTCATGCTACGCCGCCAACTCGCCAACGACGGCGAAATCGCCACACGCGTCCAGTTCAACGACCTCCCACCCGCTACCTCAAACCAGTCATGTCGTCTGGAATTCATCCTCCCGAGGCCATCCCTCCAGCGCATCTCAGGTCTAAACCCCAGCTTCAACGTCTACACGGTCGAGCGCGCGCCCGGCGCGCCAGCCTCGTGGAATACATATCAAGGCAATGCTGGCGGTGGCGAGGACGCAACGCTGTTCGGCACTGTGAATGGCGAGGAGGAGGCTTTGGCCCGGACGAGACGTGTAGGCGGTGTTGCGGCGGTGAATGAGACGTTGTGTAGGGAGACGTTGACGTTCCAGATGGGTATGAAGTATAATGGCAAGGGGGTGCCGAATTACTGGGAGTTTTCGAATGTTGGACTGCCTGCTTGGCCTGTGCAGGGGTTTCGCGTTGTGCATGGGTGTTGAGTGGATATTTAGATTTTTGTTGTTGTTGTAAGGGCGTGGGATGTGCGGTGCACTGAGTAGGCAACTAATGCGGTGGGTTTGACTTGAGGATTTGTTTTGCGTTGGATACCATTGTTACTTTTATCTCATCTCATGTACATGTGTTTGAACATGGCCCTGATGCTCCATAGGGATTATAAACCGTCTAGTTCTCAAGAACATACCTGTACCTCGCTTTACCAGCCGTCATATCAAGCACGGCCTGATTCGCCTCCTTCATACTCCTCTTCTGCACCCACGGCTTAATCTTCTTATCAGCAGCGAGCTGCAACATCTCGGCAATCTCGCTCGGCGCTCCAATACCACTACCCCCAATCTTAATACCACTCATGAGCAGCGTAAACGCATTGATAGGAGGCAACTCCCCCCCATCCGGTGCCCCAACCTGAATCAGCGTGCCCTTTGTCTTGAGCAAGCGCAAATAGCCATCCAACGGCATCTTTGCACTCGACACCGTACACACAATCAGATCAAGCGTTTGGGCATTATGTTTAGCCCAGTCCTCATCCTCATCCGTAGCAATGTACTGATCCGCACCCAGCTTCAACACGTCCTCCCGCTTCTCCGCCTTGCGACTAATCCCCACCACTTTGTCCGCCCCGAGTGCTTTTGCGAATAACACGCCGAAATGGCCGAGGCCGCCTACACCCACGATTCCCACCGTCTTCCCGGGTCCACACCCATTCTGCTTGAGCGGCGAATACACAGTGATGCCGCCGCACAGCATGGGCGCCGCATCCGCGCTATCCAGCCCGTCGGGGATACGCAGCACGAAGTGGCCATGGCTGCGATTGTGCGTCGCATACCCGCCATAGGATTTCCCCTCGTCGCCCGGGTAGATGCCCGCGTAGGTCCCGACGTTTCCGCGCCGGCAGTGGTTCTCGAGATGCTGGCTGCAGTCCGGGCAGTCGGGTTGCAGGCAGGAGCGGGCTTGGGCGCCGACGCCGACGCGGTCGCCGGGTTGGATGTGGGTGACGTTTTTGCCGACTTTGACGGCTTTGCCGACGATTTCGTGGCCGACGACACAGGCTGGTTTGGGGGGTTAGAGGGTGGGTTTGTTGGAGGGGTGAAATGTATGTGGGCGGGGCACTGATTGAGGGGGAGGTTGAGGTGATGGTGATGCGGATCAAAACTTACGGTAGGGAGTCTCGCCCCATCCAGACTTCAATGTGTGTAGATCAGATCCGCAGATTCCGCAATGCGAGATTTGAATGTCCACGTCGTCTTCGGTCCACTTCTTGGGCTCGAATTGGCCCCATTCCATCTTGCCATTGACGGCCTCCTTGTCCTTTCCAAGCCAGCCTTCAAATGTGGTGCTTGACATGATGGCGGTGGTGATGTCGTCTAGTTTGCGTGATCTGTGAAGCTACAATTGATCCGGAGTCGAGGCAAAGTATTCTTTACAAGTAGTGTACTGTCGTTGATGCAATCGGCGTCTTGAACCCCTCGTGTCCAGAATGCGACCGAGCGAACGGCTTTATATCATCCCCCCTCTTCACAAACTCCGCCAAACTCCGTATATAACGCCGCACACCCTGTCTTAGTCCTCTCCTTGAAGCTTCCTTACGACACCAAACCATCCATCGCATTCCACCCTCTTCGTCCCTCCCCATTGGCCACAGGCAACAAGCGGGCTAAAGCAAACACCCCCGATCTACCGTCATAGATAAACGGCCCAGGCTGCCATCGCCGGTAGAATCTCCAGTGTGATTTGAGTAGTCGGCCATTGTTTTTTTTTTCGGGGCTCGACGTCATGAAGGCGAAGTTTTCTGTTTTCGCTGGTTTGTTGTCGAGACGGATGGAGCCGCATCGGGGCTAACGTTGGCGATGGGCTGTTCATTGGTTGGGTGTCTGCGCTAAGGAAAAGGCACTAAGCGCTTAACGCCGATGGGGGGATCGGAGGATTTGCATTTCGCTTGTCGTGGTAGTGATGACATGACATCGGGCTGTGAGATGGGAGATTTGCAGTGACACCGCCGTGTCAAAAAAAAAGAAAAGATCGTTCTCAGAAATACCATCGCGTGTTGCGCAGGTGCTTAGTCACCCAGAACAACGAGTTGAAAGTAAAATTCAGTACTCACAACACCAGAAATTAGTCCATGTAGATATTCTATAGCTTTCCTATTTATTTGCAGCTTTAAAATCAACCTCTATATGCCTATATCATGCTGCTTTCTATGAGGTTTTGGTGGGTGACGACATCCGGGCGACATGCCAAGAACGATCATTTTTTTTGACATAGGGGTGGTGAGGGAAATCCATCTTTGATCTTATCGCTCTGTTTTGCCGTTGTCTTGACCTAGAGATGAGTCTTGTGGACGTTGTTATATGCAGAGTCGTTACTAATGATCAAACTCATTGCATTTCGAGGTGGACAACATCTTTCCATCAATCGTGAATTTCTACATCAGCCATAATGGCATGGCACATCATACCTCGTTTACAGTAGTACAGATCACAGCAATCATATACTATGCAGTCTCATCTGAGCCTCTCGTACCTCTCCTCTTCCTGTAGCCTCTTCTCCACACGCGCAATCGTCTCAGCATCATACACTTCGTCCAACCTCTTCTCCCCCTTCAGCACAGCTTTCTCATGTTTCGTCGCCTCCTCCTTGGTCATGAGCACCAAGTCCTTCATCGTAAGCATGCTGCATTTCTGCCCAGGCGTCCTCTCGTCCACAAAATTGGCCGTGGGCTTCTTCCACCTGACCAGAGTGAGACGGGTAGATAGCCCGCTGATGATGCTTCGGCCGCTGTAGACCTCTTCGACGAGGTAGCCAACATCATCTTGCGTGATGGGGACTTTGAGACCTTGTGCTTCCTCGATGAAGAGTGCGCGAGCCAGACGTTCTTCCGCGCCTTGTAGGGCGCCGAGAATGCCGTCGTACATTTTGTCGCGGGACTTGGACGGCAGGTATTCGTGGGGGTAGTCTGCAATCGAGAGAATGACGTGGTTTGCGACTGCGAGGCCAAAGATGGCGGGCATGGTGCCCAGTACAGGCAGGATGCGTACGCGAAAGTCTGCGAGCACACCTAATTCGCCGACGCTGCCTCTTGCCACTTCTTCCTCGGATAGGGGCTGCAGTTCTGCTTTCCCGGGTCCGGGACGCTCAGTGGAATAGACTACGGGAATCCCATCTTTGACGCCTTGGAGGCGGAGCTTTCGTCGCGTGGATTTGGAGAGCGGGTCGTCTGTTGATGTGGAAATGTCGCCGATGAAGATTCGTGTAGGATCTGATTTGCATCCTGCACCCATGGAAGATATCACCTTGATATTGTTCTTGTAACAATAGGCCAGCAATGCAACCTTGCTGTCGATATTGTCGATGGCGTCAATAACAAAATCTGGTGGCTGTTCGTTCATGGGTGCGAGTTGTGCCGCCGCAGTCTGCTCACTGAAGAGTTCGTTGCGACATTCAAAGTGCGTCCAGGGGGTAACCTGCTCAAGGCGTTTTCGAAGGCAATGCACTTTTGGCGTGCCTACATCAGCTAGAGTTGCTACAGCATGTCGGTTCAAGGATGACAGTGTGACCTGGTCGAAGTCGATGAGACGAAGTTTAGAGCAACCAGATCGAGCCAGTGCGGCTGTGGCATGAGATCCAACGCCTCCACAGCCGACTACTATGACAAAGGCACTTCGCAGCTTTGCAATTCCAGGGTCGGTGAGGAAGACTCTGTTTCTTGCCAGTTGCTCAAGGATCAGATCTAGATAATGTCAATAAGTTGCAAAGCAAAAGAATGGCATTGGCCTCGAGTAGACATGCCGTCATCGTAGTCGCCTTTCCTTGCTCTTGCCGCTAGTGCTGTGCTGCGTTCATCTTCTTTACTTGGAGCAAAGACTGTTGATGCAGCGCCATACTCAGTCATCTGCAAAAGAAATCAGCCTTTTTATCAAAATCCAGAGACGATGATTTTCATATCCTACTGACCCGTGATGCATGATGATCAGGACTGACATCTGGTATCGATGCCTTGAGATCCGCAACCCTTGTCATACGCCGTGCCTTTTGAAATCCAAGTATAGTACTGGCTACCACCACTCCCGAGACTGCGGCTGTAGTGATGAGCTGGGCATTGCGAGACTCGGTCGCTCTCGACACCCACGATGACATGCCTGCAAATTCAATACTTTGTTACCAAATTGCTGGTTCGATGGCACGTCTAGGAATCCATGGATTTGCAAAGAAAAGAATAAAAGGAGTTATAATTTTATAAAAAGGATGTAGACGTAGTGGCCTCGACTCCCGATGACCCTACACAGCGGTGAGGCTCAAAAAGTTCGAATTCATACAACTGGCGACACTAGCGTCAGAACAGGTTAGTTACCATAAGCGCATTTCATCCTCGATTAAACAAAATGCAGATGACCTCTGATACCGCACAGGAGCCGCCAGCGAACCATTCAAGCACGGCTGGACGCGTCTGAGACAGGCCTCACGCGTAGCAACTCACTTTAGGTCTCGTGAAAGTGTTTCGTAGCCCATAAGAAGCTCCAAACCTCGCGCACCAATCTCTGTGTTGCGAATCATCTCAAATATCCCTACACCCCATAACGCTACTCACCAATGTCGAAGCTCACACTCGCAATAATCGCCGCTGGCGGTGCGGCAGCAGGTGCAGCTGCAACAGCAGCCATATATTCGGTCAACAAGAAGGATTCTCTTCCACCCACAGCAGTCACCACAACCACCACCACGACCATCACAGGGCCCCCACGACCCGCACCGATCCCATCGCCTCCTGCACTCCCTGCCTCGGCCGTCGCTGCAGCAGGACGCAAGATTGTCGATCCAAACGGCCTTTTCCAATACGGTTTCCCGGGTCCTGTCAACGATCTCCGCCCCGCTGCCTCCCTTACCTCCGTCTACAACCGCCAGACCCGTAACCCTGCCTGGGTCGCCGAGCACATCACCCCCGAGTCGCTCGCAATCAATAACGCGGACCGCAAGCACAGTGTCTTTGTAGAGGACATTGGCATCCCTGAAAAATTCCGCGCAAAACTCAAGGACTACTTTCGTTCGGGCTACGACCGCGGCCATCAGGCACCGGCGGCAGATGCGAAATGGAGTCAGGAGGCCATGGACGCTACATTTGCGCTGAGTAACATGTGTCCACAGGTTGGAGATGGATTCAATCGAGACTACTGGGCACATTTTGAGGACTTTTGTCGGCGACTCACACATTCGTATCCTTCGGTGCGCATCGTTACGGGGCCATTATACCTCCCCAAGCGTGAGGCAGATGGAAAGTGGCGAGTATCATATGAGGTCATAGGAAACCCTCCAAATGTTGCGGTACCAACGCACTTCTTCAAGGTCATCTTTGCCGAAGACGGAACGCTGGGAGGAAAGGTCGCATTGGGAGCGTTTGTGCTGCCGAACGCGGTGATTGCGAACAATAAGCCATTGACCGACTTTGAGGTGCCGATTGAAGCTGTGGAGCGGGCAAGCGGACTGGAGTTTGCTTCCAAGCTTACTCCCGAGAGGAGGAAGAGGCTGTGTCAAGAAGTCAATTGCTCGGTGATTGTAAAGGAGTATGCGCAGAGGCAGAAGACATTTAGTAAGAAGTAGGTTTTGTTTGCCTGTGAGCGTAGCATAGCGAAATGAAGTATTCATCACATCAAACTAGTTCCATCACGAATGCCTTGTCTCATGTTGTTCAAATCATTCTCTTACATTGACTCGTTTTGCAACATAGTATACAGATGTGTACATGATACACGACCAGCCCTCAGACATAAGCTCGGCCTTGCTGCCACATAACAAGCGTAGTTTCCAAGCTTCCATCCTCATTGTGCACGCATAGCCAATTTGCAAAGACTTTCCATCTAACAGTCTTGTCCACTTGGCCCTCTTCTGCAAGACATCTACAATTGCAGCGTATTTTCTTGTGCTTGTTTCGTTATCTGCCCCACGTATTGTTTCGAGACGGTATTCCATGCGCTCATGTACTTTTCCATGCATGCTGACATGCAGCCCTCTTCGCCCTTGGAAAGAGATGTGCCAGGCTTAGGGACACAGCGATCGAAGCAGTGCTCGTTCAATTTCTGCAAATGTTGGTTAGCGCGGTAGTTTGACGTTGATCAAGGAGAGCTTCATACCTCGACGAGCGCGCGCGCATTCTGCATGGCAGATTCTTGCTGTACCTGTCGCATGATCATAGTCTTTGGGTCCTCGTTGCCCAGGCCGGAGCCGAATTGCGAGTTCATTGTGAAGTTGTGGTTGTGTGTGAGTTGAATTGGGGAGGATGGCGTGCAGTAAGGTTTCGACGTTATTCGTGGCAATGGATAGTATAAAGTGGCAGTTGCAGTGGCAGTTTGTGTGGTGTTCACTTGCCCTCGGCCAAAGAAAGTTGTCGACGTCAAGATGCTTCTTGCAGGCTTCGCGATCCCCACCGTACCGGTAAGGCTAGCGCCACAGATCCCTGCATGCTTTGCGGAAAGGCCACTCATCACCACCGAGACCGACCCCCAATCGACTTCTTGGACATTCATGTCCGCCCACCCGTGTCATTCCCCTGCTCCCGTAGTAGCTTCACGTCTTTCTGAGGCGCTTTCGTCTCGTCATCCATTGTAGAAGTCGGCTTCTTCTCCTTCTTCTTCTATTCCATTCTTTCTTCCGCATCGAGCATCACTTGCGCGCCTGGTAGCTTGGGGATAGCTGGTATCAGCGAGCGGATAGTTAGACATTGTGCGACCATGTTGTTCGCAAGTTCTTGGGCGGCCGTGTGCCTTTTGGCGGCGAGTCTGACGGGTGTTTCTGCGAGGTCTGGGGGTTTGACCGAGGATCCGGATATCAAGGCGATTTCGGTGCGTTGATGCTGGCTTCTGTTGTTCGTTTGACACGGTCTCGCTGACAACATGCCTTAGTTACGGACACACAGCCTCGAACCTGTAAGTCGCACATCGGATCTCCAGATACGATTTCGATATCCCGAGAACCAATAGTGTGGTGTATAATGTGCTAACCATTCATAGCCATACCTTGACTCGGACATGCAAAGTCGATGGTGGGACTTTGGCGGAGACACAATCATTCGAACCGACAAATACATTCGACTTGCGTCAGACAAGCCCTCACGTGACGGCTGGATCTTCTCAAGAGTGCCTCTGACTGCTACAAACTGGGAGGTGCGCTATACGTTTCACACAAGTGGCTCACCAAGTGCTCACGCGAGTAGATCTTAGTCGAGTTCAAGATCCATGGACAAGGCAACCTGTTCGGCGATGGCTTTGCCATGTGGCTCACCAAACAACGCGCACAGCCAGGAAATGTCTTCGGTCACACCGACCACTTTGAGGGTCTGGGTGTCTTCTTTGACACCTATAAGAACAATCGTCCTGGCACCGTGTTCCCCTACGTCATGGCCATGAACGGAGACGGAAAAACATCCTACGACAAGGGCAATGATGGCAAGGCCAACGAAGTCGCTGGATGCTCCGTACGTTACCACCTCTCCTTCTCTTTTACTGTCTCACAGTACTGATCCAATCACGCAGGCCCGCGGTATCCGCAACCCCCAGATTGCTACCAAAGCTCGCCTCACCTACTTCCAAGACAAATACCTCCGCCTCGAACTCCAATACAAAGCAGAAGATGAATGGACGCAATGCTTCGAAATTCCGAAGTTCAAGGTCCCACCCGTTGCTTACCTGGGCTTCTCCGCCGAGACTGGTGAACTCAGCGACAACCACGACATCATTTCCATCAAATCGCACAATCTGTACCAGAAGAACCCCGGGGGCAACACCGCAGGCACTTCTGGTTCCTCGGCGCCAAAGAGCGGAAGCAGCATGACGCGCGAGAAGGAAGGTGGTAGCTGGACGTGGTTCCTCGTCAAGTTTGTCATGTTTGGACTTGCGCTTACGGGATTGTACGTCGGGTACACTGTTTACAGGACAAGGCAGAGAGATAGGTTCTAGAGGAAACCCTCGTACCTGCACTATGTAAGGGAGCGGCATACAATACACCATCGAAGCCGGCTCGGACGGGTGCATGGCAGCATAGAGGGTGGGGATACGAATGATTGGATGGCATTGTACAGCGTTGGATGCCGGAAGGGTCAGTGAGGGAGTGTGGGAAGATGTGCATAACTACTCGCGCATTCTGCTGACTCGTACCTATATGAGGAGTGCGCGGTTTCCTTTGGTTCTCTACAATGTTACAATATTGCTTCCTATGCATATAAATTGATTAGGATTATATCCAACTTGCTTGCTTCGGATGACGGTATATGTTTCCACTTTCCAATGGCTCGTGTTCTGTCTCATGGCTGTGGAGAGAGAGAGCCTTCCTGTAATACAGCGGACGTGCTTGTTTTTTGTTTTGTTTTAGCTTTGCTCTAGCATCCGATTTAGATGACCTTTGGCCACATGGAGGTGTTTGTCGCGGTCATGATGTTCGTGATGCTTTGTCTACTTTTTCCCGCGGGTTTTTTTCTGCGTGGGCTGGATGGAAGACTCGCTATTCAGCTGCGTTCTAGCCGTGGCTTGTCCTAAAGTCGCCCCCTCTTTGATAAGCTGACAGGAGTAGGTGACTCCTTCAAATACTATTCAAACTACACTAGGTTCGATGTTGTGCAACGGGGGCCTCGGTTGTCTAATGTCTAGGTCACGTTGTTCCGGACAGGAGCTCTAAATGGCCAACCTGGTTTTCAAATCTTTAGGGGATTTTCCATATCGGGCATGTTTTCTAACAGGTGTGGAACACGGATGAGTTGTACTGAATTACTAAATTGCCAAGACGTGGATAAGAACTCACATGTCTCGTCCTCGATGATTAGAAATTATCGAATTTACATTTTTAATAGATAGTGCCAGGTCTATTAATATAATATACTTGATGTTTGAGATAGGAAATATAGAGAAAAATGTAGAGTTCCAATTGAGTTAATTATTCCGGCCTTGGTGGTTGAGTAATTTTCATAATCTAGTTATGGTGTCCACGGAAAGTGGCGCCAAGAAAGGCTTCCTGGGCCTGTCACGGGGATCTCGGGGACAGCAAGCGAGACTACTGTTTTTGGAAAGTGAAAGCAAAAGGTGTTGAAAGTCTATCAAGGTGTACGTACGGAATGGCCGAGAAATGTGAGACAAATGCTACGGCGACATGCCTGGTGCATGGTGGGCAAATCGTCACGTGAGTAAGCCTGTTGGTCGCTTATGTAATTAGTGCGCAACGTGACAGCGCGCAGGATACTTGTCGCGTTGCACAACCCAAGTCTGGTTTCTCTCACTCACCCACAACCCGAGCTGCGAGTAAGTATATACCCCACGCTCATTTCTTTTCTGCTGTCTGCGGTTGAAAGTCGCCTCTACCCGCGCCAGCGCAATACATCAAGAGAAGAATCTACTGATTAACCACCTGCAGGTCCCAGTGAACGACAAACATTCGTCACAAGGCGACAGCAATAGGTCTAATCCACCCCCGCGTCGTGCTGCATGACACAAGAACGGAAAGCAGAGGGAGTGCGCCACCATACTAGATGAGCCACATTGCCCATTCCCCAGTCCAGTAGCCATTGCACCGCGACGCACTGCGTTGGGTGAAAGGTGATATCGCAGCTATCTGGGTTCAACGGTCTACCAAACACCCCATCCAACCATCCCCACCCGCGCATTGAGGAAAAAGTAAAAGGATCGAAGCAATTCATCCTGCCTTGCCTCTGTAGCCTCATGGTTACCTTAGGACGCTCGATGTCTGCTAATGACAATCAACATGTAGTTTTCAATCCGAGCGCCATCGCCTCGCGGGGCGTGATGATAGTGTGGGTGTTGTCGGGTGTCGGGGGAGTTTGGAGACGGGATTGTTATTGGAGGAGGGGTCCAGTGATGATGTTCCAATGGAGCATTAAAGCCAAAGTCGATTTGAGGAGCCCGAATGATTTTACTCCTGTTGGCGAGGCCGGAAGGCTGAGTTGATGGGGGCGTTTGTGGTTCTTTCTGAGGACAGCCAGGAGAGCTAATCTGAGGACCATGTTTACCTTTTCCAATGCCATTTGTTTTTTGAAGACTCGTCATCTTTTATTCCATTGCTTGTGTCGATGTCCTTGACTTGTTTGTACGCGGATATGTGTGCCATGTTTCTCGGTGTAACCCAAGACAATTGGTTTCTCCAGCTTTCCTGCCAAACATCCAAAACCCTCAATATATAAATGCATACCCTTGCCTTCTCCCTGCACAATATACAGTCCTCCAAACACTTCATTACAAACCTATCACGAGCTCGCCAGCCTAGTCCCAGTATCAACCCCATCCTCTCACAACAACAATGAGTACAAACCGCACAACGCAACTTCCTCCAACTTTACATTGCTGCTCATTCCGTCTAGTGAGGCGTAGTTGACTAGAGTCATGCGCTTGGGTTATTATATATACTGGAAAATCTTATACTTTCATTCCGATGATTATGCCTTCATTTGCACCGCATTTTAACAGAGGCCGATTCCGACGAAACAATCACCGACAAGGAACCTTTGGCGGAGTCAACGGATGCCGATCCCGCAAGTGAAGAAGAAGTCACGTCAGACGTCGACTTGCCCAGTCACTCCGAACCCGAATTACTCCATCAATGCTCAGTCCCCCATATCCATCGCGGCCCAGGCAGATCAGACGACGACTAGAGTGACACTCTTACCACAAATTCCAGCATCGGTTCTTACCTAGACGCCATCATCAGCACATATGAGTCGGACATGAACATAATAGTCATTCGGACCCTGCAGCGTGTGTGCCAGTTCGCTTGCCCTGTGCTGGCCGACACGTCCTATGTCATATCTGCGTGTTTCGTGGCCTTACTGAGACTGGGCCGCAATGTCCTTTTGATCGAGAGGATGTTGTTGGTATTGCGGAGCGTGAGGGCTGGTTCTAGGGCTACTACTCACGGGGTGTGAGGATTTGTGTTTTAAAGAAGAAGGTAATTTCCTACAGTGTTGTAGTTGCGGCTTTCAGATATTGATTTTGTTTCTTCCTCTTTGACAGGATAGAGACTGGTATGCATTGACAGGGTATAGATAATTCCCAATGATTCGTGCATGGCTAGGATTCTGGTATGCATCGCATAGTTCTAGATGAGTGGATTTTGTCTAAAGTCAATTTGCAGTTTCTCTCCCTGGCCTCCCTTCGAACTCGATTGGTTTACCTACGGGGCGTGGGAGGGTGATTGGCGTGATCTGTACGTTTCACTGTGCAGGGACAATTGGGGCTGTGGGTGGTGTCACGGGCGGGGGGAAGGGGAGGAGGAGGGAAACATAATATCTTCCAATCTCTACTCAGAATCTTTTTCCAACATATCGATTGGAGAACACTCAACCAGAGCAAATCACCAAGCACCACCAAACTTCGGCCGCATTGTTACGTCCTTTTCCACACTCCAAATCACGTCTAACTTCAACATGACCGACTCAGGAGCAACTCGCGGACGCCAAGGAGCAGTCGAAGACCTGAACGAATCTATACTCAGCTTCAATAGAGTGTATCTTCGAAATTGCAGAAATACAGCAATGAGACATCCATTCCCACACGAGACACACGACTGCTTCCTCGAGCTACTCTACCAGACTCGCACCAACGGTGTGAGCCTCGATGAACTCATCACCAGCCCGGAAGACTTTGACGGCAGTGGCGTGTTGCTCAAAAAAATCGCATGGCTTTGTGTGGATGATGATGGTCTTTTCGATGAGAGCGTATCTTATGATCTTGTGGTCGAGACTACTGAGGATGTTAGACGCCGTGGTGATGGCATGCTCGTTTCAGTGCCTTCGGGAATGGAATCGGAGTCTGAAGACGATATGGATTCTGCATATGACTCTGATGCAGAGGATATCATGGATACAGACGATGAATCCACCTGTACGGACGATCCCACGGAAGACCGTTCTGGCTCAGAGGATACCCTAACTCCAGACCGAGATTCAACTATGGAGATACAACCGGTCAATTTTAACTAATGAAAACACCAATATTGTCCACTCACTAGATCCCTAGCACAGTGAAATAATATTCCTACATCAAACCCAAATCTTTCCCTCTCCCCTTCACCACTAACACAATCCAAAACTCTCCCTCAAATCTAACCCAGCCATATTCCAAAAGGACAAAACCATCCCAAGCCACCACAATCATCATGTCAAATCCTACATTTACCTCCAAACGAGGCAATTTCTCACCTTCAACCCCCCCAGCCCAACCACCCCTCGACACCAGCGACCGCCGTGCCAGATTTAATATCCGTGTCCAACGCATAATGAACATTGGCCCCCTGACCCCCTGGGAACACATCATTTACACCACCATACAGTGGAAACTCAACCACCCCAGCATAAAAACAATGTCATTCTTTCTCTCAGATTGACAAACAGCCTTTGCACACATGCCCGGTGTGCCGAGTAAGTGGTGTTCATCTGATATCCTCGAGATTCGACATGCAGCTTACAACCTCCTACCACAGCTCCCCATCGAAGAGGGAGAAAAAGTCAACACGCGCAGCCTGCACGAGCTTATTATAGTAGCGGTCCGGCACGTTGGTCTCGATTGGGTGCCGGGAGATAAATTGGTACACCTTGCGGTCATGATGGGTATTGTGTGTGCCCTCGTTGCGCAGAAGCTGCGGGAGGAGAATGGTTTCTTTGATGGCTTGTGCGCTTTCGAGTTGAATCTCGTGGTGGATGCTAGTGTGAACTGTTTGGCGGGATCGATGGATAAGGTCGAGTTGGGCTGGGATGCGAATGCAAATGTCGATCGGCTGGCAGATCGATTGGTGGAGCGTCTTGGGCCGCAATCACGATGGGGTGCGTAGAATTCTTTGGTGGATGTGGCCTGCATGAACATGCAGAGTATTAATTTTGTAGCTTTTTGAAAGCGGGTTCACAGGGATGAGAGTATCATGGAATACAAGTGATATTTCATCTCACCTGGTGCAATGTGATAGCAAACCTTGAAGTATTCCCATCCATGAACATTGTGTTCAGATTGGTTGACGTGGAATTTGTATGGGGTCAGATTACGTGACATAGCAATTCAGGATCGACAAAATGTGTTTAATCTGAACAGGAGCAGCGTGCATCTTGATTCGCCAGCCATTGCATTTTTGGATCAGGGTTTGAGTTTATTTGTTCATCCGATCCGACGCGGCATGCAAGTCAACATGGTGGCGTTAATAGCGGCAATGGTGGGATTTCGCATCAAGATGATTAGTTATGGTAAGCTTTGACTTGACCTGAAGGTAGAGACATGCGGCACAAGAGAGCAACTGAAAAGTCGTACATTTTGCTGTACCCCTGTGCCGATGAACTGACTGAGTCGCCGGACCGTCCCGTAACTTCGACCTTGGACTGTCGGGCGTACTGTGAATAGATCTTCACTGCACGTGTATGTACCTAGCTGAGAGACGACGAGGCTTGGATTGGTGATGTGAACGTTTGAAGGACGGCACGGTAATTGTCTTGGGCAGCAGTATAACTCCATCAATCAAGGCTTGGTGTTTCGATAGGTATAGTTGGGATGGAGAAATCCGCGCTGGGTAGTTCATGCTATTGGTTCTTGTTGCTGGCCAGGAGGTCGCTGGTCGCCTAACCTCCACCCACGAAAAAAACGAAACCAAGACACTAGTACACCTCCACCTCCTTACAATCCGAGATTGTATGTGCACAGTACATCCAACCATTGGTTCGCACGCTCGGAGCGCTGCCGCGACTACTTTAGGAGTGACATGTAAATGGACTTTGAGTCATGGCCTGCTACCACCTGCCAAAGACATGGCTAGAAAGGCCACGAGTCAAATCGGCTTGGAAGCCATGAGAAGTAGGGATTGCGATGGCAATTGAATCGCGTGCTGCGTATTCGCTTGATGAAGCAGCAATCCAATCACGGCCGCCGTCGTGATTGATGAGATCGACGGACCCAGCCCGTGGGGCCGGTACTTAGTACTGTATTCACACATACAGGCATTCGATGTCATCTACGATCGACCCGTGTGGGGCAGAAATACTCTTGCTTCGAGCCTTGTGTTCCATTCAAAGCCACATAGACCTGGATTCGAAGATGTAGGTAGACCTAGTACCCTTGATTACCTAGTTCAGGGTTCAAATTCATCACCTTTCTTTGTGGTGGGTACGCTACCAGGCTGGCGTTCGCATCGTACTGTACGAAACCGATACCGTGAACGTCTGCACCATGTCAATGCACATCTTGGAACCGTCCGGGAAAGGCAACTGTTGGTCTTCTTCCAGCCTGGTCACCGTGAAAGATGCAGGTTCCCAGCTCACAAGTACCCTGTAAGTCCAGTGCGGGACAGATTTTCCTTTGTTGGGGGTATGCAGAATGCAACAGTCGTGTGATTGTTCAAGGATAACCATGCTGGTGACGGAGCAACCTCGAGACGTAGCGTGTACCAGCTATCAAGTTCTCATTCCCTTCCCCTTTGATGATGAGCAGCATTCACAATCGATTTGATTAGACGCAATTGTCCGAGAGATAGGACAATCTCCCGTCCATTTGTGTAAGAATGATGCCCTGATAATCTTGATATATTAGATAATCGTCTGATGTTGAAGTTTGCGCCTGGAGCATCAGCATTTTGACATCCTGGATTTCCAATTCGAGCAATTGTGCCCAATGATAGTTGTCCAACTGGGACGCACTGGTGTGTGGGGCACGTTCTGCATGTACTGCAGTATGCGGTTATACATCCGCATTCCAAGACAGGATCGTTGAAGTAAATGTGCCACACTCATGAACTACTGCTGCCAAAACCCTGTCTGTGACCCTGAATGCATGGCAGCGGTAGCACTACGGTAGCCCAGGCTACTTCTACCAAGTAAAGTATTTCTGAGCTCGTAAAGCGACGAGATCAAGCTGCAGTAGACTAGCTAAAACACTCGCTTCAGCATCGCCACACTATCTGAAACTGCAGAAGATTGAGTGTTGCATTTGCATTCGAATCGTCATACATGTACGACTCCATGGATGACAGAGCGAGTGTTAGGATGTGGTGATCGGGGAAGTTTCAGATGCTCAATTTTAAGCGGGACCTCGTAATCTGGAGGCAGCACATTGTACATAGATTCGGGCATTCTTTTCAACAACAGTTAGCAAGCGAGCCTAAGGCTAGATTGGGCTCTTTGTCCTAGTGTACCAACTATGGTAGGTATTATTCTGGCCGTTTGTCCGATGTACGTAGATACATAGTCCTGAGCTCGCTTGTGCCTATGAGCACGTGTTTTTTCCCAACCACACAGTATGATCGGAAGACAATCCGCTGATTGTGGTTGATCTGGCGTTCCGTCCCGCAGCGAGGGAGAGCGCTGTTTGAGGATGTATCTGCGATGTGCGGATGGACAACTCACACATGCTCGAGAATCATAGCTCAGTCTGCTGCAGTACGATTTGAGCGATAATACCGTGCAGTCATGCATTTAGGCAGATAGTGATGGTGTGCAGGGTCAAGCGCCTTCGCAGGTGAGCGAGCCTTTCTGCCCGCATAATGGTTTGGGCGTCGGACCCTGCGTTCTATTCTTCCGAGTACGGAGAGGGAAACTCTGTGGGGAAATGGGGTCCAGCAATCTACGATGATGCTCAAATGATGCATGTCACCACCCTTAACTCCAGGCTTGGAGCTGGCCAGAAACGCTGAACCAAGGAACCGGAGCGTTGAGCCAGTGGGCCCATGAACTACTGGAATAGTTTGATCTGTGGCTCTACCGGTACAGATCCTCAAAAGTAGCAATGATCATCCTGGAAGACAGACTGCTGCTTGCTCTCGAGCCTGCCTGAAAACGAGAAAGTCGACTGGCCTTATTAGCGCTCGTGCTATACGACTTGAAACGAAAGGTGCGCGATGAGCCCGTTTTCTTTCATGAAAGTGTGCCTTCAGCAGCTGGTGCGCCCGTCAAGACCGCGGCCAACGTCCAAGGAGGTTGTGGCGTAGATACGTCCCAGAAAGGAGATATTCTGGAAGAAAGGCCGACGCGACTGGACCGCGAGCATAGGGTCCACAACATCGTCATTTCTGCACCGCTAAGTTCTGCCACAACCGAAAGGGCGAGAGAATTTCCAGTTGTGAGACGTGAGCCTGACGAGTCCAATTCGCTTCTTTCTCTAGTGCTGGTGTCGTGGTTGACGCTTAAAGGCACTTGCCTCGGAGCTATCGAAACCCTATCAAGAGTTTAGTGCAAGCCATTGACCGTGCCTTTACTAATGGAATAGCATAGAATGAATGCAAGGGAAGGGCTGAAGTGAATAGGAGGACCGTTCATAACTCCCTACAACTGGATCAGCAAGCTGTGACTCTTGAGGTACTGGCTGTGAATTGAACAAACAAAGCAGTTACCTAGAAGCAGACGAAAGGCTCAGTACTCCTGCAAGTACATACCCAAATAAGAGTACAAATCTCAGAGAAGACAATCCGTCGGTGCATTTGATTGTGGCATTTGTTGGAGACTGTAGATTCGGGCATAGCTACGATTGACGCCGGCGAATCTTCACAGATGCACAGGTTGTGCGTGCACATCTTCTACCGTACGAGTAACCATGATCGATTTGGTGTTTCGCAACGTTACGGGTAATGGTAGTGGGTGTATGTAACTGACGTTGTCACTCTAAGAGGCGGTCCGCCGTGCATTGGAAAAGAGGAAACCATCTCGTAAACGTCTTGATGCCCTGCATCGCGTCGCTATAGTCCACGCGCGCAACTGGAATCTTTTGCCGTGAGGGTGTGGTCAGTCTGTAAGGTGTGTTTGGTGTGTAGCAGCCCATGACGGCCGGCGAATAGGACATTTGTGCACCCCTCCATCTCAATGATACCAGATAGATAGTACTTGGCTGACCCCACAAACCTCATCCAAATGGTGGCGTGCAAGCAAGAGCAAATCGGCAAGTCTGCCGGCTTGAAGGGCTATTTTCAGAAGACTGGATCAGCAAGACAAATGCATTAGCTACAATGGAACATACATAGTATGCGATCAGCCTGGATGCCATAAATATTCAAGCCAAACACTGGTGTAGGATCTGAGGAGCATAGAGAATCAGTTGGACATGTCCCTAATGCGAACAGCGATGTTATGCCAGCCATAGGGGTACGGCACAGCCGACCTGAGCACGGTGATTACCATTCCACGGTCCACGGAAGTCTTCTAAGCAAGCCTCCGGTTTGCAAAGGATGGACAGCCCAGATTAACAATACTGTGGGTGGCCATCACATGCGTCATAGCTCTCCACGTGTGTGCCATGTGGTGATGGGCATGGCGCAAACTACCGCCGTAGTTGGGCCGATCGGCCATTGATGGCGAGAGAGGCGTCATTTCTAAAGTAAGCCGAAGACAGCCAAAGACATTCTGCTACATGTCAGTTCCTGCGACTTTGAAGAGGAATCAGGAATAGTTGAAGACTACACGATATCATGCTCCAAAGACAGAGAAGAGTAGTGGCTCTCACGCCTGAGGCAGAAATGCAGGTCTCGACCGCAACGCATGTATAATTTTCTGGTGGCACATGGTCGAGGAAAATCGCCATAGCTAGTACCTACAGTAGGCAGAGAGGCGGCGCCAGTGCTGTGCATTTTCCTGCATGTTGCCCAACGGATGTCCTCACGGTGTTCCGGAGCCGCTTCTCAATAGACAGTTACAAGCACGGTGGACGTGCGTGATCCCCTAAAGAGGACGAAGTTCTGTAGCGAGAGGATGTGAGAGAAATGTGACTCGCGCCAAAGAAAGCGCAACGCGGCTCGGGGTTCGCTACGATGGCTAAATGGACCCTTTCCAATGAATACAAGCAGGCTTGTAGCGTAGCCGTGGTCGCATGCTCTACGCCGTTCGACTTGTCGTTGGGCGGGAAATGGTACCATGGTAAATGTCCTCATACTGGACCTTCCAGGCTCTCTCGTTTGCCCCCTGATGACTGCTTCGTCCGTGTCTCTCCTGAGCCGGAGTCCCAGTCCGTAATATGGTACGTTGATGTTGTGTCTGAGTGGGTTCGGCTACAATCGCCCACGGGCCGTGCAGGTCAGATTTGCAAATGCGAACGGCTGTCCCGCCGGCTTGGGCAGCCTGGATGTTGACCTGAATCAATGGTAAGATATGAGCCAATGATGAAAGATGTGGCGCAGTGAAGGAGCTGGCCCAACCCCCCCTATTGACGTTCCGCCATGTCCATTAACCGGCCCTTCGTTGCATGGGCCGCCGACGGCGTTGCGCCCCGTTGCAGGGTTGTGCAACATGCTTGCAACTTGCAACCCATGCTTAGGCTTTGCATAGGCTTCCTTGTAAACGGGGTGGTTGATGTCGTCCCTCGGTCGATGGGGTGGGTGCCAGACATAACCAAGACTAAGCCAGTCCTGTAGCCCCATCGTGGTCTCCGCAAAGCCTAATTTCTTTTAACTTTGAACACCCTCAAAGCTCTGCGCATTGTGGCATTCTGCGTAATCCGTCATAAGTAGGCCCGTGTTTTACTCGAATCGCGTCCGACTCAACCCACCCCCGGCCTGACGCACCTTGCTGGTACCTGACGCTTTAACCTAAAGGTCGCTCTCAGTCCGCAGAGCTCCCCAAAGATCTTCCGTAGGTGCTCTCGATGCTGAAACGTGCTTGAAGCGATCCAAAGGCGAGCCCTGCTCCAAACCTGGTTCTTCCATGTCGAACGGTTTTGGTCTTTCTTTGTCTGGCCGAAGCCATTCACCAACTTCCCACCACCGTCACGAGAAGAAGGAACGCATTCACGCGAATCTCCACGATCTCGGACTTTTGGACGGACCCCGTCACAGGAAGAGCAAGAAGAAGGCCGTCGAGTTCAGTTCGGCTGTGGGCCAGGGCAACAGTACTGCTCCCAAGCTTGTTTGAGTCTTTGTCTTGAAGCTTAGGGCGCTCATGTCTTTCCTAGGATATCGTCCCTCCTCGCGCAGCAGCCACTCGCACCACCACTCAAGCAGCGCGGCGAAATCCCTCCCTTCCCACACGCAGCGATCGAACCTATCTTTCGATTCGCAACTACCGCCCCATTCCGGCAGAGGAATGGCTGGTGTAATGGACATTGAGAGAAGTCGAACCCGACGAGAGAGGACCTTTATCGGCAGTGAATGTTGCGTATGCGAGGAAGACTTGTCATATACACTTCGCGGCGAAAAGGTCCTGCAACTGTCGTGCTCACATGTGTCCCACGAGGCCTGCTTCTACGAGTATATACGCGAATTCGACTCGCATCATTGCCCGACATGTGATGCGACCTTGGCGCTAGACACCAGTCGGGGAGCCAATGTAAACCTCGGTAGGTGGCATTTTTGAAATGGACCGCCCGCAAAGTGCTAATTCAAGAGTCAGAAAAACTGTCCACGATAGTGCGCTCTGCCCAGAGCGAACCGTCACATTCACAGTCTGGAAGCCACCGCAGCGCCACCAACACGCCCACTCCTTGGGACAATCAGACGATCCGATCAGAAGAACAACATAGCCAGATCCATGGCCGTTCACGCAACGGGAGCGACGCCTCAGGACGGTATCCGGTTTCCCACCCGCGAGCACGTGACAGCAGCCATAGTCGAGACCGGGGCTCGGATCGAGGTGGATCCATGTCGAGAGCGCATGGCCGCAGTGATTCTGGCGCAACAGGCGTCGCCTCCTCTAACGACTACGCAGCAACCCACGATGGCCGACGACATGACTACGATGTGCAGTCCATGGAGACGAGCCTTAGTCCTCGCGGCCTGATCAAGAGCCCAATCCCCCCGCCCACCGTCACGGTTCGCAGCGAATTTCCGACTCTTAGCAGATCACGCCAGCAACAGAGCTTGACCTGTCTGATCACCATCGAAGTAGTTGACGGCAAATGGCGTCCGAATCCAGACGACGTGCGCGGTGTACCGCCGTTGCCCGCTGTTGGCAGCTCGGCGGAGAGCAGTTACAGGCGTGAGAAGTCGCCGGTGAATGCCAGACAGCTCGAGCAGCAATACGAGTCCACGGCGGAACTGGATGAGATTACGGAAGACTTGCATGCTCGCGTCGACAACTGGCATGGCTTGGACTTCTCGCGATTTGGAAAACTTCGACTGCACGGACACATCCGCGTTGGGAAGGACCGGCAGTCCTGGCAGGAGCTCGAATGTTATCTGTTCTCCGAGATGCTCATCTGCGTCAAGGAGAAGAAGGTTGCACCGCAGCCCCAGTGGGATGTCTTGGGTGCTGCAGCGGACAAGAAGACCAAGTGCACGCTCAAGGGCTCCATCCTCATCAAGAAGCACTTGATCCAGGTCGAGCATTCACTGGACGACCTCATCCTAACCCTCAGTCTGTCCGTCGCTGAGCTCCCCTCATTCCACCTACAGTTTCCCGATCGCAGTCAGCTAGAGTTGTGGCGACGAGCTCTCATGGACATCCGTCTAGAGTTCCCCATGAGCAACAAGATGGCCGATTACGACCAAGACAACTCCGGGACCGAGGACGACGAGTACCGCAGGCCGAAACGCGTCTCGTCTGTCAATTCATCATACGGTGCGGGCAGGTCCATCATGACTGCGCCCACCGAATACACAAACTCGCGCGGTGGCGGTGTACAAGAGGCGCGCATGACACAATCCATTCACGTGCCCATCGACATCGTGGTCGTGATACCAGTATCCTCATCGATGCAGGGCTTGAAGATCAATCTACTCCGCGACACCCTACGTTTTCTTGTCACCAACCTTGGCGACCGCGATCGCATGGGCTTGGTCACGTTTGGATCGAGTGGAGGCGGTGTGCCGATTGTTGGCATGACGAGCAAGGCATGGAAAGACTGGCCAAAGGTACTCGACTCCATCCGGCCCGTCGGTCAGAAGAGCCTGCGCGCCGACGTGGTAGATGGTGCCAATGTTGCCATGGACTTGCTCATGCAGCGCAAATCCAGCAATCCGCTCTCGAGTATTCTGCTCATTAGCGACTCCTCGACATCTGACACCGAAAGCGTCGACTTCGTCGTTTCCCGTGCGGAAGCTGCCAAGTGAGTGATCCAAGTTGCTTTGTACTTGATATATTGCTAACACGCTATCAGGGTTTCTATCCACTCTTTTGGCTTGGGACTGACTCACAAGCCTGATACTATGATTGAATTATCCACTCGAACCAAAGCATCATACACCTATGTAAAAGACTGGATGATGCTTCGCGAGTGTGTGGCCGGGTGCCTGGGCTCTCTGCAGACTACATCTCACCAGAACGTCAAGCTTAAGCTGCGACTGCCTGAAGGGTCCCCAGCCAAGTTTGTCAAGATCAGTGGCGCTCTGCAGATTACAAAGCGAGCTACAGGGCGCGACGCTGAAGCAGCATTGGGCGATTTGCGCTTCGGCGACAAGAGGGACATTTTGGTGCAGCTCGCTATTGCTCCAGACTCTGGTTCCCCAGAGCAACTGCCACAAGATCCTTGGGAGACGATTGTGTCCGGTCTAGAAGCCCTAGGCGGACCACTAGACCAAGACGATTCCCGCACGTTGAGTGTCGAGGAAGTACCTCTGATACAAGCCGACCTTACCTATGGCGACATTCTTCGAGAAGGCACCCTTTCTCACCTTCCTAGACCATCACTTCTCGCAATCACCTTACTTCCTTCGGGGTCAAAGAAGAACTCCACCAATGGACCACCAGGGACACCACCCATCCCACCTCATCCTCATGTCGTACAGCGACGAATGGAATTGCTCACCTCAGATATGCTGACACGCGCCCTAACGCTTGTGTCGCGCGGACAACACGAACGAGCACATCACCTACTCAAGGAGACGCGCAGTATCCTAAAAGGATTGGGCAAGGGAGGTCTCCCACCATTACCACCGCCTGGTCACCGACGCAACGATGCCTCCAGTGCCGCGGGCAGCACTGGTAGCTCGTCACCCACACCACATAGCCAACACGGCGAACTGCGCCCCCGAACACCTTCACCCCATGCCGACAGCCCCTTTACGCCCGCAGCTGGTATTGACGCTAGAACGATGCACGCACTCGATGCCGAATTGGAGTCCAGCTTAGAATGGATCAATCACCCAGCTGTGTTTGGAAGGGACTCTCGCAAGGCTGTCCTCCAGGCGATAGGTGTCATTTCATCTCAACGCGCATACACGTTCAGATCGCCATCCGAGTCACTTTGGGCAGAGCGCATTTCAGGCGTCAAGCGCTTGGCAGAACGCTCTCGCGATTGGCGAGAGGCGGGCGATCAAGAGGCGTTGATGGAAGAGACGTAATCCTGCAGCAACGTCTTACCTTACGGCCAGCATCATTTTTTTTTCTGTATACCAACTACTTACTTCGGCGAATTCTGGAACTATTATCGATCGGCTTACGGCCCGGCGAACGGATAATGGGGGGGGGGGCTTGCGGGCTCAGGAGGCTTATCATGCGCTCATCCTGCCGGCCTTGATTATTTTTTTTTGCGTCTGTTGCGCACTTACCGACTTTTACGATACCACCCACGGTTCCATATGTTTTTTTTGCTTCTTTTGGATTCCCACTTGGTTTGCAAAAGTGGGACTTGAGCATCACTATCGTTTGCAGCTACTATAGTATGTACTTAGAGGATACCACATGCTTGGCGACTTGATTGATCGTACGCATCTTAGACGCAAGAATATCACATACCCTTGTCTGACCTTACTGTTGTACCCCTCCCTCACTTTCTTACTTTCCATGCTTTTCATAAATCGTATGCAAGCGTACGCACATTCAATATCAACCGCAGCCCCGGGTCAATCCCAATGTGGCATACTCGTAGCCTTATTCAGTTCGGAGTTGTTAATTGGCCCGAAACATGACAAGGGCATCGACTCCACATGCCTTGTTCGACAATCAAGTTCTCCAGACTCACGCGAGTAACTTGTCTCTCTCTGGGCCAATGCAGTGGAATACTATCGTCGATACGAGCAATGTCCGACAGACGTTCTGTCTACGGAGTTATAACGCCAACATTAATACTCCTCCTCAGCATGTCCCATGCAGTCTCTCACGCAGTCACCACGGCGCGGTCGTGTCTCGGTAGCCAAGCGACTTTGTGCAAGCTCTGTGCACATACTGTACTTATCCACAGCGCCGAACTCATGGGGCAAACGCGTATAGTCTGCAAAGACACGGCCACTAAACAAGTCAAGTCGGCCAAGAGCCTTGTGCGTTTGCTTTTGGGTCCAGGTAGTCCTGCGCCCAGTCTACTACTGTGGTCTCGTAGGTCTGTACATGCTTTTAGCATGCAGGCATATCGACACTGAAAATCCACAGCCTCATCTTGAAGATCGCATCCAAGGGCCTGGGCAGACTTCGGGTTCTCGACAACCTCGACTACTTTGATTACCTACCATTCAGAAAATGGTAAGATTTTGCGGTGATCATCTACTGAATGGGGAGATCCTTCGCTGCAAAAAGTAGCGATAGCCCCAGACAAACACATACATTTGCGCTTGTTGGATGAGGTTCAATCTCGCCAACGGTGACTTCCGTTGTCCAAAGGAGTCATGTTGTTGATTGGAGACCATGGTACTGTGTACTTAGCTGGCTGTGATTGTTCGACCAATACTGCATATGTAGTACTACAGCCCAATGAACTGTTGCGAAACAACGATAACCATACAAGTACATGTTACACCAGTGTCATCCGCCGACGTTGGGACAAGACGGGAACATGGAGAAAGCAGCACCAGAGATCGAGATCTCCACCTCCCAGACGCCTTGCGCAGCTCCGCTCCAGTTTCCATCAAGGCCGTCCCCACGCCGCGATTGGGAATCGCCAAATCCTGAAACGAATCTCCAACCCCACTCGCACCACTCCGGAAGGATTGTCCCTCCCTGGACAAGTCCGCTCAACGCTCAACACTGGGCAGCATCCTTTGTCAGCTATCAAACCGGCATTCGATATCAAAAAGCTGTTAAGATAACCTCTCAGGCAATGCGACGTCGTGCAAATGTACTTTTACAGCCCATCTTCCAAACACTGGCGGCAGCATGTAGACAAGAACACCGATCGAGAGGATGAAACAGCGACCTCTGTCGTCGTTTCGCATACTACGTACCGGTACCTACATACATCTCGTGTTGCCGCATCTGCATCTAGAAGCCGGAACCGCGAGCCTTGCTTTTACGCAGAGTTTTCTACTATAGGCAGGGTAGTTCAACTACGTCCCAATCATGCACAGGGACCGGCTTCTCGACCTTACACAGTAAAAAAGAAAGCTGTCAATACCATTGCCTTGGAACTTTTCAAGTGTGCCCCACTCTCGACTTCACAGAGGAGGGTCAAACACCAATACAACGCCCATCTTGACGAATCTATGATGTCGAACGTTTGATCTCCCTGCTCCATGCGACCAGCCAACTCTCTTGACACGGACGCCACGGACACTGTTCGATCTTCCCCGGTTCCCCTGCCTATCCTTACTGTTCCAGCTGCCAGCCCCTCCAAAAAAGCCTTGGGTCTGACCCCTGGATAAGCGTTTGTCAGAGCGGGTCAGTCAGAGTCAGCAAATCTAGCCGCGAGCCCTGGGCGGTCCTTCAGCCACAGTAGGCGACAGGGATGGCGTATGTTACGACTCCACTCGTCTCCAACGGCTATTCCAGTGTACTTGAGTACAAGTGCCATGTTAGTCACACACAACACCACCCACCCACTTCCCGAAGCCTGTAGGTTACAAGCAGGGTACATTAGGCGAGTTTCGAATGTTGGAGCGAACTGGGCTGGGACGTTTGGGCTTTTTTACGGCCGCATGCAGGGTAAAAAGCAAGAAACTCAGTAGTAACAGAGGCCGTCGTGCCACTCAAAGTGATCCAACGTGCAGTAGGTTGCATCTCAGGTACTGTGGTTTGTGGTACTACATTTCACATTTTCTCCTGTCAATAAACTGCATGCATGCTTTTTGCATCACGTGTGCCCAACGTCGCGGTGCTAGGATCCACTCGATACCACAGCCCCTCGCGTTACGATATCCGTTATTGTGCGACCATGATGCTTTTCTTTTTGTTTTCTTCGTGGATTTTTGCTTTTGACATGCCGCGATCGTCGCCAGCCTCGTCCGCTTCACTGCCATGTTGTGCAGGAGATCATCCATGGCTTCGAGCTAGAGCCTAGAACGCGCCAGTGAATTCGTTGTTTCAGGAAAATAAATATGTGCATGCAGAGGTTTATTGGAAGCACTGATGTCGCTTCGGCTTGAGTCGTGTCGCTCGCTGCACTAAACTACTTGTACAGACATAGTATAGAACCAAACGCAGACAACACCATTACGATTGGAACATGGTCACATACAAGGTCCTGTCGTATCCTTAGAAGAACTTGCTCACACTCCAACTGTGCGATATCTATACTGGTAGAGCTTACTGAGTAGGCAGGCGTCTCCGCATCTATGGCCGATAGAGCAACTTGCAATATAGTGACTGTGGTGTCCCAACGCTGTGCAAAGCCAATCGGCAGTTAAAGACGTTTACCTCCTTGAGGCAACGATATCTTGACAACATGAATTTACTTGCCTTGCGATGAGGCATATTGTATGGGTTCACAGTATAGTAGGTACACTAAATCCAAAGTCCAAACGTTAGTTGAGTATACACTATATTGCAGCAGGATGTTATGGCGATGAAGGAAAATTTAATCTACAAAATATCCATGTAAAATGGTAAACTGGTAATTATACAGGCTCGGCAGTTCAGTCTTTGGGTAGGTGTTTTGTTCGAAACCAGTGTCTCTGCTGAGGAGCGGTAGCGAACAGTATCTTTGTGTAGCATACGTATAGTGAACATCACATTTAGCGTCTTGATATCTTACTACACAGCACATTTGTTGCGTTGACATCTATACGCACAGCATGTCTCAGAAGTTAGCTATTATTTTGTCCCTAACGCAGTTTCTGAAAACGGTTGAAGCGATTTGCAGACTCTCATGTGAAAAATTAGGAAAGATCGAAGTATTCACGATATGTTAATGCAAAGGTCATAAACCTCTGGACTCCAGAAAACTCCCCATGAGCATTCTAGAAATGGAACTTACTAAAAGTATAGACTCTAGGTAAGACGAATTTAGTACTTGAGGTATTGACAAGGAGCTTTAGTTCTTCAAACATAACGTTGCTGTTCACTAAATCGCGCTGGATTTGGGACTTCTGTGGACTGGAGATTCGGTCGTGTCATGCACAAAACACGTTAAGAGTAATATTTCTGCTACAGTATCAATCTATATAGAGGCGTTTAGTTACTATAAGTCGCGCAGACTGCATGTTTATACCATGTGATGTACATATTCCACTCCTCGAAAAGTAGTACATCAATCAGTAGTTTCGCTAAATTCGCGGCCAAATATGGGCAATTACTATGAATATACGATATGTGCTATGTCGTCACATGCCTAAAATATGTCAGATCAACACGTTTTGACGGCTTGAAACCTGTGTATACCTAATTTAGTCTACCCCGCATGTTTCAGACACAATATTAATTGATTCTATTCGATGCTTAATAGCACTCCCAGTCACAATAGTATAACAATGCTCAATATACCGGTACAGCTAGAAATCGACCGATCGTAACCCGGTTCTCACGAGCGGGATACAATTGTACGTAGCGATGTGACCACAACCTCACTTTGTCTTTCATTGGGTACCATAGAACTGAACAGCAACTGCATAAGTAAAACAACAGTTCTGCCGTTGTTGTCCCGCTATCATGTCGCCTACCGGTAAAGCCAACGAATAGCAAACCTGCATCACATCCGCTTAATCAGCCGCAGACACATCACATATCACACATTGGGCCACACATCCCACCAAACATGCGCGTTTACCCAATGTCGTGTAGATCAAATAAACTACGAACCATTTTGTACGTCGTTCCTCAAAAAGCAATTCCCGTACAGGGTAATGACAAAGCAGGGATAGCCAACACAATACAGGCATATATGCCTTGCACAACCAACCCAACCCCAACACAACATAAAAGAAAAACCATGCGTATACAATCAATCCACCTATTAACCCACCAGCAGGTATTAAGAGCCCAAACCCATGGGTTGAGTCTTCTTATTCCAACCTCACAAAACTAGTTCGCGCCTCACATCGCCTCACAAGAAAACACACGGCACTTCTCCTCCCACCCCGCCACAACAAATCCCCAACCCCAACTGTCCCAGTCAGCCCTAAAACGGTATATATTGCCAGACTGAACCTATCCAGGACCCCTGAAGCCTCATGTCAGCACTTGTACAGTCTGCTTCGGGCCTTGCGCTGCTTCGGTCCGATCGGCAAGTCTATCATACCCGCGCTGGCGAGCCGGAGGGCGGGAGCGGCGAAGTAGGACCGAGAGGAGTGGATGGAGTGTAAGAGTCAGACCGTTGGAGAAATAAAAAAGGCCCTGAAGATCATTTTCACTGTTGGGGCGCTGGGGTAAGGCGGTATCGGAGAAATAACAGGCGAATGGGGGAGGGGTGTGAGGAGTGGTGCGTTTGCGGGAGGGGCGATTGGAGACGATGGGTGTGTAAAGGTGGATTTGGTTTATGGTGTAGGCACAGTGTGCATGGTGGATATACTGTGTATGTGAGTGGCATTTGTGGAGCTCGATTAGACATGGTGAGAGAGGTGTATGCAACACATGCTTCGCAGCTCATCTACGTTCGTATGCTATGTCTATCATTCCCACATAGCCTCCTCTACACAGTAATACACCTCCATGCCCGACCATGCCCAAAACAAACTAACAAATTCACCCTGAAATCCCACCCTGAAATCCCATCCACGCCATCATCACCCCGAAGCCAGAACTGACCACATGCTTCGAGCCGAAAGAGACCCCCGCCTACCTAGTACACTTGGAGCCAGCGCACGCGCCCTCTTGGTCCTCCGCGCAACTCCGAACACTGGGAAAACCAAGGGGAAACCAAGGGAAATCGTCATACTGTTCAAGTACATGGTGAGGACCGGTCAGGCTTACTGTGTGCTTGGCTGCCCATGCAGGTATCATTCACGCTTATCATAGCTGGTTGTGAGCCGCCGTGGCGGGCAAGTGATCTGTGCGAGAGGCTGTGCAATAAAAGGGATGATCTGTGGTTCAACTGGGGAGATGATGACGAGGGGAGGTTGGAGGCGATATTTTAAGGTACAGTGGGGAATAGTGTGCTTAATTCGCTGCGGTGATGACACAGGTTATGTGATGGAGATGAACACATCAATCGAGTAGAAGATCCTCTCCAACCGTATACATTAGTCAATCTACTTTCGAAGCAATCGTACCAACCCTCCCATTGTGTCCAACACCTCTAGATACTCGACTGTCCACAACTAGAAACAGAGGGCGTATGTACTCCAACTATTAGCACATCTACTGTATATCTTGCGAACAACCAACTCAGGAGACTTGGACTGGTAATACTATGCATTCGAACGTGGGACGTTGTGTTGGATTGACGTTGAAAGGTAATGTGTATGCTGATGGTTTTCAGTGTGTGGCAACGTTCTTGATTTAGAATAGTCGTGTTTATATGGGGGGATTGGTACTTGGGACCAATTATGATTTAAGATCATACATTTAATTTACGTTAGTTGTGTAGGTAGCTTTTGTGAGATTAAACTTTTCAATGCATGACGATATTTGTCTCTATGGCTAGCATGCAAGAATCCCATGCCATGAGGGAGAACTGTCTCTTAGGGGATGGTAAAGAGTAAAGGGATGAAATGTGTCTCGGCATGTTTTTCCACGTTTCTCTACAAACAGACACTTGTCATCCTTGATTTCTTACGCCTACTCCTTCAACTCCTCCGGTTCCTCCTCCACATCTCGAGGCATACCCTCAATCCTCCCCTCCCTTTTCAAGTTCTCATACAAGCTCAATGCCGCCAGCGCCTTTGCATCGCGACCCAAAAACCGCCATGCCTTGTCCAGCGGCACAAGCTTGAGCGTGATGTTCTCACCTTCGTCAGGTAGTCCCGTGGCTTTGTTCTTGAGCCAGGACATGTGCTTGCGTGTAAGTCGCTTTTGGCAAAGGAATAGAGGGATGAATTCATCACAGGCGCCGGGGCTGGGGTAGATGCCGATTTCAGTGGCTTCGGTGGCGGGTTTGGCGGAGGTTGTCGTTGTGAAGGATTGGGTCTAACTGTTGTGTTAGTCATGAGCTGGGCATTGTGAGGAGGCTGAATGAGCTGACTTCGCTGTCTTCGTCGTCGTCGTCTTCGTTCGCCGGGTGGAACTCTGTGTGTGTTGTAGAGTTTCCCGATCTCCATGGTGATATGGAAATGTCTTCAAGTGCGAGTTCGGTCAGATTGATGAGATCATTCTCCTTGACTTTTAGGCCTGCTTCCTCTTCGATCTCGCTTGCTGCAGTGCCTTTGAAGGTGTTGCCGTCGAGCATCCCTGCTGGGATTTCTGCAAAGGCTAGAGAGCCTGCGGCTATCCGTGGCTGTATCGTTAAGATGACGAATTTTTCCTCTTCGCCTTTTGCGTCTTCTGGTTGCACGATGATCTAAATTTGTGTCAGTTATGGTCACAATGACCGGTTTCAGCAATGCAGTGTAGTCGTAGGAAGCACCTACGAGCATCGCGACACTGCCTCCTCTTAAGAATACAGCACCAGGTAGCCAGTCCGCTCTCGCATCATCTTCCCCCTCGTGCACATAGGGATCGGTTTCTATCTTTGCTGAAATCTTCATGAAGCCCAACTTGTCCTCCCTGTCTGGCTTGTTCCGCCAAAACCAGTCTACGGCCTGAATCTCAATCTCACGCAAGCGGTATGGGTGTTTATGAAAGGGGTGATCTTCATGGTCCTGTAATTTGAGATTTTGATTCAGTTTTGAAAACCAAAGTTGCAGGGCTGGAAAGGTAAAGGCGGGCTTGGAGGTAGACGTTGATGAGGTGAAGAGGCGTAGGAATTCGCGAGGACGTAAATTGTGGGGCAGGTAGACTTGTACGGATGGCGTGAGATCTTCGCCATTGAACTCTTGGAGAGCCAGGGTAGGTTTGCGTGTAAAAGAAGAGGGGACTTCATCGTGAACTACTGCGAACATGCTTGGTAGCCTGGTAGTAAGTAGTCGGGATAGACCGGTATCCTACCTGTCAGAGTAAGCGAGCAAGAGAGTGAAAGGAAATCAAGGAAAATAAGAAACTAGAAGATCAACGACCGCCAGCCAACAGACTTTTGACCGTAGCAATGATTACGAAGGTGGATTCATAGACTAGCATACATGAGGTGTACCAGAGCAGTGAATCTAGATATCGTATGGGCAGTGGCAGGGTTAAAAGCTAGGTGCATCACGTGCACGAGAGTTCCCCGGACCCCCACCATGAATCTATGATGGAGCTCGCTAACGGTCTAACTAGCGCGCCCTCTCCGCCACCTCACCGTGCCTCTCTCCCCGCGTCGCCCCCCAAAAGTACTCGAAGCTGTCGCCATTGCCACGGGAACTAAACAAAAAACAAAGGCCCCCCATGGGATAGTTGGTTGATCGTGATTACCTTGTACCACCAAAGCGCAAATCAAAAGCGAATACCTTCTATGAGCGTGCTTGCTTCGGCTTGAGCGAGGCCTATTGCTGCTCCATTGCTCCCTCCACCCTCGCCATTTGGCCTGCCATCCAGAATAAGTCATGGGCACGCTCACAGGTGATGTACCGCGACTAGACTCGCATTGCCCACATAAACTCGCGACTTCGTGCAGACTGACTGCGACGCCCAACTGCTGTGCATGCGCAGATGAGAGGCCACATTCACAAACCTACCGTGTATACATTGATGGTGTAGGATTCGTACAGCGAGGAACACGGTGGCAGGGCTACTGCTGGTTCTGCAAAGGTGAGGATGTCAGTGAGCTAATAGGAAGCCGTAGTCAAGCTTACACAGCACATAGAATTCTGGACCAATCGTCTGGCGGCCACAGACCCTCCTCTCGAGATATCGCAAACACGTATACCTGACGTGCCAGACCAGACTGAATTCCTTGCTCGATGGAACGAGTTCTACCAAGGCTACCAAATTGAGACGCTTGCAGATGGTACTGAGCAATGGTCAGCGGTGCTTGGTGAGCGGTTCAGCAACGTCAGCCCTGGCTTTCTACCGCGGACGCGGGCCCTGCTCGAAGCGGGAGTGAGAAATGACGCTCGCAGGCCAGGAAATAGGTTCGCTAGGGGGCGACTGCCAGAAGAAGAGAGCCAACCAGAAGCGCCACACCAGAATATAGAGGATTCTTTGGATAGACTGCTCCAGCAAGCTGCAGATCCCGAAGACGACACTTGGGCGATGCTGCAGGAAACTGTACGGAATCGTTCCAACAATTGGACGGTGGTACATGAAGGGCGGACTGTGTCGGCAAGACTTTGGACGTCGTTACAGGAAGAAGAGATTTTACTAGCGTCAACCTACGCGGACGAGATTCCTGAGATGAACGCTCCCGAGCCGCCACGCCCATTCACTCGACAGGACGCTCAGCTACTGCGCCGACGGGAGCACTTCCGACGCCTTTTTGGTAGCCGCGAAGACGTCCAACGAGAAGACTACGAATCCCCGGTGGCAGCCATGTACAGCAGAGCCGACGCACGGTATCGACAGGCGGAAGAGCGACGGGCGGTAGCGCCAGTAATTGGAGACGATATTTCTGTCCAAGAACGACGAGAAATCGAGGAGCAACTCTTGTGGGGCGTAATGCAAGACTCACAAGCCATGTCAGAAAGCCTCGAGCGTGAAGGTGACGTCTGGAGCTATACACCGGTTCCCGTGGTGGACCAACTCACAGTACCCGAAGACTCAGTCGAAGACGTTCCCCTCGACCGCACCAGCCCATCCATCGAACATCTGACCTCCTTTGTGGAGCATATCGAGCGCATGTCCGATGCCTTTGGACGACCTGGCAACCCACCCACAACTACACCCTCCACAACCGCCGCCACCAACCCTTCCCTCACCGCAACCTCCTCCTCCTCACCCCTAGCTACCACTACCCCAGCAACACAACCCACACCGCGCCACCCATCAGACCTATCCGACATCCGCACCTCGCTCGCCCACATGACCTCGGAACTCGCCCGTCTCCGCCTCGTCTCCTCCAACCTGGCCACCGCCCGCCGCAACCCCCGCGTGCTCCCCCAGCCCTCCCCCAGCCTAGACAACCAGCCCGACCGGCCGCCACCCGCCACAGATGCCGAAATGACGAAGCTGCTAGCCTGCCAAGTGTGCTACCAGCAGCTAGCTGACACCGCCCTACTGCCGTGCGGACACATGGTCATGTGTCGCTGGTGTGCGGATGTCGTGGTCCCCGTGCGCCATGCCCATATCCCCGTGGGCGTGGTAAAGTGTCCGATGTGTAGGAAGGTGGTGAAGCAGCGATTTAAAATCCACATGTGAGTCGCGGTGAAATGGGTGAACTGCATCTTGGCTTGGAAGTCGCATGTGTGAGTAGCAGGGGAGTGTGGGGGTTCAGGGCAGTAGAAGAAGGAACAGTAGGATAATAAAATGACAGGTTGGATTAGGAGGTCAGCAGCAAAAACACCCATGACTTCTTCCTCAATCATATTCATATTCCCATTCCCATCCCCATTTTCCTACACAGTAATTCCTTTGACACCCGCAGCCAGTCAGTACAAGCGTAGATAAAAATCACACAGACTCTCCCATCAAAACACCAAAATACATCAACAATCAACAGTCCCATTGACCCCTTCCCCCTCTTTTTTTTTTCCCTGCATCAAATCACGCCCGACAGTACCTTACCACTCAGATGACAAAGCTACGCACTCGACAGAAAAGAAACACCGAGAAAACCAATCCAAAGGGCTCGAGCTGGTGTGTGAATGGTATCTCAACGGTATACGGTGTCTGTTGATGCCAGCGCTACCGCTACCGCAGACCCCGATTTCCACAATCAGCGTCAGCGTCAGTGTCCACATCCGCGTCTGAGCAGCGCAAGGTGATGTCGTGAAACATGCGACATATTCCTGCATATTATTTGATCATGAAAGGAAAAGAAAAGAATGTTTGGTTATCATCATGACATGGCATTGATATTGACAGGCTAATCTACATGGCCTTGTACATTTCACACCAGCACAGCCACAGCCACAGGCACAAGCACGAGCACGCTCTTACACATGCACATCCCACAACAACAAGCCCTCTTACATATTCCTCTCCATCTGCATCCCCATCCCCATCTACACCCCCCACCCCCACCCTCATGACTCGCCCGCCTCACCCATGGTAACGTCGCCAACACCATGGTGTTGAACGAGCGGGGAAGTGACGGGTAAGATAGCCGAGCGCGGACGATTATATTCTACATCGAGATGATCTGGCATGCTAGCCGGGCTGGGAGCACGCGAGTCGAGATCGGATTCTGGGGGAGGGGAAAAGTCCCAGACCTGCGGGGGGGATGGAGTTAGTAATGCGTTAATGAAGGGGGGTTCGGAGATGGAGAGTGCATTGACTGGCGCAAAAGAGGCTGGCTGACTCACCTCCATGATGGTACGGCCGCCTCTGCTGGCCATGATGACTGCCTTTTCCTCCTCAAAGACGACGCGCCAGACCGCCTCGGCGGGGCTACTAAGTTCACGCACGAGCGTGCCCGTCTTCAGGTCCCAGACTTTGACGCGGCCGTCGCTGCCGCCGCTGACAATCCGCGTATTGTCAAACTGCAGGCTGGTGACACTGTTGTCGTGTGCGGCCAGTCGGTGGACAGCCTGGTAGTTGGCCAGACTCCAGACGCGGACCGAGCCATCCGACCCGCCCGTGACGAGGATGTCTTCGCGCATCTGAAGCTGGCCGACAAGGGAAGTGTGGCCTTGTAGGACGGCTAGGCATTTTCTGTGCGCTCTGGTCAGTCGCCAATAATGCGGTGCAACATCGGATACGCTTACCCATCGTTCGGATCCCATATCCGCACACTCGTGTCCAGACTGCCTGTTGCAATCTTCTTCCCATCAAAGGCGATTGCGTAGATTTGGCTAAAGTGTCCGGTGAGGGTTCGAAGGCATTTACCCTCGGAGATGCTCCAAATCTTCGCGGTTGTGTCGTAGCTGCCAGATACAACAATGTCGCCGTATATCTCGAGACATCGGACGCTAGCCTGATGGCCTATAAGAACATGTTTGCACAAACCCTTTGTAAGATCCCATATCCTCAGCGTCGTGTCTCGGGAGCCAGATATCGCTGTATTCGAGTCTGACATTTTCAAACACCGCACTGTTGATGTGTGTCCGCGTAACGTGAATTGGGGAAAGCTGTGCGACATTAGCTTCCATTGTCTCTCCCATTTTCCTGTTTGAGGGCAGGTTGTAAGAAACCCAACTTACCCGGTGGCAAGGTTCCAAACTCGAACATCGCGGTCGCAGCCTCCACTGACCAGGAGATCACCCCAAGGCACCATTGCCCAAACGCCCATGACATGCCCTTGCAGTGTCTTTTGGTGGTCGCCTACAGTGTCAAAAACGTGAATCTTTGCATTGTCGAGCGCAACTACAATGTATTTTCTGGTCAGGTGTAAGCTCGTCACAACACCCTGGTCTGGAGTGATTTGCCGGGCGTCACAGACTCCTCCGTTCCGCCACGCGGTTTCCACCATATACCGCTGTTTGAAGTGAGAGCGGTACGTGGTAGGCCTGCGGAATGCTGTCTTGCGCTTTGCCTCGCGATCGAGGCTCTGTGTTCGAAGCCCCTCAGCATGCAACTGCGACTGCGACCGGGCGACCTCGAGCTGATCTCGACTTGGCGCATCGTCGGTTCTCGATGTGCGGTCGTCTTCCTGCCACCATGGTGACTCTGCATCCTCCATTCCTCCCGGGCTGTCCTCGTCCATCTCCCTCGTCAGCGACCGGAAAGAGTACTTTTGACAGAGCAACCGCCATGCACCGTCGTCGTTGACTAATTCCCTCCATTTCTTGGATACCTGCGATGCCCGAGCAAGTGTGGTAGGATCGTCGACGCATTCCAGAATCTGTGAAAAGTCAGCTACCTCGTACATGTCTGTCTGGACCTGTGTGCTAAAAACATGTCCGAGACCAGTGCAGAGCATACTCTTAAGCAGAGCTCAGTAGGCAGTTCCATGAAAGGATCCTTTTTTAGTCTGGGGCTGACGAATTCAGCCACAAAGCTGAGTTCCTGGCTGTCACACAGATTGAGCAGTTCCCCGAGCAGCCGCAACCGCTCCGCCCGGTTCATGTCGCTGAAGTTGGCCCGTATGTTCTTGATGTGTGAGTCTTCATGTTCGGCTGCCGTGCTCCAGTCTGGTACTCGCTGTGTGGGTGTCGGACTAGGCGCTGGGGTGGGCGGTGAAGCCGGGGCGGAGGGGAGGAGGTTGTGTGGTATGGTCGAGGACAGTGGACTGGTCGGGGTGATGATGGGCCGCGGTGCTCCTGACCGCGACATTCTGCTTGGTTTGCGGGCATGCATGTGGGTATGGGTGTGGGTGTGGGCATGGGCATGGGAATGAGCGTGGGCGTGGGCGGCCGACGAGCTAAACATGACGGCTCGCGAGGAAGAGGCTGAGGCGGCCATGTCGGTGTCAGAGTCGTCGATGTGGGCGACCGAAGGGTGCTGGTCGTCGAGTTGGGCGGTACTGAAGTAGTCATCGTGCTCCATGGCGGCGGGGGGAGACTGGGAGCCGCTCATCAAAACTGGGTCGGGCTGTAGGTAGAGTACTCTGACAGCGGTTTGCACTCGCTGGCACTCGCCAGGCCTGTCGGATCGGAAGCGGTAGCGCGCTCCCTGCGTGGTGCACAACACTACAACGGTGACGGTGACGGCGACGGCGACGGCGACGGCGACGGCGGGATGCAGGGGCGGGCCAAGGACGGTATGGAGATGTGCGGTGGCACACGGAGTGGGAACAGGCTGGTCGGCGGGCACGAGGGCTTGCTTGCGGGCGGACGTGGTGGGCGTGTCAAGGTGGTAGGCGTGGTGCCAGAGAGAAGGCTGATAATCGGGGGAGAGGGGAGAGGGTTGTTTTTGTCTGCAGCAGGTCCAACCTTGAGCGCTCGCGAGTGGATGCAGCGCGCGCGCCAAAGAGGGACAAGAGATGAAGCGCAGGGGAATGAGGGTCGGTCGACTTGCCGGCGGACCACCCACTTGGAAAATGAGAAATCGACAACTCAGTACTGTTGAATCCACACATACAGATGTACATATATACACACCACACACATACACACACACAGCTACCCAGGTGCACTCACACACACACCAGCAACGGGACAAGGCCATCACGCGCAGACGCAGAACAGGCACATGCACCCAGTAAAGGCCCGGCCGTCCATGTCTTCCAAGGTTTCCTTCCTCCAGGGCCTGGCTGGCAGGGCGTTTGCAGAAGTCAGATTCGGCAAAGCCCGCTGCGAAGCTCCATTTCCAAGCTCCGCCAGCATCCATCTTGGACAATCAATCAATCCATCGCCTTGCCTCGCCCAATGCCCACTGACAAGCTGACAACCGGTCCCTGCAGCACGCAACACTCACTGTAGGGGCGAGAACGCGAACTCGTCCCGCCTGCACAGCGGGGGGGGGGTACTCTGGAGGATGCAATTAGTAATTACCTGGATGGATGGATCGTATAACGCAGTCTTGATTCGATCTTTTCTCTCTTCTTCCCATGCTGACCATCACGATCGGGGGGATGACTACTGTATGTACCATGTACATACCATCCTGCGCCCTGGAGTCTTGGACCTAGGATAGGTACCCTGGCCCTGGCCTGCTTCAAACATCTGGGCCCCGCGTCCAGGGGGGACCGTTCATGTGTCAGAAGCACTTCAGTGCCAGTGCCAGTGCCACTCTACCTTGCCTCTTTAGCCGCACAGCTACCGTAGGCATGTAACTTATGCACTCGGCACTCGGCGGCTGTTCGTTCTTGCAACTCACCTGGGAGCTACCACCCTTCTGTCACACAAGCAAAAGGGATCCGATGGACTCGAGCTCTGTGGACAGGTTCCAAGCTTGAATCTTGTCTTTGGATGAAACCATGTGACAAGGTGGACAAAACACATGAGCAGTGTGATTCGGCCACCTGCTCGAATGGTCCAGTCGACCTTGAACGTACAATTCTGTCTGAGTCTGTCCATGATCCAGGGTAGGTGATTGCCATCTAAGCCTTTGTACTCTTGTGCTCAGCGGTGTTGGTATTGGTGCTGGTCGTGATGGTAGTGTCACTGTGCTAACATGCCCAAGTTACGATCAGGTGATCATTCCAAACACCATCACCTAGAAACAGTACACAGGACACTGTTCCTCTCGCCTGTGTCGTCTCGTTTGAGTCTGTGAGGTCGCGGCAGATGCATCCGCTAACGACAGGGGAGCACGTAATCTCCTCGCAACGTCATTGGGCCCGAGGATGGATGGCCTTATCGATAACTCATCCAACAGTCAACCACAAAGTCCAGACCGTTATTAATCAACCAAGTGGGGAATTGCCATGATGCATCGGCGGGAGTCTCCTCTCCGTCCCTGTTCTCTATTCTAATACATTCTCGGTCTCTCTCACCTGCGGGAGGGTTGGGACAAAACTCTTCGACGATGAGTGCTTCACGTGCGCTATTCGCTGTTGCGCGGGCATCACGGACCGCCGCAACAGCCCACGCAAGGAAGCCAATACAAGGCTCGCCGCTGCTGTTTGCAAGTCCACCATCCATTCACAGTACTCGTACGATCCACCAGCCGTCGCCACGAAAAGCCCAGCAGGCCACAGCGACCCCAGATGCTGAGCCTGTCGAGTCGACGAACCCAGGACTGTCGTTTCCATGCCTGGACGCTTATGAATCTCGCTCCGAGTCCCTCTCAAAACGATCGCTTTCCGGGCCCGAGCCCTCGTATACGTCGGGACACACGCTCAATTTCCACTCGCGGCAGCCTATCCTGCTCGACTGGGGCGGCATTCTACCCGAATTCAACATTGCCTACGAAACATGGGGTGACTTGAATGCAGACAAGAGCAATGCCATCCTCCTGCACACTGGTTTGTCGGCGTCCAGCCACGCCCACAGCACTGGAACAAACCCAAAGCCAGGGTGGTGGGAGAAGTTCATTGGGCCTGGGAAACCGCTGGATACCGACAAATACCACGTCATCTGTACCAACGTGATCGGGGGCTGCTATGGCTCGACAGGACCGTCATCAAAGGATCCAGCCAATGGCGAGCGGTACGCAACCCGATTTCCCATCCTCACAATGGAGGACATGGTGCGCGCGCAGTTTCGGCTTCTGGACCATCTGGGCATCCAAAAGCTCTACGCAAGTGTTGGCTCGAGTATGGGAGGCATGCAGAGTCTGGCAGCGGGCACTCTGTTCCCAGAGCGCGTAGGTCGGATCGTCAGTATAAGCGGCTGCGCACGAAGCCACCCCTACAGCATCGCCATGCGACACACCCAACGACAAGGTCCGTCTTATTCCCCTTAGACACGTTTCACTGTCCCTTCTAACACGACCACAGTCCTCATGATGGACCCCAACTGGTCCCGCGGCTTCTACTACGATTCTATCCCTCCCCACGGCGGCATGAAACTTGCCCGCGAAATCGCAACCGTCACCTACCGCAGCGGCCCCGAATGGGAACAACGCTTCGGCCGGCGCCGGGCAGACGCCTCGCGCCCCCCCGCGCTCTGCCCAGACTTCCTCATCGAAACCTACCTCGACCACGCGGGCGAGAAATGGTGCCTGGAATACGACGCCAACAGCCTCCTCTACGTCTCCAAAGCAATGGACCTCTTCGACCTCGGCCTCGCCCACCGCGAACAAATCTCAACACTCCGCAAACAAAACGCACACAAACTCCAAACCTACCTCGACGGATCCGCCCAACCCCCAGACTCCTCAGACTCCCTCGCCTGCTCCCTCACCCTCCCAGAGAGCCCGTATGAGGAAAAGGATGAACGGGCCGACTTTGATCCCGCTCACATCTCCACCGATCCTCCACCAGACTTGGTCGCCGGTCTACGCCCCTTGGCGAATACGCCCGCCCTCGTCCTGGGCGTCGCAAGCGATATCTTGTTTCCGGCGTGGCAGCAGCGTGAAATTGCGGATACGCTGCGCAAGGCGGGGAATTCTCGGGTTCAGCATGTGGAGCTGGGTGAGGAGAAGAGTCTGTTTGGGCATGATACGTTCTTGTTGGATTTGGAGGGTGTTGGGGGGGCCGTGAGGCGGTTTTTGGGTTGAGTGTGTGGGATGTGGGGGAGGGGGGGACTTTTTTGGTCTTTGTTTTTTTTGCGGGCATTGGTGGTGGGGTTTATGAGAATGTGGGGGGGTGAGAGGATGGGTGGTGGAGTAAGAAGTACTGGAATCTCATGACATGTCTCCTCTCCTTTCCTCTCCTCTCCGCTCCGTCTTTTTACCCCTGCTGTCAGTCCTTGACAGTGAATGATGCAGTCACTCCTCCGTCACATGTACATGACTAACAGCAAACATGGCCCTATACATGCACACCCAAACCTTTTCATCTTGCCATCTCCCCAACCACCCCTGGAATCACCCAGTCAAACGTTAGACGTCCACGTACAACAAACCATCCAGACCCAGGCAAACAAACCCATCCCGCTCACACCCCACCCCCACTCCTCTCCACCCTCACATTCGCCCCCTTCCAGCGCGGCGCCATCGCCTCGTCCACCCACGGACACTCCGTCACGTCCACATGCGACCGCACATACTCGACCAGCGTTTGCGCACCGGGAGCATCTTGCATGATGGCGAGAGCGGCGACACGGGGGATGCCGAGGTAGGAGGCTAGACGGGGGTCTGTGGAGGTTGGGAGGGGAACGAGGCGGGTTTTTGTGGTTGGGGTTGTGGGGGAGGACAGGGTGGCGATGTGTAGTAGGGTGGGGAGATGGGCGTGGGCAGGGGAGGATGAGGGGTTTGGGTGGGTGAGCAGGATGAGGGCTGGATGGTTGATGTTGGGTTGGGCGGTTGGTGGTGGTGATGGTGGTGGTGGTGATGATGGTGGTGGTGATGATGGTGGTGGTGATGGTGGTGGTGGTGATGATGGTGGTGATGATGGTGGTGGTAGAATGCTGGGTGCGAGGGTGGTCGGGGCGTTTCTTGCGGCTAGGGCTTCGAGATGCCGGGTTATGGCGTTGAGACCGATGAGGATGTGCTGGCTGATGTCGGGGGGTGGTGGTGGGGCATCAGGGAGGGTTGTGGATTCATCCTTGGGGTCTGGATTGGTGGTGCGTTTGCGCTTCTTTCCTTTGGAGGCGTGGCTGTGGGTGCGGCGGTGCTCTCCTAGCGGGGCGACGAGACTGGAAATGGTCAGATTTGTCGAAGTGCAGATGCAGGTATGCAGAGCGCCGGTGATGGGTGTGGAAATGGTGGTCTTCTTCTGACTATCGAGTTCACTGCAGACCTACTTGCAAACCAGGTCGAGGATGACGTCTTGTTCGTCTTGGTTGATGTGCGGCCTAATGCGCCCCGTTAGTCTTGCTAGGCACAGTAGTAGGCGTGGTGGCGGCCTGAGTGGATGGAGTGCTGGGGGAGCCACCATTTGGTTTCGGTGAATGGCGTGGCGGTCTTGAAGACAGGTTTGGGGGTTTGTTTCGGGGCCATGGGAGGCTGGAAACACGCGGTCTCCGACGGTGGCGCAAGTGGATCAGCAAAGAATCTGATTGTACTGCAGCGTGATGGTTTTGCAGTGTGGGTGCGTCTGTGTGTATGATGATGGGTCACGAGGAGGTGCAGAAGACAAAAGGAGCGGAACGCAAAAGAGACGGGAAACCAAGAGAGAGAAAAAGCGTGAAAAGTGGATCTAGGCGGCAGTGCCTTGCATTAGTTTGGGGGGGGGGGGGGGGGAACAGATGGAACAGATGGACAGAAAAAGGCCGATGGAAATGGGATGGTGGGCCATGTCGAGAATGGCATTGTTCGGAAAGCGAGCGACAAGACCTACTCTAGCGGAGGTGGGATGATGGGATGGCGGGGAGGGATGGGATGGGATGGGATGGGAGGGAGGGGGAGGCGGAGGGGGAGGGGCCAATGAGCTTCTTTGATGACGTGCGTGCCCGCCAGACAACCAAACCGAACAAGGGGGACCGACCTCTCTCTGCTGTGGGGCGGGGTTCAAATGGGGGGCGTTCGGCCTTTTCCACCACTCTTCCTCCCTGCAAATCTAGACAATACTACAAACAAACGCGTCGACCCACCGAGAGAGAGAGAGAGAGAGAGAGAGAGAGTGAGAGAGAGAACGCGCTCGCTGCCTGTCTTTTTGTTTGTCCTCCTTCACACCTTCACCTTTGCTCTGCCTGCTGGGCAGGTTCTTCCCTTCTTGCTCAGCCTCCTGACGCTGCCTGCCTGCCTGCCTGCCTGCCTGCCTGCCTGCTTGCTCGCATTGCTTGCTGCTCACATGCTGTATGCTGTTGGTGTTGTTGTTGCTCCTGCTGCCTGCCTGCCTACCCTGTCCTGTAGTTGCGCTGTGAGCTGATTGCCCATTCACTCTTCACCTGCCTTGCCCACCCTGTGCGTGCGTGTGTGCGTGCAGCCACCACACCACCCGCCACGCCTGGTGCTCGCGCTGGAAATAAGAATCAATAAACAAAACAGCTGCCATCAGTCCCTCCCTCACCGTCATGACCTCGCCGGGCCATGATGTACGTCTGCCCGCCGCTGCAGACGCCTCCTCGTCCGCAATCCATCTCCCCGCCTCGCCGCCTCGCCGTGATCCTGTCGAAGACGCAGACGCAAGCTTTACTCGCAAACGCCCCCGCCTAGATTGCGGAAACACCGCTCTTTGGCCCAAGTCTTCTTCTAGCCCCGCCTCTCCTGCCACATCCACCATCGCCGCACCCCACGAGCAGCTGGTCGAGATGACCCTTCGCCCACACCCGCCCTCGTCCTCGCCCTCACCCTCACCCTCGCCCTCGCCCCCATCCCCCGTCATCACAACCGCCGACGAGAGGCAGAGCGACCCAGAGCCCGCCGAGGACAGCCCTGCTCCGCTGCAACAACACTCGGCCATAGCAATGCCTGGCGCAGACGCCGCCTCTGTCAGTCCGCCCGTCGACATCATCGTCGACGACGAAGACGAAGACGAAGACGACAACATGGCCTTTGCCGTCCACATCGACGCCGAGGACCATTTTCGCCAGTTCCCCTTCAACACCCGCGGCAATGGCTGGCTCATGGTTCGGGAGCTGATAGCGCACTTCGAGAAAGGTCAGTTTCACCCTCACCCTCTTCTTCTCGCGGCAACAGGGCACTGGGACTGACCATCACCACGCATAGCCACCACGGTCGAACCTCACATACTCCCTGCCCTCGCCCGATGGCTCAACGATATACCCAACCGCCATGTCGAAGCCGTGCCTTTCTTCATGTCCAAAGAGGAATTCTGGATGTCCTTTGCTGATTTGGTCCACGTTGCGCTACAACGAAGGTAACTAGGCCGACGCTGTTCCAAATAGCAGGCAAAATACTGACCCCGGCAGATATCCCTTGGGTGACAAGTTCGTCGACGTACAAGTAGACGATTCCTTTACAGAGTTCTTTGGCGCATATGTGCGTGTTTGCTCTTTGCTGATACTCATCGACGCTCACCGAATCTCCCATCCGCGTTCCGAGCCACGCTTCCCATACACGCTGCTGAGCGAACTCCATCTCCGCAACCTCAGCACCCTTCTACGTCGCGAAAAGGTGCCTCTCTTTCAGACATTACAAAAAGACTACGCCATCGACTTGTCAGACATGATCAGCCAGCTACACAAGATCTTCTTGTCCGCCGGCGGCGCTCAAAATCTTCTTCGACTGGCCGACGAAGCTTTTCAGCAGGTCGAACGTCCGACCGAGAACACAATTGCCCTTCATGCCTCGCGCTCGTTTGGCACCCTTGGCTGGTCCATTCAAGAGTTTTCCCATCTGGCTGCATGTCCCAACATGGCCGATTACTCTCGACGCGTCTTGCGATTCTTCTACAAGTACGGCAGCGATCTGTTCAACTTGAGCCGAGTCACCGAGGCTACCATCACAAGAGATCTCGTCATACAGTATGCGGATCTGATTTTCGAGCTTTGTGTCTGGAATAGCGGCATTGCTGCAGAGCTAGTGAGCAAGTATCTCGACTTTCGGGATTTCCACACTTCCACTGTGCCGTCTTCGGCCGAAAATCCGATTCAATATGACGCCAACAAATACTGCAAAGATCCCACGGCATTTCCTGTACTGGTATCAACGGCGTGGAAGTTCAAAGTTCTTCGCAAATACATCACCAAGGGCAAGATGGACCTGCGTGTTTCCAGTATCGCTGCCATGGACAACTCGTTGATTGATATTTGGAGGGAGCTTGGTGGCCCTGATGCCGCCAGCCACAGTCCTGTCTTGCGATATTTGGCCGACTTCTTGTTGCAAGGGCGCGTCGTGGATTACATCGTTAGCGTCGACTCTCACCCGCAACTGATATCCCGCAGTGGAAACATTGTCGGCTTTTTGATCGTCACCCATCGATGGTCAGAGAGTCAAGCGGATACGATCTGGAACACCGTTGCCAACAGTCCTGATTTCCGAGTAGTCACGGCGACCATGGCCATGCTACGCAACATCATCGGCCTCATGGGAGCTCAGGAGCTCTTCTATCTATGCAAGAAGCTCTACGAATTGCCTCTCGAGCGATACACTTTGGAGATTTTACAGTTTCTACGCGAATTGAGTTCGCAGCTGACGATCAAAGCGTCACAGATGACGTACAAGGAGGTAGACCACAGCATGCGGCCTTGGAGTGTCTGTATCCGGATCCTACGCGAGACCGCCCCGAGAAGAGAAGCCGATAAAGAGATGATGAGTCTTCACGCCGAAGCCGGTGACCAATTGCACCATATGCTTCATGCCATTTCCGAGGGCGAGCGATGTGCAATCTACGAGGAGTGCGCAAAGCACATTGCTGGTCACACGAATCAAGCGACTGGAAGCGTGCGTGTGATATTTGTCCTTGCGTCTGCGTTGCATTCAGGAGACGGGCTATTCTTCCAAGAGCACTTGCAACTCTCGCGCCAAATCTTAGAGGAGATCCCCAGCCTGGTCAAAACCGAGCTTGCAGCAGAACCTTATCCCTCTCAAAAGCTGGTCTTGCAGTACAGGCTCGAACTATTGGCGCTTTTCATCTGCCGCGCAGGTTTGGCCATTCCCGTAGACTTGTACAGCGAGATTTGGCACTACACCGTTGGACCAGGTGCGCTCTCGGATGCCGCACGCAACATTGCCTGGGCTCAATTTCTCAACACGATTAAGCTATCGCCAAAAAATGACTTCTTCGAGAAGCTCGTGGACTCTTATGTTCCCACTCTCGACCCCCATCATTTCACAAACGGTCTCTTCGATTTTGTGGCGAATTACAATTTCCCTACCGTCAGGTTGCACGAGGAAACCGAGGACGGAGAATCCACTGTGCTGCAGAATTCCGGGCATGACCTGTTGTGGCTGTTGATGACGGAATCTCTGCCAGAATCTCCCATCGGAGACCGCGCCGCACGACTTCTTGCGACTCGTTATGCAAAGCTGAACGAGACTTCAGGCGTCCATCTGGCCGAAGTCGAGGCCGCTCATGTCGCCCTGGTGGGGAAGTGCATGGAGGAATTGCGCGACACGTCTAGAACGGCACGCAAAGGAGCTCTGACCTCCAAGCAAAGCGAGATTCGCTGTCAAAAAATTCTGCTATTCTTAAAGCTATTGCTTGAATCTATTCGGCAGCAACCGGATCTCAACCGGAGTCGAAGGACGGACTCGAAAGTCGATGAGGCAGATGTTCCATTTGGAACCGCAATCACCATCAAATACCAGTGTGGTAATGACAGGCAGTCTGTATCGATGGCTGCCGAACATACGCTGGAAGATCTTTACAAACGACTTTGCCATGCGACAAGCTTTAGCAAGATCAACATGTTCGCCAAAGGTCAACGACTGACTCTCACGGACAACGGTACACAGAAGCTTTCTGACCTTGATGTCGGCGGTCAGCTGCTTGTACAGCGTGCCGAAGGAGCTCAGGCTACACACTCTCTACATGCGCCTATCTCGGGAACCTCAGTGTTCGAAACTACCTTGCTAGAGCACTTTGACGAGCTATTCGAACTCATGGAGTCGGACGATGCGATCAGCCAAATGGTCTTTGAGTTCTTGGCGTTCTTCCCGCCTCGCGCCACGTTTACTGACCTGGTCTTGACTGGAAAGGCGCAGTCTGAAACTCTGTTTCCTCCAGGGAAATCTTTCCAAGCTCGTTATGCGGCCCAAGCCCTCCAATCCGGGCTCAAGGAACAAATCCGTGGATCAAGTCTCAATGAGGAATTCCTTGCCAACGCCATACACCATCTGAATGCTGCACTTCTCAATCCACGCTTGATGAAGGATCCGCTAGCAAGCTTCCAAGAAAGGCGTCTGGCGGCCATTCTTGTGCACGTTTTGCTAGAATTCCTTCGCGGTATGCCAATTGTATCCAACCCGTTTTGCCAAAACTCACAGATGACAGAACGGCCATCTCCCGATGTATCCGCTGCCTACTTCTCGGACGGGGGTCTTCTCTCCACTCGCCTTCTTGGTCTTCTCACCGTGGCGCTTGAATCCAACGAGGAAGCCGATTTCGTACAGGATACCTATGCTGCAATTTTGGAAGCTTCGCTTCATTCCCGGGCCGTATGGGATGCCTTTATGGATAACCCCGACACACGTGGAATACATCGTACCCTACTGCTCGATGACTCTAGACTTGTTGTAAGGCAACATGTTGCACGAAAGATTACATCCGTGTGTGGAGGGGACCTACCATCGACATGCCCAGTTACCAAAGCAGAGATTGCATCTCGCTTCTGGTCAGTCATCCGGAATATTCTGCCCGACACTATCGAGCAGCCAGAACGATCGCAGCAACTGTTCGAGGTAGCTGATCACGTTTTCCGTGCCAATGACGAGTATGAACGGAAAGAAGATGACCTGAGGACACTCCTGTCATTTTGGAGTGATCTGCTTCTTGGCCATAACCATCAGACGTTCGCCGGACGGGAGGAGCCAGACTTTGTTGTCCTAGGTTTCACTAAGCTGTTATTGGGATGCATTCTGTCAATAAAGTCCTTCAAGAAACCTTTGAATTTGGGGACATTGATGGAACAGATTTATAGAAGGTTTCTCTTTGCGGGAAGGTACGTCATTCATACTACATCAGCCTTTGCTTGGGCTCAGAACACATGCTAACCTATTCCAGTGATTTTAAGTCGGATGACACTGCCACATCCTGCCAAGTCCTCGACCCTGATACGCGACACGAACTTTTGGAGCTGGTCCTGGCGCTGGCAGACGATAAGAACCCAGACGTAGAGACTGGCGAAAAACGGGGTGTCGACACCAGAGGTTCCTATGACACTCTCCTGGAACTAGCCAGTGAGGTTGAAGGGCGAGACAAAGAGTCAGTCATGTCGACTTTCGCCGTCGACCGCATATCCGAAGTCCGCTCCAGCACCGGCTACGTGGGCTTGTACAATCCACGCAACATCTGTTACATGAACTCCCTCTTGACTCAGCTCTTCATGAACTTGTCATTTCGGCAGTTCATTCTTGGTCTTGAGGTGCAAGAAGCTACTGGCTCACAAAAGCTCCTCGTCGAGACGCAACGACTTTTCACGCAAATGCAACAGTCGGTCAGCAGATCAGCAGACCCGCGCGATTTTGCAGCGTGCATCCGGAGTTTTGAACAAACTCCGATTGACATTACTGTTCAAATGGACGTGGACGAGTTCTTCAACCTCTTGTTCGACCAGTGGGAGAAGCAGCTTGTCAAAGCAGAAGACAAGCGGAATTTTCGATCCTTTTACGGCGGACAAACGCTCAACCAAATCAAGTCGAAAGAATGCGACCATGTCTCTGAACGAACCGAGTCGTTTTTTACTGTCCAGTGTGATGTTCAGGGCAAAGCTAATCTCAGAGAGAGCTTGGGGGCTTTTATCAAGGGTGATGTAATGGAGGGTGATAATAAATACAAGTGCGAGTCCTGTGGCGGTAGACTCGTCGATGCTGTCAAGCGGTATGTCGGTTCATTGCTAGATGGTAACCGAGCTGACCTGTTCTAGCACCTGCCTAAAGGACGTCCCGGATAATCTGATTCTTCACCTCAAACGCTTCGACTTTGATCTCAACGACTGGAGCCGAAGGAAGATTTACGACCATTTCGAATTCCCCGATTCATTTGACATCAGCGAATACCACGTCGATCATCTCAGCGACCCTTCCAGGCCACGCGAAAAGGACGTTTTTGATCTGGTGGGTATACTTGTCCACAGCGGCACTTGTGAAAGTGGTCACTACTACTCTTATATCCGCGAACGGCCCTCTCCTACGGGTGTGGCGACATCTTCGTGGGTCGAGTTTGACGATAGCAGTGTGACACCATTCAATCCGATAGAGATTCCGCAGAGAGCGTTTGGGGGCCCGACAGAGGATGGTTATAACCGACACTTCAAGGTTTACTCTGCGTATATGCTCTTCTATCAACGGAGAGACACCGTCGAACAAACTTTGCAAGATTGGGTCGCTCCCATGACGGGTGGACCATTCAAGGTCTCCGCCCCGGGTGCGCTAGTCAAAGAGGTGGAAGCCCGCAACAGCGACTTTATTCGAGAGTATTGCCTATTTGATCCGGGCCATTCAAGATTTATTCGTCAACTACACGCTATGTCTCGAACCATCAACAAGGGCACCTGCTCGGATGCTCATGATCAGGTACGCAATTCTAATGACTGATCTTTGAGCCGAACCGATTGCTGGACACGGTCGTATTGGAACTGGTGACGTTTTACTAATACTTTATAGGAAAACCGGGTGCTGAGGATAGTTCTTACGCATCAAAGCCGAATCGTCTGGCGACAGCAAACACCCGAGATCTTCCTAGAAACCGTGTCTCAGCTGCGCCGCACAGTCCTCTCATGCCCGAAATGCTGCATTACGGTTTTGACTTTCCTCGCCACTGATGATCATGCACTTCTCAACCTCATCCTAAGATGTGTGCACGCCAAGGTCCGGGCGAATACGCGAATTCTGCTCCTGGATTGTCTGGATTTCCTGCGCGACAAGGAGCCTTCTGCGTATGGCATAGATGGCCCAGACAGCGACATGGACCTTGATTCTGCTCCCCCATCGCACGGTATCCTCTGGGCCGTGGTCGCGAAGCTACGCTGGATAGCAGAAGAATCAGCTATAAGCCCACGTGGATGGGATGATTTCTACACCACTGTGACAGAGATTGCCGAGATGGGACACGCAGAGACGGCCATTCTACTCGACCACGGTTTCCTCCATTTCTGCGCCAAGCTCTTCTGCATGCAGCTGTACAAGAGCTTCCCAGATGACGTTTACGATCTATCTCGAGTCCTATGCGGTAAACGAAAAGGCATTTACAACAGGCTCATCGTCTGCTTGGCTACGCTGCTTTCGCAGATTGACATCAATCTACCGAGTTTTGTGCGGCCGTCTACCGGCCCACCCTCGAGCCAGAACCGCCTTGCTCTTCTGGATCGCGAGCGCATGAAATTTCCAATGACCTACCGCGAGAAGCAAATCATGCTTTATTATGACACCGAACTCTCAGCCATTGCAGTCCTGGACAAGGCTTTGGAACTGTTTGATCCTTCCAAGGCAGACCACTTTTATCCTGGAGATATAGTCAAGTGGATCCTTGGCTCAAGGGACCGTTCCGTGCAAACGAACTTGTCCAAGACAGTGACTGAGGGCATCGGACTAGATCCTCCTTATTGCGACGCATATGTCCGCGCCGGACTGTCGTTCTGCGAACGCTTTGCCAACCCGGCTTCTGTGATCGACTACCTCGACGCCGTTGCAAAAGCCGTTGCATCGTCGACCCGTACCGATGGCGAGTGCGCACCAAGTGGCGACGTTGTGCTCGAGCTTTTCACTGGCCTTCTAGATGTCCAGAACCCTGAGCTATTCGAACAGAGTCATCCGCAGATTTTCCATCAGTGCCTGATGAACAATAGTCGCTTGTACGCCACACCACTGCTCATGCACCCAATGGAGAACATTCGAAAGGGCACCCAGGCCTTCCTTGTCCATCTTTTCCTTGAACATGGCGAGCTACCCCACGAAGTCTTGCTGGTGAAATGGAGCGCTGTCCGCGAACTGATTCAAGATTTGACCGGTCGTATCATCTTTGAGAGCACTTCGGGCATACTGAGATCGCACATGAGCCCGCTGATTTCGACCTGCCAATCACTGATCCACGCCCTCTTCCTCTTGTCGCAGAGCGAAGACGCCGCAATGGAACCGTACAAGGATGAGAATGACTATCTCATCTTCCAACACTGCCGATTGGAAGTCGAGCCGCGCCTGCACGAATGGCCGGACGAGGGCACTCCGCCTTCGACGGTCGACACCTTTGATCAGTCAGACTATGGGAGTGAGTCTGATGATGCGCAGGAGTTGAAGAATTGAGAGTTTTGAGTTGACTTGAAATTTTTGTGATAGCCGGCTTTCTTCCATCTTCTCCTAGGCCTTTTCTGCCTTGTGCCCGTCGCAAGTCTGCCACCAAGCATCCTGCACGAACTAGGTTTCTATAGTAGAAGCCTCGGCCATGACAGCTGGGGGTTTTCTTTGGCTGGTCGGGATGACGGCTTTCTGAGGCTCCTCCTCTTCTTCTTCTTTTTTTGGGGGGAAGGGGCCTTGGCATTTTCCTCCGAATCTGTTTTGTTTTCCCATCGTTTCGGCGTTTTGAAAAAGGAGCACGGATAGATTCACGATGAACATGCACACACACACACATTCACATTTGGGGCGCACGTTTTGTTTTTTCCGTTGTGTCGGCGGCTTCCTCCTTCCCTTTGGCATGACGGTTTGGGACTCACTTGCAGACGGGTATACGATTAGGATGTGATGCATAGCGTTGGTGCTTGTGGCGTCTCTCTCTCTCTCTCTTTCTCTTTTGCTCTCTCTGTATGTGTGGGTTTTCACGAAGCATCCTCCTTGTGCCACTGGCTTTTTTGCCAGGTCGACAAGGAAAGGCGCATTGATTTTTTTCATGTCTGGGGCCTGGGGGAGAGGTGTTTTTTCGGGCTAGTATGCATCGGTTTTTTTTTCTTGGACTTTTGCTTGGTCTTGATGGGTTTGGCGGTTGGAGTGGGTTGGTTTGGGGTTGGGGGGGTTGCTACTTCTTCTTTGACTTTGACTTCTTCGACTTCTTCATTAGGGCTGTTTATGAGAGAGACGGAATTCAAAGCGATGAAATGAGATGAAATGATGACTACCTCCTTTTTTCTCTTTTTCTTGCTCGCAATACATGCAAGTTTTTGTGAAGACGTGTAGCTGTCTAGGTACTTAGTTGGCTGTTCAACTTGACTAAGAAACCTGCTGTGAACTTGCTAGGCATAGTTGGGGAGATGGTTTTTTACTGGGGAGATTGAGGTGGGCGATACGAGTCTTGCTTTCTCTGGACTGGTCACCACCTAACTATCCCAATTCATATGTAGATGTAAATGCAAAAAAAGCAAACTCCTAGCAACAATGCAAATGGAATTGCACACATCTTTCACATCTACCAACTGCAATATCCTTGGAATCATTTGCCAGATAGCCTTGCCCTTGTCTGTTACTCAGATGATATGGGCTTTCCAAGGTAAAAGGTGCAAGTACGGTGCTGAGATGCAGTAGGATGGCTGTTTTGGAGGTGTGAGGGTGGGAAGTTGGGATTTAGGCGTACGTGTACTGGCATGGCACCCGCGTGTTGGATATACCTACTGGTGCTACCTCCAGCTAACAACTTTTCTTCCCGCAATCATCCTACGTATTACCCATATAGAGGCTGCCACTACCATAAACAAGTACAACCCCCTCTACCAGCTTTTCACAACGCTGTCATACTCGACCCGGTCTGCGGTTTCGCGCCCGCGTCTGCGCTAGAGCGTGGCTTCTCCGCTAACTAGTTACCGGTACAATCATCCTGCTCCACCTTCCATGGGCGTTGGTTGGTCGGTTCGCTTGCAGCCACAAACGACGTCATATGTACGGAAGCCGCAGCCCCCCCCACGTCGTCGCCCGGGTATAAAAGGGAGCGGGTCTGCTCTGGGCTCGGCGCGGGTTTTTGACGTCTTGCGTGTGCTGTGTGTGTTTTGTGAGACTAGATAGGGCTTCTTTTTGGAGGTTGGTTTTTTGGTGCATGATATTTTGGTGTCTTGAGGTCTACTTCTGAGACTGAGGCTAAGACTGAGGCTGAGGCTTATCTACACGGGGTGGTGGTCAAGGATACGCTGGTGTGTCTTGGACGTTTGGGTTTGGGACGGGGGAATTGAGGGTTAGGTGTGTGTGGGTGTCTGTAGCTGGATTGGGTTGGGTTGCTGTGGAGAAGGAAAGAGGAGGGTTTTGGGAGAGAGCTTTAGGCCAAGGGTACCGGTATAAGAGGGGAAAGATTGAGGAGGAAGCGAATCAAGAAGAGAAGAGGAAAACGGAAAGGACAAGAGACAACACAAAACAACAAGATGGCGACTCTGAAACCCCAAAAGAAGATTGAGTTGTATAGTGGGAACTACTTTGCGGCCTGTACGGTTGGAGGGGTGATTGCGTGTGGGCCTACGCATACCATGGTTACGCCGCTTGATCTTGTAAGTTGGAATCTTCGGTGTACTCCGAATACTCATCAAAAACACCCACCACCACTAACCCTCGCAACCCCCAGGTAAAATGCCGCCGTCAAGTCGACCCCACAATCTACAAATCCAACGCCCAAGCCTGGAAAATGATCTACTCCAAAGAAGGCCTCCGCGGCGTCTTCTTCGGCTGGTCCCCAACCTTCATCGGCTACTCGCTCCAAGGAGCCGGCAAATACGGCTTCTACGAGGCCTTCAAATACCTCTACGGCGACAAGTTGGCCCCCGGCCTCCCCAAACAAGTCGTCTACCTCGCCGCCAGCGCCTCTGCTGAATTCCTCGCCGACATCGCCCTGTGCCCCCTCGAGGCCATCAAAGTGCGCATGCAAACCAGTCTTCCCCCCTTTGCCCACACCCTACGCGAGGGCTGGACAAAAGTGGTGCGTCAAGAGGGCGTCGCCGGCTTGTACAAGGGCCTGTATCCGCTCTGGGCGAGGCAGATTCCCTACACCATGGTCAAGTTTGCGACGTTTGAAGAGACGGTGTCGCAGATTTATGGCTTCTTGGGTCGGCCCAAGGAGCAGTTTACGGGCTTGCAGCAGACGGGCGTGAGCTTCCTGGGTGGCTATATTGCGGGTGTTGGATGTGCTGTTGTTTCCCATCCGGCTGGTATGTGTTGACCCTCCCATCTTTCACATTCCTTGATCGATTTCCTCGTCTCCCATCCTTCCTCGCCGTCGTCGAGATGACGAAACAATGGATCCCAAAAATCCCACCCCTCGCTAACAAATAATCCCCCCCACAGACGTCATGGTCTCCAAACTCAACAGCGACCGCAAAGCCGGCGAGGGCGCCGGCCAAGCCATCACCCGCATCTACGGCAAAATCGGCTTCAGCGGGCTCTGGAACGGCCTGTCAACGAGGATCTTCATGATTGGCACCCTGACTGCCTTTCAATGGCTCATTTACGACTCCTTCAAAGTCTACCTCGGTGTAAGCTTTCTCTCCCCTCTCTCCTATCAACCAACCGCTAACCTCTCTCCTCTTTCCCAAAGCTTCCCACAACCGGGGGTCACTAAACCACCAAAATGGCCTCTGGGATATCGACAGTAGTAGTAGTCGTACGGATTGTCTTTTGTTGCAAACAAGTTGTAGCGTGACATGGTATCACAACACCAAACTGCGCTTTCCTTTTACCCTTGTTTTTTCATCACCCCCCCCCCTTTTTTTTTTTTTTAATCCCCTTGTCTTCTGGCCCGCACATTTATCCACGGGTCGACGGCATTGCGGCGAAGGAATCCAGTACAGATAGCAGAGTAAACTTTTCCCCGGACCAAAATTCTACAAAGTGAAACAAATCTCCGGTGCTGCTAGTGTTTTTTTTTAGCGCTCGTGCACGTGCAGCTGAGTGGTTTCTCACTTTCCAAACTTCACTTCACGCATGAATCCACCGCCGCGCTCTTACACGGCTTGTTTGTCTTGGGTTCTTGGATGTTTTGGAGATGGAGGGTTGGAGATGGAGGGTTGGAGATGGAGGGTTGGAGATGGAGGGTTGGAGATGGAGGGTTGGAGAGGGTAGGTTAGGTGGTTGGATCACGGTGTACTCATGTTGCTGCATACTTTGGCTCTGTGGGAATGAACGCTGCGAGATAGCGTTGGAACAGGGGTTTGAGAGGTGTAGATGGCTGGGTGGAGAGGGGAGTGGCTAGGTTGTGGGGTATATTTGTGTGGGGTGTTTTGCGAGTGTGTTGTGGGTATGTTGTATGTTGTGAGTATGTTGTATATTGTAAGTATGTTGTATATTCTGAGTATGTTGTATGTTATAAGCATCTTCTTTTTACAAGTATGTCATCTCTTACAACTATCTTATTCCTTCAAACTATCCCATCTCTTATAACTATCCCATCTCCCTAGCTATAGTAAGAATACAAGGACCTTAGGAGATAGACTTGACAAGTAGCAGACATCTACTAATACTCTTAATCTTCCCTAAGAACTAGAGAAAGAGTAAGTAAGGGGACGTAGAGAAGTATGGGAGTTCTTGTTTTTTTTTAGAAGTATCCTATCTTTCACAAGTTTCCTATCTTTTATAAGCATCCTCTCTTTTATAAGCATCCTCTCTTTTATAAGTATCCTATCTCTTATATCCAATACCCTCTCCTCTCCTACCCCCTCAAACCCCTATATAAATACGAATGCCAACTCAAGTACGCCATTCGCCTAGCTATTTTGCACCCAGACAGTATCACAAGATTGTCAATTTCTTACCCGGTGTTTGATCTTTCTCTCTCTCTTTGTAGCTTGGTGGGCGTGGTGTGGGTTGCTTCTGAGATGGGAAGGATTAGCGAAAGGGTCGTGTGGGTGGGTGGGTGGAGTGGAGTGGGGTGTGGGTTGTTGGGTTGTTGGGCTGTTGAATGCAGACTGAGACATGTGGGGTTTGGGGCGTTTGAGGAAGGGCATGGGTGGTGAAGATGTTGGATTGTGTAGATTCTGTGTGCTTTGGTGCATGTGACAACATGCATTTCGTTCTCATCGACTGTCTACTAGCGAAAACCTTTCGGAATGGAATAAGCAACGTAAACAGTTGACGGCCCAGTCTGATGGGTATCAACAATTTGGTAGAATAATAATCGAGATTCGCGAAATGGGTCTTCAATCGTATGGACAACTTCCTTTGGCAAGAAAAAAAGAGTTTGGCCGTGGAGTAACTGGGTTAGATTTAATAACGTTTTGTCAGCATCTAGCGAAGTAATTAGGAAACCTGAAAAATCTTCTTCGTTGTGCACTAGAACAGAAATAAACTGGGCCGAGTGCAACCATGATGGGTAGAGAACCGAAATGATCATATCCTTACGTCGCCGGATTGTAATGTATCGGACCACTCTGGCCTATATTTGAGTTTCATGTTTTGCATCAGGTCGACAAGCGAAGCAGCGAGCGCAGCAGAACTGGGCCATTTCCACGACGAGAGCTCGAGCACGAGGAGGGCGTTGGAGTAGAGTTGGATGAGGTTGCCGCCGAGGATGGCAGGCATGTTTTGGATGAGGACGGTGCCGGCTCGGTAGACCCATTGGGGGGTTACGAAGACGTGGATGCCTCCGAGACTGACAACGGCTTCGAGCACGTACCATGCGCTTCCCCACACGGGATTCAGCAGGAGATGCGTCATGTGCAAGACGATGCGGACAATGGGTAGATGTTGGTGGAATTCGTCGAGCAGGGGCAGGAGTTTTTTGACCTGTTCCTTGGTAGCTGCGTCGCCTGAGCGGAAGCGATTTTGCAGCCGGAACAAGGAGCACATGTATTCTGCGGGCTTTGCCCTATCAAAGAGAATCTCGCAGTTCTGCACGGATTAATTAGCTGTGGGGTAAATGTTTGGGTGTTGGTGGACATGCCGGTTCTGGGAACAGAGCGGGTCTGTCCAGCGTAGATGCTACCTGATTCTCCAGACTGTAGATGGTCATGTGCATGCTACGTAGTAATTCTACATCGTACTCATCCAATTCCTGGAGCTCGCGCTTCGACTCGAGATCAAAGGCCAGGCGGGCAGCGAGAGCAACTTGCTGGCCAATGTTGCCTGTTTTGGGATCGAATGAGCTGTTGATTGCTAGGAGCAAAACAGAGCGAAGCGTCGCTATGGTCGGCTCCATCGTGGCTGCCTCGAGGTATTCCATGGCTCTAGTGAAATACTGGGTTGCCAAAGCACGATATTTGATCGAGTTGGCCTGGTGGTAAGACAACCTTCCTGTAGGATTCCAGGTTTGTTGTTTATCTCGTCGGTTACCCGTGTTGGGCAGTATGTAGCAGGAGATGGAGTAAATCATGTACAGGGAAAAGAGCTCAGTGTGGGTCAGGTCGGCAGGCAGATCTGCAGCGAGATAACGGGATTTCATGTCGAGGACGGGATAGACGGGTTGTATCGTCTGCTTGAAGAGCTCAAGGAGCTCCCATTGCTTTGCCGGGGAGTCTTTGGTTGCCAGCTGCCACTCTTCGTCATCTTTGTCATACTTGAACGGTGGTGGGATGTTAGCGTGCAGACGTGGAGACTTTAGCAGACATGATTCAGATCCCAGGTAGCGGTAGCTGTCTCCCGCATAAGCGAAATGGTGCTCAAATTGAGGCAAGCTTGACGATTGCGTCTCCTGTTTAATTATTGAAACGGAGCTGTTTGTTTGCGGGGTGTCTGAAGAGGCAGCAGGTGATGGTAAACAGCCTTGTGGTGATATGCGTCGCACATGATCCACCAGTTCGCTGATGTAGCTGGGGCCGAGTCAGCAACTTAGTCGAACAATGCGCCAAACCAACTGCAAATGGCGCACCTTCGAGGTAGTATCTCGCCACGGCCAGCGTCCAGAAACAGGCATTCCACGTTAGCTTTGGTACATTGTCTGTCACATGGCCATGGTCAGTTGCAAGGTCGGCGAGAATGACGAGTAGGACAAGAGGCCGACAGACCTGCACTTTGGCAGCAGCGTGTCGCAGCCACGGCGACACTCGCGGCAGCGCTTGCAAGCTGGAAGACTCTGAGACGATTGTCAGTAGCGGTAACTCTCGAGGTGGGCTTTAGACGGTCTCGCGCCGAGCCGAATGCCGCTTACTTTGACCAGGCTATCCAAGTCCAGCATGGAGGGACTCATCTTGACGGATCAACGCCGATAGGTGGTCTGTAGGCTGGTGCCTAGTAGTACTGTTTACCTAGGGTAGTCAGCTACGGGCCAAAAGAACAGAATGAATCCAAGGCTAGCTACCGGTAGGTCGCCAGCCAGCCAGCCAGCCAGCCAACTAACCAAGTAGAGTGACTAACAACGGCGGTCAAAAGTGGACGACCATGCCCAGGGCCGAGGAAGCCAGCTTATGCATGCAGAGTGTCGAACCAGTGGAGCACTTGGAGGGCATCACAAGACAAAAGAGGGAGAGAGAGGCTCAGTTGATGTCCACCGGCCCGCACGGGGCTGGGCTTGCGTGGGCGGCAAGACGTCCTTCCATTGTCTGATGAACGTCCGTCCGTATCCGGCTAGCGTCCGTCCGTCTCTTCAGGCAACGATCACCGCCCATACCGGTACGGGCTCCTGCATCCCACATCCCACGGAATCCTCTCCCGGGCCTGCTCCCAGTGCTTGTCACTGCGAAAAAAGCACGTCGAAACATTATCGTCCATCTGCGCCGGGCACGAAAACGCAAATCTGCGTCATGCGTGGCGCGCGTCTATTCTCTTTCCCTCCACTCGACGCTTGACACTTTGAACCTCGGACAGCCACCGATGGAGAATCGGACCAAAGTGCGCCGACGGGTGCTGGCTTGCGCCCGTTGCAGAAGACGCAAGCTTTCGGTGCATATCCGCCATAGCCAAACATCAATCTTTGTCTGGATGCTAATTTGTCCAGTGCGACTACAAGGTACCTGCGTGCACGCGATGTGTCGAGGCTGGCGTGCAATGCGTCGGCTTTGACTCTTCCACGCAGCAGGAGGCGCCGCGCAGCATTGCAGACTTTTTGGAAGCCCACATTGCTCGGCTTGAAGGCCAGCGTAGCCAGGCGCTGCTGCAGGCTCAGACTCAAGCGGGTGCCACCATTTCTTCTCCCGCAGATTCGTTGGAGTCTGAAGCCAAGACGGGCCACTACCGCCCAGAGAGATGTACCTTTGCAGACGAGCTTGTGAACCAAGTCATGGAGGATATCACGCCTTCCTTCCTAGGCATCACAAAAGCCAGGCCTCTCCTCCAGTGCGTTGTCAGAGGCACCCGCCTTCCCTCGAAGAAAGGGCCCGTGGGCTCAAATGACTTGGACGAGAACCATCCGAGATCCATCCTCAACCCTCAAACCACCCAAGGACTTTTCCACAATCTCATGCCTGACGAGGTGGGCGCCAACACCTTGCTGCAGAACTATCTCGACCGCGTCATCACACAGTACCCGATCTATCACCGCGATGATGTGACATCAGCATTCAATTCCATCTTCCACAAGACGAAATCAACGTCTGGCGAGGATTCGATCCGCAACCGCTACATAGTCTGCATCATCATGGCCATCTCACTAACCACGAGTGCGCGAAACCAAGTACAGAAAGCTAATGACACTGCTTATCAACTCGTCAGGCACGCTATGCAGTGGATTCCAGACGTGGCCACAAATGACATACCAGGCTTGCAGGCCATTCTAATTCTAACGCAGTACATCTTCCTGAACCCCAAAATGGCTGACTTGTGGCTCCTGACCGGTCTCATCAGTCAAGCTGTCATTGATCTTGGATTGCACCAGGAGCTACCCAACCACCCGAGCGTATCAGCCTACCAGCGCGATATGCGACGTCGTCTATTCTGGTGTGCATGGGAAATGGAGGTGGGAGTATGCTGCATCTTTCTGCGTCCCACTGCCTTGCCCACAAGACGCATCGAGGTTGCCTTTCCCCTGGAAATTGATGATACGGCCATCACTCAGGTCAGTGTGGACCTCTCTGGGCGCGTGTCCAAGTTCACCCAACGCATCATTTGTCGATTTCGGCTTATGGAAGCAGAAATCGTTTCAGTGTTGTGGCATGGTGCCGACTTGCCCCGTGATTGCTCGTCCCTGGAGCAGTGGATGCAAAAATGCAACACTACCATGGAGGAGTGGCACAGGGAGATTTATGCATCCTCAAACGCCAACAGAGACCGAGGACTAGTCGCCCGATGGCATGAGATGTTATTGTACAGTGAAATCGCAGTCCCTTACATACGAGTATCCCTGAATCGGTCATCCCGTCGGATACCCAACCCAACCATGCCGCAAATGATGGATGCACTAGTTAGCGCTGTCAAGGTAGCTGATGGCTACCTCAGGCAGTCTGAAGGTGAAGCTGGCAAGATCAAATACGTCTTCCATCCCTGTCATCATGTTTTCAACTGCGCGCTGGTCTTCCTCCAGGGTCTGCAACGTTGCAAGCAGCAAGTCGCCGCAAGCTATTCGTGGCAGCAGGTCGAGGAATGGATGCTCCTCTTCTCCAAGTGTTTTCTGGCCATTGCTGAGCGATGGGCCGCGGCAAAGCGATGTCTTGAGGAGTACGAGCGGTTGTTGGCCCCCATCAAGAAAGAGTACGAGGAATTCTTGGCCCAAAAGGCAAGGCTACTCCCACCAGCCCTGCGTCCAGAGGTATCAATGACTGGCCTTGGCGATTTCGCATTGCCAGTCGCCACCCCAACAGAAGTTGATGAGGCGTACAATCACTGGAACGTTTACAACCCGACGAGAGGAGCCACAGTTGATGGTGTTGAATTGCTCACAGGTCCAACACTCAATAATGTCCCCCCAAGGAACTGGAACGCAGAATTTGCTCTCGATTGAAAGTCCTAGCTCTTCCACACTTCCGAGTTTACGCGAAGCTCCCCCGAATAGGAGGGCTCATGCCCAAAAAGAAAGATACGTTGGTGTGCAGCGATAGTGCTATTCTGGTAGCTTCATTGTGATACAGACAGTATACCCACCTCGCCAGTCTACTTCAACAAGACCTCTCCGAGGCAGAGGATTTCAATTCCGCGACGACAACGTATGCTAGGCTTATTGTCTCCCTCGACAAAGTCCATCCTACACCCAAGTAGCAGTGTGTGCGATGGTACTATAGTATCAAGATGTATGCCGCGAGCTACGAGACTCGCACAACGGCAATCGTCACTTGCTCAACTGCAAAGAAGCCCCTTGTTATCTCTTTTCCCTCGGCCGCTATTCATAGGGTGAAATTTGGGAGACGAAATAAGGTGAACATAGTTCGCGAGACGGACTGTGCGATGTGATTGACATCAACAAAATCACCGTCACACCCGACGCTAGGCGACCGTTTTGCCCTTTGCCGTCTCATTTTTAGTGCACGGCCAAGCTACACGGAGCATCGCGTGGTCAACCGTGTGTTCAAAAGTACATATACACTTATTCTGGACCTCGCTTTGATTGAACGCTTACTATGTACATTTGCGATGGTCCATGGTTCGCCCGAAGACATGGCGAGCACGATTCGAAGAGATTGTCGCCTGTGAGTTCCAGGTTATGGAGCACGTATTGGCGCAAATGACGGATCTATGCATTTTCATGGTGAAAAGGATAGACATAGGGTTTGGAAGCTTATGAGAGAGAAGGACTGGATGTTGCTTTTATAGACCGTTCACGCGAGGCGACTCTTGTGTCTCATTCCGAACCGTATTTATTATTACCATAGCTAATGTGAGTATAGACATTACTTTACAACTCAAGATTGATAGTCTCATTCACCTGAGTTGGCCGTCCCAATTTGACGACTGCCTTCTTGCTCTTCAAATCCATCACAATGTTAAACAAGGTTGCACTACCCGTCTGCGGTGTTTCCAACCTGCAAATCGCCCCAGGAGAGTTTTGTTCGTCTTCAAACAGCTTGCTCACGTCTTCCCAGCTTGGCTCGCTTCCAATGTTTGCTGCATTCTCCTCCATTGTAGACACTCGACTCAACGAATCGCTCAGCCACACCGTGTCCTTTTCTCCAGGATGCTCCATGAGCAGATGATTCGTGTGAATCACACGACCCGCACTACCCGGTACACAGTGTGCAAACGTCGACTTTGTAAACTCGAGCCCCACGCACGTGTCTGGATCAGCGAGTAAAATATGCCCCGAAGAAGCCATACCAAAGCCTTCCAGGTTCTGCACAGCGTCCGCAACACACGAACTCTCCAGCGCCATGCGCAGGCCAAAATGAACAGGCAGACGCGACGCATCTACGCCACGGACCCGAATAGCATTCAGCGTCGTGCCGACACCGAGGCTATTAAAACCTATCTTCCCGATAATCCCCGCCTCGGTGACTTGCACGATCGTTGGTTTCCCAGCTTGCGTGATCTTTGTGACGATGAGATTTTGCTTTTGCTCACCCATCCACTTGATACGCGTGCATGTGTCAGCACCTATGCTCATCGCTCTGACAAAACACATCAAAGTATTAAGACTGAAGAAGAGAAGAGAGAAATGGGCACGCCTACATCCCAATTCTGCGCCAGCCACGTACGCCTCTGAGTCCGCCACCCCAACGCCGTACACCCATCGCTAAACAAGCCAAAATTTATCTCCGTCCGCACATTTAGCGCCACAATCTCCAAGAGATCCCTCTCTGCGCCATCGGCTATGCCGCGCATCTCTTCGTGGTACGCGGGCCATTGGGCACGCGCCTGCTGCTCGAAGCGTGAGGCGTGATGTAGCACTTGCGGCCAGGTTTGTGAGCAGTTTTGGAGGAAGAGGGCGGCGTAGAAGGTGATGCAGCGGGCTATTGGAGCTTTGGCGGCGGAGCCGTGGTCATGGCCGATCTGGGGTTGGATATCATGGTTAGATGGGGAGGTTGTGATGGGTATGTAGGTGGGTGACGTCACGTGCCACTCTACCGTACTCACTTCGTACGGTGTGCCTTTGCACTCGACGAATAACATTATTGTTTTCTGGAGAATCTTATGGATATTTCGAGTTGAGAGGCGGCTGGTAGTATAGTAAATGTCGGTTTCCCCCAAAGCTCATTCTTACTGCTTATACACCGCCCATATCCCACAGCACTGAGCAAGCCTTCCTCGGCACCCAAGTGTAGTCCCGCATCTGCCCCCTCCCCATGCCCCGCCTTTACCCCGATTATTCCCCTTTCCTGCAGCAATGGCGCCGGATAAGCGCTTAATCCGCCAGGAATCGCGTGGACATGGTGCTTCTCTGGCCTTGGTAAGTTACCGAATTTCGGCTAAATCAATCCTCTTTGGTTTGCCCCAATGACGCTAATCAAGAGGAGGAGGATCTGGTGGGAGTGGCTGCAGCTGCAGCATCGCGTATCTGGGGAATTGGATTCGGAGATTTAGTAGCAGGGATGCATGGTGTGATGTAAGGATCTTTGTTTGTGTAGCGGTGACGGTTGTACTTTGCTATCTAGTTGGCTTGTATGGACCACGTATTTTCTATCACGACTGATGATTGTCATGTACGTCTTTCTTAAAGATGAATCCTACAATACCACCAATTTGTGTCGAGTCACCATAAATGACAGGATCGAGCATTGTCTCTTTGCTCGTAAGTTTCGGTAATCGTCTCAAACGACATTGGTATGCTGATTTGGATCTGCAATTGTGTTGAGGGTAAAGATCATGCCACGGAGGCCATGCAATACGTGCTAGATTGGATTGAAAAAGGAGTTGGTAGTAGGATTAGCCATGTTTATTCATGTCACTGCGTATAAACAGCATGATGAGTCCACTTGAGAGGAAATATACACATTGATTACCGTGGATGTGTAGGCTGTGATCTTACGGGGAGTTGCCTGGACAGTATGTCGCATCGAGAGTCGTAAGGCCAGTAACATACCAAATACGCCCATCCCGAAGGCCGTGCTGAACGTGCAAAACATGGTAGACTCCAACACTATTACTCCCACTCCAAGTTCTACAACACCCGGCTTCCGCACTTCAGAAAGAATCAACATCATTAATCATCCCCTACAAAACCTTACACCAAAAGTAATATTCCGGCTCACGCACGATGTGCACCACGCCACCTTTCTGGGCCATATTCCATTTCCAATAATTGTCTGATTCTGCGCGATCCTATGCGCATCGCTGCAATCTGACCTCATCCGGCTTTGGTCGAACACCGGACTTGAGAGTCTCGTTTGACGTGTTTGTGGGCGTTTCCGTCAAGAAAGCGGATAGGGGCTGGTGCGTGGTAGTTGTGGTTTTCGGGAGGACATCGAGTGCTTGTAAATGCATCGCTCCTACTACGACAGCATGCTTGCTATCGTCTCAAGGAGAGAACATGCGATCGGCAGAGCGAATCATGGTCCTGGCACATAATATAGGTTCTATGTCGTTTACTGCGCTCGATTTTTCAGAGCCCTCCGTAAATGGAAAAGGACGACAGTATGAGTACCAGCATGCTGATGATGGCCCATACAAATGGAATCCAGGTAGACATTTCAAAGTATCCAGCTTGGTAAACACCACCCAGCCTGACATCATATTAGAGACTGTACGGGTTCGAAACTATCCGGAACCAGCACTTACAGTCCTCCCACGATGGCTCCAGACACAAGTGCCTCAACGCCCCCAATAAAGGAGAACAGTGGTACAGCGATCCATATCAATTTCCAATTGCGCCATTGCACAATGCATGCCCACAGTGCAGTTATGAAGTGTATACCACCAACAAGGAGGAGGGTCCAATATATAGTGAAGCGGAGGATGTCGCTGGGCTTGTAAAGATATATCGGCCTGGAGGCGCTTGCTGGTAGGGGCCAGTAAAGTGATGGAAAGGCTGGTGTGGTGTAGCCCAGTGGCGCAGCGCTGTCGACGCGTTGTATGAAACTGTGTTATTGTGAGTGAATGTATGCTAGTGGGTATTGGCTACCAGCACGAGAGATGCGTACCTCATATTTGTGACATGGTTCCTCCTGTGAGGAAGGGTGTGACGTCGATTGGAGTGAAGGACCGCGTAAGTAGTCCGAGCTTTAGCCTCGGCTCGCGGCGCCAGCGCGACTTGTTCGCTGCCAACACCAACCCTCGGAAGGATGCCATCTCAACTCCATGCGCATCTTTGGTAGCCTTGGACGGGCACGCGATATCAAAGATGCCGGTTGATCGCCTCTTGACGACTCTCTTACGCTCTCTGCAGACATGGACAGACCAGCAGGACACGCCCCGGTATGCATCACCAACTCTTCAGCATCTCCCTTCCGCGTACACTAACACATGGCGATAGGTTACTAGGCACCGCTTCATCACTGCTCACGACTCTCGGAAACCCCCATAATATCAGTCTCCTGACTTCGCATCTCCTCACCGCCCCTGCGCTCTGGGACCGTCCTGATGGCCTTCGGACCCCCTTACGCCTACTCTCTGTCTTCCATGCTGCTGTCACAACTATCGTCAATCATCACAACGATGTACGCTACAAAAAAGCTCCCGAACTTCAGCCTGGCGAGCCACCAATCGGTGGGGGTCTGTCGCTTGATGAGTGGATACGCGCGATTGTCGCCGGAGCCGATGACAGGAGTCAAAGGTGGAAGCATCTCGTCGTCCTGGGCGGGTTATTGGTTGGGATAGGCAACCTTGAAGAGCAGGGTATGGATCTTTACTGGGTTTCTGCCATTCGAAAGAGAGTGGAAGCTGCCTTGGTGCGCGCAACCAACCTTGCACTCATCGAAGTGCGAGAACGATCGGAGACAGATGGGTTGGGAGGCCAGACCATCACCCTGGTCTTGAATCATACTTTTGGATGTCTCGCAGATGTTGAGAGAGCACAGCTGGACTATGATCTTCTCTTGCCCGTCTTGATTGGTACAGCATACTACTCAAGCGAGGGATTCCAGTCGGCATACTTTTTGGGTGGCCTAGATCTCGATGTACGCGTAGCCCAGAGCGGTAAACTGGATTGGAATGTAAGTCGAAACTGGTCATCACATGGGTCTATACTAACGCCAAGAAGAAACTGTCCAGCTCGTACAGACAGGTCGAAAATATCATGAACAGACCACTCGTGGCCTCGATGGGTCCTTTATCACGGCTGATAGCCCATTCAGCAGAGAATGCCAAGAATCCTTGGATCATTCAGACTATGATGGACGACCTAGCAAGTTTTGCACGCGCCCTGACGACTCAATGGCGGCAGATTAAATTCTCGGATGTTGATCCTGCTGAAGAAGCAGCGCAATTGGAAGAGGAGGCTCTCAACATCACTACTCCCAAACTCTGGAATCTACTCAAGGCCGCTTTGTTTGCGACTACAATCATTCTAAGAGGCGTTCTCATCCGAACCTTGGGCGATCGAACACTTGCAAGCGACGCAATCGCACCTATACTCTCTTCGCAAGCACTTCAGACACTTCGACATCTCTACTTTATCACGTCGCGATTGGGTCCCGCATCATTTTCCCAGCATACATTCGTCTATCTCACTGCGATCGACATACTTTCTGCCTATCCTAATCATGCGGACAAATTCCTCAAGTCAATTGCGCCGCAGCAGCTAGGCCAAATTCCACGCCATCCGCTCGATCGTATCCTAGATCTCTACTTTCTCAACACGGCAGAGCATTTCACTCTTGTTTTGTCACCAGCTACGAACGAGGACTTGTTGGTAGCATCGTTGGTACCATATCTCGCAGCCGGCGAGAATCGTCAAATGTTACCAGTCTTTGAAGCGGCGCACAGCGTCATGCTGGCTGTGCTGTCTGCTCCACAATCGGCCGAGATTACGGCCAAGCATCTTCCGTTCTACATTGACGCACTCTTCCGAGTTTTTCCACATAATTTATCTCCACGCCAATTCCGTCTGGCATTCAAGACATTGATGCGTGTTACAGCTCCACCATCGACACTTTCAGCGACACATCCTGACTTACCCGCAACTCTACTAGAACTAGTTTTTCATCGAGCCCTGAATGCCCCAGTGGAGGCATTACCACCTGATTCGGTTGCACTCGCACTTCAAGGATCCGACGCTTCACTGCCTGCGCTGTCAGAACAAGCCGTCTTGGCTCTAACGCTCATCGATTCCTTACCGTTTCTCCCTATCTATCTTCTCGAGGAGTGGCTTCCACTGTGCGCAGAATTATTAAACCACATCAGCAATGACAGCATGCGAGACGCAGTAAAGGCGAGATACTGGGAAGTACTCGTAAGCGGAGAGATGGACGCCGAGCGTAGTGGTGTCGCAGTCAATTGGTGGACAACAAGAGGTGGTAGGGAATTTGTGCTCTATGGAAGAGAGAGATTGGCTGTGGATTTAGCGATGATGAGTGGGGCGCTTCCGGTTGAAGAGAGGAACGTTAGACAGAGCAAGTTGTAGTACCGTGATACCCAATCAATGACAGAATAGTTCTATGATGATGTCGGATGCGTTGCAGGTTCTCCACCCTTATGTGGTTTAATAGCAATGATCGCGAGTCAGATCTGCACTGCTGGCGGGCAGCTGACGCGCGCAACAGGCAAACCTTACACATGATCGTCACTTATATGGAGATGTTGAGATGAGGAGAGAGACATCTACCATGGCATACGAGGTGATGTCGCATCCAGTAAGGCTCAGGTTCAGTGGAATTCTGCAGATAAATCGAGCCACAACAGGTGATTTTGCAAAGTAAGACTATGCAACTGCATGTACAGATAATCCTACGCTGTGAGGTTCCCGCAGGATGGTGTCTCTTTTAGTTACATGGGCCCTGTGAAGTGACTGTGGAGTGAGTGATGTCTAAGACAGTCTCGGCACCTCTCGGCATCTAGCAATACGAAGATATCTAATATAAATCGCAGCAGACTGGTCATGGAATCTTGAAATTTCAACTTTTTTTCTCTACGTTTCCGCAGGACTGGAGGGGGTTGCGGGTGTCGCGTGCTGAGGCTGACGTGGAAAGCGCCGCATCTTCGCTCTTGTTTCCTCCGAGGTGCCACCGAGGTAGGTACTGGACAGAAACGCAACTGTCTCTCGATTGAGGGCAAATTCAGAGATTCTGATTGACATTTTGTGCAAGAAATTAGGTGAGGAACACGAGGGAGCAGCTTGATAAGAAGTCTTGTTGGTCACAGAATGAGGAGCACGCAGATGAGACTCGGTAGGTATACCTATTATATTCCTGTTGCTGCTGTTACACCTTAGTGAGCGGTATTAATATCGAGGCTTGAGTGTCCAGGATATTTCGAATTGTGCAAGGATCAAGCTTACAAATATATGGGCCTTTGTTGCAAAACATGGCGTCGTCATTAAGACTCTGGGGTTGTTCGGACATATTCTTAGCGTGGTCGATTGCGCGTTTTCAAGTTTCGGAGGAGAACCTAAAGTTGAGGGCTTACTTTTATACCGGTATTACGTCTGAGCAATCGCAATACTATTGACGTTGCAGCTTTTCGGATGGACGAAATTTTGCAATGGTCGTAGATTGAATACATGACTGAAAAAGAATCTATTTCTGGCCGTATTCTACCAGCACTACAACCGCCTGTGACCAAATATATACCGGCCCGATTATAGCTGGGTATATAGTTACTCTACATGTTGCTGTATCGCCATCGACAAAGGTGCTACAATTCACCTTGTATCCCACAAGCCTGTTTTTTGCAATCAATATTTTCATACATCAAGGCCGTCTTCTTCTGCCATCTGAGAAAGATGAACTTACCTATCATCCTCCATACCCTGTTTGTTAGATTTGCGATTGGACAAGGAGATCCGGAGCAACCGAAGAATCCGGATTTGCCACGTTCATATATAATGAAGGTTCTGTAAGCCAATGCGCAGATTATTAACGTCAAGCAGTTGTGCGAAACTCGGTTAGGGGGAGCCATTGACGAATGCTTTGTTCACGTTTTCAAAGACGGCATATGGCAACATCCTGAAGGAGAGGATTATGCCTTGTACCGATGCATAAAAGGTCATGTAAGCGAATATGTCAACTTTGTAGCTTTCAGCCAAGAACTAAGTGTATTACAGGAATGCGAGAGAGAGTTCAATGGATGTGTTCCTTATGAGAGAATAGGTGATTTTAATGCCACGTTTTGGGAGGCATCCTGCTCCTGAATTAATGAACGGCCAGGAATAGGTATCAAACGCAAATCCAGGAAGAGCTAATATAGGTAGAGATTTTTGAATCAATTCTTCAGCTACACGTCACCTACGCTACTATATTGAAATACCATGTGTCCGCATGTACTAGTGATAGGGAACTACTCATGCTAAAAAGTCTAGCGGGTACTTCAGTTCCCAGCATGTATAATTCCCAGCATCTCTTCGTACTAGCAAGATTCACATAGCCTCGTATACCGCAGCTTCTAGGGCCTCTTACCAGCAAATTGCCGATCTTAGTGTAAAGCGTAGGGAAGGGGTGCAGTATCGACGCTCTTGGATACAACACTGCTAGAGAAGTTAGTATTTATAGTTCCCTTCGTAAGTTGTAGAGTCTCTATATTCTAAAGGACAGTCTTCGAAAAGAGGTTTACGTTACGATTACTGCTGAGATAGATATGACTACACAGCTTACTGCTACTATGAGTATTTTGTAGCCTCTCTTATGCCCTGTTACTTTCATCAATCCCAAGTATCTATTCATTACCTTACCGCTCAGGAAATTCCTCAATACCTACCTCGGTATCGCCAGACATCCATACCACCCTCGGTCAGAGATATATCCGCCCTCATACTCATACAAAAAAAACTCAAGATCACGGTAAAGACCCGAGACACCCAGGCTTCATCTCGATCAGCAGGGTAACACCAGATCTGTGTCAAGGTCTAGTAATTGCCGAGATGCGCTCGTTCCGAACCACATTCCACAAGGTGGACTGGAGGCGAGACAAAACGGTTGTCCAGAACAGGTATGCAAGGTGCTCATCTGAAACCCTGCCATGAGCGGTAGAGACACTTCAGGAACAGCGCGTGCGGAGATGTCAGCGAAAGCAGGCAAGACAGGTGTCGGGGCTCGGAGGCGAGTGTGGTATAAAGGAGATCAGACTACTTAATGACCCGAGACGTGGGTCTTTTTTACGGTATATCCTGCGGGATATCTTTGACTTGGATCGTCGTTTTGCTGCTTACATTTTGTTCATATCTACTCGGAGGAGGCTAATGAATATGAGCTCACTCGGTCAAGTTCGCGTCGGACACAAAGCTCCATACTTTGAAGGGGAGGCGGTGATCAATGGCGTCATTGAAGGTATGCTAAGATTGCCACAGACATGATTCGTTTTCTTGATGGCTTATCACGTCGACAGAAGTATCACTGAATACCTACATCCAACCCCCCATCAAAGGCGAAGAGCCAGACCCTTGTGCCCCATGGCTAATGCTCATGTTTATACCTGCAGCATTCAGCTTCGTCTGTCCGTCTGAAGTTCTCGCTTTCCAGAATTGCCTCGACGAGTTCAGGGATCGGAATTGCAGCGTCGTGTTTGTGTCGGTGGATACGAAGCATTCACTGTGGCATTGGCAGAATGTTCCGAGACAGTATGGTGGGTTGGGGCACATTGATGTACCTTTGCTGAGTGATGCAAATCATCGCATTGCCAAGGATTACGGTGTCTTGATCGAAGATGAGGGTGTCAGTCTCAGAGGCATGTTCATACTGGATGGTGCGGGAATTGTGCAACAAGTAAGTTTAATGTATGGGAAAAGATGAGACGGCCCAGACTGCATGAAGAGAGGCTAGCTACTAATTCAAACTTTCCAGGTAACTCTCAACAATCTCACCGTTGGCCGCAGTGTGTTGGAAGCCCTGCGTCTTCTCGAAGCTTTTCAAGCTGTGGCTAAACACGGTGTCTTGTGTCCAATCGACTGGAAACCAAACCACGATGCTGTCGAGACCTTGAGTACCATATCCAACACTCTGACCGAGTCGTATGAGGATCGTCTAGCTATTCTGCAAAAAGAGTTTGGCAATATCCAGGGGTAAGCTTTCGATCGAGTGATTATTCGAAAGCTTGACACTTGGCTGACACTGTGATAGTAAGTTGACCCTGCCGGGACCTACTGCACAGAAATGACCTCTTTTTTTAGCCTCGCTGGAAGGAGATTCATATCAATCAGATCGTAGCAGTGTACCGTCCTTGATCATAACGCATGCTGACTGAGTGTCTCGAGCAGTTACTGATTTCGACGCCAAACACAAAAGCGAAGATGGTTGTAGTAGTCGACACTCCAGCCAGAAAGACAGCGAAGATTCGGCAAAGGAGGAAGACATCAAGTCATCTAGCACCCCAACATTCACAACCAAGTCCGGCTCTTCCCCTTCAAGCCCATCACCCCCAGCCATAAAACAGGTTGTCTGCACTCGTGGCATGCCACGCAGCCCGAGTTCGAATACAAACTATACTAGTCAACAAGATGAATCCCCCCGGATAGAAAGTCCACCAGCCTTGAAGCTCCCGGGCTCATACCCCTCGGCAAGGTCATCATCTTCAGCACCACCAAGTGCAAACATCACCCCACTACACACCCCTACCATATCCCACGCTGCACGCCCTGCCATGGCCAGCACCACGCGCCACTCAAGAGGTAAAGCTTCCAGCTCAAAATCTCCAATCAACCAAGACCTCAACACCCTCTTCCACTCTCCCACTCCCTCACTCTCCCCAGCCATCCATCCACAAATCTCATCAACCACTAACTCATCCTCAGCCCACTCGAGCACCCCCTCCACCCCCACCGCCCACACCCCAATATCCCCTCCCGCCCAGCTAAGCCAAACCTACGAAAGCCGTCGAGGCAGCCACAAAGTCCAAGAATTCGCCGACCCAACAAACAGCACACACCCCTTGCCCAGCAGCAACACCATGCGACCCAGCATAAGAGCCCTCGCACGCCCCAACGCACCACGCGCATACTCGTACACCCAGACTGGCACCAAGGCTTCTGGAGTGCCAAACTACGGGCACTTGAGGACGGCGTCGGAGCCTGCGAGACAGGCGCCGCTTGGGCCTCCTTCTATGCCTCGGGGCGGGCAGACGAGGTTGCAGGCTACGTTTGAGGCGCTGAAGGAGATGGGTGCGGGGTTGGCGAGTCCGAGGTTGGATTATGGGACTCGGAAGTCGCAGCCGACGAGTGTGGGTGGGGAGACGAGGGAGGGGGGTTACTTTGATGTTGTGACGGAGGGGGTGGAGGCGTAGGGGTGTTGTTGGTTATGTTGAAGGTTAGATTATTGGGGATGGTGTTGATTGTGTTGAAGAGTGGATTATTGAAGGTGGAATTAATTGTATGGTAGTACTCGTGTTGTCGTCTTTCTCGCTACTTCATCTTTTTCTCTTTTTTTTTCATCGCCGTGCTGTACCTACCTACGTCACTTCGCTAGACCATCTCAAGGCACATGTAAAGACGGTAATAATTGCCATTAATTACATCATCATACCATGTCAGACATAAAAAGCCTTGCATACACCCGAAGTAGGCATACGAGCTATTCCACTCGCCTACCATACAATATCGATATCCTGCAACATGAAATAAACCCAACTTTCTGCTTGTTTTGCCGCAGTGCAAGTAAACACAATATCCCAATACCTGAACCCTACTTCCACATAAACCTCTCCACCTGCCTCTACAATACCAGCGCCCAATACCTCCCTCAACGTCTCGTCCAAGGTCACAATCAATACCCTTATCGGCATCTTTCCAATTTCCAAGTCTAATATACCTATATAATCTATGTCCGTAGAATACATGAATATTCCTTGGCGAGGGGGCTCTGCCACTATAGCGCAGATTAACTTGATGCAAGCAAGCTATGAAATCTATATAATTGCTACTGCTCTGGGTACGTTAGCCTGTACTATTACTTTAACGCCTTTACATGGTTTTGGAAAGCTGCCTCTCGAGCAATGTTATGAAAAGTGGACGAAAATGTCTGATCAAACAGTTCCTATTGTTAACTCCCCTCCATCTTCCTTTCATTTTTTTTTCATCACGCCCTTCCAGCACCGCCATCGCCACCATAAACCCCACAGAATCCTTGCGTAGAGAAATCATCGAGCAGACCCACAACAGCCCAGAAGTTTTTTAATCCGCGATGTACTTCAAAGGCGAGGAGGGATGATCAACTTTTATAGTATATAGTTTATAGTTTATAATTTTATCGCCTAGGGGGGAGGGGGTTGAGTGTTTAGGGTGAGCGGTGTGCGTGTTAAAATCGAAATACTAAATATATTCGGGATTATGGAGTCTTGATCAAGTGGTCTGGACTTGATTTCATTGCATGGGAGATTTTACAATTTGGCTGTGGTTTGTTGCTCGTGTTATCTCTTAGACTCTTAGTCTCCATCACCCATCCCATTCCATTCGTCTCTATACCCTATCCAGCCCCACTCTCACCAGGGCTCACGACGATCTTTTAGAAACTTCACATTTGGGTGTATTTACATCTCCATCCTATCCCCCTTCTCTTCCCCCCTCTCCCCCTCCCCCTCCATCCTTCCACCCTTAATCCTTCCATCCTTCCCATCCCTCCCACCAAAAACCCACACCAAAACCCCCACACCCACACATACACCTTCCCGCCGTCCTCCCATGACCCTGAAATCAAGCCTCGACGACTTTCCAGCCTGAAACTCTGTAGATGAGATGATTTTCCTTGTTTGATTTCATGTGCATATGTATGTTGATGTCGATGTCGATGTTGAGGTTGAGGTTTACATCTTCATGTTCATATCAATATCCATATTAACCAAAGACAAACAAACAACCAACCAACCAACCCAACCCAACCCAACCGCTCTCAACCCGACCCGTAAAGCCACCTAGCAAAAAAAGCAAAAAGGCACAGAGCACAGAGCACAAAGCACAAAGCACACAAAACATGTAGTCTAATCAGAATGGGGCACATTGTTTCAATAATCATCCTTATACATCTGGTATAATCTTCCAACCCTTCTCCAAAAAAAACCATCACCTCAACAAACCAACCTCAACAAACCCCATCACTCTCTCAGTCTGTTCCGACAAAAAAAAACGCCAATAAGACCCAACCAAATCCCAGTTCCAAGATAATTCAGCCATCATATCCTCCCAAAAAAAACTGAACGTAAATCACCACCTAAGCGGCGGCCGCAATAGGCTTCTGGGTAATGGGCTGGTACGAAGGTGCAACGGGACCGCCAACATTGACATCCTCGACCTTTCCAGGTGCGTGGCCTTCAAAGTCCGGCTGGGCTGGGTGCACGCCGACGCGGACCTTGCTCAGCAAGTCGACGAGCAGGGGGCTGGGCTTGTTGTTCCGGTCGGAGAAGGAGGCCTGGTGCTCCTTGTACTGCTGGACATTGTCCATGTACTTGTCAAACAGGTAGGCAGAGTCCAGAGGTCCGCCCTTGGCCTCGGGATGGAATTGCGCGCTAAAGATGGGACGAGAGTTGTGGATCAAGCCCTCATTCGACTGGTCATTCAGGTTGGTGAAGTACTCCCTCCACTCGCTCGACAGCGTCGTGGGGTCGACGGCGTATCCGTGGTTCTGCGAGGTAATGTGGCACTTGCCCGTGGTAAGGTCCAATGCGGGTATGTTGTGAGCACGGTTGCCGTACTTGAGCTTGATGGTCTTAGCACCAGCTGCCAGGGCAATGAGTTGGTGACCCATGCAGATGCCCATGACGGGGATCTGAGAGGTTTCAAACAGCTTGCGCAGGTTGTACACGGTCGCCGTGCAGTGAGTAGGGTCACCAGGGCCGTTGGAGATGAAGACACCGTCAAAGTGGTGGGCGACCTTGTGAATGGGATAGTCAAAGGGGAAGCAAGTGACACTCGCGCCTCGCGAGACAAGGCTGCGGAGAATGTTCTCCTTGACACCGCAATCAATCAACGCAACGTGCATGTCGCCGAGAGACGAGCTGACGTGGAAGGGTGCCTTGGTCGACACACGGCGGACCAAGTTGATGGCCTCGGGGTCAATGTAGGCTTCGTCTTCGTCGGCATCATACTCCTCGCCGATGGTGATGCGGGCCAGCGAAGAACCCTGCTCACGGAGATAGGTGACGACTTCACGGGTGTCGACTCCAGAGATGGCAGGGATCCCCTCGCGAGCGCACCATTGAGCCAGAGACTCGACTGCAGTCCAGTGGCTGTGCTTCATGGCATAGTCTTGGACGACAATGCCCGATGCCTGGATGTTGGGCGACTCAAAGTATCGTAGCAAGCCATGCTCATCGCGAGCGTCCGAGGGAACACCATAGTTGCCAATCAAAGGTTGTGTGAAGACGAGGATCTGGCCGCGGTAGGAGGGATCCGTCATGGACTCGGGGTAGCCCACAAGGGAGGTGGTGAAGACGGCTTCTCCAGAGACATTGGTCTTTGCGCCGAAAGACTTGCCCGTAAAGATCGGGCCGTTCTGAAGCGGTTGTGAGTCATCTGATGGCTGGGGTGACAACGTGTCTTGCACCTACCTTGATGGTGAATGTAGCCCTCTCCGTCGAGATGGGAGTCGACCTGCGCTGAGGGTTGGGGATGGCGCGTTCGGTGTTGGATTGGACGGTAGCGAGGTAGCGCGTGTGTGTGCGGCTCTTTGCTACCTGTCCCAGGACACTCGCAGACCTGAAGGTGGAGGCTTTGAACATTTGCGACATCATAGTGCAGGGTACTGTGTAGTGTATGTTTGGTATGGTATAGCGTGGTTTGGTGAATTGTTTTGTAGGGGTCAAGCTATCAGTTCACTGAGGCCTTCCACAGGTGGTCTACCAGCCATGTCAGTTGGATGCACGCGACAAGCCCATGTGTGGGTGGCAGCATACCTGAGATGTAGTCCTACAAAATTCATCAGTCAGCCATCTTCAATCCAAATGGAAAAGGTGAGTAAGGTAAGCAAAGAAAAGAAAAAGTAGCAAGCGACCGTGAAAGAGGCCGTCGGCGCACCTGTTTGAATATACGGTGTGCATTTGCAAGAGAGATGACGACCATTTTTTTTTAGGTTGAACAGCGGGCAGCGGGCAGAGATTACGTACCTGGGAAGTAAAGAGTGTTGGAGCAGCACTCATAAGCGCGGTGGTAGAGCCAGGCGAGGTCCAGAGGATGGCGGGTAAGAGGAACCCTGTGCGAGATGGAGAGAGAGTATGTGTGTGGGTAAGAGTGTGTGTACGTGGGAGAGGGAGAGAGAGAGAGAGATGGGAGACGTGTCGACAAGGCCAAAAGCGGTTTTTACGGCGGAAGCTTGGAGCGGCGGGCGGTGGGGAACGATGAGTCTTGCAGAGAAGGTTAACGGTTCGTTATCTGTCGAGGAGACAAGGGCAGCGGGCGAAAGAAAATCCTTGAGTCGGCCTTGGGTGGACCCCGCTTAGTCGATCCAATGAGGACTGCCAAGCCGCGGTTCGTGTCTTGGGGCCAATGACGTTGCCCGCTTGTAGATTACTGGCACATACTCTAATTTTTCGTCATCGCATCGATTGGGCAATTGGTCTTGTCCCCCTCTTCCAAGAAGACATTCACTCTGCTTGTAGAGTACAATGACAGCTCAAGATCTTAGTAGACGAGACAAGACTAGGGGGCAGCAAGACTTGGGGGGGGAAAAGAAAGCCATTGCCCAGTCCCCTAGTAGTCGTCGGGCCCCTTGCCATTCACTCAGTACCCTGCCCTGCTGTATGTAATGTAGACTATCCTGCTGTGCACAGAGAGTACACCCCATACAGTACTCTACTCATGACCTCGACTCTCCCCGCAAGCGAACCTCGGAGCCATGACGACGTTTGATGTACACAGCAGGTAAGGCGTATGTCAGCAACCCGCTAGTCAGAGCATCCCATCCAGAGTAGGAAAACAGCCTATCCTGTACCGTACTCCCAGCCTAGCTACCCTAAAATAGGCCAGCTCCAGCTCCAGCTCCAGTAATGTACAGGACAAATCCTTATCTAGATCTTCACACCGCTTACAATGCCCGATCGGCCTGGGGCTGGGCACGACCCAGGCATCGCACAATCGCAAGAGAGATGGGTGAGGAAGCCGGCGCCTTGCCTCTTGTTCTTCATGACAAGTTGACAAGGACGAACCCCACTAGGGCCCAAGACTCCGAGTTCGGCCATGTTAGGTCCGAGGGAAACCGCCGTGAGGATGGACAAGTCACAAGTCATTCTCATTCTCCTCCTGCGAGACAAGCTGTGGGTCTGGTTTGATCTGGTATTCTTGAGCGTAAACATCTGTCACGTCGATGGTGGCTTGGATTTGATCTTTTTTCCAACCATCATCACCGTCAACTAACTCATAAAACCAGGGGAACGTCACTGGACGAAGCGGTAAAGTTGAATACATCATTCTCTCCTACCCCAAATCCCTTCCTCTCTCCTCTTCTCCTACTCTCCTCTTCCCACTCTCTCACTTCTCAACACCAATCCCCGCCCCTCTTCTCACACCACAATCTTCCCACTCACCCTAACATCCCGCGAACTCCCCCCCACAAAAACCCCATACTCCCCCCGCGCAACCGTCCACCTCCGACTCCCCTCATCCCAATAACTCAAATCCCTCCTCCTCACAGGGAACGTCGCAGTCCCGCTCTCCCCAACCCCAAGCCTCAATTTCTTGAACCCCCGCAGCTGTTTCGGCGGCGACTTGGTGCTCGCTGGATACCCGATATACAACTGCGGTACCTCTGCGCCCGCCACACCCCCTGTGTTGCTGACCTGTACGCTGATGGTGGACACTATATCCCACAGATCCTCCGGTCCACCGGGTCCTGTGGCTCCCATGGCTGGTCCAGCAGATGGCGCGCCATCGATGGTCAGACCGGTGTATGTGAAATTTGTAAAACTCAAGCCAAATCCAAACTCGAATCGTGGTTCTAATCCCAAGGCATCAAAGCGCCTATAATCAACCAACAAGTCCCACTCCTTATCATCGCCGCTCTTGATGGCCGCACCATAGTCCTCTGCTCGTTTGGCAATCGTATACGGTAATTTGCCACTTGGATTCACAGCACCGTACAGCACATCCACGAGTCCGTTTCCGCTCTCTTGGCCGGGCAGACCGGCCCACACCACGGCCACGATATTGGGATTCTCAATCCAGGATTCCATGATGATGGGACCGACGCTGTGCACCACGACCACCGTCTTTTTATTCACGGCCGCAACCGCCTTGACCAGCTCATTGCCATTGTGCCACGGGTCCAAGTTCTTCCGATCTCCTGCGTTGCCTTCGACCGTGATGTAGCCCTCGCCGCCCGCACTGTTGATACACACCACTGCCACTTCCGAATCTCGTGCAGCCGCAGCGCCCTGTTGCGCATTGTCGTTGGGCGAAGACGTCACCCTCGTACCGTCCTTGCTGGCCTGCGTCTTGATGGCGTCGAGCGGCGCAATCAGGTAGGGAAATTCCACGGAGCCGGAGCCCCAGCCCATGGCCAGTGTGCCGTCATTGCATCCCCGATCTGCACATGCGTTTGCGCCTTTGGGCGCGACAATCGAGTCTGAGCCTACCACGGCAACGGTCTTGGGCTTTGCCAATGGTAGCGAGGCGTTGACGTTTTTCAGCAGGACAATGCCTTCGGCGGCCATCTTGCGGACATTGGTTCGGTGCGTGCCACCCACGTTGTGGGAGCCGATGTTCCAGGAATCAAAGGTGGCGGCCGGATATCCCTTGTCCTGACCGAGGAGGTACCACGCGGCGAGGATCCGCTTGACCATGTCGTCCAAGCGGGACTGGGGCACTTGCTTGTTGTCGATGGCGGCGTGGAGTTGCGGGCCCCAGTAGACGTTTTTCTTGTCGAAATCAGTGCCGGGCATGGTCATGTCCAGACCGCTGTTTGCGCTGCCGGTGGTGGTGTGCTGGGCGTTCCAGTCGGACATGATGCTAGAAAGGGGTGGCCATGTGGTTAGCCATCTTGCCCAAAGCAAAAGTCTGTGACGAGTCCACCGTTTCCCCGTATGCGAGAAGCCAGGACACCATACTACCGATTATGCGCACTGAGGGGCTCGACTTACTATCCGCGAAAGCCCATTTCCTCCTTGAGCAACTTGTTCATCACATCATCGCTCTCGCAGGCCCACGACCCATTGACTTTGTTATAACTACCACACCGTCAGCACACATCCCCCTCTCCCTCCCCCCAAAAAGCCTCCTCAAAACATACCTACACATCACCGCCGCAACCCCACTCCTAACCGCATCCTGAAATGGCCAGGCATACAACTCCCTCACCACCCTCCCCCCCGCATCCGCACTCATCGTCTCCCGCTGCAACTCCTGCTCATTCAAAATCCAATGCTTAGCCGTAGCCTGCACCCCACTCTCCTGCATCCCCTCGACCGTCTCCCCCATCATCACGCCCTGGAGATAGGGATCCGAGCCAAAGCCTTCCCAGTTCCGGCCCCCGGTTGCAAATTTCCCGAGTGGACCGGCAGAGGGCCCGAGTTGGACGTGGATGCCGAGGGCTTTGGATTCGGCGCCTAGGAAGAGGGCGCGCTCGCGGACGAGGGTGGTGTCCCAGGTTGAGGCGGCGTGGATGCCGGCGGAGAAGGCGGTTGCGCCGTTGACGTAGCGGACGCCTAGGGGGCCGTCTGTGTTGGGGGAATGTAAGTGTGGGTGTGATTGAAGAGCAAAGATTGTCTCGGATCACAAGTCTAGAGAGGAAAGAAAACAAGAAAACAAAAAACATACCCTGCAAACATAGTCCCGGAAACCCAATCGAACCAGCAGCATGCGTATTACCCACACACTTCCCATTCATCCATCCCACACCCGTCACAAGTCCTATCTTCTCCGCCTGCGATAACTTGGCAAGACTAGCTGCGGCTTTCACGTACGCATCGTCCCAGGCGGCGGTTGCGCCATTTGATGTGGGGGAATTGGTGTCTGGTAATGCTTTTATTGGTTAGCGATGTGATATGGGGAGGAGATTGGAGGTGGGGGTGTGTGATTGGGAGTGAGGAGTACTGGTATTGGAAGACTGGGCCAGGGCGATACCCGTTAAAAGTGTACCTAGAAGCGCGTGTAGCATGATGGGAGAACAAGATGAGGAAAGAATGAGAACAACAATGACAACAATGACAACAATGGTAAAAAAAAAGGAAAAAAGAGAAAATCTCTCTCAGCTAAAGACTACCGTATCCCCCATTATACCCCATCCCTCTCAGATCCTCAACCCCCACCTTAACCCTCGCATTGAACAAGTCAAGATCTCATCTCCGCTAAATTGGCCACACTTGGCGAGACCCTTGAACGCAGCGCACCAGGACCGCTTGGGATGCGTCGACTTTTCAATCGAGGGGTCATGGGGTGTCCAAGTGTATAGATGATACCCAAAGGCAATATATAGCGGCGGGATAGATGCAGGGTAAAATCACCGGCTGATCAAAGGGTCCTGGCGAATCGGAGGCCCGGATGGGTAGACCACGAGTACGGTAACTGGTTGAAGAAAAGTAAAGCCGAGTGTAGTAATCTGTCGTTGTTAAAGTGTGACTTGGAGATTTTTCTAGGCGCATGGTAGAAAGGTGTAGGTGAGTAATTTGAACAAGGCATGCAGGGAAGATTTAGATTGGGTGTATTGATATATTGGTGGAAATAATTGTGCGCGAGCTGGACCGTTTGGGTTTTTTGCTCGGGAGGGGACAATTTCCAATTATCATGTACTGTCGGGTTCGAGATTGATAATTCAATATCGCCCCGGCTACTGATGTTGTTGCGTCGTTCGCGTACACGTGCACGTGCGTGCGGACACTGTAGTTGATACCTTGGCCAATTGCCAAAGAGCTTTCGAGCCGCAAGTTTGCCTCTGCGTAGCACACCTGGTTTGTGCTGCGTTAATTGAGTTGAACTCGTCAATAGCAGTAGGTACCATCCCATTTCAGCTCTACTGATTTGGGGTTTGCGTCGACATGTACACTAGACTCTGGTGATGCTGGCTCCGCAATAAACCTGCCCAAGCATAGATTGTAACGGCGGCCCAGTCTGGATTCTCCAGGCTGAGTACCTTTGCAATGCAAGGCTTCTTATGAATACTCGGCATATGCGCAGTCATCATCGATTCGCAAACAGTATGCACAAGAGGGCTTCTCCTCTGTGCATTTCCTTCCACGCTGCTTACAATTGATACAGCCGTTCTTGGAGCGTTTTGAATTGCCCACTGCCATGTACTGGCACGTCCAAAGACCTCGCTGACATTGATTGCAGGAGGGCGTGGCTTCGTTACATTTGATCTTCTTCTCACGACAACGTAGGCAGGCCTTGTTTCGGGAAAGCCTCGCTGGGGGCACTGATGCTGTTTGGGCGGCTCTTTTGCGGGAAGTCGAGGGCGAGACAACCTCTTTCGGCCTACTGCCTTTCTTTGACGATGTTTTTCTCGGGCTGTCAGTGGGTGCAGAAACACCGTTCTTCTTGCGTGAGCTTTTGATGGATGATTGTGGTGCTTCACGGGACGTCGACATATTCATATCCGGTTCATGGTACTCATCCATCACTGCAACGGGCTCTTTTTGCTTGTTCGTCCGCTTTCGCTTTTTCGACCCATTGGTGGTGGCATCTGCTGCAGGAGGTTGATGATTGGCGCCATTGGTTGTTGGCACAGCAGGAACGCTAAGGGTGAGGTTACTATCGACAGAAGAGCTATGCGCTTGGCAGCGGACCTACCTGTCCATTTCTTCCGCATGCGTATGGATCGGGTTGTGTTTGTAGACGACGTTGATGGCTTGTCTCTTGATGGAGAACTTGATATGTATGGCACCCCCACAGTCATAGGTTGGCCGTGCATCCTTGGCCGTTGCATCCCCATCGCTCTCTTCGCTCTCCTGCGACTTCTTTCGACGAGGAAGACTTTGGGGGCTGTTTCTGCACACATACCTGAACCGGGCACCGTCGCCAGATTTTGTGTTGGAAACCGAGCGCTCTTTGTACTTGAAACCATCGGCATGCTCAATGGCATCGATGATTGATCTGGGGATGATGAGCACACAGTGTTGAAGCATTGGATGGCCTACCTGGCTATCGCTCGCTGAGGCTTGAGCCGGTCTTTGCTCTCGAAAGCACAACAAAGCGCATGTTCGGCGGTGATGGTTTGTGCAAAGTCGGCAGGCTCGATCAGGGCATCCAGGTTGGTTTGCTGGGTCACGGGAATGGTAAGGGTGGAGGCGTTTGCAAGGATGAACTCGGTCACGATTGCAGTTGGAATGAGAGTAGTGGATGCGCTCTTCGCGAGCTCGTTGCGTAGGGCGTCATGGAGAGACTGAATAGACACATCTTAGCCACGTTCGATTGGCTGAGCAGATGGCTGTACTTCAAGGGTGGGGCAGCGGTAGTAGACATCTGGTTCAAGGCCTTTGTGATAGCGAAGATCCAATTCATCTTCGAGATCCTCCATGTTTGCGGCTACGAGGCTACGTGAAGATTGTCTCGGCCTGTTTCGTGAAGAGATTCGAGATGGCCCAGGTGGTGCCGCTGTCATGCGTTTGTCACGCGTCGACCTAGGTTGGGACTCGGGAATCCAGCTGGGGGGCGGAACAGGGGCCGGCAAGCGGAGCAATGTTGCTCCGGAGCCACCGATTGGTCAACCATGTGTGAGATGCGCATGACTAGCTCCGTCGACACAATGTGGACAAAAGTGAGGATTTTCAAGGTTCGAAAGTGGGAAGCTGTCGCTGTCACACGTGGACTGGACTCGATGCATTGTCATGGTCAAGGCCCATGGTAGCATGCGTACCTAGTATGTGCTACTATGGGATGTTTGTATGTACCGTAGCTGTCCTGTTGCCATGCCCTGCTGGCTACCGGTACCGGTAGCTCATGGGTAGCTGCGGTAGGGTACGGCTGCAATGCATCTCTCGGGTTGTAGGTATAGGTAGTGGAGGCGCACAGGTCGACAAGTGTCGGGCTAGTTGCGCTTGTGCTGTCATGTTTACATGACAAAGTACATCAAGTAGGACCGGTACATTGTGGGAGAAGCGAGGTTGTGAAGGAGAGGAGAGCAGAGCTGGAACCTTTGTTCTCACCATGTATGATCACACACGCATGGATGGTGGTACCGGTACGTGGACGGTACTTGGTAGGTGGGCAGTCTTGGCGTGCAGAGTCGATGCACACCACATGGCTGGAACCAAGGGGGGCAGATTTGCACATTGCACATTGCCATTGCACATTGCATTGCACACTGCACACTGCACATTGCACATTGCAGACCAGGGCGTCGTCCCCTTGACTAGGTGTAGGTAACAGCTCAGGTGCCTACGTGACAATACAGGAGAGAATGCGAACTGTGCCTCAATGCAGCAGTGTGGGCCACCACAAGGTCGTGGCATCTTCTTCCTCTTCTTCCCATCATGCACCCCAGTGCCAGTAGGTACTTGGCTACTGTTACCCTACTTACTCTACCTACCTACCTACCTACCTACCTACCTACAGTACCATCCCAAGGCACCCATGCGTGTTCGGCTGCCAGAACGCAATGGACCCATCTAGATAGGGTTGCATAGGGACCATGGACAGTAGGTAAGCTTCCCGTGCAGGCTCGCCGTAAACCTATTGCATTTGCTCAGAGGGAAGGGTGCAGAGCACTGCAGATCCAACATCACAATCCCGTTTCTGGCGTGCCTGTCGAGGAGACGAGCGACAGGGCTAAGATGACCAGGCTAGCCAAAAGCTGTGGCTGGCGCTGGCCAGTCTTCCGCCCCAGCTCATTACCCTACCTAACTCTAGGTTGGAAACTCTCGCAACCTCGCTCGCTCTATCGTCCTCGTCGTCCTCGTCCTCGTCGCTTTCCCCCAAAAGTCTCCCCCCCCCCCCCCAGTCACTTTGCCTTTTCTCTCTTGTTGGCCGCTGCTACACTCTAGTTGCTGCTGCCCCTTTGTTCTCCCCTCCCCTCCCCTTCCCTCCCCAATCATTCCCCCCCCCCGCCTTTGTTCACTGTCGGTACTAGCAGCCTGCCCCGCCGCCCGCTCGCTTCATTGTTTGCCCTTCGCCGACCGCCCCAAACCCTCGATTAGTCTAACGTCTCGAGTTTGAGCTCACAAGCCGTCCGTCCGCGCAGCGCAGGGACTCACAGGTACGCGACTGCAGTGCTCTGTCTTGTGTCTTGTCATGGCTCGACAACAGTCAGGAACACGCACCACTGACCGCCACCGCTGCAGTCCCCCAGCCTCTCTCCGCTGTTTTGGACCCCTCGTTTGGATAGCAAAGCCGCAGTCTTAGCCCACTACCGTCATCTCCACACTTCCACCTAGCCTACGCCTGCGCCTGCGCTTACGCTTACATTTACACCTTACCACCCCTCGACCCTGACAGCGCCTTGTTGTTTGCCCGCCTCGAAAACAACCGTCCCCGACGCATCACCTCCGTCGACGTCGAAGCTCCAAACGCTCAATTCCTGAGGACTCGCAGGCAGTCTGTTGACCATGGTCGTTGCGACAATCAAGTAGGCTCATACACAACCCCCCCTCCAGGGACTTTCACGCGATCCCGCACCGCAGTAGCATAAGAACTAACATGAACCGCGTCCTCAGGTGCGTCGTCGTAGGTGACGGTGCTGTCGGCAAGACATGTCTCCTGATTAGCTACACGACCAACAAGTTTCCCTCAGAATACGTTCCAACTGTCTTTGACAACTATGCAGTCACTGTTATGTGAGCCACCCTTTTCTCCTTGCTTTTCTTCCATTCTCCCATTTGGCCTCGCTTTTGCGGTAGGAGGGGTGGGCTGGGTATGGGAACTCTGGCTGGCATGGAGCATTGGACACGACAGGGAAACAATAGGGCGCATTCCGAGGCGCATTGCTGACCGCTTAAAAGGATCGGTGATGAGCCATATACCCTAGGCCTCTTTGATACGGCTGGACAGGAGGATTACGACCGACTCCGCCCACTCTCATACCCCCAGACCGACGTCTTTCTCGTCTGTTTCTCGGTCACCTCCCCGGCGTCCTTTGAGAACGTTCGCGAGAAGTGGTTCCCCGAGGTTCACCATCACTGCCCCGGTGTGCCCTGTCTGATTGTTGGCACGCAGGTAGATTTGCGAGAGGACAGCGCGGTCAAGGACAAGCTGTCCAAGCAGAGAATGGCGCCCGTCAAGCGCGAGGATGGCGAGCGAATGGCACGGGAACTCGGCGCAGTCAAGTACGTGGAGTGTTCAGCACTCACTCAGTACAAGTTGAAGGACGTGTTTGACGAGGTGGGTACAACGCTGATGCTCGTTTTGATGCCGACGGCTAACACAAAGACAGGCCATTGTAGCCGCGCTCGAACCACCAGCGACCAAGAAGGAGGGTGAGAGAAAGAAGGGAAAGAAGTGCTGCATATTGTGAGCACGTCTACCATGAACGCATATGACTGCATATTGGGGAGCTTTGGATTGGAGAATTTGTTTGATTGGGCGCCAAATGTTTGGGATACCTCTTGAGTACTGAGTACAGGCGCCATTTGTGGGTAGCGATCTTTCCTACTTCTACTGCTACCAAGCCATTCGATATCTTCTTGCACACTCTTCATTCTCCATTCTGCCTTTATACTCTTCCCCGTGCTTGCTGCATTACCACTCGGTACACACACCTACAAGCTCGAGACGGTCAATGGCGAAAGCTGTGTGAACGAGCCAGCTACTTGCAATGAGGAAATCCTCCCTTTTCCACGCCATCCCCTCTACCTCTTCATCTCGGAACCATGCTCTTTTCATGACTTTATCCCAGTGATGTCCGTCTTTACTCCACTTCCACTTCCACTTCCTCTTCCACTTGCTCTTCTACTCTTTTGTTTCTTCTGCTCCACAATCTTTGATTCAAACTTGCCATACTATCAACGTCGTCTTTGTCTCTGGCGGGGATACGGTTCAATGTATTCGACGCTCTACATTTCGGTTTGCAGAGTACCGACATGGTGAAAGGGGCGGTAAGAGGGAGTATGCTTTGGAAGGGTTGGGCTTGTTTGTTTTTTTCGGAAGCATGGTGAGGTGTGTGTGTGTGTTGGTGTGGCGAGGGATTATCTCAGGGAAGTATGGGAATTGTATGGCAGTGTTGGGAATGTTTGGGTTTGTATTTGGGGTTTTGGTGCATGTTATCTCCTTCTCGAACTCGTTCTCGTTGTACTCGTTCTCCTTCTTCTTCTCGTTCTCCTCCTCCTCCTCCCCCTCCTCCTCCTCCTCATCTTCATCACCACCATCATACTTGGATCCCCTTGCAAACCTACTGTGACAGCCCCTCTCATCTCACATTCATAGTCACCGTTCAACAGCACATCTAGCAGCCAAAATGCGTATTGACTGCGAAAAAGGCAGGAACGACGTCACCGTTGTTATTGATTTGCTTTCTGGGAGATTGGGCTCGCGCAAAAATTTGCTGCGTCCGTTGTTATGGTGAAGGCCACAGTCTGCAAACGCAGCTGAGCTCCAACTTTGCCTGTCGCCTCCTCGCCATCCCGATCACAACACCAACGATTGAACCGGTCAACGCCATCGTTGTCGCCAACATTTCGCCAACAGCAGCTTGCAGACACCACTTTGCCTTGTCGTGATTCAACTGTTGGGGTTAATTGCTAATCACTCTTGGGTTCAGGTCTTTTCGAAGCGTACTCGCACTGTCGTCTCAAAGCGGCTCTCCTCGGAACAGGTATGTCACCGCACCGCACTGTAGTCATTATGTTGCCTATTCAATTTCGAAGCTCACAGTCCATGCAGCAAGACAATGGCGTTTCGTGGTGATCCCACAAAGCGCCCGCCGCCTCTCCAACCCCAGCAGGAGTCTGCGGTGGGTGACAACGAGACAGGACGCAGGAGGCATCACCGGTCGTTGACGCTGGAGTCTCCCAGGTTCGGCAACATGTCATGGGGACTGTCTGATCATCTTCGAGAGCACAGCCAAAAGAAAAGGATGTCTGTTGATGTCAACACTTTACTCAGAGGCACGCCACCATCTGCGCAGACTGTGGTACCAGAACTTCCGGGAAACAGCATCCGCCACGCAAGGTCAGCGGTCCCAGTCACTCAGCCAAGCGTACGTGGTATGATCGAGCTGCGTAACGACCTGCGAGCTGGTAGGCCGCCACCATCTGGTATGTACTGCGCCATATCACTTTGTGTATGAGCACTGACTTGTGACAAGACGACATCTACGAGATTCCCGTCATCCACACGGAGGATTTGCGAGAGAGGTGCCGGGAGGCTTCTCGTGCGAGAGAGACGCTTGACGAGAAAGTTTCGAGGAGTCTGAGCAACAGCACCAAGCATCTGCTTTCCGGCCTGAGGAACACGGTCAACAAGATCAAGAAAGAAAAGATTCCGATTATGCCAATCAAGGCTGCAGAGACACTTGGCGTCACTCCTCGCGAGTATCGCAAGCAGCACATCATTCCACTGAAGCCTTCCAAGTTTGTCGAGTCTCCTGCGAAAGACTCCCCAGCCAAGGGTGATGACGCCTCGATTGCTCCGTTACTCAGGAAGGGCGGTCGCGGCTATGACAAATCTGAGGGTCGTCAGGTTGCGTGTTCCCGTGCTTCCTCAGTTAGCAGAGTCTCCAAAGGCACAGGAAGGGCAATTCACATCAATGCAGATGCTACAAAGATAGGGTCAGCGTCGCCAGCAGCTCCCACTCCCCCTGCCAAGGATACACCTCCTCGCTCGGATCAGTTCAACTATTCTGCCAGTCCGCTCCGGCACAAGTTCCAGGCACCTGATCTTCGCGGTACTTTCGAGTTATCGAGTCAGTCTGCCATCAAACCGCCCTTCAAGGTTCCGAGGCACCTTCCGATTGCAAAATCCCTTCGAGAGCTGGACGCTGAAAAAGAAGATGCCTCCTATGATGGAGTTCCAGTCAAGATGGGCGCCTATAATGCCAATGACATGACTGCTCTCATTGAGGGTCCACCGGCCAACTGGCCGTTGGCCGATGACAGCAACAGGGAGATGACAGAGGAGAAAAAGAGGTTGATCGAGACGACCAAGAAGTATATGAAGATGGAGAGAGAGACGAGGGAGGCGCACAGCAAGTTGCTGGAGCTGGACCAGAAGACGAAAGAGAAGAACAGAAAGTCTAGGAGGCAGAGCGAGCGACTTGATGGCGACGACAGCGACGTCCTTCTCCCGCCTCGATTCTACTCGCCCGCAAACCACTCTGCAGGCCCGTTTGCAGTGGGCGAGTCTCCTTCCAAGAATGTAAGTTTTCTGTCCTTGGCTCCTGCTCACCTTCACCTCAAAGTGGGGCGGTGGCTTGCAACGCGCCTTCCCACCGCAACTTGCCCTTGCCCTTCTTCACCTTGAGTCTGCTGCCCCGCCTTTCTTCCCCTCTTCTTCCCCGGCTGCTCTTTCTTCCCTTGTCCCCTCTATCAAGGCAATAGCTAACAATCTTCTCTCTCAGACTGACCCCAATCGCATGCTCTTCAGCCACTGCCCAGAAACTCACGCGACCAATCTCAGCGACGCCTCTAGTGACTCGAAGAACGGGTCTATTGGAGTCATGTTTCAAGGCAGCGCTGATGACATTGATCGTGGCTCGTCCACTTACAAAATGCTCACTGAGCGCGACCAGGCACCAGCTACGACTACGACGGCGGCGCGCGATGACAAGACCATCACTTCGCGTGTTATGCAGGAGCTGCGCATAGGCGAACATGACCATTCTGACACTGCCTCCAACCGCGCCGTTTATGGCCAGTCCGACACTGCGTCCACTCACGTTGTGGGTGACCAGTCCGACAGCGCGCGCGCTGGTGCCATGTGTGACCATTCCGACACCTCGTCCACCCGTACCGTGGGTGACCAGCCCGCTCCACGATTGACTGCAATGCTGAATGAGGCTATACTTCCCTCGCTTGCCTGGACCAAGAACTTCCAACCCAAGTGTCCCAGCGCTGTTCCCAGCCCACTGCATCACACGCCTGGCCCCGTTACCCCAGGACAGTCGGCCAAGGATGCTCCTGGCCATTTCGGCCGCTCTGTCAACCCTATGGCGATCCGCAACATCGATGATCACTTCTGGATGACGAATGAGCATCTTGATGTCGTTGGCAAGACTACTTGGGATATACTCGCCATGGCAAGCCAGGAGACCATGAATACCTTGAGAAACAAGCACGCAAGGATCATGACACTGTGCGAGGAGCAGTTTGAAGAGCTCAAGTCTCACCTTACCACTGTCGACGACAAGGCCGATCGTAGCGCGGAGAAGGTCGCCAATGTCCACCATGACGTAGACAGGCTTCTTTCGCGCTTCAACAGTGCCTTCGCTGCACAAGACAACAAGACTACGCAGATGGAGCAACAGCTCAGGGACCTACAGACTAGCATGCAAAATATGCAGACCCTGTTGGAACAGAAGATCAACGAGGCCAAGTCCAGTCAGCAGGCTCTGGCCAGTGACCAGCACACCACCCCGAACTCGGCTCAGTCTTCCTACCTTCAGCAGATTTACCCATCGCAGTCATCCCTGGGGGGTTTTTATGGCAGCCACGCCAACGGTACTCGCGACGGTCAGTCCCAGATGTCAACCGCCAACGACGTCATGGCCGCTGCCTCTACCCAAGACTCTGGCAACGCTGCGCAGACAGGCTACGATGCTGGTTATGGACAACAGTGGGTTACGCGCACGGGATACCCCGTTCGTGGTAGCAGCAGGGAAGCCCGTACACCGTACTCAGGTACCAACCCGTACCAGTATGCTGCCACTGGAACCTTCAACGGCGGTTACCCTGTTGGTTACACTCAGTCCTCCACTTCGAGCCCAACCGAGCCGGCTTCTGGCTTGGGTCCAGGTCAGGCCAGATAGATCTTGGTACGTGAATCAAAAGGCTGTAGATTGAGATCCCACTAATATTTCCTTGTAGCTGACTACTCGCAACGGTCACGACTGGCCTGATGGCTTGTGCGCTTGCGGACCTGGCACCCAGCTTCGATGATCATGTAAGGTATTCGTTCGAGCTCAGCCGAATTCAACTGACGTGTTGCAGTAATGTCTATATGCAATCTCACGATAGCTCTTCTAGCTTGTACGGAGACTATGATGATTGCAGATGACTGGAAGCACGAGACATTGAGAATTTTGCGACACATTTCTGACCCTTGTCCTTTGTTGCTGATGGCGTACACGGACAGGCAAGCAGATTGGGATATGACGGGGATTGACAAATGGTATCTGGCTGCCTGAAGTGTGTTTCTTATATAGGCAACACTGGACATTGGCGTTCAACTCGGCGGATATGAAGCATTACGATCTTCATGAAGGCCGGGTTGTTGTTCAGGCCGCTCCAATGAGCGAGCTTGGGTCAGCCTTGGAGGGCAGAGCAGCGAGGGAGTAATTCACGAGCACAGTTCTCGATAATGGTACGACTTTTATGAATGTCGTGTTGCGTTTGTTCTGTTTATCATGGTGATGGGTGATGAGCTTGCACTTGGACAAGGTGTAGTAGTAAGAAGAGTATGTGTGTGTGTGTGTGTGTCAACTGGAGAGAGGTGAGGAAGGGGTACCGGTAACGCTAGCGCCCTGTTTAGGACACTTGGGCGCAAGCAGACACGGCCAGCCTGGGCCTAGGCGACGAACTGGACTGACTGATCATAACGTTACTAGACTGCTGTCGTGAAAGCTGACAACGGCTGTGCCTGTCCCGCGGCGACACCAACCACCATGGAGGGCCCCGAGTCGTCCTTGTCCACCACCTCCTCCCCCTCCTCCTCGCGGCCATCCGCCGCACCCGAGCAGTCCACCGACAGCCGGGTGTCTGCCCCCAGCGGACAATCGCTCGAGGCTGCGCGTTCAGACAGCGCAAAAGCCCCCGAAGCCTGCCAGCCAGCAGCCGCGCATTCGAACGAGACGGCCACGCTTGTCAACGCCCACCTCCCCTTTGAGCCAGGACATGCCCCTGCCGCCCTCGCCCTGCCTCGATACCACGTCCGCGCCCCGTCGACCGCCCTGAAACTCGAGACGGACCTCGCGGCCTTTGCCACCCACACACCCGCATCCGGCGCCCGTAATCCGCCCAACCTGGAGGGCAGCAGCAACAACAATGGCGGCGGCGGCGGCGACGCGCTGCGGCAGGCGGGCACAGCGCCCATTACCATGCAGGACGGCTTCCTGAGGTCTGCGTGGTCGACGAACAGCCTGGGCTCGCTGTCGCCCGCCTCAGTACTGTCCTCCCCCGCACTGAACGCGCTCGGGGACATTACCCCACTTCCTTCGCCGCTGGTCATGAGCGACTCGCCGGGCCCATGGCAAAGAGCCGCGCCGCGTCCACGTTCGAGGGGCCTCTCGGCCGCTTCTCGCGACGACTCGTATTCCATCTTCTCCAAGGGCACGCTGTCGCCCTCGCCGTCGCTGAAGAAGAAGGGCTATCACAGTCTCAAGACGGCTGCAGTCGAGGCTGCGACTGCTGCTAGCCTCATTACGCAGCAGAAGAGCTACTATAACAACAACAGTAGCAATAACAACAGCAATAGCAGCAGCAGTAGTACTAGTAACAACAATAACAACAATGCTGCCTCGCATACCAGGAACCGAAGTCTCAGCGAGTACACGCCAGACTCGCTTCACAACGTCAGACCACGTAATGTCACCATAGGCAACCCAGCAAACCCATCAGATGCGGCGCCTCAGCACCAAATTCGCCGGGAAGAATACCTCGCAACCTCCAGAGGCATGCTGCCCGCAAGGCTTCCAGTTGGCCTGCCCACCCCTCCCGCCAGTAATGCGAGCAATCGCAGCGTGACAGATACGGAAGAGGAGGACACAGCCGAGGAGGACAAGACAAAGTACATAGTAGTCCGTCAAGGGCCCCAAAAGACCAAAAAACTCTACCGCCCCGTCCGCCAGCTCGGTCAAGGCACCTTCAGCAAAGTCTACCTAGCCACCTGTGAAGGCACCACAGCCAAAGACCCGCTCGATGAGGCTGCCCTGGACCCCCGCAAGCTCGTAGCGATCAAAGTCGTAGAACACGGTCCAGCCGGCGGCGCCGACGAGGAACGCGTCGAACTCAGTCTGAAGCGAGAAGTCGAAATACTGCGATCCATCTCCCATCCTTCCCTCGTACATCTGCAAGCTTTTGATTACGATGAAGCCCAGGCCCTGATTGTGGTCACCTATTGCCCCGGTGGTGATCTTTTCGATGTAGCCAGTGACCACCGCGACAAGCTGACCCTGCCCATTGTCCAACGCATCTTTGCTGAAATGGTCAGCGCCGTAAGATATCTTCATGACCAGCTGATTGTGCACCGCGACATCAAGCTTGAGAGTACGAGCTTCCCTTTTCATTCTCCATTTCCTGTCCCGTCCCAATCTCCCTTGATCTAATTCATAACTGGCTCATGACCGGCGTGATACTTTGGCATACTAACCCAAACCTCTACAGACATTCTCCTCAACATACCCATCTCCACCGTGCCCACCCTCACTTCGCCCCAAACCCACCCCTACCCCCTCGTCACCCTCACCGACCTCGGCCTCTCCCGCCGCATCCCAGCACCCCCCGAATCCCCCCTCCTCACCACCCGCTGCGGCAGCGAAGACTACGCCGCGCCTGAGATCCTCCTCGGCCAGCCCTACGATGGCCGTGCGACGGATGCCTGGGCCCTCGGCGTCTTGCTCTACGCCCTCATGGAAGGCCGTCTTCCGTTTGACGCGCCGCCGGGCAAACCAGCGAGTCGAAGTCGGGCGGCCCATCGGATTGCCCGTTGTGATTGGGTGTGGTGTAAATTCGGCAACGAGGATGGCGAGTGGGATGCGGATAAGGGGGCGGGATGGGGTGGGGCGAGAGTGGTGGTTGAGGGTTTGCTGAAGAAGGTGAGTAGAGGGCGGAAGAGTCTGGAGGAGGTTGGGCGGTGTGAGTGGGTTCAGGGGGGTGTTTTGGTCGAGGGTGGGTTGAAGTTTAGGGAGGAGGATAGGGTGGGTGGGGGGGAGAGGTGATCGCTAGTGAGGAGGGTGTGGATGAATTTAGCTTAGCATCGTTGTGTTCTTTTTGTTCTTCTTGGAGGGGTTTTTTTTTCCTCCCTTTTCTTTCTCGCTCGCCATTTTTCTCCATTTTTTCCTTTTTCGCTCCTCTTCTTTTCTTCCTTTCTTTCTTCTTTTCTTACTATCCTCATTCTTCGCTCTCCTCTCGTCCTCCTCGTTCCTTTTTCTTTTCATTTCCATATCCCTTGTTCTCAATCTTTCTGCCAAAGTATGGTTTTGCCTGGTCTCTTTTTTGTCTTTTTGTTTCTCTTTTCTGCGTAAAGGTGAGGGGAGGAAGAGGGGGACGTGCGTCACATTGCGGCGCTTTGCTATGCGTTTTTCTTTTTGCTCGGGGTTTTTCTTAGATTCCTAGGTGCTGGGTGGGGTGGATTCCTTGCATCTGGTTGGGGTGGTTGTGGTTGATGTTGATGTTGATGTTGTTTTTGTTTTTGGGGGGGCGGGTGAGTGGGGGGGTTAGACAGTTTATTTTTTAACCTTTTATTTTGACGTGTTTTAATGTCTCCTATTGGAGTTTTCTGCTTGTGTTTTGTTGGGTTAGTGCTTTGTGTCCTTGCACTCCTTCTTTTTCTCCTTCCCTTCTTCCTACTGAGGATAGAAAGCAATGTGGTGCCATGCCATGATCTGTTTAAACTAGACCGTGTAGACAGCCCTGACCCCTCATACGCCAATGTTTTTTGGGGCCTTTGAATCCATAGTGCCGTGCTGCTGTGTGTACGAGTAGTGGGTTCTAAGATACTTAGTATGAACTTTGTTCAAGTACTATACGGACCTTTTTAGGTTCTTTTGGCGTACTAGACGTAGACGCTACGGCCTAATGCTATGTAATACATCACGTAAGCTTACTATTCACAGCGCCGGCATGATGATCAAGAGATAGGCTCTAGTCCACGCGATTACATCTAGCTGTTTTCCTCTCGACGGTACTTGGAATGGGCAAATCTTGAGCTACAAACCTACTTTCTGCGCACTGATGGTAAGAAACTCTTCCATCTTCTCCTTCACACTTACAGGATTGTGGAGGTTGGCAGAGCTTAAGCGCGAGCTAGAGTCTTTAAATTGGTTGGCTGAAGTGAACTTATACGGCCCGGATTGATGGTAAGCAGCTAGGACAAATGATGCCATATGTAGCCTAGCTATGTAAGAACATTCTTGGATCAGCGCAATGAACTAGGATGTGTTCATCTACCTGGATTTTTTCAGCACGCTTCTGCAAATAAGCACCGTTGTTGGACACGGCTAAGCCATTTATTTAAAGATACTGGTCTCGATTCTCCTATAGCTATAAAAACTACCCAACGGCTCCAGCTGATCACCAACTCCCTCCACATCATTTACCACGGCTTTTTAACAATGCTTCTCTCATCTTTCGACCTTGTCAAGACAATCTTTCTCATTGGCCTGGCCAAGCAAGCAGCATCACAATTACCAAACAACAGACGACAAGATTTTTTAGAGCTACGCAAATATGGAATCAAAGTCGAAACTATTACCATGCATACGCATTTTTCCGTTTTCGCTCCGCTCGATTGGAACTGCGTCATGATCTCAGTAGAAGTTAACCCCGCATTTCACATTAAACGAGAAACGAAAGGAGAGATGACGGTGAATTCCGTGTGCTGCAAATATTTGCATGATTCGAAAAGATCCTTGTGTTATATGCACGGGATCGATTTCCGTTCGATTACCCACGACAACTGCGAGGTGGGCTGGGATGGCGGTTCAAAATATGTCACACTCACAGAGCAGGATCACAGTTATGGTAGGCAAAGCAATTATCTATTCAAATGTTAGTGAGAGACAATAAATTGCAGTGGTACAGAAAATGGGGTCAAGGTAGCCGGAAAGATGTTTTGGACTCTTGCGGGGCTGGCAGGGATGGAGGATATTTGGAGCATCATGGAGGATTTTCAACCACGATCAACTCTGTACATGGATTTCTACTTTATCAACCACACTCTTTCTTGAACGTGGGTGGAACTTGTGATTCTGATGTTGGTCGGAGTACGCACTTGGAGGCGCATGAATGTGACATGGACATTGATTCGGATTTAAACAACGAATATACATGCAGTTCTCAAATGGAAAATTAGTCTTATACAATAGATAGTGTCATGTTTGTTGTAGGTTCCTCCTGTTGTGCTGTTGCATCTTTGTGCACTAGAATAAACAACATTAAATATATCTTGTCAGACGTAAAAAGCACCGCATACGTCTGAGGGTGCTTCCGCAGGCAGCATTTAGCACACTTCGATGGTGAATCGCTTTTATTTATGCTAGCTGCTACCGGTAATGCTAAACTCTACTCCTGCATAACCACACTTATACTGAACCCTACTCTATAGCTTCCACTAGGGTACAAAACCGGTTTACAGTAGCCATATTTATCTAAAGTAGACTAAGAAGTGGTTTAGGTAGAAGAAGTAAACCTAAATAGTGTTTATTATACTATGTATTCTATAAAGTAAACTACTTTTATTTCTACTTCTATTAATCTACTAGTATTACGTAGTAATAACTAGTTTCCTACCAACTATATAAGTATTTTACCCCTCCTTTCTTTAATCTTCTTCACCACCGCTACCTCTACCACCACCTCTACCACCACCTCTACCACCACCTCTATTATCACCACCACTACTACCTATATCACTACCTCTATTATCACCACCTCCACTACCTATACCACCACCTCTATTATTACTACCACCACCTCCTCTACTACCTATACTACTACCTCTATCACCACCTCCTATTAGTAGAAATATCATGACATATTTATATGTAATATGTGCGTATAGCGTGAAGCTAATCTTCTCTACCCCTTTTAGTCTTAGTTAGGTATTATAGCGTATACTAGTAATAGAAATAAAACTACTTTTTATACTTAATATAAACCCTTACTATAAAAATAAACTACTACTTTAAACCTATTTACTAATATACATAAGGGCAGTTTACACCAATATAGTAAACCCCTAGGTCACTATTCTACTGTAAACAATTTTGTACCGTAGTGTTCAAAACGGCCACACCTGTTACAAATCTCCATGTCTGCTCCACTACCGTAGTTGCGGCGATAGGTATCGGTAAACGAAGCCTCGGCAGCGACGTGGTTACCTACCGCCCATGCACCATCTCTGTCGGGAAAATCATCGTTAGGCAAACTGAAATGATAGTAACAGCATACCTTAAACGACATAAAACGCGTGCTGCTAGGCCTTTGCTTATTGCAAGCAAAACAATTAAAGTACGGGTTGCCTTGTGAAGATTCATGCATTAACCAATTGTCTGGATATACAGGCACTACGGTAAAAAATTGTTTACTATAGAATGGTACGCTAGGGGTTTACTATATAGGTGTAAACTAACCTTATATATACCTGTAAATAGGTTTAAAGTAGTAATTTACTTTTATAGTAGGGGTTTAAATTAAGTATAAAAAGTAGTTTTATTTCTATTATACGCTATAATACCTAACTAAGACTAAAAGGGGTAGAAAAGATTAGCTTTACGCTATACGCATATATAACATAATAATAAGTTATAATATTTTTACCAATAGGAGGTAGTAATAATAGAGGTGGTGGTGATAGAGGTGGTGGAGGTGGTGATAATAGAGGTGGTAGTGGTGATAGAGGTGGTGATAGAGATGGTGAAGAAGATTAAAGAAAGGAGGGGTAAAATACTTAAATAGTAGGAAACTAGGTATTACTACGTAATACTAGTAGATTAATAGAAGTAGAAATAAAAGTAGTTTACTTTTATAGAATACATAGTATAATAAACCCTATTTAGGTTTACTTCTTCTACCTAAACCACTTCTTAGTCTACTTTAGATAAATATGGCTACTGTAAACCGGTTTTGTACCGTAGTGAGGGGCGTCGTTGCTGTCATTGTCGCCGCTATTGCCACCGGGACCAGCACTAGGTAAGAGGTACTGGCATTTCACTTAACCCAATATCCGTTGCGCCAAAAGTCTCGCTAAAGAAGCTTGACGCAAGACCAGAACCATCTGGGCGAACAGGTGATGACCGACGTATAGGAATAGAAAAGTTGCCGCTCAGAGGGGCAAGTGGTAGGTCATCATCGCTGTTGCTGATGTCTTGTTGAAGAACTGGGATAGAAACTTCTTGTCTACGCCTCCGCATAGCATCCTCGTGGCGCATCTGTTTTGCAGTAGAATTGCGTGGTTTAAAACGAGAGTAATTAAAAGACTCTCGAACATAAGACCACTGAGTGAGCGCACCCTTGAAATAGCGACGTAGGTTAATCCAGGGGCAAAATCCCGAAGACTGATATTAAGCACAGCCTGATCAAGTGAGACACCTTGGCTCTTGTGTACTGTAATCGCGTGGTCTAAGACGAGAGGAAACTGTATCTGAGTGCAAAGCTGATTACCATGATAGAGCTGCGCTGTGACCAGAAGATAGACACTAATCTTTCACCATTAACTTCTTTGTAACAGGGTCTAAGGTATCTAGGAAAGTGCACTAAAAGGACGTTAGGAGCCTCTTTGCGAGGTTTTTTGACGTGCTTGCCCCAAACAATGTCTTGGATAAAATCTATCCTACCATCAACTAACCCCTGCGTTTTCCAGAGATTCTTAAGCAACATAATCTTGCCATTGGTCGCTGCAGCAAATGTAGCTTGGAGATTGCCAGCCTCTTCAGTGCTAACGTCCGCCGCACGAGCATGGCCTGTGTGCTCTGCTAAGTTATTCACAACAGGTACGTTGAGGTCTCGAAGCTTAGTATGGTTATGCTGCCTGACACTCTCCTTCCAAGCGTATATGCGAATAGCATCATCAAAGTCAGATGCGTTAGATATTTGAGATTGAACGCGGCTTGGCATGAGCCTCCAGGCATCAATCGTAACTGCATCAACGCGTAGATGGTCAAGACACCGACGAAAGGCTACGGCCTCATTATTATCCCCCTACTGACGCTTAACCACACTTAATGTGACAGTCCGGTCAAACTCTTGTATAACTCTTGCGCGCGTGTAATGTCAGGGTCCTTGACGCGAGTGGTAGAATAGAGTGGATGCTCGCCAACAGGAGGTAGCTGATAGAAGTCGCCGATAAGAACAATGTTCATACCCGCAAAAAGATCACTCGCACGCGAGGGGAAGATTTCGCGGAGTCGCCGATCTAGAAACGAGAGAGCACGGAGGCCTACCATGGACTTTTCGTCAATAATGAGGTATGCAACTTCTTCAAGATAGGCCTGCAGAGCTTTAAGGTTCTCTATTGTAAGAGGATCATATATCTTTGTCTTGATAGGCAACCGGAATAATGCATGAAGGGTACGCCCGTTGATGCTGTACGGTAAGCTGCAACGCCAGTTGGTGCAGCCCGACGTATAACTTCACTTCTGAATCCAGCATGTTCAGCAATTTCCTTCATCGTCTTTGAAATAAGACGGACCACAAATGACTTTCCAGTACCACCCTAGCCATCAATATAAAGAAGAAGCTGGTCTCATGGAGTTGTACAGGATGGATCAGCGTTGTTATCCAAATCCTTTGTAAAGTGATTGACAACAATATCATATGCCTGCTTCTGCTTGTCTTCGCATGACTCGTAATTGCCATCCACGTCAAGTTCATAATCGTCATTATGAAGTTGCTTCGCGTCCTTCCAGAAATCAGGATTGTTGACAATATCCTCGTAGGCGATTCTAGGGTTCCAATCAACGTCGTCTATATCACGTCGGCCTAACTGATTGGGCTCATCAACATTTGTTCCAGAAGCATCAGGCAGATGCGCCGCCAGTTCTGCGAAAGATGCCTCAATATCCTGTGCCTCCATGTGAGCGTTCTCTGGATCTTGCGAGGCATCGTCAAAATTAAACGTTTCCTCGTCGTCATCAAGCCCATCCTTCTGATGGTTGTGGAATAAGAAACAGTTGCTGTACACCTTGGCAAAAGCATTCTTTACTTCTTCATCAATATCGTCGTACAGGAGGTCCTTGACCTCACGCCATGGATAATGAAGCATTAACTTGGCACGAGCAAAATCCTCGGCATCAGTCTCCTTGTTGTAGCGCGGGCAAATATTCAGCACTCGCTCCTTTGCCTTTGGACGCAACCGGTGATTGTTGTCATGCGTGTACTGCCGGCAGAAGTCGATATATCGAATGCTCTCTAGGTCCTCTGAACGGGATTGGTACTTTGGAACCAAAGACTGACCTTTCTTAGCCTGCGCTCCCGTTCCTGGAACTGTCTCATTTCCATCATCTGCCATAAAGAAAACCTGAGCATGCTGCTCTGGAGGACGAAGGTTAACATTACCGGTAATCACCTGCCGAGAATTGTGTCAAAGCGGTACCGGTAGATCTATCAGAAGATGATACACCTGCTGGGATGACCAGTCGCGCTCCCCAACGAGTTTGTTCATGACTTTTGATACAAACGACTGAAATGGGCTGTTTTTATTAACAAACGGCAGTATTTTAGACACAAGCTCTTGATAAGAAACTGATGCCTTTTTAACTTTAGCAGCATACTTGCCGACGCACTCAATAACAGCTCGTGCGCCGGTAAATGGCTGTATGTCAGTGTTTGCTAACCAGCTCAGTGTTACTAAGCGATTGTAAGGGTTAAGCATGCCATTATTAGATTCTGGCATAAACTTCCAGAATGTCCGGCCCTTTGGCACCTCTAGGAAAGGCGTAGAGGCGGGATCGCGAGGCATGTTGAACCTGTACACAGTCTCCCCAGTCTCCTTGTTAATAACTTTCATGCAATACTGTGGGAAGTGGCAATGATTTTGAACCAGGTTGATGATAACGTTAAGGAAAGACGCTTTGTTCTCCATCTCATCCAATGAGCGAGACATAAGTGAGAGTTTGTTGTAAATGACCTGCTCTGGGAATTTACGGAACATGATTGCCTTGATATGTATGCCCCAGAACTTTGCAAAGTGTTCGCGCTGCTTAGTAGAGAGATTCTCGATTTCGTCCGAAGGAGTACCGTCGCACCAGTAAAGTCCATAATTGTGAGCGCTGCCTCGGGCCTGGTATTCAAATCGATCCTAGTAGTCAACTAAATTAAACTTTGGCCTTAAGATGTGTCTCTTAAATAACTGGAAGCGACGATAAAAGTAGAAGTCCACGATAAGAGGGTTGTCTCAGACAGCATCGCGTGCGACGCGAATCCGCGCATCTCGAGTGCCAGCATCTCTGAACCGCTGGTGTAGAACACCTGGCATTAGTCGCATAAGGGAATCCCAGTGATAGTCTGCGGCAGACAAGGTCATGATTAGGCTTGGACAGCCAAGCTTGCAGTATCCGACGATGAGGAGGGCCCAAATGCAGTGTGTAATGTGATCATATTGTCCTAGTCTAGGAGGTTGGGAGCTATCTACCTATGGGCAAGCATCCTAAGGGGCTAAGCCCATTCAAGAGTCACACGTACCGGTAACCGAGATATCTATAACCACAGCAAAACACGAATCTAAGCATCTTTCAGCTGCTTCATCCTCCATCTTCTACCATGAGTCATGTTGGACCTTCTTCCCACTAGAAGAACTATCTGTCCTTTGTCCTTTACAAGACAGTCTACGGCCCGCACTATTTATAAGTTAGGTAACAGATAATAGGTTTAGAGAAGAGAATAGTCTTACGCATCGTATATACTAAATAAAAATAATTAGTTTTTTTTTAAAAAAAAATTCTTTAATCTTAGTAAATAGGAACTTACACCTCCTTCACACTTAGGTAAAAGGTAACTTGATACCTGCTTCTAACTTGGTAACTCAATAGGGATGTAACAATATCCTCGCCAGATAGGTGTAGTGGTTGCATTGTGCTCCCAACTAGTCTATGCTAGGGGTTAGAACTCTAAAAAAATGTTGTGGTTGTTAGATTAACATACACAATAAGGAATATCAGTTTCCTAGCTAAATTAGTACTTGATAGGCATTGTTAGGGATGAACAAGTACCGGTGAACATATAAGATTGTTTTCCTTTGGAAAGGATACTTTTTCTTTACTGGTCCACATTGGAACTTGCTCAATCGTCGCTGCAAGAGCCATAGAAAAGTAAGCAGCAATGAGAAGGAGGTTCATGATTGTCGCTGGTGGGTATTGAGAATATAGTAGTTGGTTGAACAAGTAGGGGAGTGAGTTGCAGAAGTTCAAGTTTTGGTTAACGATTTCATTGGGAAAAATGACACCTTTATTGTCATCGTCCTGAGAATTTGAGGGATTAAAAAGATACACAGCAGGTTTACCGGTGTTGGCGGTCAAGCTTGTTTTGTTTCATCTATAGTTTTGACCAGATCCACTGCCAGAAGGTCCACCACAATTCATTCATCCATACTTAAAATAGAAAGAAATCAAACAATGTTATTCAAGCACAGCTTGCTTACAGGTTTTCGTTTACTAAATAGAGCGCTATTTAATCTAGTATGCGTTTAATGAAAGGCTGTGATATATTGGAGATTTGGTTCTATGCATGCTTCTAAAGGGGAAATGCTAATTGTCCTCGCCACAATAGACTAATCGTCCTCGCCCTAAGCACTTAGCGCCAGGTACCCCGGCCGCCTAGTAAATTAGTAGCAAGCTAAGGTAGCACTAACTATATTATGCTTTTAAAACGTAAATATCTAGTAAGGAAAAATTCTATAGATAAAAAAATTAAGCAAGTAGTAGTAGGATTATAGCAGATAACTATCTTAGTAGTTAGTAGCAAGTTAAGTAGGTAGAGGATAAGTATTACTTATATTTACCTACTAGTTTCTAACTTATATATAATAGCGCGGTACTAATAGGTAACGCGTTTAGCTAAAATAGGTGCTAAACTCTAGAGCGTGTTTAAGATATTATAATATATTTTGTAGTATTAAGCTCTATAGAAAATTTTTACCCCCTAGTCTAGTCCTATTTAGGAACCTGCTAGTCTTATCTAACCTATTTAGGTTATAGCTAATCCTATCTAAGTTAGATCTAGTCTATGTATTTAGAATACTAAAACTTCTAACTATAACCTTTACCTCTACCCTCTACCTCTACTACAACCCTTACCTCTACTATAACCCTTACCTTACCTATTATAGCTACTAATAGCTTAACCTTAATATTAGTAGTTAGGTTAATATAATCACGTAGTATATCCTTTACTCCTACCCTAGGTTTACTAGCAAAAGCTATAACTTTACCGCTAGCAACAGCTATAAAGCAAATTAGGTAGGTATTATATCTCCTTGTATTATAGAAAATTACATACAACGCTAAGACGGAGTACTTGGGCGATTACCCCTTGGCGCTTCCCTATTAGGAAGGGCGAGGACGATTAGTCTATTGTGGCGAGGACAATTAGCACTTCCCGCTTCTGAAGTGCTGTTACATCCGCAACCAGCATCAAACATGTGGCTGCTACTTGATACTACTAATGGGATGAGTAACAACTATATCCTGTCAGACGTAAAAAGCTCTGCATACGTCTGGGGGTGCTTCTGCAGATAGCATTAGTCTAATTAAGGAGGGACAAGAGGGGGCAGAGGAGGCAGAGGGCATCCGTTTTTTGCTCTTCCCTCCACAAGTTATAAATAGTAATATCCCAAAAAGAAAAGGGCAAATCTGTACAAAGTACCTATCTTACCATGGGACTGACATTGATATTAGGAAGCGATAGCGCAATTTCAGGACTCACGAGAAGAATATTTCCATTGCCAATTTTGTTCCCAGCACCCGCTATTTTGCCATTGCCTAAGAGGGCATGTCCTAAACCAACGGCGGGCTGGGTGATTGTACCAACTACACTTCCAAGATCGCCGCGTTGTTTCTGCTGCTCACTTCGAGCGCCTAGGAGAGGCAAGGCCAGGGCGTTACCCTTTACCGCTTCGTTGCCAGTACCGGCTGTGTTGGCGGTGCCCTTGTTATTCTATATGGTTCGTATTAGTATGAGTATTGACAAGTGCTGTGATAGAGAACACAATGTTACTCTCTTGAGCAAAGGAAACCAAAATAGGCACGGAACATACGCCGGTATTATTCCCCTTGCCATTCCCCTTCATATTTCCATTGGCATTCTCGACGCCCTTCCCACCGACTTGATTCCCAGTGCCGGCAGTGGGTAGCGTAAGGGCTCCGAGGATGCCTTCGAGCTGGGGTGTTGGAGCTGCGAGGGTGGTGCCGGTGAGTAAGACCAGGGAAACGAGAGTTGTGAGGAGGGTTGGGACGTGCATTGTGAAAGCAGGAATATTAGGATTAATTAAGGTTGGTGGTAGAGTGTGAAGGTGTTGTACAGTGAGTAACTGAATGAATGAATGAGTGAATGAAAACCAACATATTAGATCCATATACTGCTCTTATACCTGCCATGACACGCACACATACACATTATCATCCCCTCCCCTATCACATTCCCATACCCAAAACCCCCCCAAAATTCCTCTAGACGTCACACCATGCAAACTGACTGAACAATTACCCCTAGCCTCGCCCCAGCGTTTCCCCGTATTCCATATCCCCAGGTAAAAATATTTCCCATACGCAATCAGCCACTAGCCACAGCAACTCCCGCCCCGCCATGCTCTTTCCCAAACCGAGGCTTCCTCTCCCAGCGCCACCAAAAAAGCCCGAGAAGGTTCGGTGCGGTACGTATAGTTCCGTGCATGAGCTGGAATCTAGGCGAGTAGAATGGCATATATCCTGTGTAGGTAGGTATCTTCAGCTTACCTACCAGTAATCCCCGTCCTACTTACCCCCTGCCCCTTTCTCATACTTATAAACTAGTTTATAGTAACGTGTGTATATTATCTAACAAAACCACCACCACCACCATACACTAAACCCTATCACCCCCCACACTCCACTCATCCGCCCTCCCGTCCCAAACTGCACTACACGGAGCAAGCCAGATCCGCACTACTCCATCAAAAACCCCTCCCCTTCCCCTTCCCCTTCCCCTTCCCCTTCCCCTTCCCCTTCCCCTTCCCCTTCCATTATCTAGCGCAGACAACAGCGCAGACAACTAACTACAGCGTAGGAGTATAATATCGTAGTGCTGGTTTCACATCTTCACTACCATGCCTACCGACCGGTACACCATACCTACTCTACCTCCACCCTACCCCCACCCCACCTAGGTACCAGTATCACTCGCTCACAAACCAGCCCCAAACCCCATTCCACAGGATACAACATATCTACACACTTATCTACATACGCCCACCCCCTATCCCACATCCACGCAACCAGCCCAAACCGGGTCAGTTCCAACGTACCAAGCATTTCCGGTAAAGCTGAATTTCGCCGCGATAAGATGGGGCAATCGCCAGCATCCTCGACAAGATGGGATAATCCCAAGTATCGCAGCCAGGGGGGGGGTGTTGGTGTCCAGTCCAGTCTCCTGGTGTGGTATGTACTGCTTCTGTCTGGTGCCTCCTACCTTGTGCCCTCTTCTCTTCGTCCAGACTACTGTGATACCCGCCTACGTGTACAAGCTTTGGAGATGAGACATCTAGTCCCAGTGTTCGCGTTCGGTGTGGTGTTGATCATATAAATCACATGCCCTCTTCCATGCCATCTCCCATACTCACTACATTCGTCCAAGACAGCGTATCCAGCGCAGGCAAATTGTGCGTAGGGAATCAGAACGATACCCTTACCTACCCACCTTAGCGGGTAGGAGATCCCGGGGAAAGATTGGGGGAAGTGTGTATGGGTGCTAGGGCTAGGTTGGGTAACGGGGATGGAAAAGGGGTGGGGTGGTGCAAGGTGTGGGCGAAATGGTGGATGTTATAGTGGAGATGTGGATATAGGATACTGCGACAATGTACATGAAGTAGTCGTGAAGATGCGAGCACGTAGTATAATTCTACAAACACAACGATGCCGTCATCCCGCAACCGACGTAACCGCTTCACGCCTTGCCAAACCCAGGCTCCTCTTCCAAGTCCGCATCACCATCCACATCCGCCGATGCATCCCCGCTCTCGCTATCCTTGGCCGCCTCTCCAGACCTGACTTCTGCCATGCGCCGCTCCCGTCGCTCCTGCTCCTTTTTGCGCGCCCCTGCCTTGAGCTTCTCCCACTGCTCTCTATACCGGCTTAGCACCTGGCTGTTGCGTTCGTTTTGCTTGGCCAGTTGCTCGTTGTTGCTCATGAGGTCGTCGACTTTGGCGGTTTGGCTGGCTAGCAGGGCTTCGAGGTCGGCAATGCGTTTGGCGGCGTCGTGGGTCATGCTGGTAGGGCCTGGGGAGGTGGCTGGTGGCTGCATGGGACCTAGGATCGGGGGAGAAGGCAGTGCAGGAAGCCCATTGGCGCCTTGTCCAAGAGCGTGGGCGAGGGCATTGGGATCGCTCGTGTTGCGACCTGGACCACGGGTGCGAAACGACTGGGCGAGGGCGTTGAAGGAATTTTGAGAATTGAGCTCCCACATTTGAATGCGTTTGGCTTGTTTGTCGATGACGCTTTTGAGGGTCTCGTTTTCTAGGGCGAGCTCTTCCAGTGTCTTGAGGCCTGCACCTCTTCCTGCCGGTATGCTGCGCTGGGCAGTCACGCCTGGCCCGGTATTTCCACGCGAACGAGGACGTCGTTTCGTAGGTGAGGATTCAACAAGACTTTCTCTTGCATCCACAAATTCTTCGTGTGAACTGCCTTTCATAGATCCTGATGCTTCGTCAATGGCGTCCAGCTGGGTGCTTGGCGCTGCGTTGGGGTCTCGAAGCACACTTGCGTAGGTGACTGTTCGACCTGTTGTGGGCACCAAGTAGAAGGACTCGTTGGGGCCAAGTGGTGGTGCGCCATCGTCCCGCAACGCACGAAGAGCTGGCTGACTGATGAGGGAGGCGAGGTCAGGTACTGAAGACTTGACTGTGCGCGCAGCTTCTGGGGACTGCGCTCGGCTTTTTGGTTTGTGCGCTCTCTCCTCCTTGGGTGGCTCGGCGACCGGTTGTGTAGTAGGAGGGATGAGTGGAAGCGATGTAAATGCCAGGGGTGCGGATAGCGCGTTGATGACGCCGCCAAAGGCCGAGTAGAAACGGCGGAAATTGTCATGCGCTGGTGGCGATGCAGGCGGTGATGTTGTGTCTCTGGACTGGCTGGTCGAGTCGCGAGAGCCAGTCGAGTCGGTCGTACGTGACTGCTGTGCCAGGACATGGCTGACTGGCGTAGAGAGTCGCTCGTTCCTGCCTCCTTGGACGGCTGAGACATTGGATGCGGTGCCAGTGTTCGTCTTCTTCGTACTAGGAATCCCGCGCTTCTCAGCGAGATTGGTAGCAATGGACGACTGCGGGAGGCGACGGCGGGATGTGGGTGGGGTGGGCGAGGTGGTCGTGGATGCAGAGGCGCGAGACGAGGGGGCTTTGGAGGCAGGAGAGGTGGTGGATGCCTCTAGGGACTGTTTGGTCGCATCGATCTTCTTGTCTTTGCGGGGAGCCTCTTTGATCAGACCGGCCAGCTTGCGGTGGTGGTCCTCGAGAAGGTTGAGGATGCGAAGGGCCTTTTGTGTGTGTCAGCATAACAGGCTGAGTAGTCTGATCGCACAATCTACCTCGGCGTTGTGTGTGTCTTGGGTAGCATCGTGAAATGCAGCGGCTGCGAGATGGTGCTCCTGCCCCGCAGTCGCAACGCTCTTCTCATATGTGGCTGTGGCGGCGGTGCGGACATGCTCGTGGGCTCTGGTGAGATGCGCAGATTCCATGGTGGTGGTGGTGTTGTGGGTGAGATGGGGACATGTTCTCCAAGGGGTGAGTGGTGTTTGTTGGTGTGCAGAGAGCAAAAGGACGTGGGCGTGCCTCGTGAGGAGTGAAAGCTGCGCATGACGACTGACGACTGACGACTGACGGCTGACGGCTGACGGCTAGTGATAAGACAAGGGATGCCGGCTAATGCACGTTCATGGTCTACAATTATAGAAGCACCTGGGCCCTACAAGAGTAGTAAGTTACCGAACGCTACCTAGTACCTAGCTATTGCGGAGACAGGCAGGGGGAGAGGGGGGGGGGGCGGTCCTGATACAGCCAGCACGCCCTCGTTCTGATACATGGGAAACACGAACTCGGGGTTCAGACTCTGTTTCTTCTCTCCTCCCTGCTTTGCCTTTGTTACTTTGGCCGTGTGTGCTTGTACAGTATAGTATGCCATATAGGCGTTCCATGACTTCAGCCGCGCTGCCACTACCGTACGTAATTGAGCTCAGTTGACCCTTTCCCTACCTCTGCTCACGGTACTTCCCCGCAAACGACGGCCCCCAGTCCACTCCCTCCTCTCCCTTCCCGACGCAGCTGCTATATGAACATGGACATCTAGGCTGCCTTTGCAACATTGGACCGGTAGTAGCCTCTGCGACGGGTGACAAGGCGACAGGCGACAGGCGTCATCGACATCACATCCACACATACACCAATACACCAACACACCAACACAACCCACATCATGGCATCGATGGAGCGGCGCAGGAGCATTGGGTCCCCCTTTGGCAAGGAGAGGCTGGATAGCTCGCTCGCCGCATCAGACAGTCGATCCGCCTCCAAGGGCCCAGCATCGTCAACCGTGTCCATCGCAAGCAGCGACAGGTCCACAGACGACTTGCGCAAATCGACTGACGGCGCACGAGACAGCAAGATGCGAGGCAGTCGCAAGAACTCTGAAGAGGCTCGCAGTGACACGTCTTCGTCGCACCAGAAGCGCATGTCGAAGCTGTTCAAGGGGCGGCGCAAGAGCAAAGCGTCGCGCAGTCACGACGACATCTCCATGCTGGATGCGCACCAGGATGTAGTGGTGCCCCCCGTGCCCCCCGTGCCTACCATGAGTAGCCATCCCAATAGCATCAACCCCCCCAGCACAGAGCCGCGGTACAACCAGAGCGACGACTCCCTGGGCCTGGCCAAGAGCGTTGCCAGCAGCCTGCTCACCGAGGACTCGGACACTGAGTCGTAAGTTGTGTTTCTTTTCCTTTGTCCTCTTTTTCCACATCATCATCATCATCATCATCATCATTTCCTTCCTTGTCTCTCCCCTTCTCCTCCTACCGATTCTGCCTCGTATTCCACACGCTTTTTCTCCGTCGTGTCATCTTCAGGGTGCGACGAAGCCAAGGCGGGCGGGCAGGACAGCCATCTGGCTTTGGCGCGGCCAGCATGGACGTCGGGGCGAACCATGACATGTTTCTGGCCGCCGGTATCCCCACTTTGCACATCCCCACCAGACGCACCGCCATCATCCTAGCTATATACACATCCTTGGCCTTGGACTCTGCCCTCTCTTTCGCTCTTCCATCTTCCCAACGACCTTGCAGTCCTTTGTGATACCCGCGTATCCCTGTATTCTTCCCCTCCTCCTCCTCCTCCTCCTCCTCCTCTCTTCTTCTCCTCCATCGCCATCTTCTGCCTCTTCATTACATACCATACCTGCCCACTGCCTTCCGACTAACCGACCATCTTCAGCCAACCACCCAAGCGGCCAGGCATATCACCGCACCAGTCCCACGCAGGCCTCCTGACTCTCTCCTCGCCCCTCATCGCCTCCGAGACAATCGATTCCGTCGACGCGGCCAAGAATGCCAGCCTGACCGACTCGGCGACAACTTCCGCCGACGAACCACCCACAGAGCAAAGCAAGACCATCCACACCGCTGCAAACAAGCGTGCTGTCTCACCCGTGGGCAAACTCAAAGACGCTTTTGCTCCAGCACGCAGAGCCACTTCTCCCAAAATAGCAGGCGAGCCGGACGGAGCAAAGGAGCCTGCAAGACCAAACACAAGCGGAGGCGGCATCGGTTCGCTCTTTGGAGGGAAGAAGCGCCAGGACAGAGTGCTGGACGCGCCCCTCCAGGCCTCGCCACCCCAATTGCATTCGGAAGAAGAAGCACAGTCAACAAGCCCACAACTCAAAGGCGCCGCCCTAAAGCGCATCGTCACCACCCAGCTGGCAGCTCCATCGAATCTATCCAATGCGCCTACCACTTTCATAACCCCACCAACCCCCACCGATGGGATCAACGTCTCGCCTCCCGAATCATCAAACTCCAAATCTGGAGCACAGCACACTTCTTCGCAGTCCTCGAACCCAAACGTGGTCGTCTCCCCCTCGGGGAATATGATCTCACACCGCCGCGCACGATCGCTCACAAATCCGCCGAGTAAACTCTCACAATCCATAGCAGCGCCCTTGACTCCCCATATCGAGGAAGCAAAAACTCCTGGTGGGACCGCTGTACCCCCTCAATCGCCTGCTGCAACTGGAGGCTTCTTCGCTTCCATCTTTTCTGCGGCACAGAACGCTGCTAGCAACATTAGTGATTCGATTACTAACAATCCTGTAACCAAACAGAAATCTGCTTCACAACCGCAAAAGGAGGGAGACGACAAATCTGTGGACGGGGGTGAAGAGGTCATTGGACCTGAAAACGCAGACGCCGCAGCAATAGAAGACGGTGAGAAGCGCAGACCGGCGGTAGAAACACTTGGATCAGGCAACCTGAGTCTGGCTCATCTGGGCATTGCCGAGACCAACGACGCCAGCCCAATGTCTTCTGCCACCAATGTCACAATGAAGGCGGACGAGGCTTCTGCTAAAGTGGAAGACATCGCAGCTGCGCAGGCAGTATCAGCGGCTTATGCTGGAGAAAAGGCTCCTTCGGTAGCGAGCGAGAGGCCGCGTTCGCTCACAGCAGTGTCGGCACAGTCGAATGCAGGTGCTGCCTCTCCTCCCAGGCAGCCTGAGATCACCGACTCGCCTGCAGCTTCATCGTTGCAAAGACAAAGTAGTATTCGCAGCCGGATAAGCGGTGGCAAGAGAAGACGACATAGAGGTAGCTCTGCAGCTACTGGAAACTCGACAGCTGGAGCGCCAGGCGCCAGTACGGCCACATTAGCACCCAACACGGCTCTCAACACCAACCGTCTGAACGGAATTGGATTTGCAGTAGCATCGCCGAAACGGAATCGAGACTTTCATGCTTTGTTCAAAAGTGTACCAGAAGACGATTATCTCATCGAAGACTATAGTGCAGCTCTTCAAAAGGAGATTTTACTTCACGGCCGTCTCTATGTTTCGGAAGGGCACTTGTGTTTCTCCAGTAACATTCTGGGCTGGGTTACCAACCTCGTCATTAGCTTTGACGAAGTCATGTCGGTGGAAAAGAAGTCGACTGCTGTTGTTTTCCCAAATGCAATCGTCATACAGACCCTCCATGCTCGGAATGTCTTTGCCTCATTTCTCTCGCGAGATTCTACGTATGACTTAATCATCGGCATCTGGAAGATTTCACATCCTAACCTCAAGTCCTCACTCAATGGCGTCATAGTAGACGGTGGCACTGGTGACAAGACAGAAAAGGCAGAATCCGTTGCCAGCGACGATGGCTCCATCCAGGACTCGGAAGACGACGTCTATGACGAGGACGCAGAAGACGACGATGGCATGGGTAGCTATACGGAGGCTGGTGAAGGTAGTGTGGCTGGAAGCGAAATCAGCGCTGCTCCAGCAGAGACACGCAAAGTCAGTGGCGCAATAGCACAAGCTGTTGGCGGAGGCGGCGAGGTTGCTGATGCCGCAAAGGCTACCACAAACGGGGTAGCAGCCTCGGATGATTTCCCTGGACCACCATCACACGCACCGACCGAGTGCGGCGACAACGACCAGCACTATGATAAACTCCTCATCGACACGACGATCCCTGCCCCTCTTGGAAAAGTCTACAGTCTCATGTTTGGACCCGCATCAGGCGTCTTCATGCGCAAATGGTTGGTGGAAGATCAAAGATCTTTAGACTTGCAAATGGAAGACGACAAGAAGGGTCTCGGCGAAGACAAGAAAACCTTCAGTTACTCTTACATCAAGCCGCTCAACGCACCTGTCGGCCCTCGCCAAACGAAATGTAACATTGCCATGACACTCGAGCAGTTCGATCTTGAGAAGGCAGTCAGTGTACAGTGTTCTACATCTACACCCGATGTACCCAGCGGCAGCATATTTCTTACAAAGACACGATACTGTCTAATGTGGGGTCCCGGCAACAGCACTCGACTCATCATGACCTTTACAGTAGAGTGGAGTGGCAAGAGTTGGCTGCGAGGTATGCCACCCTTTTGTGCCAATCGCCGTTGATTCATTCCAGCAGAAGCAGTTGTTGACATATTGCACAACAGGTCCCATAGAAAAAGGCGCAAACGACGGTCAAATGTCTTATGCGACTTCCATCACCGCCGCCCTCCGCAGCGCCGTCAGTGCCTCTAGGCCATCGAACGGCCTCCGCGCCCCCGGCGGCAAAGGTGGCAAAGGTCGTAAACGCTCCAAAGCCACCGCCCTAGACGAACCAGCTACCATGAGCACTCCCACCCCCTCGACGGCCGCCAAACAGAGCGACTGGGGTCTCTTCGACCCGCTCCGCAGTCTCCTTGGGCCCGTAGCCGACATTCTAGAATCTCTCTTCACGACGCAAATCATCATCACCATCCTCGGCCTCCTCGTCATATACGCCTGGTGCTTCCGCGGCACCAACACAGCCGTCGGACCAAACCATTGGTCTGCGGCGCAGCGCCAGGTTGCGTACGAAGAAATTTGGCGGCACGAAGAGGGCGAGCTGTGGGACTGGTTGGAGGACCGGGTGGCGCTGGAAAGAGCGCGACGCGAGGCTTTGGTCGGCTCGAGGCGGTGTGAAACCCCCGTGCCGCAGGACCAGGACCAGGCGAGGCAGAAGGTTGTGGTGCGCACGATGAAGGAGAGGGATGTGGATGAGGCGATTCGGGTTACGGAGGAGAGGCTGCGTGTACTTAAGCAGGCGGTGCAGCGAGAGAGGGGGAAAGCGAGGGGATGAAGGAGGGTTTTTTCATTTTTTTGAACAAGTCTTTTAACTAGCGTTTGTTTTGTTTTGTTTTGTTCTTTACTGAGGGTTTCCTTGGGTTTTCTTTTTTTTTCTATCTCTTTTCTTCCCCCTTTTTTTTATATCTTTGTTTCGTTTTATCTCATTGCTCACAAAAAGAGCAGAGCAGAGCAGAGCAGAGCATAGCATATCACAGCTAAGACTTGGGCAAATTTCCAAATCTTTTGCCTGTGTTTTTGGCTATTTTTTTAGCGTTCACACCTGTCTACCCTTGTCTTCCCCCGTCTTCCCTCGTCTTCCTTTGCAGCTGTGTCTTGTTCATCTTCATCTTCATCATCGTTCATCGTCGTCATCGTTGTTGTTGTACTATCTTATCTAGCAAACTTTGTTCGAGCCAGCAGGTTTTTCTGGCGTTTTATATTTTTCTGGGGAATGTGCGGGGTTGATGGGGGTTTGAATGGGTATGCTAGTGTTTTTTTGGGGGCGGATAGGGAGGATGGATTAGGGGGATGGTGATGAGAGGGTGGAGTGGGGGGGGATGTATAGGTAGTAAGTAGAGGTAGTATATCAAATATCCCAACTCATTGCAGAGCAGACAATTTTTTGCGTAGATTGTGCGGGCTTTCTACAGCTTGGGTAGGTAGTCCATCTGTAAAGGTTAGGGGATGGGGTTAATTCCGTCTAGTCATGTCTATGGAGTAAGTTGTTCTGCTGGGTGAGTTAGATAGGTTAGGGAGTATTGTCCTAGCTACTACATTTTTGTCTTTGGTTTTTGTCTACGTTGTTGGAATTGTCGAGAGGGTCTGAGAGATCCTTTTCTTTACTTATGGTGATTGTTACACTCATGCTTGCGTTTGTTTGGCAAGTGTGTGATATATGAAACGTCTACTAGCGAAAAAGGGGTCCACGGGTTGAGGAGTGCAGGTGCGTGTGTCTAAGAGGTGAGATTTGTCTTTTTGATCATGATGGCTGTTTTTTGCCATGATCATATAACCGAAATAGCAATAAAAACGATGAGTTTTGACGACGATGATGAGTATGACCTGGCCAGCCAGCGTGCTCACATGGACACGCAAACGACCACAGTTCTCTGACAGATGCCATGTAGTATTGCTCTCAGAGCCTCAATGGCCTGGACTTCCAGTCATTTTCCGCACAAAGTCACGATACGGGAGAAGCTGTGAGTCTGAAAGGATGAGTACAAGAAGCGTAGCACGAATCCCCGAGCCGTGAACCAAACCATGGATGAGCAAGAGTATGACTCCACAACGCTGATATAAAGCCACAGATAAGTTTTTTGTCGTAGCAAGAGAATCAACAACGAAGGATAGTCCAACGATACTGCGCAACTCGCATCTCGAAACTGGTAGTCGCGAACTCGAATATATCCACGCCCATCCTTGATCATGACTACACCTGGCCCCCTGCCCAATACACTCCTAACTTTGCTCCCTTACGAACTCATCTGCCGGATTTGCGAATACCTCCCCATCGATGCCATCATCGCCCTTAGCGCAACCAGTCGATCCCTTCGGTACGTGCGCTCGCTCCGTGTCGCAAGCCAGGCTGAGGTCCCGGCCTGCGCCCGCTGGGCTATCCGCAGGTACTTCAATCCGCCGCAACTACCAAAAGAACACCAGCTCTGCCTACTGTGCTATCAGGTAACACCGTTGTACATGTTTTACGCGCACGGTAGCAGATGGGCGCGTTGGAATTCCTCTGACCTCTCGAAGGCGCAGGAACAAAATGATGACGCAGTCACGGCTGACGATGGGATAATTATACCACTGCCGCGGGGCGTGTGCACAAGACACATTCCCACGGTTTTTGTGAGCGTCGTCTATACGGGGCCAGAGGGGCCATGCGGGTGGACCAGTGAGATGGGTCATTTGTGTTTGCATTGTCGCAAGACGTGGGGGACGGAAGCGACGGGGCAGAAGAAATGTGACTGTGAGTGCGGTCATTGTCCTGTTGTAGATGCGAGGTTATATACGCGCGTCATGGTGAGGGAGTTTGGTGGTGGGCAATTTGAGTTTTGGCGGGAGGAAAAGGCGCCGCGGGAATTGTGGGTTCATGATTTCGCATGGCCGGAGCGTTCGCATCGTGTGGGGCGGAAGGATGGGCAGAGTTCATCGTGATGAACTGGATGGGCAGGACGTGGATTTGGTTGATCTCGAGTTGTCGTGATGGGATCTATCAAGGAGCGGGTTGCCACTCACTATGCAGCTTGGAATAGATACTTTTACTCTTTAGAGAGGAAGAAGCAGTATCTGAACCAGGTCATCACCAGTCCAGGAGAAACACGTCTTGTTCTTGAATCTTTGCTCATGATCTGCATTACATGGTCATTATCATTCCATAGCGCTACAACCCACTCTTCTCGCTCGCAATCACCAGCCCAGCATCATCATGCAGTATACCCGCCTTCTCCACATCCCCATCCCCACGCTCCATCAACAGCCGCTGAAACCTCAACTCCTTGCCCCACCGCCGGACCGTCATCAGCGCCCACCACTGTGCCGCCATCAACACCAAGCCCAGGCCTGCAAAACATATCTTGACAAGGCTAAAGCTCTGGGAGCATTTTGTAAACCAAGCCTCGTCCCATCCAAACCCTGCGTTGATGTCGCGACATATAGCGTTCTCATCAATTTGCCAGCTCGGAATGATCGGGTTGATGATGCGGAAGCTCAAGGGGGCGTTGAGCAGCGCAAACGTTGCAAAGGATAGCGTAATGGTGTGTACGAGCGTGTATATTGACACGAGGCTTGGTAACAACTATTCCAATCACTGTTAGCGCTGGGGATTCTTGTCAAAGAGGTGTCGCTCCAAATGGCGGTTGGGTGTGTAATCAGCATGTGCTCGGGCCACCAAGCAGGCTTCGCGGCATTGCGGTTACACATTAGGCGGGGGGAAACAGATTAATGAGGCTGGCTTACTCTGACTGCGCCCAAAAGACCCAATATACTCGCACAGACGGCGAGGAAGTTGTATACGAGGGAGAAGAAAGCGCGGTCTGGATCGGAGCCGGGTAGGATCGAGGAGAGTGCGAGGAGCGTGTGTGTGCATAACGTGAGGGCAGGGAGGACGATGGCTAGAAACCTATACGTTGCCAACATGTTAGCACAAGATCATCATGAACATTTCTTTTGCATGTCAGAGCACATGTCAGAGCGCATTTGCACATGCAACATTGCGGAAACAAAGCTCCTGGAACCTCCTCAAGAATGGAGGGCTCTAAAAACATGAATCTGACATACCTAGTCTGCGACTGTTCTGTCGAAAGTATGGCCATGATGACAACAACTACAGTCTGAAACTTGCGTGTGCGTGTCTATGTATCCAGCACCCAACCAAATCGCAACACTGATATGAGAGATGGAAAGCGGCCAAATGCGAAAAAGGTTGTAATGGCACGGTGGGATGATATAGTACACTACGTCACCCAGCTGTCCACGGTGTCTCCCTTTATTCGTTTCCCCTGCCACTAGAGTACGGGGCTCGGAATCAGCAAGTTGCTGAGAGATGAAAGCAAGAGGGAGAGGAGAGGGAGAGAGAGTCAGAAGCGTGACACGCCGCGAAAAGAACCCCTTGTTGTAGCTTATGTAGGTGAGTAACACACCACCATTCCAAACACTCGACTTTCTTTGCCAATCAAAAAAACCCCAGTCGTGGCTGGCGATCGAGTCGAGAAGCCGACCACGCTGCTCCCGGGCGAATGAACAACAGCCCTGGACCCGTAATCGCCGCGATTTGGGAGAGAAAATGGATTATGGTTTGCGAATAGTCAGCAGAGGCGGTGTTGTGAAAGGTTTAGCTCCGGGATCCGCGGATGCTGGATGGGCACGGGATGATGGGACGGGGACGAAATTTATGTGGGGATGGCTCGCTGGATTGATGTCATACATCATACATGCATACCTATATCAGACCAAGTTATACTGTATCTGTACTACAGTGTCGTGTGTGCTCTAGAGTAGAGTACAACACCCTCACAACATCCTGCAGCTCCCTCTATGGACGACTGTTGTCACCGAGCAGAGCCAAAGATGAAGAGCAAGATATAACCAAAACTCAGTCAAGCTTGCCGTCCCCCTCTACCTGTCCAAACCCCGACTCATCATGCGTGAAACTGCCAGCTTCAAACTTACCCAACGACCAAGTGCGAAAACATGTCATCATCACCGTCTCACGTGACCGCCATACAAAGGGCGCCAAACCATCGGCTTTAAGCTCCAACACACGCGCACATGCACATGCACAATACAAAAAGCAGTCTAGCCCAGCGCCCAACGTCAAAGGCGGCTGCATTCGACACCTGACGAGCCGGCAGCTTGCGGATGTCTGTTCGGGACAACCGCCACAAAGTACGCAGCAGGCATGGACGAAGTACCGTAGAAATAGGGCAGTACCAGATCAGACAGCGTGTCGGGCCAATGACATCTGGCCTTCACTGTGTAAGTGAGCTGACCATGGTCGATGTGCGGATGCTTATGTCATACTATATGTACGGTTCTGATTGAAAGATGATGCAGCTCTGTGATTGGTTCAATTGGTTTCACGTAAGCCGAACTCAGTCATGGTATGTAACGAATTGGTAGGCACGGGCTTAATGCACGTGATAGACACCATTAGGGGACTTGATCTAGAAATGGAATTAATGTATTGAAATCATTGACCTGTCAGAATAATTGATCTATTAGGGTAATTAATCGATCTTCATCTATTGATCTGTCCATCAGCCCATCCATCCACTGATGCGGTTGCACTCAGCGGACCGCGCCAGCCCTCAGTAAGGGTTGCAGTATCCGACGGTGAGGAGGGCCCAAATGCAGTGTGTAATGTGATCATATTGTCCTAGTCTAGGAGGATGGGAGCTATCTATGGGCAAGCACCGCCAAGAGGCTAAGCCCATGAGCCACACGTGACTGAGGCATTCATGATACAGCAAGGGTTGGCGCTGCCCCCTATATATATCCCCAACAGGATAGATAGACAGAGGGGGTAGACGTATACCAACGTGCCCTGTGCCCAGTCTCGCTATATCCTTATCATCCACCCAACCATGAACCTATCCAAGCCATCGATCGCGGTACTAGGAGAGACAGGTTCTTAGGTAGCTCTATACTGTAAGAGTAGACAATTCCCTTTAAATCCTGTATTCAGAATCAGCCTTGGCCTTGAAAAATCGCAAACTTTATGACCGACAATTCTATATTCACGTGGCTAACGATTGGAACAAGCAATGCCAGCCCACCACACTTGCCCTATTTACTTGTTACTGTTATGCAACAAGTCCCATTGCACAAACTATTAAGATGAAGCTGATGCGGTATTTAAGGGTGAAACCCATGCGGCATTTGAGGCAACATACACGAGCACCATGCGATCTCTGTGTATAGTAGTTTTTTGTCAAGTCAACACTGCCCTGCACTATGTACAGACTAGTGTACACTGCTGCGTAATATGACTCTATGCCCTACTAGTAGAGTTTACGTGTCAATAGGTACAATCTGTGTGTACTGTATTGAGTAGTTTTCGGCTTCCACTCTACTTCTGATCAATCTCTATTATTCTCCTGATCGAAAGAGTTTCTATTAATCTAACTACCTGGTGCTTGCTGGCTAATACTGAGCATCTAGTGCTTACATACAAATTGGATAGATCCAACTACAGTACACTTTGACTGCTTCATTTGAACATGCCCCATGTAGACCCACTATGTACACTTTAACAGCAAAAAAAATGAGACAAGTGGTCTTCAGTGCTTGTATAAATAAGTGGTCTAATGCCACAAATAGGTACAGTTCAACAATCCATCTCTTCTCGCATTCCTCCTTTGCTGTATCCTTCAACACCACCACATACTCGCCATCTCAACTTCGCCAATATGAAATCAGTCACAGGCCTCGCCCTCCTCTTCCTTTCCAGTGCTTGTCTGGCGGCTCCGACGGCGCAAGATGGTATTTTTGATACACACCCGGGTGTACGTTCACTCGATACCTTGCCCAGACATGAAGAAAATTGACATGGTCTAGACATGCCAACTAGGGCCTGTGATCAATGGTGAGCAGACTGCTGGCGACTGTCTGTCCACAGACAATAGTCCCCCCGGGAAATGTCGAAAGGTTAGTATCTCTCATCTACCCGGCCACAGGCAAAATGTACATATGGAATATGCTCACGGTATTAGCTCTTCCCTTGTACAGTGCCAGGCAACCCTTGTACTATCATCATCGGTCATTTAGCCGAGTGTACATAGGCGCTTCGTTGGCCTAGCCTCATCCCGCGCAAGTGAGAGCTTCTGCTACGTAGCAGGTGCGACACGAGCTCCAAATACATTGATAGATGCCACTCAACCCCTACTGGTATCTAAAGAACATGTCTTGCATCGGGCATTGCGGAACTACTCACCTTCCCACTCGCAAGCGACCCAGTCAGTCTACACGCTATCGTACTATCCCAGATATTTCCACCCTAGTTTCAGTCCTATGCGCGTGGATCTATCGGACAAGAAGCTATTTAGCGATTTCAGGATACGCAAACTCAAGGTCTGGATATGGAGGCGTCGGTATACCTGTGTAAATTTTACATATAGGCTGTGGAATACTATGCGAATATACTGTCCCCAAGCTTGCTCTACCAGAAGAATAGTCCCGTGAAAGATGACCGCCATGGCGTGCGCATTTGAATCTCGAACATCCTGAGGCGGTTACTAGTCCTGTTTACTGTTGGGCTGCTGCGTGACTGTCTACTCCCGCTGCACTGGCAAGTCAAAAGGTGTGTATGTTTCTTGAAGATGAATTATTAGCGAGTATGTTCAAGTGTGAAATGGACAACTGTACTTTCTGCTTTTAAGCTTTCTAGTGCAGTGTTGTATGCACGAAGGCGCGCTTATGTGGCGCTTGGTGGGAAATGGAAGGGCAGTGTGTGTAGAATGGTGGCTAGTTACAAGAAGCGTAAGCAGTGCCTTGTAACATGCACACATTTTACACGTATTCCAACTATCTTAAATCCCATACTGCATTCACACTCCTTCCCATCCATTACGATAACATACCTTTTACAGCAGTCCGAGTCACAGAGTCTCCAAACAAGCACCAGGGGATGCAAGCCACACATAGTCACCATCACTACTTGTATAATTCCACATACATCACCATGCACATGAAAGCGAGTCATAATTAAAACTTAGGGCTTACTTTTAACAATTGCATTGGCTTCGCTTGACGTCCGTTGGTGACCTGATCACGCTCTTTTTGTACATGAATACGGGAACCGGTACTTGTGAAGCCCTGGTCATCCGATCGGTGCCGACAGATTTCCGTTCCTTTTGCGGCCGGGATGGTTGTCCGCAGACTTCCGTCCGGTTCGATGCCCCGAGATTGACGGTACCTAACTGTGTACAATACCTAGGCTACCCAGAGGAGCGGGTGAGCGAACTACCTAGCTTGCGGGTTGTCGCGTGGTCCCAGTCTAGGCGAAGACGTAGCATGGGATTCCATACTGTGCGTGATGTCAGTTAGCTATTATTCTCCTCTAACTCTATGTAGGGAAGAAAAATGCCGAGGATTGCCCCAAAGAGGATTAAGAAGTACACAAGCGTTAAGGAATATGATAAAAGCAAATCGAGTAAAAGAAAGAAGGAAAAAAAAACTCACGTTTGTAGGCGCATTAAACTTGAGATTCTTGTCCAAGCCCGAAATCTCCTCAATCTCGCCCTCCTTGAGATCAAAGCCCGTCACCTCGAGATTCTGCTGCAACCGATGCTGCGAGTTGCTCTTGGGAATAACCGAGATGCCACGCTGCGTCGACCACCTGAGCAGCACCTGCGCCGCCGTCTTACCATGCGCCGCCGCAATCCTGCTGATGACCGGGTGATCAAACAGCAACGGCGTGTCCGCTGCAATCTTCATGTCGCATTCGAGGAACGACTGGGGCCCAAAGGAGCTGTAGGCCGTGACCTTGATGCCATGTTGCTCTGCGAGCTTGATCAGGTACGGCTGCACGTAGTAGGGGTGGTGTTCGATTTGCAGGGTCGCGGGCTTGACTTTGGCATAGGTGAAGAGGTCGAGGAGGAGCGCGCCATTGTAATTCGACACACCAATGGACTTTGCGAGACCCTTGGCCTGGATGTCTTCAAACGCCTTCCACGTGCTCTCCAGACTCGCCTTGCTGTACTCAATCTTGCTGGCCCCGTCGGAGAACCAGCCCGGTGGGTAGCGTGTCTCGGGCGCGACGTACTTGAGCGCGACGGGGAAGTGAATCAGGTACAGGTCGAAGTAGTCGATGCCCCAATCTGCGAGCTGCTTGCGCGCTATCGGCTCCACTTGCTCGTACTCGTGGAACGTCTGCCAGAGCTTGGAGACGATGAAGAGGTCGGAGCGCTTGATGAGGCCTTCTTTGATGGCGCGCGCGACTCCTTGACCGGCTTCGACTTCGTTGCCGTAGTCTGGGGTTGATAGGTATTAGCGGATTCTGTGCCCTTGGATTTCTTCGCAAATGGATGCACCGAGTCGAGATGAAGCATCTTAGAGGGCCGCTAAACGTTGTGCAGGGATGCGGACAGGTAGCCACCGGTAAATCGGGCGGATGAGCCGTCAGTGAAGCACACCATCCATCCATCCATCTTGCTTGCCTCATGGAGATGCGCTCCGTCTCCCCTCAGGCACATCTTATCTTCAACACACGGCGGCTTATCCTCCACCGAGTCCTCCCGCCCGAAATTCATCGTTTGGAAGACAACAGCGCGCAGGCGAAAACCAGAAATCATACATACCACAAGCACCGTCAAACAATCTGTATCCAGTCTTGATGGCATTGTAGACCGTGTCCGCACACGTAGCATTGTCGACCTTCCAGAGGCCAAACCCAACCTGAGGCATCTTATTGCCATCATTCAGCGTCACATACGGCGTATGGACCGAAGCAGCCATGGTTGCGAATCCGTAACTCGTCGGTGGAGTAGCGATGCGTGTCCGTCGAAGCAATGTAGTAGTAGGAGCAAGAGAAGGAATAGTAGTCACCGTAGTAGGAGTAGCCGTAAAGATTCTCCCCGTAGTTATAGCAGCAGCAGCAGTACTCTTAAAAGCCGGACGAGAGGAACAAGTGCACCAACGAATCCCACGAGCAGACCCAAAGGCCACACGCGCAGTATAAATACTCACACCACAATGCCGCCCAGCGAGCATGGCGACCGTGCGTCTGGGTAGATCTGTATGCACGGTAGAGTAGTTGGCGCCTAGGACCGTATGGTAGTTTTGTCTCCACCAAACTAATCCGGACCATTGACTACCTCCCGTAGATCATCCAGGAAGAATCAAGGGGGAAAAAAAGAAGAGGAAAATCTGCCAGGCTACTTAACCTCGCCCAACAGCTTATCAGAGACGATTCACTGATATGTATGTGATGTCCTACCCTGAGTGCCTGGATCATGGGGGCTTCGTGGACGTGCTGATTGGGTGCTTTGGAGGGATTTGGAGGCCTGCGATGCGATAGGGATCCGCGGGTTTTTCTTTGTATTTAACCTTGTTACGCCGCAGCCGTTGGGAGTATGCACCGTGGACAGCCCCCAAGTGTGATGTATTCTGCCTGCGTGGGCCATTGGGGTAGATTAGATAGCCATGGTAGGTCAATGGACATCGAGTCCTCGTATCCACATGTACCGTACACACCCCGCGCCCGTCATAGGCAGACATCTCACCACAACAGCCATCTCACCACATCTCACCAAACCAACAAGACCCAGCAGTGATCAAACCCAGCAGTGATCAAACCCAGCAGTGATCAAACCCAGCAGTGATCAAACCCAGCAGTGATCAAACCCAGCAGTGATCAAACCCTCCTCCCCAGCACCCCCAATCCACCTCCCACAACAACCCTCCCTCCCCCCCCCCCCAAACCCCCACCATCCAACCCAACCCCAGACCCCCCCACCCAAACGGATAAAACCCTCCCCAAAACAAGCACCGGATAAAATCCGCCACCCCAACCCACACAACCCCCCTCCCACCATCCCCCCATCCACCCCCATCACCCGAAAAAAAAAAAAAGATCCCAGAAAATCCATGTCCTCCATCTAATCCATGTTCAAAACTGTCACACCCACACCCACACCCAGCATCTCAGCATCTCAGCCGCCTGGAAAAGAAAAAATCAACACCCCACAGGATCTGCGCGATGCGAGAGGGGAGAAGTGATGTCTTCGTTGACGTGCGTGGTTGAGGAGAGGGCATGGGTAGGGTGAGCTGGGTGAGCTGGGGCCGGAAGCATGTATGCGCGGTTGTATATAGGTTAGGAGGTTTTGGGGGCATGGGGTAGGGAGGGGGGTATGGGTATGGGTATGGGTGTTAGCTGGCCTGTACTGGTGATTTGAGGGTGGAATTGACATCTACGGCACATGGCTATAGGTAACAGCATGTTCTGTGCCTGCGATACTGCATCTACGCTTGAAAAAAAACCAAAAAAAAATACGCAAGGCATGGCGACAGTCTGGTGCGAGATGATGCGGTAGTGTATGTTGAAACAAAAAAAAAATAACACGAGGATTTTCCTTGGAGAGATTTTGGAATCTGGTATACCGGTACCGTAGCACTCACTCCAGCCATTGCCGTGTATAGCACAGCGCCGATTTCACCATGTACATGTTCTGTCAACTCTTGCGATCAGACTTCATCCGTAGCATTTTCCGCGCTTGCGTCCCTTGCTCTACGACTAAAAATTGTGTGTGGAAGAGAGACAGAGACAGAGAGACAAGACCAAACTCCGACATCATGAATCCTAGCAACGCCCAGCCCACCTCACCCAGTTTCCCCAAACAGCCCGGGACCTGGAAGAACAATAAAACCCTTCAGTTCCACATCACGTCCTTGAACTTGCCATCTCACCATATCGTCCTCGCTCTTGCGTGGTGTCGTAGGCCTGCAGGACACGTGCTTGCGACTCATCCGTCTGTGAGAAGGCGTAGCCGCGCTGTTTGCGCATGCGCTGTACTTGACGGACTTTGCGGATTGCTTTTTGGAATTGTTCCATGCTAAAAAGACAAGGTGTTAGAATATACTGATCAAGGTGGTGGGTGCCAAGGCAGCAAATAGCAAGGGAATACACATACCGCGGTCGATAATCCTGGATATTGTACTTTTGAATCTCTTGGACATGGTGGTAGCTTTGCGGGAAATACATTCTCTTGGCATACTTCCACGCAAAATCACGGATGAGGCAGAGTGGGGGGAGGACGAGGACCATGGCCCAGAAGCGGGGATCGGGGAAGAGGCGTTCGATGACGCCAATATATTCGTGGGAGATGTTGGCTTTGGGCGCCACAATGGCATAGACGGGCATGAGGATGAACCAGAGGAGGAAGGAGCCGGGTATGGCCAGCACCGTGTACTTGGTCCAGATGTTGGTGATGAGCGAGGCTTTCAAGAGGACCGTGGCCAGATTGGCCGTGTAGGCTGCTGTACCCCAGACCCAATGGCCCGCGTTTCGACCATCCCATTGCGGCCAGTCCCATAGGACAAAGGCCTGGGAGCCAAAGTAGAGGATCAACGAGTGGTAGAAGCCATTGCCAACCCAAGACCAGAACGAGTGCATCCTGAAGAACACTCCAGACTGACTGAGGCGGTAGAGCTGCGGGTATCGGTCCAAGAGACGTGCGCTCACAAATTGATCGAAAATACCGAGCACAAAGGGAGGTGCTGCGGTAAAGAAAACGTTGTAAAAGGTCAACGTCCACGATTCGTAGATGATCTGACCGGAGAAGCCGTTTTGAAAGGAGTACCAGAATTGCGTCATGAACATGGCAATATTCTTGTAGAAGGAGTACAAGATGACTTTGCTGACACGCTGGTAACTCCACGCGCCGTGGACAAGGAGAAGCTTCCGCAGGTAGCGGAATTGACCGATGGCGATATCAGCACTTCGAGCTGCCTGCAGACCTTCGACACCACTGATCCCAACTCCGACGTGGGCAGCCTGAATCATGGAGACATCGTTTGCTCCGTCTCCAATCGCAAGCAAAATGGCCTTGAGATGACGTTTGACGAGCTTGACGACGAGAGCCTTTTGCAAAGGAGATACTCGGCAACAAATGACGGCCTTGCACTTGATTGCGAGATCCAAAAACTCCTTTTCTAGATCGCGCTCGAGGGCATATGTGAGCGATTTTCCATCAATCACCAAAGCAAGGACATCCATTTCGGAGCCTCCCATGTTTTGACTGTTGACGGCCTGCATCTTCTTGCGAATATTGTCTCTTGTGTCTTCCTTGTTCTCTTCATTGATGATGAGCAGACTCATGTCTTCGCTGATCAGCTTGCAACTCATGCCAATATTGATGGCAGTTTCTTGACGATCTCCCGTCAGTACCCAGACTTTGATGCCGGCGGATTGTAGTGTTGCGATCGTGTCCGGGACGCCATCTTGCAGCTTGTCTTCAATTGCAGTCGCACCGAGCAGCGTAAAGTCGTGCTCGATAAGCTCGGCAGCTTTGTCCAGCTCTTCTGCACGGTTACCACTGACGGTTGTCATAGCAGTATTGTAGACTGTCCACCAATCGCGGAATTCCTCTTCGGAGATCTCGCGCATAGCGAGACACAGCGTTCGAAGACCTTCAGAGGCGTACTCCTCGAGGTGAACCAAGGTGGTCTCAACATGCGGGTTGTCTTTTGACAGACGTTCCAGAATGACAGTGTCTGCACCTTTGCAGTAACAGATGATTTTCCCCTCTGGCGTGCGGAAGATGGTAGACATTCTTTTTCGCGTAGAATTGAACTCACAAACCGCCAAAAGTTCGTATTCCAACTGACGACCATCGACCTGGATAATGACAGCACGTGGTTTCCTTGCGATGAACTTGTAGCCAAGCATCACAGCACCCTCGACCAAGGCTCCCTCGTCAGGTGATGCGGCCTGATATTTGATCTCGTCTTTTTCGCCACCTCTCTCAGGGATAACCGTGTGGCACGTGGAAAGGAGGGTAAGAAAGTGTTCGATGATGTGCCTGTTCTGATGTGTCTGACGGTTCTGCTCGAGCTGTTTAAAGTCGTGGATACCGACCTCGACGCCGTCTTCGACCGTGGCCCTTCTATCCTCTGGGACCTCGTCGGCGTATTGGATACCGGCGATGGAGGATTGCTTGAACTCCATCATGTTACAGGTCAAAGTACCTGTCTTGTCAGAGAAGATGTATTCAATTTGGCCAAGCTCCTCCACCAGGGACGAGGTTCGGCATTTAGCAGGGGTATCTGTGGGTTCGTAGTAGATGTCCAGATCTGAGTCGATCAAACTACCGGTGTAGTATTTGACGATTTCAATGGTAACGAAGAGCGAGATTGGGACCAGGTTAGAATACAGGACCCAGTATGTCAGCAAGTCACGGAAGAATTGTTTGGCGCCGTTGAACTTCTCAAGCTTCAGATAGTCAAGACTGTCTCTCTGCGTCGATTGGATAATGACATCACCAATAGAGCTGACGATGCTCAGACAAATGAGAATGACGACAAGCATGAGAATCTGCTTGTTGACAAGCCTTTCCACTGCAGTTGTCTTGATGGGCGTCGCGGTTGCGTTTCTCATCAGCTTCGTCTCGTGGCCGGTGAAAACAACGACGCCGTGGATCCATGGGGTATTGCGGAGCGTTGCACCACGTAGCAGCAGCTGATCTGGCGCAAGAGACAACTCCTTCTCCCCGCCACCGGTTGCGATGGTCAATGTGGCCTCGTAAGTGTACAAGCTGCTGTTCGGCTGCTCCGAGCGCAGTTTGCCACCCAACCTTGCCAACTCTGCAGGACTGACAAAGTCTGCCGTCTCAGGAATGGCCTGCTTGATCTTTAGGTTCGTCTCTCCGTCCAAGTTTGCAGTCTCGATGTAGCAAAGGCCTTCGGGTTCGGAGGACGCGAGGAGTACAAGGTCAGCAGGGAATGGCGATTCAGATGTGACACGAACGATGTCTCCGACTGCCACATTGATCCATTTTGTATCGGCAAAAGTGGATCCCTTGAGGACCTGTGCCTTTGAATTGTTCAATTCGGAATCCGACTGTTTTCTCCGATAGTCTTCGATGTATTCCTTGATCGCAGACACCAACAAGACGATGGCGAGTGGGACGATTGTAGTATACCGCGAAGTGGGTGAAATTCCAGGAATCTGTTGCAGGATCGCGGTGAACAAGAAGAACAAGTTGGCGTACTTTGAAAACTGCTCATAAAGGAATTTTGGCAAGAATGTGATGATGTTATACTTTGAGGTCGAGATGTGGTTGTCGACGTATCTGTTCTGGGAATTCGCAGGTGGATTATTCAAGTGGATTATGCGGGGGCCCAAGGTCGATGGGTCCGGGGCGCCACGCCCAAAGCCAAACTTGAAGGTGCCAGTGCCCGGGCCGGATTTCTTCTTGGTAGACTGGCCGTCATCGTATGCGCTCGCTCCAGGCTGATCCTGCTGTGCGGCGTGCTCAGTCAATGGCAAGTCCATTTCCGAGTACTCGGACCCTCGTCCAAACATGTTCTTCACTCGGCCTGTCAGACCACCGCCAAGGCTCAGGATACTATTCCGGTTGTGAGCCTTTTTGGATGAGCTGCGTTCCACGCCCGGTGCGTTCTGGTCATAGGCGCCGCCCGCCGCATAGAAGCCCTGCATCGAGTGATCGTCATCGGCGGGAATGTCCGCGTCCGAGTACCGCTGGTAGTTGTTCAAGTCGGAGGTCTGCGAGTAGGCCCGGTTACCCGTCTGTAGATAGGGCGACTGTCCTGTTGGAGCACCAGGCCCGCCTGGTAAGCCCGCCGTGTTTGGTCTGCCTCCGACAAAGTCATCGTACGACACCGAGGGTCGGCCTTGGGGTGCCAAGCCATCGTCATTGTCATTGTGTGCATGTGGTTGGGCGGCCGTTGAATGTGTAGGCTGTGTGGCCTGGTGGTCGTCCAAATCGATCAGATTGTCATGGTGAGACGTCCGACCCGGTGGCCGACCGGCCATGGCGTCTCTTGCTCCACGCAGCGCCGCAGCTCCTCCTCGTCATGCAAAAGCCCGTCGTGTTGCCCGTTCCTATTCCTCCCGGAGTCCCGGTGTTTGCCTTGGTTGATGTGTTTGTGCGTGTGTGTATGTGTGGGGCAGAATGTGGTGAGGTATACGTCGGCGGTGGTGGGTGTGGGTGTGGGTGTGTGAGATGGCGCAGATTCCTCGACGGTGCGAATTAGGAGAGACGCGCTGCCAGCATCGTGGTCGCGGCAAGGGGGCGGTACGCGAACGGAGGTGGATTCGGATTGTTGTCTATAGGCAGCGGATGGCGGAGGGCAGGTTTGGCAGGCGGTTTGCGTGTAGAATGTGGTGTGGGGTGAATGAATGTTCGAGGGTTGAAGGTTGCGCCGCGACTGCACGGACGCCGAAGCTTGTGAGGGCAGTGCGCCGCCAAAACTGCTCCTAACCCGGCCTGGCCCCAAGTACACACACAAGTAGTCCATTTCTCAGACACCACAATTGGATTGCGAAGAACAAGGCTACGGATCAGCGATTGATCATCTTGGCAGTTGCAAACTGTAGGGTTGTTGTAGTTGTTTGTCAGGACACTTGATCCTTGATCCATAGTCGCTACATGCCGGTAGGCTCCTTGCACGTGCTGGTAGATGGTCTGCTGGCCCATGTCCCGTGACTGACTAGACAGCTATGTAGATACAAGATTGGCAGATCCATCAAGGCTCGTAGTAGCGTGTTCCTCGATGCATCACACAACGTCAACAAGCTTGGGCGCTTCTGAGGTATACCGGTACGGTAAAGTCAGGAGTCTAGGTTGGAGATCTTGGTTAGATGCACTTGTCTAAGCTTAACTTCCGTACCTACCTAGGGGCCAGGTAGAGTACCGGTACCTGAAGCCGGAACAAATGGCCAGTCAGAATCGCAGACGCTTCTTCAACGACTACACTACTATTAAGTTCGCCCGTCTTCCGCTCCAATACTCCGTCATCCTCTCCAGCCGTGTACAAGAGCATGGCGGCGCGTGGAGAAGCGCAAGACTACGTCACGATGCTGCTAACCAAGTCTGGCAGTCCATCGTTCTCTACCAAGACAGGCCGCATGGTACAAGAGGGCAAGGCCACCCTCCCTGTCCGTCATCCCATCCCAAACGACCCCAGACACCGGTATCGAAATAAAGGTTGAGACCCAACGTGAACAGCAAACCTCAAGTACCACTTCTCCGCAATGGCACCCAAAATCTTCAACATAGCTACAGCAAGCGACTACAGCATATCCACCTGGCTCCTCCTGGGCGCAACCCTCCAATCCATTCTGGTGGCCAGCCTACCAAGGACCATATCCCTTCTCCCACCCATTGTCCTCATAACATATCGCCTCCTCCACAGCTACCTCATTGCAATCGGACGCCTCGCAAACCCAATCACAAAGGATATTATCCACGGCCGCCAAACCTGGCAAATCCCCACCCCAAAACCAACCAACCACAACGACCCCAACCCATCAGAATCCACAACCTCCTCCATCGTCATCCTCGTCCTCGCAGCAAGCTGGTCCCACCCCAACGGCCGCTTCTCCCCCGGCAGCCAACAACTAGGCGCCTACTTCACGCGCATGTGGGATGCAGCCTCTGCCAACCGCTCCACCTACGGCTTCCTGGGCAACACGCCCGGCCTCAGCACCCACGACACAGGCGCGCGTTCCGACGAGCAGGGCAAGACAGTCGTCTACCTCAGCTACTGGAAGACGCTCGCAGGCCTGCACAGGTTTGCGCATGGCCCGGCGCACATGCAAGGCCAGATGTGGTGGGAGCAGGGCGCGGCCGAGGCGTTTCCGCATATTGGGATTATGCACGAGACGTATGAGGTGCCGGCGGGTGGGTGGGAGAATGTTCTTCATAATTTTAGACCGTTTGGGATGGGTAGGTTGGCAGATGATGTCTGTTTTTTTTTCATGTGAAACTGTGATGCTGATTGTGGATCTAGGGAATGCAAAGTATCCTATTCCTCATGCCGTGGGGACGAAGAGTGAGGGGGTGGAGGACGAGGATGTGGAGTGGGTTAGTGGGTTGAGAATGGTGGAAAGGGAGGATGGGAAGACAATGTATGGACGTATGGGGCGGAAAGTTGGAACTCCGGCTCCTGCTATGAAATGATTGATCGCAGCATTCCTCTTGTCGCTGGAGTTGCTACATTCTAACAGACATGTTCAGTTCGCCTTTCGACTACAGTGAGAACAGGGGGAAGCCAATGCATGCACAGCCGTGCGACACATTCACATCATAGATTCGAGCGCTGCCAGTGGAAAACCAACAAAAGGCAGAAACCACGACATCAATACACGTGGCCCGTCATATCTACCACCACAGCCCCAAACATCCCAGCACAAAACCCTCACCCCAGCCCTCCAACCTCTCAAGAAACCTCCTTCCAGCCCCCGAACCCTACCCCCCAACCGCACCATGGGCACCCACCCAAGCATCCCCAGCCCCCCCTCTCTCTACACATGGTCCTGCCATCGCTGTAAGGCCTCTATCTCTGGCACACAAGTCTATACTGCATACGCTGCATACACACAATCCACTAATCCCGCTTCTCATCCGCAATAGGTCATGGCAGTTGCCCAGCCGCACGAGCCAGCAACATCTGTGCGCGCTGTGGGCACAGGAGATGTTGGAGGAAGTGTCGGAGGGGGCCAGTGTTGCGGACGGATGAGTTGTGGTTTGGAGGGGTGGGGGAGAGTGGGAGGTGTAGGGTGAAGAGAGGGGGGAGTAGTGGTAGATAATACGGTAGTGGTGAGCAAAGAGGTAAAGTAAGAGGAGTGGATGATGAGAACTTGGTCTGATGGACCGAATGGGCATTATTGTATTTTCAAGAAACGTGAACAAGGCGGTGATGGCACCTTTACAATCTTGTGGAATCACAGCCTCGTCTTGCCCGCCGCCCTGGAAGTCGGGATCCTCGGAGGTATTGACGACCGCGGCATGGACTAGCTCCCGCATTGTCGATGTGGATAATCTTCCGAACCTCTCGATACTTGCATCGTTGGTACGGATGGTGATAGTACGGAACAGCGCGTTGGTGGCTAAGGCGCTGAGATCCTTGTTGGTCAGACGAAGGGCTTTGAGCGTTACAACGTCATGTGCAAGATATTCGACGCATCTTCTTCCAATCGATGTCGGCAGCGCTGGGTTCTCTGGGCTAAGTGTCAGAGCCCCTTCCCCTCTACCTACCTTCCAATAAAGTCAGTTCGCTCCGCCGCAATTACGCCGTACCGGTAACTTACCCGCACTGCCTAACGTTAGTCAACGGCGGCTACCGGTAGATAGCGTGCACTACTATACGCGGAACGACATCTTCATCCAGACCTTTAGAACATCAATCACGGTGGCCAACCTTTGTTTGCCACAAGCCCATATACTCCTTCTCGCCACATTTTCATCCGTTGGCCAGAACCCCTGACACGCGTCTAAATACGAAGGAATGTTCTTGGCCATCCACTAATGTACCCCAGACCACTCGTATATTCCTTGACAAGCGCTGCAGTGCCGCACAAATGGCACAACGGAGAAAGATTGCCGATGCACTGCCTAGGGAAACAACGCGATCGGGGAATAGAACTCCATTGAGGCGTTTGGTAGTTTGATCGGCAACAGGGTGGGACATCCTTCTGTTTCATCAAACACAATTTCCCGATGCCCATTCCGTGGCCATGGGAACGTTCACCCAGAATTTACTCACTTGGGACTTGCAAGCAAGGTCTCTCGTATCGATCAAGGGTACAGTGGAAAGTAACTAAAGTGAGATGCACGGTTTGTGGGATTGATCACCTTGCTACTGCATGGCCGAAACCACACAGCCATCTCGATACCTCTCGATACCTATGTACTGCATTCGAAAAAGGCCGTCTCCGCATTTTATCAAGATCGAACGGTAGGTTCGCTAATGGCAAGTCTCGTGTTTCTGTACTCCAAGAGCCGCTACGTAACATCTAAAACAATGCTGAGAAACGCGTGAGATGGACATGGCATGAGCAAGGCTGCAAGGCTGCAAGGGTAAGTCACAGGGGCGAGGGACCAGTAAATGGATTCTCCATTATAAAAGTTTGCAGAGTCAGCCTGTATGTTGTGAGCCACATCGGATTTCCTCCATTACGTTCTTTTCTTCAAACAAGACTGCCTTCAGTGCTCTTCCATTCTCCAAAAATCTATCAGTGGTGCAGAGCATCCCCTTCATTCTTTATACGTTATATCATTTTCCTTGAATCCACAATGAAGTACGCCTTGGCCCTCTCCGCGCTCGTCGCATCTAGCTATGCTGGCGCGATCCCAGGCGACGTGCAGACTGGCATTCAGCGCCGTGCTGCCAACCCCCAACCTGTTTGCACTTTCGAGGAACACAGCTTCTACGACAAAAACTGGGGAGGTGACGGTAACACCCCTGCCAACTTGAAGCGCGACCTTGGGAAGAAGACCTGGGACCCTCCCGCCAACTTGGTCAAACCACTGGAGGAGGTGTGGAAGCACCAGATGGATACCTACGGTAACCAGGGCATGAACTTCAAGAACTTCGGCTACGACCAGGTCATGGCAGCAAAGGGCAAGATCAACTACTGCGTGCGATGGGAGGGCAACCAAAAAGTCAGCCTTTCCCAGCGTGGGGAGATTGAAACTGCCATTCGCAGGCAATTCAAGAAGTGGATCGACGTCCTCGCCGACTTTGAAGGCTTCCCTTACAAGACCGTCGATGTCAAAGTCGTTGGTTGGGCAGTCAATGATAAAAACCAACTGGAAGGCGACGTTAGCAAGATCCAAGTCTACACGACCAAAGATGAAAATGGCATCCCGGAGTGCGCGCCGGGCTGTGGTCGATTCCACCACCAGGACGGTGACTACAGCGGCTGCAAAGCAGGCGCCGACCGTCACTATGGTAAGCACATCGCTCACGTACGATTACATGGACAGATACTAACTTCCACTCGTAGACCAATCACTCTGGCTCACACCCGGCTTCGGCGGCGGCGCAGGCGGCGACTGGGGCCAGCGCGTCTCCACCGAGTACTTCATGGACAACATCAAGCAGGAGGACATTCACATTGTTCTCCATGAAATCGGCCACACGTTTGCTCTCGACGACTTCTACGACTGGACCCCTACTGGTGTGGACAAATTCCTCATGAAGGCGGGCTCGGCCATGAAGATTACGGAGTTTGATGCTTGGATGGCGAGGGACTGGTGGATGAACCTTAAGCGCGAGCGTGGCTGGTAGATTTCGGGCTTTCTTCATGGCTGTTTCCGGTATATTTCTTCATTACTTGCGTTGAAGTGGCTGGGATGTTTTGCCATTGATCTTGTCTGTATAACTAAATACTTTACATTCTGTATATATTATTCAATGGCACCGAACATTCAAAACTCCAAGTAAACCAAGCAAGTGGCCTCCATCATTCTATGATTCTCAAAACCTTCCGAAGAGGTTTCAATGAACGTCTCTTTGTTGGCAATGAAGTTTATCACATGTACTGCTCTCACTGCTAGGTAGTGTTAATTAAGAACCAAACAGTCCTTCTGCTCTCCCTGCTTACGGCAAAAGATAAATCTCCGGTGGAGCAATTATATCAGGAATTTCTGGTTCAAACCCAGGATTATCCGGACTGTTACTCTTTCTGTGTATTACTTCATCGACTCTACTAACAATACATCTTCCTTGACCCGCTTGGTAACATGTTGCTTCCTTCCGCACGCCATGGAACACCACGAGTCGTATTGCAAGTGTATTTTCTCAGTTGTTGCAGCGCGAGAAGTCTGCGCAATGTGATCAATAAAGTCATAGTGCGAACGATGACTAAAGAAGTACTGTAACCAACGAATTTGGAACATGGTATTTTCCAAGACCAGTCTTCCTTCTCCCTCAACTACCTAAATGCTTTACCAGAGTTATACCACAATTCAGATGTGAATATCAGGGGACCGATTGCCCAAGACGAATTCAGTCTCGCTCATTGACAGAGGAATTCCACGATTGATCCGGGTAAAGGAAGGCACACACAAATGACGCCAAGGAATCTCAGCATAATGCCCCAAGAAACAGCGTCCTGCTTAAACCAGATTAATCCAAATGGTCTGACACACAAGAGAGTAGCCAATAGCAGTAGAAGCTGGATGCAGAATAGTATCGAAACATGAGTCCGTAAAACCCGGTTCCCCTTCGTTCTGGCACCGCACCCATCCCAGACAATACCCCGGGTTCCCCCTGTGCCCAAGGTTCTCCTCCTTCTGCCAGAAACATTCTCGTATGATGAATTAGAGTTTCGGGTCCATCGGTCATCGTACATAGTATGTCCTGCTCATATAAGCAAGGACATTCTGATTCAAGCGTTTTCATGCGCCAAGTAGATATGCCGTAATGCGAGGAAGCATGGTAGACTTTATGAGTTTTTAGATAGATGCAGTCAATATACCGGTACCCAGTCGTTGACATTGGTCAGTGGGCTTGGCGCTGAAAAGCAGTGATCCAATATACAGTAACCATTAAAGGGTGTTCATGTGCTTTGTTCGATTTTAATGACTGTCACGGGAGTTTACGATCACGTCAAGTTACAATTTATGCAGGGATTGACGTTCCGTGTTCCCGTGCGGTGACGGGCGTGGCTAACGATACGGTGACCGAGTGTTTCATGAGGCCGTCTGGAACATTTGTTTCCCGGGTCCAATCTTTTACCGGTACTCATGGACATTCAAAAAGCCAATTATAATAGCTTCCTGCGCGGGCAACCTTGCTTGGACTATGGAATCTGGAATATCGACCGACATGTTCAAAATGCCCGGAAGATAGAGTGTGCGTACCATAGCTAAATTTAACACCGCCATGCTTAATCGCCATGTCTTAGACTTCAACCTAGCGCTCGTGCGAAGCAGAATTCCCTGAAAATCTTCTGCTTCTGCATCGGAACAATGTGATGTCGTATCATTGCTGGTTCTTGCAATGGAGACCTGTCGTTTCCGATCTGGAAGTATTGTAGTCGGATTAGCCGGTAGTCTATGATTAAACTCAAACTGTCGGAGAAATCCAAATGACACCAATGCCAATACGCAAAGGGTACTCGTGGAGTGTTTCTCGGTGGGAGCTTTTTTCATCTAGTAATCACCTAACTACAGTCGTCCAAATCCAAGCTCCCATGCAAGCTTCTTCATTTTAGAACTTCATCTTTTTTCATGAAAAACTGATCCGACATGTCTGAATTGCTTTCTGATAGAAGTATCTAGTACGGCTCGATTCCAAGATCGCGCGTTGCGACTATATCTCTTCATATTTGTTCTTTCCTGAGCAGATAAGAAGACCTTGCCGGCCACAAATATTCTCAGGAGATGGTCAGGAAAGTTTGCCTGCAAAGTCCGACATTCTACGTATGGCGTGATGAAGTCACGACCATCATCGACAGTGTCTAATACATTTGCGATGCTAAGGCCAAAGACGTATGGGTAGAAGCTATCAAAGAGTTGAAATAGCAACAGAGCTGTTCGCTCAGTCCTAAATTTCATGATTGAATGTTGCGAAAATGTTGGAGCTGCCAATACCGTAAGAATTAGAATGCATGACAGAGATCAGCCTTAGTACCGCGTTTGGAGCCGCAATTTTTAGCCTCGAATCCTGACGCTTATCTACCGAGATCCTTACAGATCAATCATGTGCAATGTAGAAGCTTTTTTTTTAACAGGATATTATTAAAGGTAGCTACATCGTGAAAAGAAGTGAGCGTACCAAGACTTTGTTGGCGACAACAATTACTTACCTACAGGCCGGAACAATGATAGCTAGACTTATGGCAAAAACCTGAAATTTCATGATAAAAAACTGCCGTGCCGTGCTTTATAGATGGTGGAACTATGAATTCTCCGTGTCCACGCGATGTTATGGTTACTTGCCACATCAGGAAAGGTGTTGTCCGGGGAAATTGCCGACCCCATCGGTACCATGGGGTACAATGCGGGGATCGTGGATGACCTAGATACCATGCCTGTGCGCAACATGACGGCGTTTGTCCGAACACCATCAGCCTCGGTCTCTGCACCCGCTGATGCGGTGAGCAATCTTACTGTTTAAAAGGCAGAAATTCAATCGAGAAGATGGTACACTCCATCAACTCGCGTGCCACCATTTTGGAAAATGCGGCTCTCTGGCTTATTCGCAGCTGTAGCTGCAGCACTCCTTCCCGCATATGTAGCTGCAAATCCTATTGAGAATGCTGCGCGTCAGACCAGTACATATGCAGGCTACCTCATCTCCACCTTCTCCGATCCAAATCCTAGGGTTCAACTCTATCTATCCAATGGCAACTCGGCTACCAAGTTCTTCAAGTTGAACAAGGGAAAAGAAGTATTGACGTCTACGGTGGGAACAAGGGGCGTGCGAGACATCTTCTTGACGACAAATGATGCAAGAACACAGTGGTACATGTTTGCGACAGGTACGATCATCATCGATGACGAAGATCAAGAAGAGTGCGACTAACGGAGAATCTAGATCTGGACATCAACGCTCCAGGCTTCAACTGGGACGTTGCAACTCGCCAGGGCAGCCGAGGAATTGTAGTCTGGTCCTCCAAAGACTTGGTCAATTGGTCTGCTCCCAAACTCGTCCCACTCGAAGGTGCAAACGCAGGCATGGTGTGGGCCCCCAGCGCCGTCTACGACTCTGCATCCTCGCAATTCTACGTCTTCTGGGCATCAAGACTGTATTCCTCAAATGACCCAGGTCACACGGGCGTTGCAGGCCCCGACCGCATTCGCTATGCAACGACCAAGGACTTTGCTACCTTCAGCGCACCACGGGACTACTATGCGCCCTCCGGCACACCCGTTATCGACCAGGAATTCCAATACCTTGGGACTCCGGGACATTATGCGCGTTTCATCAAGAACGAGACGGTCAATCAAGTCTGGCAGGAGACTACCACGGGTGGCCTGTTTGGAAGCTGGAAACGAGTGCCAGGGTACGTTAGGGAGGGAAGTCCTTGGGAAGGCGCTGCGAGCTTTGCGGACAACTTGGTCAAGGGCAAATACCATCTTCTGCTGGACAACTATGTGCAGTATCTGCCATATGAGACGACGAATATTCAGTCACCAAGCTGGGGAGCAAGCAATACGGATGGATGGCCTGCAGGTCTCAAGCATGGATGTGTTACACCGCTCACCAAGGCGGAGTATGATAGGGTTCTTGCTGCCTTCCCTCGGTAGAGCTTTTATCACCTTCATATTAGTCTAGCTGTCTATAGAAGACCTTTCATAGGCTAGCCTCTATGCCACTGGGATGATGATGATCAAGACTTCCTAATTAGCCGCCCAAGCGTGAACCTGTAAATCTAGAGACAGAGCGAGATCATCGATTTTTTACAAAATCATATCCCTCTTGTTGTAAAGGAAAGAATTACTTTTCGCCTTCATTTATAATTTGAGTTCGGACTCGCAGGTTATAATCTACGTAGTGTATTCATCAAACAGACTTTGAGATATTAGGATAAAATAGAAATCAGAAAGAAGAATTATTACACGAGGAATTAGTATACAAACCTGAATAAGTGTTTGGCGTTGGGTAACAACTGCGATGCTGCCCGAAAACTCTTTTGTTGACAACGCGGTCATGGAAACCCGACGTCAGCAGCAGTGTTCGCAGCCCCCGATGTCGCTTGCACCTGGAACATCCGCCATCGCGTTCAATCGTCAACTCTGATCTTCATACCGAACTCGTTCAGTGTCTTGACGTATTGGTCGCCTAGTGTCGCCGGCGTCAAGATACCACCTCCTAGCTTTCCAGCTTCCGTGTCTTCCAGACGGCCCCGAATAATCACTTGAGCGGCGGCGCTCAGAGTAATGGCTGTCGCTACATATCCACCGTGGGCAACATCCATGTGTGCCATCACCTTGCCTCTACCATCCTCTGCGATCCCCACAGCGCGGTAGTTCATGAAATCCTTTTTCATACTTTCCTTTGTAGGCCCGCTGCCTGGGCTAGGAATGACGAACTTCTTGAGGACTGGTGCAAGAATCCATCTCGACAAGGGGATGGCTAGGAGTACGGCTGTGAGGCCAAGCGCCAGCTTTTGAGCCAAGCCTGTAAGGAAGCCCGTCGCACGTGCGAACTCGTTGAAGCGAAACTTTGAGCCGTAAGCCAGGTTGCGATCGCTCGAAGACTCATAAAGACCCCAGGAGCGGTGCACAATGCATTCATCCACACTAGCCATAAGTCCAGTCGTCTGGACACCACCTAGCTCAGGGATGGACAGGAGACCAAAGGGACGGTAGAGAAGGCTTCCCTTCGGCGGGCCTACCACTTGGGCCGCCTTGACAGGCGACAAAGAGTACGGGTGCATGCTCTTTCCGAGGTGACTCAATGAGTAGTTGTTGAACAGCTCAAGCATGGTCAAAGCTGTACCTCCACTAACGCCAGACTTGAAGTCGTAGAGTGTCATAATGGCACGCTCACAGGCTGTATTGTATCGCTTGCGGACTTCTCTTGCCAAGACGTACGCCATGATATCTGCTGGCACAGAATCCAGACCGCACTCGGGTATGATAATACTGTGATTCTTCTTCGCGACCTCGTCGTACTTCGCAATCATGTCATAGATCCAGGGTACTTCGCCAGTACTGTCCAAGTAGTGGGTGCCATTATTGGCGCAGGCAGCGAGAACAGGTTCCCCATAATGCATGAATGGCCCAACGGTCGTGACTAGAAGCTTGGTCTTGACAACGAGAGCATTCAGCTGCTCAGGATCGATCTCGCAAGTTTCAATGTCTGCATGGTATTAGGTCCATATCTCGTGGTCCTTTGCGATTCGGTGGATGCTGGAGCTACTTACCTGGCTGTTTGCGATTGGGACTAAGCTCCGTCAACTCATCCACGACAGCCTGGAGCTTCTTCGCATTTCGGCCAGCAATTGCCCATTTGAGATCCGGTGGAAGTTGAGTGGTGATCCACTCTGCAACGAGCTTCCCAGTGTATCCAGTAGCTCCAAGCAGAATGAGTTCGTACTGTCGTGTTTCGTTCGTCATCCCGTCGACTGCTTTTGATGGTGGATGAGGGCGGAGTAGCTGGTAGTGAGGCTTTCGGGAAAAAGCCGAGAACTACTGAACTGGCAAAAACCTCATCGCACTTGCTGTTGAACAAACGAGTTCGGACGAAGACCTGCTTTGGGCGAGAGCGATGAAGGTTCTGCCGAGGTTCGCCAACATGACGTCGAGAAATTGATTATTGGGAGTTGACATGTTTTGTCTCGTGAAAATCAGTCTAGTGCACACGAATTCTGCCCTCATGAGACAACCAATACATCGTCACTCTTCCTCACTGATCCCCATCAATTTGATCAACGACCTACAATTCACGAATACAATACCAGAGAGAATCGAGGTATGACTGCGAACTAGTCTGATGCCCCAATCCGGTTAAAGGCCTAGGCACGTGCTTTCTAGAAGTAAATGCCCCTCACAACAACACAAATCTTCACCGCTACGACAATCCAAGCTTCAGTCACAAGCAGCCTCAGACAACAGGGTGAAAGCCTTTGCCTGCTAGTCCACTGCCTACGCGTTTTAGTGAAGCTCACATCCTGGCGAATAGGCTCTCCCAGCCAGATAGTGAGGCTACAGGGCTCTTGTTTAGCTCTGGATCTCTCGATACTCCCTGCGATACCCATACCTACAATACAGCGTCGCTAACACGCCCGACTTGTGTAGGTCGCCACCAACCGACTCTACGCGTAAACCTTGGTTCAAGGAGGCATCCGCTATCCGCCACGCAATTGTCAAACTCCGCGTCGAGCGGCTACCTCGTCCGGCGCTTACAGAGCCGCGAGCCTTAGCTATAGAAATACAAGATCCATACAATTCCATCCCTGGTACCACACAGCTAATTCTTCTCCAAATGCGCTCACACAGCATGGCGCCTTTGCCATGCGCTGCCGCACCTCAACCCTTTGTCCAAGGTTCGCAGCGAACGATCCCACAATACATTCTCCAGAGTGCAGCGAACTGGTTGATATCGAGTGTAGCTTTTCTAAGAGCGAGCTGAGTCATAGATCTATTGATCGGACGTCTCCTTCGTTCACCAGCGCACCTGGCTAAATCATGGATCAGAAGCTCAGCCGTAAGCCGATGATCGAGGATTTGGCCACGGTTGCTTATCCATGGAGTGAGTGATGTTATCGAATGCATCGATGAGTTACCAAGCGCCCTGCGATGGAACCGTGTCTCAGCTCGCAAGATCTGGACCGCTATACGTATGCTACAAGGACACCGGGCTTTTCGCTGACTGAGGGGTCATGACCATGGATCAATTCCACGCCCTCGACGAATTACTCGAACTCTCACTACTGAGACGCTGCAGATGTTCCGTGATCTATCGTCTTATTCAGCTCGACTGGCTTTATCACGAGCGGTTCCGAATGCGGACAGGATGACACGATCAGTCGATCATTCTCGGCCATTTCAAGAAGCCGCTAGCGAATGCAATAGAGTTCTGAAACATTTTTTGCATTCCGAGTAACCTTTGATTGACCGACCTGGTAAGTCTCCTTGGGATAAGCAGAGGAAGCCCAGGGCAAGTCAAGATGGCTACGCGAGTCATCTTGGAGGATCGCATTACAGTGATACCCCGCGGATTTCGGGCCTTTCTTTGTATTAACAAAGGTAAGGTAGAGTACCATTTTCGTTTACTACTGGTTTGACGTTCGTCACGGGGTTTCTGGGATGCAAGCCATGGCCGCTTACTACGGACACACCATTTGCAGGCTGTGGCTGCCCACAGGTCACGAATGCCAAGTTACGCTAGCATCCCAGGCGCCTCTTATAAACCCCCGCGCCGTCCTCTCTTACAACAACACCTTGTTCCCATTCATGCCGCATCGACTCGATTTCGCGTACTTTCACCTAACAATACACCTCGAACATGGCGGAGACTTGCATAGTCTGCCTCGGTGAACTTGTTCCTCAGGACCAAGTCCCAACCGCCACCCAACCGGCGCTTGCGACCATTCCGCTTGGAGTTGGGGCTGATACTGGCCTCCAACATGCCGATAAGAGCACCAGGGCCTCTGCTGCTTCCGACAAAGATGCCGAGTTAGTCGCGCATTTATTGCCATGTGGCCACGATTTACATAACGACTGCCTCAAGCCCTGGGTGGAACGAGCGAATAGCTGTCCGATCTGTCGAGCGAGCTTCAACATGGTCGAACTCAGCGTGCGCGTTGGAGGTATGTGAACCCAGGATCTCACCGGACAGTACAACCTGCAATGTTGCTGGTGTTGTGCGGTAGCGGCCCGGCTACTGGCTAAATGGTCAGTCGAGCGCTCAGCTTAACCTCTGCCCTTCAGCGCCAACAAGCTGCCACATGAGATGACATTCCTTACTGATCAGTTACTGATATCTAAGCAGGCCCCAAACTGTCTGAGTATGCTGTGCAAGACAAGCAACAGGTCGCTGACATCGACCCCTCCATGATCATCGAGGACGACTACACATTGGAGGATGACGGAAGCTACGATGCATGCATGGTCTGTGATGAGTTCGGCGATGCTTCACAGCTCATGTATTGTCATAGTTGTGAGCAACTTTGCCACGTCTTCTGCGCTGGTCTCGATCGGATGCCCACGCGCGGACCTTGGTACTGTCACGGCTGTGTCGAAAACCCGGGGCTCCTGGAGGCTGCGGCCCGCCGACGCCCCGCTGCTCGAGGCCCTGCCGCATGGGTCAATGGGAGAAGTCGTGTACCACGCAATAATCGCGCACCAGACGAGTGGGTTGGAGTCTGGCAAAGCGTGTGGGATCGACTGCAATTCGACATCGAGTTTCCCTTTGAGGATGACGAACCTTCCGAGAATCACTCTGAAGTGCTGAGACGGGAGAATCATATATGGGAGCGCCGCTTCGAGCTCGCGCGGCAGGCTGGCGCTGGTACTCGATTTCGAGCCGCTGCTGATAACGTTCATCGCCGTCGTCGTGGCTCCAACCGATCATCCCACCCGACCAATCGTACACTACACCGCGAACCTCCGAGAACCCCCAAAGATCCCGAGTCGCAAGAAGAGCTGCGCGCATGGAACCAATTCGAGAAGGCACGCGAACAGTTGGAACAACAAGAGGGCCCGCCCACACCAAGTGTGATTAGTACAAGCAGTCGCCGCGGGCGGAAGCGGAAGTCTGTTGACTCGTCCCCTGTCGAGCCTGAGCCTCGTGAACAGCAACCAGAGCGCAAACTAAAGCGTCCCCGCACTCGCCTGAATATAGACAATGGCGAGCCATCGGGGGCTGGATCGCGTCGGACTACGACGACTACTGCCAACAACCCTAATCCTCCTGCTACAGCCTCATCGCCAGTAGCGGCCACAACAGGCGAGACAACCTTGGCGACGGGCTTCCTTCAATCACTTCTACAAGAAGTGGTGGTAGATAGGTTTGCAGAGCGCGAAAAAGAAATCGTTGCGCCAAAGCCACGTCACATCATCGTCGAGCGTGCTTGCTCTCCTCAGCACTCCTCGCCTGGGTTATCTCCTGTCTATCAGAAGCCACCAGGCATGTCCACACCACCGCCACTAAATCTTGGCCGTTCCAAATCGGCTGAGAATCAAGATCAACAACATTCGCCAACGTACTCGCCATATTCTCCTGCCGACGATGATCGAACCGGCCGTCGCAGACTCACCTATCGTTCTGCGGGTCTCAGTAGCCCGCCTCGCTCGAAGGACTCTTCACCATCACGTCCGACACTATCATATTCGACAAAGGCTGAGTTACAGCGAATGGTCACAGCAGTACTAAAACCTCTCTATCTGAAAAAGGAGGTCACAAAAGAAGAGTACACTGATATCAACCGCGATGTCTCCCGTTTACTATATGAGAAGGTCGGCGAAGCTGGTGCAGATGCTCTTGCTGATCAAGAGACTAGAGAAAAATGGCAGCAGATGGCAACCATTGAGGTTGATAACGCAGTCAACACGATGCGCTCAAACCGTGCGGCCGCTCTGTCCCCCGCGGCCGAAGATTCTGCTTCCTCTTCCTGAGGTATGTTTTACTTTCAGCATTTGCACTTTGGCGAGCGTGGGAGCATTTTGGTTCATCTTCAATTCCAGGCGCGTGTAGCCACCAGGGAATGGCATCTTGTTGTTATAAGGGTGGGTGAGGACATGATACCACGGGCAAGGGGAGTTTAGGGGTCACAGTAGATGTCTCGCACGATAATTAGATTTCATTCGGCTCGTCCGTGAGCCATGCACTATATTCTGGATCGATGATCTTGGTGGTTTGAAAAGTCTGTGATTGCTGGCTGCCAACTCATTGTGACGCTACTTGTTCCAAGCCAGACTATACAGCCAGGTTGATAAGGTGCCTGAGAGACTTTGTTGTTGCAAATCACGCAATTCATCATTCCAGACAGAAACTCTGGAAATCAAAAGCCGACGTTGTTCTTTGAGCTTCTAGGCGTTTAATCCTTTCGCTGAGTTGATGTGGGGATGGTTCGACTGGCTTTCAATGAGGCAGGTGAGGCTTTGGGAAACGATGGCGGGTTTGTGAGGGGAGAACAGTGGGCGACTTTTTCGGGGGGGATGAGAACTAGATGTTGGTGATCTTATCTTTGATGAAGGGGTTGATGGTGCTAGGCTTTTTCATTGAGTTGGATTATGCGGCAGAGTGATGGCGGCATACCAAGTCATCCTACGATATCCTTCGATACGCTCAGATTCTCATCTAACATTATCTAACATTATGGGTAAAGCACGACCTATCCCCTAGCCAGAGCAGAGTACTCCCGCTCTCATATCATCCCAATCCCCAACGCCTCGCTAAACAATAGCCTCGGGCCTCTCGACCCTCTTCTTCGCCGTCCCCAACCCAGCATGTCCCCTCTCCTGATTAACGCCCAGCCAAGGCTTCAACGCCTCGCCCACAAGACTCTGCCTCAAGAAATAAATCACCTGCCCGATGATGATCAGCACAAACGCGATTGGATACATCCAGTGGATGCTCAGCCCAAACACCTCGACGCCAATCGCCACGCCCCAGAAGCTGCCCGTCAAAAGACTGATGTTGAAAAAGGCGGCGCTAGACAGGCGGAACAGAACAGGTGCAAGACTGTAAAACAGCGTGAGGATGAACGTGTAGCCCGTCAAATACCCGCCCACTTTGGCATTCCACGTCGCCGACCGAAAAGCAGCACGATCGAAAATGCCAGCCTGCGTGCCATTGATAAACATGCCCCACCACGCCAACTGACCCACGACCTCGTACAGCGGCCGCTCCGACACAAGCCACTCCTCAAACACGTTGCTGAGGCCGTAAAACGTGGCGCCGAGCAGGGCAAAGAGGTCGCCCTTGACGGCATCGCTGGCGCCAAAGTTGTTGGCGCCTGTGATGTGGTCGGAGCCGAAGATGACGCCTAGGCCGCCGATGCACATGAGGATTCCGAAGATTTGGGTCCAGTGATAGCGGACGCGGAGGACGAGGAAGCTGATGATGACTACGACGGCGATGGCCCAGAAGTTTATGAGTTGGGCGGAGAGGATGGTGGTCTGGGTTTTTGTTGGGTCTGGTTAGAATGGTGGTGGATGGGAAGGAAAGAGAAAGAGAGCAAGGAACAACGTACATAGCGGTAAGCAAGTACCACAAAGTAGTTACCCTCGACATCAAAGAAAGCGAGGATGAAGAACCGCCAGCCATCTTTGAGAATGAGTTTCCCCCAGCCTTTGAGCCCGTATTGGTAGATGGTGTAGGTCGTGTAGATCAAGTTGAGCAAAACGTAGTTGAAGAACGACTGGAAGGCTGGAATCGACGTGCCCTCGTTGGCCAGGAGAGTGGAAAGCGTGTTTGTCGATGTAATGCAGATAGCAAGCACTACATCCCATCCCATTAGCCAGAAACAAAAGAATCCTCCCTTTTCCCAACCGCCTCGTCAGATCAGAGGAACCACCAGGATCGCGTTGAAGGCAAGTCCTCCTCACAAATCACACCACGGGAGAAAAGCAAAGAACAAAACCAACATACCCTGTCCCAACACCAACGTAATCCAAAACTGCTTCGTCTTCAAATACTGAAACCACCGGCCCTTGCTCCGCGCATCCCCTTCCAGCACCGGATTCACAGCTCCACGAGCAGCGCTCGCAACTCCACGCTGCGATTCTTCCTCGGCCGTTACATACGTGCCTGCGCCCGCCTTGTCGACCCCGCCAGCTCCATAGTATCCTGTGGCCTCTTCGTGCGGCACCACGACGCCGGTGGCGGGATGCGCTTGGATTTGGTTCATCGCGTCGAGTGGTTTTCCGGCGTTGAGTCGGTATTCTCGTTGTCGCTATCTCCAAGGTTTTTAGAGGGCGGGAAAGGAATAGTTAACTACAGCCAGCCAGCAAAGCACCGAATGCGCAAGTTGCAACACAATACAACGACGATAGGTATTACCCCCGTCTAAATAACACCCAGCTTAACACCCCGTGTCTCCTCTTCCTCTCTATCTCTTTTGCTCTCCCCGTCCCGTAGCCAAAGCCGTGCCCAAATCCCTCACTATCACCCCAACCAACCGGCAGTTTTTCGCTTGCAGGCGTGAGCGCAAAACTCCAAAGTCGCTCACGGACAATAGATCAACGTATTGCGCTGTCGTTTGTGCAGGTACGATCGACTCCAAAGCCGAAGAGAAGAAGAAGAAGAAGAAGAGTAAAATATGTATTCAACCCAAAGCAATCCCGGCCAAAAAAAAAAGTGCACCGCGTTTCCCGCCACCGTGTACCGGTATGCGGGAAGCGTGCGGCGACTGTGCCGTTGTATCTTATAGGTAGAGTACGATGGTATATGGTATCCCTACTCTAACCACACATGCACATGCACACATCTAGATCCCAATCCCCAATCCCCGCGCCCTCCTCAAGCATACGAAAAAGCCACAGCACGCGTTCGACACCAATCCAGCCCAGCCCAGCCCAGCCCTTCTCCCCACCATCACCATCACCATACCCACACCCAAATAGCCACACCCAGCACACCCAGCACACCCGGCCAAAAAACCCCAAGACGATGGAAAAGAAAAAAAAAGGCCTTGTCGATCTCCACCGGCGCTGGGCCTAGTCTCCGACGCGTTGCCGTGAAGGGGCAAGGGCGGGGTTGATGGTGTTGGGGCTTAATCTTAGGCGAGATCCGAGTGCGGACATGGAGTTTTTGCTTTTTTGGGGGCGTGGAGGAGGGCTGGAGGGCTGGGGAGGGAGTGAGGTGATGGATGTGAGTAAGTAGGGGTCAGGTTGGCGATGGGGAGAAGAGGGATGGACTAGATGATATGATACGGCAGGTCCTATTTGAATTCAATGCAGTTGGCAGAAAATCAGGCATTTCATAAAATCCCCACCACTATCGCATCGTCTTCCCACCACCTGACTGCGCCAGAGCCATGCGCCAAATGTCAAGATACAAGTCCAGGCCCAACGACCAGGTAAGTGGGAACGCTGGATGTAAGGTTAGACAACGAGTGGGGCGCAGGGCAACGCACGCGGCCCTAGAAGCGGAGCATTTATTGCAAAAGCAAAGTTTTTTTTGGATTGAAGATTGGCTAGGTAGAGAGAGTAGAGAGGGAAAGATACAGATGCAAGACAAGTCCAACACGCTCGATGGCGGGCTGATAGTCACCACACTCGCCAGCCGAGCAAAGAAAAAAAAAGCAAATAGAAGGAATCTAGGCGACCACGGAAACTTAAAAAAGGCTGCCCACTAGACTGTCGACCAACCCCTTTGCTTTTGTTCGTTGCTAATGGGCTCTTCTTCACAGCCTACTCAGAGTCCTCCTCGTCGCTGTCCGCATTCTCAAGCCACTCCTTGAACTTCTCGGCAGACTTGCGCACGTTCTTGCTGACCTTCAAGTCGACGTACTTCTTGCTGGCCTTGGCGCACCACATCTTGAGGACTTCCTCGGTAATCAGATCGTTCTCGTAGTACTTGAACAGGATGGCGGAGATCTGAGGGATGAGCTCAGGCTTATCATTACCGATGAAGCGCTCGGTGCCACCCAAAAAGGCCTTCTCATGCTTCTCAGAAGTGATCATCTTCTTGAGCATAGGAGCACGGCCCTCAATCTGCGAGACAATCTTCTCGGTGAAGAGAGTCTGGGGGATGACAGTCAACGTGCGATGCTTCGACTCGATGCCCAGCTCCTTGGCCTTGATGTAGATTTCGACATTGTCCAGCTTGTCAACGCTGCCCTTTTCGAGAGCAGTGTCAATGATCCATTTGCCAAAGACGTCGTAGCTGGAGCCCTCTTCACCATCGTCCTCGCCCTCAATGACAAGGGCACGCTTGAGATCGTCGGGAAGGTCCTGGGCACGGGCCCTGGCAGCCTCCTCAGATGTGTCGAGGTGCCACACGACCTCCTTGGCCTCTTCCACATCGATGCCCTCAGCACCCTCCTGGATCTGGCGTGTAAACTCATCGTCGCTACCAGCCTCGAGTGCCAAGTCACCCTCGTCGCCATCTTCGGCGCTGTCGCCAGGGCTTCCACCGTCGGGTGAGCCGGCCTCTCCCCTCGCCTCAGCCTCCTTGCGGGCGCGACGCTCGGCTTTCTTGTTGGACTTGTCCTTTTTGCCCTTCTTCGGCTCGTTCTTCAGGATGAAGGAGCTGAGCTTGAGGCGGGCGTCGACATCCGAGATCTTACCACAAGCCTTGCAGTCAAGGGTGATGTGGCCATCCTTGATGTGCACGTCGGTCTCGGGATTCTTGCACTTCTTGCAGAGGACAAACTTGGTAATGAAGCCGTCGAGGTAGTCCTGAAGCTTGCTAGCGTCGTGGGCGCCATTGATGATCCAACGGTCGTCATTGGGATTAGTGTTGGTCTGGGCGCCGAGTTCAAAGCCAAAGTATTTGATGACGTGAGCGGGAGGGCGGGCCAGCGACTGGGCGACGCTGCTCAAGTTGACAATGACGGTCTTGATGCCGTTGCCCTTGCCCTCAATCTTGGACTGGATGCGCTCCATCTTGTAGCGGTAGAAAGGGTCGGTGACATCGCGACGAATGTTGACGGTAGCCATGGTGACGGTGGTGGAGGGAAGGAGGCGGGGGGTTCGATAGTGAACGTGGTGGTGGGCTTCTTAGCAGTTCTGATGCAGCGGATGGGCGAGCAAGCTGGGGTCGTAAAAGTCGACGAGAGATATCAAAGACATGCAGTAGATGCAGTCTTAGGTGGCGATGGGTGGGGTAGTTTGGGTTTTCTGGGTCAGGGAGGACAGTGAACTAGCCGTTGGTCTGGTGGATGGTACTGCTAGGTATCCGCGTACAGCGAAATTTTTGCAGTTTGGGGGGAGGTTCGACTCGGAAGGCGTAAGTTTGGCGCGAATACATATACCGCAGTTGTTGTTGCTGGTTCCGAGGTGCGGTTTGTGCGAGCGGCCTCTAGGCAAAGGTGGCGGGTTGTTTGGCGAAGGTCGCGGAGGGGCGACGCAGGCAGATGTTTGCGCGTGTGGATGGGCGCTTTGGGGTGCAGAGGCCGGAGAACGGTCGCTGGGGGGGGGGGGAGGGGGTTGAAGAGGAAGGGAGCTGGGACGATGTGATGGGTTTGCGTTGTGTGCGAGTTCAGAGTGTGTGTGTGTGAGGGAGAGAGAGAGAGAGAGAGAGTTGACTGGCGAGGTGGAGGGGACGTTATGTGGAGACGCGGCCAGAGTTTTAGTTTTCAATCCTTGCCGAGCCACTACAGACTCTACACACACACACACACACACATACCACATACCACATACCACATACACAGTAGTCATGCCTGACACAACCAACGGCCTCTTGCAGTCCATTCAAACATACAAACAAGCCTGCCTGGCCTGCACTGAGACAGGTGTACACAATATAAAGGCGATTGATATTTCACAGAATACATCGTCGGTGCATCCTACCTAGACCACTGTGTCACTGTCACTTGTCACTGCCTGGCCATCGGTCCGGCCACGTTTGCGCGTCCAGTCTGAACGACAGCAATCACCGAGCCTCATCGGCGCAAACCATGTGTCTACTCGTACCGACTCTTAGCCTGCAGTCAACAGTGCAGAAACGTGTCGTGGGTGGGCTGATTCATTGGCATGAAACTCATTTGCTGAGCAGTGACACGTTGACATGACCACCACCACCACCACCACCAAGAATGTACAAACCTTAGGGGACTCCAGGGTCCAGTCATGACTTCACAGACGAGTGAACTACACTGCAACACCTTCAATTCGTCCCATGTTCAATTTTCACCCGACTCTGATTGCGCAACACACTTCGGATACGCTAAAATAGGCAGTCTTCGTAGCGAACGCCATCCTTGCGCCCCGAAATCGACTCTTCATGAACCCCTCCAGCATGACAGTGCGACTAGATATCCACCCACACGTGCATCTGGACCAGTCGCAATGATGAAGGACAAGGCCGACTACTCCTTGTATCTTGTGACGGATTCTACAAAACCAATATTAGGGGATAGAGATTTGGTCCATGTGGTGGAACAGGCTTTGCTGGGAGGTAAGTTTTGCTAGTATTACCGAATACTTTTACATTCTTTAACGCTGCATTTGCACTCAGCTTCTATTCATTCTATTCAACATATTGGTCTTTGGCCATATATTCCAATCTCGTTAGGATGTTAATCCCGATGCATCAATCGCTGCAAATGATTCCGAGCTCTACTGCTAATCATGAAACCGACTCGCTGTCTAGAAACATAAGCTGACCCTCCCAGGCGTCACACTCGTGCAATATCGCGACAAAACGTCCGATACAGGAGCACTCATATCCACAGCCAGAGCTATCCATGAGAAATGCAAAGCCCACAACATCCCTCTCCTAGTCAACGACCGTGTCGACGTCGCCCTGGCCGTAGGCTGTGAAGGCGTACACATCGGCCAGGATGACATGTCCGTCTCCTCAGCTCGCCAACTCCTTGGCCCCGACAAGATCATTGGAGCGACAGTGTCCTCAGTCGAAGAAGCCCGCATAGCTGTCGAGCAAGGCGCAGACTACTTGGGTATTGGAACACTCTACGCTACTCAGACCAAGAAGAATACCAAAGACATCATCGGCATCAATGGCATCAGAGGTATCTTACGATACCTCGACACGGCAGACGAAGCATCCAAGAAGATCAAAACAGTCTGTATAGGCGGTGTAAACGCAACCAACATCCCCTTGATCATCCACCAACTCTTCGCCCCAACACCTTCAAATCGCTCCCCGAAAACAATCGATGGCGTCGCCGTCGTATCCGCCATCATCGCTTCTCCAGACCCAAAATCCTCCTCCCAAACCCTCCTCAACCTCGTCCACTCCCCCCCTCCCCCCTTCAAATCCCCCTCCGCCCTACCCACCTTCTGGCTCGAAAACGACACCGAAGAAATCACCCACGTCCTCCGCACCGCCCTCGCCGCCACCAAAGCCGTAAAATCTAAAACCCCCCTGACACACAACATGACCAACCTCGTCGTCCAAAACTTCGCCGCCAACATCGCCCTCGCCCTCGGCGCAAGCCCCATTATGGCAAATTACGGACCCGAAGCCACAGACCTCGCCAACCTCCCCGGCACCGCCGCCGCCCTTGTCATCAACATGGGCAGCGTCAACCCCGACGGCCTAGCAAACTACACCCAAGCCATACGCGCCTACAACGCCGCCGGCCGCCCCATCATCTTCGACCCCGTCGGCGCCGCCGCAACCCACGTCCGCCGCACCGCAGTCTCCCACCTCCTAGCCGCCGGCTACTTCGACCTGATCAAAGGCAACGAGCGCGAGATCCTGCAAGTTGCGCGGGCCACGGGCTTCGCCGTCACCGACGCCGACGAGACGTCGCGGGTCCAGCGCGGCGTGGACAGTGGTGCTCCGCTCTTCTCCCTCCGGGAAAAAGCTCACGTCGTGTCCATGCTTGCGCGGCGCGAACGCAATGTCGTGCTCATGACGGGCGCTGTGGATGTGATTAGCGATGGCGATCGCACGTACAGTATCAGTAACGGACATGCATATCTTGGGCTGGTTACGGGCAGTGGGTGTACGCTCGGCACCACGCTTTCGGCCTATCTGGCAGCGTATCCGAAGGACAAGTTGTTGGCGGGGGTGGCAGGCTTGTTGCATTTCGAGGTTGCGGCGCAGAGGGCGGCGGCGAGGGAGGATGTGCGTGGGCCGGGGTCGTTTGTGCCGGCGTTTATTGATGAGGTGTTTAGGATTGGGGAGGAGGTTGGGGAGGGGAAGATGGACTGGGAGGGCGTGGCGAGGGTGGAGTGTGTCAAGGGGGTTGAGGAGGGTGCGGTGTTGAGGTTGGAATGATGCGTGGTGTTTTGTGAGGATGGGAAATGGAAAGTACACAAGGCGTAGACGTAATTACCATCGGCCAAGCACATGCGCAATCTTACATCAGTTTCACAAAGGGGTATACCATCGCATAATCCTACAATGCTCTACATCGCCACCCCAACAAACACTACACCCCCTTGACCTCTCTCCAGCTCCTATTTCCCACGTCCACCCCCCTCAATCTTGCACTCCCGCACTCATCATGTCCAAAACCCGACAAACCCCCAAAACCAAAGTCCCTACCTCGCCTTCCGATACCGTCCCTGCGTCATCTCCATCTTCAGCGCGTCCTGCTGATCCGGCAACGGCGCTCTTTTCCGAATCCCAGCCTGATCCCCACCCGCCGCAGCACCCACGCCCTGCTGCTGCGCAGACTGCTGTCCCATCTGCGGCGGAACCCAGCCCGGCGGCGGCCCCGCCATACCGCCCGGTGGAGGCGGGAATCCAGGAAATCCATGTGGTGGCGGGGGCATACCGGGCGGTAGAGGCGGCATACCAGGCGGGACACCCATGCCTGTTGGGAAAGCGAAGTTTGGTGGCGGGAAGGGCGGGGGAGGGCCGTTGTTGTTGGTGTTGTTGTTGGGCACAGGTGCACCTGCACCTGGAGGCATGGGGGGCGGGGGCAAGGCGCCAGAGGAAATGAGTTGTGCGAGGCGGGAGGGGTCCATGCCTGTGAAAGGGAGGGGAGGGGCACCTGGTGCACCGGGTTGTGGTGGAGGAAAGGGGAGACCAGATGGCGGTGGTGGGGGAAGATGAGGATGTGAGGAACCGCCGATGCCAGGAAGGGAGCTGGATGTTCCATCCGGTGCGGCGTTGAGACCGGGGAGCGAGAGACCTGGTGGTAGAAAAGGTAGGCCACCTGATCGAGACGGAAGTTTCTGGTCGACAAGCCCCTCTGCTTCGTCTTCGGCTTCTTGCTCCTCTTCCTCTTGTTTTTGGCGGCGGTTTTGGCCCCGGTCGTATGTGCCTTGGGCTTCGGCAGCGGCTTGGCCAATGTGGTACCGGTCGTTGATATAGTTTGTGTCTCCTGGCCGGGGGCGTGTCCAAAAGCGGGTTACACGGTCATTGGAGCCAGATGCTAGAATGTGACCAAGTGGGTGCCAATCCATTGTCCAAACGGTAAAGTCGTGGGCGTATTGCAAACTATGCGCAGGGTATATCGTCTGCGCAGGAGCGTTTTGCGGGTCAGCAGCATCGTAGGGTGATATTGAGGGTGCTACTCCCGGGGGAGGATTTTGCTCGTCGAGTAGATAGTGATGTATACTGCCGTCCACGCCACCGGTAGATAACAGGTTTTTGTGCATGGGGTGCCAGGCCATGGTAATGATGTCTTTTTCGTGCCCCTTTAGCAGTAGGACGTCGCGCATCATTCGAAGATCAAAGATGCGGGCGGTATGGTCACGGGCGCATGTTGCTAGCATGTTTCCTTGAACGGGCTCAAACATGGTTTTTGATATTGGGTTTTTATGTCCATGAAGTGTTGTAAGACAACGGCCTGTTCGTGGGTCCCAGAACTTGACCGTATGATCCTTTGAGCCAGAGACTAGCAGTCCCTTGTGTGGATGCCAGTCTACCGACTTTACTTCCCAACCATGTCCCGTGAGCGTTGACTCCTCGGTACTTGAGGCAAAGTCCCAAATCTTCAATGTGGTATCGTCGGCGCATGTTACGAACTTGGAGTCGGTCGGTGCGATGGAGAGACCTCGCACGGCTTCGGTATGTGCTTGAATTTCCTTGACGTTGTTGAAATTTGTTTGCCAGTACTTGACGACACCTGTCTGATCTGCGGAGAGAAGCCAGTCGTCGGTGGATGTGTATTCGACGGCTCTTATAGCAGCTTCGTGCGCCTGCATGATGGTTTCGAAATTGAAGCCCATGCCGTTCCATAGCGTGAATTCACCACTCGTCGATCCGGTAAGCAGGCGGCGGCCCTCGGGTGTCCACTTGACGACATTGATGGGGTGTTTGACTTTGTTTAGCGACGAGTGGACGGCTTTGGCTGGTATGGATTCGGCGGCGCTGGCGAGTCGGGCGGCGGGCGGTTGCATGTCCACGATGTAGCTGGCACTTGGGCGCTCCACCTCTCGCATGGGTAGGTTCTTGTATCGTGGACGCCGGTTGCGCAACCACTGTACTGTTGTTGCGCCATAATCCGTCACGGCTCCTGTATGGACGGTTGTATCAGCCTGGTTCTTTGATGGTGGAAAGGCATATGGGAAGAGACAAAAGTTTGGAAGATATTGTAGTAGCTATTCTCATGCACTACTACATACATCTCGTCCATAACACCAAATGAGATATACATATTGCTAACAACGCATTGTATACTTACGCTTTGGTCGAGGCCGCAACCCACCCTCAAAGTCCGGCCGGTGGTACTCGCGCTCCATGACGACTGCAGTTGCAAGTCGCGTCAATCACGATAGTCGCATAAAAGGGGTGAATGAAGTCGTTCCTTTTGACGCTGACTCTAGTCGTTTGGCGCGTCTCAACTTGATCCATTGGGTCGTTGAACGTTGGCTTTGTCGCGAGTCGCGAAGCTCCGCGAGCTTGGACCCACAGATGTGTCGTAATTTACCTTGGTCAGCCTCGACCCACTTGTACTGTAACTTACCCTGGATCAGCCACAGATCACAGCTGCGCCAGAACGCCACACTTGGCCCCAATCGTTCACATGCAAACTCGACGCAAGCCTGCCCTGTCTGTCTGCCCACTTGCATATCCCCGCCGACGAGGCGATTCAACAGAACGTTGAAGGAAAACCATCTTCCCATCTTATCCGTGCAACCCGATCGTTGCCGGGTCCTGCAGCCATGGCACGCTTGCACTTGTTCACTCACGCCTTCGTGTTCCGCGGCTGGGCCAGAAGCTGCTTCCGTGCCCCCCCCAATCGCCGTTTTCGAGCCTCATTCCTGAAACAATTCCACAATTCTTCAATTCCACCGCTCTCCAAGTGGGATCTCTTCAACCAAGAGGTTGGCAAGAGCCATTGGACTTTGGGCAGGAACATCGGGGGCCCTTTTTACCACCACCACCAAGTTCGACTATGGCGACAATGACCGCAATGACGTCCACATCCGCTATTGATAGTCCGCAAGAGGGCCGCCCTATCGCTAACATGGAGCCTCAACCTCAACGAGGAGGCAGAGACCATTCCAATGGCCGCAACAGAAAGAGTGGTCGCGATATGAAATATCGCCATGTCTTTGCAACACATTCATCATCACGTCCATCGCCTCTAACACAAGATGGGGGAGAGTCTCCGACCAATTTCGTCGGCTTCAGAAACCTCATGATCCTGGTCCTCAGTATGCATCCTCGCTTTCTGCACAGATGCGCATCACCCTAACCTCAACAGTCGTGTCCAACCTGCGACTCATGATAGTGAACTTCAAAAAGGTAAGAAAGAATAAGCTTAAAGACAAATATCCCCTACTAATCAATATACGTAGTATGGCGTCCTAATATGCCTTAGCTGTCATGACTACCGAAGGTCCGACGTCATTACCGGTCTCGCGCTCTACCTGCTCGTCCCTGCCCACCTCTTCGTTACATACTTGATCGAATATGTCGCTGCCCAGCAAGCAAAGAAGGCGTACGGTCGCATATCCAAGAACAAGGACAGCGACATCCCAGCAGACTATGCGGCCGCGCTCAAGAGCTTCAATACCTCGTGGCACGTTGTGGCATTCTTTCACAGCGTCAATGCCGTCGCAAACCTCTTCATCGCTACAAAGATGGTATACTACAACATCCACCACCCAGGCATCGGGACGCTCTGCGAGTTCCATGCGGTCATCGTCTTCCTCAAGTGCATGTCCTACGCGCTCACAAACCGCGACCTTCGACATGCGTATTTGCACCCCAAGCAAGCCGAACCGCTGCCAGAACTCTATAAGACGTGCCCGTACCCGCAGAACATCAACATGAAGAATCTCTGCTACTTCTGGTGGGCACCGACTCTGGTCTACCAGCCCGTCTACCCGCGCACCGACCGCATCCGCTGGACTTTCGTTGTCAAACGACTACTCGAAGTCGTAGGCCTGAGCATCGTAATCTGGATCGCATCCGCCCAATATGCCGCGCCCCTGCTCCAAAACAGCATCAACAAGATCCTCGAGCTAAACCTCACCTCTATAGCCGAGCGCATTATGAAACTCAGCACAATCTCCGTCTTTTGCTGGCTCTGTGGATTTTTCGCACTCTTCCAATCTTCTCTCAATGCGCTCGCTGAAGTAATGACCTTTGGCGACCGAGATTTTTACGGCGACTGGTGGAACGTCAGCAATGTGCGCAACTACTGGACCACATGGAACAAGCCAGTCACAAACTTCATGCGTCGCCACATCTACTCGCCTCTTGTAGGCCGTGGCTGGAACCCCGCCGTCGCACAGATTCTGGTCTTCCTTTTCTCAGGCATCCTACACGAACTCCTCGTTGGTGTACCAACGCATAACATCATCGGCGTAGCCTTCCTCGGCATGATGGCGCAGATTCCGCTCATTGCTATAACGGACCAGATACAGCGATGGCGGTGGGCGAGGGGGCAGGTCGTGGGCAACATGATCTTTTGGATGAGCTTTTGTCTCGTGGGGCAACCGCTTGCGGCGCTTTGCTACTTCTTCGCGTGGCAGGCCAAGTATGGGTCTGTTAGTAGGCAATTTGAGCAGAGTGAGTTGAAGCAGTTGTTTCTTAGATAGGATTAAGGGTCTGTGGATCTCTGAACTAATGTGGCGATTTTATCTTGGATGGACGGCTGAGGATCGCGATGCGCTGATACTGTACATGTTGTCATGCCATTGCTATAATAATAAAGTGATCATCCAAAAAAACGCAAATCAGAATGCTTTTCTATCTAGAAATTATACACTATCTATCCCACCTCCCATCACACACACTACCTCTTCCCATTCACACCCTCCTTAAACTCCCACCAACCCACCCCTCACCCTCCTCAAACTCCCCAAGACATCCCTCTCCAAAATCCCTTCCACCTTCTGCACAACCAACCCATGAACACCCCTCCGTCTCCCCGTTTCCGCAAACCGCACCAACCCAACCAAAACCTGCTCCCTCTCCACCCCTCTCCACCCTAACACCACCTCCGCGCCCCCAAGCACCCGCCCCACCAGCGCAAAAACTTCACCCTTGCTCACCCACCCCAACGCGCCGTCGTGCTCCCTCTCCGCCGTGCCCGTCAACACCTCAAGACCAGACAGCACCCACGCAGCGAGATGTGCGCTTGCGCCGCGGGGTACCGCAGTGCAGGATTTGAGGATATAAGTCCATATTGGTATGTCGAGGGTGGGGTCGTAGTAGAGATTTTGTTTCTCTGTTGCGAAGAGGGCCGAGTCTTGTTTACGGTTTTGAGCGAGGGTGATGGAGAAGGGGGTTGTGAAAAGGGGGGTTGGGTAGGGGGCGGTGTCTGTGAGACGCCGAAGGGCGGTGGAGAGGAGGTTTGCTGAGGAAGGGGAGGAGGTGAAGGTGGTGGAAAGATAGTGGGCAAGGCGAGATGCGGTTAGTAAGGGGGGTGTATTTTGGAGGGGTTTGCGGTGGGAGAGGTTATGAATGCGTTGGGAGCGGAGGAAGCTGTTTGTGGTGTTGGCAGTTAGGTCGCGGATCTCATCGTCGTCGTCTGAGAGGAGGTCGTAGAGGAGTAGGCTTAGGGCAAGGATGAGGGGTCCCATGGCTGTAGATGTAGGGGTGGCTGTGTAGATGTGTGATAGTGCGGCGAGGGATTGCGCGGCAGCGAAGCGAGTATCGAAGGGGTTGGTGTCGATGATGGTTATGCGGAGGAGGCGAATGTATCGTGAGATAGCGAGCAGGATTATGCGTCGCTGGCCAGATAGGTTGTAGTACGCGAAGTCTAGGAAGAAGCCGAGAAGACGTAGTGCACTTTGCTTATTTGACGGTGGCTCCTTGAGGCACTGTGTTTCCAGTTTCTCGAGGGTGAGGATGGTCGGATGTGTGGTGATAGATCTGAAGAAGTCCAAACGAAGGTAGTCATCTTGAAGAGCGGATGCAAGCACTGCCTGCGCTTTTGCAATGACCTCGGGGTCGGCAGCGTTGAGAATGACTTTATGTATAGCAGTCAGGACAAGCACGAGAGGGATGGTGAGTCCGTTGGTGGCCTCGAGCCTGATGACAGTTTCAAGCGTTTCTAGCGCTGCGCAGCACGTGTCTGCGTCATCTGCGACAAGCATCAAGAGTGCTTCATCGATACCCTGATAGTCCTCGGATACTGAGCTGTCTAAGGCGTCATCACGCATAATAACTCGATCGATAAAAAATATCTGCGCCAAAGACGTCTGAAGTAGAGCGTTGCCGGGACGGTGGCTAACACGGAGAGCATACGCCGGTCCTATACATATAGATGCGGTGAGTTGCTGCCAGGCAGGCAGTATTGAAAGAGCATCCGGCCGGCGCAACATATTAATACCACAAACGGAAACGATGTCAAGGAATGCTGACCGAATCAATGGGCAGTCGCTTGTGGTATACCAGTCGTTGGCATAAGTGCCCAAATTCTCCATCAGAGTACCGAGCTTTTCAGTTGCTACGGGACGTTAGTATCTCAGTGACTTTGCCTGTGAAATGCCTAGAGGACTTACAGAAGTCAGACGAGTTTTTCAAAAGCTTGATGTACATATATTTGACGGCCAAGAGCACACCATGTTGTCGGTTCGTAGATATAGGCAGTGTTGACAACAAAGAAATCTTCACGGCATAGAGTTGGCTTGTTGCTCGCATCGAAACAACGGTACGTGCGGCCATATCTCGTAAATGCCAATGCGGACTTGAGAGTAACTCTGTCACCGCGTTTTGAATGACATCTAGGTGCTCTTGGGGTGGTCTCGCTTGACGCAAGATCTGAAGCGCGGGGAAAACACCCTCGGCGCCGTGGAGATCGAATGGTGAGTTACTGTCCAACGTACCAGCCATCGATTGCTTCAGTGGACCATTGTGATCGAGCAGATCCGAGAGCATCTTCGGTAAGGCAGGGAAAAAGTCATAAGAAAAGCGAGACGTCTTCGTCCGATCGCGCTCCTTCCAATCTTGTGCTTCGTCGCTACCCAAAAGTCTCTCGATTAGTGCTTTGAAAAGCATGAGACTACAATTGCGAATGGGCCATCTATATTGCAAGTAAGATGGCATTCCTCAATTCGCATCTAGAGATAACTTACATATCAGAGTTCAGCATTCTGGCGGCCAATTCAAGACCCTTTCCGATGTATGCTTCCGATGCTACGCTTAATTTGGATGTTGTGAAAATTTCCTTGATACAGTTGAGTGCATGAACTTGAGGTAGTCGACTATCCTCAATATTAGCGCTTTTCGCTTCTACCAAAGTCTCCGCAACGAGATCTTGCATAGCACGAGGGAATAAGCTCCCAGAAGGCTGCGCTTCTGCGGCAAGCAATGCGGTCATGAGGGCGGGAATGCCTGCAGATCTTCGGGTGATAGCATCTGCCTTGACTTGGATAGAGCGAAGTGTTTCCTGCGTTTGTCAGTCATAGACATCGTGATCGTCTAGGAGCCACCTACCTGATACCAAGCCTCTGGCAATGCTTGTAGTTCTGGGATTCTCGATGTTACGCAGCGTCTACAGAAGGCTGCAAAGGTCTGGGAAACTGTAGAGAATGCCCCGCGATGACGAAGTTCTAGAAGTTGAGTGAAACAGAGCCGGCCCAACTGCTCGAACGACTCGGGCGTTAAGAAATCGCGATCGCCATGACCAATCGGAGCTTTGGTCACAACAGTTCCAAGAAGAGTACTATTTTTGTGAGCGACCAGAGTCGTAACAGCACTTCGAACGTACCTGGCTTCTTTGAGTCCACGCCATGAATAACTGAGTATTTCCTTAGTATCCAAGCTAGCCTCTTCTTCAATCTCGTCCGGAACATGGCCTTCGGGTGCATCTGCGCAAAGCACGTGGTGGACGCACAACCATAGCGACTCTACATTATTCACAATAGCACAATGGGACTTTACCCATTGTACGATTGATTGCTGTGGTTCGCTCGATATGTTCTCATAGAAGCCAGGTTGATCGACAATGTATGTGAGTGCCGCAAATGTTCCATGTACAGGCCTATGGTTGACAGCCTCGGAGAGATTGGTCTTAGCAAGTTCTAGTGTTTCGTGGAGTTGTGACTTCAAGTGCTCAAACAACTTGAGTTTGCTTGAGAATTGCGTGTGACCTGAAGTTTCGAAATAGTTGTTTGCAAGGGTAAAGATCAGACTATAAGCCCGAGCGATGCCATCTGCTTGATCAGCACGCCCTGTGCGAAGCATAAGAGACTCGGCTCGATGCAGAAACACCGGCAAGATGGCAAGTACCTCATGCTGTTCATCTTGTGGCAGAGCTGAAAGGCAAAGTTTCAACACCAAGACAGCTGTGTCGCGCACGTCGTCGAACGCGTCAAGGACCAGGTCTAGCAGGACTCGTACCAGTCTGACATTCGCAATTTGAACACCATGAGCCCAATTCAACTGTCCTTGAGCAGACTTTGAGAGATCAGATTGAGGTACTCCGGGATCAAGGCCGGAACGCAAGACAATCGTGAGTGCTCGCAATGCGGTTATCCTCCTCTGGTATGTTGCAGTTGGACGTAATTCGCGTTCCAAGAACCCCAAGTACCAAGTCAAGAAAGTGACTGGGCCCAGATCAACATTCTGGTACAATTGTTTGCGGAATGAGGATTCTTGGTCGCGACAAATTCTTGGCACTGATATTCGGTGTTGACTATTTGCAACTTGTTTACACTTAGCTCTTGCATTTGTAGCTGTGCAAGCTCGGAGCCTATCAAAAAGCCTTTGTGTGTTACCAAGTACCTCCCGGCGAAAGTACGGGTCGGTTTCGGTATGAAGATGTACCAGATTCTGCCTCAGCGCCTTGAGGGCGCCATAGTTCAGAGGTTTTGTGACTGAAACAGAATATATTGAGAGGAACATGCCAGCGAGTCTGACTTCAGGCTCGGCATGTGACATCCAAGCACCGAATATATTGTCTGGAAGAAATAACGCTCCATTACGAACTTGTATACTGGCAGATGTTCTTTGATCTGCTCGTTTAGTCAGGAAGGAGCTCGGAGCTGAACGGATCGATGATGCATATACTCACCGAAAACACGAAGGATAGACAGTTCCGTTCCACTCTCGAATGCAGCAAGTAATAACCTGAATTTTTCTGCCTTGCTAAGGTTATACTGACTCCAGTTGAGATTGTGTAGTGACTCAGGGATTGTGCCCAGTGGTTGGACGTGTGTCACAAAATCCAGAACGGAGAGGAAGCGCAGATACTCTTCGATATTTGGTAGAAAGCAGTGGGGAAACACATGTGTCTTGAATTCGAGTATACGGTCTGGCCAATCTTGGAGCGTTTCGAGCACGGGTGAAATCCATAGGGGCACCGTACTGCCGTTATTTATATCCACGTTATAGTCCGGCAATTGCCGAGCTTCAATAAGGAAATTCCTAATCAAATGACCCGCAGATAGTGCGGTCTCATGATGTACGATCCATCCTAGGAAGATCTTGAAGAGCGTCTGTGGACTAGTGGATGCTACAGGTCCTTGCGACAGCGCGGCAGCCTGTTTCTCGTATATTTGGACTAGCTGTGCGATAGAGATGGTATTCTTGAGTAACAAGTGGGCAAGTCCTTGCAAAGCTGGCTTCACTTTGAATCGATCTTGTCGTTCACAGATGATGTCCAGAAATGTACTGGCAGCTTGCTCGCGCAGCGCCAAAGCACTTGGACTTTGATCTTGCGTGATGACATTTGTCAACGTCACAAGAATCTGTCTCATAGATTTTCCTTTCGCTTCACCAGATCTGTGGAGATAGATTTGAAAAATTCTCAGCCAGATCGAGTCTTCTAGTATCGCACTTAGCACGTTTTCAGAACCGTGATTTCGACAATGGTCGATGATAGCACATAGCGCATTAGATGCAGCAGCGCGGTGCCCAGATTCCAGGTCCGGTATATCTGCAGTCTCGAGCACAGGATCAGTAACACTGTGCAGATTTCTATGGCATTGTCAGTGGCGTCCAATTTTTTTTCTAATTCAAGCCTCACGGACTCTGCATCCTTACCTACTTCACATCGTCCATAGAGTCCAACTTTCCCAAGACATTGCCCACATTTCTGGCAATTTCCCGCAGTTTCTTCTCTGGTACTGGTACGCCCAGTCCATGTTCAAGCTTTGCCTGCATATTTCGTCGTGGCTGATGTGTTCGAGCAGTCACAGACCGCGAAGCCCGAGGTTTCGCATCAATTGCAAAAAAGGGTGGGTCTGACGCTAAGATCGATAACGTGATCCACCACCGAGCGCCCACCCCCACCGAGCGCCCACTAACACTAAAATCACTAAATTTTTAACACTAAATTTCTTAATAACTATAGCACCTATTAATAACACGCTTATAGTAATTAAATTCTTAACTCTTAGAGAAGATTTTATATACTTAGAAATAGTAAAAAAGTATAGTTACTTATAGTTAACCTTATCTAGATACTACTAGAAAATTTAGTAAGTATATACTACTACTTTACTAAATAGTTAAATACTTAATACTATATAAGAAAGTAAGCTTATAAAGTATATTAAAGAGCTTTATAAGTAAGGATTACCCCTTATATAAACTATTATTTAAAATTTTATAACTAAAATAATAAGGAATCTAGTAAGTAAAAATTAGGTATAGTACTTTATTAACTACTATAATATTAATCTTATCTCCTATTAGGCTACTAGGCTTAATTATAACTACTTTAAAGCTAATTCTACCTTTAAGTATAGCTTATACTTTAAGCTTTTATACTAAAAAATAAAGTAATATAATATTAAAAGTTAGTATATCTATAATATAGATAAGAAGGGTTTTCTTATTAAAGTACTATTAAAAACTAAATATATATTTAATAAAAGTGCCTATAAGTAGAAAAAGATTAGAGCTATACTCTAGAATAGTAATAAGGAGTAGATTACTACTATAGCTTATATATATGCTAATAGTACTACTTTTACTCCTACCCTTATTTATTAGTTCTAATCTAGAGCTCTATAAGATACCTAGTTATAAGATTTTAACCTATTATAATACTAAGCTTTTTTTATAAGATTACTAAGTAGGTAGATAAGCTATACCCTAGGGGTATCCTAGCTTAAGGAGGTGTTTAATTATAAGATAAAAGCTAAAGCTTATACTTTATACTAGCTTCTTATCCTTAATAGCTATAGATCTTATATAATAATAGAGTTTATTAAGTACTATAATAAATATAAGATCTTACTTATAATATATCCCCCTTATAGCACTTATACCCTTTAGCTACTTAATATTATAGTATTTACTCCCTTTATAGCTTTATATAAAGCTTAACTATCTAGTTTTCTAGATAGCTCCTAAGGGCTTATAAGTATTACTAAGAGGGATTTCTACTAGTTATTTAATACTATATAGAGTAATACCTTTAAGGAAAAGCTAATATTAATAGCTTTTAAAGTAATAGGTATCTGTGGAAATTTAGATTACTAAGGTTAGGAATGATTTAGGAGATAGATTATTAGATTATATCTACTACGATTAGACTTATATATATAGAGCTTTAGCTACCCTTACTAGAAGGTAAATAATTAGTAAACCTTCCTTACTAGAGCTCCTACTTTTTATTAGGCACTTAGTAGTAAGCTAGCAGTTAATTAGATAGTAGGTTATACAGGGGTATTAACTAGGATTAATTAGGATTAATTAGGATTAAGATACTCTATAATCTAGTTAATATTCCTCCTATAACACACCCCCTAGGTGTAGGTAGATCTTTTGTTATTATAGTTGCGCTTATAGTTAGTAGGTGGTATAGCTAATTAGAGTGTTATATATCTAAAGGGTTAAATTAGCTTACCCTTTAGATACTAACTAGCGCGCCTTCCTTGTTTAGCCTGCGCTTACGCGTGTAGATATTATCTAGACAGAGCTCTATAACTCTATCTACCTAACTATAATCTTTTACTATAGCTTAAGTTATAAGATTATATAACCCTAAAGATCTAAACTATACTTATATCCCTACTAACCTATATCTTAGTTAAAGTTAAAACCTACTACTTATGCTTACTCTACCTATACTACCCTTATTACCTTCTACGTAGCTAAAGCTATAGTTACTAAAGCTACTACTACTAAAGAAGAGCGCGTTACTACTAAGCGTAAGGCTATTATAGAGTGTGTAGTAGCTAAGTATATAGCTACTACTACTATAGCTAAGATTATAAAGCTAAGGTAAGGCGCTTCTACTCTAGCTCCTGCTCCCCCCTAGACCCTGCCTAAGGCCCCCGCTCCTACGCCTACTCCCTCTCTAGCTCCTAAGGAGACCCTAAGATCCTCCTACTATAGAGAGCCTAGTATTTATTATGCTAAAACTTGTCTAAATTATCTACGCTTAGCGCTCTTTAATAAGTCTAATAGTAAGTGCTATAACTCTTCTAGTAAGGGGACTTAGTGCTAGTAGTACTCCTCTAGGTATAGCTATATCCTAATATATATAATCTATACAAGAATTTTTCCTTTATAATACTTTTAGTAAGATCTTATACTAATAAACTAATAGCCCTAAGCTTACCTAATACTCTACGCTATCCTTCCTAGTAAGGAAGTAGGTAGGTAAGAGCTAAGACCTTCTTAAGGATAAGAAGTAAAGGGTCTTAGTGCTCCTTAAGGAGAGTAAGGCTAAATAGCAGGAGCTAGTAAAAGCTACTACTACTACTACTAAGCTTGCGCGTAAGGCTACTTCTATAGCTAAGGGCACCTAGAGCTCCTTATTAGAAGATAAGGACTCTAGCTCCTCTAAGGTTCCCCCTATAGATCCTAGGATAGGGTAACCTAGGTAGCCCCCTATAGACTCTAAGGCACGCTTTGCGCGCGTAATAGAGCTCCTTAGGGAAGCTACCTAGTTAATAATAGAGAGGTAGGCTATAGTTAGTTATTTTTATATTATATATTAATAGATCTTATATACTATCTTACTTTAATTAATACTATATAATATATACTCTACTATTATATAACTTTAGGTGCTCCCTAAACCTTATAAATTATTATATAGTTAGGTTTTTAGTAAGCCTATTAGCTAGTATATTACTAGTAGGTAGGTAGGTAATATAGAAAGATCCCTTTATATACTCTTACCTAAGCTATATGTTTTAAATATCTATATAGCGTAGCTTAGTAGTGATCCTTTTATTATTACCTACTACTAACCTAATAGTTTATTAATTATTATAATTAATTGTCTAGGTAGTATCTAAAGTAAGGTGTATTTTGGTTAAAAAGTATTTTAACACTATTACTTCTTTACTTACTTGCTTAAGCGCAAGGAGCTCTACCTTAGTAGTTAAAGTAGTAATAGTTAATTGTTAAGCTGCCTTCTAAATAATAGGTCCTCTAAAGAGTATAATTAGGTATCTATGTAATAATCGCTAAGTATTAATATTATTAGCAAATAACGCATTACTATATATTATAAGCTTATTAGGATCCCTATTCCTATATTAGATTAATTAGTATTAAGTTTAGTATAGATAGATAATTACTTAATTAACTGCATTAAAGTGTTGTTTAGATAGGTTAGTAAGGTATTAGGAGAGCTAGGAGGCTACATAGGTAATATTAGGGCGCACTATAATTAAGGTGTAAAGGATTAATCTAACGCGCTCCTAATAGTCCTTAATCTCCTTTTTAGTAGCTTCTCTAGTGCTCTTTTTAATATCTTTACTTAATAGTAGTGTAGTAGGGAATTTTCCTATCTCTACTAGATTAAATTTCTTTATAATCTTGTTAATATATTTATTATAAATAAGTGTTATTATCTATCTCTTTCTATCCTAGATTACTCTTACCCCTAGAAACTAGCTTATAGGTCCCTTCTCTTCTATAGTATATCTTTGCTTTAGAGCTTAGATAACTTTGTAAGCTTGGCTTGCGTAGTTTTAGTGATAGAGCGATAGGATATCGTCCACATTGAATATTAACAAGATACTGTAATCTCTATTAAAGAATAGGCATAGCTCCTCTTTAGAAGTAATAAGCTTATTTTCTTAGAGTGTAGTTAAGAGCTTATTATACTATAATAATAGTAAGTCTTTTAATCTATATAGAGCTCGTTTAAGCTTAACGCACTTCCTAGGTATTTAATATCCTTTAGGTAGCTTATAGATAACTATAGGGTGTTAATCCCTTAAGGCGTTAAGGAAAGCTCTAACAACGTTATATTAATATATCTTAAGGTTAAACTTAGCTCTAATAGCTATTGCAGTCCTAAAGGTTTAAGCTACTAGGGTAGCTACGTAGGTTAAATAAATTAAGTTAGTAAGCTATAGATCTCCTCTTACTACTATCCTTGCTTTATACTTAATTAGGTAACTATCCTAATTAAGCTTGTATGTAAACACCTATTTAAGTAGGAGTAGATGCTCTCCTTTAGTTAGCCTATTAATCTCCTTCTAGGTACTAGCTTTTAGTAGAGTATTAATTTCTTTATATGCTGTATCTTTAAATTGCTATCCTATTTAGTAGTTATAGAGATCCTTCTATTATTTTAGCTCTTTTTGTAGAGCGTCCTAGTGCGTATTCCTTTTAGGGTTTTTAGGAGATTTGCTCCCTATTACTACTGCGATTATAGCGTGGATTATAGCGTTTAGTTTAGGATATACTAAAAGATTATATAAGGGATTTCTAATTAGATCTATATCTAATAGATCTATTACTATATATATCCCTGCACTTATAGAGCCTCCTAGTAGTTTATTAAGGTCCTGTCCCTAAGTTTACTTACTAATATATATTAGTGGTAGTCCTTTAACTTGCAGTTTTCTACTTTTTCTAGGAGCTCTAGGTGCCACTTATAAGGGATCTGCAGGAGATACAGAATCTAGTCCTAAAGCAGGTAGGTAGGAGCTCTGCTTACCACCCCTATAAGAGCTAGATAGGGTACCCTTACCTATCTCCGTGCTCTTATAGAGTGACCTACTAATAGCACTCTCCCCTCTAGGTCTTTCCTAGGAGCTACCTATTGTGGCGTTAAAGTAAGTTAGATTACTACTATCTTAGGTAGTAAGACCCTAATCTATAACCTATATAGATCCTTTGTCTCCTATACTAAAGTTTAGTTCTAGTATTAGTTTAGGAGTTTAGAGCCCTATTAGCTTAGGGGACTTTATATAGATCCTTTGTGCTAAGCTAGCTATACTTAGTACCTACGCTAGAGGTGTCTGCTTAGGGGGTTGTGAATTACTAGGCTAGCTAGCCTAATTATCTACCTCCTCTAGCTCTACCCTACCCCCTAGCTCCTACGCTAGGTTTAGTCCTCCTTGCTTACTAGACTCCTTATATTACTCTGCTATAATACAAAGCTAATTAAAGATATTAAGCTCTTTATATACTTCTCCTATATTATAGATCTTATCTTTACTAATAATATTAACTATCTTTTAAGCCTCTAACTATTAAAGCTACTCTAGATCTTTCTCTTTATAGAAAAGATCCTTATTAAAGGTAACGTTCTACGTTATAATAATTTAATTAAGTAAGGGGATCTATATCCTATATATATTAGATGCTCTATATCCTACTAGATATCTAATATAACCCTAAGGGTTTACCTTAAAAACCCTCTTGTAACGCCTAGCTACTTAATCTTAGTTAAGGGGGTAAGCTTAATAGCTATAGGCGTATATTCTGCTCTAATTAGGGCGGAGATTAGTAGTTGCCTCCCTTATCTGCTCTAGTTGCTACCACCTAAAGTATCTAGTAAACTAACAATCTAGTACTTTGTTAGGTGATATTATATTATAAGCATAGGACAGGCTTATATTATAGAGCTAAGTTGCTGCTTTAACAATTTTAGGCTAGAGCCTTGTTAGTAGGTTAGCACTAATCCTTATTTTAATTGATTTCGTTATAATCTCCTACCCTGCTCTTTCTGCTCCTCTATTAGGTTTATAGGTATATATAGGTAAGCTCTTAATTTTAATACTATTGTTAGCTACCTAGATCTAAAAGCAAGATTTGCTATACTAGGGGAGCGTTGCAACGTTGTTATCTTGCATAATCTTAACTATGCTAAGCTTATATTAGTTAAGTATTAAGCTCTTAAAATTTTTGAACACCTATATAATCTTATTAAGGTTTTTGGCTTATAGTAGATAGGTATAAAGCTTTCCTAAGTAGTTGCACTTTAATACTAAGATCTATTGCTTGTAAGCTATACCTGTTAGCATGTTAAATAGATCCTATAATACCTAGTAGTATAGACGTGGTAATCTTTCCCTTAGTTGTCTTAATATAACCTATTAGGCATGTGTAATAGCGCAGTGCTCGCATTTGCTCCTAGGAGTTCCTTTAATCTTAATATTTATTACTAACTTAACTAGAGCTTTAAGCGCCTTAGGTCCTAAATAGCCTAATTATTAGTGCTAAAGCTCCTTACTGTCGTGTCTTAGGTAAGTTGTCTAGGATTGCTAGGGTTATTTAGGCACTATGCTTTAGATTATTAGATAAGGAGTAGAGGGCTTATATTCTAGGAAAGTTAAGTTAAACTTGCGCAGTAACTTAGCTAATATAACGCTCTTTTCTAATAATCTAAACTACAAGGTGGTATCTAGCCTAAGGAACTAAACTCCTGCTTTAAGTAATTAAGCTTCTAATATAATATTTATATAAAAACCTTCTACTAACACTACGTTAGTAAGCACCAAATCTTCTGTTTTTAGACCTCTTGGTCTATTAAGAGTATTAGGCATTACTCTTGTCCCTCTACCTAAGATTAGAAAAGCTTAAGTTCCTGCTTTAACTGTCTTATATTTAACTAATCTAAATAAGCTTTCTTCTAGGTAGCTTATATTATTAACTAGGTGCACTATACCCCTGTTATTAAAGATAGTGCTCTTTAATAGAGCGTAAGCTTTAAAGTCTATAGTTAAATAGATCCTGTTTGTTTTCTCCGCTATTAATATAGGGTTAATTAGTGCCGCCTAGATACTACCTAGATAGGTAATCGTGCTTGCCTTACCACTATAATCTTAATTAATAGGATAGGACTTGATTAGAGCTTTTCTTAACTCTTTGAATTTTGGATTCCTATTAATCTTTTTCTTAATCTCTAATTATTAAGTAGTAGTAAGCTTGTTACTTGTATTAGTCTAAGCTTTAATAACGTTTTTGTATTTAGGAGGTTTCTATAGGTAAGATCTACTATATAGGTATAAAGACTCCTTCTTAGGTTAGTTAGAAGGTAGAGCTCCTATTGTTGCAAACACTCCTAGACCCTTAGAGCTTAATCTTATATTGTTCTCTTAGAGCAGTAATAAATAGATCTTAGTAACCTGTGGGAGGTTGTAAGTTAGCTCTCCTATTACTAACTTTTTAATAATCCTTTAAAATATATTTTAACCCTAATCTAGTAAGATCCTAGTAGATAGAGCTTTAAGATAATCCTGTACTATAAGCTATCCTTTAATATTAGGAACGTTATATACCTTAGCTTGCGCATATAGGATTATCTACTCCTTCTGCTAGTAATTAGCGTCTTAGCTACTTATTCTTACCTTAGCAAGATAAGCTTTGTACTGCGATCTCGCTAGTGTTGCAGCGCTTAAGTTAGTTAGCGCTAGGTTATTGCAGAGTACTTAGATAAGTGCTTAGAGGGTTACTCTTCCTTAATTAATAAGCTCTATATAGGCTAGGGTAAGGATCCCTTAATCTACTATATTATTAACCTATATAAAGAGGTTCTAGATTGCTAATAACTTTAATACCTAATCTAATAAGCAGGCTTAGTACTAAGCTATTTAGAGCTTGTACTGCTCACTTGTTATGTTAGATAGTGCAATATCTATTAGCATGTTAGGCTTAATAGGTTTATTCTTAAAGTGGTTTTTAGCATCTAGAGCCTTAGGGTCTACCTCTACCTAGATCCCTTTAGTTAGGGCATGGTATCTAAATTAAATATACTAGGTAGGCCAGTTAGTTAATCTAGTAAGTAGGATATCCCCCTTTAGGATTTAGTCGCTTATAGTAGAAGAGTAATAAGTAAGCTTTTGCTTAAGAAATAGTATAAAGAGTAAAGCTTGCTAGCTTAGTGTCTAAGTTAAATAATACGCTTAAATAGATAGGACAATCTTTAATAAGGTAAAGCGCGAACTAGGCTTATAACTATAGAAATTTAGATTACTAAGGTTAGGAATAATTTAGGAGATAGATTATTAGATTGTATCTACTACGATTAGACTTATATATATAGAGCTTTAGCTACCCTTACTAGAAGGTGAATAATTAGTAAACCTTCCTTACTAGAGCTCCTGCTTTTTGTTAGGCACTTAGCAGTAAGCTAGCAGTTAATTAGATAGTGGGTCATACAGGGGTATTAACCAGGATTGATTGGGATTAATCGGGATCAAGATGCTCCGTGATCCAGTTGATATCCCTCCTGCAACAGTATCTTACTACTTAACTCTAATATTATCCTTTTAAGGTTTAAAGTACCTATAAATAATAGTAACTAGCCTTCTTTAAGTAATAGTATAACCTTAATATTAAGTATAAGTAATTAAAGAAAGATAAAGTTATTATTCTATAATACTATAATTAATATCTATAATAAATAGTTAAAGAAGCTTAGCTAGATAATCTATATTATATTAGTAAGAAATACTCTACTTAACTATAAAAATAAACACCTAAGGGCTACCCTAGCTAATAAGAAGAAGTATAGGAAGTGTAGTAAACCTCTATTATTACCTACTAATAATAATTATAGTAGTAGTACCTAATTTATTTTACTATTAAAGGTAGAGTAAGTATTTAAGCTTTAGAAGTAAAAGAACCTTAAAGAATAGGAGCTATAATACTAAAAAAGTAAGGTAATTAAGCTTTATAAGTAATAGAAGCTTACTAAAGCTTAACTTATAAAAAAGTATTACCTAAATTAAGTAATTACTAAAAAAGAGTAAAAAAAAAAGCTACCTAAAAAGCTATTATATATAATAAGTAGAAAACTACTAAGTAACTAGAAAAGTAACTCTAAAATAATATTAAAATATCCTAAATAGGTAAGAGGTAAATCCTTAAGCCTCCTACTATTATACTAGCTAAGGTAGTTAATAAGGAGCTAGTAGAAGAGGATATAGTAGTAGAGGTAACTTTATAGCGTAGGCGCCTAATTAGACCCCCTAAAAAGCTACTTATATAATCTAAAATATTTAATCTACTCTAATAAATCTAATAATTATAACTCTAAGAAATCTTATAATAAAAGCTATTATAGGTGGCGCAATATCCTTATTTAGTGGGTGGTGGATTTTGGTGTTAGTAGGCGCTCGGTGGGGGTAGGCGCTCGGTGGTGGATCACGTTAAGGTAACTAGAACATGACTTAGCATCGCATCGACCTCAAACGCCAATTATCTCAAAATCCGACGCTCCGCTTAGCTTCGCACTAAAGGCTAGCGTTAAACTAAGAACTCCTAAGCTAATAAGATCCTGCTTATATAATTATGTGTAAAGCGTTAGCAGAGTGTCTAAGGAAAAATAGGACACGTTTTAGTAGTACTCTAATTTTATAAACCTTACTCTTTATATATTTTTATTAATATTATTAACTATAGTACTACTATTATTACTAAAAGTTTTTATTTTAAAGTAGGTAAGATTCTAAATCTAATAGTATAAATTTTATCTAACACATGTAAAGCAGGCGTAGAAAACTATAGCACCTATATATGTAATTTAAAGTCCTAAGTCTAAAAGTTTTATAGCTATTAATAACCTACCTACTACGCTACTACTACGTCCTCTATAAGCCTAGCAACTATTAGAGCTGTTTCCTACACGCTTTAAGATACACCTCTAGAAGTTTAAGCCTAATAGTGTATTATAGTAGTAGATATTTAGTTATTATTAGTTAGCGCTAGATATAATTATACTAGCTAGACCTGCTATAATTAGTATTATAATAGTTAGCCCTATAAAAGATATAAGAACTTTAGGGTTACTTATAAACTCCTTATCTAACTATAGCTTATTATAGTTAGATATATTACTATTACTAGGCTATTAATAAACTCCTATAAACTCCTATAAACTCCTAGGAACTCCTAGGAACTCCTATAAACTCCTATAAACTCCTAGGAACTCCTAGGAACTCCTATAAACTTCTATAAACTCCTATAAACTCCTATAAACTCCTATAAACTCCTATAAACTCCTATAAACTCCTATAAACTCCTAGGAACTCCTATAAACTCCTATAAACTCCTATAAACTCCTATAAACTCCTATAAATTCCTATAAACTCCTATAAACTCCTAGGCTAACTAGGGTTTAAGTTGCTTGCTACTATAGGCTAGAAGAAGGGGAAAGTAGTAAGTAGGAGGAAGGGAGACCTAAGGACAAAGTAGAGTAAGATTGCTATTGCTACTATAAACCACGTAGCTATAGCTTAGATAGAAACTTGCTAGGATAATAATAACTTACTGCAGCAATTTATTAACAATATTCCTAGTATACCTCTAGTTAACCTACTATGTGTTATTAACTTTGCTTATTAACCTATAAATATTAGTATATAAGAGGAGGTTATCTATATATCTTTATAGGTAATACTATTATATAATAGATCTTGCCTACGCCTTCCTTAGGATTAATAAGTCTAGATATTATAGAGGTTAATATATAGTAGGGGTAATATATTATTAATTACCTATACTAGTTTTAGTAAGAGCTTAATCTTCTACGCCTATTTAATCTTAACGCGTAAGGTTACCCTATAGCTAATACCTTTGTTAAAGCTTAGAGATAAGTAACTTATTAATATTAGTGTGTTTCCTAGAGCTATACCTTACCTAGTTAATGCAAGGACTTATTCTATAGAGTATTATATTTTATTAAAGGTCTAGTATAGTAACTTTACGCACGTTTTAATAGGACTAGAATAGGCTTCTAGTTAAGCTTTCTATTAGGTGTTAAGGGATCCTTTGTTCTAGGAGCGGGTTAGTCTTATTACTATTAACAAGTGCTATCTAGTATTATAATAGGAGACCTTTTGCCTAGCGTTTATATTATTTAGCTAGCTATAGACTATATTATATCTAGATATTATATAGTTTAGGTGCTCTACTACCCTTAATAATAAAGAGGAGTAGAAGATATTACTAACTACAGGTTTCTAATCTATTAGTAACGCTATATATTAAACTACTATTATTTAGACGTTAGTAGACTAACTAGATATATTACTAGTAGTAGTACCTATCCCTTAAGGAAAGTTAATGTCTTAGGATAGCCTATATTTCCTATTAGTAGACGCTGTTTATAAAGGAGTGGCAACGCTATAATAGATACCTAAGACAATTATCTTTATTAATAGGATTACGTCTATCTACTTAGCTGCAGCTTAGGCTATAGATATACTATTATAGTTAAGTAATTAGTATAGCCCTTATCTAACTACTACTAGGTATAGTATCCTTAATATTATTAGTATGTATACTGCTTAGGTAGCCTTATATAACTAGGATACCGCTTACTAGGAGTTTTTAAAGTCCTCTTCTAATATTAGGATTATATTTGCTATAACTACTTTAGGCCTTAGGATTAATTTTAAAGACGTAGAGCGAGTTATTATATAGAAGATCCTAATAACTAAAAGTCTAGGGGATATATAGTAATAACTTAGTTAAGGGGGGAGAGCTATTAGCTATACTAGTCTATTAGTTATTATACTACTATATTAGCTATTTAACTCTAAGGGGCAATATAAGTCTATAGGTAGTAATATTAGTTAAGATATAAAGAGTTCTTAGTAGGGTTTTATAATTCTAAAGTAGGCTACTTAGAACTAATTACTACGCAATAGGGCGTTAATATAGTCTATATAGTTATAGTTGTAGTTATAGTTATAGTCTTTAATAACGCTAGGTAACATAGTTATTATAGATAACAACGTGTTACAAGAGGTCCTACTAAGCTAAGACGCTAAGGTAGATAGTAGTAGCTAATATATAAAGTTCTAGATAAAACTAGAAATAGAATCCTATAACTAGACTAACTACTCTATCCTAAGTATAGTAAATAGCTCTTATTATTAGAAGGAGTTCTTATTTAAGCTTAGGGAGCATAAACTACTAGTATCTAATAGGTATATTATACTAAAGGAATGTTATTATTTAGCGTGTAACCTAGACCTACTTCTAGATATTACCTACCTACGTAAGCGTCCTAAGCTATTAGTTTCTCCTAGGACAGGATTATATAGAGCGTTTATTAAGGCTTTATTCTATTATTTTATAGCTTATAGAGCGTAGGCTTGTTTTAGTATAGCTAAGACCTAATTTCTAATAATAGGTTTAGTATATATAGACTACGCTATAATACTTGCGCTTATATATAAGTATATAGCAGAGTATTATTAGAGTATAAATACTAATATTATTAGTGTTATAGACTTTAATTATCTATATAATATAGTACTAGAGTTAAGAGTATAGGACTTTTATAAAATAGAAGGAGTTATATTAGTAGATATATTAAAGCAGATTCTTAAGGAGGCTCTTGTAGTATTTGTATCCTATTCTAATATAATATAGGTATAGCAAGACTAGTAGAAAGAGTAGTAATTATCCTAGGATTCTAGTGTGTTAGGCTAGGGTAATATAGCTATAGATATAGATAACGCGCTAGCCTTGCAAGTTACTAAACGCGATTATAATCTATCTAAGCGCGCCCCTATATCTATTCTATATTAGCGCGTAATAACTTTAGTCTTAGATTAGGGATTACTAGTATATCTACCCCTATCTTACGCTACCTATATACTATTACGTAGCTAACGCCTGCGTAGTTAGACTCCTCTATACAAGCGCTAACTAAATTAGACACTATAAATACTTAAATAGTTAAAAGGGGCGCTTACTTACACTCCTTAGTTATTATAGGGGAGGATACAAATATTAATAGATAAGGGTAAGGAGAATTATTATTAGTGTCTACTTATCTTATTCTAAGAGTAGTAATTATAGCCCTAGATAGTATATAATTAGTAGTCTTTTAGTTTAGGAGAGTAGTAGGAGTTTATAGAAGTCTGTAGGAGTATACAGGAGTCTATAGGAGTCTATAGAAGTCTATAGGAGTCTATAGGAGTCTCTAGGAATTTTTTAGGAGTATAGTAAAGCTATTATAATAGGCCTAGGAGTCTATAAGAGTTTTTTAGTATAGTTAGTATTATATAGTAGTATATATTATATATTATAGATTATTATATTATAGTAATAGTAAGTTGCTATTTAGTTAGTTAGCTATTACTAAGGTAAGAAATATAATCTTAGTTATCTAAACTATTATCCTTACTACTTACTCCTACTCTAAATCTTAAACCTAACTACTACTACTACTACTATTACTACTATGCCTACTACTCCTACTACTACTACTCTTTATAGTAATGTCTGCTATAACAAGGACGCCCTCCTTTAGGAGGTAGCTAGACTAGAGCAGAGCAAGTTACGCTTAGGGCGCCTTTGCTAGTATAACTATATGTTATATTAGCTTTATTAACCACGATGCTAACTATCCTAGTGCCCCCCCTTATTATTAGGTTCTTGCGCCCCTCCCCCCTCTCCTTAGTCCCCTCCACGTCTACTACCTATAGCTCTTTTAGCCTATTATAGCATCTATTATAAAGCGTAATACCTATATGCACTATAGCTTTTATATCTAGGGTAGCTAAATCCCTCTATAATATTAGTTTCTAACCTTCCCTAGTTATCTTAAGTACCTATACAGGGAAAGGAGCTAGGTGTTTAGGATAGACTAGTATTATAAGGGAGGGCCCCCTATGTATATTAGAATATAAGTCTAAGTATAGAAGATTTAAGGTTATCCCTACTACCTATATAATTCTTTGCTAGGTAGGTTTAAATCCTAGTAATAGGTAGAGTGTAGGCTCTTATTAAGATAGGTGTAGTAGCACCTACTTAAGGAGGGTTTATAGATAGTATCTTACTATTTATACTATATATATTATATATTAGTATATACTAGACTTATTATATAATAATACTACCTATGCTATAGTCTATATATATTATAATTAAGATATAATAGTAAATTGTAATAGTAAAGTAAACCTATATACTTAGTTAGTTATACTATATAATATAACCTTAACGCCTTAACTTTAACTTACTACTAATACTACTAATACTACTAGCACTACTAACACTACTAACACTACTAATACTACTAATATATTCTCCCTTATATAGTTCTGCTGCGCCTACTACGCTAACTTCCCTATAGCTAAGGGGATAGTTATTACTACTACTACTACCCTCCCCCCTTACACTACGCGTTTAGGTTAGGTATTCTAGGTTAAGTATAGTATTATGCTTTAATATTAGAAGTTATATAAGAAAGATAGATACTAATACTAGTATAGCCCCCCCTCTACTACTACTACTACTACTACTACTACTACTACTACTACTACTACTACTGCTACTACTACTGCCGCTAACGCTGCCGCTGCTGCTGCTGCTGCCGCTCCTACTACTACTACTGCTGCCCCTACTACCCTTATCCCTGCCCCTGCTACTTCTACTGCTGCTACGGATAAAGACAATAATAATAATAATAATAGGGGGGTTTAGCCCTAGTTTTTTAGGTAAGATAAAGATAAGAAGGAGGGACTAGTAGGCCTCTATGTCCTGTCCTCCCCCCTACCCCCTACTCTCTTGCCCCCTTTATTACTTTTTAGTAGTTCTTTGCCTATAGCGTGTAGGAGTAGGTTAGGGTAGGAAGGTAGCGTTAAATAGGAGGAGGAGATAGAGAGAATAGAGGAGATAGAGTAGAGGGAGGAGGAGGTAGGGTAGAGGAAGGAGGAGGTAGAGGATATAGACTAGGTTTCCTTCTATCCCCCTATACTATATATTACTATATTATATAGTAAGTTCTAATATACTAATATATAATAGTAGCCCTATAGCTAGTACTACTTCCCTTATTCCTAGTAGCCCTAGTAGGTTATATATAAAGGTTAGTAATAGCTTAAAAGAGGGCTATAACCTTATATAGCGTGCGCGCTTAGATTAGATTGCCTAGATATATATTAGTTATAAGCGCTCTAACTACTAGCGTTATATTAGAGAGGGGCTTTAGTATTATATCTTAGAGGAGTTATACTAGGCGCGCACGCCTAAGAATAAGGCTATTATAGACTATTATAGCTGTATTATAGAGTTAGTGCTAGGTAAGCAGTGTTTTAGTAATTAGTAATGCTAGACTTATTAGGATAATAACTAGGAGTACTAGGTCTACTATAATAATGCTTTTAAGCATGTAAAGCATATATCTTAAACCTGTGCCTAGTGCTACTCTTACTTAAAGAAGTGTTCCTTTAGAATAAGGGCTACGCCTATAAAGTAGACTAGGTCTAGTAATAACTAGTCTCCTAGAAAATAGTAACTACTTCCTAAAGTATAGCTATTATTAAACTAGGGTTTCTAGTAGAGTTATATAAGGGTATAGTACTAGGGCGTGTTATTCCTTATAGTGTTAGCTTTAAACCTTCCCTAGTTAGTTTAAGTACCTATATAGGGAAAGAAGCTAGGTATTTAGGGTAGGCTAGTATTGCAGGTATATTATAAACTAGTACTACAGCTAGCTTATCTATAGGCGTATAGAAAGTTAGTAGATAGGTAAGGATTTAATAGAATAAAATACGCAAAGACTATCTTAAATAAACCTCTTTAATTATTAACGTGATAATTGTATAATAATAGTATAAACCTAGTTACTTAACTAGCTAGGGAGTTCCTAGGAGTTCCTAGGAGTTCCTAGGAGTTTATAGGAGTTTATAGGAGTTTATAGGAGTTTATAGGAGTTTATAGGAGTTTATAGGAGTTTATAGGAGTCTATAGGAGTTTATAGGAGTTTATAGGTGTTTATAGGAGTCTATAGGAGTTTACAGGAGCTTGTAGGATAATAGTAGTATAGGATAATAGTAGTATAGGATAATAGTAGTATAGGATAATAGTAGTATAGGGTATTAATAGTATAGGACTGCTTAATAGTTGCAATAATAAGGGGGCGGCGATAGTATAGGATAGTAATAACAGGAGTTAATAAGGTAGTAGAGATAGTAGGCTTATTTTCTAAGATATATAATCTTAACAGGGTGCGCTCTAATAGGTTAAGTATATTATAATTAGACCTAATAGCAACCCTAACTATATAATTATTATAGGAACTAAAAGTTAATATACTACTAGTAGCTAATACTATTCTAGGATAATAAGGTATAAAAATATTATTTTAGCTATACTATACTAATTACGTCTATATATCTACTACACCCCTGCAAATACTACTAATATCTATAGTAGGATTGTTAACAATATTATAACTACTATGTATAACCTCTATATAGGTAGCTATATCTATAAACTCTAGCGCGTTAATATTAGAATTATTAGTAATAAGAGGTATAAAAGTTTAGGTTAACTATCTAGTATACTAACTATTAAACTGCGCAACCTTCTCCTTAAGCACGTCTATACCTACCTAAAAGATATTAAGTAAATTAAATATATCTATCTTATTAACCTTAGATTTGTCCCTACTATTACTATAACTACTACTATATATTACCTACGCAAGGAGAAACATATTATCTAGCGCCTAAGTAGTAGTGTGTAATAAGGATATAGCCTTACTATAGAGATGTTTAAAGTATTCCTATATATCCTAAAGCTAAGTGTTGTAAAGCGTAGCCTATTAGAATACTATACTAATATTATAGGTAGAGTTTTTATTATTGCAAAGGTCTAGCTTATAGTTATAGTTTAAGTGCTCTAGCGCGAGGTTAATTAGCTTAAATAACCTAGCTTATCTACTCTAATTAATAAGGCTAGATAATAGGAAGGCCCTCTATAGGGCTAGCAAGTTAGTAGATAATAGGTGCTACTAATAATATAATATCTCCTATCTATAGTTATTTTGCAATACCCTAAAGAATATTATAATTAGTAGATCTACTAGTTAATAAAGTAACCTAATATCCCTGTGCTTTACTGCGTGTTGCACTATTAAGAATATTTTAACTTCCTAGAGTAGGTGTACTATAGTCTAAAAGTCTATATCTATAGTAGTACTGCTCTAAGTAGTATATGTAAAAGCGCTTACTTGTATGTCTTTAATAAGCTCTATAAACTGCTTAGTAGATAATAACTAGATTAGGTCTTCTATATATAACACCTAGTAAGATAGCCTAAGTAGTAGAAGATAATCTAGAAGTCCTTAACGCCTTATTACTATATAAAATAGTGCTATAACTCTAGATATAAAACCCTATACTACTATTAGCTCTATTAAGTAATATTTAATATTGTCCTAAGTATTTTGTGTTTAATCCTAGCAAGTAGCGTTACTAGATATATAATATATATTAGAATATTACTATAAAGTAGGTTTCTAATAGGTCTAGATAATAGTGTGTAGCAAGTTTATCTAGATATAGAACTAAGCAGGCGCCCCCTGTAGCTAACATCTTTAATTATATAGCTAACTTGCTCTAGCCTGCTCCTATTAGATACTATAAATACGCTTAGCTATTAACTAGTTGCTATAGATAAGAAATAGCTATTTAGTAAAATTATTAGTATTAGTTAGGTTACTACTTATATAGAGTCTAAGTTAATACAAGAAAATATTATTATAGATAGTATACGTGCCCTCTATTATGCCCTTATCTATAGTAATACCTATAAACTACTAGAACTTTATTTTCTATATAAGTAATAACTCTAATACTAGGAACTCTAGATATTTAGATAAACCCTTAAAGACGTGTTAAATAGCGCGTAGATAGAGTCGCTTTACAGCGTCTACTATAAGGACACTTAAGATACTTATCCCTACCCTATCCCTACCTATAATCCTATACCTAGTTATAATATCCTATACTCTTAATAGTATACTAGGGTTATATATGTCCTAAGTAAAACTACTAGTTAGTAGATCTTTATAGATAGATAATATTGTATTTATAAAGGATTAAAATGTTATAGTGTAGCTAGCTTCTTTATTGTGTTTCTAGTCTATAAAATTAATATTATTATAAGTAATTATAGCCTAAGTATATAATAATAATATTTTAAGTTACTTCTATAATAATATTAGTATTAATATATTATAATAGTCTATAGGAGTTTATAGGAGTTTATAGGAGTTTATAGGAGTTTATAGGAGTTTATAGGAGTCTATAGGAGTCTATAGGAGTTTATAGGAGTTTATAGGAGTTTATAGAAGTTTATAGGAGTCTATAGGAGTTTATAAGAGTTTATAGGAGAATTAAGAAGTTCTCTTGCTATATAAGATAATATACTATTACCCTCTTCTTCTATAATATTTAATAAGAGATGCTTATTAGCACGTACTATAGCATGTTTAGTAATCCCTGCTATTAGACTATTTGTATAATAATAGCTATAGTATAACCTAAGGCCTACTAAAGTCTTAATTACTCGCTAGTGTACACCTAATCTAAGGAGATAGGTATTAAGACAGGATAGTAGAGTATTTAAGGTCTTCCTATTCTAAGAGAAGTATATTATACTTATAATTATAAATATATAGTAACTAATATAATTATTCTTATTTAAGCTACTATATAAGGAATAGTATTAGTAGATATTTATAAGTAAGTCCTAGAGGAAATAAAACTAAGTAGGCGCGTGTTACTAGATAACAAGAGTCGCACGCTTTGCGTTAAGCTAATCTAATAATATATTAATTATAAATTAACTAAATAGTAGGAAGTTTACTAGCCTAGCAAGTTTAGTCCTGTAGTAACAAACTATAGACGTGCTCTAGCAAATACCCTGCTCTGCAAGAGTCTCTAGTACTCTTGCTAACGCCCTCTAGCAATCTTTCTACCTATAGTATCTTTAATAGGATAGTTGTGGAAATTTGGATCACTAAGGTTAGGAATGATTTGGGAGATAGATTATTAGATTGTATCTACTACGATCGGACTCATATATATAGAGCTTCAGCTACCCTTACTAGAAGGTGAATAATTAGTAAACCTTCCTTACTAGAGCTCCTGCTTTTTATTAGGCACTTAGTAGTAAGCTAGCAGTTAATTAGATAGTAGGTTATACAGGGGTATTAACTAGGATTAATTAGGATTAATTAGGATTAAGATACTCTATAATCTAGTTAATATCCCTCCTATAACACACCCCCTAAGTGTAGGTAGATCTTTTATTATTATAGTTACGCTTATAGTTAGTAGGTAGTATAGCTAATTAGAGCGTTATATATCTAAAGGGTTAAATTAGCTTACCCTTTAGATACTAACTAGCGCGCCTTCCTTATTTAGCCTGCGCTTACGCGCGTAGATATTATCTAGATAGAGCTCTATAACTCTATCTACCTAACTATAATCTTTTACTATAGCTTAAGTTATAAGATTATATAACCCTAAAGATCTAAACTATACTTATATCCCTACTAACCTATATCTTAGTTAAAGTTAAAACCTACTACTTACGCTTACTCTACCTACGCTGCCCTTATTACCTCCTACGTAGCTAAAGCTATAGTTACTAAAGCTACTACTACTAAAGAAGAGCGTGCTACTACTAAGCGTAAGGCTATTATAGAGTATATAGTAGCTAAGCGCGTAGCTACTACTACTATAGCTAAGATTGTAAAGCTAAGGCAAGGCGCTCCTGCTCTAGCTCCTGCTCCCCCCTAGACCCTGCCTAAGGCCCCTACTCCTACACCTACTCCCTTTCTAGCTCCTAAGGAGACCCTAAGATCCTCCTACTATAGAGAGCCTAGTATTTATTATACTAAAACTTGTCTAAATTATCTACGCTTAGCGCTCTTTAATAAGTCTAATAGTAAGTGCTATAACTTTTCTAGTAGGGGGACTTAGTGCTAGTAGTGCTTCTCTAGGTATAGCTATATCCTAATATATATAATCTATATAAGAATTTTTCCTTTATAATACTTTTAGTAAGATCTTATACTAATAAACTAATAGCCCTAAGCTTACCTAATGCTCTACGCTGTCCTTCCTAGTAAGGAAGTAGGTAAGTAAGAGCTAAGACCTTCTTAAGGATAAGAAGTAAAGGGTCTTAGTGCTCCTTAAGGAGAGCAAGGCTAAACAGCAGGAGCTAGTAAAAGCTACTGCTACTGCCGCTAAGCTTGCGCGCAAGGCTGCTTCTATAGCTAAGGGTGCCTAGAGCTCCTTATTAGAAGATAAGGACTCTAGCTCCTCTAAGGTTCCCCCTATAGATCCTAGGATAGGGTAACCTAGGTAGCCCCCTATAGACTCTAAGGCACGCTTTGTGCGCGTAATAGAGCTCCTTAGGGAAGCTACCTAGTTAATAATAAAGAGGTAGGCTATAGTTAGTTATTTTTATATTATATATTAATAGATCTTATATACTACCTTACTTTAATTAATACTATATAATATATACTCTACTATTATATAACTTTAGGTGCTCCCTAAACCTTATAAATTATTATATAGTTAGGTTTTTAGTAAGCCTATTAGCTAGCATATTACTAGTAGGTAAGTAGGTAATATAGAAAGATCCCTTTATATACTCTTACCTAAGCTATATGTTTTAAATATCTATATAGCGCAGCTTAGTAGTAATCCTTTTATTATTACCTACTACTAACCTAATAGTTTATTAATTATTATAATTAATTATCTAGGTAGTATCTAAAGTAAGGTGTATTTTAGTTAAAAAGCGTTTTAACGCTATTGCTTCTTTACTTACTTGCTTAAGCGCAAGGAGCTCTGCCTTAGTAGTTAAAGTAGTAATAGTTAATTATTAAGCTGCCTTCTAAATAATAGGTCCTCTAAAGAGCGTAATTAGGTATCTATGTAATAATTGCTAAGTATTAATATTATTAGCAAATAACGCATTACTATATATTATAAGCTTATTAGGATCCCTATTCCTATATTAGATTAATTAGTATTAAGTTTAGTATAGATAGATAATTACTTAATTAACTGTATTAAAGTGTTATTTAGATAGGTTAGTAAGGTATTAGGAGAGCTAGGAGGCTGCATAGGCAATATTAGGGCGCACTATAATTAAGGTGTAAAGGATTAATCTAACGCGCTCCTAATAGTCCTTAATCTCCTTTTTAGTGGCTTCTCTAGTGCTCTTTTTAATATCTTTACTTAATAGTAGTGTAGTAGGGAATTTTCCTATCTCTACTAGATTAAATTTCTTTGCAATCTTGTTAATATATTTATTATAAATAAGCGTTATTATCTATCTCTTTCTATCCTAGATTACTCTTACCCCTAGAAACCAGCTTATAGGTCCCTTCTCTTCTATAGTATATCTTTGCTTTAGAGCTTGGATAACTTTGTAAGCTTAGCTTACGTAGTTTTAGTAATAGAGCAATAGGATATTATCTATATAGAATATTAACAAGATACTACAATCTCTATTAAAGAATAGGCATAGCTCCTCTTTAGAAGTAATAAGCTTATTTTCTTAGAGTGTAGTTAAGAGCTTATTATACTATAATAATAGTAAGTCTTTTAATCTATATAGAGCTCGTTTAAGCTTAACGTACTTCCTAGGTATTTAATATCCTTTAGGTAGCTTATAGATAACTATAGGGTGTTAATCCCTTAAGGTGTTAAGGAAAGCTCTAACAACGTTATATTAATATATCTTAAGGTTAAACTTAGCTCTAATAGCTATTGTAGTCCTAAAGGTTTAAGCTGCTAGGGTAGCTGTGTAGGTTAAATAAATTAAGTTAGTAAGCTATAGATCTCCTCTTACTACTATCCTTGCTTTACACTTAATTAGGTAACTATCCTAATTAAGCTTGTGTGTAAACACCTATTTAAGTAGGAGTAGATACTTTCCTTTAGTTAGCCTATTAATCTCCTCCTAAGTACTAGCTTTTAGTAGAGTATTAATTTCTTGATATGCTGCGTCTCTAAATTACTATCCTATTTAGTAGTTATAGAGATCCTTCTATTATTTTAGCTCTTTTTATAGAGCGTCCTAGTGCGTATTCCTTTTAGGGTTTTTAGGAGATTTGCTCCCTATTACTACTGCGATTATAGCGTGGATTATAGCGTTTAGTTTAGGATATATTAAAAGATTATATAAGGGATTTCTAATTAGATCTATATCTAATAGATCTATTACTATATATATCCCTATACTTGTAGAGCCTCCTAGTAGTTTATTAGGGTCCTGTCCCTAAGCTTGCTTACTAACATGCGTTAGTAGCAGTCCTTTAACTTGCAGTTTTCTACTTTTTCTAGGAGCTCTAGGTGCCACTTATAAGGGATCTGCAGGAGATACAGAATCTAGTCCTAAAGCAGGTAGGTAGGAGCTCTGCTTACCACCCCTATAAGAGCTAGATAGGGTACCCTTACCTATCTCCGTGCTCTTATAGAGTAACCTACTAATAGCACTCTCCCCTCTAGGTCTTTCCTAGGAGCTACCTATTATAGCGTTAAAGTAAGTTAGATTACTACTATCTTAGGTAGTAAGACCCTAATCTATAACCTATATAGATCCTTTATCTCCTATACTAAAGTTTAGTTCTAGTATTAGTTTAGGAGTTTAGAGCCCTATTAGCTTAGGGGACTTTATATAGATTCTTTATGCTAAGCTAGCTATACTTAGTACCTACGCTAGAGGTGTCTGCTTAGGGGGTTGTGAATTACTAGGCTAGCTAGCCTAATTATCTACCTCCTCTAGCTCTACCCTACCCCCTAGCTCCTGCGCTAGGTTTAGTCCTCCTTGCTTACTAGACTCCTAATATTACTCTGCCGCAATATAAAGCTAATTAAAGATATTAAGCTCTTTATATACTTCTCCTGTATTATAGATCTTATCTTTACTAATAATATTAACTATCTTTTAAGCCTCTAACTATTAAAGCTACTCTAGATCTTTCTCTTTATAGAAAAGATCCTTATTAAAGGTAACGTTCCGCGTTATAATAATTTAATTAAGTAAGGGGATCTATATCCTATATATATTAGATGCTCTATATCCTACTAGATATCTAATATAACCCTAAGGGTTTACCTTAAAAACCCTCTTGTAACGCCTAGCTACTTAATCTTAGTTAAGGGGGTAAGCTTAACAGCTATAGGCGTATATTCCGCTCTAATTAGGGCGGAGATTAGTAGTTACCTCCCTTATCTACTCTAGTTGCTACCACCTAAAGTATCTAGTAAACTAATAATCTAGCACTTTATTAGGTAATATTATATTGTAAGCATAGGACAGGCTTATATTATAGAGCTAAGTCGCTGCTTTAATAATTTTAGGCTAGAGCTTTGTTAGTAGGTTAGTACTAATCCTTATTTTAATTAATTTTGTTATAATCTCCTGCCCTACTCTTTCTACTCCTCTATTAGGTTTATAGGTATATATAGGTAAGCTCTTAATTTTAATACTATTATTAGCTACCTAGATCTAAAAGCAAGATTTACTACGCTAGGGGAGCGTTATAATATTATTATCTTATATAATCTTAACTATACTAAGCTTATATTAGTTAAGTATTAAGCTCTTAAAATTTTTAAACACCTATATAATCTTATTAAGGTTTTTAGCTTGTAGTAGATAGGTATAAAGCTTTCCTAAGTAGTCGCACTTTAATACTAAGATCTATTGCTTGTAAGCTATACCTATTAGTATGTTAAATAGATCCTATAATACCTAGTAGTATAGACGTGGTAATCTTTCCCTTAGTTATCTTAATATAACCTGTTAGGCATATGTAATAGCGCAGTGCTTGTATTTGCTCCTAGGAGTTCCTTTAATTCTAACGTTTATTACTAACTTAACTAGAGCTTTAAGCGCCTTAGGTCCTAAATAGCCTAATTATTAGTGCTAAAGCTCCTTACTGTCGTGTCTTAGGTAAGTTATCTAGGATTACTAGGGTTATTTAGGCACTATGCTTTAGATTATTAGATAAGGAGTAGAGGGCTTGTATTCTAGGAAAGTTAAGTTAAACTTGCGTAGTAACTTAGCTAATACAACGCTCTTTTCTAATAATCTAAACTATAAGGTGGCATCTAGCCTAAGGAACTAAACTCCTGCTTTAAGTAATTAAGCTTCTAATATAATATTTATATAAAAACCTTCTACTAATACTATATTAGTAAGTACTAAATCTTCTGTTTTTAGACTTCTTAGTCTATTAAGAGTATTAGGGATTACTCTTGTCCCTCTGCCTAAGATTAGAAAAGCTTAAGTTCCTGCTTTAACTATCTTATATTTAACTAATCTAAATAAGCTTTCTTCTAGGTAGCTTATATTATTAACTAGGTGCACTGCACCCCTATTATTAAAGATAGTGCTCTTTAATAGAGCGTAAGCTTTAAAGTCTATAGTTAAATAGATCCTGTTTGTTTTCTCCGCTATTAATATAGGGTTAATTAGTGCCGCCTAGATACTGCCTAGATAGGTGATTGTGCTTGCCTTACTACTATAATCTTGATTAATAGGATAGGACTTGATTAGAGCTTTTCTTAACTCTTTGAATTTTAGATTCCTATTAATCTTTTTCTTAATCTCTAATTATTAAGTAGTAGTAAGCTTGTTACTTGTATTAGTCTAAGCTTTAATAATATTTTTGTATTTAGGAGGTTTCTATAGGTAAGATCTACTATATAGGCATAAAGACTCCTTCTTAGGTTAGTTAGAAGGTGGAGCTCCTATTATTGCAAACACTCCTAGACCCTTAGAGCTTAATCTTATGTTATTCTCTTAGAGCAGTAATAAATAGATCTTAGTAACCTGTAGGAGGTTATAAGTTAGCTCTCCTATTACTAACTTTTTAATAATCCTTTAAAACATGTTTTAACCCTAATCTAGTAAGATCCTAGTAGATAGAGCTTTAAGATAATCCTGTACTATAAGCTGTCCTTTAATATTAGGAACGTTATATACCTTAGCTTGCGCATATAGGATTATCTACTCCTTCTGCTAGTAATTAGCGTCTTAGCTACTTATTCTTACCTTAGCAAGATAAGCTTTGTACTGCAATCTCACTAGTGTTACAGCGCTTAAGTTAGTTAGCGCTAGGTTATTATAGAGTACTTAGATAAGTGCTTAGAGGGTTACTCTTCCTTAATTAATAAGCTCTATATAGGCTAGGGTAAGGATCCCTTAATCTACTATATTATTAACCTATGTAAAGAGGTTCTAGATTGCTAATAACTTTAATACCTAATCTAATAAGCAGGCTTAGTACTAAGCTATTTAGAGCTTGTACTGCTTACTTGTTATGTTAGATAGTGCGATATCTATTAGCATGTTAGGCTTAATAGGTTTATTCTTAAAGTGGTTTTTAGTATCTAGAGCCTTAGGGTCTACCTCTACCTAGATCCCTTTAGTTAGGGTATGGTATCTAAATTAAATATACTAGGTAGGCCAGTTAGTTAATCTAGTAAGTAGGATATCCCCCTTTAGGATTTAGTCGCTTATAGTAGAAGAGTAATAAGTAAGCTTTTGCTTAAGAAATAGTATAAAGAGTAAAGCTTACTAGCTTAGTATCTAAGTTAAATAATACGCTTAAATAGATAGGACAATCTTTAATAAGGTAAAGCGCGAACTAGGCTTATAACTATAGAAATTTAGATTACTAAGGTTAGGAATAATTTAGGAGATAGATTATTAGATTGTATCTACTACGATCAGACTTATATATATAGAGCTTTAGCTACCCTTACTAGAAGGTAAATAATTAGTAAACCTTCCTTACTAGAGCTCCTGCTTTTTATTAGGCACTTGGCAGTAAGCTAGCAGTTGATTAGATAGTGGGTTATACAGGGGTATTAACCAGGATTAATTGGGATTAATTAGGATTAAGATGCTCCGTGATCCAGTTGATATCCCTCCTGTAACAATAGTTGTATATCTACTTAGCTACTGCAATCCTTAAGGCTAGCCTACGCCTCTACTATTTCTTTAAATAACTACCTAACTTATTAAAGTGTTTAAATAACTACTTCTAATTTAGCATGCTTATTTAAATATTTGCAACCTTTATAGCTACCTATAGGGGTTAGTGTAGACTCCTAGCCTATATTACTACTAAAGATATCCTTATCTTTAGTACTATATATTATAGTAATATTTATCACTAGTTTAATAGAGCTAAGATAGCCCTAAGATAGCGTATTAAGGGCTAATAGTATAGATAAGAGTAGGCTAGATAGTTAATTTACAGGAGGGCTATATATCTAAGAAAACAAGCTAGGTATAGCTATAATATATATAATTAATAGAGAATATCTTAAATATTAATTTACTTATAGAGGCAAGACTATAATATATTATAGTAGATAGGATATATTAAGTTAAGTTATATACTATCTCCTTATATAACCTAAATCTAAGTATTACTAAAACCTGTCCTATTATTCCTTAGACGCTCTAGCGAGCTTTGCCCTGCGGCTAGCGTGATTAGTTAAGGAGTTTTTAGCGCAACGCTAATCCCTTTGGAGTTCCTAGGAGTTTTTAGCGTTGCACTAGCAGGGGTAAAAGCTCGTTAGAGCGTTCTGATGAATGAGATAAAACGCCAACTGCACTTCATCTGCGTTGTGTTCTACGACACGTTTATCATATGGACGGTTGACGGAGCAGTTCCAGTTTTTTCTATGTGATTCATCTACCATGACCTAGTGCCCACATTCATGTTCAATGGTTGCATGCTCAGATTGACCGACACCGACTGGCGATGCACGCCCAAAGCAAAACATGGCCGTCAAGATCCGCCAGGCTTACATGATGCTCCTGGTATTTTTGCCTCTAGAAATGAGTCTCATTGCTCTATATTTGGATCTTGACCGTCGGTTCAGTTCTCTATGGAGCTGAGTTACTCAAGGGAACAGTACTGCCAAACTTACAGTACTTGCGCCTGCTTTGGACAAGAACACAGTCCTGGACAATTGTGTTTGTACCTAAGACATTCTTACCACACCACATCGCAGTTAAGCAAGAGAAGCTAGAAGTGATCTATGCAGCGCTTGCAATCAAAGCAGCCACCCCCATCCCCTGACTAGTTTGGCATGTCCGCCTGATCACCGCAAGCTAGATTCAATCTGTAGCTGAATCTTAAGATTTCATTGGCTCAGATCAGCTACTATGCGTTTGCTTGGGGTCCCATACACACCGCGAGACCTCATTGAATGTACAGCCCGCGCCGACAACACACCTCTCAGACCACTTATTTCACTTGCTACAGTAGAGTAGTGCACTTCATTGGACGCAAAATGGACACACGCGCCGAAAGTAATACTTCGGGGAGGAGGAGCGAAAGTCCGCTCTTCCACACGCCTCCGCCCTGGGATACACTTGTTGACTTGACACACAGTGTGGATTCCAACGTAATCTCACCTTCCGGCCCGCCGGTCTTGAGAAGTATTAAAGTATGCTCTTATCTTTGCATCAGTTCTGCCTTTACTAACAACTTGAAAGAGGTCGCATCTGAGAGGCACAACAAGCAACCAAAAGAAGACAAGACAGCCACAAAACAGTATTAAGAAGAGAAACAGTGAGAGTAGTAACTCCGAAGCGAGCACTATCAAGGCTTCTCTTACTTTGATGGAAGCGCCACCCGCTGAAGTGGCAACACAGGCGCGCGGTGATTTTCCCACAGATCATAGCCCGAAAGCCCACTCACCAGTACCCGTCACGCCAGGCAAAGGGCAAGTCCCACTCGTATCCTCAAGCTCAAATCTATACCGGATCTGCCCGTCGTTAAGACAGTTGACCGGTTACGAGTCAAGCGAAGATGAAGACGCGCACAACAACTTAGATCAGTCCGACAAGAATCACATTACGCCACTTCAGGTATACATACTTCAGTCGCGAAGCGCCCACAAGTCCAGCGAGTATACTGTGAACGATACTAGTAGCGGTGCTAAAGCTAGGCGTGGCTCGGGCAAGCAATCGCGTATGTATACATGATGCCATACTATAAGATATAGAGGCTAAATATTGACAGTGATAAATACCATGCCGAAAGCGCATGAAGGTGGCCAGGACCGGGCTTTTGAACGTACTAACAGCATGAATGAGAACAAAGTAGGGGCTCCTTGGCCAAAAGGTACACATAAATCCGTTGCGCCAAAGAACAGGAAGGCACCGAAGACCAAAGGCGGATTCGTTATGAGCGATGAAAGTGACACAGAAGACCTGCAAGCCAATGTCGAGGATAAGCGAGATTGTCACCCCCCAACCACCATATCCACTTCGCACACGGTAGATTTGCCGAAACCACGTCCCAGTGCGTCGACGGAAAAACGCTCTATGAACGGTAAACAACTCAATAAGAACCGTTTGAGCAAACTTCTCGGCCGACACAAGAGTCCTTTCGTTCAAAGGCCACCGAAAGCTGACTCATCATCCACGAGCAATGTAAAATCTTCATCGCCTCCAGCTTCAAAACCTAGGCCAACAACTCCTGGATCGCGATCCCATGGAGTGCAGAACGGTGTGGACCAACGTACGAAACCAAACGTAGGTACTACGATGTCTCCTCTAACTATAAAAGACAGCGTTTTTGGGACACTTCTGGCCTCATCAAAGGTTTGCGACAAAGTGGATGCTCGGAACCCTCTTCAATCTGTACTTCCGCTTACGCGAACTGGGAGCTCACTCCCCCCATCGCAAACAAAACAGCTCATGTCTAGAGGCGAGACCACCATGTCTCCAGTGCCATCAACCCTCCCATCTTCACCTGATATTACATTCTCGCAGCGCGCAGAGCAACCACTGCGTCATTCTCATGACCCCTCGTCTGTGGCTGGCAAAGATAAGTCTTCAATTTGGAGGTCAAGTCAAGAGCATGCCCTTGAAAATGGGAATCATGGCGACAAACCGGAACCAAAGTTGGGAAATCATAAGATAGCTTCGAAACCTCCTGTTCCTGGGCCACAATCTGGCCAAAAGCGCAAGGTTGAAGAAATGGTGCCTGACCTGGATGGGAGTTCCGCTGTTTCGAAGAAGAGGTCTGCTAGGCCCGCTACGTCTGTAGGTCGCCCTGATAATTCAGATCGCAGCAAGGAGGTTGCACAAGTATCGACACTAGTTCCAGACAATGATAGAACACCACCAGTTTCCCTCGTGATTGATGCACCTATCGCATCATCATGGACTCCAGCAGCGAATTCAGTATCCGTCCCAATCATTGAAGCCTCATTGCAACCCGATGTACAAAATGTGGACGCAATACCCGTGGCTACAGTCGCAAACAGTGCGAAAGATAAGCAAGTTTTTTCAGACCTATTGCCAGCTCCTCCAGAGGATTGCACTACCAGCAAATCCACGCCTCGAGTAGAACTTCACAACAATTTAGTTCCGAAAAGCGTATGCCCTGATATCATGATTGGCAAAAGTACGGATCAGCAACAAGGATTGTCCCCACAGCCTTTATACACGACTCCCAACATCGACACGAATTTTCAAGGTTATACTCAACACTCCGTGAGTGAGATTCAAGTTATCGAGCTCCCGCCGATGATCCCTTCCGCAAACGCTGAGCCATATTTTGAGTACTCTATATTTGAACGGAGATGGGCCGATGATCAGGATGAGTATGATGTGAAGGGGATAGGCGTCATATCACGTCCGTTCATTGATTTGAACGAGGCCAACAAGCAGGTCGAGCAGCTATTCCAGCGCATGCGCGAGGAGAGTACCTGGCATACTCAGGACACCTTGGCAGACTGGACCAGCAAGCGAGATGAGTACGGTTGCTTGATATGTAAGGCGAGCTTTGCACACTTCGATAATCCGTACCAAGAGCATTTTATCAAAATCTGGGTACAGCGTGATTACGTCTCCAAGCTCGCCAATCAAACTCCATGGGAACCAAAACGCAAATCTTTCATATCCAGTACCGTATTTGTCCTCCGACTTTTCAAGATCGTCACGCCCTCTGAAGGGTCGGAGTCGGAGGGAAGCGTTGAGCAACCCTGCTCTCCGATGCGAATTCATCAACCTCTCATCCGCTCGGAAGTTTACACCACGCTCCACACGGCCAATCGCGCAGCACGCGACCAACAGTTGGAGATCAGCCATGAGAAAAATGCGAAGAACCTGCTCACTCAAAAATGGCAGGAGCAAAACTTGAAAGATCTCGAAGAGAAGCTGCGCACTCTGAACTCCACAAAGGATGAGGAGGAAGCGTGTTGGAAGAGCAAGTTTAATGGCTACGGCATTGGTGGTGATCAGTACGAGCTTGTGGTAGAGAAGGCGGGGATATGTGGGCCTCGAAACCTTTGAACCCATCACCTATCAATTCCCGATCCAATCACGAAATGTGCTTGTAGATAAAGGCTGCGATCTCTTCTCTCTACTCCTTTTATTCTTCCCATCCCCATCGTGCTGACTTGGTCAAGCAAGCTTAATGACTACTGCAACTGAGCCTCTAGATCTTTCCTGACACTCTTAGTATTTTCCTTGGATCCTTCATGTACTTTCAATCTACCACAATTTACTTTGTTTGCTTATCTAATCGATGTTTTGTAACCATGAATTGGTCGTGTGACGACGTCGCCCGTGAAATCCGCAACTGTGCGGAGTTCCGCATCGCCGGGTCAGCACACACGCGCCAATAACTGCAATATAGGCAGCAACTAGTTGAAAGGATGTTTCTATTCCGCTCCTAGAAACCTTACGAGATTCCTTGCCAGGATATTAAAGCGGTCGGTATGCCTCCCATAGAAAAGCAAATTTCCTCTAACCTACCCATTTCTGAGAAACAGATCGAGGTTGATATCAGCTACTCTTATAGCCAACAACGATTGCTCATCTGATCCTTGAAATAGATCGTTTCTGCCCGTTTCCAACGATTTCGTCTTCCTCACGAGGAGAACAGGCAGTCGCATCTTCTTTTGCGCCAACTCCCCTGATCAATCAAGATCCGCATTTGCACTGACTTAGTCCCTAACAGCATTCACTGGCGCGATCAATGATGGAGAAGGAACTGTCTAGTAAGATGTCACTATCGCAATCAAACTATTTGCTAAAAACTACAAGTAGCCCTAGAACTGGATCTGACAGTCAGGAACGATTACGATACTTTTCTGAACGAAGAGTCCATGTTTGCTTTGCTACTCTCATCCACGGGCCGTGACCTTAAGCCAACGGTTCACATACCCTTTTCAAAGCAAAGATCCTCGTTCCAGACCAATCTTAACGCTCTGGAAGTCCATCTTGACCCGCGCGTCGCATCATACATCTTCCTGCGCCGTAACGATACGTTCATCGCGATTACATTTGTACCCTATCTTGCGCCAGAAACTCAACGACGTTTCTTGCTCGACAACCGACATGAATTTTTGCGTCAACTTGGGGAGAGGTATTTCGCGCAGTCGTTGATCTGCAAAGAAATTAGTGAGGTTGCGTACGCACGCACATGGGAGGAGCGAGAGGAGCACATCGACAACCAAGTTGTCCCTTGTGACACAACATGTGTGCAGGAAAAGCTTCAGGATACAGGTCCTGGGGTTCAAGATATAGGATACAGAAGAAGCAAGTGCCGCGCTTGCGATCGACGTATGAAGAATAAGATCTCGGCGGACGCTATGGAGGCCCTTGATACCCTGTCTACACCTCGTAGTTTTGTACAATTGGTACTACGCTTCATCCACATATATTGCATGATATTAACAAAATTCAGAAAGTAGAGGCCAAGACCGAGCATCTTGTGCTCATCTCAGCCTTCACCTATAGTTATGAGAATTGAAAATGTGGAAAAAGGTTGTTGTTGCCCATAAGGGGAGAGGATAAGACTATATACGCGTGATGACGCGTTAACGCTAGTCCCAAATCGGGTATAAACACCGGGATTTCACCATTGCTACCCAGCCTACATCGCCATTGCCACTCAGCCCACATCGCCATTTCCTTCAACATCACCGACATCACAGCGGAAGATGTCGCCAATCTGCTTCCCACATCCAACCCAAGCTTCACATTCTATCGCCATACAGTCTCTTCGCTCCTGTACTTCATCTTCCACTCACCCGACAGTTCACCTGTACGAGAACGTATGCAGCATACAATGGCAATTCCAGGCCTTGTTAATATGCATGCTGAAGATGCGGGTGTACACGTGGAAAAGAAAATTGAGATCCATGATCCGAGCGAGTTGGTTTTTAAAGAAGCCGATGAGAGGGTTGGAAGGTTTAGGAGTGTTTATCTGCGGAATAAATATGGGGGGACGGAGAGCGTGTACGATAGCTTGGAAAAGGATGCACAGTTCCTCAATGATGTGAGATAAACGTATCATCCTTTCTCTTCTATAGATTCTTTCAAATGTGTTTATTTTTAGCAGATCCTTGCCTACCTCATCACATTGCTTCACTGAGTCCTTGGTCACCAATAGCATCATTCAGCTTACTTGGAGAGATCCCCTTGTCAGACTCCGTGAGAGAGTTCTATTAAGGTAAAGGACGAAAATACAGACTGTTTCCTCAATCCTCTTCGCTCATCGTTGTTGTACTTGCTCCAGCGAATATGCCATTATCGTTATAAATAGTTTAACATTTCAAGGGGGCATTTTTTGTCGTAAGGCTTTCAATATTTTTTTCAGTCTACCGTTGGCATGGTCATACAGCTGATAGAAAACTAACGTAAATGTATATATTAAATTCTCAGACTTATTAATATCAACCCGGCACAGAGGAATGCTCATGATAACGAACGCAATCATTCTGAGATCTTGAGAAATTGGCAGATCTGTCACCAGCTGCGTTTTACGTGTGCTGAAGATTGTAATTTAGAATAGCTAAGTAAATCTTCAGCAGATACAGAGACTATGTAATGGTCTGACATACGAGGAATTGTGGCGGCGGTATTTACTATGTCTTATGATGCCTTGTCCAATATTCTACGCAGATATAATCAGTCTCAAGATAGAAGAACAACGTCCCCGATTTGTTTCAGAAGAATGGAGCTAAATTCTACATATGTTCCCAATGTACAAATATAAAACCTATACTTCCTTCCCAATTCTAAATTAGTCCTGTCTCGCATCATATAGCACCGTTCAAACCGCTCATGTACCTACGGCCCTGATATACCCTACCTCCAATGTGAAATCTCAATCTCCACATAGTAACAAATCGTGCAAGGCGAGATTGCAGTTCAAGCCCCTAGTAATTACTGTATAAATCATCATTGGAGCCCAGGGGATTCGTTGGCGATTTATGTTCGTATTCGGGTGTCAAAGAGGATGGTATCCCAGCCCTCTCTTTACCCTTACTGTCGTACATCTGCACTCGTTTGATTCTAGGGTGGGTAAACGTGCTTGAGTCCGTGTGTTCATAATCGTATCCAGCATGCATTGGAGCGACCTGAGTTGACCCTGTAGTTGTATTCGGTGCCGCAGACGAACTTTGAGAAGCGTTGTTTAACTGTGATTTTGATCAACAGTATGCTAGATCTTGGAGACTAGATTTGATCTGTCAGACCAGTAATACTTACCGGCTGCTCTCTGTAGCCTTCTGCGACGGCCCTTCTCTCGCCTTTGTCCGACTCGAGAGGAGTAGGAGATTCTGTAGGCCGTTTCGTTCCACTTGATCATTCCGGCGGTTCATACGTTCGGCTTGATCCTGCTATACATTCGCTCGTTCTACTTAGCGCTGCAGGCTACTCGTATGTTCCACCTTGTACCGCTGGCCAAGATGCAGTCCCCGGAAACACTTGAAGCCCATGCCAATACTGGCCTTTTTTTCCTAAAACAGGATTTCCAGGCATTGGCAATGTGTTATCATATGAATCAAGAAGTTCAACTGAAGGCATATTTGACTTGCGTTTATCTGAGCCCATCGTGCTGCTTGTTATATCTGTCCAATGTTAACACCAAACGCGTGGGAGCTTTCCGTTATAAATAGTTCTTACCTAAACCTTTTGAAGTATACAGATGATTACAGGGTTCTTGGTTGGGCTCGGCTTGAGAATTGTATCTGGTTATGAAGATTGATAAGATCGAGTATCGTGCTATTCTCTTTACCAGTTTCTTGTTCTTATATAAAGTCTTCACGGATGGCTTAGAAGTTTAAGGAAATTCGTGGAGAGACATGCTTTACAAGTTTCGAGGTGGTAGTGTGATTTATATGGGGAGCAAGACTCATACCACAGCGGCATGACAATACACAGAGGTCGGACACTCATCAGGTATGAGCTCGTGAGCAAGCATTTGACATGAGCCCACACAACAAAAGCTAGTCGCGTCGGGGAAAGCCAGATTGGATTTGAGCTTGCAGCATTTTCGTCTTGGATTTGCTAGATACGGTGAAAGGGAGGATTTTTTGTATTGACGAGGTGATCGCCGAATGTTCAGATCAGAGGACTTGTCCCTTCGCCGTTCTACTGTTCCGGAGTCTGGATAATCATCCTGGATACAGTCATTCTAGACACAGCCATACTGTATATAATTATACCAGGCACAGTGGACACTGGTGCCCAGGTACCCGAGACCAGATAACTTGTGAGACGAGATAGAGACCTTATTTCCGAAAACAGAGAAAATATGGGAGTCTGGCTGTGTGGCTCATTCTAACCTCTATCGATCAATTTCGTCAATATCCCAAGGCATATCGGAGACCCTGCAGTTTCTTGCAATGCCATTGCGGTACCAAATGATGGAGAAAGGCGGCGGGTAGAATTTTCCATTCGACCGAGAACACTGTATGCTGCACGCCACCCAATCATTTTGTTGATTCTCAACAAAGACATAAATGTTTGCATCATGGGATATAATCGCTACTGTCCCCTCTCCACCCTCTCCAAAAACTCCCTTTTACTCTGCCATTCCTAACCCTAACGTCCGCCTTACGCCCTCAACGATCAAACCATGCTCAACCCCATGTATCCTCTCTTCCAGCCCCTCCAGCCCCTCCCCCTCTCTCAACTCAACCTCCTCTGTTACAATTGCCTCCCCAGCATCCACCTCCGCAATAACCTCATGAATCATAACGCCCGTGCGTTTCAACCCCTCTTCCCTCCCCGCCTTCCACGCCCGCTCAATTGCACCTGCGCCCGCAAACTCGCCGGGCAGCGCAGGATGGAGATTAATGATCTTGATGCCCGCGGCAGCGATTGGGTTCAGAAAAGACGGCGTTACGATGTGCATCCAGCCTGCACAGACTATAAGATCGGGGTGAGGCTCTGAGGAGAGAATTATCTTCGCGAGGTCGGCGTCGTATTCGGAGCGTGCGAGTTCAATGTTGGATGGGTGCTGGTTTTTGTAGGGTACGAGGTTGTGGTAGGTTGTTGGTATTGAGGCTTTGGCGGCACGTTCGAGACCGTAGGCTGCTTTACGACTGGGAGGGATGAATGTTAGTTGTGTACACATAAGAGGCGGCTCCTTTTCGTAAAAATGTGGGAGGCTGTTGTTTGCGCGACGTACTTTGATATTACATGGGTTATGCGCGTATTGGGCAATGCGCCGGATGCACATGCGTCTATCAAGGCTTGGAGATTCGAACCATTACCTGAGATCAGGACGGTAAGATTGTATTTCCGGTCTGTCATTGTGTGTGGTTGCTGGAACGCGGAATGTTCTTAGCCAGGTTGCGGCGTGATGTTGGGGTTCCCAAATTTTGGGGCGTGGGGTAGTTGTTAACCCCGCAATGACGGACTTAAGGCTCAATCATGGTGTGTGGTGTATGGGCCATTTCTTTCATAGAGATAACATTCAACAGTCGAAGTAGTTGACCTCGCCAATTTCAGTGACTCGCAAGCCACTTTCTAAAGGCCGTAGACTTTGTCCGCAAAGATTGTTTAACTTCGCAGATAGAATAGGGCGATTGAACTGCGACTGGGTGTTTCAAGCTCGCGCCCGCTTAGAACTAACAGACGCGACATCCATGTCCTCCCACTCGTCCTCCTCATCTTCAACTACTGCTCTCCGCCGCTTGCCCTTGCTTCTCGCCCCATTTGATGATGAACCTTCCTCTGCCATCCATTCTAGCCTCTTCTCGATACCCTCCAACCGCTCCTCGAACTCCTCCTGCTGACTGTCGACCGCCGATTCGATCTTGTCGACCTTCTCTGTCACCTCCATTTGATCTAACGCATCTGCATTCTGGCTATAGATGCGATGCTTAAGCGCTAGACGCCAAAAGTAGTATTTCCTATCATTCTCATTACTAGATTTGGCCTTGCGCGTGATACGTGCACGGTTGCGATGGTTCTGTGGGATGGTGGAGAGGAGGTGTAACTCGACCATCCTGTAGAACTGGCGGGAGACGATCTTGGTTTGGAGACGAAGCTCTTCGAGATCAGTGCCGTTGCCTAGAATCTGGTCACGTGGGATAGGAGCATCTTTCCGGAGTGCTTCTGGTGTCAGATTTGACGCAACCGATAGGGACTGGAAAGCAGGAAGTGTGCGGAGGTACGCGATATCGCTATAGTCGCGCATGGCATCGAATGCCTCGCTTGGATCCTCGACAGGAATCTCGTAGATGAAGGGCTTGGCGAGGAGATCTTGGAAGATAGTTTCGTACAGCCTGCTGCCTAAGGACTGGCCTTGGTATGGAGTTAGGACCAAGAACTGCGAAATACGCTCTCTTGATGGCGTCTCGAGATGATTGATCTTCTCGTTGAAGAGGAACGTGGTGGGATCCTGTGTGAGGCGAGGAGGTGTGTATTTTTTATCGCCATTTGCAGATTCTGGTGGTGGAGAGGGAAGTTGTTTGGTCGCGCGCATGATGTCGAAGGTGGGGAAAATCCAGGAGCGATACGAAGTCGAGAAGCCAGCAAGAGTGTATGGAGAATGGGCCGCGTCTTGTATGGGCGTGACTTCGTACAGGAGATATAAGGACCACCGATCGAATGTCTCTTCATCATCGAGACCTTCGGTTGTCGCGCCTTCGATGAACAAGAGCACAAGGATTTTCATGTTGGTCCATATTTGTCTCGCGGCATCATCGGCCATGGACGCCTTCCAGATCTCGTACTGTTTTCCGTGCAGGGTGAAGCTCTTCAGACACTCGCCAGGCGGCTTCCATTCTTTCGAGGTAGGTTCGGTCGCATCGTTAGTCGCCGCTGGCAGATGTTCGCGAAACAAGTCTGGTGAGAGGTCGACTTGGGTGAGTTCTGGCGAGATCTTCTTGAGATCTAATTGCGCATCAAATTGAATCTTCAGCTTCGGCTTGAGGTCGTTTGCACGAAAGTCGAGCTCGATTCGAGGGTTCTTATAGCCGGCGATGGTCTCTTGTTCGTCGATGACGGTGTATGTGCAGGTGGGATTGAAGGAATCGAGCACACGTTTAGGCTCACCATCGCCATCCACAGAGCGGTATAGATTGAGGAAGAAGCACTCGTTTGAGTTGGTCACCCCTACAAGTGGATTAGTACAAAGTGGTTTCCCCCGCCGCAACACACCAAGCGTCGCGATAGTGGTAGTAGCAGCATATGATAGGGTAGTACGTACACTCTTCCAAATCGAATTCCATGGTTAGAATACCCTTTGCAGGCAGAGTGTGGTGTATGGATCGACCTCTAGTATTGAAATTCACGGACGGCTTAGAGTAGCGCGCGGCGCGTTGCGAAAGGATACCTATTGTAGATCTGTCAGGTAGCGCGACGTCCGCACGCGTCTATCTAGGTGCTAAACTCCTGACGTTAGCTCAGCCCTACAACCCCTGCAACGAACAAGGCAGGCAAGACTTTGGGCTGGTCAAGGGAAAGTAACGGACTCCCGACAACGTTTCAACACCGCCTTTCCACCACCTCCACCTCCCATTCACTCGTTCCTGCCCCTTACTCACCAGGTAATTGAGGCATGGACTTTTCAGACTGAGGACACTGTACCCTTTCATTCGTTTTGCATACCAGGCGTACCTTTTTCTTCGGCAGTTGAAAGCCGCCATACGCCATACACACCAAACACCATGTGGGACGGACTTTTTATGCTGCTCGCCTTGAGCGCAATAATGGCTATTGCGTATGTCTTTCCTTTTCTCACACATCTTTTTGATATGGCCATGGGCTGACCGAGACAGCTCCTTTCTCGCCGGCATCCTCCCACTCTCCTTTAATCTCTCCTCGCGCCAGCTACGGATCATCACACTGCTCGGTACGGGGGTACTAGTGGGGACTTCGCTGATAGTCATCATACCAGAGGGCATTGAAACCATGTACAGTGCAGGAGCTGCAAGCCGTCTACACAGTGCCAGGAGCACACAACCTATTGTCCCATCTGTGTCGGAGCCGCACACAGGTAACAAGCCAGCGGCCAAGATTCCAACGTGGAAAAGGCAAGAGTCTGAGAATATAGATTCTATGATTGACAGAGCAATCAAAATAGCAGCCCGGGGCCAGCCCACGGACAAGGAATTGGTGGAGATTCAGCTGAAGAAGACGAAGGAGAGCAAGGAAAAGGAGAAGGGAAACGCCGAGGACGAACACCCACAAAAGGGCGGCGACGACGACTCTACAGAAGGTCACAAGGAGGGCCACACACGCGTGCATGCGCCAGAAGACGAAGAAATGAAGAATGGGCATGGTCTGGAGGGACATGACGACAGATCGGGCCCGCATGCATACATTGGAGTCGCATTGATTCTGGGCTACATGCTCATGTTCCTCGTCGATCACCTGCCAGAAACCATGTCTTCTACAAGACCAAAGTACCAGGCCATGCACATTTCGCTTTCCAACCTCGCTAGAGGCCCACACAACAGCTCGCATCTGAGTCTGAACGGGATGGCCACGGACAGCGCTGCGGTCACGCCACTACAGACGCCAGGCCTGCCTCCGTCGGCATCGAAGAAAACACCCGCTGCAACCATTGGCCTAATTGTGCACGCTTGCGCAGACGGCATCGCACTGGGCGCCTCTTCAACCGCCCCTTCCACCTCCTTATCCATGGTCATCTTCTTCGCAATCATGCTCCACAAGGCACCCGCAGCCTTTGGACTAACCTCCGTCCTCCTCAAACAAGGCCTCTCGAAACGAACAGCGCGCACGCATCTCGCCCTCTTCAGCCTGGCCGCCCCAGCCGGCGCTCTAGCCACATGGGCCATTGTACACATGTTCGGACGCAACAGGCTCGGCGGCGACGAAGGCCTCACCTGGACCACCGGCTGGGTACTCTGTTTCTCAGGAGGAACGTTTTTGTAAGTCACCACACCAATTGCCGTCTTGTCTTGTCCTGCCCTTGACTTCACACCCAAATCCACATCCACACTCACATCCTTATCCCCATCCACTAACCCACCCCACAGATACGTAGCCATGCACTCCATGTCCCAAGCAACCTCCTCCCACGCCCACGAAGACCCAACCGCAAACGGCTACATGGACGCCTACCCCGGCACCAACCGCCTATCCAAATCCGACATTGCCATTGTCATGCTCGGCATGCTTTTACCCCTCGTCACACAAATAGGACACGCCCATGCTCACTGAGCTTGACCTTCTCCATGGCGCGTTTGGCCTTGCTTGCATCAATGGCGTCCAAGGCGTATTGTTGGCTCCGGGGAAGGAGGGGGGGTTCTTTTTTTTTCTGTGTTGGGTCTCGCGCGCATGATGGATTCTTGATTTCCCAGGGCCCCTGGGGATAATTATCAACGGGGTCGTGTCCCGTTTGTGGACTTGCAATCGTGCGAGCTTGGGTTTCTTGCGAATGATGCCAACCAAAAAGGGGACTTTGTTTTCTCGCCAGTTCATCTAGGTGGGGATAATGAAGGATGGGTTCTCTCATTTTTTTTGTTCATTTTTTTTTTCTTGGGCAGGGATAGATTGATGACGTTTCTCGACCAGATGGTTAGTGGTACGGGAATTTTTATTTCAAGGTTGGCAATTGATGGGGTTGGGATAACTCGGTTCTTTGCCGTCTATGTGTCTGCCCAGTGACAACTTTGCTGCATCTCTTTTCGCTGGGCGAGTATGTGATGAACGGTCAGGTGGTTCGATGGTGGATATGTTGGGATATCAAGGGTTAAGCTGAAAGAATGGGGATAGCGATGGCTATGGCATCAACCTTGTGTTTGGACATGGCTGAGGAATACCAGTGCCGCAACAACTTCATCAGTGTAAAAGCCCTTGGACAGGTTGCGCATTAGCAGGGGACAGGCCATTCTCAGCTCAGCTCCAATTTATACATCAACAAAAACACACATCACATAACAAGTAGGGACAACAAGTGACGTTGCATGATCCAACGTGGATCAAGGCATGTTTGCTTTGATATTCTCTGCTCGACCTAGCTGAAGCAAGTTGTTCGTTAATCGTGAAACGGGACAGAAGCCCACCCTGAATTATACCAGATAAGATTCCGAATTCCACTTTTCCGAAGATACCCGCTAACTAAGACGAACTAAGATGTTGAGGCCGTGGGCTATATGACTCTATCATGGTAGACATGGTAGATGTCGATACAGCCGAGACTTCGATACACAAAACCACAGCGCATACAATGTCTGACGCGAATTGATTTGGGTTTGGAACGCGTCTAGGCAGCAGCAGCTACCTAAGCAGTGGTGGTAGCAGCCGGGGTCTCGGCCGGCTTGTCGGTGGACTCGGTGGCAGCAGCAGCCTCCTTGGGAGCAGCATCGCCCTCGGCAGCCTCGACGTGATCATCCTCCTTGCCGGGGGAGTCGATCGCGACCTTAACGGCGATCTCACGGCCCTCAATCTCCTTGCCGTTCATCTCGGCGCAAGCCTTTTGCTGGAGCTCTTCAGAACCGAGGGTGACGAAACCGAAGCCACGGCCCTTGCGGGGCTCACCGCGAGCTTGGAGCTTCTTGACCATGAAACGGGGGATAGGGCGGAGGGCGATCCTGGCCTGGGTGGGGGAGTAATCCTTGAAAATTTCGAGGAGCTGGGACTGGTTAGAACAGGCATGGCAAGATTACATCGGGGGAGTCCTACCCTATCCTCCTTCAGGTCATAAGGAAGGTTGGCGACCATGACCTTGGTCTTGGAGGCGACACCATCCTCGGGAGGACCACGCTGCTTGCGCTCACGGGGCTCACGGGGAGCGGCGTCCTTCTTGTCACCCTTCTTCGACGTAAGCGCTTCGTTCGTAGTTTCGGTTAGGGGAGCAACTTGGCCGGGTACATTTGTGGGGGTAGAGTCCGCAGGGGCCTCGTTGGAGAGCTCTACCTGCTCGGCACCATCGGCGCCTTCGGCCTGATGAAAGCAATTAGTATGCGCAGAATTGGGCGATGGCTAAGGAATGGCTTACAGCACGTCCTCCACGTCCAGCGCGGCCACCACGACCACGGCCACGACCGCGTCCACGGGTAGAGTTGCGACGACGGTGTTCGGCGTTGTTGCCCTCGGCACCGCTGCCAGCACCTTCGGCGTGAGCCTCAGGAGTACGGGCAAGCTGAATGGAGACCTTGCGGTCGAGAATGGCCTTGCCGTTGAGCTCTGCGATGGCACGCTCAGCCTCAGAGGGGGTCGAGAGCGCGACGAAGGCGTAGCCAACAGGGCGCGAAGTGCGGGGGTTGGTGGGGATGGTCGTGGACTCGCTGTGTAAATCGTGTTAGTTGGGGGGAGGCGGGAAGGTGATACGTCATGCAGGCCGGGCGAGGCCACCTCTGCCACTTACACCAGGTAGTCCTTGAAGAAATCCTTCAACTCCCCCTCGGTGGTCGCGTACGCGAGGTTTCCAATATAAAGTCGCCTGCCCTCGGCGGCAGAAGCACGGACAGCCTCGTCCTCGGCTGCGGTGGGCTGCTGGGCGCCAGTGCTCTCGGTGGTGGGAGCGGTGGTGTTGTCGAGGGAGGTGTTGGCCAGCTGGGCGGTGGCACTGTCGATGGGTGCGGACATGATGGTTGAAGTTTGGTGGGTTGAGGAACACGAGTAAAGTGCAAGGAAGGGTTGAGGAAACTTGGGAGTCCTGGTAGACCGGTGAAGGTGACCTGAAACAGTTGCTGTGGTTGAGGGGAAAACCGCCTGGGAGGTGGAACGGGTTGACGAGGGGGGTGAGAGTGGGAAGCTACGAGCCCGGAGAAGGTTGGGGGGAGAATTGGGGGGGTTTCTTGGGAGTGGTGATTGTCTCTGCTGGTTGACTTGATGGAGAGGAAAGGGAGCGGTTGTCGGTTGCTCGGACAGATATTTTGACCTGCACACCGCCTAGACTAGTCCGGAAATGGTAAACGAAGCGGCCCCGGTCAGGAATGCAGGCCCCACCCCGCCTAACGAGGCAGCAGCAGCCCTGTTGCAAAGGGGGAAGGGGGAAGGGGGAAGGGGGAAGGGGGAAGGGGCGATTGATTGTTTGATTTGTGTGAGTGAGTGGCGCCTTCCATTAGTAGTACTGTGTACTTTGCAAGTAATGCTGTCTTTGTCAGGTGACGAGCATTGTTTCATTACACCATATTGAAGTACCGTCACTGTGTTGTGTACCAGCACCAACACTGATAACATGGAAGCGAACATACAACGTCACAGTACGTACAGTACATGATGTACATGTCATGGTACATATAACGGTGTCCCCGCCTGCTGCTGAGAACACATGACTATGACTATTATTATTATTATCATCATCATCATCATCATCATCATCATCACAGCGTTGTGGGAGTTCAAGCAAATTGCCAAGTGAGGCATCATACAGCCCCTAGTATTGCAAGTACATGGTAGAGGACAAGCGAGAGCGCCACACCTCACACAACCCACCCACCGGCCGCTAAGAGCCTCAACCACCAGAGACCCGCTTGCCGTTGACGTGTCCGCTAGTGCACCGCTTTTCTTCTCTTCGGCGGTGACTGTCCGGGGGGCGGCTGCCAACTGCGCAAATTCAGTTCCCCGCCCCTCCTCCCCCCCCCTTTGAGTCGTCTCCGCTGACTGGCCCAGCCCTTCGCGTTTGTGCATGTTGAAAAAGATTGATTTGATCCATGGCGAGTATGCTGCAAGCACGGTCCGCCCTGGTGCTCTATGGTTCCGAAACGGGAAGTGCCCAAGATGTGGCTGAAGAAATGGGCAGGATCGCTGAACGTCTTCGCTTCCATACCGAAGTCGCAGCCCTGAATGCCATCACGCTTGTAGGTTTGGCTTGGTTCACCTGTTTGGCCCACACACGACCATGTCCTGGTTGTGTGATCGTGTGGTGTGGTGTGGTGTGGTGTGGTGTGGTGTGGTGTGGTAGTGTTCAGTGGTTGTGTGGTAGTTGACGCCGCGTAGAAGCAACTGTTGCACCATCCTGTCGTCCTCATCGCCATCTCCACGACGGGCCAGGGCGAGCTGCCTGCAAATAGCCAGGCGTTTTGGAAAGCGCTGCGAAGTGCTCGCCTGCGCCCTGGCTGTCTCGACCAGATCAAGTTCGCCTCGTTTGGTCTTGGTGACACATCCTACCCCAAATTCAACTGGGCGCATCGCAAACTGTACAACCGACTGACACAGCTGGGCGCTCATCCCATCTGTGACCGTGGCGAGTCGGACGAGCAGCATCCAGAAGGGTGAGTGACCTTCTCCCCTCACAGCCAACAGGTTTGCTATGTTGCTGTGTACGGCCCATGCCCCCCTTGATCTCTGCCTCATTGATCATGGTCCCTCCTCTTGGTAGCAAGTTCTGACTTTTCAAACTCAAAAAAAAGCATTGATGGTACCTTCCTTCCTTGGTCTTCCACTCTACGCCAACGCTTGCTGCAAGAATATCCTCTCCCAGACGGTGTCGAGCCAATACCAGACCATGTCCTGCTAGACCCGAAATGGACGCTCGACCTCGCAGATGCCTCTCCAGCCAAACCCACTCTCCCATCGCATCCTGCTCAAGCAGTTGGCGAGACTAATGCCGACGACGAATCTCCATCCTCGGAGCTTCTCACGATACCTGGGGGTATCACTGCGCGTGTGACATCCAATGAAAGAGTCACGCCGCAGAAGCACTGGCAAGATGTTCGTCACATCACATTCGACCTTTCAGGTACACATCCATACAGCCCTGGTGATGTCCTGACAGTCTATCCGAAGAATTTCCCTTCAGATGTATCTCTACTCTTGTCGACAATGGGTTGGACATCCATGGCTGACACCCCCTTGCGTTTTGTGCCGTCTTCATCCTTCACCTCACCTAACGCTACCCTACCAATACCTCATGTTACCAAAGACAGCACTGTCACGTTACGAGAGCTTCTCACAAGTCATCTCGACATCATCTCCATACCCCGCCGCTCCTTCTTTGCACAAATAGCACACTACACCTCCGACGACTTCCACCGAGACAGGTTGTTGGAGTTTACAAACCCAGAGTATATTGACGAGTTGTACGACTACACCACTCGACCTCGCCGTAGTATTCTCGAGGTACTTCAGGAATTCGAAAGTGTCAAGATCCCGTGGCAGCACGTGTGCAGCATCATCCCCACTTTGCGCGGACGTCAATTCAGCATTGCGAGTGCGCACGATCCAAAAGCCACTCTGCAAGACAAGACACGAATGGAGTTGTTGATAGCCATAGTAAAGTATAAGACCGTCATCAAAAGGATCAGGCAGGGCGTTGCGACTCGCTACATCGCCTCATTACAGTCTGGTCAAGACATCACCGCCACATTATCAAAAGGCGGACTTGGTGTGTCCCAAACAGAGATAGATAGACCGGTAGTCATGGTCGGTCCAGGCACAGGGGTAGCACCTATGCGCTCGTTGATCTACCAGCGAAGACTTTGGCGAGAGCAAGCGAAGCAACTCACAAACAAGTCTGAGCCGTCAACAGCTACAGGCACGCAAGCCGAGGACCTGCTCTTCTTCGGCTGCAGAAACGCAGACGCCGACTACTATTTCAAGCACGAGTGGGACGACCTGCGCGCTGCCGGCGTCCCTCTACAGGTTTTTGCCGCTTTCTCCCGGGACCAAGTATGTTCCTTCTCGCTTTCCATGTCCTGCATTTCCTCTCCTATCTTTGATGACGATGATGGCCTTGTTCGCTCCCATGTTTTACTAACACATACCCCCAGCGGCAGAAAATCTACGTCCAAGACCTCCTTCGCCAACAAAGCGCCCTCGTCTACAACGCACTCGCCACCCACAATGGTATCGTGTACATCTGCGGTGCCTCGGGCAAGATGCCCCAGGCTGTTCGCGAGGCACTCATCGAAGTATTCCAGAAACATGGGAAACTGGACAGAGACAGCGCGGAGAAGTATCTTGTTGCCTTGGAGAAGGGGGGGAGATATAGGCAGGAAACTTGGTGATTGTTCATCCCTCCCCCTGTTGTGGGTTCGGAATATATGGGCATCTACCAGGTGGAATATTTGTGTTGGACTCGGAGTCATCCATACGCTGGCGGAGGTAAATATCAAGATCATATGTGATGCATGTCATGGTACGCATGATATCTAATACAGAACCACTCAGAAGCAAACAGTACTCGCACTTTTACTTCAACAAGCTCGCCTCGCCCTCGTCCTCATCTCACTTGATCTCTGCCCACGGAGCCAACGCCTCATGAAGACGCTTCCACCGCCCACCCTGCCACTCACACACTCGCCCCCACTCCGGCAGCGTCTCCTTGAGCATCCCCAACCACCCACCCACCACCATATCCGCATACGACACCGTCCGCCCCTCCAAAAACGGTCCCTCGTCATCATACCGATACAGCGTCGCAAACTCCCCCATGTCCGCCTCAAACGCCTGCAAAATCTTCTCCCGCTCCTCCCCCCGCACCACCAAGTCCTCCCAGCTCCCGAGCCCAAACCGGCTCGCAAAATCAGACTTTGTGAGCTCCGCGGTCTCCGGGTTGAGCGGGAGGCCCGCAGACGCAATCTTGATGTGCCGAGTAAAGAGGGCGTCGACGTGGGCGTTGAAGACGCGGTGCACGCCTATACTTGCCGGTGGAAACAGGCGCAGGCCATGATCTGGGTACTGCGTGTCGAGGTAGACGGCAATGTCAAAGGAGTCGCCAATGTAGGTATCCGTAGCGCCGTCGTGGATCATGGGTAGTGTGTAGAAGTCGCTGCCATCTGGCATTTTGCGCACCGGCGCGACATTGTGTTGTTGACGGATTTTTTTCACGTCAGGGAGCTCGACCCATTCGGTTTTGTAGGCGAGCTGTTTGGCGTTGAGAGCGTATCTGGGAGTTGTTGGTTTAGTAAAAAATTCCAAAAAAAAGCGGCCTTGAGTGCGAGGTAGAGAACAGGGAATAACCTACCGTGTTTTCCACGGATTCGGGGCGTAAGTCCGCCTTGGGGGCCCCGATGCTATATCGAAGAAGCGAATGGGATTTTCCGGATTCGACATTCTGGACAATTATATCACAACTCTAGTCGAGGAATTGCGTAATTACACTGTAGGTAGTAGTAGTAGTACGGTAATAGTAAACTACACTCTAACCATCCAATATCCCTCGGACATCCGCAGTCTTTATGTACCCGTACTTTTCCAACCAAAGGATCAGGATTCCTAGGTACATCTACATTTACGTCTAACCAGCCCCGCCCTGCAAACCAGCTTGCATAGCTTGCACAGCCTGCACAGCCTCGCATCATGAATCCGCTACCATTACCGTACCGGTTATTACCACATTTGAGTCATCTCGCGTCGAAAACCATCTGGTTTAGACCATGCAGAGTCCCTCGTGCGTCGCTCATGGTGTATTGAGCGTCGGCAAGATGGGGAGATGGGGTCGTGCTGGACGACTCGGAGATGCTGGAGGTGAGTCATTGTGAGTGATGGGGGTGGACGGTGGGGCGTGCTGCCAAGACGCCAGGATGGAGGTGCCGATGAAGCTGCGAGGTGTGGTACCGGTATACCCACTGCTTGTGGATTTTGCAAAGTGGTGTTTAGAGTACGAAATGGAGAGCTTTTATGCACTGCGATTTCATCGGACTTGTCGTACCCTTCGCCTGTATATTCACATGGAAAGTTCACAGCAGATTATCAGACCATCATCTCAAAAAACTGAGTACGAATATACCGGTACCGTGCAGAGTCCATCTCGGAAATGGCCTCTGTCTTCAAGGCTTCGAGATCTAGGTGATGAACAACGTAGAACGGAACATTGGCTACCGTTTTCATCGCCTAGATGAAAGCCATACGGTAGAAGCCATGTGCCCATCTCCAACACCGACCGTTCAAATCGTCCAGGAAACTTGAATTTCGATGAACAGCATGTGCAGTATCTAAACACCTGGTCCATAAGCTTGGACCTACTTGATCTCAGGTACATGGGACGTGAAATCACAATATCTATCATAACCCTCGACACTCCATTTACTCCTCATAAAACCACACATTCTACCTCTTCCCTCACCAACTCTCCTCGTAAAGCAAAAACACAGCCCATCAGCACATCAACACGCTCAAATCGCCTTGTACCCATTCTTTCATTTCATAATTCATGACTATATCAACTCAAACACAGGAGACAGGAGACACCAGTTGAAACCACAATCACCACAAAACCCTAAAGAGGAAATGAATGTAAGTCCACCCCTATCCATCACCCCTTCACCACAAAAGAATAAAAACCAAAACCCCACTACCTCACCACCTCTTGTAAAAAAAAACTACAATCACCGTCGTCAAAGCCCTCACTTCTTCTGCCCCCCAGTGTTGGCATTCTTATCCCCTGCGCTCTGAGCGCGCGAGGCGAAGCTGCCAGACGATGTATCCTTCCCCCCCGTAGCCTGGGTGTGTGTATGTTAGTTGTGGTATTCTATTTAGTCCAAGGGAGAGAAGGGTTGGGTGATGGTATCACAGCTGAGGTATCACAGCTGAGGGGGGGGGGGTGTTACCTGGGTAGACTGGATCCTCGAGGCATCCGAGGAGGTCATTGGGGTGGATTTCCCGCCGTCCTTGGTGTTACCGGACATTTTTCTGTTTTGGGTTGTTTGTGCTAGGTTTGGTTTGGGTTTGGGTATTGGGATGAATTGGGATGAATTGAATCTGGAGATTGCAAAGCTTCGTGGTGAGGGACATCGTGGGGAGGATCGTGGTAGTTCTTAAGCAAGTCTATGGTCTATGATTGCGGGGTATGATGTGTAACGTTGTACGAATTAAACCGGTTTGTTGTTTGTCGGGGTATTGTGATGATGGTGGTGGGGAAGTATGGGCGAGTCGGGGGGCTTCTTTGCGTCAGGGGTCGGCCAGTGACTGTGAAATAGATTGCATGGCAAATAGCAAAGATGGCTGCGGGATGAAGACTCAGTGGAGGGTGGAGTCGACGATGTTGTAAATATTAGTACGAGGGTTGTTTGATAGCAAGAGTGGGGAATTGAAGAGGGTTTTGTATATCGATCGACCCCTGATTTCAGATAGGCTACCACAGGTAGCCTCACCCTGTCGTAGAGGCCGCATAAACTCACAGATTCTCAGTAAAGTTGCCACACACCCCATCGCTCAGCTACCTTTCCGTACCAACACTTCATCCTCTCCACGTATCCCCTCTACTCCTCCAAGCACCACCCCGTCTCCCTCCTCCTCTCCTCCCCCGTCCCCCTCGCGTAGCATACCCCTCACTCCACGGCCCTCTATCCACCCCAACCTCCACCATCCTATCCTCCTCATCAAAACTATACTTATACTTCACCTCCATCTTGATACCTCTCCCCTTTCTCGTCTCGTCCGGCACCCAATCCCGACTTGTTTCCGCATCGAGTTCCTTGAGGCGGAGACTGGAAATCTCGTCAGACACAGGGAGGTAGAAGAGTTGCGGTTTGGCTATTGTGGAAGCGAAGAGTTCATCTAGGGTTTTGAACGGCGCGGTGATGTCTGGACGGGTGGGGTCTGCAGATGGGAGGGTTGTGGGTGTAGGGAGCGAGGTAGACGGGCCGCCATGTACATGAATGCTGGCGCGGGGACCCCGGGGCGCGTTGGCCGGCGCATTAGAGCCTACTTCTTGGAAATTTGCGGTTGTTTCGCCGTCTTCGGATGTGCTGTAGACGACTTCGAAACGCTTTGCGGGTGCAGAGCGGCCGCTTGCTCGGGCTTCTTTGTCCGCGAGGATGGCGTCTTCTTCCTCTTTGATCCAGGCTTCTACGCGGTCGGAGGGGATGAAGTCAACCCAGAGTTCTTTCCTATTGCCCTCTGGTGGCCAGATGGAACCGTGGAGAGAGGCGCGGACACGGGATGCAGCGGTCGTGCTGGTGAAGAGGACAAGGGCGTGGGTTTTCATCGCGTCGAGGAAGAGTGATTTGATAATCGAAGAGTCCGGTGAGCTTGATGGTGGGGAGGCAAGTGAAATTAGGTGGGCGCGTAGCGGCTCAGGACGTAGAGGCCGCATAAAGTTACGAATGTAGAGGGCAGATGTTACTGGGTGGAGGGCAGGAATGGTGGGCCTGTCGTCTGTTATAGCCTCAATTGGCCGATCATCTGAGTTAGATTTGACTAGATCCTTGTATCGAGAGGTGTTCTCTTTCTTTTCGCGCTTAGTGTCCAGATGCGTGGTTGGGGACTCGGACTCTGCTGGCAGATCGTGGTTGGCGTCCGCGTGCTCATCTATTCCCGTCACAGCATCACTTTCTTCAGGCTGTCTCTGACTCATGACGACGTCGTCATCTTCCTTGAGATGGACCTCTGGCGCTGGATCCTGAATCGGCCGATGTTTCTTCGCCTTGATGTCTTGCAGAGGCTGATCTGGTGAACCACTTCTTCGCTTGCGTTTTCTCGAATCGGCCTCGAGCTCCTCTGTATTTAGTCTCGACGTCTGCGTTGACTGCTCTGGCAATGCAAGTGGCTCCGATCCCTCAACCGACGGCTGCTCGCTCTTGACCTTGTCTTCCAATACCGTATCTTTGACCTCTTCTGGCAAATCAGAGTCCTGCTGCGTCAGATGCAGCGCCTCGGCAGCCGGTCCAGGCGCATCAGGCAACTCATCAGGATCGGAGACTTCTTGTTTTTCCACTTTCGACTCTTCGTCGGCCGGTTCAGTGACTCGTGGTCCCACAACATCTTCAGGATCTGCAGGCGGCGCACTGAAGACTGCTGCAGGCTGGATGGTGCTCGCTTCTTCTGCATTTGTCGAGTCCTCGGCCGAGTGTTCCATTGCCTTGATCGTGTTCGGTGGTGGCTCATCACTATCAATGTGTGATACGTTCTCTGGTAGCCGGTCTGAGGTTGGCGGAAGTATTGTGGGTTCAGTCTCTCGCGACAAGTACTCTTTTGGTTCTGCCATCGCATTAGCCAATGTCCAGTGCACCACGGAAAGCATTGTACGCATACCTCCAGCATCAGAAAGTGCAGGCCCCGGGACTTGTGATTGAGTTGTCTGCGCATCTTGTCCTGCCTCTGGTTCGACCGGGCCGACAGGATCTAGCGGCGCATCTGCGACATTCTCGTTCGCTGTTGGCGCATCTGAAGCTTCTGCACCAGCGCCATCTGCTTCCTCCAACTTCTCTACGATCTGCGCTTTCCGCGTGAGTCCAGTGCTAGGAATGCCGCGGTCCTTGAGCAGCTGTCGAAGCTGCGCGACAGTCTGTTTGTTGTAGTCGGACATTTTATCGCTGTCTCGTCGCAAATGCGTCAATGCGGTTTGGTGAAATCAGAGGCCAGGATCGCATGAAATTTTGCGACAACGTAGAATGTTGGGCGAAGAAGCAGAAGATTAAGGGGGAAAGAGTGAGAGTCCTCGCGTTGGGGGAGTCAAGCAACAGGCCGGGGCTTTGGTCGAACTGCAAACGTCAGGCTTTGGCGAAGTTTACACGCGTCAGGAACTGCCACGCTAGTTCTCCCTCGGCATGAAAGCTCTCAAATGGCCCATGCGCTACGTGCGGAGATGGCTTCCGCGTGCCGATCAGGCGATCTTCGGATGCTGATTGGACTGTGATGTTACTGTGTGTTAAGTATCCGCCCATGTAGAGTATTTACGGCGAAGATGGCATCGATCTATGACCACCCGCAGTATCTATCTATCTGTTAGAACTTGTGCGATGCCCTGCCCTTCGTTTTTCATCACTGGGTAGGCGGAATGTTAGCATGCATCGTGAAAAGCATGGATGGTACCAGAGCAGTCACGGATGATGCAGTCACAAGTGTTCGGTGTTATAGTCATTTTCATCTCACATGCTATCAATACGTCCTATGGACATGGACAATCGCGTTCTTTTACGCATGTCCACAAATCTACCACTCCCCTACACTTCCAATCTCAAAAACTCTACTTAGCAGCCTCCATCACATTCCGTTCAATCCCACCCATCGCCTCCCTCACCCCCGGACAAAAATGCCGCCTCAATATCTCCCCCTCCCAGACGGTCCCCGCAAACGGATTGCTCCCCTCAATCTCCGTCTTCAGCGGATCAAACACACCATCTCCTCTCCTTTCCTCGGTATTGAACAGCGGCGCTACCTTTTTACCATGCGTCTTTGTGATTCGGTTGAGCAAACCCAACATGGCCGTGCAAGACTTCTCTGGTAAGTGCAGAGAGACAGTCATCAATTGTTTGAGAAATGCTGCGACACGCAGGGGCGGGACGGCACGGATGGAACTTGCAGGTAGGAGAACGGAGGAGAGAGAGCGGATGAGCAGGACGATGGTGGTTTGGACGTTGACCTTAGCCGTGTCCGCGTGCGAAGTTTCCGAGCCCGGATCAGCGAGATGTAAAGACTTGGACGAAAGCTCAATGTCTGGGTTCAGGGCAACAGGATGGAGTGTCCGATAAAGATGTGTGATGAAGTAACTGAGGTCAAGTTTGAGTGCTGAAGCCGTCTTTGCGCCGTCCTGGCCTTCGAGCAGCGCGAAGGCGGTGATGACGCAGAGGAGAGATTCGCGCGTGAGATTGCGCTCAGGGGCTTCGTTGTCATCGTCGGATTCATCTCCTGAAGCGTCTTCATCTTCTTCCACATTGGCGGCTGCGGAGAGTTCGGCAGTGGCGATGATGTCGCGCAGGGCCTCGAGAATGTCGCCGAAGAAGTCTTGGTTGATAAGGTGGGCGTAACGTGCTAGACCTTCGAGGACAGCACCCATGAGCTTCGGTTCACGAGCTTTGAGTATGCGAAAGTAGGCGACAAAGACCATTTTCAGCGTCTCAGCTTGCATCCTGTCGCGCTCCTCATGACTGACGGCTGCATCGGCCTCTTTGAACTCCTTTTCGATGGCCTTCTTCTCCTTCAGTTCTTTACGGAGTCGCTTAGTCCGAAACTCGCGCTTTTGTTTGCCCTTCTTGCCATGGACCTCGAGCTCTTGCTTCTTATCAACCGAATGATAGGATGCCTTTTGTGCAAACTCGGACAGCAAACGCAGATGCAAGAAAGTGTTGAGAACGCTCTCATCGAAGTGGTAGTTCCGGCTCTTCATCATCTTAGTCAGCATAGTGACTGCCTCCAGTGCTGCTACACCGTCCTCGTCCGTCGCAAACAACGTCTCCAACGCTTCCCGGCATTTCACAAAGTCTGCATCCACACGTCTCGTGCTCAGCTTCCCAATCAATATTTTTAGCAACTCTCCGCGAAAGTTGAAATGCGGTACAGCATTGAGCAAATTGCAGGCACAGGTCACAGCCACTGAAGCCAGTCCTGCAGCCTGCTCATTGTTTGACCCACTCGATTTCGCCAGCTTGGCCAAGTGCTTGACATATGCCTCATAACCTGACACGAGCTTCTGTTCGAATTGGCGCAGTTTTTTTACTTCCTTGGAGATCTTCTCCTGCATCTTTTCCTCGGAAAGCGGCCGTATCCTATAACCTGGAATCAAATCCTTATAGATGGCTACTTGGGTAGCTAGCGCCAGCTTCTTCACTGTGATATTCTCAGAATTGGCAATGGCCTCGAGTGTCTTCAAGGCATGGATGTGTTCTTCCGGGTCTTCGTTGACCAGGCTGGCAATTCGTGCCAATTCTTCTTTGGCCTCGAGGATCTGTTGTCGTGCGGGTATTTTGGGTTTTTGCTCCTCGACATCTTCCTCCCCAGACTGCGCCTCTTCCTCCTCGCCTTCACTTCCAGACCCAAGAAAGCTGTCCGACTCTTCTTCCTTCAAATCGTGCGCATTCGGCGGCGGCGCAACCCATCCCTCAGTGGTCCTGACGGGAAGCTTCTTCGTTTCCTTCTTCTTGTTCAGTTTGCGTGGTCTCGTTTCATAGTCCTGCTCGAGATCCCATTTCGCCGCATTCTTCAAAAACGTAGTCTTATGGTCCTCGGTCGCACTATTCGTTCGCGCAGCATCTTCAGGTGGAGATAGCCTTCTCCTCTTCGCAGCCGGGACGCGCGACATGTCGTCAAAAAAGTAATATGTGTGTGTTGGAAGAAGTAAAAGTCACAAGCATATGTGCAACAAAGTTTCGCGCTTGCAGTTGGGAAATTTTGGCGGAGGTCCGGCAGATAAAGTTATCTCTCCTCTCACCGCCCACGCCCCACTTATTTTTCTAGACCTTGTAACTTGCAGACTTGCGACTGCACTGTGCAGCAGCGCAATCTTCCATATCGCATTCGTTCGACACAGCACACTTCAAAATGAGACCCCTCACAGAACCTGAAACGAAAACTCTCTTCGAGAAACTCGCGACCTACTGCGGAAAAGGCATTGCAAACCTCATTGCCGACCCAGCTGGCGGCTCAGACCGAAATGTTTTCCGCATACAGGTAATTCCACTCCCATATTCACTTTCCCTCTTCCACCCTATGAACTATGAGCAACTCTCTTCCATATACTACTCTCCAATCGTTCTCAAGTCCAAATCTCTATCTATATCTAACCCACACAACTCCCCCAAACCTTCAACCCCCCAAAAAACCAACCCTACTAACCTCCACCACCCCAGGGCTCCCGCGTCTACTACGTCCGCGAATCTCTTGCCAACCTCGCCACCTCAGTCGCGCGCGACAACCTGCTCAGTCTCGGCATCTGCCTCGGCAAGTTCACCAAGACGGGGAAATTCCGGCTCCACATCACAGCGCTGAGCGTCGTCGCACCGCACGCGCGCTACAAGGTGTGGGTCAAGCAGAACGGCGAGATGCCTTTTCTGTACGGCGGAAACGTACTCAAGGCGCATGTGGGCCGCTGGAGTGAAGACTGTCCTGAACATCAGGGAGTTGTGGTTTTGAGCATGAATGATACGCCGTTGGTAAGTGCTGGGCATTCTATTCCGAGCATGCGTGGGACGTGAGAAACAGTTGGAGATTTTGGGGGCTAATGTGTGAATCATTGCAGGGCTTTGGTGTCAGCGCGAGGAGTACGGCAGAAGCGAGGAAGTTGGATCCGACGGGTGTTGTCACGTTCAGACAGGCAGATATCGGCGAGTATCTGAGAGAGGAAGACACGCTGTTTACGACTTGAGCAGTGATATGATATGGGTATGCATGGCGCAATGGATCACAAAACTGGGTGCAGAGCGAGCTAGTAGGATATGAGAGTACAACGACGCCAACTTCTTGCAAGGCGAACAAGAGTCTAAAAGTGGCCCTGAATCTCAAGACATTCAAGCGCTATTTCCAGTTCATCAACATAGCATAGCTGGCTGCGGTGCAGAGAGACAGATGAGCTAGGTTGCGCGGGTGGGAAAGCTGAACCCACTCGAAGTCTAATACAAAGCGCTCTTTCAATGATTCAAGGTTCAAGGCGTTTACTTTTTTTGTCAATTGGACATTATACTTGTACATCTTCTCAAGGCTCTTCTCTTTATCCGCTCAATACACAAAATGTACAAGATTCCACTGCTACGCAGGGGTCGATTGTGTAAACAAAGGGTATCAATCTCCTTCTACACATCCAGCCTATTCCATTTTCACACGCAGAGAATGAAATGCTTCATTGCTACAGTGTAAGCAGGCAAACAGCGAATGAAGACTGCTGTCACTGGAAAAGAGGAATTAATCTGGCAATTCATTCATCCCAGTTTCTCGAGCAACTTCCTTCTCCTCCTTTCGACCAGTTCTTGATTGACCTCGTCTAGCGTGGGTACCTTCCACCTGGCCCCATCCCCTTCGTCGCCTGGCAGCTCCATCCACTCCTTCTGGGTCTTACTCGGCTTGTCGCCCAAGTCATCTGGCAACGCCATGAACTCGTTCCAAGCCGCCTGTTCCTTCTCCTTTTCATACGCAAGCAACGTGCCATCCTCCTCATCGAGATTGTAGCCATAGTAACCCGCGTCCACCTTCTGCCGCAACTCACTCCTCTTCTCCCTCCCCTTGTCCATGTCATCCTCTGGCCGCGCCTGCCGCTCAAACAACTCCTTGACACCGGGTAATTCCTTTGCGCGGCCAAAATACCGATACCCCTTGCCACCCCCCGGTACCTCTCTGCCCTCCTCATCCAGCACCCTGCCGCCACGCATGTAATTCGGCCCACCCAAATTGCGTATCTGACTCTCCCACATGTGTTTTTCGCGCATCAGTTTGTTGATTTCGTCGTTGAGGTCGCGGATTTGGTAGTCGGACAGGGCTTCGTCTTGGATCTTGGTCACCTTGCGCGATATCTCCTTGAGCACTTGGCCGCGCCATTTCTCGCATACAGGAATCGACGTGACCTGTGTTATCATTTTCGGCCGTCGGGTTCGTGAGATGTCGATGATACCGGCTTCGGCGGCTTGCGCGGCGCGGAAGCGGAAGAGCATCGAGTGCGCTTTTTCAGAGTTGCGCGCCATGTTTGCGGTTGTGTGTTGGGGTTGATTAAGAGGATGTGGGTGAGGGTTTAGAGGGCGACTTGCGTGATGTGAGTTGTAGGTGATGCGCTGATGGTGTGGTGTTGTGGATGTGGATGCGCTCCTCTTCTGGGTCTTTGATTAAGGGTGTCGCGCCCTGCGAGTGTCTGATATGAACAAATAAAGAGCTGCCCGCAGTCGCAGAATGAAAGATTAGGATTCGAAAGGAAGGCGCGACTGGCGACAAATGGTGTTTGTTGGATGTTGCTTGGGTGGAAGTGATAACGCGTCGACTGTGAGCGAAAGTTTGGTGTTTCGAGCAGCTGCTAGCGGTAAAGCACGGCAGAAACCTTCCCATGAATCTTGGCAGATTCCAGGCTAAGATCCTACCTGGCTATTTCTGGCCTGTCTGGAGATGAGTTCGCATGATGCTTATGCTAAGTCTAGCCAATCAAACGTCACATTCTCTATAACGCTCATTTGCAATTTGGATGTTTGTATTCGACGTCTTTCTATCAGTCTGACCCCCAATCGTCAAGGCGAAGTTCTAACACATTACATATGTATAGCGAAACTCCTAGTAATATAAACAGGGAATGCCGAGCAGAAAAACAGACAAGAATTGATACTGTATGCGACAATGTTGTATGTTGGGAAGAACCCGCATCAAAGTTGCGCGAGACTCGAAAGATAGAATCGTCACCAGGCGGCCGTCTCAGTGTACCAGCACCAACCCCATTCAAGTTTGCTGCAGATTTCAGTCAAACGCTGTCTGGCCGTTGAACGCCATGTCCAAATTTGTTTGATGTCCCAGTGGGACTTTATCAGTGGCTTAAACCGTACCCAACCAGAGAGGAAATGCCCAAAGACCGCAAGATCGACAGTGATGTACAAAGGAAAAAGGGATCGGACCCCAGGAGATGAGTTTAACGCTAAAGAGAGAACATGATTAGTCAATTTGATAGACTATGAGGTGGGCGTCTTCAAGACGAACATGAAAATAGGGAAAGGAATGAGTGTAGGTTTGGGAGGAAGGTCATGCACCAGCTCCAAAGTTGGCCGATTCCATTTCAGTCTGATGACGAATACGATCGTTGCGCGCCTCAGCATGCGATTCGACGCGGGAAGATGTGCGAGAGGTTGACCGCGGTTCGTTGCGGGAGATGCTGCGAGGCTCGTTGCGAGATTCGGCTCGAGAGCTGATGCGTGAACTCATGGATCCTATGACAGACGGCCGTGGGTTCACAGTCTTGTGATTGTGCCGATTTTGAACCGAATCTTTGTGGAGGTGAGCAACGTCATGTTGTCCTTCTTTCGTCAGCTTGTGTAAACATGGCATGCCGAGTAATACTTACCGCCACAACATGCCCGAACATTGGGCATGCCATCAATCTCTCGCTCGTGCAGGTGCTCATGGATCTCACGACTGAGATCCAAATTGGAACCCGTGGGTTCTTCCGGTGTGATCGAATCTTGCACGCTGACCCGGCTGGCATAGGACACTCGCAACGTAGACCCCGGGCGAAGGAAGGTGGGTATTCTTTTACTGACCGAGTTCTGCAGAGCCTCCGTAGATGACATGCGATGAGGAGTCGCTGCAGACGCTCTAAGTGTTGGAGTTTCTGTGTAATGGGGGGAGACAGTCCGCCTGGTGTTATGTGAAGACACAGAAGCCCTCGAGCGACCTGTCATCCGCGACGTGCTTCGATAACCGCCATTGAACTCGTCTTGAATCTCATCAACCTCGGGTGATCCCGGTTGAAGTCCGTTCTGCTGCCGTTCTTGTTGCTCGGGTGTATCTGTAGTCTCATCGACACGTTTGCAAAGATATTCTAGCGCTTGAAACCATGTCGTGTGCCGCCTGGCCGTGGGAGCTGTGAATTTTATGGACCGGCCAGGAGTTGCGACAATTAGACTCATTTGATGAAGCCCAGGAGGCAGAGGGTTCGTGTCCTCGACTTCCTGCACAGACACAACAGCCACACTCTTGGCCTTCAATTCCGTTTTGCCAGCGCTTTGTGGATCTTGATCGCTCCAGTAAAGAGTTCTTGTGTAAGGGTGTAGCCAAAAGAACCGTCGATGACGGTTTTCAGACATACCACCACGACCCGTTCTGCGTGTGTACTTCCAAAGATACTCGCCAATCATCGTTTGGGTGATGCCCTGTATCTGATCAGGATCAGTTGCACCAGCTGAAGTTCCAGTCTGCACGAAGGTCGGACCACCAGGAATATTGAAACGCTGGTCAAGCTCGGACGTGAACGACGACAGCGACGATCGGCGGCTGAGTGGAGAGGACGCTCCGCTTCGGGCATCACCGCGCTGAGAGAGACGATGTGCTCGTGGGGTCGTGCCATTGGTTCTAGGCGACGGTGCAAGACTATTGGACTTAACAGAAGGTGTTTGCGGACGTCTCTTGTAAGCCGACGCAGGCATGGCAGGTGGACCCATCGATCCTGGTGTAGGAGGAGATAGCTTCTGAGCGGCTGCAGCAATGACTTCTTTGTGATCCGACGGAAGAGGAGGTGGAGAGGCGGCCCGTGAACGAACACTTCCAGCACTGCCAGGTCGTCTCGAAGTCCGGCCTGGTTCGTTTGAGTTTCTCCTAATTGGTGAACTTGGGGGTGACAACGACTTCTCAACAGCAGCTGAAGCAATCGCACTGCTCCATCTAGGGTTCCGGGCCAACAATAACTTGTCTATCTGCTCTGCCGACACCATAGTCTGTGTACCCCCATCGGACATGAGCTTTCTAGGAACCTTGGGGAATGCGTTCAGGTCGATTGGTGTGAGTGGCTGACGAGGTTCTCGATCCCTAGGCGATGGTGTAGCTGGCTCGGCCGATGATTTACTCTCTGTCCCATGTGTTTGGACAGATTTCAAGGTGCCGAGGGACAGTGGAGTTGCTCGATGTGCAGTACCAGGCCTCGAAGGTAGTAGTACTGGTTCCACTACCTGACTTATGACAGGAGACATCGTCAAAGTGGGCGTCTGGATGTGATGCGATGTAGATGGTCGACTTGTCGGAGTAGGGAGGAACGCTGGGAGTGTCGGAGATTCTGGCTGGGTGTCTTGTACAGTCCGAACATTAGAAAATTGCTGTCGAGGTCGCTCTGGAGCGACTGATGCAACAGGTTCAGTAACCTGCACGCTGATACCAGACAGCTCCGGCAATGTGCGCTGCACCGGCTGGCGAGGTTCGGTCTCCTGCCAAAATGTTGTCGAAATTTGTGCCGGAGGCGCTCGTGGAGGCTCGATTGGTTGCGTGGCTTGGGATGATAACATTGAGAATTTCGGTGGCGCTGGTCGAGTTGGCTCCCTAGGCTTTGAGTCCTGATAGTAAATCGTAGACAGCGCCGGTGGTGACGGCTTTGGTGCTTCCATAGGCTCTGTCGACCAGGATGACAGAGAGGAAAACTGTAAGCGCGGAAGTTGTGGTACAACAGGCTCCGTAGCTTGAGAGGTCATCTTGGAGATCTGCGAAATGACCCGAGTTGGTACGGCTGGCTCCGTGGCCTGAGAGGACATCGTGGACAACCGTGAAACCGCAGGCTTGACTACAAGTGGCTCAGTTGCTTGTGAAGATGCTACTGTGCTTATAGACAAAGGTACACGAGCAATATTCTTGGGCTCGGTGGCATGAACCGACAATGTAGACAACTGCAGGGGAATTCGCGGTGTGTTGAGCGAGTGGGCAGGCTCACTGGAATCTGGAATAGACTCATCCTCGAGTGTCCTTGTCGTCTCTGTGGTTGGGCTGGGCTCAACAGCAGATGATAGCAACGCAGCAGGAACTGCCGTTCTAATGGCTATACCCTCTTTAGGTTCAGTGGCTTGGTGCGTGATGGTTGACACATCCAAGGCGGAAGGTAAAGACTTCTGCACAGTTGGCACGATAGGCTCGGTATCGTGCGTGGAGAAAGGAGATAACCCTAGAGATGGGCTTGCCATGTGGCGTGGTTCAGTTCCATGAGCTGATACCGCTGAGAGATCCAACACGTGGGCAGTCGGAGTAAGAGGCACTGTGTCTTGGCTAGACAGTGTCGAGAAATTCGACTTGGGTGGCACGGCGAGTTGCGGTGCTGTATCTTGGCTGTACAACGTTGAAAAGTCTGATTTGGGTGCCACAGCAAGTTGTGGCGCTGTATCATGGGTAGACAATGACGAGAGGCTGAGAGGGGGCACAGGCGCCGGTTGTGGTGTCGTTGCATGTCCGGTGACGCTTGAAAGTTGAAACACTGGCACAGCAACACTCTTGGGAACTGTATCCTGAGCAGCGAGGGAGGAGAATCCCAGTCTTGACGGCATCGGAGTTCGGGGTGAAGTCTCATGAGCAGAGCAAGACGACACTTGCAGTTTTGGGGGCAGCGGGGCCTGCGGTTCTACTTGGTGGCTCACGACAGAAGATATGACCATGTGAGTTGGAATGCTGGCCTCGGTCATTGTGCCCGAGTCCACCATCATCGGCCTAGGTGGATGGAAAACAAGGGGCGATTTCTCGTAGATCGCCTTCCCAAGTGCGTCAGGCGAGGATTCGCGAGATGGGAGCACACTCGATCGGCTCGGTGTGCCTTCAATATAGCTGCCCTCATCATCATCCCCACTAAGATCTTCGAGTTCGGCAAAAAGACTCTTGCCTTGGGCAGGAGTGCTCCGATTACTATTGCTTATGCTGGCCGGGGAATCCCTTGCAACAGACGGAGTCCGAGTGAACAGATCCAATGCCCCTCTCGGCGTTGAGGCTCGTGAGCTGCCTGGTCTGCTCCTGAGTCTAAGGCGCGAATGTTGATGATTGAGTGGTGTTCGAAGCTCCGTGTTCTCGTACTCATCACCCGAGTTGGAGGCTGTACTTTCGTACGAGTCGTGATGGCTGTGTCTGGCTGGGAAGGATCGGTTGCTGCGTGGTACCGACCGCGCACCGGCCTCAGTCTCGGTCAAGTCGTCACTACTGTCGCCATCAAGAGTCTCGGCTCCCGTCTGGAAAGCATCTGTCTCTGTGGTTGTGCCATCACGTTCGTTGGCAGTCTCAAAGGCAGCATCCGAGGTGTCATTCGCAGTCTCAAACCCTTCGTTTGCACTTGTTTCGGTAGCTGAGCTGAAGCCACTTGAGACTGCCCGAGGTGTAGGATTGAAAGACTTGGGTTGACGACTGGGCGTGCTGACTTCATCGTCCTGCTCTTCCCATTCATCTTCATCGATGACGACTTCCTGAGTACCTCGAAGTGCCCCAAGACGGTCGGGACGAGGAGGTTTCTTAAAGGCAATGCTCTCATTCTTCCTGCGCCGACCTGCACTAGTCGGTACATTCAGAGCGCGATCCTTCTCAAGCTCGTCTCGAGCGTCTTGGAGCATACGCTTTAGTTCGACCTTCTCGGTTTTCTCGCGGTGAATATTGTTCTTGAGCTGCTGAATCATACGATGAGCATGTTGAAGCGAGTGTTTGAGAGTCTCCGATTCAAGCATTCCATGTCGCGGGGTAGCTTTGCTGGGCGACACTGGAGGGGTGTGCTCTGGAGTATGAGTGATGCCTTCTTCTCCGCCATCATCTGCTGAGGTATCTTCAACTTTCACATGGTCTTCGCCCTTCATGCGGTATGCCACAGCCCGGGCTAGATCCTGATTTTGGGCTGTGAGCTCTTCGACCTTGCGCTGCATAGCACCTCGCTCCACTTCTCCCATGGCGACGTTCCTACGGAGACTGGACAGCTCGGTCTCATGCTGTCTGATCTTGTTGACATGGTCGTCGGCCAGCTTGGTGTGCATCTGCTTGAGCTCCTCCAATTCGCGTTCAAGCGTTGAGTTTTCAGATCGTGCCAGATTCAACGCGTGGTTCAATCGATGTTCCCTGTCCGCTGCTGATTTGGCTTGTGCCTCTACTTCGCGAACCTGCGTCTCCAAATTCCAGTTGACATCTTTGAGGCGCGATTCGCTCTCGTCCAAGGTGCGTAACCGTTGAGAGAGGCCCTCGACTTCAATTTCCAGCTGCGATCTGTCTAGGTCTATGGCTTTGAGCGTTTCCTCTTTCTCGAGAAGAACAGCCTGTAGCTCCTTCAGCTGAGACAACAGGGACGTGGATATTTCAGTAGCAAGAGCGATGTCGTTGATGCGGCTAGGTTGTTGATTACGCTGCTTCCGGGAGGGGACGCTGACTTTAGTGGGCGAGTTTTGGGCTTCACTGGAGTAGACTGAACCGCCACCGGTGATGTCGGTCTCACCACTTGGGACGCGGGACCTTGGGAGGAAAGCGCGAGCCGTTTCTCTTCCCACTTCATTGAATTCCTTCTCGAGCTCCGCTAGCCTCTGGCGCAGCTCTGGCCCAATGTCATCCTCCTGTTCCTGCTGCTCCACCTCTTCTAATCTGCTCTCGAGCTCTGTTCGCTGTTGCAAAAGCGCATTGCCTAGGTGTGATGTCTCTTGCAGCCTACGTGTTGTCTCGGCCAAATGTGCTTCCAGGGCTCGTTTCGCTTGCATAGGGGAGCCGTTGAGGTACAGGGAGAACTGCGAATTATCAAAAGCGGAGTATCGCTGCCTTTGGCCATCCTGCGCTCTGTTGGTGAAGGGATCGTTGCCATGGTGGCCTTCCACCGCCAGCGCGCCCGGCTGGAGGTGCGCTGACGCCATGATTGTGAGTCCGGTCTATGGCTAGCGTTCCATATCCCAAGTATAAAAGAGTCACTTCCTGGAGGGGATGAGGCGCGTGCGTGTATTAGGTGGTAGAAGGGCTGGTGCACGGGTGGGGCGGGGGGGGGGTTCCAAACGACAAGTATGGAGCGCGCCAACGGGGGCGTGGAGGTGTCGAGCGTATGTATGAGAAATAAGGAAGGAGAGCGATTTTACGTTTCACCCGGGCCACTTGGGAACCGAATGGACGACAAAAGAGAAAGGAAGTGGAAAAGACTCTGGCCGAGGGCGAGGCGCGAGAAGGTGCTGGGAACACGGGCAGCGGCTGCTGGCACTTGTGTCGCGTTTCTGTCCCACACGAGCCGTCTGACGAAGGCGAGGGCAAGGGCAAGGGCAAGGGCAAAGGCAAAGGACAAGGACGAGGACAAGGACGGAGGCGCACCGCCGAGCAGCGCCTACGGAGAAGAAGTGGGAAAGGGAAGGAAAGGAAAGGCCGAACGGGCAGGACTGGGTGAGGAGTTGATGACAACAGCGCGGGCGATGGTGTTCATCTACCTCAAGTACGGACTGGGAGCGAAATGACCAGTCCGTGCACTGCGCTTCTTCTTTTCAAGCCAAAGGCAGCCCTGGAGAGAGCGCTCCTGGCAAACATCAACACAGACACAGAAGTAGACCGACAATTGGCTGGCAGTGGACACTCTCATGCACGCAGACGCAAGCTTCCTCGTCGACTAAGCCTTAAGGCAAGGTACTCTTCTGCCTGTTAGCAGGAGGGCGACCGAGTGAAGCAACGTGCGCATGAGAGCCCCTCCTTCTGCTAGACCGCAGAAGGCTGTTTGTGTACGCGATTGGACCACTATTTGCGAAAACACACACAACACACACAACAACAAAACAAACGTGGCATGCATGAATTCCACTCTAGCGCAGTACACGACCAACTGGAACAGGGGCGACAAACACGGGGCCAGCCGCCAGAAGGACACGAGTACTGTGTACCTACATAGTACCACAGACCGCAGGTATAGAGTACGGCAGAAGCCGACGGCGCACGAGGCTCAAGCGCACAACTCTTACTCCCCCTACACGACTGCTTTTTCATCTTGTCTTGTCGAATCTGCTACGAGGCGCCCAGGAAGCGTGAGGTGACCTCTCTTGGGCTCGCTCTGGTCATTGGCGTCATGACGAACAATCCCTGGTACCTAACACATACGGTCGTCTCCTTCCCCCTTCCTACTAGGCTCAGGTCGTGTCAAACTGCATCGTACTCTAGAGGGTGGGGAGTGAACAGTACGGTAGGGAGTATTGTGCGGTGCAGGCAGTAAAACGGCCGCCGATCGCTCGGATCGGTTCACTGCTTCGTAATACAGGAGGCCAATTAGACGTCAGCTCGAATCGATCCATCATTCATCAAAGGTCAACGGTGTTCGGCGAGTGGCTGTTTGCGCCACTTCTCCGTCATTCCGGCGGGACAGTCTGCTTGCTCAGCCACGACTTGGCCCCGACTTTCCACGCCCAAGTTCCGGCTTTCAATACCACTTGCTGCACAGTCTCCTTCTCCACACCTTGCCCATCACAAATCACACATCATGGAAGCGCCGGTAGTCAAATTCAAAAAAAGGAACGCCAAAGCTGCGCCTCGAAAGATTGCGCCACCGCCGCCACAATCAGACTCGGACGCTTCCTCTGGATCAGACGCAGAGGGCGAGGACGGTCGCGTGGTGAAGCGCAGAAAGACAAATGGGAATGCCTTGAAAGCCTCCACGGTAGATCAAAGGGCAAACACGGCAGTAGAAGGCACGACAACATACGAAGCCAACAGTTCTGCGGTCATACAAGCAAGCGATGACGCCACGCGCCAGTCGAATTGGTACGACGAGAATGCAGACGAAGCCCTCAGCTCGAAAAATCTCCTCGGAAGCTCACGGCTCAGCGCAAAACCGCAAACGTTCATCCAGAAGAATCCTGATGCGCCGAATCGCAAAGTGGGCCCCCAAAAGTCCTCGACCAACGTGCGGACCATCACAGTCACAGACTACACACCCGATGTGTGCAAGGACTACAAACAGACGGGATTTTGTGGTTTCGGCGATAACTGCAAGTTCCTGCATGCGCGTGAGGACTACGCTGCAGGCTGGAAGCTAGATAAAGAGTGGGAGATGTCGACCAAGGGCAAGAAGCCTGGGGGCACCGTCGTCGCCTCAGCGAACAGGGACGAGAAGGAAAAGGACGATGATGGTGTCGACTATGCACTGTTGGAGAAGATACCATTTGTTTGCATCCTATGCAAACAATCGTACAAAAGCCCGATCATCACCAAGTGTGGGCATTATTTCTGTGAGGCCTGCGCATTGAAGAGATATCGAAAGGATCCGACATGTGCGGCGTGCAATGCAAAGACGTATGGGGTGTTTAATGGCGCGAAGAATCTTCAAAAGCTGCTGGACAAGAAGCGAAAGTATGAAGATAAGAAGCAAGCGGAGAAGGAAGCCGCAGAGAAGGAGGAGGAAGACGGTGATTGATGACTGTCCAGGGAACAAATCATCCTACCACGTAATACAAGGCCGATTCGAGCTCAAAAGGAGACTCGGGCCACTCATCGTGAAGACGTGAGTCTGACAAAGAGATCTATATCGATCCTTCATTTCGCCAGTCACGCGACATTATGGGAGAATTCTCGGGCATTTTCATGTGACGCTGATGGAACCTGGCTCCACTGTTCGGCTAAGCCAGCACCAAAGGAAAGAAGGAAAGAAGGAAAGTGGACAAGATAGACAGGAATTCACATACACTCAGCATGGATAGGCAAATACATGAACTATGAGCATCAAGCCTACAGTCAGTGCTTCTCCATGCCTTTGCATATTCTGGCCGTGAACGAGTCCATGCAAACGAGACCCCCACTCCTATCAGTAATACCACCCCCACTCCACCCCGCAACCCCCACGGAATGAATAGCACATGCATCGGTAACTGCAAGCAGTTGACATGCAAACACGAACCACGAACCACGGGCGATGCGTGAGCTCAGCATTGCAGAGACGTAGATCCTTGCAGGTCGGTTAGCTAGCTAGCTGGGAGAAACAAACAATGGAGCCGGGACGCGTGTTGGGTGCAGTAGAATGGAGGTTTGGTGGTGTGGTGGGTGGAGTCGCTCGAGTTTCTACTACTACTGTGTGTACGCTGCTAGTACAAGAGATAGAACATGTACATGTGTACTATACTCTACATAGTGCAGCTCTTACGCGCCCCCCCCCCACCTCGCTAGAGAGGCCAAATGGGCAAGGTGTGTGTCCAAGCACATGTGTGCAGTTTGAGCAACGGCATCTTGAGGTTTTGAGGGGATCGAGGCAGCCCCTCAAGACTACAGACTTCCCAGTGTATGTACCTACGTTACTACTCTACTCTACTACTCTACCTACAGCCTACATAGTATGGAACCTTGCGGAACCTTGCTGTCCATTGGCGCCTCTTCTACTCTATTCTCTGTCATAGCAAATCCTGCTGATTTGTTCCCGCACCCGGCTGGTGGTCCCGTCTCTCTCACTTGCACGTGAGGATTTTCGATTCTTTTCATTGGCAGCCGCACTATTACCGGTACCGTGCACCGTAAGAGCAATAGTAAAGTGAGCGAGGGGTCGAGGTTTTGGCACGGCTGAGGGGTGGTGACTATCACCATCGCCATCACCATCGCTGTTACTATTCCTGCAGTCCTCCTTGGTACTGCGCACCCGTGGCTGGCATAAGGAAGCCCTGTGACCTGGAGCGTCGGCCAATCGCCCGTTGGCAGGCCCCGAATGCGTCACTCCCGTATTTCCCACTACCAGGTACGCCCGCCCAGAGCAAGCAACCAAAGCGACCAGCAACCAGCGATTGTGCGATGATGCACCCCCCCCCCTCCCCCCCCCGCTCTGGCCCGCCCTGTCACCGCCATGGGCTACCTACGGTCTATCTTACCCGCAACCATGAGTGCGACTGACCTCCGCCCAGGTGCCGCAAGCCAGCTCCCCCAATTCTTCTCTGCTGTTCACCTGCCTCCTCCGTCTTCTCCTCCTCCTCCTCTCCTCCTCCTCGCCGACCTGCTCACCCCGCAGACTGTGCCACCCCGCCAGCTCGCCTGCGCACACACCCCGCGACGTCGTCGGCATCGGAAGCAATCGGCGCACCACAAGCGCAAGCCTCGAACCGGAGCTGAAGTGCGAGCGTCCATGCTCCTCTACACCGACCCGAGCCTGGCCGAGGTCCCAGGCTTTTCCCAAGAGCAATTGGATGCCTTGGCCCGGAGCGTCGAGCAGCGGCGGCAGCAGCTCGAGAGCGACATCAACAACTACATCCAGCGCCAGCAAACGGCGTTGCGCAACCATGAACAAGAGGTACCTACTCCATATTGCTATATATAGGTGCTCTGGTTTTGGGGTGCATTGATGCCCATGCATTTGCGCAACGGCGCAGTTGCGCCGCCGCCGTTTGCACCAGAGCCCCATTATCGCGCAGCGCTGATTTGGGCCTAGCTCGTAGAACACTACCGCTCCATGGACTACGATGCGAAGTCGGGGTCTGCGGATAAAACCCGCGTGGGAAATACCGAAGGCGTAGCCAGCAGACCAGGCATGGCCGCGGTCTCTGTGCATAGCCAGCAGCAGGAGCCGATACAGTCACGGTCACGGTCAGAATCACCTCACTCAGACTCACCGTCAGCGCCGCGGTCGCCGTCTGACGCGAGGGCGGCGCCGGAAGAAAAGGCTAAACGCACCAAGCACACGCGAGTCCAAAAACGCGAAAAGGAACTCTACGGCCTCGTCACCCCCGTCTTTCTCCCACTGCTCGACGCACGCGAGACGTCGCCCACGATTCCCAAGGACAAGAAGCAGCAGCCCAGGGCGGAGCGAGCAGCCGACGTCGCATCCACCGTCACTGGCGCACAGGCGGCTCCCCCGTCAAGAGATGGTGATAAGACGGCCAAAGAAGCCCGCAAGACCCGCAAGGAAAGCAGGGACATGGACATGACGGCCCATGGCCAGCCAGCCAAGGACCAGCAACCCGACGCAGTCAAGAAAGTCAAGCGGTCCATTATCAAAAAGTCGTCGCTGCGTCACAAGGACACGCCCAGGTCGCGGCGCAAAAGAGTCAGTCTGGTCATTGATGGCCAGACTGTCCTCCCGGCAGACAGCGTCGTCGAACCTGCCCTCACCTCGCCGAGCAGTGAAGCCACGTCGGCTTCCAACTCGACAGCCTCTCTCGACGACATGATCGACCCGCGGCTCACCAGACCAGACTCGTCCGTCCACCTTTCGCAAAACCACGCAGTACACCACAGTCTCCCACTGACAATGTCAAGGTACACCCACGCCCCCGTCTCTTACAAGCCAGTTTCCCAACCAATTCCCACCCCGGCCGTCGTCGAAGCCACGTCGCCTCCCGCACAACTGCATTCCCCGCGCTCCCCAAACCTTGCCTTCACCGGGACCGCGCCGAAAACTCTAACGCGCACGTTCCTCGACCCCTCCCCTCTGCCTCCCGCCACCGTTCCCGACACCGACATTGCAGCCCTCGACGCAGCCTCGGAACCCGCATCCCAAGACCCCGCCAACAACCAGCACGACGATCCGCAGTGGCACACGTATGTCGGCGGTCTGCACGGCTCCGGTGTCGACAACCTGGACCAGGCGGGCAGCTATGGCTATCCGAGCTCGCTGGGCGCCAGCTACCTCGAGAGTTATATGCAAAACCGGCCGTTGAGCGTGCGCATGGTGGCGGCGGACAAGGCGGGGCTGGACGAGAGGGAGAAGAGGGGTGATGAGGACGGGGACGAGGATGTGGACGAGGAATTCGGAATGGAGATTCCCAGTCGGAAGAGCGAGAATGACGGCGATGTGGATATGGACATGGACATGGACATTGTGGGCAGTATGGACGACTTTTAAGGACAGAGCGGAATCCGCTCGCGTATTGTCGTGTTCAGCGAGATGTCGAGGCCCGCTTTGGACGCGGTTTGGGATGCGCTACCCATCGATATGTAACACCGTCCGTGCGTGTATGCATCCGTCCGTTTTTGGAATAGAAAAAAAAAGCTTATCTGGGGGGGTTTGGACTCGTTTGGATACAGGGCTGTTACTGCGGGGATTTAAATCTTGGCTCTGTACTATACGTTGGCTGGGAATCTACGGGGGCGGTGGTATGTGTGGGGTATAGGTGTAGGGAGGGAAATGGGTTTGTGGGGGAGGGGAGGGGAAAGCATGGGGAAGGGGGAAAGCATGGGAGAGAGGGGGAGAGACACTGAAACAGAAAGAGAAGGAGTCAAAGAAGAAGAACTACAAGAATATCAAGCAATCAAAACATCACCAAGCCACCAAGAAGCATGAAATAAATAAATCCTCGTGCTCAAACCGAGTAATGCATTGCATCACGTTTTCAAAAACAGTGCGTTGTGAATCATGTACAACTACCATCTAATTCTTGCACATGTATATTTCAAGCACTCAACCACATACATGACATAAATGCAACTCCTCCACCTTTTGCCAGAACAACCAGCTTCGACTTCGACGTGCATTTTCTCCACCCCTAGCCCCATTCCCATTCCCATTGGTAATCTCACGCTGATTATTGTATTGGGATTGCAACGATCCCTTTCCATCATTGATCTCACCTCATTCTTGGGATTCCAAACATACGCCTACAAGTCATGCCTCTCACATAACCAAGCACACCACCGCCCATACAAAACAAGACGCCAGCCAATCTAATCCCGCTCACTGACCTGCTCTACGCGATTGACCACGCGGTCCAGCAAACTGACCATCTCATCGCTAACAAAGCGCGGATCGTCCTCTTGAATGAAATGGCCACAGTGCACGGCGGTAATGGGACCAATGGCGCGACCTTCATCGGTAATGTCGACGAGGCCTTCGTTGTAGCGGCGCCAGGCGGTGTTGGCATAGGTCATGGTTAGGATTTTGGGGATGCGGAGAGAGCTTTGGTCTGGGGTGTGGATTAGTTGATGTATACAAAGGCGTTGCAAGTGGAATCAAGGGCAAATGTTAGGAGTAGAGAAACAAAAAAGAGTGGGACATACAACTCTGCTCGGCGAAAGTATCCCAATCATGTCCTACGACCGTCAAATACGGGCCTTTCCCCAGATAGCCTTCTAGCCTCGGCGCATCAGACGCCGGCAGCAATTGGGCTAGATTCCTCCGGCTCAAACCCTCCATGCTGGGCACCTCGGGTCCAAACATACTCGCATATCTTCTCCTCGTCTCACGTACTTCGGCTTCGCTCACACCATCGGGTAGTGTGTGTTTGTTGAAATCAGGAGCATCGGGATCGGGCCATAGGGACAACGAGTCTGAATTGGCCATGATGCTGTCGAGAAACAAGAGGCCAGAGACAGTGCCTGGGTACATTTGTGTAAAGATACGAGCAATGGCGCAGCCGATGCTGTTGCAGACGAAGATGAGACAGGGGTAATGCGTGGGTTTGGCGTGGTCGAGGTGGTCGCGCCAGATTTGGACGGTGAATTGCTTGAGCGCCTTGACGGCGGAGACGACATCATGGCCATGTGAGGGAGGAGGTTCCTTGTCGTCTGGATCGCGGTCGCTTTTACCTTGTCCATAACGGTCGTAGGATACAATGGCTGGGTAGGGCAGTCGGCCTACTATACGTTTTTCAAGAAAGCTTCGAATGGTCGGGTCCCAGGACTCGCGCGTGGGCATGCCATTGAGGAAGACGATGAGGGTTTGAGAAAAGGGGTTGGGATGTGAGGGTTGTGAGGTTGAGGCTGGATAGTATGTGTAGTGAATCTTTGCGCCCGGTTTGTTATCCAAGGTCAGATGGGATACTTCTGCTTCTGGGAAAGGAGGGAGATCTTCCTCGGAGGCATTAGTGCGTGGACATGGTATGGGGAACTTGTGGGGATTGCTGGAACGCATCTTGGCAGCGCATATGGGATCCATTTGTACCAGGTTGGTGGGAGGCGAGTTGGCTGCATTAGTAGCTGCAACCATGATTACGATTAGGATTATTTCTTTCCGTTTGTCGGCTGCGGCAGAAGGCGACGAGAAGGTGCAGATGTGGTTGAGATGAAGGACAAGGTTTATTTTGCAGTGGCTATGGTGAGAGCAGCATGTCCCATGAGTGCGGTGGACTGCTGTGCGTGCTGGGAGATGGTACTCCTGTAGTCCACCTGATGAGGAAGTTCGCGCGTACTATGGCACTAGAGCGGCAGAAGTTGGGATCCCCGGTTCTAGGTAGGGCGGGTATGTATACAGTATAGTCAATAGACGCAATGCATCGTAGACGAGCGAAAATGAAGAATAGACGCGGTGAAGAAATCGTGAGCCTCGGGACTCGTTGCAGCGAAATCTTGTCACCCCAGTCAGCTGTTCTACCCCTCTTTCTCTTCCGCACCGACGTCAAGGCGGCAGAGGGAAGCTCGGCGTTTGGGCAGGGTCCCGATTTCTGTTCGCCGGAATGGCGGGGAGCTGCCATGGAAGTATGCAAGACTTGTAGCTATCCTACTCTAGGTATGTACTATGTCACTAAACAAGTCAGCCGGGGCGCGAGTCAAATTTAGCTCAAAAGGATGATGAAGGGTGAAGAGCATGTATAAGATAAGACTGGCGCTGGTGACATGTAAGATAAGATAAAATAATCATAAGTCTGTTGCATTGGCTCTACATACCGCTTGACAGCCGTGGCACCATCGTGGCCGGCCATTCTTCGCAGCCAACATGTGCGAGCGCGTGAGAGCTAGGGGGCCGGGAGAAAGGGAGGGGGGCCCATGAATGATGAGGATCATGATGATCATGATGACATGGCAGGTCCACGGCCCAATGTCTACGCAGCGTGCATGGCCCAAGTGGCTTGGTGGTTTAGTGTATGCCTATGTGGCAGGGCAGGGCCGTGGCCGTGTTGGGATCAAGGCTTGGGAACAAAGCAGACGGCACAACGGTGGTGCATAAATCGGGGCTGTAGCCAGAAAGATGGGTAGTCTCTCCTGTTCATCGTTCATGGCTCATGGGTCATCGTTCATCGTTCATCGTTCTTTGCTTGTAGCTGGTTGGGCGGTAGTTTTAGGTTACCTAGCTAGGGTAGCGCCTATGTACTTTGGAGAGGAGAGGGAAGAGAAGAGGGGAAAGGGAAGAGGGGAAAGGGAAGAGGGGAAAGGGAAGAGGGGAAAGGGAAGAGGGGAAAGGGAAGAGGGGGAAAAGGGCTGGCCTGTGTGCGACGGCGGCGGCGGCCGGGGCGCCCGGGCTTGTGGTTCCGGCCGAGCGGCGGTGGAGACAGTCCAGCTTGTTCAGGAACCGAGCTGGCAACAGTCGTGACTTCCCCCCTCCCCAATCTGTCTGCAGCTGCCCGAGATGACGTATGCGCCTGCCTGCATCCCTCCCTCTCCCTCCCGCACGCACACACCCACACCCACACACACACACACATATATATATATACAAATAGACAGACTTGGGTGTTGCGTTGTCAATCCAACTAGATCGAAATGAGGGCTCCACGGGTAATAGACAGCTCTGATTGCTCACTGGCTTGCTTGCTTGCTTGCTTGCTTGCTTGCTTGGGCCAAGTAGTCACTGCAAGTACAGTACTTTAGCTGGGGGAGCGGGCAAGTAAGCCGCACACAAAGGCCCAAACACCTGTGCTCTTTCGTGTTCAATCTTCTCTCTCTCTTTCTCTCCCGCCAACAACCCACCATCACCGCCAGTAGTTCTACCTGCTACCATACTTTAGTAGATAGCTCAGCCTTCTCATCCATCTCTTGAAACACAAACCATACATCCCCGCCCCCACGCCCATACACAGACGCAGACACAAATTACATATCCACTCACCACACTGCTATTCACCATTCACCATTCACCATTCACCATTCAACATCTTTCGCTCTACAGATACATACCCATTCACCACCATACCTACACCATCATTCCCCAACTCTGCTTCCTACACACTCACAAGCCACGCCGTTCGTTCACTCCAAAGCCTGCGCTAGGTTAGTCACACCAGCCCTTGCAAGTGCCCTTCGCAGTCTACCTTGGTGTACCTACCAGTACCCTCTTCTATCCGATTGACAGACTTCTAGCGTGCATGCACATCCACTACCATGCCCTACGCCGACGCAAGCACACAGACAATATGGGCGGGCTTGACCAAGGGTGACTTGGTTCGTCCCGAGTTCCTCCTCACCCTCCCAGACACCACCACCCCGCCCGACGACATGTTGACCCAAAAATCACAGTCTGTCGTTGCCGTCCCCCGCTCATTGCGCCTGCAACCCAGACTTCCCTCGCTATGGGAGCGCCGGGGGAACCATCCAGTGCTCGCGCGCGGCATCCCCATGCCTCGCCCCTCGATAGCTTCCCGGCTCGGTGAAGAACTCACTGCCTCGCCGCCCCCGACCCACGCTGTCCTTTCCCCGCTCCCCGCTGCAAACAAGCTGTATGCTGGTCACACGCCTCTGATACCCGGCTCGCCGTCCCCCGAGGACGAGGACGAGGACGTCAAACCTCCCGTCGCCAGCGAATTGGTCGTCGAAGCCAACGACGACGCTGACATCAACGACCAGTCCACAACCCCGCAGCAGGACCCCTCGCTTGCCGGAGCCCTCTCCTTACCCACGCTTCCCACAAACCCCCTCGACGGCACAGAGGAGTTCATAGTACTCAACGACCTCGACCGCGCCCTCGAGGAAGTCGCACGAGACCAAGAGCGCTTCGCCAGACTCAAGGACGCACCCGATCACGCACCCTCATCCTCGTCAGCATCAGCATCACCACCGGCCTCGGCCTCAGCCTCAGCCTCAGCAGCAGAAACCTCCCCAGAACAAACAGAATCCACATCGAGCTCCGAACGCGTCACAGACGACGGCCTCTCCCTAAGCCGCAAGGGATCCGCAGACTCGCGCACCTCAAACGTCTCCTACGTTAATGGCGTACCGCTCAAGAGCCCTCCACTGAATTTTGGAGTCCCCATGGGCCAGTTGCAAAGAGACTAAACTCAAAAGCTTCTTTTACAGAAAGAATGATGCTCGAAAGGGGGCTCATAAAGATGAGCATGTCCAATGTCCAATGTCTACATTAGCGCCGCTTTGCACTGCTTGCATTTTCAAACCCCCTCCGCATCAACAGGATTTTGCATCACTCATCGCACAGAGTGGCGGCGTTTTTTTCCTTCTCTTTCTCTTTACTTTGTTTATTATTTTTCGGTTCTCTGGTCTTGGGTAGAGCAAGGGATAGGATAGGAAGGACAGCATGAACACAAACACGTACAGGTTCATGCGTGAAAAGCAAAAGCAACACCTTTTGTAGATGGGAGAAAAATTGCATCAAGGGAATGGGTCGGCCAGATTTAGATAGATACCCGAAAGAAGAGCATGGGATTGAGGACAAATCGAATCGCTGGGATGGTTATTTTTTTTTTGGAGGAGCAGGGCTATAGAGTATCGGTCTTGCGGCTTTGGTGGTGGGAGTTCTATGGGTGAGAGAGAGAGAGAGAGAGGCAGTGTGTATGCCATGATAGCACCTGCAGTCAGTTAATTGTGACAAGTGGACTCTGCTACAAAGGGGCAGGCTTCACGTCCCGTCTAAAGAAAAAGAGGGGAAGAATTCCAAGACTGTGAGGATTTACAAATCATGACCTCGTATTGTCATTGATTCATGCATATTCATTATACACAACACGACTTCTCCCCTCGTCCACCCATCTACTCTTCCTCCCACTCTCTCTAATCGTCCTGGTCCCAATTGCCCTGCTGGGCCTTACCCGGCATCTTGGGCCCACCAGCCTGCCTAGCCACAATGATTTGATCGACGCTCAACACCGTTCTCGCCGCCTCCGTGGCCAGCTTGATAGCCCAGCTCTTGCTGACCCAGAGATCGAGGATGCCCTCGGCCTTTGCATCCAGCGTGCCCGTCCCGTCCTCGTTTTCAATATCCACGCCAACCGTCCACTCGTCGTCCTTGCGGCCCTTTTGCGCCGCGTGGGCAACGTACAGCCGCGCCAGAACTTCGGTGGCGTCGAGGCCGGCCGACTCGGCAAGCGTCCTTGGAATCACCTCGAATGCTTCTGCGTACTTGCGAATCGAGTATTGTGCGAGGCCAGAGGTGCGGTCGGCAATCGCCTTGACCCTCTCAATCAGCTGCATTTCCGTAGCACCGGCGCCAGGCACCAGTCTGGGGTCGCGAGTAATGGCCTTGACCACGTTGACACCATCATCAACGGCGCGCTCCACATCGTCCAGGTGGTTCTGTGTGGCGCCACGTAGAACAAGCGTCGCCGTCCGCGTTTGCTCGTTCTCTTGTCTGAACACCGTCACACGGTCGCCACCAATCTCCAGCGTCTCGACAATGTCAATGGAACCCATCTCGTCCGGCATCGGAGCACCGAGACGAGCGAGCGGTGTAGCGCCAACAACGCGGCATAGCCGGCGAAGCTCGAATTTGGAGAGAACCTTGATGACCAGGATATTGTAGCGGTTCAGGTAGTGTTGTGCCAGCTCTCCGATTGTCGATCCAGCAACCACGACTCTCATACCAGAGTCGTGGAGCTCCTTGATAATCTGTTCCACCTGGTTCTCCTCACCTTTTGTAAAGTCCATCATCTCCTTTGCATTGTGCAGGAGCACCGTGCCTTTGGTCTCGGTCTGCGAAATGTCCACTGGACATGAGAAAACTCCGACCTTGGCCTTGGTTGCTTTTGTGACGGTTCCTTCTGGTTGCCTTGCAAAGACCATACCCTTGACAACTTTGCTCTGTGCGAGGCTACCGCCCATGATCTTGACCACACGGACATTGTCGACGTTGAAGTTGACGGGATTCTTGGGGAGGACGGCAAGCACGGCTTCGGCGACGAGGTCCGCGAGGAATTCTTCGTTACCAGACTGCTTGGCTGCGACAACAGTGCGGATCGCTTTGCTGAGCTCCTGTTGTGATCTGATGTCTGCAACCTTGTCGCATACCAGCTCTGCACCATTGTTAGACATCGTGATAACATCGCCGGTCATCATAGAGTTTCATACCTTCCAGAGTCTGCAGGGCCGCATTCTGTGCCTTTTCGTATCCCAGAACAATATCGCTGGTCTTTAAGCCCATACGGATCAGCTCCTCGGCTTTCTTCAGCAGCTCGCCAGCTAGAACAATGACCAGGTTTGTAGCATCGCCCATTTCTGCCTCTTGTTGCTGACTGGCCATGACAACCAACTTTGCCGCGGGGTGAACGACTTCGAGTTCTCGCAGTATCGTCGCAGCGTCTGATGTGAGGATCATCTTCTGGAGGTGATTGATGACAATCTTGTTGCGACCATAAGGTCCCAGAGAGGTCTGGACAGTCTGGGCAATGGTACGGCAGGCGTCGATGTTGCGAATAACCGCGCCATCTTCAGCATCGTAGCTGTTGTCGACGTGGGGTGGTTAGTATATACATGAAGTTGGCGGGGTAAAAGAAGGCCTACTTTTGATATCCGCCCTTGAAGAGCCCGGCGTTGGGAGCGTTGGGTATTGAGAGAGACATGTTGTGGCCGTATGTGAGGGGTATCTCTTGGGGGGTTGTACTGTGCCTGTAACTGCGGGACGCGTTTACTAAATTTCGTGTACGTGCCAAGACAAGATCGGCAGAAGTAGCAACCGACCGGATTCACCATCTCCCAATATCTTGAGGCGAATTTTCAGCATTATCTAGAATGGAAGTCGGATGTAGTATCGTTCAAGAGCTACATCCGACTTCAGAGGGCATGTCCCCTTGTGGCATCAAGCTCATCGAGCTCCAGTGATGGCTCGACGAGGATTACAGGACTGCTATTTCAAGTATCCATCAGATTGAAGCCTTAGCATCACCCTACGACGGGCATCAAACTCGGAGTACATGGGTTTCAAATTCTCGTAGCCTGATAAGCCTGCCTACCAGGGAAAGAGCTCCTGTTCACACCTGTCACGAGTCACGACGCCCCAATCCTCCAGGCAAAATGCACATTCTGAGAGACAATGCCTTGGAGTGCAGCATGTGAGCAAAATCTATCTAGCCATACACCTTAGGATTTGTGAAGGTACCGCTAGCGAAAAAGACTGCTCGAATTCCTCTGGGCACCAGTATAATGGCCAATAGCTCATGACAGTGCGAGGTTACTGGAGATAAGGAAGGTGCCGTGAAGAAGAAGAGAAGCGCTGAAGCATGGCGCGCAAGAAGTTTTGTTCAACCCATGACTTACATAAGCACAGACTAGTCCCAATGCACTTCCGCTCCCCGAAATTCTTCTGCGACTTCAACATGGGAAGAAGGCCGACTTGGACGATTCTCGCTGCCCAGGAATCATGAACGCGGGACAGCAGACGACGAGACGGCTGGCTGCGAGAGCAGGTGAGATTGTCAATTGCAACTTGGTGGCGAATGGAATTTTGGCTGACCAAGCAAAGGCTCGTCGATATGCCACTCTTGTAGAGCATCGGTCCCGCGCAACACGTACGCAACGGCCGCTGCAACTGCAGTCCAAACCGAGGATCCATTCAGCCAGCATGTACCGCCAGTTGCCCATCCATCTACAGCCTATGCCGTCAATGCCGGTGTTGTTCTCTCCCGCCCCCCACAAATAACACGCGACCTCCACCCATTCGAAGCCGCCTTTTTTCTCTATCAGCGTCGATTGAACGAGCGTCTTGCCCTGCCTTTCACACGATATTTCTACTTCAAGAAGCGGACCCCTGCCGACCTCGAATGGAAACGGAAGATGCGGCAGCGTCTCACCCCCGCCCGCGACATCGGACGGTACAAGGGCTACGGCGATGAAGCGTGGAACGATGAAGTCTTGGTTGGAGCAAAAGAAAGCGATTTTGAGTGGCAAGTGGGCAGTTTGATTGAAGATGCGGAGAACTCTGGCGCAGAGGGCGCCCCTGCAGCCACAGGTGCGGCTGCGAAGAAGGTGGACCGCGAGCCGGTCGACAAGCCTATGCCACGAGTCACTGTAGCGGATGAGAAGAACGACACAAAGAGTCTAAATCGTGCACTACAGAGGACGTTGTATCTGTTGGTCAAGAACAAAGAGGGGCAATGGCAGTTTCCTCAGGACAAGCTGTTGGAGGAGCATCTTCATGGTGTATGTTGAGCCCGCCGCTGGCTGATATAATTGGGCAATGCTGATCTGTTATAGGCCGCTAACCGTATCCTCACTCAAGCCGCTGGACCAAATATGAACACATGGGTAGTTGGACATGTACCAATCGGTCAGCATCAGCTCGAGTACCCTGAGCCAAAAGCAATGGGTAGCCTCAAGGAATATGGCGCAAAGACCTTCTTCATGAAGGCACGTATCATGGCCGGACAGGCTGACCTCAAGGATAATAAGTTTGGTCTCCAAGATTTCAAGTGGCTTGCGAAGGAAGAGTTACAGAAAGAGGTAGATGACCGTTACTGGAAGTCGGTCAAGAACATGCTGGCCGAGCGGTGATGAAACCTTAATCAATCCGCAGCCTACTTTACGTTACCCATCATCATATGTGTGTGACATAGGGATGTCCAGGTCATGTAGAATTATGTACAGTATCCGTGACGAATAACACGAAGACTTGCAAATCGATTTTTGATAATTTATTCCTCCCACAAGCGATCGATCGAGGCGATGCATGACCTGATGTTGCGATTCCACTTAGAGAACTGCTGCCACTTCAAAATATTTTGGAGAAAGGTATCACTCACTTACACCCCATCCATGCAGAATTATCAGACTGTCCATAGCGCCGGATGTGGATCCAACTGGCAACTGGTCGTAAGTATCCATACTTCCTTGACAGGTCATATTTTCATCCCCTCCATTCCACTGCGCGTCGACACATCATCTGCCCCAAACGCTTAGATCTCTTACACTTTCCCAACAACGCGTCAAAGTGTATCACTACAGTCCAAGATTATTTCGGGTAGAGGGGCGGTCTAGGTGCTTTATGGACAGGGTAAAGGTTGCAAGAATATGACTATGCTGTTCGTGTAGAGTTACTGTAGGTATTTACTGATATGTGGTAGGTTAGGATGATTGGTATTATAGTGTGGAATCATAGAGATTAAAGCAGTGGAGGTATTCAACTACCTAATCAACAATTCTATTAACTATTTCGCGGATGAATGGCCCTAGTACCTACCTGCTGAACAATTGAAATGCTAAATTCGAAGTCTAGATGGCTCTACAGTAAGAATATCCAACTACGGCTGATGCATGCCCACGTTCTCTGGGCATGCTGTGGTACGGTAATTAGTACTCTGAATAAGCTCTTCAAGACGTCCAAAGGACTCTCAATTCATTGCAGGTTATTTAGAAGTGGCTAATAGTAAGGCAGGCATTAGTAAAGTCATCTTGACAGAAAATGAAGGTGCTCTGCATCCACTGATCCGGCGATTGGCCACACACGTTTGCGAGGCAGTTGCTGGCTTCCTGCCCGAGTTCACCCTCCTCCACCGCACCCGTCAATATGGAACAAGCCAACCGAGTGCTGGTGCCAACTCTACCTACAGGCGTGCCTAATACATATGCCGCTTGATCGGAATATAGCAACGTTCCTCAACGTTGCTGTCTCCACACTCGTCCATTCCTGTTTTCAGTCAAGTTAACGCTTGACGAGATTGTTAGCTGCCCAGTGCCTAGGGACTCCAAGTGAGATTGTTTCAGGAAATCCGAAAGTCTCCAGATGATGCGGAGTATACTCTTGGTAAGTTGACTCGTTGGAAGTAAAAGATTCCAGATCGGACTAGGTACATGTCTTAGCGGAGCGCTAGTGATGAATAGGTGATTCAATAGGTACGGGAAAGTCTGCAAAGGCTGTAGGCTTTGACGGCGCGTTTTAACGTCTCATATGTCGTCGACCTCATCAGCTTGGTATCACTTATCACACTTCCTTTACTTGCATTTTCTAGCAATGACCCTTGGTCGAAGCGTGTCAAATATCGCAAAGCAGCACTACTTTCGCTTACTACACACTTTAAAGTGTAGCAGTGCAATGCCCTCCCATTCTCAAATCGACATGGATCCCTTGTTCTGCTACACCAGTGGACGATGGCTATGGAACGAGCGTGAGCAACTAGAAGCTCGATATCGCCATTTTGACGTGCCCAGCCTTCAGCAAGCGGCTTGCCAAGCTGTCGGTGCAAACGAGTGTATATCTTTCAAGAAGATCGGCGAAGGCAACCACAACAAAGCATATCGTCTAGAGATGGAAGACGGCCAAAAGGTCATCGCAAAAGTCCCCCACCCTAATGCTGGCCCACGAGTACTTACTACTGCATCGGAAGTGGCAACGATGGAATTTGCCCGAACCGTATTGAACATACCTGTCCCACGAGTACTTGCTTGGAATGCTACCGACCAGAACCCTGTCCAAGCAGAATATATTATCATGGAAGAAGCGAGAGGCTCCCAACTCCACGAGATCTGGCAGGATCTTTCACTGCGAAGGAAATCTGAAATCATTTGAGAGTTTGTAGAAGTTGAAAGGAAATTACTCTCAGTCTCCTTTGAAAAGTAGGATCCAACTTGCTCCTATAGAGAATTTGTGGCTGGTCTGACTTACACACAATGGCAGATTGGGATCTTTGTATTTTAAAGAGAGTGGTATCGCCGCATGCGAGCCGGCCATCGTTACAGCTAGTCCGCAAGACATCGTCGGACACGTTGAATCAACTTATTGCATTGGGCCCATCACTCGAAGGGAGTCCTGGGAGAAGGAGCGCAGTGACATGCAATATCATGGTCCCTGTAAGTTTCTGTATGCCTATAAAAACTGATTCTAGACTTACAACCATTGTAGGAACATCTTCTGTAGAATACCTCAAGTCTGTCGCTCGCCGTGAGATCGACTGGATCAACGCCTATGCGGACCCACAGGAGCCGAACAAAACTCCATGGCAATACACGAGTCCACAGCAGAAGTCCCCAAAGGCTCACACAGATCTGTTGGAGAAGTTTCTAGCCACAATTCCGTACATCACTCCCAAAGACCCAGAGCTTGCCTCTCCTACACTTTGGCACCCAGAATTCCATGCTGGAAACATTTATATCGATGAACAAGCCCGGATATCATGCATCATTGATTGGCAGGGGGCCTGGGCTGGCCCGGTATTCATCGGAGCCAATCCCCCAATGCAACTAGACTACGGGGTTGAAATGTTGATGAAGCTCCCTGAAAACTTCAAAGCACTTGACGATGCTACAAAAGATGAGCTCAGATACCAAGTGTCTCAGTCTGTCTTAATTCACACGTACGAAACTGCTACGGCAGAGAAGAACCCTCTGATGTACAAGGTTATGCGACACCCCCATGGTCAGACCCTCAAGCAATTAGATGCTTTTGTTGGCTCTACCTGGAACAACTGTCTCTTCCCCTTTGAAGAGTGTTTGATTCGCGTAGAGAGGTGTGTTGATCTGTCCCACTAAGTTACCTAATTGACCATTTTTGCAGTGAGTGGGATCACTTTGGTACTAACGAGCCTTGTCCGTACCATTTCTCAGCAGGGGAAATACGGCAACACTACGAAGAGGCGGAGTCTTTCAACAAGAGCCAGGAACTCTGGAAAGATTTACGTGGTATCTTGACTGATGAAGGTTATACGTCGAAGGAAAGTTTTAGCAAAGCTGTCAAAATACTCAGAGATTTACGGGATGTCGGGCTAGGTGACCTGAAGGGCGAGGAACGAGGCAACTTCGACAAAGAAACACGATGGGTCGCAGATCTCCATGAACATAGCATCTGACACTTGCATAACCTCGAAAGAAGATTTACAGACAGAGAACGGTATCAAAAGTGATGCCAGAACAGTTATCAATCACCCATGTGGCCTCAGGAGGATCGATACCTAGGAAGAGCCGACAACGTCACTCCTATTGGGTTCAGATAGTACGTCGATTGCTTTACGATGAAGAATAGAGAGAAGCTGAGGAGAGCTCGAGAAAAAATTGATGCTGCGTGTGCAAATGGCGCATTGATATCCGTTGCCCATCATAGCTAAGCGATCAAACCCACCGATCTGGCCGCCGTGCTCAAGAATCTGTTCATCTTCTCAGCCCCTTCGCCATACCGATCCCATGCTATTTGCCAACTTAAGCTATCAATCTGGCTGGAAATCTGATACCAAATAGATGGGCGCGTTGGCTGCGATCCAGCCGTCGTACACCACTTCAAACCAGTCTTCGGCGAAGATGCTGCTACGTTTCGACCGGAGCGTTGGCTCGAAGCTTGCTCAAATTGATGCAAAAGTGTATGATGCATCGTGGTGCTGAAGGCAGTTGATGTGCAGGGCAGAATGGGAGTTCTGCGGAGCTTGTTCTTGCTTTGTTTGCATAAAGAGTGTGCTGATACGTGTGAATTGCTATGACGGAGATCATGAAGATTGTACCAGAAGATTTATGGAGGCCTGAGTTTGGAATGACGTATAATGAGGGATGGAAGACGCATACTGCCTTCAGTGTTCATGTAAGCATGATTTGTCCTTTCAACATCGCTTTCGTTGGTTGACAATGATAGGCATTGTGTAAGGCGCAGCTGCACGTAGGACATGGGCAAGCATCGGCAATACGATGATATGTAGCATTGGTACTCGTGTTAATCTATATCCATATATTGTGTGTATACTCCCTGCCCTGACACTTGTATCAAGTTGATGCATGCTGTAGAGTACTGTACCGGTATTGCCCTAATCAGCTAGGATACACATTTGCGGGGCATTTGCGTCATTCCCGAGTCAGTACCATCATTGGTGGGGTGATGCAGGGTCACTGTAGGATGTACTCCTACCTCTATGAGGACGGTTGAAGGGCAACACGCTGATGCTTCCAATAGGGATTTACTTTCACTAAGTAGCAGCTGTGGGATGCCGAGCTCGACTTGGACAAAAATAGCATGATTCCTGAGTCTCATGCAATACCGTCGGCTCTCGGCTCGACCTGTACTAAATCCTACCGGTAGCTAAATTGGCACCGTGATCCGTTGCGTAGTCGACCGAGTATGATCATCGATGACCGAGTATGATCATCGATGTCATTATGGTCCAAAGCTGTTTGCGATCGCAATGTGCAGATTTGACGGTGTATGGTATACGAAGGGCGACTAGCCTTGATAACAAAGCAACTATTACCGTAGAAGTCCAACTTCTTGGCCTTCAGCCCTGTGACTGTTTAACGCAGCGAGGTTACCATAATCAATCTAGCACGAGGTTTGACGCGTAAGAGCTTGAACAGTGCTGGAACGAGAGAAGAGGCTTCGTGACTCAGCGCTAATTCCACACCCGTCCCTCGGCCTACCTTTCCCCGCGATTGCGTAGTTCGACAATCTCTAAGACTACTTGCAAACTCTCAAACGGAACGCATTTTATAACTTTTCGAAGTCATGTCCAACCAAGCAGCATGGATCACGGAGCCAAAGGGCAAGCCGCTTCAGGTTAAAGAAGCACCTATGCCGAAGGCAGGCAAGGGCGAGGTTGTGATCAAGAATCATGCTGCCGCTGTCAATCCAGTAGACTGTATGTTTGCTTGCCGATTCGATTTGAAGTTCGCTTAGAACGTTTCAGGGAAGGTACAGGATTATGCCATTCTCCTGCAGAAGTATCCCAACGTATGTGGTACGGATGTAGCTGGCGAAGTATATGAGGTTGGCGAGGGTGTCACAGAGTTCAAGAAGGGTGATCGTGTCATGGCGTATGTTGTCCTCCTTGCTACCATCTTTGGGTGAGAATGTCACGACTAAAACGCAGTGGATAGACATGCGTTCTCCTACCTTACCAACGAACCAACCAACGGCGGTTTCGCGCTGTACACTGCTTGCAACACGACTGTCGTGTCGAAGATCCCTTCGACGCTGGACTACAACTCCGCAGCCGTGCTCCCACTGGCGATCTCTACAGCATCAGCCTGCCTCTTCAAGAATGAGACCTTGGCACTGCCACTTCCCACCTCAAACCCGTTATCGACAGGGAAATCAGTCCTGGTCTGGGGTGGCTCGAGTAGCGTTGGGGCGGCTGCGATTCAGCTTGCTGCTGCCGCTGGTATCAAGGTCGTCTCTGTCGCCAGCAAACACAATGTAGAGAAAGTCAAGAGCCTAGGGGCTGCAGCAGTTTTCGACTACAACTCAAGCAGTGTAACAGAGGATATTCTCTCTGCGCTGGAAGGAACCGAGTATGCTGGTGTCTGCGACGCCATTGGAACCCAAGGGGCGGTCGAAGCCTGGGCTCCAATCTACAAGAAGCTGGGCGGCCGCTATGGCACCGTCTTGCCAGATGCGCAGGGTCTGCTCGAGGGCATTCAAGGCGACGCAGTGGCCGCTATTAGCATTGCGTACGCTGACAAGTTCATTGGCGATGGTGTCTGGGGCAAATGGGTACCTGGAGCTCTCGAGGCCGGCAATTTGAAGGCTCTGCCACCACCAATTGTGATCAAGGGCGGATTGGATGCTGTGCAGAAGGGCTATGATGCCCAGAAGAAGGGTGTCAGTTTTGGCAAGATTGTGATTGAGCTGTAGACGAGGGTGCTACATTGACATCGGCCAATACGAAGAGCACGACAAAATGACTCAAGGCCAATAATAGTACAAACCAAACATACCAGATTATCATTGTACAAGCACATACATATGCAGAAGCATGGGACTCGCCAGATCTAAAGATTCTAGCATCATCGACTCGTTGAGCGCACAGAGCAACGGCCCCAGCCGGGCCCACGCTTGTATCTAGACACCGGCCAAATGTACCGCCGGACCCACTAAAAAGTTCAGTCTTCAACTTCTTCCTCTCTCAACTCTTCTTCCTACAAACTTCTGCCTCGCGGATTGTCGCACTCATTGTGTGCTTGCGCGATGCCATCCTGATCCACTATAGCTAACCAGCCGCCGGCCTCGTAGCCATTCCATACTGTAAGTCTCACCACGACTTCCCATTACTTCTTCCCAGCAACATGATGAAACATTTCCTACATTCGCAGTTTCCACGCTAGCCATCAACCTGAACCTTAGACCGATGGACAATGAGCGCGAATACCTTCCTTGGATGTCTGATTGCTTTACATGTCACAGTCTTGCTATTGCAATGTCTTGAATAGCTTGTGCTGACTACCATAGGTTCTCTATGGATCGAACAGATGGACTGCCAATTGACCAGTCCGGTGTAATTCGTCGATTCGAAATACTCATTCATATCTGCTTGGTTTTTCATGGTGCATCTACCCAATCAGCCTATACCTCGCATTGTGCCATCATGTTGCGATAGCTATGGACCGTCGCGCGGCCTGCGTCCCGCAAGGCAAACTTCACTAGGATTTGTCTTTGAGGACGCACAACGTACTAGCATACTATCTGTCACACAGCTCGTGAGACTTCCATAGGGATATATGCTCAAGTAATTATAATTGTTCATTTTCAACTCTCATAGTACAATTAATTCCAAGACTACTCCGAGCGCTAAAATGTCATACCAGGTTGATTGCTCTCAATCATATCTTGCTACCATACTTCTCTGCTACTACATCACCTCCATCTCTTGGTAATCTTTCACTAACACCGCCGCGGTATCATTTGCGTATGCATCCTTCCCGGGCTGCTTAGAGCAGGAAGAAAGTGAACATGCCAGTGAGACCGGCGAAGGCTACGCTGCCGGAGAGGTGGGATGCGGCACCGGTGGAAGGGCTGGGGCTTGAACCAGTGCCAGTGCCAGTGCCAGTACCAGTACCAGTACCGGCGGTAGCGTTCTGGGTGAGGTTGCCACCAGTACCAGCAACGGATGTGGGGGAGATGTTGCTTTGAGCGTTGGCAGAAGCTTCTTTCCACGCTTCGAGGGTTCTTGGGCCGGATTGACTAGTATTGTTAGTGATCCACCATCCATGCATGAGGATAGGCTGCTTACGGTGGGTTGATCACGCCGACCATGCCAGCCTGGCAATGCTGACCCTGGGTGCAGTAGAACCAGATAGGTTGTGAGGCGTTGGTGACTTCATATGTGAAGGTCCAGTTGGCGGCTGCATTGGCATCCATTGTGGGCACGAAACCTGACCAGAAGCCATTGTTCATGGGTGCGCACGGACGGTTGAAAGCAGCTTGGGCGACACTGTGATTTTTTGGCCAGAATTTAAAATGAACGAGGTCGCCCTCAGCAGCAGTAATGCTTTCAGGGTCGAAGGCAAGATCGCCTTTCTTGGTGCCAACAGCAACCATATGGTCGGCAGCGTAAGTGGTGCCAGCAAGGGCGGTAGCAGCGATGGTGAAGAAACGCATTATGATTGGTTGGGTGAAAAGAGACTAGCTCGATTTAGTAATTAAGATTTGACGAAGAAGTGAAAGGTAGATCTTTGGAGTCGAATTGTGTATGAGCGTTGAAAGAACAGTGGACCGGCCTACAGAATCTTCTGCAGTTGAGAAGATTTGAGTCCATTATATACCATGTAGATTGAAACAGTAATCGCCGGCCAGGTGGTGTCCAAGGTGGAAGACTCGGCCTGCTCAGGCCATGGCGGAACAAGTTCGAGACTTCAGGCGTCGCGAAAGGCACGAAGAGGTTGCCGCCAGGCACCCTTTGGTTTATACCGCAAAGAAACATGGAGCAGGCATGGAGCGTCCTGTCATTGGACCCCTTCGCCACACGCACTCGATTTCAGCCACGGTCTACTCGCGCCGCATCCTGTTGTGGCCGAGGACCGTAGTCGCGCTGTTTGAGAGGTGGGGAGGCAAAGGGCGTCGTGGACGTATCCCTTGGGCGCGATTGTGTTTCCGAAAGGGATGAAACTCGGGCACAGGTGTTGATGGGACGTGAGATGTTTTGGATGAGCGCACGGACACTTTTCTTTCCCCAGGCGAACCTACTCCGTAGTGGTAGCCAGATGGCCTCGGGACCCCACCGTTGTGACAGCAAATACTCATCGTCAAGACAGCTCAGGAGCCAGTACTCCCACGTTTGTAGAGACGTGCCATGTATAGGTGGGCGCCTATGTGTTGTAAGTATAGGTACCGGTAAGTACTTGTGCATTGCCATGTCAACTGTAGATCAAGGCCGTTGCCATCTACGGTACGTATGCCCTGCCATTCGAGCCACGAACTCAGACATGTAGCGATGGAGAAACTCCATTGTCTTTCAGCGTGTCGAATGCTTGATCCTTTAGTCAACGCTGGGGCGGGCCGGCAAGATGGATAGTTACAGAGTCATGGGCACCCTTTCTAGACCCGTTGAGACCGAAGCCCTGTGCTTTGCTCATACCATACGCAACTAGATCCTTTGATCACGGGAAGAGTAGCTTTCACTTCCAAACCCTCAGAATAATGGACAAGTGCGTACGGATGCCACAACTCAAAGAAGATCCAACATGGGGCGGTCTTGTTTCGGATGTTAGGTCGCCTTTTGTAAACGTTTGTACGTTCTCCGAGTTTACCAGCGGGACCGTCAATTGCGGATCTCAAAGGATGGACCACATCAGAGCGATAGATTGAGTACATGCATACTACCTTACTGTTATAGTCGCTATCATCGTACTCACAGGATATTGTATAGAGTAATTCTACCAGCCGTGCATGACCAGAGGGCAACATGCACGTAGGTCATTAGATCGGTTAGGCACATTTTCTTTTTGATCCGACGTTGCATCGCTCGTGTCTGCACCTCTCTCGCCGTCGATTCCACAGCCCGAGATTGTGGAAGCATTCTTCCATGCGTTTCTTCGATAATCAAATATCTCTCCGGTTGTCGCGGATAGCTGGGTTTGCCTTTATTGATCGCCGCGAGCGACTGCCGAAAGAGGGTGGCGCGATGTAACCAACGACTATCCGCAGACAATTCCCTCGCTTGACCCACCCAATTTGGCCAAAGGCAAGCCCTTCGCGGTTCTTGACACTCTAAAAATACACCTTTGACATGTCCGGATCTCGTGTCTCCTCGACGCTATGAGCTCATCCACTTCACCATACAGCCGACAGAACCATCTCGTGGTCATCTGGCCTCGCGGTTTCCAGCTAGGCTTATGGAAATGGGCAGATGCCAGCGATGGATCCCCTCACATCACGCTCGATGGTTGCTAAGTATGCACGAAGCTATGACGGAAGCAAAGAATGAAGCAGTGGAGGTGATACGAGGTGCTCCGCTCCTCACAATGGGTATAAGAAAGGTGGTGACCCCAAGCTACAATCACCATCATCAACTCAGGTCAACCGCCTTTGTACTCAAACTCCAGTCCTCACCGGCAAACCACAACCACCCACGCAACTCCAGCCTCCAGCTCCAGCCGTCATCATGAAGTTCTCCCTCGCAACCTTTGGCCTTGCTAGCCTTGTTGCCTCCGCGGCTGCCATGTCGGGTTAGTACCTACTATTGTAGAATACGGTACTTGAACGAGTGCATATACTAAACCTGAGCAGTCAGCTACGACACCGGCTACGATGACCCCAACCGCTCAATGGGTGTCGTCTCCTGTTCAGATGGCCCGAATGGTTTGATGCACAGATTCCCCACACAAGGCGCCATCCCCAACTTCCCTCGCATTGGTGGTCTCTCAGGCATTGCATGGAACTCGGCCCAGGTAAACAACTTCCCCCATTATGCGCAAATCAGACCCAACAGCGACTAACAAATGCGCCCCCCCCCCAAAAAAAAGTGCGGTTCCTGCCACAAGATTACCTACAACGGCAAGAGCATCTTCGTCGTGGCCATTGACAGTTCTAGCACTGGCTTCAACATTGGACTCACAGCAATGAACGAACTCACAAACAACCAGGCTACCTCACTCGGACGCATTGAAGCTGAAGTCACTAATGCCTCTCCATCTGACTGCCGAATGTAGACAGGCCTTCGTTGGATGAGCCAAACATACGCCATCGACTCTCGAGAGCACGCAGACGAACGAGGTTTCTGTATATATTTGCCGATGTATAGCGTCGGGCACGGGGTTTTGTGCCGTGGTCTAGGACACTCCTTAATGTAGTAATGTTTTTTAATCGACTCGTCAGTCAATCCCATTTTGTGTACGCTGAGTGATGCCCACTTCATTGCATGGTGCATTCACGTGTTTGTTACAACCACATGACATCTCTCGAAAGCTATAAAGATCTGGCTTCTACACCCTTGCCCAACCCCCACCCACTCGACATTACACTCTACATCCTCCACAACCCCAAACATTTCCTCACCTAGGTACGTGGCGCGACGAGCCCATCCACGGAGTCATCTCCTCGTCGGATTGGTAACGCGGGTTTTGCTTAGGCCCTGGGGCACAGGGACAACCCAAGTGTAGTGTTCTGGGTACAATAAGAGGGTGAGAATGACGTACAGCGGTGTGGATGTGACTGGGTAGATCGGGTGTTGGAAGAATGTACCTGCTTAGGTTGGGTTGGCTTGTAAAAATGGCGGGAGGAGGGGGGCAGCATGTAGGTCATGTCACGGCTGTATAGTACCGCTCATGTAATACCAGGCAAGCGCCGTAGGGATGCTGACGTGTGTTACAGTCTACAGGATGTAAACTCAACATTTGGGACCGAGTGTGCTAGCGTCACATGGTCATCGGCGGTTTTGTGGGAGACACGGCAAGCAAGATAGATGGAAGTAGAGGGAGTGGGTTTTCTAGCATGCTGCTCAGGATTTCTTGCATCAGAAAGAAAGACGAGCCCACATACTAAAATAAAAAGTCAGGTTTCATTGAAAACTTGGTTTTGTCAACGACCTTTCTTGAGATCGTTTGATCTGGTATATAACTATTTGTGTGCGACTGAAGCCCACATCGGCCAGCGCGAATCCATAGAACTTTTTCAGAAGGAAAAAAAAATGTAGAGGAAAATTGGGAGTCGGAGTGACTCCGAGCTACGCCTGCATAGCTAGATGCCATAATGTGTGCTGATTAGACAAAACTCTTGACACCGCTGTGAGGGTGGAGTACTAGAAGAAAAGAAGGAAAAATAAAAGCCAAACATCAGCGGGGTGTGGAGTTCAACAGTTGTCCAAGACTCCCGCTCGCGGTAGAGGGCGAAGGGACGGGTGATTTGGCGTAGACGATCTCGCCCTCAATGGTACTCGTCGAAGTCTTCATAATGGGCGGGGTCTTGTGCGTGTACTGTTTCGGACTTGACGGGGCAGTCAAAGGAGTGACGAGGTCTATTGATTTGGCGCCATAGGATGAATTATGCGGATTTGTCCTGGGTGGAAGCGGTCGGAAGTTGGCCGGAGTATACGGCAGTGAGTAGCTGACGGATGAGGTCGGCGTATGTGAGAGGGAAGGCGCGACCGGGAAACTGATCTGGGAAGCAGAGGCACGGTTGTAGCGGGGCCGACAAGGCCTAACGGTCTCACTAGTGTGATTTATTGACTGGAACTTGCGAAGGTATCGGGAAGCTTCTGAGTTTGATCGCAGTGACTTCTCGTTGTCCGAGTGTAAGTTGTCATCCGATGAGATGTCAGAGAAGGCCATGGACGATCGTTTCGAATCCGACTGTGTAGGAGAGCGCTGAGGGACAATGTCACGGAAGGTCAAGTCTTCAAAGGAGTATGTGCCAAAGGGTGTCATGGGCGGTGAGTAGTAGTCGCAGGAGTAGGTAAGACTCTTCTCGGCGTCCGTCTTACGACAGCTGCATGCAAGTCAGACAAGATCTCAGGGAAAGGAGAATGACGCGGCCATCCTACCTTTCCGAGCAGTAGAGCACCGTGTTACTTGGTACAATGATTTGCTTTTCGCAGACCGTGCTAGAGGACGACGTTAGTATTCGGTTGGGTTTACGACCAGGATGTCGAGTCCTCATGTGCACATACCAGTAGTTGAGGAAGCTCACTGCCATTGAGTCCTCTTCGTCGTTTGCAACCTCAAGATCCCTACTATGAGCGGCCTTGTGACTGCTCTTGTTGTAGGAAAGCGATCTTTTTGAGAGAGGCGCAGGCTTCGACGGCCGTGCGTGCGCTGGCACCGGCTTTTTGGAATGGTGCGAAGGATGGCGAGCGTGATGGGTAGCCATTCTGGGCAGGTGGGTGGATTTAAAGGGCCCACGAAAATAATCGCGCACGGAGCGCAATGGGCAGCAACCTTTTTTTTTTTGATACGGCTGAAGCAGATGGGAAGTAGCGGTGACACAGCCTCGTTCACTTGGTAGACGAGTGCCAGGTGCCAGGTAGGTAGAGATATGACGAGAGAGAGAGAGAGAGAGAGGACGTGCACTCTTCTTTGATATTTCCTTATCTGCTCGGCGCTGCAGCCAACAGATTAGCCAGGAACACGACGTCGGGGGGGGGGGGGGTGAGCTTGGGCAAAGGGCAGCCGCAACGACGAATCGTGTACCAAAGGAGGGAGATACAGGAATGAGAGAAATGAGGGCAAACTTACTTGTATACCCAACAAGGAACGTGCAACGTCGGAAGGGAGGGGATAAAGGATAAAGACAGACCCAAGCCAAGGATAGAGTAGTGTAGGTACCGGTAGGGTGCCTGTCTGTGTCGATAGGATTGCTGGCAGAGTAGCCAGTTGCCGTTCCGGGGGGCAAGCTCGACCTAACCAGCCACACCTGGGCAGGGGAAGGAGCAAGATAAGATGCGGGAGAGCGATAAGAGATGGGCGATTGGGCGATCGGGCTTGGATTGCTATCACCAACACCGATTGCTCGTTGGCATCAACCTTGGACAGCCGAGCCTTGCCAGTCGTATAGCGGCTTCCCTCGGCAGATGGCAGATGGTTGTCAGTTGTCTTGTATGGTGTAGGATAGTGCAAGGTGGAATGCAACAGCAATGGGGATAACGATCAGGGAGTCGACCGAGAGAATGTGCGGGATCACAAGTCATTAAGTACAGCCCATTGGTCCCGAGAGAGGAGCTCTAGAACGCGGTTGACGACGGCCGGGCTCTCGATGTTATATGCTGAGTTATCGTTGCGTCGTGTGGGGGATGATCCGTGATTGCGACGAGGATAGAGCCATGGATGGCATCCAGCACGCCATTCCACCGCTGCCGTTGGCTAGCTACCCTTCCCAGGCAACATCCCCCCACCCAAACAACCCACCATGGCGCCGCGTGTCTTGTCCTTCTGGAATTCTCTCCATCACAGGCCAACGGCGGGTCTCCTACTCTACTATACGGTAGGCACTCTGTTATGGTCGTCTGAAATGTCTTTGGTGCCCTGGCCATCATGGTCATCATGGGCCATCGTGGTGTTGTGCATAACTGACTTGTGACCCGGGCCAATCGCAGGCCAAGCTCATCCCACGAAACACCTCCGCTCGCTTCCATGTTCTGCAACTCGGTAGGTACTCTTACGACTAGGTACTACTCTACCACTGGCGCCGGCTGCCAACTTGAACGCACAACCAGCTGCGCGCTCGGCTGCCTATCAGTGGCTGTCGCTGCATCACGTTGCCTTGCGAGCTTTGCAAACACAATGAGCTCTTCTTGCGAATGTGTCATCCACTACTGCTTTCGGCAATCCGGCTTTACTTCAATGGTCGAATTCAAAAACCACGCAGCCATCGGCGGGACTGGCGATCGCACGGTATGAACTCACCGTCCAACAGGATGCGCCAGTCGGATCACGACCGTTGACCCGTCTGGTCGGACGGGAGCATCAAACGCACTGCTTCTGCCTTGAGCCAACAACATGCGTCGACAAGCGGGTCCATTGTCCACCTACGCTACCTACGAAACTCCATGCTAATTGACAACCCGGCCAATCATCATGGCCGATGCACAGCACTCACCGTCTAGAGCGGCTCCGAGTCTCCACGAGTCTCTACACACCCTGATGGATCAACTCTGAAACGCGACTGTGTGCAGACTTCACAGTCAGTCTACACTCGCCCTAGCCATGATTCGTCATCTGGGCGGACACGTGTCGGCGAGACAGTACATCTACTCACGCAATGACTCAGTCAGAGGGCGAATGCATCTTCAGTCATTTTGCTGCCTAGTGATGCCCCATATCTGAATGGGAGTAGTGGTGGGATAGAACGGTCCATCCTGGAGATGTTCAGGCACGGGCGGGAAATCGAGAGGCTCAACACAGAACCTGTTCCGCTCTACCCCACATAAAGTCAGCAACAGCTCACCTAATGTCGTAACTCGACGAAAGCAAAACAGGGTGAGACCCACTACACGCGTTCAAAAAGGTCTCGAACGTCTGCTCGTTGCGTATTGTTGCAGAGACCAGGACTTGAAGTGCTGGATTTTGCTCGAAAAAATCGCTCATTGTCGTGACGAATCGAGGGATGACGGCTTTGTCGTAGGTCTGGAAATCTGGTCAGCAATGGCCTTGAACAGTACTACCCCAATGATGCCTTACAACGTCTGCTCCCAGGAGAAGGTCCGGTACTTCCATCCCATAATCCTCCGAGAAGGTTGTTGCGTCTATAGGCCATCCCCATTTCAGAGATGCTGTCCGCACTTGGCATTCAGACGCATCGTCGATGTCAAGCCCGTTGAGAAACAGGTTTGTCTTGATTGCATCCACGACCGCCTCATCTCCATCTGTCGCTACAATGCCAGATACTTTGAGGTGTTTGGCACAGAGTATCGAGAGCATGCCCGTTCCAGCACCCAACTCAAACAGTCTCTTGCCACGGACTCTGGCCTGGCCTTGCGCTGAGGTGAGATAAGACCCGAGATGAAGAGCAGCTTCCCAAGTCCTCAGTCCAGTCGTGCCCGAGGACGAGATGACAGACCGCGATTCTAGTAGCGTCACTGTGCGCTCGTCCAAAGGTCCTGGGTAAGAGTACGTCACAAATGCCTTTTGTTGTGCCGAATCGGCTTCAGAAGGGACAGTGGTGAAAAGGAGAGATGACATTGCAGACATGAGCTGATCGGATAACTCCTGCGGACAATCAAGTGGCTGGTTAGCAAACGTATCGACCAGAGCTCTTAGCTCGACATAGCTGGTCTATAAGAGGCTGCATATGCGCATAGTACAAGTCAAATCCAAATGCCAACTTCAGGCGATGAAAGAGGTGGGCCTACATCCTCTTCAGGGTCAGTGATGGCCCCTTCAAGTTTTGAAATGAGAATCTTCAGGATTCTGAGCTGATAGCGGTCTGGAGGCGGCGACCTGATGCTCTCTGTGTCGAAGAGATTGGCGAACAGCCATGATTGCACTTCGGGTCTCTTCAGCATTTCCATGTTTGGCCAACGCAGTTGATGTGGCCCAACCAGTTGGAAATACTGGCGCTGCAGAATCCGCAGCTGCGACGCGCATTGATCGTCCATTTTTTGATCAATAAACTGGACCACGCACGACAGATACACCGCAGCGTGCAGCGTATCTCCGATAGAAATCTTACACCTTGGTCGAGATTGGGGTGGGAGGTGTTCGCTTGCTGTGAGGACATGTTCCACCGCCAAGACTATTTTTGCAAAATTAGGTAAGCGTGGCCGGCATTTCGAGCTCGCTTAGCTTAGACCACACGCCGACATCTGCGAATTACGACTTCAATCATCCTGCCGCCAGCTAACTCAACAGCGTATCGACAACAGCAGGATCGAACTCTGTCCAGTACGTCCATGGAATCGTTGCGGCTACATCGCTGGCATAAATAGCGTCTGACTGACGCCTCGCAGGTCGAACATAAAGTCAACATGGCCGATTCTCAGGTTACTCTGCGCACGCGCAAGTTCATCCGCAACCCCCTCCTCGGACGTCGCCAGATGGTCGTGTAAGTGCAGGATACGCCGGGCATGCAACTTGTGATATCGACTGGGTCTGACAATGGTCCAACAGCGATGTCCTCCACCCCAACCGCGCGAACGTTTCCAAGGACGAACTCCGTGGCAAGCTCGCTGAGCTCTACAAGGCCAAGAAGGACGATGTCTCAGTCTTCGGCTTCAAGACACACTTTGGTGGTGGCAAGAGCACTGGCTTCGCGCTCATCTACGACTCCAACGAGGCCATGAAGAAGTTTGAGCCCCGCTACAGGCTAGTAAGATATGGCATGGCCACCAAGGTCGAGAAGGCCAGCAGGCAGCAGCGTACGTTCTCCGCAATCACCGACGCAATGTTATGGATCTGGCCATACTTGTAGTTGGATAGGTTCCCAGGATAGCATACTGACTCGGAAACAGGCAAGCAGCGCAAGAACAGGATGAAGGAGTTCCGCGGAAAGGCAAAGACCACGGGTGGTGCGAAGAAGGACAAGAAATAAGCGATTCCAGGTTAACGATGACTACGAAGGTCACGGCTGGAGTCGAGTGGCGGTTTCTCTGGAACTACTGGTTCGCCTGCTTCTTCTTCATGGTGGACACGGAGTTGCTTCTACGGACCTGGGCATGTATAGCTACGAGCGCCTGAAAAACTCTTGTGGACAGGGACAACAAGACGGATGGCGTTTGAGTTTATTGTCTACTCACCATCAATGCATATCATGGACCTCACGATCCTGAACAAATTCATCGCCACCCTGTGCCACGTACCGCGACGGTGATGACTTGACCTCGATACTGACAAATATACCACTACAGCGGTGCTACAAAACCGTGACTACAGCAATTCGCCTTGCACAACACTTGTTTGCGATTGTGACGTTGACTGTTGTCTGGCCCTAAAACCTGTCTTGGGTATTTCAGCATGCACCTCCAAACCAAAGTAGTACTGACTTGCAAGTGACATTGATATTTCTCATCATCTATACTACAGGGACGGCAGCACTTGCCTCAGAGCCTCACCATTTTTTTTCTTACTTTTTACGTGGACCAGACCGTTGCACTGGTACTGGAAATACATCCTCAGATACCAACTAAAATGCTACATTACACTACACCACACTACACCACACCACCCGTCCCCTCCGTCTTCACTGCAGGAAGCCTAGACGGCGTATCCATTGCACCACCCGATCTGTCATGTGCTCCCTCAACCATACGCGCGGTTTCGCCCACACCCGGATCCTGCACGGACGACACGGCAGCCGCAGCCTCAGGCGCCGACGACGCAGGCAGAGGCGCAACCGGTTTCTTGGGCAGCATCTCGCCAAAGCGCTTGGGTACGTTCTTCGCGGGGGGCATACCGAGAAAGCCCTTGCCCTGCATGGATTCGAGCGGCTTGGCGCGGCCGCCGACATAGCATCCCAACTCGCCGCTCCAGACGAAGCCGCCGCCGACGAGGCCCCTGAGGACGCCAAAGGCGCGAGCGTCGCGGTAGGCCATGCCCGTTTCCGGGTCCTTGTAGCGAGCCTGGAGATTGGTGACGGGGCAGATTTTGTGGCTGGGTTTGAAGGCGAGTTCGGCGGCGGTCGGGGGGATGCCGTCTTTTTTCCGGGGCTTGGTCGACGAGGTGGATAGGATGGCTGTGACAAAGGTTGCGGCGTCTGCGGGAGACCAGTGGAAGAGGGTGGAGGAGATGTGGATGAGTGCGGACCGGTCTTTGTCTTTGAGCATCGAGGCTGCGGTTTTGGAGGCGCTGCGCGAGGTCGTGGGTTGGGGTGGGAGGTCGAGGTCTGGGAAGGAAGAGAGGATGAGGAGGTTGCGGAGGGCGCGGCGGATCTCTTTGCGGCATGGTGGGGGAGGCGGGAGGGGTGCGGGCGGTGGGTTTTGGAATGGTTGAACGGGGGATTGGGAGCCGATGGTTGGGTCGTTGGGGTGTGATGGATCCATGGAAGGGTGGACTTGGGGGAAGGGAGAGTGCGTTTGTGGTGCGTATGGCTGTTGGAAAGGAGATGCCTGGGTGAAGGGATTTGGTGGCAGATTGTCGGGCGTTGGGCTGGTCTGTTGGTTGTGTGCGTACTGGTCGATACCGAAGAGGAACGAGTCTGGGTGCGATGGAGCGAACACGGAGTTGTTGGGATAGGAGATACCATGTGAGCCCATGAATATATCCCCGCCTTGCGATGCGGCGGTCCAAGGTAATTGGGAAGTGTCTTGTTGTGGTGGTATAGTCGCTGTTGGAGGAGGAACGTGTGATGGCGTCGATGAAGGCTGGACGTGATGTACATCCTCCTGTAGAGGGGAGGCATGTCCCAATTGAATTGGAGGAGCCTGTGGCTGATACTCAGCTGAGGTGGCTGACTGCTGACCCGAAGGTTGTGCCTCAGTTGAATCTTGTTGTTGGTCCTCATCGTGTTTTACCTCCTCGTTTGGGGAAGATTCATTTTTCTGTGCATCCCGAAACTCCTTGTTCAGCTTCTCATCCAGATCGTCTAGTGTTGGCGCATCCTTGCCCGTATATTTGATACTATCGTCCACCCATATCGCTGGTCCACTATAGAATCTAATAAATGGACCATCGATTTGCCGATTTTTCAGGGCATCAATTTTGGCCTGACGCTCGGCTGCCCTTGCCTCTTCCGCCTCTTCCCACCTATGTAGAGTCTTCTTGTTGATTCTCTCATTCCGCGCAGCTTCCGCAAGCCGCTCTGCTTGTGTAAGTGGTGGCTCTTTGGCCTTTGCCTTGCGTGCTTCAGCAGCCTTCATCATAGCCAGAGTATCGTCTCGTCTTCGGTCCTTCTCTTTGAGCTTGGCCATTGTGGTCTCCTTGTTCGCCACTGTTTGTTTTCGCGACGACGTCCGCACAGGTCCATCCTCGACTGTAGGTATCCATGAAGCTCGCTCCGACTTCTTCTTAGGCCGGGGCCGGCCAAAGGAGCTACGCGATTGTGCATCTGAAGCACCCGGTACGTCGAGCTTCACCTTTTTGCGTGTCGCGGCGGCGACTCGAGCAGCGAAAGGGTTGGTGGTTGCTTTGCGCTTTTTGTTCCTCTCCTGACGCTCTGCCTTGCGTAGTTCCTTCTCGCCCGCGTCGTCCTCATCCGCACCCTCAACGTCTTCCTCCGAAGATGACGAGTCCATGTTGTAGTCTTCCTGTTCGTTGACATCGCCGCCCTGGAAATCTTCCTCGTTCGGCGCATCCTCCCATTCCTCGCCCCACTCCTCCTCTTCTTGCTCAGCAGATTTTGCGAGCAGGGTGGACATGCGGTTGCCCGCATTGGATCGCCTTGCCCTGGTGGTGACCATGAGGTCGACAGGCGCCTCCAAGCGACTCTCATCCCCGGAGCTTTCTGAAGTCGCATCCTGGTCAGAGTGAGTGACGTCTTCGACGGGTATCGGCGCAATTGCCTCTGCCATGGCGGGCGGTGGCAGATAGATGGACGCTTTCGCGTAATCGAGATGCGAGGAAGTTGTACGCGAGCCGGCTGGGGCCTGAGGCAAAGCGAGGAGGGGGGTTGACACTGTCAAGGCGGGAGTATGCTGGTCACTGCTGCTTCCAGAAAACTTCTATGGGGCCGCCATCATGCACTCCAGGTGGGCCGCGGAATGGGGAATTGGTAAGCGGCGACGGCGGTGGATCCAAGGGTTGTCCGGCTTTAGACTGCTGTACAAGTACTGGGTGTTCGATCGTGGAGGAGGACTGTCTGCACAGTGTGCTGTTTATAGCTTGTGGGATAGGATGCGAGGGCAACTCAGCGGACGTGTTGTTTCAAACAGCGTTGGGGGCTCGTCACGACGGGTTGTATGTTGTAGATTAGGTGAGGTGACGCGAGAGACCAATGAGCAAGGCCGATGCCAAGACAGCGGAGGACAGGCTTGGCTGGGCGAGAGCTGGGGGTTCACGGCCTGAAACATAGCGCACGCCTCCATCTCACTCGAGACGTTAGCAACCCTTTTTCCAGAAGGGCAATTGTTTCAATGGCGGTGGGCGCGAAAGGGATGCCCATGCCCGTCCAGCTCCCTGTGAGGAAGACTGAGGGTTGAGCGGTAGGATGCTCGCGGCGACACCGGTACTCTTCCTAACCTATCACTGCCTATCCCACTGTTGGAGGATGCTATAGGTGCAGAACTCTCAACCATACCGTACTCTAGTAGGGGGAGCTTGAGGGCCCAGAGAGCCGTGAGAGCGAGCGTTGAGAGATGGCCTGGACAGGACAGGACAGGACAGGACAGGACAGGACAGGCACATCTTTTGTTGCTAGCACAGGGCCACATCTTCGTTCTGGCCCTCTGTGCCGCACGGCAACCTGCGCGTGCTCCCGAAGTTAGCACATCGTGCCTCGCCAATCACAGCCTCACAGCAAGCCGTTGTTGCAAAGTGTCCACGTCAGAGTTTGGAGTGACGGACTATCTCGACGCGCCTCTGTGTTTCAAAAACGGCGAGGATGCACTTCCGCGAGCAGCCATTCAGGGCAGTTGGCCGCATGGACAAGGCAGAAGAACAAGAACAAGCCCCTGAGTTTGCGTTGAAAAGCGTGTCTTTTGCTGCGGTGTGAGCACGACACCCACACATCCACACACACACACACACACACACACACACACACACAAATAACCAGCGCTGACCACGCCTCCAGCCAAAAAGGTTTCTTTCTTTCCTTCCCCCCCCTCCCCTCCTCTCTCTCTCCCTCTATTCGCTCGCCGCTCTCTGCTCGATCATCTCGCCGTTTCTTGCTTGTTCTTTCGTTGCTCTCGTGTGGCTCGTCGCTCGTAACCTGTAACGCGTGCCCGCCCCCGGCACCAAGGTTGTCCCGAATCAAGCTCCTCACGTTACTTAGCGTTGGCTGGCCTCCCAAGACCTCCACCTCGCCAATTTACCTTTCTCTCCCCAGTGCCACCAACCCACCAACCCACCATCCCACTCTCTCTCTCTCTCTCTCTCTCTCTCTCTCTCTTTCCCCCCACCCGCCGCCTCTCACGCCTGCTCCAACAGCTCGCTCCTCGACCGTTGCAGCTGCTGCACTCTGCATCGCCTTTTCCCCTTATGAGAATAGGTGTATAATCCGTCCATTTGCCTAATCGTATTGCCTACTTCTGTTCTCCAGGACACTCCGGTGATCTGTCTATTCCGCCCACCTGCTGTACCCTAATCGAGCCCAACCGGCCGCCCCAGCCCACGTCGACGACTTCATCTAGCATTGCAGGCAGGCATAGCCCCTCGCCCCTCGTCCCTCGACATTCTTTAGCGGTAGCAATCGTCGCAGGTGAACTGCAGTTTCGACCCCGCAAACTCGGTGTGGCTTCGCTGAGATTCTCCGAATCCTTCAAAGCCTCAGCTTGCAGTGACGCGCGTCTTGCTCGCTTCCTTACAGCCCCGAGCCATCTCCAGAAGAGAGAGAGCTCAACTCTGGCAAAAACCAAGACATCATACAGGCGAATCCTGCGCAGTCCAGTGATCGCGCATCTCACGGACTGGATCCACGGGTGCCTCTGTCTCTTAGTCCGCTACCTATACACATCACACAGGCTTGCGCTGAGCTGAGCCCGCTCTTACTCACAAGCATCACCCAGGCCTATCGTTCCTTTGGCCGGTACCAATTGCGTTTCTGCCGTGACCCTGGCATTCATTTCCGGCGTCGTTATCAAACATTCTTCCAGCATTAGACTATCATCGTGAAGACCGGGTCTGTAATCCATAATGGCTCCAACCACCCGCACCGACCAGCACATCAATCTCAATTATATTCCCCAGCTGTCACAGCCGTCTCACTCTGGCTCCTCGACTGGCAACACGTCTCCTGTCGAGCCTCCCAACAGCAGCTCCCTACGTTTCCCCGGGAACACCTCAAATCCTTTGGGGAACACGGCTGCGGGGGCAAGGCTAGGCAACGGCTCTCCGTCACACGACTATGGCAGCCGTTTATTCTCCAAGCGGTTTGTTGGCCCCTCGAATGTCTCACAACGTTGACTAACTTTGCTCATAGTGCGCGCGAGATTCAAGCACAGGAGGGGCTGACCCCTCAAATGTGGGGTCCGCCGACCAGTGGGAATTCCACCCCATTACGCGAAACAATCCCAGAGTCTCCCGTTGGTGACAGCTTCCCAGACTTCAACAGCCCTATGCCCGAGGCCTCGTCTGCTGCGCAAACGTCAGGTCGACGTGCCCGTGCCGGCACCCTTCCCTCGCGTTTCTCTCCCACCGCCGCCCCTCCAGGACTCATGTCAGCCTCCTCGCTGCTTCCCAAGTCGTCACGCCCAACCCCTTCAACGAGTCCCTTTAAATCTGGCTCTGGAACTCCGACCGATATTTCAAGCTTCAACGCCCTTGGCTCTACCAACGCTGCAGCCAAATCGGTACTACTCTCTCGCCTTCGTGCTGGCTCCATGCCTCAACGACCCGGCTATCTGCCGCCCTCTTCTTCTCCCTTCGGCCAGGGCGTTTTCTCATCAGGCTGGAGTAGCAATCGTGACCGTAGCAGCACACTTCAGAGTATCGCATCCCAACCATCGAATGGCCCTGGATCTCCCATGTCTTCCTTCTCTCGTGACTCGCTCGCGGATACTGATGTGAAGACTCTCGACTATCTCGGCCTTGTCGACACGCCTCAGCCCACTAGAGCAACTTTAGCGCCTTCTGATATTGAACTACTCCTCGAGAGCCAGCGGAATGCCAACAATCTCAATGTGAACAGTGGTAGCCGATTCCGATCTTACTCGGTCAACGCAAAGGAAAAGTATGCCGAAGATGAAGATGACCAATACAGCGGTTACAGTGGGACAATCACACCTGCCGAAGCGAATGCTCTTCTCATTCACGAGGCGGTCCGTCAGCACAACCTTGAAGTACAAGCATTTGCCAACATTGCCTCAAACGCCCGTCCCCGAGCTCGTGCGAGCACTGCTGGTGTGCTGGACGCTCCTTCTCGAGGAATGATGCGGAACTATCTCCCCGCAATGGGACGCTTCGACAACGGCATGTCGACTGGCGACTTGACCGAGGACGCCGAATACAATCTCACCGAAGCAGTCAAGAAGCTACACCTTCCTAGTTCAAACCTCGGCGATGATGGCACATTGGAAGGTCCGACTCGATCCCTGTGGCTGGGCAACATTCCTTCGTCGACTACCGTGTCTTCTCTCAATGTGATCTTTGCCAATTACGGAGCGATTGAGTCGACTCGCGTCTTGACCCACAAGAACTGCGGTTTCGTCAACTTTGAGACCCTTGAAAGCGCTGTCAATGCCAAATCTACACTGAATGGCAAGGAAATCTTCCCGGGTGCGGGTCCGGTCCGCATCGGGTACGCTAAGATCCCAAGTGCAGCAGCTACGCCGGGTCACAACGGTGTTTTCCCTTCACCAAGTCCAGACCCACATGCCAAGGCTCCAGCAGAAGGCGGGGCTGGTGCAGCGGGCACCGCGAAAGCTGCTGTTCCTACGGCTAGTCTGCCTTTGACCACTCCTGAGCTGACAGCTATCCGTGACGACATCATCCAGATTGTCAAGGAACTTGGTGCTACTGATGAGGAGCAAACCCGAATCTCTGCTCAAGTCGACCAAGCAATCAAAAATAACAACTATGTGGACGAAGTGCCTCCTGTCGAGGAGCCCAGCCACACTCGCACCCACGATGCCCCTCGTCTGCGCGAGATTCGTAAACGCATTGACAATGGATCTTGTTCAAAGGAAGAAATTGAGCAGATTGCTCGAAATATGCTTCCTGAGATCGCCGAGCTTGCTTCAGACTACTTGGGCAATACTGTTGTTCAAAAGTTGTTTGAGTTTTGTGAGGAGCCCACCAAGGAGGCAATGTTGGGCGAGATCGCTCCTCATCTTGCCAAGATTGGTGTGCACAAGAATGGTACCTGGGCTGCTCAGAAGATCATCGATGTTTCCAAAACCCCTACGATGCAAAAGATGGTCGTGGATGCCGTACAGAAATACGCCATGGCACTGTTCCTGGACCAGTTCGGTAACTACGTCATGCAGGGCTGTCTGAAGTATCAAAACTACAACAACTTCATCTTCGAGGTCATGCTTGGTCGACTATGGGACCTTGCTCAGGGACGATTCGGTGCCCGTGCCATGCGAGCCTGTTTGGAAAGCCATTTTGCAACCAAAGACCAGCAGCGCATGGTCGCAGCTGCCATTGCTCTACACAGCGTCCAGCTGGCCACAAACGCCAACGGCGCCTTGCTGCTCACGTGGTTCCTCGACACTTGTACATTCCCAAGACGACGCACTGTCCTTGCTCCTCGTCTTGTCCCACACATTGTTCATCTCTGCACTCACAAGGTTGCGTATCTTACCGTCCTTAAGATTATCAACCAACGCAACGAGCCGGAAGCTCGTGACACCATTCTTCAAGCGTTGTTCTTCTCGCCAGATGACCATATTCTCGAAGCCATCTTGGCTGATCAAAACTGTGGTGCCACCTTGATTTTCAAGGTACTCACAACTCCCTTCTTCGATGAACAGATTCGTCCAGATGTTGTTCAGAACGTGCGCAATGTTCTTGTTCGCATCAAGGCACAGCCCCAACAAGGCTACAAGCGTCTGATGGACGAGGTAGGCCTCTCCACCCGTGGTGGTCCTGGACATCGCGAACACTCCGCCACGCGTCCTGCCTCAAAGGACAGTGCGGGCATGCCTCCAGCCAACTTTTACCAGGGACCTGGCTCCGCCTACGACCCCATCGCGCTCCAGCGAACGGCCAGCATGGATTCGAACAGCTTCGAACAATACGCCATGGGAAACCCCATGTACATGCAAGGCATGCCGGCCATGAACAACCAGCAACAGATGCAATACCAGCAGCTGCTGGCTCGTCAAGGCCAGTTCGCCTACCCCCAAATGAATGGGTTCCCTCCTGCCGCTCCCGGCATGGATGCCTATCGCAACGCATCCCCGGTTGCAGCTCCTGGCTTTAGCGGCTCGCCCATGATGCAGCCCGCCAACCTTGCAGGACCGGGCATGCCCCCAGGCATTGGTGCCGGCATGTACCCACCCTACAACATGTATATGCCACAACAACAGCAGCAGCAGCAGCAGCCGCCATCCGCTGGCGGCAACCAGCGGCGCGGAAGACTTAGCAGGAATGCGTCTCCTGCCGGTACAACTCGACGTTGACGTCTTGTTGAATGAATGCATGGCCTGGACTGATGGTTTCTTGTGATTTATGTTTTTAGAGATATATTGGAAATTTTTGATTGGGGAAATAAGAAAGCATCAACAAAAAAAAAGCGAGGTATTGCTCTACCACTGGGGAAAAAGGAGCAATGCCCGTTTTCTCTTTCCATGTATATGACTTCAGGGTTCGGATTTGGGACATGTATGGTATGACGTTTCAGCTAGTGAGCGGGTAGTTTAGCGGGATGTATACGACTCTCTCTCTCTCTGTATGTTCTTCACCTTGTCTTGTCTCTTGCTGCTGCTGTTGTGCTGCATATGGTGCCGTCTCGCATGTCTCTCGCATCTAGTTTCCTTATGCGCCATCCGACCAAAGAGTTTACTGGTATACCAGACTTTTCACAGACATGGAAGATGATTGCGCGGTTTGTTTGCACAAAGCTATTGTGTTTTTTTTTTCAATGCGCGCGCGGCTTCGCCTTTTAGGTCTTTTTTTTTGGGTATTCTTGGATTTGTATTGTGCAGCACTCAGTACTAGGGGAGTTATCGAGTATGTTTACGCTGTTACTTGATAGGGTGGGTTGGAAGTCCCTTCCTCCCTGCTTCTGTGAGTCTTAGTCTCTCTGTCTGCATTCATGGTTACGGTTACATTCGTGCTTGTATTCAGTGTGAGATTTTGAGTTTGAGTTTGATTTTGATTTTTCTTCTCCAAAAGCAAATTTTGGCAATTGATTGTTGAATAGAAAGATGAGCTGGTTATTAGTGGGAGTAGAAGTAGGAGAATCAATATATCCATACATCTCTTCATTCGTTCGTTTATTCGTTCCAAAAGTCAAGCCAGCTATGTCTATCCAAGACTGAGGTGAGAAGAATACTTTCAGATTTTTTGCGTGGGTATCGTTGTCCTGTCTTGTTTTTCCACTCCTTACTCCTCCCTCTCCACTCCTCCCCCTTTATCACTTTCGTTCCAATGTAATCGCTGCACAAAATAGGAGAAACGCGGTGAGGGTAACGTCCACCGCCTTGCAAAATGTCGCATGTAGGCTTTTTTGGACCAGCAAACGCGCTTGGACGGCGACGCAAGGCGTGCGTTCTTCATGGCACAGGATTCACATGCAGTTTGCGGCGTGGGCTTAAGACAGGACGCTTCATGCTGGTCTTTTCCCATACCTCCGCACTGGCATTTCCTTCTGCAGGGTACGAGCAAGCAGACTATCAGGTGCCACCCAAACAGGCCGCCGTTACCACCCCCGCACACCTAATGAGACCCATTCGCCTCGGACGGGCTCAACTTTCTCTTCTTGGCCTCCCTGAGATCACCCGCGCTATCCAACGGGGGGCGATATTGCTCTGCTCTGCCCTGGAGCTTGTATATCTCACGCTTGATATTCTCTTCGTTGGCGAGGAGGTCGAGTTCGGTGACTGGGTTTTCGATGCTAGCGAGCACGCTGTTGACGGTGGAGATGTGGTTTGCGTCTTTCTTGTCGTCGCGCCAGCGGGGGTGGCCGTTGTGTTCGGCCTTGTATTTCCACTGGCCTGAGGGGTGGCGGTAGCATTCTATGATGCGCCCGTCCAGGCGCTGGTTTAGGCTCTTGAGCGTATTCCATTCGGCGGGCGTGAGGGCGAGGGTGGCGAAGGGTTGGTATTTGTCTTGGCCGTGGGAGACAAGGAGTTGGATCGGGGCCGGCATGGCGTCGTAATCTGGTATCAGGCCATCTTCGCCGTCTTGCGGGTCAATCAAGGGGAAGTCGCCGAGCCGCAGTTTGAAGTCGATTGTGTTTTCGTGGGGGGGCTTCCACTTGAGAATATGGCGGTCTGTGCCGAATTCGTAGCGTGTGTTTTTACACGTGAAGATGAGGCCGTCGTTGCCGTGTTTGAGGTTGGGGAGCACCTTGTTGAACATTTCTTGGAGAGAGTAGGCCGAGTAGGTCTTTTTTGGTTTGAGGGCAAAGGGCTTGAGGTCATTGGGGGTTATCGCTGGCCCGAACTGGCGGGTGAGATAGGCGTTGTAGGGCTTGAGGACCCATTCCTGGAGGCGACCCAAGCGCTTGTCGAGCGGCTTGCCCGTCACGTTCTCACTATCTACAGCAAGACAGTCGAATACGTAGTAGTTGAGTCGCGGCGTTGGCTCCCCAGGGTAGTGATCGTTAACTAGTTCTCCGTCTAAAATGGTTCCGAAGAGGAATGGCTCTGGATTCTCGGGTTCCTTGTAGTATGGTATCCGAAATGGAGGTTGGATTTGATAGTAATTATTTTTGCGATCAAACAGAAACGTAACTGGCTCGAATCCCGCGCCTGTGTCCTGCCAGTGTAGGAACAGTAGGCAGCGCAAGCCATCCGTCTTCTCACACATGAAGTATTCCTGCCGTTGGAGCTCTTGAATGTGTTCGCGCGCAAATGATACGGGTTGCGCGCCTGGAAAGCGCAGGTTGTCACGTTCAAGAATATTTGCAACCTGTTCTTTCAAAGGATGCGCGTCGTGGTTCGTGAGCATGTATCCTGGCATCTGCGGCGGCGCGTGGCTAGGCATGGCGGACGGCATGCTGAAGGCGGCCAGGTACTCGTCGCCGACGTGCGATCGAGGCGAGAAATTATTGTGCGTTGGCCTGAAGACGGAAGTTGTGTGGGTAAAGTATGAAGAGTGAAGGATGCTTTCTTCGTGCCAGGCAGAAAGTTGTGATATCACCCAGTACAGTACCGTGGTTGTGAGCTCATGGTACACGCGCCAAGATCAGGGTCCAATTGCGCATTGACGAGGTTACTCGAAAACATGAGTTCTATGAATCTTACAACAGCCAGTGATTTCTCGTTCTCCTGTTGTGATTTAAATGATTTGCAGAATCATCAGGCTCAAGATGGATGATTTCGATAGATATCAATCGTCATACCTTCTAGTATAGTACATAATACATTATCGTAGCAGTCATCTCTAGATAATACAAGTCTACTCATCGTCTCGTTCCGCTATGCCTTGACGCTCGTACTCGTCATAAGCTTGCTCGGTTGCTTGACTGTGCTGGCCTCATCTCCCGGATCTCCTTGAAACTTCCAAGTTCCGACTGCTACCTCGTCATCTGTTGCCTTGTCCAGTCTCTGGATCTCTCTCCTCATATAGCCAACAATTTGGGCAAGCTTCTCGAAATCGACATCCTCCCTAGCAGCTAGCAGATTCCGCCAGATGGCTGCTGCGAGCACCGCATCTCCCTTGACGAGACCTTCATCATACGCCAACAGCACCGCGCGCCATTGGGAAAACATGTCTTTCAACTGCTTTTGACGGAGTGAGTTGGCATTGAACTTGTGCCAGACTACGAGGCGATCTTCAGCGGCGTAAAACGCTTGGTTGGTAAGATGCTGGATCCACACCGACGCATGCGATTGTGGGAACATGCGAAAGCGAACCTGGAACATGTACATGTGGAGGAAGGTGATCTGTGACCAATTTGAAAAGGTTGGTTTCAGACCGAGTGCTGCTATATTGTCAGAAGACATGTGTGTGGAGGCCATGGAGAGGTGTGCACATACTGTCGTACCACCAGCCTTCTGCCTCTCCTATGTGCGTGCCATTCTCGTCTACAGGTATCTCTCCGTTTTTGACAAGGGCTTGTGGTATTTTGTATTCGCCTGGCCTGGTGCACTCTTTGATCAGATCGCGCGTTGCACCGTATGCGACATACGTCTCTGTCAGTAACGGCGCCTTTGCACGCAGCTTCTGAGCCAGGCTATTCATGCCGCCCTTGGTTGCAGGCTGCGGCTTCTTGACCGCTTCGGGTCTGACATCTGCCGACAGTGTCTGTGACGCATGATAGAGGCTGGGTGTGGCGGTGGAGAAAGTTCGCTGTGCGCGGCGCAAGGAAGTTTTGTGTGAACGCTTGAAGGAGTCAATGATAGGAAGGCCTGAGATCGCTTGGATCCATCAATTACCTGGAGAACAAGAGAGGAAGATCTGGCCAATGCCCTAGAGCAAGCTGTGCAGGTGTAGTTGGACGCCATTGGTGTGGGTGGTTGACTTGATTGTGTTGTTAACGCAGTCTTCTCAGCAGTCGTCAAAAGTTCGCGGGTCGTGCATTTGGCGGTCCAAGGTACCAGAGCGGTAATATCCATGACGACTTCACCACCCTGGTGCTCTCCACCCACCCACCCACCACCAATAAACATCCTCCCATATATATATACTACTCTATCTATGTAGGTACAGTATACAGCCTGTGGTTCGACTACCCCCCCAAAGCTTACCTACAACCACGGGGTCGACGTCTTGCAGCAATTGTGTGACAGTGCAGTGGCGCAACATTGCCATATCCATTAGTGGACGAACCACATGCTTTGTCTGCGCTGTTGTCTACCTAGACTTGAACTGCGCTTCTGGCACGCACCGCAGTACCGGTAGTGCAAGCAAGCACACAGCGTAAGCAGTACGCTTGGCTGTGATCAATGGGCAGACAGCCCATGTGCTTTGTGCACAAGGCCCAAGTGCGTGAGAGACCAATGGAACCTCCGGTACGTGTGACTTACCGGTAGTCGACTGGTGAATCGACACCCCCGGACAGCTGTCCCCGGATCTGGGAACATTTCCATTTTGGATCGACTGAGGGGAATTTGAAGTTTTGACGTTACTGTAAATGCGTAGTCATCTCAACCCAGTCTTCAGTCGGCACCAAGCGGCAAGTTCTCCGCACCCACCAGGACACGCGTGCCCAGCTCCAACATAAGGCGAACCGACATCGCATCCCAGAATTTCCTCGGAACACCAGCCTTCATAGTAGTCTTGGAGGCTTGCAGGACTCACGGTTACTGCTCCTCTTTGCTGTCATCTCTATACCGTCCGTAGACGTCAGATAAAACAATACTACGGCCTGCCGCTTTCGCTCACACCACCTCCTCCCAATACTACATCCAGTCACCATGTCTCTCGAAGGTCCATCCACCTTCGCAAACCTCAAACACAATCCTTTGTACATACAATTACTAAATCCACAGAACCACTACACATCTGGAGATCGAGTCGAAGGCGTCGTTCGCGTAGATCCAACCGCCCGACCTCGGAACGTTAGCATTGTCTTCAAAGGCTTCTCGGTCCTGTACGACAAAGAGGCTGTACCGTTAAAGGCAAAATTCTTTGAATTGTCCACAAGTCTCTTCGTCTCAACGGGTGCGGGAGAGAACTTTGATATACTAAGGCAAGGCACGGCCAGCGATGGGAAGGTGGAGTTGCCTTTCGCCTTTACATTTCCGCACAATGTCACGCTGCCCCCACCCTCAGAGCGAGCTTGGTGGTACCCAAAGGATGATTACAACCACCCACGCTTCCAGCACTCTCCAGGATTTCTTCTACCACCCAGCTGTTCCCCAGTGAGCCCAGCAGTCAGTGGCATTCTAGCACCAACGGTCATGTACATTCTCGAAGCACGAGTAGACAACACCCTCAGAGTTCGACAAGATCTTTTCTTCATTCCACCAGCACCAGAATACGACCTTGCACTCCTCGAACCAGACCTCAACTTTGGCCTCACGCTACCTAAACACTGTTGCCGTTACAAGATCATTCGCACCCGTAAACTCCTCCCAGGGTACAGCGAAAGCAGCAAACTTGGCAAACTCAGGGACAAGTTGGTAGAAAAAGAATTGTTTTTTGGTATAGAAAGCTACGCCGAGATACCCTTTGTCCGTTTCAACCTGTTTGCCACAGCAGCCCGCATTCTCGTCATCGGTGACCTGGTCCCCGTCATCGTGACTGTGCAACACCTAGAACGCTCCGATTCACTGCCGGAACCACCGATAATACATCTAAGACGTGTACGCGTGCAATTACACTCTGCATTCCATGCCTTCCTCCCTCCTCCGCATGCTGCCAAGAAGTTATCCAAGGGCATTGTCGATGTCACAAGAGACGTCACCACGCTCCTCGACAAGAAGCTTGACAAGGCCGATGGCAAAACACTCCACGACGGCTTAAATCTCCTCGACATCGAACCCATTCGACTTTCAAGCGATAAACTGCTCCCCAGCTTCACCAGCTACGGCATGGCCATGGAATATGAAATCAAAGTCGAAATCTGGGGCGAGTGTGCAGACCGAGACTTCTCTGGCTTTGCATGTCTCCAAAACGTCCAGATTGTCACGGGTTGGACGGTGCCCGACAGCGATTTGGGCGGCTTACCCGTCACGCCAGGACCAGCGTACGAAGAGGTGGATCCGTTGGCGGGCCAGGAGCCAGGTGTCTCTGCAACATCGAGAAGAGCACCAAACGGGGCCGCGACACAGCATACGGCGGATTTTCTTCCCGCATATGGAATGGCAGCTAACTCTGCAATCCCACCGGTAAACCCACGATCCCAGCCACCTTTGCCTCCGCCACCGTATGCAGACGGCGCTCGATGGGCATGATTGCAGCGTCAAAGAAACTATTCGCAACCACCATGACCCCATATCCCAAACTGCCTTTGACAATCCTGGGCTGCAGCTCGCAGTAACACACCTACAATGTGCATCAAAGACGGGACGGGTCCCCCAACCCCAAAACCCTCACACAACAAACCCTGCCACTACTACCGCTTGAGCCAGCCCACAACGCCATACTCAGCCCCACGCACTCAAACCTCGACATCCCTCCTCACCACATCACAGCAATCCATACCGTCCCACCAAACCAAACCTCCAACGCCCAGCTACGGTGTACGACAACGAAACCGCTCAACCCAGCCTGCACAGCCACACTCATCTCACGTACAGTACCTCGTACACCACAGTCAGGGCCCCGAGTCCACCACACCCATACCAAACGGAACTGCCACCCCCACCCCACAAAAAAAAACCCCCCCAAGCTCTCCCGTGTACGCGAGTGCGAGAAGCAAAATCATGCATGCTGCAGCACAGACAAGGAGATGGGAAACCACATTGCCACGTGGGGGTACTGTGTGTATACGGTATGAAGAGTCTGGATAAGTTTTGTCGAGCTTGGAGGTCTTGCGTTGCGGGGGGAGAGGGCTCGGATTTGGGCGCGTAATTGTGAGGGAGGGGAGGGGACATGAGAGATGAATGTTTGGAGGTTGGGGGTGTGGGATCGTGGGTACTATTACTCCTCCTCCTCCTCCTCCTCCTCCTCCTCCAGCCATTCCAGACTACAAAACAAGACTAGAAAACGCATACTACAGTCCACCCTTTTCTTCCTCTCCCACCCTTTCCCCACCACTCTCCTCCACATCCACAACTACGCCTACCTCGTCCTGCAGATCCCCGGTCCCAACTATACTACCAGCTGTCTGTGTTTATGTTCGTGCTGAAGGATGGTATTGCATTGCATTGCCTTGTATCTTCTTTTTATTATTATTGGATTATTCGAGTAGTAAGATGGGCAAGATGGCCATGGAAGAAGATGAATAGGAAAATCCTAGGAGGGCGAAAATGTTGCGGGTTGTGCTTGTGGAGAAGCAATTGCTTTGGTGTGGAGTAGGGATGGGAGTCAAGCAATGCATGCATGGGGAATAGACATATACATCACATTGCACTGATCGAGAAGAGAACATTTCAAATGTTTTTGGATTCAATTACCCCAAACACTTGTCATGGCCGTGATTTCGTGTTACATCAGGCTGGCCTATACAAATCTCAGGGTTCAGTGAATTGGTGCTTCTCTTTCCCTCTACGGCCGGCTTACTGGTCATCGGAGACACCAAACACATTTCACTAGTACAATGCCATTTCAGCCTCCATACCGCCTGAGAATACACAAATGTCAGTCTGGCGAAAGGGCCACCACCTTACTCAGCATCCTTGTAGTGGACACCCTGAGCAATCTCGCAAGGATCAGTGGCAAAGCTAATATTGCAATGCTCCCACTCCTCGTCGTTCAAGAGTTCGCGTTTGAAACTGAGGGCGTGGTAAATGTTGGCGAAGCGAAACTCCACGTAATTGAACTGTGTAATCAGTTAGTTTGGCTTCACTTGGCACACAGAATAGAAAGACTTACACCACGAGAAGTCTTGCCCTGCTTGATGGTGTCCAGCTCCCGCTTCACCTTTTCGGTACCGCGCGCAAGCTTCACAAGCAGCGTGTTAGGCCAGTCTTCATCCGCACCGACAGCGCGAACACAACGTGATGCATCGCCTTCGGCGCACGCACGCATGACGTCGTTGATAGAGTTGGGACCTTCTGTGCGCTCGACGAGAACGACAGTCTTCTTTTCTTTGTCGCTACCGTGGATCTCGATGCCGTTCTTGGTTGCCTCGTAGTACTTCTGGCAGCCCTCCACTGTGAGAAAACGAACTATGCCGATGCCGGAACCATCGGGCATAGAGATGGCCTCCATCTTTCCGCCCCAGACAAGAGCTTGAAGCTGATGAACGCTGTTTACTCCCCAGATGCCCTTGAGTATGCAGGTACGAAAGCCCGCAGCTGTGGATGTCAATGGGTTTCTTTCACGGTTGAACGGAAGATTTGTACTTACGATGCTCACGCTTCTCTGGACTGGGCCATGCACTCATGCCATTACCTGGGTCCTTCGAGAGCGGATTTGAATGAGGTAACAGATGCATCTGGCCAGCAATTTGTACTGCCCCCTTGAGAGCTGGGGAAGCGACATCGGATTCAGGCGTAGGCAGGATGTCCAGGACGTTCTTGCAAAGGCCGACAATTTCTTCCAAGTTGCCTGATGCGATGTGACCTTGCAACACCAATGCTACGCAAAGCTGCAAAACGTCACCCTTGTTGGCGTCCAGAATCTGCTTGACTGAGGTTGTCGTGAGTTCTGGTGCGCTCTTCTTTAGCCCTTTGACATATTGAACTACAGCAAAGATATAACGAGCTTTCAGATCCCGAATCTCTTCAGATGGTAGCTGTACTCCTGTCGCATAAATGCTGCGAAGCTTCTTCGTCACAGAGCGGAAGATATGGGCTGAGGTGTCTTTGCTGCCAGGTAGTGCATCAATGTACTCGGAGGCTTTTTGCATGTACCGACTCTCCCAGTCCGCTTCTGACAGACAGTCCGATTGTCTAAGAGGACTCTTGGTCTCGACCTCAGATGACTGTTTCTGTTGTGGAATTTCTGTTTGGGTAGGCTCTTCATGCTTCGACTGCGCAGGGCGGATGGGAGCATTTGCTACGAGATCACCCAAAACCTTCTTACCAACCTCTTCTTGGCTGAGGCGGTTTTCCAAAGCAAACATAGCATTGCCAGACCTAATCGGCAAGACGGCTTCGGTAGCCTGCGATATGATCTGGGACTTGGGAGTCATGAGACGGGTGAACATCTCGTCCAAACTATTGCCCGCTAGCTTATTCTGCCCAGGCATCTCGACTTTTGGCGGTGAATTCTCCGCGATAAGTGTTGGAGTTGCAGGCGCCGGGGTCGTGTAGCTAGAGAGTCGTATTAGCGACGCGTACACTTTCCCATATCAGAAATAGTGTTGTGATACGCTAAGAGCCTTTGACAGCGGTACACTCGTGTAGAAAGCGATATGATCTGATGGGATACGTGTGAAGGGACATACTGGTTTGCTTCCTGTTCCTTTTTCATCATTGGAGCAGGCGAAGATGACGTTGAAGGCGCAGGCAGGGGCTTGGGTGCCGTGTTTGAGGGTGCAGCAGCTCCCACGATCTTGACAGTCTTCTTCTTGAGCTTCGTCGTGCTTACACCTGCTGCAGGCTGAATAGCAAGGTTGCTGCGCGCATCTTGAGTGCCCCACGAAGGAGGAGGAGGTCGGCCAAAAACCTGCGACGCTTGAGCTGGTGTTGTTGGACGAAGAGAAGGAGGCTTAGCCTGATGTCCTTGGCTCTGGATAGATCTGGGGCCCTTGGGAGGCGTTCCATGGGTGTTTGCGTACTTGGATTGATCCATGACTTCGGCACACCCTGCTGTTGAGCTGGGCGTCGCGTGGAGCTGCTGGTCACAGAGATTAGCACCCAAAGGCACTTTTGCTGAATCTGTTTCCACGGTACCCTGTCCAGGCTTTGTAGACCCGATGGCTGTGATGTTGGTGTTGTTGGCGGAGAAAGTGGTGGGGTCCGAGTTATTGTTTACAGCCAGGGCTGGTGGGCGAGATTTGGTCAGTATGAGGAAGGAGCGTGGCCAGGTATGGAGAAAGACTTACGAACCGCTTGTCGTTTGTCGACTGGAAGATTCTCAAGTCCAGCAATACAAGCGTCTAAGCAGGCTTGATAGAGCTTCTCTTCGCTGGTCCTGAGAGGAGGCACAGATACAGCGGATTTCTCGGGCATAGGTCTAGCAGGACGACATGAGTGGCAGATGTGAAGCAAGTGTGAGCTTTTGTGTCTTTTATATGGCAATTGGATGGAAAGTACGCTGCCTGTGTTGTTGCCATAGTTACACGTGACAGTGACAAAATGTGCTTACTGGAGCACTTGTAGATGATATTATTGATGATGAGGGCCAGATAGGATGGGCCAGATAGGATGGGCAAGATGGGGTAGACCAGAATGGAAGATGAGAGAGAGAACATGTCTTGAATGCGGCAGGTGTATAAACATGTATTCCATTCCATCAAGGGAAACAGCGATCTAGACACTCGAGTATCCAGATGTCATCGCTCTTTCTCTCACATGTCACATGCCATACTACAAGAAGAGTTGACTACAAGGTGGCTGTGGGCATGGATGAGAAAGCACAAAGATGAGATCAAGTCCGAGAGGAGGGGTAGAGGAGGGTGAGGGCTGGCCATGCTGACTCCCTATGTGCCGGTTACCTATGCATGCTGTTCAAGGGGGGAGAATCGGAGTTGCCAACCAGCACTCTAGGTCTGGGGTCATCCATTAGGTACGGCTGACATTGAGATGGATAGTTGCATTTACGACCGAATGTCCAGTCTGCCTCGCTTACTGGTCGTACTCCGGACTCACCTTGGAAGGCACCTACCTACAAAGCTTGAGAATGTCCACTACCCGTCTTTCCAGCAACACAAAAACGAGTGCATGCAGACTGACTGGCGGACGCAGATAGGCGCCGGCCCGCAGACAAAGGGGGGGGGGGGGTCTCGCAAGAGGTGCCCATCCAGGCGCCGAAAGCATAATAGGTACACAGTCATTTTGGCCAGCACTGCCTCACGGCCTCGGATGTGTGGGTTGCGTCCCAGGCTGCGGTCAGACACGAATGTCATATGAGAGGGCAGTGGCCAAAGTGGGACATGATACGAGCATGCGAAGTCGAAGATTGTGAAGTTGGGGCCCGTACAGCTGGGGTAGGTGCGCAGTGAAAGAGTGACAAGGAGTCGGAGGAAAGCAAAAGAAAGCGCAGGGCCAGAGCGGGAGGATGGAAAGGATGGAACTGTATGTGGGGGGTGAGATACATACTGGATACTGGTGGGAGAGGAGGCCCATGGCCATCTAGGCTAGTGCGACGACGGGAGGACTCTCGTGCTTGTTGGCCTGGCCAGACAGTCCTCGAGTGCGACCGAGATGGGGCACAGGGGATGGTGAGGATAGTATGGATAGGCAGTCTAGTGGTGGCATGTCATATGACCATGGGTTTAGCGTCGGGCGACTTGGGCTTTACTCCAAGTGGTTAGAATATCCCTGTAGGTTCAAGTCCACGTCACAGCGGCAAATTTTTATAGTTATATAAACTAGCCTATAGTTAAGTATAAATTAAAGTAATTTAAGCAAGTAAATATAGTTTTTATTACTATTTTTTTTAAACATATTCTAAACCTATTCTTAATAATATATAGGCGTTCCTAAATACTATACTAGAGTTTAGTATAGTAGTACTAGATAATATATCTAAACTAGATAGTAATATTAGAGATAAATTTAGGTAACTATATAAAGTACTAGAGGAGGATAGTAGTAGTAGTATTAAGGAAGTAAGTAAAAGTAAATAGAATAAGTTTAGAATAGGTTAGTAATATATTATAGGGGTATAATATATACCTTACTTATAGTAATAGTTAAGGACTACTACTTATACTAGTAATTATTAAGTATATAGCTATTCTCCTAGTATACCCTTAATTATATAGCTAAGGGTATAGGTATATAATACTAGTTTAGTAATATAAAGATAGCTCTTACCTAATAAGAGAAGAGGTGCTTATATAGGCTATATAGGTAACACGTTAAGAACACGTTCTTAAATTATTCTAATTCTAGTAGGTATAATACTCCTACTAGTCTATCTATCTTAATAGGCCTATAACTTTACTATTCTTTAATAGCTAGCTAGCAAGCTAGTATAAATACTAATACTCTAGGGTAAAAGTGTGTAAGTATCTTAAGAATATATTATAAACATGTTCTTATTATATTATTAATAATATATTATATAATTAGATCTAAACCTTAAAAAGTATAGTACCTAAGAAAATTCTATAAAGAGAACTATAAATAAGAAGCTATTATTATAGCCTTATTAAGCGCTTCTCTTTAAGGATTTATAAGGACTACTAGGTATCTTATTATCCTATAATAAGGACTATAGTAAATTAGGTAGGGAGTAAAACTTAAATATATTTAAAATATATTAATAATAAGTTAGTAAATTATAGAATAGGCTTAACTATATATTAGCTATTAGAACTATAGCCTAATATCTACTACTAGGAAAAAATATTATTTTAGTTAGGTACTACTAGAGGTAGACTCTATATATCTATAAGGTCTTCTAACTAGGGAGATATTAAATCTTTCTAGTAGTCCTGCTTTATATTCTGTGGTTAAGCTATAGTTAAGCTAGATAAAGAAGTGTGGTAGGTATATTATAACCTATTCCTAACACGTTCCTAATATATTCTAGGCGTTAATTATCTATAAGGGTAAGGATCTCTATTTAAAATCCTATATAAAGTTACCTTCTAAGTAATTATACTAATAGATATAGTAGTAATACCTTTTTTTACTATTATTTCTTTTAGTATATATATATATATACCTCCTCCTCCCTTAATACTATCTAATAGTAATATTAAGGAAGTAGTAAAGGTATTATAGCCTATACTTACTCTATAGCTTATATAATATAAGTTATTTATAACTTATTATAAATATATTCCTAACTTATTATAGCCTAGTTCCTAAACTTAACCTAGCTCTAAACCTATCTCTAACTTAAAGGTTTCTATTCTATTAAAGAAATATATATTAGCTTTATAAATAAAGATAAAATCTTATATATTATAAAGCGTGAAAAGCTTCTATAGTTCCTATTTAAGAGTAGCCTTAGAGGAGTACACTATAAGTAGAGGATAAAGTATTAGAATCCTAAAACTATATATAGTGTAAGAGAACAGGTTTAGAATATATTACTAACACGTTACTATAGGCGTATATATAGTAAATCTTTATATTAAGCTTAGGTAACTTAATTATTTACCTTTTTAAAGAGTAGGTATTAATTCTATTAGATTAAGATATATTCTAGATAGATATGTTATATAAGAGGTTATATAGGGTATAGGTAGAGATTCTAATAGTAATCTTCTACCTATAGGAAAAGAAGTGTACGTATTAAGAATAGGTTTATAATATATTTCTAATATATTATAGTTATTATACTTAGCTAAATTATTATAGATAAGGATATAACTAAGATATATTAAGTTGCTATTACTAACTTCTTTTAGAAGTATAAAGCACTTATAAAAAGACAAGTATTATAGAGGTATATTTACTTATAAGGATTCTATAGGACTACTATTAATATATATAATAAGCAGATAATAGGCAAGTTTTATAGCGCACCGCAACCTGTTTATAATATATTTCTAACTTGTTTCTAGGACTTAGGCGCTATCTCTAGTTAATTAATCCCTATAAGCGTAACTAGCGCTAGTAACTTTAATCTTATATAAGATTTTATTAAGTATATCTATAAAGAAGTATTTATAAAGTATATAAAAGAGAGCTAGATAATACTACCTCTTTATATCTAAGTAAATTACTATAGGTATTAATAGTAGAGGAATACTTTTAGCTTACTAACCTCCTCTTATATAAGTAAATATATTCTAAACCTATTCTAAATATGTTCCTAACTTATTCTTATATAATTAGAATATAAACCCTCTAAAGATACCTAAAACTAAGTAATCTATAAGAAAAACCTAGTAATTACTGCTAGGATTATACAATACTATAGTAAAATATTAAAAGAGGTATAGGAAAAACTAGAATCTTATTTAAATATACCTAAGCAAGTAGGCTAGAAAGGATATAAAACTAGTAAGCATGTAAGTATTCTTAAGGCTACTTAGAAGTAAGTTTATAACCTATTCTTAACCTATTAGAATTATATAAGTAATATTATATAGTATATACTAGATAGATCTATAGGATATAAAAGAGTTTAAAGCCTAAAGTAAGTTTAGAATACGCTATAACTATAGAACTCCTAATAGGCTTAAGCAAAGGTACCTTAAAAAGCTTTAGAGGGGAGAAAGTAAGTCTTATACTAGCGTTATATATATTTACTAATTAAAACGTATTTAGAACGTGTTTAGAACGCGTCCTATAATAATAATAACACTCTAGATAATAATAAAGCAAGTCTTACTATATCTAACTTAACTAGATATATCTTAGTCCTAATAAGAAATAAAAGAGTATACTTAAAAGCCTAAAGCTAGAGGGCAAGTAGTAGAGTAGTATTAGAAAGAAGTTCACTAGCCCCTTTTCTATCTTCTCTACTACTAGGCTCTTCTCCTCTACTAATAGTAACCTAAAGGTATACTTTGCAAAACACGTTTATAATATATTCCTAACTTATTATTAGTCTATAACTATAAACTTTATAATAAAAAGCTCTTCTTAGTAATTAGGCTTTAAAGGAGAGAAAAGAAAAGCTAGAGGTAGATAAGGAAGAACTTGTATAGAAAAAGGTACTATTTAAATTATAAAAGGTATAGTTTAAACTTAAGAAAGAGATAGCTACTTTTTATATAAGGTAAGGTTAGTCTATAAATATAGTAACTAGTTCCTAACTAGTTCTTAATATATTCTAGTCTATTATATAAGTATATATAAGTAGATAAATATATATTCTTTCTTCTTCTTTTTTTTCTTCTTTTTTCTTATACTCTATAAGAACTTTTTATATTTAAGAGTTTAATACTATTTTATTATCTATCTTTCCTAATATTATTAGATATAACTAGTTAATATAGTCTATAAAGATCTTTTAAAGTTAGTATATAATAGAACGCGTTAGGAATATATTATAAACTTGTTCTAATACTAAGTAGGATTTATACTAGTAATATATTAAGCTTAAGTTACTTCTATCTAATACTAGGGTATTCTCTCCTATAATATCCTACCTAAATAAAGAGTGTATAGTATTTCCTAGTAAGCTTTTCTACTAGGCTATTTAGGCTAGATTAGGGGTACAGGAACTTTATAGAGTATATATATATATAAGTTAGAACACGTTTATAATATATTAATAACTATTTTAGTATTACTTCTCTAATAGAGGTAATCTTATCTACTACCTTAAGAGGTATTATCCTAAGGTTTAAATAGCCCTAGTAAACTATAGCAGAATTATAATATAAGGTATTATAGAAGCAAGGATCTTCTATAAGAGCTTAATAGTAAATACTTAAGAATATATTCTAAATATATTAATAATACGTTCTCTACTAGTAGAGTAGACTATACTAAGTACCTCCTCTAAGGTTTAAGAACCCTCTAAGATAGCTAGTCTATAATAAGAAGTAGTAGCTAGAGTAGAGGCTAAAGAGGAAGTAGAGAGTAAAGAAGAGGAGTAAATAGTTACTCCCCTTTATACTATAAATAATATTTAGTAAAAGTAGTAAAAAGGAGATATAAGTCTAGTCTCTTAAAACATATTTAGAATATATTAATAATATATTATAGCTAGACACCTATAAATACTAGATTCTTCTTTAATCTAAGGGACTACTAAAGCTTTATAATACCTATAAAAGTAAAAAGAAAAAGTTATATACTATTAAAGGACCCTATAAAAGTAAATAGTACTTTACTTTTAGTAGATAGAAAAAAAAAAGAGTAGAGAGTTTATTTTAGTAATTACTACTACCCCTTTAGGTTATATACTATTATATATTATTTATTAGAACCTATTCTTAATATATTCTTAATATATTCCTACTTATTACTATTATTATCTCCCTCCCCCTCTCTAGTATCTTCTCTATCCTCTTTATCCTCCCTAGGCTCTATAAAAGTATACTACAAGTAGAACTAGGTAGTATTCTAGTAGGAATTAGCAAGGTCTATACTAGTATTAAAGTAATAGTCTTAAAATATATTAGGAATAGGTTAATAATATATTATAAATAACTTACTATAGCTAGGATAATTATAAGTATAAATAGTATAAGGAACCTAATAACCTTAAATCCTTAGTAGGGTAGATATAGTAATAAAGTTAAGCTATAATAAGTTAGTAATATATTTTTAATAGGTTCTTATAGGCTATACCTTATTACTATTATAGCTAGTGTAAGTCTTCTTCTAAATTATATTTAGGAGGGTATTAGTATTTATAGGGGGGCCTATAGTAGCTACTAGCTAGGCTTAGAGAACTTCTATAAAATAAGTTAGTAATAAGTTTTAAATATATTCTAAATAACTTATAGTAAAGAGTATTCTAGTAATTATATATAACCTTTATATAAAAGTCTATATATATTAGTATAATAAGTTAAGAATAGGTTAATAATATATTTACTCTTTACCTTATAGACCTCCTTTATAGAGGGCTAGCTAGTCTTCTTAACCTTACTAACCTTATAGTAGGCTATATTAAGCCTATAATCTTTTTTAGTATAGGTATATAAAGTGCCCCTAGTACCTAGAATAGCCTAAGAATATTAGAACCTATTTAGAATATATTTAGAACCTATTCTTACTTTATATAAGGTACCCTTATTATTAATCTTAGTATAGTAGTAGCGCTCTCTACTCTTTATCTTAACTACCCTATTAGGGCTAACTATAGGCTATACCTTAATATTATCTAGGATATAGCTAAGGGTAAGGTACTATTAATAGTACTTCTATAACCTATTAAGAACACGTTCTAAATATATTTTAATCTACTTATATAGGATATAAGGGATACGTTAGTAATAGGTATAGTAGTAGTAGCTTATAGTATTACTAGTATAGAATATATTTAGAATAGGTTTAGAATATATTATAAAATCTTATAGTATAATATTTAGTTAAGCTTGCTTAGCTAGCTAGTAGAGCTTGGCACAGCCTAACCCTATGCTAAATACAAGTTCACGCAGCGCTAATTCCATGGTTATATGAACTGCGCCCTCGGCAGTCTATATGGTTTCCAAGTCGTACCGGTCAGGGACCTCGATGGTGACACGGTTGGGGGAGGGGAGGTCGTGACTCGTAAAGGCTGCAAGCACCCACGGGCAACTCGCAACTCGCAACTCGCAACTCGCAGCTTGCATTGCTCTGATTGATTGCGTACTCTTGTGTGTAGTGGTGTGTATGTCTACAGATCAGCTACTGTCTGCGTCCATGGTGCCATGGGGCTGTGGATGGGTGGGACGCAACGGTGATTGACGGTGGCCGGCATTGGCGCTGCGGAGGGCCGCTGGGCTGACGTCGCACGTACGCGGTGGTTTTGCCAGGCCGCGTCGCTGACAGGGGCGCTGCACCGACCAACCTCGACTCCCACATTCGTGTAGCGCCATGGTGACAGACTGTACTGTGTACTCTACTAAAGTATTAGGAGCCCATGTTGCAGACTAGGCCAATTCGTGGGCCTGTGATGAATGAATGGATGGACGGATGGATGAATGATGGGATGGAGCGAGCTTACCGTTGTAGGTCACCAAGGTAGGGGGTAACAGTAGGCGTCAACCGGGAGATTAAAACGTCTCCCACAAAAGACCCACCCAAAGACCCTCCCTGGCCGGCTCCAGGGCTTACTTGACTGCATCTATCTATTCTGTACCTTGTGTGCATATCTAGTTTGTTGGGGACAAGAGGACATCCGACATAAGGTACTCTGTACAATAATGCATAGAGGAGAGCGACCGCTAACCCTGTTGAACTTGCTACTCTACGCCGTTGTGAATTGCGGCTTAGCCTACCTACTCTACTCCTAGCCCTTGTTGCTCTCTGCACCCCGTACTGCGCCCATCCACAACCAACCTTTTACTACTTTGATAGGTAAGCCCCCCCCCCCTCCCCCATCCATCCATCCGCCCCATTTCCTCTCCCCGCCAATTTCCCCCTGCCTTCTTTTTTGCAAGTCTTATCCGCTCCTTACCTCCACACTCTTACGTCCACATCCACATCCACATTCACAGTACTCGACAACTCGCCCTCTATTCGATCGATACCCACCACGCCTCCTGTTCAGCCCGCCAGCGCGCTTGATGTCGGACCCGAGCACAAGGTTCCTTGCCTAGAATCTACATCCTCCCCAATGTCCAAGATCACCCACCGGGTGACGTGCGACTATGAGCTGCTGCCGCGCGCATCTTTGGACGACGAGCTCGATGAGGCCCAGCTGCTGCTGCAAACGCCCACAAACCCTTCGTGGCTGCGCCGCTTCAGCGACACGTTTCACGGAGTGAGCAAGCTCTCCGACCGCGCTGTCTACACACACTATGTTACGCCGCGCCGTCGCAAGCGCTCTGTGCTACGCCTGATCTACTGGTCCATCTTCTCAGTGCCCTACATCTTGCTCTTCCTCGTCTTGTTCACCGGCATCTTCTTCCCCAGCTACACCATACGCCCAGCCCACTACCAGCAACTGCGCCAGCGAGCCTTGGCCAGCGACACTCCAGGTCGTGGTAACCCCCACCGCGAAAAGATCTTTATTGCAGCTGCCCTCTCAGAGGAGAATGGCACGCTGACGTCGGGAGGATGGGGCTCGTCGGTCCTCCAGCTGATAGATCTGCTGGGCCCGGACAATGTGCATCTGAGCCTCTACGAGGATAATGCCGATGCGGAAACCAAGAGCTCCTTGGACCGATTTCGGCACAAGGTCACTTGTGAGACGCCCTCTCCACTAACACGCTGCGCCCTGCTAACTCGACAGGCAACTCCACCATTGTCTCTGAAGATCTCGACCTTTCCGCCCTACCTCGTGTCACCCTACCCACAGGAGAGACCCGTCTCAAGAGGATTGCCTTCCTTGCCGAGGTGCGCAACCGCGCCCTGGCCCCAATCGATTCCAACCATGTCAAATTCGACAAGATACTCTACCTAAACGACGTGAACTTCGACCCCATCGAAGCCACCCAGCTCCTTTTCGCGACCAACATCAACTCGGCAGGCCGAGCAGACTATGCAGCTGCATGTGCTGTAGATTTCATTATGCCCTTCAAATTCTACGACCGTTTTGCTACACGAGACTTTGATGGATTCACCACTGGTCTCGTCTTCTTTCCTTTCTTCACCAGTGCAGGCACGGCGACAAGCAGAAACGATGTACTCTCGGGGACGGATGCTGTTCGCGTTCGCAGCTGTTGGGGAGGCATGGTTGCGTACGAGGCAAAGTGGTTTCAGGAGCAAGAGAGTTCAGGTGGCCAACCAAGTGACAGCCCTTCTGCCTCGCCGCCAGTGTCGCCGAACACGAGCCTGGCCCCCTTACGCTTCCGCTACGAGACCGACACTTTCTGGGAGGCATCCGAGTGCTGTCTTATAAACGCAGATCTCCAGTACCTACAGACTGGGCGAGGCATGCCTGCCAACCCCAGAATCTACTTGAATCCATTTATCCGGGTAGCCTACGACGAAAGCACGTTGTCATGGCTGGCCCTTGTTCGGCGCCCAGAACGCCTCTATTCTGTGATCCACGACATTCTCAATTACTTTGTCGGCTTTCCAGCTGTCCAAGAGCGGGTTGGAGAAGAGCCTGGATCCGTTGTCAAAGACAGTGTCTGGCTTTACGATGACCCAGAGCGAGGCTTCGCCCACAACGCAACACAGGCAGACCTCAAGGGACACTACGAAGAAGTTACCAGGATAGCCAAGCCTGGCAGCTTCTGTGGTGGGCGGAATCTGCTCGTCATGAACGAGAAGCCCGAGCACGGGCCAGGAAGATGGGGCAAGATCATACCTCCCAGTCCTCCAAACAGGCGGTAGTCACCAGCTTGACGCTCGAATTTTCGCAACCTATTACTTTCTTTGTACCTGTTCATCGTAGACTATTTCCCTGTGTAAGATCATAGCGTGGGCGTTTGTTTCTGGGGGGACTCGAAACCTAGCACTTCGGTGATGTTGAATATTCTTGTTAGATAAAACTTGCGCGTACCATTTTCAACCAAAAGATGGGGAACGAAGACATGATTGTCATAGGGCGGCTTGCATTATGGAGTTTCTATTCATCCTGTCTGTTGAAGAGACACTAGTTTATTTGTTCGGGTTTGTAGTTTTGTGGAGGAGACGCTAGGAATCAAGAGGACTACTGAAGACTAAATATAAGCAAATGTCCACATGTCGAATATGCCCGATGGTTCTGCCATTTCCAAGAATTTGCAAATATTTGACTGGTCCGAACAAATGCCCGTGACTGACCAATCGTGGCAAATTGATTCAGCCTCACTCGCCAAGCCACGCTATCCCAATCTGCGGCGCATCTAGACATCAAGGTGCCAAATCTCGAACAAACGAACTCGCTCATCTGACCTGGTTGGCGTGAAGTCTTCCAAGCTAAAGTCACAGATCGCGGTCGTCTCGATTATTCTTACCGCTTTTTATTGAGAACTTTCTGCCTTTCCTCATTCACAGTATCGCTATCTATATCACAGCAGACTTGGCAGGGAGAACGACGTCACACCAAGAGAGAAGCAAAGAGCAGTAGCCATGGTTCTCGACAACGACACGCGGGGGTGGATCATGACGGTGGTCAGCGGTATAGGTATGATAGCTTCGTGCGGACAATAAATTATGAGGATTCGGGCTAACTGAGAACCAGCATGCACTTTTGGTGGTATGAAATGTCCCTTCCCACGGCCTTATTCGGAGCCTGGTTGATACGGGAACTAACGCGATGTAGCATCGATAATATGCGTCGATTTGATCGTCCGTCAGTTTCCTGGCATGAAGAACTTCAAGATTGAGGACAGCAATGCGTTCTTATCGACTGGGTTGAGTTTGTCGTTTGGTGTCATGGTACGTGTGGCAAGGTGGACGATGTTGTGCGTAGACGCTAAACGAGGTTAGATTTTCTCGTCGTTATACAGCATGCTTCCCTCGGCGAAGAAGTATCTGATTGAAGGCGGTCAAACTCCAAGAAATGCCACGTTGATATTGATCGCATGTTTTCTCGTGGGTGCGCTTGGCATCTCGGTCTTGTCGAGGATCCTGCACTCCTACATTCCACACTCGGTTGTGGACTGCGATCATGAGCATGGCGAGGGTGAGGAGGGAAAGATTGTTGATGAAGAGGCGGCACGTTTGCATCTACCAAAGCAGGGAAATCGTCAAGGTCTACCAAACACCGACGGGCAGCACGACAGTGATGCCCACCGCTCGTATGGTACACACAGCGAGATCAGTAACCCTGGATCGCTGCAGCAAAGGCCGTCCCTGCATAATTCGATATCATCCAAGGTCACCCAATTAGTAACTGGAGCCAAGAAAGAGTGCGATGACAACGGGCAATGTTTTGGCTACTCGGATACCTGTGGTACAGAGTGTTTTCGAAACGTACTTCAGACTCGGCCTCCCCGACTACAAGCGCGAAAGTCTTTGGGAAATCTAGTCGTGAGACCATCTGGCATGCACAGGAATCAGACTACACAAGTCAACGACAGCGAATGTCAACCCCTACTCAAAGATGACGAAACCACGCCCCTAATGCCCACACGCTCCGAACCACAAACACTAGCCAATTCGGCCGCCAGTCTCCCCTCTGCCAACCCCCAGTCCCAATCGCACTCCTCCCAACCCCCCTCCGTCCACAAACATAGCCGCACCTCCTCTACATCCTCCTCCTCCACCCCCCACATCCATCATCCCTCAAATGACCCCGCCACCGCCCACGCCCACGACCACGACCATGAACCCACACACCACCACCACGTCCCCACCAACGTCTTCCTCTCCATCGGCCTCCAAACCTCGTGCGCAATCGCCCTGCACAAGATCCCCGAAGGCTTCATCACCTACGCCACCAACCACGCCAATCCCACCCTCGGCCTCTCCATCTTCCTCGCCCTCTTCATCCACAACATCACCGAGGGCTTCGCCCTCGCCCTCCCCCTCTACCTCGCCATCAACTCCCGCTGGAAAGCTATGCTGTGGTCGACCCTACTCGGCGGCGTCAGCCAGCCCCTCGGCGCCGCCGTCGCCGCCCTCTGGTTCAAAGTCGCGGGTCGCGGCCAGCATGGGACCGATGGGCCTGGCCAAGTCGTCTATGGTTGCATGTTTGCGGGTACGGCGGGCATCATGGCCATGGTTAGCTTGCAGTTGTTGGGCGAGAGTTTGGATCTTACACATTCGCGTCGCTTGTGCTTTGTTAGTGCGTTTGCGGGCATGGGCATTTTGGGGCTGAGTAGTGCGTTGAATGCGTAGGAGGGTGGGAGTGTGAGTGTGCGTTTGGATCTTTGGTTTTGTGGTTTTTCTTATTGGCATGGCATGGGATTGGAAAAAAAAAATTGAGCGAGGGGAAGATTGTCGGTAGTAGAATTGTATATATACTTATCAAGTGATCGGTTGTACGTTTTAGTTTTCGAGGATTAGGTATGCTCATTACCAATTCTTGAGATTGTTGCTTCTTCAGCTTGCAATTGCTTTTTGCCCTCTTTTTTTCGTGTTTTGCATGGAATTCTTAAAAGGAAGAAGAAATCTTCACATCATGTCTTCATATGGTCTGTTTTTGCTGGACCTAAAATGCTCAAACAGGCTAATCGTCAGTCGACGATGCTCTGGACAAAAAGGTTATACTCTACGCCCACCAGCCTCTTTCACGCACGTACTCTACAAAGCCAGCACATGCCGATGCCAAGTCAGTCCGTGAACCAGCCAGCCAGCCAGCCAGGTAGCCCAATCCTTCTCTACCCGCGGACAACCCCCCCAAATCTAAAAAGTCGTCGTAGCCAACCGACTCGCCGCATTCTTAGCATCAATCCTATCGTCATCCTCCTCCGCCTTTAGCAAACTCGCCTTACTCGTCGCCCTCTTCCTGCCCCCGATCACAGACTCCTCCTCTCCCTCATCCACCTCGGGCAAACCCCCCACAAGACTCCCGCTGACACTGCGATTCAGGCCGTCGCCCGGCCGGCGCGGAACACCAGACCACGCGTCACCCTTTGGACCCTGCGAGCTGGCCATGCTGGCCCGGCGGATGGCGGGATGTGCTTCGCGACCTAGACGGGAGAGGCCGCCGCTGTTGTCAATGGCGCGGATGTCAGGGCGGACGGATTCGAGGGTGGCGAGTGTGCGGCGTTCTGCTTCGATTTGGCGGATGACGTAGTCGCGGATGGCGAGGCGCATGTCGTGGGTTGTTCGTGTGAACCATTTCTGCTGTTCTTGTAGCAGGTTTGCGGTTACGCGCTGTGCCTTTGCGGTCAGGTATTCCTCATGGCTTCTTGCTTCCTCGAGCGCGGTGATGGCTTCGTCGGCCTTGTCGCGCTTCACGCTCGAACTGGCTTTTAGTCTATCGGCAGCGGTGAGTTTGGATCTGGTGGCTGCTTGCGCTTGGAGGAGTTCGCGGAGCAAAATGTGCCGGTTGGTGAGGGTTTCCTTGGCGATGAAGGCATCGCTGCTATGATATTGGAGAGGGTCACCTAAAGTGGTGGCTTCTGCTGTGCCCTGAGCGGCGTGGAAGTCCCCGGTGGCTTGGATGATCTTTCCGATTTTCTTGTAGGCGTGTGCGAGGCCGGCGTGAGACTCTTGAACGTGGAGGGCTGCGAATTTGGCGCCGAGATCGGATTCGGCAACACCGAGGTCTGAAGATGAGGTTAGCTGGCGGACATAGTTGTAAGACGGTGGTATGCTCACTTCGCCGGTGCTTGACGACTTTCTCCAGCTTCTGCTCGGCCTCCATAGTCCCGAGGTAGAATGCCTTGACAATCGGTCGAGCGACTGCAAGTTCTGGTGTATCATCTGGTGGCGGCGCAAACTGCTTGATGACTTTACGGCGCACTCCAGTCGCGGGTTGTTTCCTCCGGACTACTGGGCTGTATCCAAAGTCGCTCTCGACGAAGAAGACCATCTCCTCGTCGCGTATAAGGATGTCGTTGCTGCAGACAATATTCAGCCACCGTTGCATCGACGACTTCAGGCGCATCTCATCCTCGTCGGTACCAGCGCCTGCCGAGGTCGTCGCTGGAGGCACTGCAGGAACAATGGCTTCTGGACATGCTGAGATGAGATGCTCGCCCAGCTTCACGAATTCGGAGTGTAACCGGCGGACGTCGCGGAATTGCGTGGTTCGGAACTTGGGGAGGTTGGTCTGTGGAGGGCGTGTTAGCATAATGAATGGCCTAGATTTGCTGCGGGGATGCCACCTACATAGACATCGAAGCGCAGGATTGGGTCCTTCTTGCCGTTCCTCTCCAAGCCCGTAACCTTGGCCTGAAGCTTGTAGTGTTGTTGCTGGCGTTGTGGGCGTGTTCCATGGTATCGCTGTGGCTGCTGGCCCTGCTGCTGCTGGTGTTGGTGTGGTGCTTGCTGCTGTCCTGGCTGTCCTGGCTGTCCATGGCCTTGTGGCGGCGCATCTTGGCCATGAGACTGCTGTTGTTGCTGCGCGTGGTCGCCATTGCTCGAGGCTGTCATGGGCCTATTCTGCGCATCTTGGTCGCCCAGGTAGCCATATTGCTCGGCGCCCTCGTGGTAGGGTGAGGCCTGCGAAGGAAGCGGGGACGAGGGCACGTCGCTGTTGCGGCTGTGGTCCAACGACTGGCGACTTGTTCCCGGTGACGAGGCCCATGGATCGCCGCCCGCAGGATGATCCGGATCGTGGGCGCTGTAGTCCATTGTGAGGGCGAATGCCTGTGGGGAATTGAAGACGGTTTGACCGTTACCGGAGAGCTACCGTGAACGACTCACTTCGCAGGGCCATTGTCGTTCAGAGGTGCCTGGCCCTGGGCCAAGCCGCTTGCCGGCATCTGGCCAGGCGCGACCTCGATCATCGTCAGGCGGGCGGGCAGGCGTCATCTCTGTCGTCACGTGCAAACAACCCTTCACCCCCCACGTCTTCTGCACTTGTCTTGTATTGCATTGTATGACATTGCATCCTACAGCCTCGGGCATGTGGCTTGGATGGGTGCGCTGTGTCCGTCTAGTCGCGAGGCACAATGTAAAGCCTCCACGAAGGCTGTTGTCCACGCAAGCCGACCAGCTCTCCCAGGTAACCAGGAATATTGGCATCATCGCCCATATCGATGCAGGCAAGACGACTACCACAGAGCGTATGCTCTACTACAGTGGACTCACAAGACGCATCGGCAATGTCGACGAGGGCTCAACCGTTACCGACTTCCTCCCAGCTGAGCGAGCAAGAGGCATCACCATTCAATCTGCAGCCATCACTTTCCACTGGCCTCCACTACCCCCAGGCACAACGGCATCGCAACTCCCACAACTAGCTGCCTCTATTGGTGACTCACCTAGATCTTCCACACCCCATAACATCAATCTCATCGACACGCCTGGCCACGCAGACTTTACTTTTGAAGTACTGCGCTCACTACGTGTCTTGGACGGCGCTGTATGTATCCTTGATGGCGTCGCTGGTGTAGAGGCCCAGACTGAAAAGGTCTGGACGCAAGCGGGACATTATCACATCCCAAGAATCATCTTTGTCAACAAACTGGACCGTGTAGGTGCGGCTTTCTCGCGCACTGTCAAGGAAATCGGCGTTAGACTACATGGCTGGCCAGCGGTATGCCAGATCCCTTGGTGGCAAGGGGGAAATGGCGAATTTGTCGGGGTCGGCGATGTTGTTAATCTGCGTGGCATGCTTTGGCAGACCGGTGGTGATGGTAGAGATCTCCAAGCCTTCAGTATCCAGGACTTGGAAAAGAGACACACTGCCTTTGCAGAAGAGATTAAGAAGGCAAGAGTCGCACTTGTAGAGATACTTAGCGAGTACGACGACCTCATGGTGGAGCATTTCCTTGAACACGACGAAGATCATCTCGCCATTCCAGGGCACCAAATCACACAGTCATTACGCCGAGTCGTAATGCAAGCACCTCAGACGGTCATACCGGTCTTTGCAGGAGCCAGCTTCCGTAATATTGGCGTGCAGCCTCTGCTCGACGCCGTAGTCGACCTCCTCCCGTCACCTCTGGAACGACCCGATCCTGAGATCAGTCTTGCTGGCCAGAGCAGCACGCTCTCTGCGCTTCTTGATGCCGCAGCGGCTGCCAAGCCAAGTAAGCCAGCCAAAAAATCACAATCGGCTTCGAATCACAGTCTCGCCATAGCGGAAGCCAAAAATCTCACAGCGTGCGCCCTTGCTTTCAAGGTTGTCAACGATGCTAAGCGGGGGGTACTGGTTTACGTACGCGTCTACTCTGGCTCTATAGATAAAGGCGTTACCCTCTATAACACAAACCTTAATGTGACAGAGCGCGCCCCACGTTTGCTAAAGATGTACGCTAGCGATGCTGTGGAGGTGGATAATATCGGTACTGGCCAAATCGGCGTCATTCCAGGGCTCAAGCATGCAAGAACTGGAGATACAATTATCGTCTACAGAGGGTTACAGAGTAAAGGAGCACCACCGGGTGGTCTGAATAGTCTCCAGCTACGACCGATCAATGTGCCACCGCCAGTGTTCTTCACAAGCATTGAGCCACACAGTTTGAGTGAGCAGAAGCATGTCCAAGAAAGCTTGAGTCTACTGCTCCGAGAAGACCCAAGTCTTCATCTCTCCATTGACGAAGAGTCTGGACAGACACACCTAGCCGGCATGGGCGATTTGCATCTTGAAATTGCTAGAGACCGTCTACTCAATGATTACAAAGCCAAAGCCCGAATTGGCAAGATTGAAATCGGATACCGAGAAACGATCACGACGCCAACAGCACCACTCTTACATATGCTTGACAAGTCCATCGCCGGCAAACAAGCAAAGGCCGGGACTGTTGTTTCTGTCGACTCGACAGAAGAGGGCATAATTTCGTTAGGTGCACAAGACCCCGTGGAAATCGACGACGGTACATTCGAGACAACATACAAGCTCTCGGACAACAACACGCTTCGCATTTCCCATCCCAACCTCTCCCGCCACGATTCGGCATCGCACAAGAACCACATTCCACCTCACCTCAGTCTCCCCAGCATACTCCACTGTATACAGGCCGGCACATCTGCAGCACTCGCCCGCGGCCCCTTCAACGGCTTCCCTGTAGCAAACACATCTATCAACATTGTCCTGGACGCGCAGGCCCATCTCCTCCCTGAAACAACGCCTACAGCCATGTCCATGGCCGTCCGAGCCGCAGTCGGAGCCAGTCTGCGCACCTCATGCGATACCGCGCCCGCGGCACTCTTGGAGCCCGTCATGATGGTAACAATTTTCGTCAACGAGAATTCCCTCGGCGCAGTCGTGCAAGACATTTCCTCCTCCCGCGGCGGCCAAGTCCTATCTCTCGATGGCTCAGACGCACCGAGCTCGTCCACGTCAGGTAATGATGACCTCCTGCGCATCGATCCTAAACTCATATACACGCCTCCCGATCCATTTGCGTCTGGCACAGGCGATGTGGGAAGCAGTCTCTCAGATAGCCAGAGACAAATCGTCGCGAGGGTGCCGTTGAAGGAGATGGTCGGTTATCTGAATCACCTTAGGGCGCTGACGGGCGGTAGAGGCACGTTTGTGATGACGGTAGACGGGTTCGAGAAGATGGGGACGCAGCGGCAGAAAGATGTGCTGGACGCGCTGCGGGAGTTTTAGGGCATATATCGAAGAGAATATTGTAGGATATGTATAGATAACAGTTGATATGTGTATATAAGTTCATGGATTTTTTAATACCAATCTCTGTCATAATGTATCTCATATAATAATGTCCTTGCAGGTAGTTGCTTTGTGTAATAGGAGTAGACTTGCGTTCTCACAACATCTAGCTACTTGAAAAAAATTAATTAGTACCTAGTCTACACCTAAGATTAGCCTTATTCCAAAACAAATAATTTTTTTAAAAAAATCTAGAAAAGAAACCCCCTATTCAAAAATTGACATAATAGCAATCATACACAAAAATACAACCCTCCCGAGCGCGTGTGTGCATAGTCAGTAGTCTACGTACAAAGCCCAGACCAACCCCAACAACACTAACCCCACCCCACTCGTCCACAATATCCACAAAGACCCAAAGGCACCAAAAAGAAAAACCCATACAAAGAAACACCTAAATCATGCAAAAAGAAACCTAGCTGAAGCACGTTTCGATCGTGCGTCCTCCGGGTTATGAGCCCGGCGCGCTTCCGCTGCGCCATTCAGCTTTGGTGATTTCTGGATTGATGAAAGAATTGTCAATACATGGGTATATATGTAGATATTTATTGTTGCAGTCGAGAGATTCGAGGTTTATGGAGTGGAAAGCGGTAAAAATGGGTTGTTTGTGGTGTGGTGATGCGGTATTGGAGAATTTTTGCCATGAGTCATAACTAGGGACATAAGTATCTAAAAATCTACGAGCCGATGTCGCAATGTGATTTACAACAAAGGACGGACCTCAACACCACGCTTGGTAGAAAAAAAACATACATGGCCGGTGATAAAATAATGGATATTTTACAATGTGAGCATGCTTGCAGCGTCGTCATGGTGAGATATTCTTTGCTTCACACATCCAATGCCACCTTCCTTGCCCTTCCTACCCCCTTAAAAGTCTGCTTTGCTACCTCGAAAACGCACCAGCGGCATCATCTCCCAATCCCCTAAACGCAATTCTCCCATTACTTCTCAACACCTCACACACCGTCTCCGCACTAATCTCGTACCCACTCTTCCTCCACCTCGCATTCAGCCAATCCGCCAGCGCATCGGCCGAGCAGCTAAAGCGCCGTGTATCCCACTCATGCAGAATCAGCTCGACAATCGGCTGATCGGGCAGAGGTATGGGATTCGGGTCTTGCAGGGGCACCGAGGACAGCTGCAAGGGCAGTGCGCGGGGTGGGAAGATGTTTTCGTACGCGGTCAGGAAGTGCAGGAGTGTGTGTTCGGTCTCGGGGCGGGAGGCCAGTGTGAGGCCAAAGGGCTGGCCGTTGAGTTTTAGGGCGGAGAGCGGGCATGCGGCCGTGGGGTAGTTTGCGGCTGCTGCGAGGGAGGAGAGGGGGGCGTCACCTGGAGCGAGGAGGATGTCAAGGGAGTGGGTGGTGAAGAGGTGGGTGAGGCCTTCGGGGCCGCCGGCGGTTTGGAGGTGATGGCGGGCTTTGTTGATTGCTTCGCGCTTGGTGGTGGAATGGAGGGCCGCCATCAGGTCGGTTTGGTCTGGGCAGGCTAAGTTTGTTGAGTGCTGCGTGCTGGGTTTTAAGGGGGGTGTGTGGGGTGGCTTACTTGGGGGGAGGCAGAGCTCAGGGTGTTCGAGGTTGAAGTTGATAATTTCGGCGAGGGAGTGCACTTTCGTGGATTTGAAGTCGCGAATGAATTCAGTGAGGCAGTCCTTGAATTCCGAATCTACACCAGATTAGTGACGGGTAAGTGTGAAGGGATTCGAAGAAATGACGCACAGACGACGGGCTCGAAGCAATTCTTCCCATCGATGGTCAAACTGGACTGATTGGGTAGTTCCACGGGATACACAACATCCACACCCATCTCAATCATGCTTTGCACAATCGTGTCGTATTTCTGGGTCTGCATCCTGTCAGCAGTGCATGCTTAACGTAGAAGTAATCCTAAATAAAAACAAGGCAAATATGCAGTGTCCATGCCGGTCAGGACGCTGACATGACCAAGATGAATACAACTCACCATGTACCTCTCAGCGTCAGCATTTATCCGACCAGACTTGCGCCAAGCTCTCCAGATAAGAGGCTCGCAAATTCCAATCCTGAGAGTCCCGAAGTCAGGCTTGATCTTGAAGGATCTGCGAGGCGCTCTCGCGTGTTCCTCCCGATTCGAGGGCATCATGATGGCGTCCATCAAAGCTACGAGATCCTTGGCAGATTTGGCCTGACGACAGCAATTAGTTTTTGTAAAGGCATATCGTTGTGGTACTTACCATGCCGCCTACAGCATCAAAAGTCTTGCTCAGGTTGAAGATACCGTCCATAGGCACTGCTCCAGCCGTCGGCTTCAGTGCATACAATGCAGCGCGATTAGCTGGCGTAGTAAGTGATCCTATCGTGTCCGTTCCAATCGCAAGTGTACTGAAGCCAGCAGCCACTGCCACAGCGGATCCGGTCGATGAACCTCCTGGCGCTGAAAGCTCCCAGTGCAGCTTCCTCTTCGCAATATGTCTCGAAACATACGGTGATTGACACTGGCCTCCCACTGCTGACCATCCCGGAGGCATCGATGGGTTCTTTAGACCGCAGAACTCCGTCAAATTAGACTTTCCGATGATAATCATGCCCTTTTTCAACAGTCTTTCCACGACTGTCGCGTTCTTCTTCGGTATACATCCAACAAATGCATATGAACCTACGTGAGAGTGTGAGTTGCTCTTCGCACCATGCTACTGCCGCAGAAATAACGTACCAACTGTCGTATCCATTCCTAAACTTTCGTCGGTCATGATATTGTCCTTGAGAACAATCGGGATCCCATGCAGTGGCCCGCGGATCTTGCCTCTTGCCCGCTCCTCATCAAGTCTCCTGGCATTTTCCAACACCTCGTGTCGTGGTGCAACTGATATCAGTGCTCTCAATTGGCGACCTCGTCTATTATGAAGCTCAATCTCCTGTAGGTATGATTCCACAATCTGAACACTGCTGATTGCGTTCGCGTTGAGTAGTTCTGATAGTTCGAAGGCTGAAACTGTCAAAGGATCGAAGTCTGGAAGCCACGTCTCTTCTGCTGAGGATGTAAAGGAAGCCTTGCGCCGGCTGTTCACTTGCTCAAGTTGGCTTGGCCGCGGACCATGGTTGATATTTGGTGCAAGAGCGCTTCTCAGATACTTGAACACCTTCGGCATAGTGACGGAGTTCTATCTACAAGATTGATGACTTGGGAAGACGCCGTGAGAGAGGGATGCTGGTGACTGAATGTAGAATCGTGGAGCCATGAACAAGGGTTGTCAGACGTGCAGGACCAAACACGGCCTGATGAGCATGCAGAGAGACCGTTGAGGATGGTAGAAACAGGGAGCTTCTACGCGGCTGCCACAGAACGGGGCTGTACCAGATTATCTGTGTCTCCAAGAGTCGCTCCAGACATCTTCGGAACGGACATAAGCGGGTGCTGGTACTGCAGGCCATCCAGACTCGACCAAGTCAAAGGGCTGCTTGACATCCTGGCCCATAGGCTTAGTGAGATGTGTGACACCGTTGGTAACTCTTCTTGAGCCAATCGTTTCCAAGAGATACCCAGTAGGCCGCGAAGGCATATCACCTATTCGCAGATGCGCCCAGGTGCAAGGTGATCGAGTTGGGAGTAGCACGACACTTTACCCGGGATGCAGGGCCGCACAGAGCTGTAGAAGGCTTGGAGCTCGCGTGTGACTGCTCGCCTGCTGCCGTCCAGTGTTGTCGGGACAGATGCAGGAGCTGGGGTGCGATGCTACCGGTGCTGTGTCGAGCAAGTATTGCTATCGAAACTCCAAGTCTTTGGTAGATATGCCAACTTTCAAAGCATGATGTCGTCGTGCTCTACGTGTATGCTTTCTGTCGTAGCACAGCATGGCCTCTGAATCTCCTGATCTTCGAACTGAACGCACTCTCCCTTGTCGAAGCTCCTCACCATGACGAATCCACTCCTCCCCCTTTCTCAAGAAGATTGTGAGCGATATCCAGCTCGGTTCGCAACCCAACAAAACAGCAGAGCTGCAGGGTGCAATGCAGCATGGTGGCACAGAAAAGGCTATTTGTCTCCGCACCAGCACCATCTTGGCTTTTCGCGTGGGCGAGAGTGACGCCAATCGGGTGCAGGCAGATGAGGTACAGCATGTGGACCCATGCCCAACATCCTGTCGCTCATTAACATTAGGGCCAATTTCCAGCAGCTTGCTTTGCGGGGGATCGACCATTCAGGAATCCTCATGTGGCATGACCCAACTCTTTGGGGTCATAAACTCCATGTCCGAAATGGCTACGTAGCCGTGTGCGCAGAGTTTTGGAATCTCAACATCTTCAAATGTGCAGCTTAAACTGCGCTCGTTTGAAAAGGGAACAAGGCTAGAGTACTCGGCCTGATGCAAGCTTACCTAGGTGCTTCAAAGTCGCCCATCCTACTGTTGGCCACGATGGAAGAACCGGATTGGCGGCACTGCACCAGTGACCATGGCACGCTTCTTGCATGGTGTAACAACTGCACGTCGAGCCTCGGAGCAGTCGTTTATTCCACGCGCAAATATTCCGTCCCCACGCAATATGCCGCCCCACACTTCTCAATATCGGCGCCACGCTGCGTATATTGCATCCTAGACAGTGCCGCGAAACAAACCTGATCAACTGATGCTCTGGTGCGAGATTGCCAGCGTGCTGGGAGACATTCGTCGAGTTTGCCAATCAGACGGTAGGGCTTTTGATGTATTAATCTATGACTGCCGTGAATGAGCGAAGAGCCGGTCTGGGGTTGTGAGGGAAGGATGCGGCCCATGTCGTATGTCGCATGTCTAAATGAGGTGTGGTGAAGATCAAATCATGTGGATGTGGACAAAGGGTGCTGGTACTCGAGGTGTTGATGAAGGAAAAGCGGGTTGGCGCGTCGTTTTGAACAGGCATGGTCGCAAGCATCTGACCCTAATTCCCACATCGAGGAATCGACGAAGGACCCCAGAACCATGACACCGCCACAGTGTAGTCCTGGCCTCTATCAGTTGCAACGGTAGTCTTCTCATATTGCCAAGGCGTGCAGAGGCGCCCAAACTTTGTTTGTACGACGCTTGAGTATCGGTTTCATCGACCGGCACACCAAATCGGCCTTTTGCTATCTCAACTATCGGTTCGAACAGAACCGCTGCCTTTTCCTATACTACAAGCCCTGCCTCATTATAACATCATGACATTACAGCTCTTCCGCACTTCTCTGATACTCTTCCGCCTGAATCGTGATATTGTTCACTTCTGCTTTCGCCTCTTCCCATGCGGCCTTGTTTCGCTTGGCCCAATCGATATGACATTGCGCAAACTCCATCTTTACAACAGTCAGCATCATGTGCTTGGCGCCACGCATTTCAAGAGGTTGGGCCTGTGACACTTACCATGTATCGCCGCAGATCGTCTTCTTTCTCTGCCTGGAACCTTTTAAGATCTGTCAAAACGCCTGAGCTCGCGTCTTTTGTATCCTTTTCTGCAACTCCTAATGCTTGTTCAAGCTGCGCTTGTGTTAGTGGGATGTTTCTGGCGCAATGTAATCCCCGTCAAGCCTACGCACCTGTACTAGACTGTCGCGTGTCTTGCCAATCTGATCCCGCCTTGTTTTCTCCGGATCCACATCTGCCATGCCTCTGAATGCATGTGTGATGGATCCAAACAGCTTGTTCGTTACGAAATTGCCACTTGGTGACTTTCTGTGTGCGTTATCTGGCGGTGAATTGACTTTCTCAGGAACACCTTGTGCGCTGGATGGCACATCTCCATGGGTGGGGGGAAAGTCGGAGTCAATTGATGCCCGGTCGTCCTCTGGTCTCCGCTGCTCGGGATTGCTACTGCTTCGTTGCGAACTGGCCGACGCCGCTCTACTTCGATTGTTGGGTAGTACGTGGCCCGCGCCACTCAAGTGTTGCTCCAAACGCTTCGCTTCCGCCTCGCTGCGTTCCAGTGACTCGAGCAGGTTGCGCTTCTTTTCCAATTCATCCTTAGTCATTTCCTCCTGTATTCGTTTGAGGACTCGGTATCTGAGGACGGCGCGGACGACACCAGCGAACTGCGCGCTTTCGCGCATGGGCTCAGCAAAGCTTGCGCTTAGTGATGATGATAGTTCGGTTGTTGCAATATATGTCGAGTCTACTGCCTGGCCAATCTTCTCTATGGCAGAAGCAAGGCTTTGTGTCTGTTCGGAAAGCGAAAATGCATTAAATCGTGCGCCGAGGTCAGCCATATCTTCTCCCCAGTTTCCAAGATGCATCAGTAGCCGCCTGTTGACCTTTTCCATGGGACCTTGTAACAGGGTCTCCAGTTCCTTGGACGAAGTCTCAAAATGCACAAAGTAAGGATCGAGCTCCTCTTCCGACATGGCCCGTGTCTCTGGTGGGAAGCGACCGAATATCTGTGGTCCCGGCGTTGTATGCGCAGCAGCTGACGGCATAGCTGCATTGTTCGCTGGAGAGGCGGGCGTGCCCGAACTTGAGGTAGGCCCGACGGTCTTCAATTTGGCTGACGAGGATGGTACTGGGAGATAGCTATGCGCCTGGGTTGGATTTGCGGTATCAAGTGGGGGCGCCTTGAGAATCTGCTTGGGGATGTTCGACACTGGAGGGCTATTGAGCACATCATTCTAACAGGCAATCAAGTCAGCACGGATCATTAGTAAGACAAGAGTCGGAGAAGCGTACCCAACTTGTATATGGATCCAGAAACCTCCAAAAGACGCCGTCCTCCAAAACTTGGTTCATCTTTCGACAGCGATTCAGGAACATTGCCAGCATGCGCTTCCTCAACTCTATTATGCCAGCATCTTCCTTCGCCTTGGTTGGCTTTGCAGCATAGTCTGCCATGGTGTGCTTCTCGGGTATCGGAGGGATGATCAAGGTAGGGTGAAGGTTAACCAGCGATGCGCGCAACGAGGCAAATTCGGAATATCTGCGCTTGACTTCTAGGCCGCCACAATTTATCGTATACTGAATGTAGTTGACCCCGTCCTTGCCCGCGCTGGTGATCAGCACAAGCTGCCCAGGGTTCTCATGCAGCCATTGCTCCACTCGGGCGTCGTAGCCACCTTTTCTAGCTGTAGGGGCCTCTCCAGCCTCGTCGCGATCCTCACCGTAGTCCACATCGCTCATGTCTCGCTGGGAGATGTACTTGGGGGATTCAAGTGCGGGGGAGGAGGCGTCCGAGGGCGGGGTCGCGGGACGGTAGGGAACTGAGCATCGTTTAGCTAAATCGCGCTCGACTGCACTATATGGTAGCATTCTAGGCGGGGGCCTCACGGGCAGCAGGCGATGCTAGACCAGGACCATCGGATATGTTGGAATCATGGCGGGCAAAAGATCCATACGGATTGTTGTCCTCGTCGTCCCACATGTCGCCCCAAGTCCTCCAGAGCTGGGTTTACTGGTCAAAAGCGCGGCAGAATACTTAATTATTCTTTGGGGGAGGTGACCGAGTGAACGAGGTATGTGATTAGTGTTGTAAGGATGCGAGAATGGCGCTTATCTGAGGTGTTGCAGCTCCCCAGACATTCACGCGGCAGCAACGGTGACGTTGAATGTCCGTGCACGACAGGGGTCGACAGCTGGCGCCGACATGCCCAGCCACACCGGGCTCAACCACACACGTGACACCACTACATCGACCTGTACAGATGTACCCATCCCACCTGCTCAGATGCGTTGCACGAAAACAACATCCATGGCCTCTGGCATCGGAATGGCTGGTTATCTTACATTATTGTTCACAGACCACAGGTTACTGGTCACAGATCACACAACACAGCTCCTTGAGTAATTTTGGCCCTATGCTTACTATGATGTACTCCATTCCTCCAGCGTGCTACTGTGCATTCTCTTCACTGGTTGTCGAACTCTGTTGTCAAAAACGCTCCTCCTCAATGACGGATGCTGGAATTGGCTCGTCCAGTAGTACAACGACCTTTGGCGAGCTACGCATGGATTGTGCCTCCCGTACCTTCTCCAGTTGTATTCTTTACCACCTCCACTCTCTCCCCTCGCACGTCTTGTTTGACATCTCTCATAGCTCACGCCGCCTTCTCCTTTATTTTAGCTCACGCCGCCTTCTCCTTTATTGTTTCTGAGCCGGTTTCCTTCTTTTCAGTCTTTTCAGTCTTTTCAGTCTTTTCAGTCTTTTCAGTCTTTTCAGTCTTTTCAGTCTTGTCAGTCTTTTCAGTCTTTTCAGTCTTTTTGGAATCTTCCTCTTACTCTGGATATTGAAACGGTATCCCTTGAGTAGCTTGCAGGCCAGCGCGCGGTATCGAGTTGCGTGGTATTTCCTGTGTAGTGCCCGAATCGCCACTGGAACTCGACGAAGATGATGTCAATGAGGATGCTGTAGGTGACTTCTTGAGGCTCTTGAGTACAAATGATGGTAGTTCATCACAGATGTGGACGTAGTCGACTTTGTCAGGTCCCCGATTACGTTTCCGACGAGGTGCTGGCTTGTCCTCTTGGACTACAGTAGCATGATTTGACCTTTTCGAATCAGAGACAACTTCGCTTCTCGTTTGTTGGTGGCCAGCAACTGGTTGTGGGTATGGCATTTGGGTTGGAAAAGCCGTCTGGATCGGAATAGGCATTTGGGTGGGAAAAGCCACCTGGGTCGGAACAGGCATTTGCCCTTGCCAAAGCGTCTGATGATACTGTGGCTGGCCGAACCATTGATTCTGCACAGGCGCTTCCATCTGCAAAAGCCGCTTCGGTCTCTCCATCTTCGGCTGTGCAGCCCACCCCGTTTCCACTTGTCTGACGCGACGGCTTCCATCATCTCTGCTTCGGTAGCGCTTCCTAGACCTCTCGCGACTCTTCCCACGCATAGCTGATCGCCCTCTACTCCTCAAACAAGTCTCGCAAACCAGGTATTTTTCTGTATCACAGCATGTTGCTGCACTTTTCCATGGACTGACGAGGTGGAACCAGTGATCTAACTGTAGACACTGCTGGTGGACATATCTATGCGTATAGTAAAGTATCAGAGAAATCAACAGTAACCCAAAGACTGCCGCGAACACTAGCGCAATGATGAAGCCAGTACTTTGCATTTTGAATTGCCTACACTATAGCGAGAGCGGTCCTGCAAAGAACAGCAGTACCATCCAGATTAAATACAAACTTAACCAGAAAACTCGGGGCATATAGAATCGAGTTGAGAAACAGGAAGTTTGCCCGAGGACTAGGACGGCAGCAAACATTCAAACGCGCCGTGGGACTCGAACTGCACATACCCGTTTCTCGCTGTTTATCCTGCGTCACATGAACAAGCTGTTGACTTGTCTGAGTCCTGGCCTTGTACCATGTTTCCGTTGTATGTTTCGCACCCGAGAATTCATCCACTAGTTAAGGCTTGACATGGCGCTCGAGGTAGTCCTGTGGAATATAGTTTACATAGCTTCATGTTGCTGTACTCGTGTTGCGCTGTCAGGCTTGCGTCAGTAAGTCGTCGCACAACATGTAGAGTCAGTCCAGGGCACAAACCCCATGATTTCATTTTGGTACCGCACTCTCCGCAACCTGCCAACTATACATCTTCCCCAGAGCCTACGCAGACCCATTCGTCGGCGTCTCATCATCCCTCCCGAATTCCATCTCCCAGGCCTGCGCCTTGATGGCGCGGGCGCAGCATTTGTAGAGAAGGTAGCTGAAGATGATGCTGAACAAGACGATTAGAGCAATGACAAGAATGATGGTGTGGTTTTTCTGCATTGGGGCGGGGGTGCGCGGGAGGAGCTTCGGTGCTGCTGTGGGCGACGTGTTTGGGACCGGTAGGTATGGAAGGGGTGTGGGCGATCGTGAATGTTTGTATTGGTGGCGGGTTAAAATTTGTATTTAGATTTGGAGTGGGAGGTTGGTGAGTGGAAATTTCGAGGGGGAGTGGGTGCGGGGTGCGCTATATATGAGTTGTGTGACGGTGAGGTGAAGTGAAAAGGGGCGGCTGGAGCAACCACACTTGATGTGACTGTAGATTATGAACTGTAAAAGATGCAGTGATGCAATCGTAATATTTTTGACTCTTATGCGCTTGGCGCGAGGAATCTCTGATATTTACTATGCCGGGTGAAGACAGACTGTCAGTGACGACGTGTGTTAGCGTCTCAGCCTGCAAACGATCCTGTTTGCACATGGGATATTCTACTTGCTGCCTAATTGTGTAGATATACTCTTGGGCTGGCCAAGTACTATACATGATCTCTGAGATAGTAGGCTATGTGGCTATGAAAGGTAGAGCAGGGTATGGTGTCGCCGTTGCTTCTGATGCTGTGGATAGAATGCCTGTCGACATATGTGGTAAGAGAAGAGTAGATGTATGCATATATATACACAATATATAGCCAGACCATTAGCTCTCCTGCAGCTGCACAGTTCCAACTATACATCTAAATTATGGAAGGCAGCCACTACTTAACAATTTCAAAGCAAAGTTCATCGAGGAGTTGGGAAGTTATTAACAAGACATGATGCTAGGTCTCGTAAGCTGATTGAGGTATCTATACTTTGTAAAACACAGTGCAAGTTTGCTTGCTATACTTATGTTTGAGTGGCTTGTACGCGTATAGGCCCTCGCGACTTTTTATTTAGTAGGACATCAAACTAGGTCATGACACATGAAAGCTATTTGTTTATACTTGGTATTTATTGTTCCCTTCAGTGACTTATTACAAGTTTCCAGCACTCTAATCAAAGGGTTTAGTATACACTCGTATAACGAAATAAATACAGTCAATTTTGATAGTAATATGGAGTAGGTTAGCAAATGGGTTTGCGGTACCTAGCCTTAGTATGCAAGGGCTATCATAGCTTCACAACATACTACCTAGCTGCCTCTCATGGTCGTGTAGAAATACTTGTGTATAGTTTCTATGACACAGGCATTAGGAATATTAGTCACGCCATGTATACACGTAACTTTGTGGAATGCCTACCTGGCGAGTAGGAAAGTAAGCGGATACTAGCTGTGGTTGCCATAGACGACGCAACAAATGTGACCGACGTGACTTGAAACCAGTCATACTTGTTCTGAGTCATAATCGAAGCATTTCGGTATCAGATATCGCCGCTCACTCTACAATTATGGTGAAAATAGAAGAACCGCGTTGTATTCACCCAAGTTCCGACGAAAAGTTGAGAGAAAGATATCGCGCTCTTGAAGACGTTTTTAGGAGCATGTCTCCTGTGATAATGTATTAAGATGACCATATAGCATCAATGTATCGGCGGTACGGAATATACTACTGTGGTAAATGCTCAGTATCTCGGCGGGGCTCTGCAGCCAGGTATGCCTGAGACTATATCTCTCAAGCCTTTTTGTCAAAACTTTACATCCACAAACCTTCACCTCAGCATCAACTGTACCCTACCCTTACATGTAACTTTCTGGATGACGAGTTTTGTGGCATGCCTTCTTTCACTAGTTATATTTCACCATAGTGGATATACATCAGATAGGTTTAGAAATACGATTACCAGCTCGTACTATCATGCCTTCTCTTTTACTGTCTTTTATCGTCAACAAATGATTACTCCCTCACTTCCAATATCGTAACAAGCCAGCGTCTGAGGTCTCATCCCCACGCTACATGGACTAATCCACCTCCTACCTCTCTTCTACTCCTACTCCTACGCGACTATACCGTTTGTTCACAACCGTTTAGTCAATGACAGTCACTTTCGCACATCAATCGGCTTGTAATACGTCCCCTACTTGATGAAGAGCATTCACTGACCCCAATGCAGTCCCCTGCTCATCTCATACAGTCCTTCAACGCCTTCGTTACGATGGAACCATCTCCTCTCATGACTTTTGACGAATTTGCTGCCTGCGAGGAAGCACGGAAGACCTTACTACGTTATGATTCGGAGCTGGAACCAAAGCCACAGCATCCATACTACCAAATGGAGAAAGAGCGCATTGATACGCTTCTCAAAGAATTCGGGCTTCCCATCACTGGCGTACTACGAGGGGCTCCTCTTGATGACAAAGATTTGCAGCATGTTCTACGCACAGCTGAGGCGCTCTCGCATGTTTTACGAAGCAAACCTTTGAAGATAGCATTGGTTGGGGCTCAAGGCGCCGGAAAATCACTGCTGATCAATGCCACATTCGAAATCACTGGTTTATCGTTAACAGGTGCAGACGGTGCAGCTTGTACGAGCTCCATCACCCGATATGCTCATTATCCGCCGAGTGCAAATGCGAGGACCAAACTTCATGCCGAAATCAAGTTTCTCAGGCGCGAAAAGAGAAACGCTATGCTGAAGGAGCATGCCCGCCATTACTATGCCTACCATCATGCAGACATTGAATCTGATGATGATGAAGATTCTGCTCCCAAGGCTGCAGAGAAGACTAATATGGATGTCAGCTTGAAAGATACGGCACAAGACGTCTTTGAGAATTTGTTTGGTTCTCGACAGGCACTCCAAGATGCCTGGAATGTACAGGACTACAGGAGTGGGGAGTTTCTTACCTTGCTTCAGTTCAAATGCAACGAGGCATTGCAAGAAGAGAAAGATTATGCCGACGGGACTGTGACGAGAAGTGCCGACGATGCCAAAGAACTCACTGACAAGCTCCGCTCGTTCCTGACCACCATCAAAGATCAGCGTTGCCTATGGCCGCTCGTAGAAGAAATAATTATCAGAGTGCCTCATGGAATTCTTCAAGGGGGCCTTGAAATCATCGATCTTCCAGGTAGATTCACAGTCTGGACCAAGTTGACAGCCTGACTAACAGTTGCATAGGCTGGGGCGATGTGAATAGGACTAGAGTTCAACATGCTGAATCCATCAAAGATATCGTCGATGTTGAGATTATTGCAACGGACACAAGTCGTATTTCTACGGATAAGAAACTTATTGATGGTGCGCGAGCGGCTGTGGCACACCATGGTGCATCCGGCGTGAAGGTGGTGGCTACAAGGATTGATGTAAGTCTAATACCTCCCTATGACCAATTCAAGCTGACAATTCTATAGAGCTTGTCCAAAGACGAACTCTCACAATGTTCCGGTCCAGAGTTCGACGAGGTCAATCGCAGACTCAACGAAGTCGACGAACAGGAGAATGCCATGGAGGATGCGGATGACGATTGCCCTGTCAAAACCATGCTATTGCGACAATACAAGACATACCTGGAACGTTACCGAAAGCAAAGGAAAATAGCCCAGCGATCTGCAAATCTTACAGCTACCCTACCGACCTTGCTTCAAGGCGGATCATCGAAGGGCCTACCCGAACTGTATCATGTTTCGTCAGCAAATTATATGGACTGGATTCGGAAGCCGAAATTGAGATTTGAAAATCAGCCCGCACTAACTCCTGAGATGACTGGTATACCTGCGATTCGAGAGCTTCTTCGCACACTACCGGCTGGGCAGAACCTCCAAGACTATGTTCGCCATATCAAAGGAACGATCCCTGAGTTCATCGAGAAGGTCAAGAGAACAGTGGCCATTGATGAACGCGATGGAGGTTTCAAAGACATAGCCGAAGAATTCAACTCGATTCGCGCCTCGTTCATGTCAAGACTACTGTCACAAGCCCGGTTGTCGTTCCAGGAGGCTTCCACGATTAGTATGACCAAAATCGGTAAAGACATACCTACCTTCAAGGAACAAATCGAAGAGAAAATCATGCAGAACTGGATTCCTCTGAAATGGAGTGCGTGGAATCGGACCCTGAAATGTCAAGGTGTGGTCATGGAGGGTGCATCCAAAGCACAAGGTCTTCAAAACGGCTGCAACTGGCCCCGAGAACTGGCAGCCATACTCACGCCAGGATTCAACAAGTGGTCAAACTTGCACAACCGACATATCAAGGAGACTTTCTCGTCCATTTTCGCGGTGGCATTAGCCTCGCTACACACAAAGGTCATCACCATGATGGAGAAGTCAAGCGCAAACGTTGTCACCATCGAGCGATCCAAGTTGAAATGGAAACCACTGCAAACACAGCTCCGGGCCAAGCTGAAAATCATGTCTCAGGACGCTCAAAAACTCGTGCAACTGAAGCATGAAGCTGCTACGATGGAATACAGTCAAGAGCGAGCTCTCATTACGTGCCTCACAGACGACATGTTCTCCAAGATCTTCGAAGCCATTCCCGATGAGAAAAACCCAGCCTCGTCCAAATCTGAAAAGAAGAAAAGAAAGACATATGTCATGTCAAAGTCCAAATGGCAAAAGAAGTTGATGGAAGAGCTGTTTCTAAGTCCAGACGCCCATTTTGTCGATCTTGTATTCCGCTACTTCAAGAAGCAATTCGACAACGATATGAACAAGCTGCTCGAGGAACACTTTGGCAGAATCGACAACCACCTTTATAAGTTCAGGGCCGCTTTGGCCGGCGAAGCTCCCATTGACTACAAGTTGACCGAAACTGGCGTGGAGATGCGTGTTGAATTGGCAAAACAGCTCCCAGCGTTGGAAGCGAAGGCGGCTGAGCTGCAAAGTCTACTCCCCGAAGGTGTTGAAATGGAAGAGGATGCGGATGAATTCATACCTGTCAAAGTTGAAGCCGATGACAATGATGAGAGCGATGAGAGCAAGGACATGGTGTATGCCGAGGATGCTCTGGGTAGTAAGAAGAGGGCGGACTCGCTCCAAGTGACCATGCCAAAGAGCAAACGCATCAAGAGCGAATTCCACTAAGCATTTTCCAAAAACATGCGCTCTGGGATTGTGCGCTCTACCCAGACTTTGCTTGCAAAGTTCATTTATGCAGATTGCTAGTCGTTGTCTGCTCAAGACGGGGAGAGACGTCCTCTTCATACAGTTTCTATTCAATTTTAATGTTCTATTTTAAAACTCCAATAAACAATCTTCCTATTTCCTACTCTAAAATTCCTCTAGATAGTATTATTCCTCCAATTTACTTCTACTATGCACCTTTCATAGTGCTTCACTCGTCAATTCAACCCGGCAAACTCAGAAGTTTGCAAGTCCACCAGCAGATGGTTTGCACTTTTACCCTCCCATGACATCCTTCTCCTTCGCGCATCTCATCATTAATCCTATTCTTATCTCTCCTTCCCTTTTCCTCGACCCATTCACATGTATACACATACACACGCCCTACCAAAAACCCCCATTCCCGACACCCATCCTCCCCACCCCCAACCCCCCAAAATCCCAATCCCTCAACACCAACCCCCATTGAAAAAAACCCCAGAAAGTCCGCTCCCCACAACTCTATTTGCCAGCACCCGCCGACGTGAAGCATATAACTACAAAAGAAAAGTCCGTGATTCATGCCATGACTAGCGGTTCGCCATAACCCTAAACTGTACATCCACAACCCAGCAATCTAAACCAAAAAACCAACCGCTCTAAAAGAACCAATCAAAAAGCCCAGAAAAAAACCCATCCTAAAACAGGCAAAAGGAAAACGTAAACAAAGGCAAGAGAAAAAAAGGGGATTAAAAAAACCCCACCAAAACCCCCCCCCCCCCCCCAAATTCTTTGGTAAGACTACACTCGCACAACACGTTCCTGTTCATGCTAGAAATGCACGTCCATGGCAGGAAAGCTTGTGTTCCAACGGCTGTATTTGTCGACATAGCTGTGCTTGATAAAGTCTGCTTTTATAAATATAATGGCCGCTTTTTGGCCTCAAATCCTGCTTTTCAAACCCACCACGGACAGACTACCAACAGACTAGATAGATCCACGCCTAAGCGCCATCTACCAAAGCACCATCATTCTTGTTGTCATGAAACGGCGTGATATGTAACATGAGAGGTGATGTTTGGCAGGGAATCTTGAATTGATGCTGTGGGGGGTAAGGGTGTGAGAAAGTGTTGGGGGATATTTATTGAATAGAGGATGGGCTATAAGGGATTATGTGGTTAGTTTTTGTCTTTGTGTCTTTGTGTCTCTGTGTCTCTCTGGTAAACATGGTCTGGCATAGTCTGACATAGTCTGACATACTCAAAACACACACACACATTAATTGTAATATTTTTTCCATTTCATACAATATCACCCTAACAGGGACCATGACCATGGCCATGACCGGCCGACCATCCCGTCCGCCTGTCCGTCTCTCCCCGCCATCATACCAGTCTTTTATATCTGTACATTTCCCACAAAAACCCAAAGAAGAACAGTGCCGTACGTACGCATCACCATCCAACATCACCTCCCCTTTGCCCTTTCCCCGCAACCATCCCCCCCCCCCCCCCCCCATATACCAAATGAGCCAGCCGGCCATCAAACAATGTCTTTGCAACAACAAGCAGCCAAATCGAGCCAAACCAAAAATCGAGACCAAAACCAATAAACCCAACGCTTGTTGATGTCCCGTGTCCCGTGTACCGAGATAAAGTCCGTGAAAAAAAGGCGGAGGGACACATACGAGATGTAAAAGAAGAAGAAAAAAAAACACCATACGACGCCCGGGGAACATGCGTATGCGGGACTTAAGACAGGACAATGGTGGAACGCCGGAGTGACTTCTCTGCGCGGTCTGCGTTCATCGTGCCAAGGACGTGCGCCGCCGAGTGAATGACAAATCGATGCCGATAACAAAACAATTGCAAAAACGGAAAATGACGCCTCTGCTGAACGTGTAGTAAAATCTTCTTCTCCCTTGCCTCATCTTTTCAAAACGCTTGCCTCTACTTCCCAACTCGTCGTGCCGTTCGTGTGGTTTTTTCAACGTCGTTTTTTTGTTTTCGTATTTTCTTCTAGTCGGTCGAGCACGACCTGCCCTGCCGATGGACCTGCAGTGGTGGCGGATCGAGGTCATGATATTGCTTCGGCGTCGGATTAATCAAACTGGGGTTTTCTGGCCTACACCATGTCCATAGTCTTAGCCCTTCGGCTTGGTTCCTTTCGGAGACCAAGCCTTCTCAATACCAAGCAGATAAAACAATGCTCCTATCAACCTCCCTTACGCTCAGAAGCATTGGCAGGCATAGGCTCTCCAGCCGTCTTCTGCTCAGCCTTCGCCTTTTTGCTCTTGCCCTTCTTAGTTCGGCCCGAGCCTTGCTGTTGCCATCCATTGGAGGTATTACTTCCAGTGTTTGGCTTGTGCCCATTGCTCTGCTGGCTGCTCTTCTGCTGACCGTTACGGCTGTCCTTGCCATTGGCGTGATTTGGGGCGGCATGCGAGGCTCGACGGTGCTGCTGACCGTTGTCTTTTGCATGTGGCTTGCTCCCGTTGACCCATTTATTCAGGTCGGAAATCCGACTAGCGGAAGGAGAAGGAGTGCGTGTCTCATACACTGGCGACAGCAACGGCAGAGTGGCGGATTTGATCTCCTGGGGTTCCGGCCGTGGCGTATTCGACGTCTCTAAAGAGGGAAGACCATTTACAAAAGCAGGGGTTCGCCACGCTGGAGCAACTGTACGAGTAGGTGATATATCCTCTTCGAGATTGGCACGTCGTCCGCTGCCTGCCTCATAGTTGATCCAGCCTTCAGAAAAGGTAGAAAACGGTTGCTGGCCCTCGCTAGGGACTCGCGCCAAGCCGTTGGACTCCATGGCCGGGCTTGTCTTCATTGACCCGTTCACAATCTGTGGACTTCTATTCTCCATCGATTTCTGTCGTTGCATTTCTTCGTACACCATTTGCTGTTGCTCCTGTAGCTGGCCGATTTGATGCATGGCTTGGCTGTTGTCAACGTGCATGCCAAGGCCAGACATAATAGACATCTCAGGTGGGACGACATCAACGGTGTCGCTCCGTAGGCGTGGCTGCGTTGGAAATGAGCCATTCACTATGACTGGACCACTATCGACAGGTGGCCGTGCCGAATCAATGCGTGCCTTGCGTTGCTCGTCAGCAGGAACACTAGGCTGCTTGACACCGGTGGAATAGCTTCTCAGGTGTCCACCGAGAGGGGAAGGCGATCTTGACACTCTTCGCAGTGCGGTGTTCAGAAGAGGCTGTGTGATCTCTGAAGAGACGCGCCGGCGGCGTTGTGCCAATTCACTGAACGATGGGATCTGTGATACAGCGTATTCCTGCAACGGACGGGGTTGTACGGGCGAATCTGCAACGTAATAACCCACGTGTTCTTTCGGTATAGTCTCTACGGATACAGGTACAGCAGCAGCAGGCTCTTGCTGTTTTGGCTGTGGAATGGGAAGGTATGGTACCTCTGTCGTGGGCTGTGTGCCTGGTGGATCATGTGTAGTTGAGCGAGTGATGGGATATCCAGGGAAGCCAGTAGGATCCGGAATCTGGGGCACAGGTGGGTAGCCTACCATGACAGGTTGTTGGGGCAGGCCTCGCGGAGGCTGCGAGTGGGAACGAAGGTTACTAGTTTCGCTAGCATTAGAAACTCGATGGCCTGCTCTTCGCACGCCAGGGGCACTATTACTCAGTGAAGGAGAAGAGGGATTCGTCCGTGTTCCGTCCTGGGAGCCAGCAGCATCGGGCGGTGATGCATTGTAGAAACCAGGATAATGGTACAGAAAGCCTGGAGGAAAGGCATTTGGCGGTATGCCAAGCTCGGCCAGGCGAGGACTGTGGCCATTCATGTATGCCGACTTTTGAGGCGAGCCACTGGTATTATGTTGGGCTCGGTTCTGGGCTTGTGCGTGCGCGATTGCGTGAGCATGCTGCTGAGCAGTCCGTACCTGGTAGGCTTGCTGAGCATGTTGTTGAGCGGCGAGCTGAGCACGCAAGGAGTTGGACTGCATCTCGAGCATCTGGTACTGCTGGTACAGCTGGTCATGCAGTTGCTCCGGGAGACCCCTTGGGATGCTAAAGTACTCTGAACCAGGCGCCCCGTTGATAGGTGGACTATGCAGAAACGGCCGATTTTGGCTATAGTTGGAGCTATTCGAGGATCTCCTGCTGTTGCCTTGCTGACTCTTGAGGCTGAGGCCACCTCGACCTCCTCGTTGATTCGATCCTCCCCGTCCATTACGAATCGGGACACTGGAGGTAATCGTTGCCTTTTGCGACTGCGGCTTCTGAAAAATCGATGTCGACTTTTCTTCTGGCGGATACTCGAATTGTTCACAGGCCTTGGCCAGTTGTTGACCATCAGCGAGGAGATCGAATGCTCGACGTAGCTCCAGATGAATTCCACGCCACGCATATCCGTCTGCCGAATTTCCCAGATTTCGGTCCGTGTTGAATGGCTCCTCAACGCAAAGACGGTTTACACCTTCTTTCTGGCCACCACCGGGGTGCCACCCCTTCTCTTCACGCTTGATTCTTTTGCCTTGCCGCACGGAAATGGCTTCTTTTTCATAATCTACCTCGTGGCCATAGGCTCGGAAGAAATGGAAGAGCAAATTCCCCAGGCTCTGCTTGTTCTTTGCGCCAAATCCTCGCAATTTCTCCACATCATCTGCAAAGCTGGAAAGTGACGGCTGGCCAGTGCTCTTGTCTATCTGTCGATGAGGGAGCTCATGCAGAACGGGCAAGATCGGCGGATCTTGTGTTTGAAGGAAATTCAAGATTAGGCAAATCCAAGTATACGAACTGATCGTGCCACCGATGCCTGATGCCTGTTAGATGTGTTCTTCAAGAATGGTTCGCTTTGTGGAGGGGGGAGCTCACCGGCGTCATTGAGGATTCGCCGCTTTGTCCAATGCTTGATAATCATGGCCAGTGGGCGTACACGTTCATCCAGCTGAATGTACGTCTTGATCATGCGCGTATTCTCGATTGCGGCAACGTTGTTCACGTTGATGTCACATGCAATGTGCAGCTCTGGGTCCCAGACTTTTACTATCCGGACCTTGGCGGCTGGTATACACACGACTCGTTCCATGCCATCTGTGGCGAGGTTAGTATTTGTTTGACTCGAGAGTGAGAGAGAATGCCTACGTTTGTCCAGTGCCTCGGCGAGCGGATGCACTTCTTCCAGCCTTTTCATGGGCGTCTGAATGCAAATGTCGACTGATAGCATGTGTCAGTAGAGGGAGGATCTCCTAAGGTTAGGGTATAATTACCATCACTCTCGGCCGTCCAGAGCATGTTTCCTGAAGAGCCAAAGACGAGCACCTTCATCTCAGCACCAGGAAATTCAAGCTCTAGAATGCGTTCCACCTTCTTCACAAACTTGTCGCGAATATCCTCGTCGTGCTTGGTCGGCTGTATCCGGTCGTACAGTTCACGCATGTCGCCACTTAATTTATCATCCTCGTGGGGGTCCAATGTCTTCTTCGGCTCCTCCTTGGCCGGCTCCAGCAGCTCGTCCGACTGATAGGGCACTCTTCTCCGGCCCAGCATGCCTACGTTTGTCTCGAACTTGCACTTGAAGGGGCGCGCTGGCCGAAGAGTGGGCATGGCGCTGTTTGCCTCGGAGGCGACAGAGCGCGGCGAGTGGCTGCCCAAGCCGCTATTTGGGGATGGTGATCGGGAGCGCGTCTCATATTTGCGTGGCACCTGCATTGGGGTGGAGGGCACGGAGTTCGAGTGTTGTGAGACGAGCGAGGGGCGCTGCTGCTGCTGGACGCGTGCTTGGGCGCCCGGCTCGTCCTGTTTGCTGCACATGTCTGGCACGCCGTTTGATGTCATCGTCGGCGCGCTGGTGAGCACGCTACGTTTTGGCTCCTTATTCCCATCTGCAGTATCTCTGTGCGTCGGGGCTGGCTTGGACGGGGGCTTCTTGGGGGCGGCGCGGGCAGCGTCCCGCAGGGGTGGCGGACTCAGGGAGTGAGGAGACACTATTACGGCGGGAAAGGGCGTGTGGGCGGCAGACTGATGTAGTTCGTCGATGCGCGCCAGCTGCAAAAAGGGGTGCAGTAGTAGATATGGGGGCGTGTTGGCCGAGTGTGAGTGCGAGTGCGAGTGCGTGTGCGTGTGCGTGTGCTGGGGATACGAGGGAGACCAGAGGCCCGTGGGCACCTGCTCGAAAAAGGCGGCACACTCTCTGGTGCGTAGGCTGGTCGGATGAATCTTGGGTGGATGCTGGGTGTAAAGATGCTGCGCGTGGTGGCCGTGGTTGCTCATCAACCTTTGCGGCCCCAGAGAATCGCGGTGCTAGGGGAGGGGGTGGCTGCTGGTGCTGGTGCTGGTGCTGGTGCTGGTGCTCTGTTGCTGATGCTGCTCGCCGTGGTGCAGGCGGTCGGCGTGGTCGTGGCTACAAGAGCAATGCTCTCTCGCAGAGCGAAGGAGGGCAAGTAAACAAGAGAGGGCCGGCGCTCGCTGGTGCACAAGAGAGCCAGAGCCGGGACCACAAGAATTGGGCGTGGTTGTGGGTTCTATGTGCTGTGACCCCTGCTGCAGTGACCAGTCTACACTATGTAGGGCAAGAGAAGTCTAGAGAGCGGCCCCTCGAGAGACGATTCGCTGGAATTGGACGCGGACTAGAGACTGGGGACTGGGGCTGGGGAGGGGGGGGGGGCAGACAAGGCGGGCGGGCGAACAAGACCAAGCAAGCGCTGAACAATGATGGGCGTGGGCGTGTTGTGTTGTGTGGGTGTCAGACTGTGGGTGTGTAGTCTTGTCTGTCTGTGTGTCTGTCTGTGTGTGTATGTGTGTCTCTGTGTGTGTGTGTGTGTGTGTGGAAGAGAGAGAGAGAGCGAGAGAGTGGGAGAGAAGAGAGAGAGAGAGAAAGACACAACAGGCGGGGACAGCAGGCAGGCGAAGCGGGAGAACAGACGACAGCTTAGTTGGAGGCTCCTCGAGAGAAGCAGCGGAGAAGAGGTTATGTGCGGCAGCATGCATGGATCATGGCCCGCTGGGCAAATGGCCCCGTTGACAGGAGGAGGGTTCAACGCACAGAGCACAAAGTCGTCTTGGCCCAGTTGGGACCGACGAGCGCCCTCGCCTTACTCGCGACAGGGGGCGCCTTTTTGATAGTAGAACAATATAACCCCCCTCCTCCTCCACTTCCTCCTCCCCTCCCCCCACCCCAATTATCTCGGTACTCTGGACTCTAGAGTCCATTCCAATCTACTATATACATGCGCCGTCTTTTCCAAGAGCCTCTCCTTTCTCTCTCTCTCTCTCACACACACACACACACACTCACATACTCTCTCTCTGGGCCGGGGTGGGTGGAGGAGGAGGGGGGAACATAAAGAAGCAGCCGCGCATGCACCTCCCGCCCCCCAAAGTGACGTTCCCATGAAAGCTGGCTGGCCTTTTCCCTTTTTCCCCATGACAGCCTCGTAGTCATTCGCAGTCATGGATTGCCGTCAATGAGCTGTCGCAGTAACGGTCGGCCGGTGCTCAAAGGTCAGGCAGGGCACAAATAAGGTACATAACAATAGACAGCGTGCGCCCCTTGGCCACTAGACCCAACCTGCTACGGGCCTTCCCCCGCGCCATCAAAGGCAGACAGAGACAGGACAAGGGCAAAAGCAAAACGACCGCCCACTTCAGCCCCATTCTGTTTATCGCCAGTAGCCAGTGGGCAGAGGGGTCCTCTATCCTCGCAGGCCGTCAGCAGTCATCGGCGTTTTCGTGCGCCGACTGGGAATCGCAGAGGCATGAGCGTGGTTGTAGAGTAGGTTCTGTACACAAGGGCATAGGGTAGAAGGGCGCGACTACCTAACCTAGAAGCACCCTTGGTCGGTTGTGAGGTGGTCACCCCTGCCCTCCCAGCAGTTTGACTGGCGCACCTGGCCAAGACGGTACCGCCACATACAGTTGGGTTGGAGCTTATCCAATACGGTGTGGGCGATCCCGCCGGTAGTCATCTTTGTTCTGGCCGCCGCTCGAACCAGTGCAGTCAGCCTGGGATTGCCATGATGCACCAAGGCCTCTCTACACCGTCTACACCGTCTACATACACCGTGTGTACAGGTATGTGCCATGTATTCGTAACCCCAGAGTACCTATGTAGTATGTCTGGGGCAGGGCTAGAGTAGGGTGGGTACCGGGAATCTACCGTAGAGCACAGGGCAAGCGTAGACTTGATGGGGCCAAGGTGCTGAGTGTACAGCCAATCTTGGGGCGGCAAAAAGGCGGAGTGCTGAGCTGAGCTGATCAGGCACGAGCATGCGTGATCAAATCATCCGTCTGAGACGGAGAGAGGGTGGCAAGGCCGTGCCAAAAGGCTGACTGATTCGTGTAAGATGGATGGCGTGGGATTGGGGAGCGAGGTCAGACTTGTCCGTGTGCCATTCCACTGTGGCGACAATAGTATATCGCAAATGGGATTGGGATTTGGGGAGACACCGGCCAGGTCCATGGTCCAAGAGGAGATTCGGCCAGGGATATAGCCAACCTTGTACTCGATGCAGTCGTGTGCCGTGCAGTCTGTGTTGTACTGCGCTGTCTCGTCAGCGTCAGCGGCAGACCTGTGGACCTGTACCCGGCTTTCCGATCCTAACGATCCCATCTACTATGGAATCTGGATGGGACGATGCAGGGACGAGCGGCCGGCTTCAGGGTTTGCCCACACCCACACGTTGATTTACACTTGAATGCTCCGAGTCAAAGGAACACCTGCTCATCTGCAAGCTGCTGCAAGCTGCCAGTCTCCAGAAGTCCAGCCCTCCCCTGGCTGCGCCCGTGAGAATACAGAGTTGCTTTTTCTCCTTCTCTCTCTTCCTTCCTTCCTTCCTTCCTTCCTTCCTTCCTGTCCATGTTGCCTGTCCGTCCACATGTACAACACACATGGCTGACCATGTACCTGTGCTGGCCACGGAGGAAGATAAGCAAGTGTCTCGCATTAGCTGCCCCCGTTACATGTCCCATACCTACAAGCAGCCCTGGAGAGGAGGCATGTGCCCTGCCGTAAGCAGCAAGGGAAGGTGTGTGCTTGGGTAGAGTAGGGCAGGTGCAGGTGGTCGCTACGGCTGGCGGGAAAGCGCGAACGCGATGTTGAGTCGTACGGCTGGCGTTGGGAACCATGTCGGAAGGTGGGAGGTCGGAAGGAAGGAGCAGGCTGGCTTTGTCATTGCCGAGGCAGCCCACGCTGGGAGCCCAAAGAAGACTTGGCTAGACCCCTCTGTGCCTTTCGGACCAGGCAATCGTCATCAATGCTGAATTTCGAACCATCATGTTTAACACTCTACAAGCCACCCATTGCCCTACTCTACGTACTCTACCCCACTTCCTTATTCGCTCTCTTTCCTGCCTCCCACACCAAGCTCCACTCGCACAAGAAGAACATTTGCGTTGGCCTCCAACCATGGTCCAACAAAGAATTCGTACGTCCCCTTCCCTCCACCCAGAAACGCCCACCCACGCCGGTCTGTCAATGGTGTAGATGATCAATCAGCTCATGTGTATACATTAAAGCGAACCCTGCACTTTTGTAGGTTGGAAACCAACACGTGACGCATCACCACATGTTCTGATACGCAGCCAGCGTCTGCGACTTGCAGGAAAAATTCCGCCCGGCCATCCACGCATTTCCCAAGGTGGTAGCAACAACGCAGAAATTACTCAAAGCCAGTAAGTTGTCGAAGAACCAAGTCGTCCCTATCCCGGCCTTGTTCCACGATGGCGCCTCATCATGATGGCAGTCAAGACGGCGGCTTTCGTGCTACCTGCCCAATCCAGCCCTGGCCTGCCCTATTCTTCTACCAACACGCAACACAAAAAAGCCCACCTCGCTTCAAGTCACTGCAACGTTCCACCGTCCTTCTATCCGGAACACTTTCCGGTCCCCGGGCTGAGAAATTCATGTAGGCCAAATCTTGAACATACCAGTCTTTGCCACAACACAGAACAGAGCTAGGTTAGTCCATGGCATGCCCCGGTCTTCGTCCGTCTGCTAACCTTCTCACCTCTTGCAGGCTTGGGGAGACATGTCCAGAGTTGAAGCTGGATGCACCGGGTGGTATCAAAACAGTCTGCCACTTGGACAAAACACTCTTCTCCATGATGTGAGCTGGTTCCCCCAACCCATAGGCTCTCCCTCCTGACATGGGATCAGCACACCAGAGGTTCAACAGTCGCTGGACTCGCTCAAGGCTGAGGGTCCCTTGTCATGCATCCTAGTCGGCATTGAAAGCCACATCTGCATAACACAGACGACCATTGATCTGCTCAATGCTGGCCACAAAGTCTACGTCCTCGCAGATGGAGTGAGTAGCTGCAACAAGGAAGAAGTACCCATCGCCCTGGCACGGCTGAGGCATGCGGGCGCCATTATCACCACCAGCGAGAGCTTCATCTACGAACTCGTCGGCGATGCAGGAACTGCCGAGTAAGCCATGAACCCTTCTTCTTCAAGCAAAAGGCACTTCTATCCGCCATGGCGTCACACAGCTAATCCACCGCAGGTTCAAAGAAATCATCAAGGTCATCAAAGAGACCAGTGCAAGCACCAAAGAAACAATGCAGACCCTCTGTAAGATCTAAACCTCGAAGGACAGATTTCTTCTTCTCAGCCACGCAAATATATTCGGTCGGAAGTTTTGCAGCACCAAAAGCAATGGGCAGGTAACACAATCTTTGTACATTTTTGTTCATATCATACAACATAGAACCGTCGCCATGTATCCGAAACCTTTCACCAGAACTATTTAGCCCAACACACTACATGTTGCAGCTGGAGAATCCTTGACCTTTTCCTAGCACATGCACCACACCTATCCACCCATCCACCTACACTCTTTGCACCCAAATGGGTGTCTTGCATGCATATACAATATGTAGTATGGAATGGATGTGTTTCGTTTTCCGGGATTTGATGGGTTTTGAAACTTGCCTTTTTTTTTTCTTTTTTCTTACTCCTCCTTCTCCTCCTCCTTCTTCTTCTTCCATGTCCCGTAACACACACTGACGAACTATATCAATCATTCCCTACAAATAGATGTTGGTCTCCTAATGTGCTGTTTGCTATTTATAATTGCTCATTTGTTTAGATGGCTAATGTGTTAAGCCTCGCGTCCCCTATGTTGATATCTGAAACCTACCCCCCTCCTCTACACAGTGAACGAACTATTCACTCCCTCCCCACAATCCGATTCTTGTCTACCAACACCTCCCTTGCCATTTCCAATTGCTCGTCTGTTTTGACGACTAATGTCTTGAACCTCGCATCCCTCGCACTAATGTCGGTAACCACCTCGTCTCCCACCTCCCCCCCATTCCTCCTCTCATCCAACGCAAACCCCAAACACCCCACCGCCCTCACAACCTCGCCCCTCAACCTCGCCCCCTTCTCCCCGATCCCGCCCGCAAAAACCAACGCATCCACCTCACCCTCCAACTTTACAAAATACGGCGCCACATAATTCACCACGCGATCGACCAAGATGCGAAACGCAAGCACATCAGCCTCACGCTCCGACGCACTAATGGCCCCAAAGTCCGTGGTCCCCGTCAGACTGCTCCACCCGCTCTTCTTATTGAGAATGTCCTCGGCCTGGGTGATGTGCATGTGCGCACTCGAGCTGCGCGACGGCTTCCCCGCCGCATGCGTAAAGTGGAAAATCAGGCTTGGATCGATGGAGCCGGAGCGTGTGGCACCGGGGAGTCCAGCAAGAGGCGTGAGTCCCATGCTTGTGTCGAGGGATTGGCCGCCGCGGATACAGCATGCGCTTGCGCCGGAGCCGAGATGCAGGGCGATGAGGTTGAGGCTGTGGACTGGTTTGGCCAGGTGGGCGGCTACGGCGCGGACGATGAAGGCGTAGGACAGGCCGTGGAAGCCGTATTTGCGTAGTTTGTTTTGCTGGGCCACGGCTGGGTCGATGGGGTAGGTGTTGATGTGGTTGGGGAGGGTGGCGTGAAAGGCCGAGTCAAAGTAGGCAATGTTTTTGGCGTGGGGGAGCATCCTCGCCACGGCGCGGACGATGCTGAGGGCCGGGGCGTTGTGGAGCGGGGCGAGGTCGGAGAGGGCTTCGATGTGGTGGTAGGTTTTGGAGTCGATGATTTGGGAGCGTGGGTAGTCGCCGCCGTGGACGACGCGGTGGCAGGTAAAGTCTATGTCTTCCATTTTTTGCAATTCCACGAGCCCGTCATCTGCGGTCAGGTGCTCGAGTATGCAGCGGAAACCATCTTCCTGCGAGGCCACATTTTGGATTTCTCGGCCTATGATGGTTTCGGGGCCGCGCTTGTAGTTTAATTTTGCGGGTGGTGCTGTGAGGCCTTCTACGGTTGCTTCGGCGAGTTGGATAGGTGTCGTTGTGCTGCTGCTGCTGCTGCTGTTTGACGGCGTTTTGTAGACGGAAATCTTGACGCTCGAGGAGCCGGCGTTTATAGAGAGAATGATCTCGGGCATGGCGGCTGTGGGTGTTGGGATTACTTCTCTTGTGGTGTTTCTTTTCTTTCTTGTCAATGGGACGAGGTTTTTGCCTGCAAGGTCTCGTACTGAGTATGTTTTATCAAACAAAAGTCCCACTTGTATGCAATCCAAAAGATCAAGGTAAGTGCAATGATACTCCCAAATGCTGATGGTTCACACTTGTTGTTCACAGATAGGAGTCAGAATAATCGGAAAGATGGGACCGGTTAGTTTTGGTCTCCTCCAACCACTTTTCTTCACTAAGTTGCGATTGCAGCCTATTTCGTCATACAGGACGCACTCGGGGTTTAGAAAATAGCACGTCCCGCTTTTTCCCAGATTTGGACATTTCCATTGACTGTGTTCGTCTGCCTATAGTACGTGACAATCGGTTTTCCTGGTGCTCCTATCGTTAACTGAAGAGTGACGTCATTGCGATGACATTTGACACTATTGGACCTAGGTATGGAGTTCCGCACTAACAACATATTGCTTACCACCAACGTTCGAACAGAATGCTACAAGACGCTTAGCGAAATCAATCATCAGCCAAAGGATATTGGTAATGCCTCTGTTACCCCGCAGTTTGACGAGTATTGCCAGGTGGTACGAATTGCGGGGAAGGTGGAATACATAGACAAGAACGCCGATAATGATCTTGCCATGATCACTGAGTATCATATACCATTTTCTGTTACAACAATCTTGCTGATTAGTACGTGAAATTTCAAGCAACACACAATGTTTGACGAGAGACGAAATGCCTACATTACAGGTAAGACCGCTCTCTAAACGAGGATTGACGCCAGCCCTGGGAATTGCGGACTCTCTAAAACTTGATAGGCGGTGCCAGCGGCATAGGAAAGGCTCTGACAGTCAAACTCCTAGAAACTGGCTGGCGAGTGTTCGTCGCAGACCGCGATTGTTCGAGCGTACAGAAACTCGCAACCAGGCAGCATCAGCGAGACTTGGTACTCGGCTTTACTCAGTGCGAAGCGTCATCGTGGGAATCACAACTCGAAGCCTTTCAAAAAGGGCTCGACTTCCTAAAGGGAAGGATCGATTTTGTGGCGCCTATCGCTGGCATTGGTGAAAAGCAATGGATTCCTTTTAGTGGTCAAAGCGATACCCTTCCAGTTGGAGAATTCGCAAAGCCAGACCTAAGTGTCGTGGACGTTGACCTGACCGGTGTACTATATACAATCTCCCTGGCAGTTCAGCAGTTCCGTCGTCAGGACATTGCCAAAGAAAAGCAGTGGCAGAGTCGTGGCAAGATAGGCCTTGTAGCAAGCGTATGCGGCTTCTACTGCGTGCCTGCTTTGCCGATTTATACAGCGGCCAAACATGCCTTGGTCGGGCTTACGAGGAGCTATGGTAAGCTGTTACAAGAGGAAGGCATAACGGTCAATGCCGTCGCTCCCCATGTCGTTCGCACGGCCATCAGTTCGGATGAATTTTACGATAAGCTGGAGGCCGAGGGTCTTCTCACGCGAGGGCGCAGTTCATATGACCATGGAATTTTCGGGGATATACTGAGTGGCCACGGAAGTGGACAGGTTTACGAGTGCGGGCCGCAAAGCGGGAGCTGGAAATTACGGCAAGGAGCCGCGTACCTAGATGAGGAAAGTAAGACGTGTTGCGAACTTTTGCAGCAACGAGCGAGAGGTTTGCACTATGTTTCGAGCTGACGCAATTCCAAATGGAAACACTCGAGAATGGCATCTAGGAACGGTGAGAGTTGGCCTCATGAGCTGGAGTGTATTTTCTGCTAGTAGGCTGACGGAGTCAAAGCGACACGAAAGTTAGTTCATGTTGATAGCAATGTTAGGTAGAGATTGTCAATTGCAAGTCCGTGAGGTCCACGGGCAGCTAATATTAGCGTGCACGTGTCATGCTAGGCATCTTACAAAGCTACGCTCCAACCTCAGTGCACACTTTACACGTCTAACATGACTCTCGACTTCAACGATTGCCAAGTCTCAATGTTTATGGTCGCACGACTATAGAAACACAGCTTCGACGAAAACTCACATGAGCACTGATAAGCAAGAAGCGTCTTAGGTTACACCATTGAGCGTGGTTCTTACACGGTTCAGGGATCACCATACCAAGTTAGACTTGCCAACGATCACTACCATATAACGACTCCACGAGTAACGCAAAACCAGCATTATTATTGGATGGTCAGTTTTGCCGCAGCAAGCCCGGACATGGGGGCACCAGCAGTCACGAGAAATCACCAGCTGGCGCCGGCTACTCCAGAGAGATCTGCAGGATGCGACACGAAGACCGGCATGGTCTCTTCTGCGCGTAGCAGCATAGTGTCAAGCTTTGCGCAAGTGATTATCCGGATATATCTCACGCCACACGCAGGCTATGCGATCGTGAACAAGGCTCGAGGATGGGAGTTCTTGCCTCGACCTGGAATGGCGTTCACCAGGGGGGATCAGATAAACGACCTTCCAAAACGACCTTCCAGAGCCCCGTGGTGGGCAATCTTGAAACTGCCGACGACAGCAAAGCTTGACCCTGATACTGGCCATGGACAAGCCATCAAATGGCATGCAATTAAGATCTGTGGCTCGATGCCAAGAGCTTTGGGGATTCACATACCGTACAAGGCAACCGCTAGACTCGATAGGGTACTGCCTTGAGAAATCCCTCCACATCGTCGTGCTGCTGCTGGCTATGGCGTGTTTGTAGCTGGCTGTCGGGCTAGAAGAACGCTTGATGAGCTCATCAGTTTGGTCCGTTGAGGGCTGGAACCGACGTTACGAATGACTTTGCGGCTAAGCCTGCCCATTGCATATCTTTACTTAACGCACAGATTCCCCCGCACAACCGGTCGTTGATTAGGTATTCAAGCCTTGCATCTTGACACTACTCTCATCAGTCTCGTTTTAGATACCTCCTGCGGTTCTTGTGCTTCTCGCATAGAGTCGTTGTGTCATCCCCTGATTTCCAAGTCACCACTGGACCTCGTGCTATTCTTGCAGAAAGTCACCGGACACGACAATCTGAGCTGCCTCGTGATTCTATCGGGTTATTGTGCCACCCGAAGTCATCAGCAGTATCAGCTCCTGGCACCATGTCCAACGACGTCTTACTCCTACTGGGCGCGGCTTTTGTAGCCAGTACTGCTTTCTTTCTGCTCCAACAACGCAGGCGAGTAACACTTGTGGATCCAATTCTGAATCAGTTGACCAATGGCCGGAGGAGAGTGTCCGCTGCTAAAACCCCCCCTCGATCGCTTTCGCCAAGTAAGAAGCAGCGTGAGCCGCAAGAGCCGGACTACTCGAGTACTTTCCCTCCATCCAGACGCTTCGCATTGGCCGAGACTGAGCTGGCCTCCAAACTGGACGTAACACGGACGGGAATCGCAGCTTCCAAGCCTAACTGGACAAAGAATGTTGTACCACTCGAAGCATCCTATCTGGACATGGACGGATCCAGGTTCACACCATGTGAATTCTCAATCAACGAGATCAAAGCTCTCGGGAACTTCCCAGACTACGCTGCGCTCAGTGGAGTCCCCCTACCACAGCCCTATCCAGAATTCGACATAAAGAAAGCCCTTCCACGCCCATACCGTCCGTTCCGATGGATGTATCATCAGACAATGTGTCAGTAGCCTGAGAACAAGTTGCTCGGTTCGAAAACGAACGTCCTTTGCATATACTAACATTACTTAGCACTCACCAAGATGGAAACAGACTGGTGGCTAGAACTCGAAAACACGTACGAAGAGCGCATCAAGCAACGGCAACAACTATACGCAAAACACGGCAAGGCTGTACTCCAAGCACTTCCCGGCTCTGAACTAGCATGCAAAGAGTTGATGGAGATGGCGTTGCAGTTCTTGTGCGCACGCTATCCCCAGTACTTCAGACTAGACACGACCAAACAGATATTTCACAACGGGATATTAAAGACGGAAACAAACCTCGCCGATACACCACCATTACACGTCCTGCTCAACAACATACCCGAAGACTTTGCCATAATGCTGCGAGACAACAAGAGCGGCTTCTACCTTTTCCGCGCCGGAATCATCTGCAGCGCATTAGGTTGGAACGTCGCCTCTAAGATCGGTCTACGACTCCATGAGATCCACGCCCCCATCCCAGACTACCGAGAGAAGATGCAATTCTCCATGGACAGGTAATCGATCCGCCCCTCCCACACCCTATCAAATCACACAACATAACCAACTAACACCCCTCCGAACAAAAGATACTTTGCCAAAATGCCCGCCGACAAGCCCATCCAACGCGGCTCCTGGGGTCTAGAAATCGACCAACCCCTATACATGCCCCCCGGCGACCCCCACGAAGCCCACCGCAGTACCCAGCTCCCCAACCTCGACCTCTCGCGCTGCCACCTGCGCGTAGACTGGCAGACGCTGCGCCGCCTGCCCCTCTCCGCAGGCGTCGTGTTCAACTTCAAAGCGCTGTTTACGCCCGTGACCGAGTTCCGCGACGAGCCTTTCATCCCGGGGATCGTGCTCAAGGTGCTCAACGAGGGAAAGAGAAGTCTGATGGAGTATAAGAATACGTGGCATGTGGAACATGTGGTGAAGCCGGCGCTGGAGCAGTGGCACGGCGAACAGGTGGATCGGGGTCTGGTGCCGAGGGATTGGGAACCGCATACGTTGGAGGAGAGTCCTTGGTATCCGGGGTGGGAGCAGAGTTGGCGGCGGAAACAGGGGTTTTAGGTAATGTGTATGATGGGTTGTGGGTGAGTAGGGGTGTACAGAGGAATAGGAGGGACCAGATACGGTGAATGCAGTAAGTAGCGCTTGAAGCATGGAGTAAGGATTGGTGCCTGTATGTCCACCCCCTCAGAGCCTAGACGCAACGCTAGTCCAGACGAAAGTCGCGGGTCTGGCAGGCAACACGCGCATGCTTGATGTGTACCGCGAGCCTCACATTTGCGACTAAAGCCCTGAGTAGCGTTGTCACACGCCAATGCGAATAACGATCTCTTCTCCTTCCCCCCACCTCTCTCTCTCTTCCCCCAGCGTCTCTCTCCAGTGTCTGATTAGCACCGGATCTATTCATCGTCGCTCCGCATAAGGCAAAAACACTTGTGTTCAGTTGCCTGTTGTCACTGGTCCGCAAAGCAGCAAAGCAGGCAGTTGACGTTTTTCAGCGACTTCACCGATTGGATGTCCATACAGGTACAGCTCCAGTCATCATATTCTTGATTGGATGGGCCGCGTTAGCGTCCACGTTGTATGACAAGATGACGCAGCCAGGCTATAATATGCCCCCTGTCGATATCGACGACTGAATGTCCATTGTATTAAATGATTGCATCATGGAGTTGTTTTATCTAGCTTGCGAAACATCAAAGATGCTAGGGCTAGGTCTCCGAACCGGTGCTTGTTCCTGAACACCGCCCAAGGCTAACGTGGACATGGTGACTTTGAGGAAATAAGTTCTTGTGGCATGAAGAGGAAATGAGGATTCGGCTCAGACCAGCGAGAAGAAGATGAGCAAGAAGACGCAGAAATACCACCAGGTGCTAACGGCAAACAGCAAGGAAACAACCAAAACTGCCATAGGAGCAACAACTTTGGAGAGGGCTAAGATTGCGTCTCAGACGACCATGGTCTGTCTTTGTCCTTTTCCTACAGCCAGCATTCCGTCGGCGGAAGAGGATACTTTTCTCCGGTGTTCGTGTTGGCTGAAGGACGATGGGAGAACCGCCTGATCATGCTCCTCAGTTGGGCAGATTCTGTTCCGTGGTCAGAAAGCCCAGCGAGCTTCGATACCAACTGAAGTTCACACTATACCTGATAAGTAGTCTGCGTTGTCGCCTGTATGGGCCTTTGACCACCGCATCGAGGCTGAGAATCATCAGCTACCGGAGTTGGCTTCGCCATTTGCAATTTGGTAAAGGCCATCGGACGATTTCGATATTCGCTCAAGGCCGCTCGTTTGTGGGTGACAGCAGAAAGGTTGTTCAGCCTCTGAATCAGATATACAAAACACGAACTGAGTTATTCAATCTCTGGAGGTTGCGTGAAGGCCTTCCCTATATATACCTAGCCTGACATATACTTTAGTGAGCCCATATGGTCCATTGAGGACCACGCAAGGCGACGTGTGGAGAAAACGACATCGTGTTCTCCAATTCATCGTACACCGCTCGGGTTCGCAATGATTGAATTGGATAGTGACCGATCTTACGAGCACTAGCATGGTTGTGCCTATGCTGAATATTCTATTATGATGTTGTGTACCTTGAGTATGCAATTGAAACACGGGAGTGGAAATCTCGCGCAACCAATGATTGTACCGTAGCGCTAATCGCTCCGTAGGTGCATCTGCCCCAAGCCCTCATGTTCATAGATAGGTCTAAGTCTATATCAAACATCATGTGAAGATACTCTCAAGCAACACTGTCACTATCACTGTTAAGGGAGTCGGTTCTGGTTGCATCCGTCCTGGCGCAGGGTCCTTCGTGCACGAATCCTTGGCGAACAGTGGTTCCGTGGTACAGACCACAAGCGATGAGGCACCGCAACCAGGAATTTGTATTACTTCAGACATGAATAGATAATTTTTGATTCAGTAGGTTCAGGGTGCTGAGTTCTTGGTTAACTGAATTCACTCGCCGAGTTGGAGTCTTTTCGCAACTTGGCAAGATTTTGCACCGCCATCGTTGTTGAGATTGAAGTATTGAATTCCGCCGGTGATGAACATCCTAGAACTCGGTATCATGTGGATAGCTTGGTGGTCAATCATCCAGGTTGTTGCCGAGCTTATCACCGACTAAACAGAGTGTGAATGTCGACGAGGCAGGTAGCTACTCGAGACGCGGGATCTTACAGCTGCTGTGTACCATGTGCCAAAATGGCTGTCAGCATCAATCAAGCTTGTGCTTCGAGTTTTTCTCTGGGAAGAGACATAACTCTCCACCGATGATGGATGTGAATTGCGCATAGCGTACCCTGTACATCACAAATATGGCCAAAACAAGCTACATCAAAGCGAATGTGGATGTTCGGGTAAACAGAGCTCCAAAGCCATGTGATTTCTTTAAAGTTTGTCGTTGGTGATACGGTCCTTGCTGCATCTTTTGCTCAAAAGAGAATAGAACACCTCCGTAGCCGCCAGATGTGTCCATGATGGTCGGGTGATGGCGACTCACTTCTGAGCCTGCCCTAAAAGGACGTCTTGTAGCACTAAAGGACAGCAATAGAATACAACTCACAGCTTGTAGGTTCTCTCACTTATCGTCATCGGTGTTCTCGACGTGGGATGGTTCAGAGCAACTTTGTAAGTACTCCTAGAAAGTGAGGAGAGTTATCCTTGTTGAGAAGCTGTGGAACCCAGATTCTCTACTATCAACAATCGCATGTGCATGAAATTTGGGGTGTCAGTTGCCAAAAGGAGTCGGAAACTTAGTCTGCAGGTCTCCGGTTGCATTGTAGGATAGTTTCTGATATAGACCTCTTGTATGGGGGAACTATGCAGTCGAATCCCAAGAAAATTGGACTGGACGATGTAGAGGGATGCACAGTCCATAAGTCTGAAACGACTTGCTGAACGCACATGATATTGAGTGGTGCTGTGAGAGGTTGTCTGTTAGTGATGAGGTTGATGTGCCCCAATTCAATTTTCGAGGAGATGATGCAGCCAGCATGGCGGGATGCCTTTTTCTGCACCCCTAACCAGCTTAGCTATACATTCTCGGTGTTCATGTGACACATTTAGATAGAGGGAGGTGATGGACACAAGAACATCCCTATCATCCGCAAATGACCGGAAGAAGGTATGCCGTATGATCAATGTAATGGGCCATCCAGTCCATACTATATTTGGAACCTATCATCTGGAATTGCGGCTGCGGCTGCCAGCGAGGAGGAAATTGATCGGTCCGTGGCGATGACGGTACAGACACAATGAAAATGCCAAAACATGCCGCAAACAGACGCGCAAGCAAGCTACGAAGGGCAAACTGTGATTTCGAGGCATAGCAACAATGAAGCTCAGCTCGTTGTGACGGTAGGAGAAAGAATTCACTGGTGACTGACAGAGCAGGTGAAGAGGTGAGACAGCGAAAGGATGTTGTGTTGTGGCATGTGATGGAGTTTTGGGTGGGGCAAGGCACAAAGCGGGTTACCGGTAAGATGCCCATGACGTATTTGCTGTGGCTGTTGTACTCTTAGAGTACTCTATGTGTGGCTGAAGCTTCCCACGAGCAGCAAGGCACCACCGTTCGCCGCCACCCCGCCATGACCCCTCCATGCGCCCGTCCCCCCGCCCAAGTACCGTGACCTTTGTGGCTGCATGCCCCAAACTGCCAGGGCATCCTCATCACACATACTATACACACATGCACACACTCCCTCTCTCTCATACATACTCCCATACTCATTCGACAACCCCCTACACACAAAACTATCTTCCGCATACGTCAACATGGCCTACAACTTCGTCCGCTCTTACATAGATACCTTCCGCGAGCGAACCGCCGCCATCAGCCACACCTCAACTTTCCGCGAGACGGGTCAGATTACGCCAGAAGAGTTCGTGCTTGCAGGCGACTTCCTTGTCTTCAAGTTCCCTTCGTGGCAGTGGGCCGATGCTTCGTCACCCGCAAAGCGCGTCGCTTATCTGCCCGAAGGCAAACAGTTTCTGGTAACGCGCGGCGTGCCCTGTCATCGTCGGTTGGACGACAACTTTGCTGGCGAAGCTGGGCAGGATGAAACAATCGTTCGTGACGGATTTGCTGCTGGGGAAGGCGCGACCGACGATGATGGCTGGCTTCGGACTGGTGGCATGGCAGCAAGCCAGGAGGCAAAGGTGCGCGACGTACGGACAGTCGACGAGAGCGGCAACCTGGGCGCAGCTGAAGAGGATGATGAGATCCCAGACATGGAGGATGATGAAGACGACGAGGAGGCGATTATAAGAGATCCGCAGGCTGGCTCAGGCACCAAAGCGTAGGATCTTCCAATGCTCGGCGCTGGTGCATGAGAAGAAACGCATGCTGACAGTGGGCTAGTCCTCTGCGAACGTACACGCTCTACATCACTTACTCGGCCCACTACCGTACACCTCGATTATACCTGTCCGGATACGGCTCAACTTCAGTACCGTTAAAGCCGCAAGAGATGATGGAGGACATTGTGGGAGACTACAAGGACAAGACCGTCACCATAGAGGACTTTCCCTTCTTCGAGCACGCACTGAAGACTGCTTCAGTACATCCCTGTAAACATGCTTCCGTCATGAAGGTGCTGCTTGATCGCGCGGACGCTGCGCTCAAGCTACGGCTTACCAAGCTCAAGGCAGGCAAGGATGTCAGCAAAATCGACAGTGGCATGGAAGGTCTTGTGGACGATACGCGGCTACTCAAGTTGACTGAGCAATCGAAGAACAAAGACGGCGATGAGGGTAAAGACGACTGGGAGGTGCTTAGTGAAGGTGGTGACGATGAGGTCGCTATCCGAGTCGACCAATATCTCGTTGTCTTCCTAAAGTTCATGGCTAGGTTAGTTAGCAACCTCAAGTTTCAACCATCTAATTTTCGTGCAGACGCTAACATGTAACAGTGTCACACCCGGCATAGAACACGATTTTACCATGGGTGTATGATGACCTACGGTTTCGTTTCTTTCCTCTACCTTATATTGAGTAAGGGAAGTTTTCATTCTAGTGCCAATAGGTCTGCCGTTCTTTTGCTGTCTGCGCCTGTTAGAGCGGACAAATTAGGCGTTCAAACGTATGTGGTGTTACGACACCGCACTATTCGAGCTGAATTAGGAATTACAACTTCGTTATCCATGAAGCCGACCAGGTACATGTCTTTGGCCACGCAAGATCGTTAGTCTCCTTCGACTCGAACTACGCGACTCATAAAGTCAACCATTGTAGTAGTCCCATTTTTCCCACACTTAATCCCTGTCATCCCGCAACCTTGCGATCATCAAGCACACACGCTGCATGATAGATGGCCAAGCGACCTCGATAGGATGGTCTGCTTTTCGCTATCGGCAATCGCGATTGAAAATCAAGAACTTATCAACTCAAATGTACAATAGGAACGAGTGCTGTGCCTACAAAGAAAGCAGTTCATGTAGGAAAAGTGGAACACGACGGGAATGCAAAGAGGGGAATATCTTGGGACATGGCATAAGCTAACGCTGATCCACAAAGATCCGAGGCACTGATTTGATCGGTGTGATGGCCTAGCATTACGGCAATTTTGATACAGGCTTTAAGAGATGGGACTACCTCGGAATGTCTATTACGCACGCATCTGGTGGCCGGGCCCTCAGACAATTCTCAACAGCTTGACTAGAAGCCCTCCTCTATCATAACTGTAGCACATTCACCATTCTCGAACCACATACTACCAGAATGGGAGGGTCAAAACCTTGGCCTCAGGTTCCTGTCGGGAACAAGGACCATACCGACGCTTCCGTGGTCATCATTGGAGCTGGCATCTCTGGTGAGATGATGGATGCTTTCCATTGCATTGATTGCTAATTGAACAAGGCATGTGTATGGCAATCGACCTCATCAAGCGCAATCAGTGCCACAACTTCATCATCGTCGAAAAGTCCGCCAGTGTTGGTGGGACGTGGTACGATAACAAGTATCCCGGCTCCTGCTGCGATATTCATAGTATTCTATACTCGTACTCTTTTGAGCAGAATCCGAATTGGACGCGCGAGTACCCTGGCCAGGAGGAAATCCTCGTACGTTGACCGAGTGACCCTTTTCAGGACAATCAATCGAGACTGACCAGCTTGATTCTTGAAGGACTATCTGCGCAATGTGGCGAGGAAATATAACCTGTACAAGTACATACGTTTCAACACGTCTGTCGATGCGGCAACATGGGACGACTCGAAGAACAGGTGGAATGTCGACGTCAAGGTCACTGGTGGCAAGGAGGCGGAGTTCAACCCAGAGTACAGCATTGAGTGCGATTACCTGATCTCAGCAGTTGGCCAGCTCAATCAACCACGATACCCAGATATTGAGGGCTTGGCGGATTTCGAGGGCAAGGTTATGCATTCAGCAAGATGGGACTGGAGTCATAGTCTTGAAGGGCAGAAGGTGGGAATCATAGGGAATGGTATGTCTGCCCAGGGCTTCAATCATAATCGATACTAAAATGCATCTCGTCTAGGCGCAACAGCAGCACAGATTATCCCCGAAATACTTCCTGCAACATCCTCACTGACAGTCTATCAACGCTCCCCCAACTGGGTCATTCCCCGCGCCGACGGTCCTGTCAGCGCCCTAAAACGCGCGGTACTCAAATATCTCCCACCAGTGCGTTGGCGCATACGCAGCGGCATGATGGAATTCCGCGAATCCTTCCACGAAGCCGTAACAGACGGCAACAGCGGCTTTGCCGGCCTCGTCCGATCACTGTGCCTCGACATGATGAAAACGCAAATCCCCAACCGACCGGATCTCTGGGCGAAACTAACGCCAGACTACAACCCAGGCTGCAAACGCGTCATCATCTCAGACGACTACTATCCTGCAATAGTACAAGACAAAACAGAACTGGAAACCAGAGGCATCAAAAAGATTACCAGAACCGGAATCGAAATGAACGATAGCACACACCACGAGCACGACACCATCGTCCTTGCCACCGGTTTCCGAACCGTAGAGTTCCTGCACCCCATCAAAATCACAGGAACAGGGGGTACATCGCTGGACTCGCTCTGGGCAAAAGGTGCCTCTGCCCTCTACGGCACCACCGTGCCCTGCCTCCCCAACTTCGGCATGTTCTACGGCCCCAACACCAATCTAGGCCATAACTCAATTATCCTCATGATCGAGGCGCAGTCCCGCTATCTCAACACACTCGTGGCCGCTGTCCTCGATGCGCGCAACCGCGGACAGAGAATCGGGATTATGCCGTCGCAGGCGCGCACGGATGCGTTCAACGAGCGGATCCAGGAGGTGTTGCAAAAGAGTAGTTTTGCAGATGAAAAGTGTCAGAGTTGGTATAAGAATGCTGAGGGGAGGATTACGGCGAATTGGAGTGGGACCGTGGTTGAGTATCAGGAGGTGTTGTCCAAGGTAGATTGGGAGGATTTTGTTACGACGGCGGAAGTGAGTGGAGATGAAGGGAAGGGGGCGGAGAGTGTGAGGGCGAGTCAGGTGGTGTTTGGGAGTGGAAGGCAGGAGACGAGGGTTGGCAGGGTGAGGGAGGAGTCGGTGGTTAGTAATACGACGTTGGTGCTGGGTACGCTGAGTGCGGTTGCAGCGGGGGTGGCATGGGTATATAGGGAGAGGCTGCCGAAGAGGTTTGCAAGGTAGAGTTGGGAAGCTGGCGATGTGGTATAAAGTATGTGGCTGTGGAAGTAATCAAGGCCAGCAATCGATTGCTCTGCTACATTCACGGTTAGGCGTACGAGTATCATTCGATAATAACCCCCCTCAAGCCAAAATATCTTTCCCAAAGTCAGCGAGAGCTTAGCAATGAGAAGAGACATTTGTCTAACATTTGAACTCAAAGTTATAACTTAGTGTGGTATCTCAGGTTTCTCCCAAACAGCATCATGCTCCCCGATATAACTCCCAAAACGCCTTATATGCTAAAGCTCTCCTGCGCTTCCGCGCCTACACCATAGAACCGCTCGTGCTTCTTGACGGCTGATCCTCTAGCTCATGACAACTTTTCCTTGTAGACCCGACCAACAGTAACACAAGCTGCACGTCCATTCACCAAAACGCTCCAAAATTTGATAGCCTGGCACATACCGCCATCCCCCAGTGCTAGTGATTCCGAAAATTCTTCTTCTGGTAGAACAGATCCGTCCTCGAACTACCCAAATTGATAATCTTCGGACACCCATCCCTGTCCTTCTCCAATCTTGTGCACTCGAAGCAGTAAAAGGCGTCTGAGATGCCTTCGCCACCGCACACGACGCATTTGTTCTGGTAGTTGCCGAAGGAGCATTCGTCGCAGATGCGGGCGAGGGTGGTGGGACGGACGTATGAGTCGCAAACAGGGCATTTGCCGTCGCACTTGTCACAGAGACGGCCGATGGAGATGCCGGCTTGTTTGCGACACATGACGAGATCGCTAGGGGTTTGTTGGTGGAGAAACTCTGGAAACAGGAGAGGAAGATACTTACGGATGATGGCGAGACATGTTGGTTTGGGACTGGCTGTAGTGTGGCGGTGATGTATGCTCAAATGTGGATCTACTGTGGCGGTAGATTTTCTCTCGCTATTTTTGGTGTGGTAATGTGTCAAAGGTTAGGGCCTGTGGTAGTCTGCGTGTATGTGGTGTTGCTGCAATGAAGCTGATAGTGAACATGGGAGTTGCTATTATTTGCGGACCACCGAGCTTATGTAATACACGAACCCTGCCCATGGGTAGCTTGCCGGAAGTTTCGACCGCGTTCCGAGTCCCTTGCCTCGACCATCTTTCACCTTTGCTGACCACTTTTCGAATGTTGCGACGCGATTCTACGTGTTTGTGATTATTTTTTTGGCTGCCTCTAGGTGTTTTAGTCCCTCCCAGTCCGTCAGTGTCGACATGGACGGTCCAATCGCCTCCGCCGTAATATTGCCCGACGAACTCCTAGCACCGGCCTCGCCATACAGTACCAAAAGACGACAGTCTTCTGTAATCGAAGACACAGCCAAGCGTCCACGGCTTGAGGCGGATGCGGATGCGGATGTACAGAACCACCAAGAGGTTGTGAAGCCTGCGATTCCGGTGCGCCGTGAGCGAGGCAGAGAGCGCAGACTATTTGGTGCTGCCCTAGGGGCACTCTCACAGAACTCTTCTACTGCAGCACAGAAACGTCGTTCGGAAATCGAGAAGCGACAGCAGGCTCAGCGAAAACAGGAGGATGAAGAGAGCGAACAGAGAAAGGCAGAGCGCTTGGCTAGACGGAGAGAGCAGCGCTGGCGAGAGCAGAGGCGCTTTGAACTGGAAACCGTATGATTGGCCATGGTACATTGTGTCGTCGCGAGTACTTACTGCTGGCAGATGCGGACGCGACACGAAAATTTACGGAGCATGGCGCACTTCCTCCAGACAGAGACACAACCACACTTGGTAAGTCTACTGAACCCGCTTCAAAGGAGAAAACGGGGTCGCTAACCCTTTTGGCTAGTACTACAAGCCCTGGGAAACCTCGCCTACCGAAGACGATCGCATCCAAGACCAAATTGCTGAAGCCGAGGAGACAATCAAGCGCGAACTTGAAGAGTACGAAGCACGCCAACAGCAAGCTAATATGGGGAACCGGGAGCTATCTGGCGAGCACGACCGTGCTGCAAAGGAATACCAGACCGCTAAGGACAACAACGTGGACACGCCACAGCACCCATCCATAACCAATGGTGGGACTAATGGCGGTGCATGCTCTCCCAAGGACCTGGAAAGGAATGATGATCTTGCAGATAAACCCGGAAGCGAGGCGGTGAGACACGGTCACGCCGCCGAAGACGCACATGACACTAATATACCGAGTCCTGAGCCGGCCACTGACCATCCCAGCAAGGACGAAGCCGACAATGACGACAATGGAGAAGACGTCGTCGAAGAAGCAGCCGAGGATACCGTCATTTACTGAAGATCGTTAAGATGTGCGCCCCGTCTTCGCCTGGGCTCCCTGGGCCACCGGCCCGCCATATTATCTGCCGCCCTCTCTCAAATCAGGAGCCTCTCTCCAGGCTAGCCAGCATGACTATAGCACTTGGACATATGCTCCCCACTTCTATAGCCCGCACCCAAAGGACAAGGACATAAGCCGATCCTGACTATCATGCGTCTAACAAACACTTCGATGCCTTGCATCATGAGCGCTGCGTCGTGTACTCGCCCGCCGCCTCTCTTTCTACATACGTACAGCCATCCTGCCGTCTGATAGAGTAGCCAGCTTTCATGCATGCGAGATGGCACGATGCTACCTACCCTCATGCCATACCCAAGCCACCGGGGAAGCCCATGCAACAACGTTGTGAGTACATTTGCGGACGTCGGCAAATAGCATCCACATCCCGCTGTTCGACTGCAGTCGCCTCACTTTGCAACTTCATGCGAGGTTTTGATGGGTTCAAGGCAGAGATTACCATTGGTAGGCACCTAGTACGTACATACACAGAGCACAGCACATGTAACTCCCCACGCTTCCAGCTTCGAATGGGGTAGGTATGCCAGGGCCTAATGCGATATTTGGTATTGCTGCATGCACTAACGTTGCAGTGGATGATGAGCTTGATAAACATGGCCAGTATGCAGTAACCTATTCTCATCACCATCGTGTAGTAGAACCAGTCTGTCAGAGTCTGTAGCAAGCGACCCAGAATCAAACGTCAGTGAATATGTCATGTAGCCAGTATACGTAATTCTAAATAGCCATGTGTGTGTGTGTGTGTGCATCACCCATAACCTCTGCTTTGAATTTCCCCAGACCAATCTAACCCACCAAAACCCCACTCCCGCTCCAACCCACCGAAACGTGCCTCGGCACGACGCGCAATCCCGACTCTCCAATGCTAAATCGATCGCATACCTACCCGCAGTCACAACTCCTTCCTTTTCACCAACCAACCAACACTCTACCTACACCACAATCCTACCCCCCAGCCCTTTTTCCAACGCCACACAAACCCATCCGCTCCTTTGAAACAAGGTAAACTGCAGATCGGGGCAAACACTAGGTACACCCATTAAAACGCAGGATAAAATGGGTGTCCGGCCAATCGATCCAACGGGGGACGAGCGCATAGAGCACAAGACGGCGGTGCTGAATGGACATATGTATCATTATCTGTACGCGGTGCCTGTATCTGGGCGGTGGCGGGGGACTGTATTTCTGGTATGCTTTCTCCCGATTTTTGTTGATATCCGCTGTTAGTTGTTGTTTGTCGTCGATACTATTACTTTCAAGTTTTGCTGATGGTGGGTAAAATGTGCAGATTCACGGCTGGCCGGATCTTTCCATGGGATGGCGGTGTCAGATTCCTCTGCTTGTGGAGTTTGGGTTTAGGGTTGTGGCGCCTGATATGATGGGCTATGGGGGAACGGTATGTGCTTGCTTCGCTCGCTCTCTTCATGGGGGGGGGCGGGGTGCTGATCTCGTCCTTGTATTTTGGTTTGCTAAGGCTGGGGAATGTAGGATGCTCCTAGGGTGCCTCCGAATTCTATTAGTCTGTATGGGCTCAAGAGAGCGTCGGATGATATCGCTGCGTTGGCGAGGGAGGTGGGAGCAAAGAGTATTATCCTCGGTGGTCATGACTGGTGGGTCGATCGATGATTGTCGTGTCAAGCGATGTACCAATTGACGTTTGTTAATAGGGGAGGTTTCGTTGTCTGGCGGGCAGCGATGTGGTATCCTGAGCTGGTAACTCACGTCTTCTCAGTGTGCAGTATGATCTACCCGCCCCCCCCACCCAGCTCGCTACACCTTACCATGGTTGATATGCTGATCGTTGGCTAGCGCCCTACACCGCTCCTCATAGCAAGTACATCTCTACAGAAGATCTTGTCAAGGGTCCACTGCCCCAGTTTGCCTACCAGCTGCATCTTGCGTCTGGCGAGGTGGAGAAGAGTGTGACTGATGAGCAGTCGATCAAGCAATTTCTCAGAGGCATGTACGGAGCAAGAGGACCGAACGACGAATTGGCATTCGATCCGGAAAAGGGCATCATTGCGGAAAATCTGCCCAAGATTGGGGAAAGTAGGATTCTAAACGGCAAGGTAAGGTCACCGTCAAGCCCATATTGCGTGTCCGGAATGATCTCCGCCGCTTTTATAGCCGATACATGGATTGCTTCCCCAGCGTGGTGTTGGGCGTGGTGTTGGAAGGGGGCGGGGAGGTCATCCGCTACCCGGGAAGTCGGATGCTCGACATTGACATGTCCTCATCTATGGATCATATCCACATCAGCGGAATGGCTGTTTCAAACAGATTGATGGTGTGCTAACCATGATGCAGGTCCTAGACTACTACGTCAAGGAGTACAGCAGACATGGTATCCACCCTACATGTATGTGTCTCCAATCGTCACTCGCGTACACGCTCGAGTCACATGACTGACAAAGCACGATAGTGAACTGGTACCGCCAACGTCGGACCAATTGGGAAGAAGATCAAGCGCTGCTCGATAAGAAGGTAATCAAGCAGCCCGTCTTGTTCATCCAGGCGACGTATGATTCGGTGCTCAAGCCAGAAATGTCAAGGAACATGGACGCGCTGATTCCAAACTTGACGCGTGCTGAGGTGCCCGCGACACATTGGGCGTTAACACAGAAGCCAGAAGAGGTCAACGAGATTATCCGCCAATGGCTGGAGGGACAAGGATTGGTGGAGAATACGAAGAGTAGTCTGTAGAGGAGAGCAGAGTAGAGTAGAGCATGTACTAGGATAGTGAAGCAAAGTGGGGAAAGAGGAGGATTCAAGGCCGATTTGCGGAAGGAAAAGCGTGGCAAGAATCCTGCGACTGTGACTGTGCGACCTAAACTTTTTTTTTGTGCTGAATTTTTCCGAACTCGATGCCGTTGGAACTTGCAGTATCGTAAAAGTACGCGTGTCCAGAAGACTGATGGGAGGAAGCGACGGCGGCTCTATCCGTCGCGATGTCGGGGTGGGAATACCTATCCATGATTGGTGAGGAGAGTATGGTATGCCAGACGAACGTTTTTGTGTGGGTCCATTCGGTGATATAGGTACGGTACGGTACCTATCGCTTCACTGGATACCTGGTCCCAAGACTAGGAAACGGTCCGCCTAGCCCCATCATCGTACTAGAAATCAACAATGTTCACAATCAGAGTGTGCATTCGGGCTCAGGTTCTTGAACCGGTCACCTTGCATCGCACAAGTACAGTACCGGTACTGTCGGGCCCTGTCATCGGTCAAAACGGGTGCCACCGCGCGGAGGCATGGCGATGAGTCCTTTTATTCTGGAACTTTGTACATGTCAAATCTTCTTTAGAGTTGGCAGCATGCCATGATTCAGCCTCCCTACTAGGAGATTGTATGCGACTTCGATGCTATGACCAGCTTGCGGTTCATGTCTGCATCGATATCGGACAATGAACACAGTACCCGTACCGGTACAAGTTGCAACGTCCAGGAAATCTTGGCGTGTCCGAACGCTCCAACTCGGAACGCGTCGGTAGAATCACATGAAGTGCTGCCTCGGTTTGAGAGACTGGCCAAACCCAAAATTCGGTCGTTGAAATTCAAATCATCTTGAATTCCTTGCAGCCATTGCATTGGAAGTTTCGAGAGAAGATTGTGGCACTGGGTTGCAGCAGTCCGTGTTGTATTCGAGATCTTGGACAATGCTCGTATACCTAAATTTCAGCCTCCCTGAAAAGGAATCATATACCGGATGCAGGTCCCCTCCGCACATGCATGCCCCATATCTCTGGTACTTGACATGATTTTGTAGCCAGTAAAAAGGCAGCGTTGTACATTGTGGCTGTTCTGGTCGTGAATAAAGGCTCGTTTGGCAGCCGGCGGGTGGACTCTGGCAAATTCTGCGGGTTCATGGCTCCGTTACCGTATGGTACCTACTGCTTCTAGTCATGATGGAGATGAATGGGTGGTAGATTCCGGCTGACCGCCACTGCGACAAGATTCGTGTGTTCAGGGTTACCGTAGTGAGGTCGCCTGCATCGGACGAGTAGGAAGTTTCTCCTCACCGCCGCAACTCGAGATGGAAGTGCCTGAGAGTTATAGCCGACGGTGAAGGGCAGGAAATGCGCGCAAGTGCGCAGGTATTTGGAAGACGTATTCAGGCTTGGTATGGCGAGCTTCTTCACCGCCTGCTGCATCCGAAGGATCATGCATTAGACTGAACGAAGATTGCCGGTTGACGTGACATCCTGGCGTTTTGCCTGACAAGGTTATGGCAAATGTTAGTCCATAGCGCTGACCTGGACGTGCGTCTGGTAACTTGGCTTGGGTTGAGGTACGACGTATGTACATGGTTGACGTCTGTACCATGGTAGTGTGTGTAAGTAGCTATGCATGTACGCTATGGAAACCTACCTTATCGGTTTGCATGGTGTTTTATCGCCTCTCACATGCCAATGGCGAGGCGATGCACATTGCAGACTAGAGGGCGCAGTGTGTGGTTGTCATATGGACAGCGCAGCGCATCTTGGTCTTTCTTACCTAGTCGGCTTTGTTTGTTGTCTCCAGTTAGGAGGGGGTGGGGGCGAGGGGCATTGCCATTCTAGATGACTGTCATTCTAGAGTATAGTAGATGATGTTCGCTTGTACGGCGTGCCATGACAGACACACCATCTTGGTGCTCTGCCGTGCCGACGTGATTCTGTTGTACCCTGGCGTCTACATACTCACTGTACCTTGTACTGAACCTTGTACTGAACCTACCTACATACCAGCTGCCATGTGCCTATGCAAGCCGTGATTTTGCTTCTGCCGTCCCGCTGCTGCAACACGGTTGGTAGCGCGAGAAGGATGGGTGATCGAATGAGAAGGCAGTCGGAGAGATACCGTAGGTAGGTAGTACTTGCTTGGTACTCGTACCGACTAGGTCCCCACCGTACCGCGTACTCACACCATCCATGGATGCCAGCAGCCAGCGTGCCTGTGATTTCTCGCCTGTTGGACGGCATGGCCATGCCCATCCCGACTCCGCGCTTGCGATCACCGCTGTTCGTCGTGAAAATCGGGATGTCTGGAATGACAGGTTCTCAACCTCAACCTCACCGTTCGGGGCTGGAGAGAAGCAGATGATGCAGATCTGAGGGGGCCATTGCAGCACCCCGTGCAAGGACGCTGCGTGTGCCAGGTACCTATGTAGTAGGTACTACATACATGCCCTTGTGCCGCGCACTCGCTACGGTAACAGAACAGAGATTCGATAGCCCCGAAGCGGACAGTGGAGTGGACAGACGGGCGGCGGATTGTCTTCTGCATGCTGGCGCTACGTACGGTGTGGTATGTCTGGGGCCACTCGTTCGTGTCGGGCTTCCTGTTGCTCAATGGGCGATTGATAAGAACCGTGCACGTGGTTGTCCCGCCAGGCCGGTACGGTACACGTAACGAGCGCTCAAGACATTTCGTCAACTGGGGATCCTTCTCGGCTAACCTCTGCCTAACCCTCAACCCTCTACTGTGTGCTCCTTGCGCCTAGAGTACCGCCACCATAACCTGTACCGCAACCTGACCATTGCCTCCAAACGCCTTTCAAGGTTGCGTTGCGATGCGGCCCTGCGACATCGCTGGCCAACGGCGGACCTTCGACCAACGAGCTGCCTTGATCCTGCCAGATCATGCTTCAGAATCACGCCGCCAACATGCCGTATCACGGGAGCGAGAAGAGAAACAAAATTAAACCATAACCGTGCTCCGAGCCTCCCGCACAGCTGATCCCCCCCCCCCCTAATCATTCTTCTATCCTGGGATGAGCCGCAGACTTCAGAGCGAGCAAGGAGCATCAGCACCACCTGTCATGCATGACTGACCCCTGCCAAATGGGTTTACGACTTCGTACCGTATAGGTATTACGCTGCAACTTCTGCATGTCTTCTGGAAGAACGCTCAGGCGCTTCGATCCAGTCGGTAATAAAAACTCCCCGTCTACCTAGATGCACGGCCCGGAATCTTCCCAAAGATTGATGAGGGACCGGGGTCAACCGACTCAGCCATGGTCGAACTTGGCCATGGAAGACAGGCTACCCACCGTTAAACATTCTCTAGCCTGCATATCAGGCTGATGTTTCCTGCATCTTCGCTCAGGGATCTGTAGGCCAATGTTGCTTGCCTGCAGGACACTATGGTACCTACCTACCCACCAGATCACCGCATACTACCTAGAGGCTAGCACATGTAGGTAATCCCAACGCAACTCAAAGCTAATGCTCCACAACAGCAAAGACTGCCTTATCGCTGTTTCAACCTGCTGGCGCGGCCTCCGATAGACTGCTGTTACTCTTGACCCATCCCACTTCAGACCCCATCTCAACACGATTGGCCCTCTGTGGCGTCTTTGTATACTCGTCCCGGACTTCCCACGCTGATCCGGTAAAAGTAACACCAAGCAAGTCGCCAGGACCAATGGTCTCTACACTAGTCGTCCAAGCGAATTGCAGGAGCTTCCCGCAAGTATCCACTCGACTACTAGCCTCATTCACGGACACAGGGTAACGGCATCAAGAAAAGACTGTGCGAATCCACTCGTACCAAGTAGCAATGCTCGCGCATCCCCTATCCATGCTCCATCCGCCAGATTGATCCGCCCAGCAAATGGCGTGGTTGTCTCGAGGCTTCCGTTATGCGATTTCATTATCTCGCCGATGCACGAACGAGAGGCAGGCCCAGCTTTGTGCCAGGCCAGGTGGCCCGGTTGAGACCTTCTCAACATGTATATCAGCCTCCACGCCTTCGTGGGGTAGTGTCTGCTAGCTATCGCTCTCCTCACTTCCTCCCGCACTATTACGGCCATCCACCCCCATACATTCATCCTCTCTCGTAATGGCTCCCTCCGCACTGGCAGACATCTACCCAATCCCAGCGAGGCACTACTCGAAGCCGTCCACTATTGTGGCATCTGTTTTACATGGGCCAAGAGACTTGCGTCTGGTACGCTTTCCTGTTCCGTTACCTATCCCACGCCTCCCACTCCCACTGGCCGTGGGGGCAGTCTCTGTGCCTGCAAATCTGAACACTTGATGCTAATCTGATTGAAACAGGAAACCCGTATCATCTCGGAACCTGCCGCCAATGAACTCCAGATCGCGATCAAAGCCACTGGCCTCTGCGGGAGCGACTGCTCGTACTACAACAAGTTCCGCAATGGGGACCTGCAGGCCTGCGAGCCATTGTCACTAGGCCATGAGTCTGCCGGTGTTGTGGTAGCAGTGGGCCAAGGTGTTACCAATTTCCAGATTGGCGAGCGAGTCGCGCTGGAGGTTGGTGTGCCATGTGACGATTGCAGGTCATGCCAACGCGGCCGTTACAATCTGTGCCCGAAGATGCGGTTTCGAAGTAGCGCCAAATCATTTCCTCATTTCCAGGGGACGCTTCAGGAACGCATCAACCACCCTGCGAAGTGGTGCCACAAGTATGACCTGCATAATCCACCCCGCAACCAACACGTTAGCTAATAACCTTAAACAGACTTCCTGCACATGTCTCGTTGGAGTCTGCAGCGCTTCTAGAGCCCTTGTCAGTCGCCATTCACGCAACGCGGAGAGCGGGGATTGAGCAGGGAGACACGGCAATTGTGTTTGGAGCTGGCACGGTTGGGCTGCTGACTGCTGCCATGGCCAAAGTATCGGGCGCGACCACCGTTGTAATTGCAGACATTGACCATGGGCGCATAAATTATGCCCTTGCCAATGGATTTGCACACAAAGGCTACATTGTAAGCCCGCGGAAAACGTCAAACGAAACAGCAGAGAAACTCGCAGTTGCGAAGGAGTTGGCTACAGATGTTATGCAAATAGCCTCGCTAAACGACATGGATTTCGAGGGTGCTGATGTGACGTTTGACTGCACTGGAAAGGAGATCTGCATGCAAGCTGGACTTTACGTAAGTGTCAACCGGCCGGAAGATCTGTTTGAACCAACTTCTGACTCCTTTCAGGCAACCAGACCGGGCGGTAAACTCATCATGGTGGGAATGGGCACTCCCATCCAAACCCTCCCAATGTCGGCATCTCACCTGAAGGAGGTTGACATCCTCGGCATCTTCCGCTACGCCAACACCTACGCAACGGGTATCAAAATCCTGTCTGCCGGTGTACTACCAAGTCTCGACAAGATGATAACGCATCGCTTCCAAGGTCTTGGCTCGACAATGGAGGCGTTCGAGCTCGCAGGCAAGACCATTGACAAAGACGGTAATCTCGTCCTCAAGGTGCTTGTTGAGATGTAGCAAGTTGCTCGCACGTTCGCTTGATCGATGATACCCCTTCGTTATGTTTTTCCGCTTTCCATGACAACACAATAGAGATGACCTAGAGGGGCGAACTGGAATACCAGCGGCAATTGCCAGGCGTTTGACAAATTTTTTCCCTTGCTGTCATTTCGAACGTACATGAGTAAGATAGCACTCGTTCTCCCCATTCTGCCAAAATAACGTCATGTATGTATTTGCAAATCCGATATTAATTTATTGCACAATGTAACGATGGCTTGGCTAAACACTTGCACGTCTTGGTTGTGGGCTTCCAGTAATGGCAATATCAGCTGCTGGCCGCTGATCCTGACGCATGCAACCTATGATGCAACTGCCGCGCTCAGTACCCATACATTTGCCTAAGCGGCAGCTTCGGTTGCTTGGTACCCAGGCAGCGGTGTAAGTATCGGGCCGTCCCCAATCTTTCCATGTGCTTGACATGCAGGCCATAGAAGGATCTTGTGTGCAGGTACAAGCCAGGCTAATTGGCCATCGGACCTCATTCCGTGTTCTCAATGGATCTCACGCAGGAATGGAAGCCAGCTTGACGCTACTGAGTGCGGCTCCGCTCACCTTTGGAAGGGCCTACGGCGGCAGATGCTTGACAGGGCTGGGCTTGCAAGGACCGACAGGGACACTGTGCCACGATGACTGTACCTACTTGATAGAGCAATCATGCTCTTAACAGTGCTTCCCTGGAGATAGGTCTGCCTTGAGAGGGAGGTAAGGCGACGATGTTGCCAAGACGACTTTTTTGGTGTGAAGCCACATCGCGCTATCACGTGGGTCGGAGCATGGAGCAAAAAGTGCCGACGACAGCGGCAGCCTAGCTCACCGTAGCTCCACACCCCACCACCCAACAACGCGATTGCCTTTTGACGTCAACACAGCCAGACTGTCCAAGTCGCCGAACCTCGCTTTCAAGCTTTGACTGCTTCACTCTTGACGACGAGGAACATTGCACAAGACTGCTACACAGATGGCGGGCGCTTCACAAAATTCACTCATCTCCACAACACGGGCATCAGACAGTTCGCCCTCGGTACAACTGCACCCGCTGGTACTCCTCACCATTTCAGACTGCATTACGCGACACACTCTACGACGACAGACGGGTCCAATAGTAGGGGCGATATTAGGCTCTCAAGATGGTCAGAATGTCACCATGGAGGTTGCTTTCCAGGCAAAGCTCGACATCAATGCGGACGGAGATGTAGCGCTCGATGATGAGTGGTTCAGTAAACGTTTGGAAGACTGTAAGTAGTCTGTTTGATATCTTTGAGATACCAACCCCGACTTCCAGTAATTCGCAGAGCTGACGATTGCTAGTCAAGGACGTTCACAAGCAACCACAACTTGACCTGGTGGGCTGGTTCACCTTGGGCGCAGTTTCAGGCCCAGAGCCTCACATTCTCCCTATACATTCGCGCATATCAGAGCTGTATACAGAGTCGCCCCTCCTGTTACTCTTCCACGCAGAGACGGCCTTCTCCGAAGCAACCGCTGCTGGCAAACTACCCCTCACCCTGTACGAGTCAATATCGGTCTCGACAACTAGCGAGCCAAATGACAAGGCCATGGACATTGATGGCGCAGTGCAAGCCAAGTCTACAAAGTTTCGGGAGCTTGTATATTCGATAGAGACTGGGGAAGCTGAGATGATATCCGTAGACTTTGTTGCCCGCGGAGGTGGCAATGCTACGGCTGTGGAAGGCTCGACCGGCGGTCCTAGTACACCGAAGAACGGCTCTCCCAACGCCGATGACGTTGCTGCAAGGCGACTACTTCGAGGGCAAGCAAAAGGAGAAGGAAAAGGAGCATGAGCAAAATGTTGACGACTCGACTGTTATGACGGCAGAGGATGACGAGAGTATGTGATTACAAACGCTGGCTATAGAGTTTATGCTGACAGACACAGTACTCTCTTCACTGACGGCAAAGATGAATGCCATCCGCATGCTGAGCCGTCGCATAGCACTCCTTCGTGCATACCTCGATGCGCTCCCTCGTTCGTACCTCTCAGACTCGTCATTACCCGTCGCGCCTTCCATGGACGCAAAAAGCACACTACCGCTAGATCATTCGATTTTGCGCAGCGTCTCAGCCATGTTGGCCCGTATCAAGATTCTTGCGCCACCAGATTCAGACGCCTTCAACCTTGAATCACAACAAGAAGCCTCGGATGTCCAGCTCGTCAATCTTCTCTCATCCATCACCAATTCCGTGTCGGCGGCTAGGGATCTCGGACGCACCAGCCAGCTAGTTGAGAACGCCAAGTCCCAGAACAGGAGCCGAATGGGCATGAACGGCGGCATGTCTGGCGGCTACGGAGGAGGCGACAGCAACTTTCTCGGCACCGTCATGAGCGGTGGAAGTCTGGGTGGAGACAGAATGTACTGATCATCCGATCAAGCATTTTTACCACGCCGCCTCTTCCCACACGCTGCATGGCTAATAAGACGCTGTAGTCCACCGGCAGATGGTCCGCTGACATTTACGATGAATCCCGCAGATCTCCCATTTCTCAACGTGGACGAATCTGATGACGACGACTACGACGAATCCGACGACGAGTACGAATGGGACACTCGACACCGTGTCGCCAGTTTTGCCTTCTCGATGCTCATTCTCATGCTCTGTCCTTTTATCATAACCTTTATCGTGATCGCGACAGTGCTCCTGGGGCCCTGCCAGGCCACCTTGTTTCTCATTCGCCGCACCTACCGCTTCTGGATCCGTCATGTCCTCTGCAGGCTTTGGCGCTGGTTCCTCGAACGTTGTCGTCGCGGTCTGTAGATGGGGGTGGCAATGGGATGTGCAGGGTGAACGAGTGGAGATGTTTGGCGTTGCATGAGTATAGAATAGGAGAGGGCAGGATAGGACAGGATATGGCATGGCATAGTATAATGTAGCACAGCATAGCGTGCATTGTAACGAAGCAACTATGACTAGCCCATCTACCTACCTGCACAAGACATACGAATCTTTTATTTTTTACGGCGTGGTAGGGTGGTGATGATGATGTGGTTGTTGTAGACTTTTGAACTATTCAACTTGGAAATATACCGTTATAGTGGGAGTTAGCTGTATGAAGAGAAAGAGGCATAGGAGGGAAGAAGCTAAGAAAAAAAAGTAAGCAAAAACATTAATAATCAGCAGTCAAAAGGAAAGGGGGGGGGGGGTGTTAATTGTACATATGGATATAGATATAGATGTAGATATAGGCGTGTGGGGATGGGGATGTAGGTGTAGATGTGGATGTGAAGACGAAGATGAAGAAGACTACAAATGTGAATCCAGGGCTTTTGCACAGTCTAGATTAGGATGGAATAGAATGGCGGAATAGGTGGAATAGAGTTGATATGAGATGGTTAGGTTGTGCTGATCTACTGTACTATACTGTACTGTACTGTACTGTGTCATAATGTGCCATGTCATGCTCCGCCATAGTATGCTACAGTACGCTATACCATGCCATACAGCGCTACACAACAGCACTACACTATGCCATAGCATAGCATACCATCAATCGACCCCATGCCTTGAAATACCATACCCTACACCCCCACCCCCGCCCTTCAAGTCCCCATTAAAAAAAAAGAAAATCCCCAAACCCCATCTATCCAACCCCAGACCCAACCCCCCCCCTAATAAACAGTGAGAAAGTGAGAAAAAGAAAAAATAACACGCTCGCTATACAACTGAAGAGGAACTCTCCCGCGTCCCTCTTGGAGAAATCCAAGGAGTATAAAAAAAAAGAAATCAAGCGGTATACGCTGATAGTCCCGGGTGAGTTACGACGGCGCTGATAGAGCAAAGTGCGAGGTGCAAGTAGGAGCTTGTGAGTTTGTGAAAAAAGACTGCCATTCAAAGCCAACGGGGCCCGTCTTTCCCATTCCATTCCCCGCTCGACTTCTGCAAAAAGCGAGAAAACCGGACAAGAGGAACAAAAGCGAGGCTCAATACCTCACCACCGGACTCGCCGTCGCATTAGCCGTACCTGTTGCCGCCGCCACCGCTGAAGAATTACCATCCTGCACCAAGACACGCTCGGCCCCTCGCCCCTCCTTGTCAAGTTTACTCTGCACCCAATCCTCCTTCTTCTCCTTGCGCGACATCCACCCGGTAAACACCTTTTTGAGGCGGGAGCGCTGCTCGTCCTTCTTGGACGCTGATTTGGGCTCGGCGGCGACGGAGACGGAGACGGTGTGGGTGTGGGTGGGGTGTAGTGCTGAAGTAACGTCGACGCTCGATTTGCGGGACAAGGGGCCGGCGTCGAGACTTGCGGTGCCGGGGGTGGTGAGGCTGTCGCCGCTGCGGTGGCGCGTGTGGGTGCTGGAGGAGAGGCTGCTGATGAGAGAGTGTGTGGTGTCCGGGCCGGGTGGGGGTGCGCGGCGGGGGGATTGGGCTGTGTCTTGGAGGTGGCGGGATGAGCCACGGGGAGGGTGGGCGTTTGCGTATTGCGTGAGAAGGGTGTCGGAACCGCTTTTGCGGTGTTGTTTGTGCGTGGCGGGGGAGCGGTCCGGAACTGCGTCTTGGGGACGCATCATGTTTGCAATGTGGCTTTCGGGAATGGGTGGTTTGGAGGAGGCGGCTTTGTCTTCTGTGGCGGCCGCGGGCTCTTTCCATTGGTCAAGGCCGGGGAGAGGTGGTAGCTCTCGGTTGAGATTGACTTGTCCAGAGTCTGGCCTTGCGGACTGGTCGCCATCTTCTGTTGGTCCAGCCGACGTTCCAGGCCTGCTCTTTGAGCTCGACCTGCGAGGCATGGTCCATTTTCGCCATGAGCCACTGCGTTGGAGGTCTTGATCGTCGCCTCCCTCTGCTTGCCTGAGTGACTCTTTGGACTGGGCCCGACTGATGGCCCGACTACGATTGCCGGGGAAGACGTAACCCTTGATGTTCTCCTTGATGCTCTTCGAGCGACTCGGAGGATTGACGGCAGTCGAAGGTCGAGCCTGGGGCTGTGATGCTTCCTGGCGTCTCTTCTTCTCCAACTCCTTTGCCATCCATTCTGAAGCCTGTGCGTCGGCAATGGCCGCAGGATCCTCTGATTGTGATCTCCGGTTTGAGCTCTTTCCTCCAGGTCGCGTCGCCGAGTTGGCGGCTGCGGAGGAGACCTTTGCATTAGCAAGCGTCGATGGGACCGTGACTGGCAGGGTGATGTCTTCATTAGACGAGTCATAGAGTGCCACTCCAGACCTAGGCATGTCTATGGACGGCTTGCCATATGTCTTGAGCTTCTCTTCCCTCTTATCATCCCGTTCATCCAGCCAGGCAAAGTCTCCGCGCCTGCGACTGCTGTTTGCCCGTACAGGGAGTTCACTCTGCTGTGTCCGTGCCTTGATCTCTAGATCGGCCTTTGCTCTCGTCCTCGTCTTGCTCCTATGCAAGGAGCTTGTCTTTTGCAGGTCTGCAGGGACTCCCATTGGAGCACGCACCCTGACCTCGGTAGCCCGTGACTTGCTTTCTTGCCGTCTTTGCAGGCCTCCAAAGTCTAGCTTTGGGTCCGTGTCTTCCATGCCATGGTCGGAGGGCTTGAAGTTTTGCAGAATGGCGCGGCATGCCAGGCGAAGTTCCTGTTCGGTATGCGCATCCAGGGGACGACGGCAGATGAAGGGCGAGTTGTCGCATATGCTGTCCCTGGAGGCGTGTGTTTTGTGGGAATGTGATGCGGACGGGGGAGGGGTTGGCTCTGTTGGCTTGGATTGTGGGGTGGCCGCCACAGGCTCTGTCTTGGAAACGATCTTCTATGCGTAGTCAGCAACCCAGACACGGCTGGCTAGTTGGTTGAACGGGGGTTGCTATTCTTACCACCGGCGCCAAATTAAAAGAGAATTTACGCTTCATGTTGGGCAGCTGATATTATGATGACCATGCGTTCAATGGTCTTTCAGGCTGGGATCAATGAAGATATACTGCAGCCAAAACACAAACGATAGCTACCACGGAGTCGCGAATGGCGTCGTCAATAGTTTGGGGGGGAGGGGGGGGATATGCGCGTGATGTTCGTGACGTTCGCAATGATAGGACTAGTGTGACTAGCCAATGGCGCGGATCAGATCAAGCCACAAACGGCAGCGTTGTCTACTCTTAGTCTGGGGCGCGGGGAGGGGCGTTGGGAACAGAATTCAGTTGGACAGCCAAGGAGGATGAGGAGATGCAGCCGCAGTCGTGGGCGTGGATGATGGAGAGGGCGACGGTGATGGATATGTATGGATATAGGCAATGTAGGATCCATGCATGTACACGGACATTGGCTGCAGTCCCGTTCCCGCCCAGGAGCTTGTTCAGGTTTCAGAGGGCAGCTAGGTAGGATGGGATTATAGGAACAGGCATGTGCGGCCTACCGAGACTAAAGCGAGCCGTCAAGGTGCTGGCCTTGTTGTTTCGGAGGCACTTGTGCGTCAGCCGTGCTGATTGGCCGTTGTGGATATCGAGGGCCTGGCGCTGGATGAATTGCAGACCACAAATCACCGTCGTCGATGGATGGATGGATGGATGGATGGATGGATTGCTGGATGGATGGGTGGATGGATGGATGGATGGATTGCTTGATGGATGGATGGATGGATGGATGGATGGATGGAGGATGGAATTGAATGATTTGCGACACAATAGCGGCCGCGCCTGCCTGTCCACCGACAGCACCTGCCTGTCCACCGACAGCACCTGCCTCCCCATGGCCAGCCCTGCCCCGATGTGAGGAAGGCGTCACCGTGTGTTCCTTCCGAAGCTTCGAGGCAAGTCTGCGAGTCTGCGCCATGGATGGAAGCAGCGAATGCGAGGGAAGCAGCGACAGGCGACAGGAGACAGGCGACAGACACGACAGGACAGCGGACAACAGCGCGTTTGGTGTGTGGGTTGGGTGTCCGTGTAGGTACAGTACCGGTACCGGTATGTGTCTTGTGTGCAAAGTGCTGAGTTGGGCCCGTCCCCTTTTCCCCTTCCCCCCCGCGAATCGACATCTGCCTGACATCCGAGGCCCTTGTCCGTCCTCATTTCCAGCCTGCTAGTACTTCCTACACACTGTGTCCACTGTCTGTCTACTCCGTACTGGGTACTGTACTATCATGTATGTGCATGGCGTACATCACACTAGGCACATACTATGGTATATGTACTGGGTACAGTATAACATCTGTGTACATGTACCGGTAAAACACACTAACGCGCTGTTGGCACTGGGGGCGCATGGCCCAGACCACAGATCGCCAGACGCAACGAGGGATCGCCATCCTCGCTCCCGCTGTACAATACAATACCGATACCAATACAAGACACCCCTTGGTCCACAGTCAATCCATCCGTCACTTGAACAGCTGCCCGCTGTTGCCATTCAGCCTGCATTGCTCAACAACCTACAGTATTCATCTATCCATCTCCACTGTACGGGCGCACGACACCACCACGCCTGCTGTCCACCGCATCTGACTGACTTGAAGCCCAAATCCTCCGTCAATCATGCCACATGGGCTTGCTGCAGATCCGCCGCTGTCAGTGCAGGTCGTGCTTACTTTATCCAAGCTTCATCGCCTACACAGTAAGCAGCTCTTGACTCTAGTCTCTTGCTCCTCACCGTCATGATCGATAGGCCATGTCACTATTGTCATCGCCATGTCTTAGTGGCCAGACGAAAATAACTACTCGCGGACACGAAGCCAGGCAAACTGTTCCTCACTAGCCCAAACCCTAACAGGGGAACATGGAACTGAACTCTCTCCTATACATATCACGTGATCGAGATGCTGACATCGGATCCCCTCACCCTTCAACCCCCTTCAACAAAACCTACGAGAAATCATGCAAAAGCCACTGCACTGCACCAGTTCTCTTTTCACGCATGAGCCTTCAGCCCCCTATGCACCCATCACCCAAAAGTGGCGTGGCCGAGGCAGCTACGGTAGCTATCGTGCTACCCTTCTGCAGCTCATCATCGCTACCAACTGCACTGACCCACCATAGGTACCCACATTGACAACCGTCGAAGAAAACGGCCCGCAACACGTTTCATGGACAAGCACGGCGAGATTAGGTCTCGCCAAGAGACAGACAGCCTCATGCTCACCACCGACGCACATCTCAACAAGTCACAATTAAGCGTCCGCATAATATTCCTCAATCGGTGCCCTTTGCGACATAATCGTGAGGCCGTCAAAAGAGCAGCACCCCGAGGTTCCACCTTTTCTTTTTAAACGTGTACGCCTTGCCTTGTAGATTGTTCGATGCTCGCTCGATTGATTGTCAACTTGGTGCCAACTGTCGACGATGAGATCTGTACTACGACAACACAATCAGCATGTCGAAAATACTACGCACTCTCCACCATGGACGGATGCATCAATGATAGCACTTTCCCAACAGTACAACACTGCTTGCTGTCTCTAGAGACAGAATATAGCGTTCCTTTCAATATCGAAACCAGCCCAATCACACCCTACCTAGACAACCCCCCAAAAATCATCCCAACTCATCTCATCTCCCTCGTACGGAAGTCAAAGTACAATCATAAAAACCAAGTGAATTCGGCTAATCTACCACCCTACACATAGACCCAACAAAATATACACTGCACTTTCCCTCCACCCAACCCCCAACCCACTCCCTCCCACAAACAGCAAACCACACCACATCACAACCTCCTCCCCCCACTCGCTCGTCATAGGCCAAGTGCACTTGAACTGCCCACGACACGTTGGAAAACAAAGTCATCACAGCTCCAACATGCAGACAATTCCACCTCACGCACGCAACAAGTGATCCAGAACACCGTCACTTTGCTATACCGATAGTGATAGTTGTATTATATACCCTCCATGCAACCATGCAAATGCAATCGAGCGATTCTATCCAAGAGCGACAACCCCCTTGCCTCTCAGCATTCAACTTTCACCATCTTGACCCCCTTGACCGTTCCCATTCATCCATCTCCAACACGTAGCCTCCTCTAGAGCGAGAAAGAAAAGGAAAGATGTGAACAGGAAAAGCTGCGTTCGCGTCGCCCACCACAACCTAAGCGAAAATCCAAGCAGACAGACATGTCCACGGCACCCAGCATCGATGAGAAAGAGCTGCAAATCAACCCGAGGCTAGTAAATGCCCTGCGTCCGGTACTGAAACGTATCATAACTGTCCGTAATCGTTAGCCCGGATTCCTCACATCCTTTCTCTTGCATTCGCTCTCAACAAACACACAATGGGAATGGGATGGGTGAGCCAAGAAAGCCAAAGAAAGAAACAAACTTACAGCCGTGTGTAATAGCTGCCCACACTCTTCGCAATCAACTCCTCGACAAACCCCTCCGCCTCTTCACGGCTAAGATGCAGCATCAACCTCGCCCTTAGACTATTCGTCACGCTCGCCGCCCCGGCCGCAAAACACGGCATCTTGCTCTGCTTGCTCATCAGATCGACCAGCATAATCAGCCGTTCGGCATCCTTGCGCAACGCCTGAAACGCCCGCTTGCACAGCGACTTGAACTCTTCAAAAGCGGGCGAGTTCAAGCCACCGAGCACGTCGACATATTCTTGCGTCAGTTTAAACGGCGCGGCTTCGAAACCCATGGAACCCGGGGAATTGGATAGCATGAAGCCAAAGTCAATGTGAATGATGTGGCCCATGTTATCGATGAGGAGATTTCCGTTGTGGCGGTCTTTGAGTTGGAGGACATAGCATATCACACTGTAGGCTGCGAGGGAGCGTGTAAAGGCATCAACACCGGCAATATATGCCTCGGAATCGGGCTCGCCAAACGTCTTGAGCCAGTGGTCCTTGAGCGTGGCAATGCGTTTTCGCGGATTCGTGCCTGCAGCTATGCTGGCGAGCGTCAAGCTGCGTTTCAACGAGTGCAAAGACACGCCGTTAGTAATGGTTTCGATGAGCCCGCACGACTCGCCTGTTACAAGGATGCGCATGCGTTTGGTCCAGACGGGGACTTTGGCTTCTTCCCAAATCTTGGTGCAAACTTGAATGAGTTGGCAGGCAAAGGCTTCTTGACGGAGATCGGCTCCCGTCTTGACAATCACACTAAAGAGATCCCAGTTCTTCATGTGCCCATAGGGAGAGGATCGTCGTATGCGTTCTCGCTTTGCGGTCCAAACTTCTCCAAATGTTGCAGCACTAGGGTCATCGCGGTCGCCTTGTCTTCGCATTCCACCAGTCTTCAAATCATTCTCCATGCGAGCTGCACCGGCACCCGTGTTGGCCGCGACAGCCATGCCTTCTTCCAAGTCTTCCGGTTCTGCGGTGATGGCTACTGGATCAGCCTCTGCCATGATTGTGTCGAATGTTGGTCCCTGATCTTCCGACAGGAAATTCTGCTCCTCTAGACTCTGCATGCTTGCGATGATTTTGGCCTTTATCGCAGCCACCTCGTTCTTCGGTCGCTTTGCACCACTGGCTTCGAGCTGTGCCAGCATTTGGGCGGCCGTGCGCATATGCGTAGCCAGGGCTGAGAAGTCTGGCTGGTCGACACTCTGTGTTCCGCGGTTCACATTGGCAGGCAGCGTCATGCGTCTCGAGGGACCAGGGCTATTTGTTCTGCTGATTTGAGAATCAGATGTCCGGGGTGTAGATAATGTTGCCATAGAAGACAGTGTGTTTGCGCCGCTTGACGACCTAGGCGCTGTAACTCTGGCACTGGCGACAGGCGGTGGCAGTGTCACTCGTGCTAGACCCGAGGAAATGTCATCTTCATCTGAGCTCTTTAGCAGCGATGTGCTACCCAAATCGCCCGTCGAAGGTTCGAATACACTGTCAGATCCATTTGGTGGTGTCCTATCAAACGCCAGATATTCCGCGTTGGTGATATCGAAGAGACGTCGCCTCGAGGTACCTTTTTCGAACATTAGTTTTTCCAGCAGTTGCTTGTTTTGCTCAGTGTCTGGGTCAAAGTCAAAATCCTCTTTCAACACCTCCACCATTAGCAGATATGGCACTCGTTCCGCGCTGTTTAAACTGGTAGCCTCGGCAGGATTGATTCGCACGATTCGATGGTGTTGACTTTGCGAGGCAATTCCGTCTTTCAACGTGGGGGGTGACAAGGTCGGGATGTCTACCTCAGCGGGAAGATCCTGGGCAATCAAGGCCAGTTCCGCTCGGAGAGCACTCAGGCGCGCCGGCTTTGGCACAATCACCAATCGGTTCGAGATATCTTCCAAGGCACTCAAGAACTGGGTTTCGTTTCGAAAGTAATTGGATCGTAGGAGGCGTATCTTCTGTGTTCGGGACAGTGCAGTCGGTGTGAGAGGTCTCGGGGGAAGCGCCAAATGCCTGCGTGATCCATGGTGATCAGTCCTCGGACCCAGTCCTGCAGTGGGAGGCGGGGTAGGAAGCGGAGACGGAGGTCCCTGGCGAAAGTCTGGTAGAGATGAAGAACTCAGACGAGCCTCTCGAGCCACGATAAGCATCGAGGGGCGATTCTGCATAGAGGGCGCTCTCTGCTGGCCAGAGGGTCGTGCTGCCTGTCGCCTCAAGTCCTTGGGGTCTCCCAACTCCTTTGGGCGAGGCAACGCAGTCTTGACAGAGCGCCCATCCTCTGGATCTGACAAGCCCGATGCCGCCCTCCGTTGCTTGACTCTCGGCGACGCGCCCGTGACCGTCTTGCTCCTGCCTACTTTCGCCGTCTGTACGTTGTCTGAAATGATGTCTTCCACGGGCCTCGGTTTTCGCGCCTGCGCAATGGCCAAGGGCCCAGCATGCAGTGGGAGGAACGGCGCTGCCACACTCGCGAGGACCAAGCTCGCCAGGACAGAGACAGGGAGGACGTTCTCCTTGATCTTCTCACGACGCTGGGGCTCGGCGGAACCAAAGACGATGCGCTGCACCCTGTTGTATATCCGCCGACACGTCTTGAACGCGATCGAGTTGGGCGCGCTGGCGAGGTCGTGCAAGTACGTCTGGAAAAGCCAAAAGGTCTGCGGTGGGAGTGTCGTATGTCAGCAAGCAGGCCATGGATTGGTTTAGAGGCTGCGTGAGGAAAGGAAGCGCCTACCAGAAGCGCGCCATTGACCGACTCCTCACACAAGTCGATGATGAACTCCTCCAGGGCCATAGACTCATTGTCTATGCTGATGAGCAAGTGACATAGCCTGTGGGGGCACGTTTGTAAGCAGTCTGTCGTCTCTGTGCGGGCGGAACAGCAGCGTAGTGGGCGGCGGCGACATACTGCGGCAGGAAGAATTCGAGCTCCTCGTACGCAAACTGGCGGAGCTTGGAACAAAGCACATAGTGGATGCCGACATGGTCTGCATAGCGTCTATAGATGCGGGCGCTCACGGGTCAGTCAAGGGTTCCCTCCGAATGAATGGATGTAGACAATGCTACCATGGCGCCAAGGGCAGCCATTGCAGTCGCTGTTTGCAGGTCATGCATCGGTGAGAGCACCGTCAAGGGCATGGAAAGAGGCAATGGGGAAGAGACAGAGGAGGCGGAGAGGGGAAAGGGTGAGGATTGAGGTCAAAGTGCTCACTCAGGGCGGCGGTGCAGCCGGCGGGCAACGGTGGCTTCGGGAGAACTGTGTAGTAAACAACTCACGCAAGATAGGCCACTGCCAGCGACGGGTCGGTGTTGAAGTGGTCCGATTCTATGAAGCGCTCAAGCAGATTCCAACTCATCTGGGACGGCTCATTGGGGCGCAACACGGGAGTGGGCAAAGGACAAAGTGGGTGGGCGCCGATTGCTCCTATGGGCGTGACATGTAAAGTAGAAAATGGCCCAGACAGGGTTCACGGAAGCGCTAACCATCCTCCTCCGACAGACGATGGCATTCACACTGCGAGGGGCAAGGCTGGCTCAAAGGTCTACCCATCTTGGCTGCTCTAAGAAGCTTTCACTCTCCAAGTATACTTGTCAACCCTCTACCTGTCCGTTTTCTTCTTCATTTTTTGCTTTCTCATCGTGCAACCACGCCTAAATTACTGGTTTCACCCAAGACCTGCAGTATCTCGGCTCGGCCGCCTACCTACCTGACCACGGTACCGTCGTATGAGTTACCTTCCTCCAACGCATAACCTCCTGTATCAAGCCACCACTCTGGCGCACGGCTAAAACCAGGCCTGTCCCTCCGTCCGCGTAAGAATTCTAACGGGACCACTACAAACAAAGTATAACAAGAAAGGCCCCATGGGTAAGTAACGCCTTTTGACATGTGCAGAGACCGATGACAGCGCCCCCCAGCCGTTTTCTCCTAGCAAACTGCGCAACCTATCATACAAGGCGAAGCAACCAACACTATGTACACGATGAAGCACCGGCCCATTAATCTGCGGCTTGCAAGTCAACAAAGACGTTGATGGCAGCAACGAGAACTTCGGCCAGAATCAAGATGATAACGATCCACTCCAGTAGTTCGCCCTGGACATAGTTTGTTAGCACGTGCACGTTTCCTTCGCAACCACAACACAACTTACGTGTGTAGCTGTCAGTTGGTCCTTCAAAACCGCAAGCAGATCACCAATGACGTTCAGCCTCTCCGTCAGAAGACTAACTCTCTGATCCATTTCCAGATAGCTCCGCACAGCCTGGTACACAGGGTCCAGCTGCGGTTCAGCCCACATGAGCTCGGGCGCATCGAGCACGGAGCCCTGCAGATGGATACTGATGCGCAAAATGAACAACTCGCCAATCTGCATGTTGATCTGCTTCTTGTTCAAATTGATCTTCCCTGAGCTCGCAATCTGTGCGGGTATGTCCTTCGTCTCGTCAATCGTGTTGTCTACCAGGTCCTCAAACAACGATGTCTTGACACTCTGCGAGAGCCCGTGACTGATCGCCAACTTGATCATGTAGTTCTTCTTGTCCCTTAAACTAATAAAGTCGTTGTATATCCGGGCCTGGTATTCGCGCGTGTAGTAAAAATTGAAGTCTTCCGTCTCAACCTCGTCCTTGCCAAGTTTGTCAACTTCGAATTTCGCAATCTCTTTCAAAAACCGCTTCTCTTCCTGCAAGGTCATGCCCCAAATCACAACGGTTCCATACTCGAATAAAAAGACTTCTGGCGTATGTACCTGCGTGTCAAAGTCAGGTGTGTCGGTTGCCGGATCGGAATCGGCGTGCGTCATCGACGGGCGGCGAGGTCGCTCTACACCATCTTCGTTGCCAATATCGGGTGCATCGCCCTGATGATGTAGATCAATGAGGTCCTGCCGTCTCCTTTCGCTCTCATGTTCCACCTCGATAGCACTGTCTGAAAATCGCCGTGTTCTTTGGGCGGGAATACCATCCAGCGCGCTGCTACTAGCAACGTCCTCTGGTCCTTTGATTCCGTAATTGTAAGGCGAGTAGATACACTCGTCAAAGCGCTTCGGTGCAGCTCCTCTAATCTTCGACTTTCCTTTCAAGAATCGCATCATCTCATCCAGCTTGTATGAGGCTGCGGTGCAGTAGGCTGTCACCCGAGGTAGCCGTTCCCTGTCCGCCTTGCCTAGTCGCGCTGCGTCTCTCCTCGCAGTAGGATCTTTGATCCTGGTGTACTGCACATATACATCGCGTCCACTCTCCTCGTCCTCGTCTCCATCTTCAGCAGCCGGATCGGGAAGGAGCTTCAACTTTTGTGCAGTTCTTGTTGTTCGCTGGGGACCTAGCTTTGGCGCAGGTGCTGGTGGCATTCTTGCAGGCGCGCCCGAGCTGTTCCTCCGTCTCAATTTGCTGTTGAGCGTCGACAGCATGGGCTGTCCGCCTTGAGTGGTTGGCGCATATCCGGAAGAGGACGCGCCGTGAGATAAGGCGCGCGATGGCTGTTTCGGGCTTGTAGAGAGTACCGTCGAGCTGAATGTGACTGTACGCTGAGGCTTGGGCGGTATCGTTCGTCCTGTGCCTGACAAGGAGGGCATCAAAGGAGTTCTTTCTGTGGAGCTTGACGCCATGATGGATGTGAAGGCCAATTCCTGTCAAAGTCGCGAATTTGCGGGACTCTCAGTATCACCCTTACAATCCCGTTACCCTGATGCTACAGATGGCAAAGTTTTATGGTGCCATGGAGCGGCGCTGCGGGGATGCGGCGTTGACAGGTGTAGAGGTCTTGCACATGAAGGAGACTGCGGGATGACGTGAATTCAGACGAGCTTGGGCCCCCTCCACCCACGTGGTACCTTACACAGTGCCACAGCCATTATCATGTCACTCAGACGATTTTTTTTCCAAGGGCACATAGTTAATAGAATTTAGTACGTCGACTTATTTTCTATGGTTACGGCATATCACGAACGCTGTACTACCACAATGCTCTTGTTGCCAGGCATCACACTCCAAAACGCGCGATGATTAGTTCAAAGACCAGCCTAATGTACTTTATATCGTTACATTGATTTAAAACAAAGCGAGAATAAACCGGAGTCTCCGCCTGGTATCACAGCTCCCCATGTACACATCATTCCGAAACCCTTCAATGCACTCTCCTCGTAAATCACTAGCATGCAAGTGCCACACGAGATGCGGCCTTAGGTGCTCTTACCTTGCTCTTTGGCCAGATCCAGGTGCCACTTGAATACCTTTTGGAAGATACCCTTGCCTTCGCCCTCAATCACATCTCCGTGGCAAGCGATGATCCTCTCAAAGTCCCAGCCATTGATCTTGGAGATTGACTGCGCGAAGCCCATGCGATCGCTCGCGCTCGTTCCGTACCAGATCGTACGTTGCTGCCAGATGGCATTGCCCTTTGTACTCTGCAACGCACCGAAGATTTTTGTCAAGATTCCGCTGTTGGGGTCGACACCAGATTTGCTGTACTGCTCGGTAGCAGGTAGGTTGAACATTAGATCAGCAGTAATGAGCGAGCGCGTGGGCTTGTGGTGGAAGACAATTTCTTTGTTCACGTGGGCAGGGACGTATTCCCAGTCGAACTCTGTATCAAACTCTGGTGAAATGGTCTGAACAGGCTTTGACTTGCTGAAAATGAAAGCGAACGGGACGTTCTCGTTCTTCTGTTTTTGGCGTTTTTCGGGGAGAGTCTCAGGGCCCATGACCTGGGCATTCGGGTAGGCTTGGTGCCAGGGGCCAAGGAAGATGTGGTGCTATGGGGTCGGGTCAGTACATGTATGAAAGACTTGGTGAGAGTAGACTCACTTCGGCATCCAGTGCAGCAATGTATTTGACTTCCCCAAGCTCAGCGACCTTGCGCTTGACATCTTCAGTCAAGGCGACGGGCGAAAAAACTGCGAGAGATCCCGATTGTAGGCGCACGATTGTGCCTCTGCCACCGATTTTGACACGGCCGAAACGCGAGAACGGGAGTGAAAGGGTGGTGATGACGTTGGGAACGACGTCGCGAATGACCATGACCTTGGCCGGGTCGGAGGGCACTAGTTTAGAGGTCATGCTGGTTTCCAAAACGTGAAGTTGTAAAGTGTCAAGGGTGTTATGTGCGTGAGAAAGACAGTTTCCTGGGTGCGCAATGCTGTAGAGTAGTCGCGAAAAGCGAAGGATGAACGACGTCACAGTCCAAAAAACGGCGTGTGCTCAGAATCAATCGCAGGATTATAAAAGCAGGGTGTGGACTGTCACGGTTGGTGATATTGTTAGTCGTATATTGTGTGGGATGTCACTGTGAATCTTTGATTGACTGACTCAAACTGTCCTGTTGTTCTGGAGAGAGGAGAAAAACTAGAGCCGGGCCATCAAGTGGTGATGGAGCACATGTCTGTCGCATCAAGTTGCATGGATTGTAAAGCCGAGGCGATGCAATTCGGTTATGGTTAGACCACCCGCACATGCCTGCGCTTTTCAAGCTACATAACGTCAGTGCATCTGTTGAAGAAGCTTGGAGATATTCTAGAATTTGGGTTTCGATAATCCCCAGTCTCAGCTCGTCGGACGCGTTCAAATCCGCTGCGAATAGGTGTCGGATTTTGGTTATTTCTTCGCAATTGGTTGTATGTCGCCAGCAATCATGGCGCTGGCTGTAACCTGTCTGAAGTTTGTGCGTCATCACACCGTCCTGTGATTTTTTATCCTGGCGACCAACTCCCATGTCAACCTCGATTCGCATTTCCTTATGCACAGTTGGCCCAACCCTGAATTCCCATAGTCTCAGTAGTGGACGAAGCTTCCCGCTTTGCAACACTCCGAAGCGAGGGACCGGGGCGTTGGTGGACAGGCCAGATTTGCTGGCTTATATCATGTTTTGATGCGCTTGGACATCTCTGCATGATGTCGACTTTCATCTGGCATTTTCGGCGCTGAGTTCAGCGAGTAATCCTCCAGCATCCCGCTTTTTCGCATCCTCCTCGAGCCTCTTCTGTATCAAGGCGCTCAATTCTGCAACCTTCTGCAGCGCTATGCTGGTGCAGTTCAAGAGTGCCAGCGGATTGATGGTCGCTCCACCATATTTGGCTATCTGACATAGCTCACCATGCTTGTTCATGGTAAGAATGACCTCGCCCTGCCGAACCCGTTCTTCTGCCAGATTTGCGTCGACCAGAAAGATCTCATCCTCAAAATAAGAGAATGTTACGCAAAGTGGCTGGTGCAGAATAGACAAAGGTATGGGGTCTCGTTCGCGAACGCTGAGAACAGTCGCCTTCTCTCCTTCCACAACCACATCTGGTCTTCGAAAATGTTGTAGAGCAGCCATGACGGCTATACAGGAGGCGTCGATCAAACCGCCATCATGGTCGATCACATGTACATCGGCGCGAAGAGCAAAGCATTTCAAACCGGCGATGATGCATAGCGATTCGGTATCGAGGGCATTGGAGCGTCGGATGGCTTTCTCAAGTATGCGCGAGAGGATGACTTCGGCGTCTGTGGGCCTGTTGGTCCAATGGGTTAGCAAGTACTTGAGGACAAGCCTAGTGAGGAGACATACCGGCCAATCTCAAAGGCAGGAGAGGCCATGGGCGAGAACTCGGAGACGATTTGGAAGATGCCATCAAACTTGCGCTCGGGCAGTGGAGTTGTCACATCTACTGATATCCGCGCAATGACTCTGTAGACAGTGAGAAAGACGCATGGATAGGTGTGGAATGGTTGACGTACCTCGTTTTGCCCAATTGTACATCTGCGACGCCATACTCGTCGCCGAATGTGAGCTCTACCGGGCGGAACGCATCGAACGCGCGCTTGTCAAGCCGTATCTGCTCTCGTAATGCTTGCTTTATAAACTCGCGCTCATTGAGCGATATCTCAGCTTCACGTGGCATGCTGCCTCGTGCAAGTGATCGAAATGTGGAGTCGTTATTGGTGGGGGAGTGGCCGACAAATTGTCGCGGGCGTCGGAACAAAGTGAACGCGCTAAAACAACGGTAAGTCTGTAGTAGCGCGCGCCGGCAGCTATGAGCGACTTTCAAACAGGAAGACTCATGCTTCACAACTCCCCACATCCCACGCCATCCATCACGCGCAAGACTCCCGAAATCTATATCAGGCTCATTCGAAACCTCTTAATAGTAGATACACACGATGACGACCGCCCATAGACCAACGTTCGATCCCGCGCGCGGAAAGGAAGCTCAGCGAGGACCTGCCTACCACCAGCGACTTCTTCCAGCACACACCACCCTCAAGCACCGACAGCCAGGTCAGGGTGGAGATGCGGATGGCTATAAGCGTGACCTTCGTGCAGAACTTTTAGAGGCCGAAGCGCGTCACTACGCTAAGAAGAATGGCACCTACGTCGAGCCAGAGGCAGCTACGGAGCCAGGCAATGCGCCCAAACGCCAGATAGACGCAGTGCAAGCGGAAGAGCAAGAAGAAGGCGATGGAGCAGATCAAAAGAGGCGACGCATAGAGGTGTTAGAGAAGTATAGGGAGGTAGACGCAGACGATAGTAGTAGTGAGAGCGAGAGTAGCGACGACGAGTACGTTTCGCCCGTTGCTTCCATGCACGTTGCATTGCTAACAATCCCAGTGACGAGGACGAAGAAGACGAAACAGCAGCGCTTATGCGCGAGTTGGAGAAGATCAAGAAAGAGCGTGCTGCAGCAAAGGCCAAAGAGGAGGCAGAGCGTGCGGCTGAAGAAGACCAACAGCGTGAGATTGATGTCGCACGTGGGAATCCGTTGCTCAATCCAAAGGACTTTACCATGAAACGCAGATGGGATGACGATGTCGTCTTCAAGAACCAAGCACGCGGTACTGAAGACCGCAACAAGAAGAAGGAATTCATCAACGACATGCTGCGATCCGACTTCCACAAAAAGTTCATGGTAAGCAAATTTGTCCTTTGGTAATGAGCAGAGCTGACGAGATATGTAGTCCAAGTACATCCGCTGAGGCAACTACATCGAATGTTGTCAACACCCCCTGATTTCATGTATCTTTGGCGTATTCTGGACTTTGCGCATGGCGATTTTGGATGAGATGAATACAATCTCAATAGCGTGGGATGCCATGGACCCGGCAGATTTTGTGGCGTGCATGCCAGTAATCACGCATCAGAACCCTTCAAATCCCTTATCTTGATCAGCATAACCCATCACCACATCGGGGCTGGTGGCTATCTTTTGCCTGAGCCTTTCTGATCCTCCGGTCTTGTAAGTGTCGACAAGCTTCAACTCCTGGATCAGTCCTGGTCATCTTATAGTGAGCGTGACAAAAGTTCATTATTACACGCAAACGATGGCGGTCGTGCAGTTGGACTATGTTCCATAGATGGATACAACAATCGAGCGATCTCAACGGTTGACATGGTGCCGAATTAGAAGAGCACTCGCAGCCCTTTTTCCCGGTTGGTCCACACTACATCAGCTAGCGCTTGTTAAGAGGGCTAAGCACAACTTGGCTATTCTTCTACCCTCTTACGTTGCTTGAACTGTCCAGGATCTTGGGTGATAATAAGCGACCCAAGCGCAGTGACCTCATGGCTTCAGTATCAACTGCGTGAGCTTGTACGACTAAGACATAGCTAGTGACGAGTCTGAAATGTACGGGTACATAGCCAGGGGATTAAACTGCTGCATACAAATTCATTACCACCAGACTACTGTCTTGATTCACAGTCTATTCAGTACTTTGACTTGCGAAGTCTGATAACCCATCACATCAACTCATAACACAGTTCAAACATCTCCAAACAATATGGCAGGCTATGGCAACCGCACAGCAGCAGACTACGTCGCCGACGACTATACCGATCAGCACAGTAGCACGCGTCTCGGCCTAACATTGTCAGACACCCCCTACTCAAACGCCCACGAGAAACACGGCTCAGGCACAACGGGTGGTGCAGGCTTTGGTACGTCTGGACAACCCATTAACCTCGTCTGCCCTCTGCCAATGACTACCCACCTCTTTCACCCTCGCCTCTCACTTCCCAGTACCACGCCAACACCCACTAACAAAATGGACATAGGAAATAAACGCTCCTCTTTCCCAGCCACCTCTTCTACGCTCGAGTCCGTGGATTTCAAATCGGCCAACGAGACGGGGCCTTACAGTAATGCTACTCCGATGGGCAGCGGCTCGACTGCCGGCGCAGGCTACGGCAATAAGACGGGTAGTTTTGAAGGGAGTAAGGATTCCGCGCTGGGTAGAGTAATGGAAAGGGTAGGGCATGTTATGCATAATGAGGGGATTGCGGAGAAGGGACGAGTGAAAAGGAGTGAGAAAGGGTTTGGGGCCGTGGAGTAGAACTTAGGTCTGCAAGCCATGAACTCAGACTATCCATGTTCTTATTGGGGTTCAGGTCTGAAATGAACTCGGCATGTGTGTCTTTCAAATCCATGATAAAACTATCATGTAGCTGGTGATGACATTAAGCTACCGCCTCTAGCTACCGCTTCGAAAACTCATTCATTTCGATTTCCTCGGCTTGCCATGCTGTCCGCCTCGTCTCCCACCCCTCATACCCACTCTGGAACCTATTTTTGATTTTCCACAAGTTCGACGCCGTCATCTTCGCGAAGGCATGACCCGGCCGACTCCCCACAACCTCCGGTCTCTGCATACCCTCAACTCGCCCCAAGTCTTCCCCAGATCGTGAAATCGTGCCCCTTCCCTCATCAACAAGCGTAGTTCCTGTCCACCTCGTTCCCTGCTCTCCTACGTCTCGTCCTCCAATCCCTACTTTCGTACCATCGCCATCACCACCAGCAACAACAACAGCATCCCCCTTTCCCCCACCCTCCCCCTCCACATCCTTAAGATCTATCCAATACCCCTTTCCCCCTGCCCTCCTCCTCATCCTCCTCTCAAACCCCCCATACCTCCCCACCTTACGCGCATAATACACAACCGCAACCCCCACACCCACCACCCACGCCAGCGGCGCACAACACCCCAAGTACAAAATCCCACGAACCTTGAACTCTCCCTTGACGACGTCGTGGTCTGCGCACAGCACCCACGGCACAAACAGCATGCTGGCTTACGCGAAGATGGCGAGGGCGAGCAGCGCTTGCGTCAGCAGGAGGGCGCTGCAGATTATGTGGATGCGGTGGGTCAGGAGGGGGCGCAGCCTGGGCTGCTGTGTGAAGGAGGTGTATGTGTGGTGGAAGAGGGTTAGGGAGGTGTGGTGTGTACGATTAGAGTGGGGAAACAGGTTTGGCGGAGGGGTTCGAGGGTGCAGTATAAGGGGAGGAGGAGGCGCCAGAGAGCGAAGAGGGGAGGCAGAGGAGGATGAGGAGAAGACTCTAGAAGAGGGAGGTGGCGTGGGAGAGCACCGCGGCCAAGGTTTTGGATGACATGTTGGGTGGGGTCTGCTAAGGATTTGGTGGAGGTAGGTAGGCGAGTAGGACACGAGAGGGGGAATGTATGGATGCGGATAATGTAAAGATTGATTTTTGTGATGGAGAGGCCACGAGTTGTCGAAGCTATGCCATTCAGTGGCATGTTATAATTGTTGGACTTTGCCTGGGCATCAATATGTGACACGATACTCAGGTGGAATAAACTCCAAGCCCAACCCTTGAAAAACCATCTTTTCTGCATCCGCAGGTGTACCCTCAATCCCATTCTCACCCTCCAACCACACAGCTTCCCCAGTGCTCCTACTACGCACACCACTGCTATCAAACTTCCAGCTTTTGATAGCCTTGGCGTACCTTCTCAGGTCTCGCTGGAACGTGGTACCACCACTCCACCCCATAACCGCACACCCCACCGTCCGCCACGGAGCAATAATAATATCGACTCTGCGATGAATAGCAGGGTTCTTCGCGTTTGGATCCCGAGCTAGATCCTCCTCACGCGTCGGCCAGGACGGATCCTGCCATACCACAAGCGCCTTGTCGAGCGTGTCGAAGCCGACACCAGCACGCTTGGACGAGCGAAAGGGCAGGGCTTGTTGTCCTCGATTCGTGTTGGTCAGGCTCATGGTAAGTGTATGTGTGATCCAGCCTGTGTCCTCGAGAGAATCCACAATCTCGCGGATCAAGCCGGCGGTTTGGTCGAGCTCCGGGTGTGAGACAATCATGTCTACATCGCCGGATTCCGATTTGCCACGGCGATAGCCACCGACGATTGTGACGGTGGCTCGGTCGTCGCGCAGTCGTACTACGTGCTCTTTGACGACAGAGGCTATCTGTTCGACTTCTGGCCGCGGGATCGGGACGAGAAACTCATCGCAGTATTTCACGCCGATTTGTTGTACTCTGTCTAGATCGTCCCAGCCATATTCGATGATGTCGTCTAGTTCAGTCCAGTGGTTATTGTAGTAAAAGTGTCGGGCCGTTTTTGCTCCAACGCCCCAGATGTTGTAGAACAAGCGCAGTACCTTCATCGCTTCATCATCCTCGTAATCTTGCACCGCTTGGATCTTGCCCGTGTTCTTCCATTCAACAAACAAAACTGCGGTTTTCTCATCACAACCGGGTAGTTGGGCAACTTCGCGCGGGTGGCGAAGTTTATACGGATAGGCTGCGATAGATGCTATGATTGTGGAATATGCGCGAACTCCAATCTCATCATCGATGAGAATACGAGCTGTGCGAATCTTCTTTAGTTCCTCGAGGAAGTCTTCGTTGGGGCCATTCGCAGGTGTGAAGCGTTGACATGCATACTTCACACCCTTCCTTACCCACTCTGGTGGTTGTGGAAAGTCACTGTCCACACCTTCATATTCACTAGTAGTCTTCTGCAGCAGTGTAGCGGTCTGGGCCGCATAAGAATGGTTCGCAGAGGATGTGAAACTTTTGCCTTCAGAACGGCGAGACCCGTGATATCCAGCGCGCTGGGGCTGATGTGCTGATTTCGTTGCTATCTCTTGTGCATCCGCTTGGGCGCGGCTTAAAATCTCTTGCACAGCATCTGGTCGGCTGGCCAGAGTGGTCTGTGAAGCGGAGGTCACCGAAGCTGCCGCAGTAAAGATGCTCTTTAAGGATTTAGGATTGAGTGATTTTGGACGTTCCAAAACCTTGCCCTTGTAGACTAGGTGCTCACCCAAGGGTACCAGATGACCTGCTGTGACACAGGCTTGTAACCAGTCTAACTTTACAACCCAGACAAAATCATCAATGGACGAATTGTCGAATATTGAGGTCGCATGTGGCCCACTGTCAGACCTGGAAGGCGAAGACGGCGAAGTGACGTGTCTCGTTACTGGTTCTTCATCTCCGGTTTCTGATTCACCAGCATTTTCATCTTCTGTAGTAGAGCCTCCTTCATCGGCAGGAGCGGATATATTGCATGATACTCGTTGACGCTTCCGAGAATGGACAGACGCCTTCACTGGACTGGCAGGACGCTTGGGAACAGCAGCCTCTTCCACTACAAGTTTTCGCCATCTCAATTCAAATTCAGCCCTTCTCTTGGTACCAACTTTACCAATGAAGACTTTGGCGCGTGAAGCATCAGTGGTGAGTGGCGCGTCGTGTTGGCGTAAAGCATCTTTGAGTGTCCTGGCCTCGTCGTCTTTCAGATGTGCTGTCAGTATTGCAATGGGTGGGAGTCTACTGAGGTCGAGACCAAGCAAGGATACGGTCGATGCTGAGGAGAGCGAGGGCGCATGCATTGTTTGACTCGGGTGATCCATGATATCCATATTCGTCCAAGTATTGATTGTGGCCGTCCAATAGTTTCAAGCAAGGGCGCGTGTCAAGACGTATCGAGAAAACGAGTCCTTCGTACTCGACCGTTGGGGCTGGGTGACTGACAGTGCATTGTACACAGGGAAGAGGTTATCAGCGCGACGTTGTACGATTATCATGCGACAAATGTTAAGAGAAACAAATGTGTACTGCCAAAAATGGATGACGTCCGGGTGAGGTCGAAAGACTCCAAAGGGTGTTCCTGTGCCTTGCCGTCAGCCCTGTCTTGGCACATTTGTTCTGTTTGATTCACTTCCTCTGCCGGCTCACCAGAGCCCGTGCTGTTTGATATGGCCCTCCAGAACAGGACTAGCACTGACACCCAGCCGCCGCCTCGTACTGTTCCTCTACCCAAAACATGTTTCATCCTTCAGTGCCCTTTTTCGGAATGCCACAGTACAATGTACGATACTTTCACCGGGTAGTGCAGACTAATCCAGTCGTCGGGCACCGAACGTGGGCCGCTCGTCTTCAAGGTTTTTCCGGCTGCGCGTGAAGATGACGTTGCCATTTGCCATGGATGTGTACCGGTAAGTAGCTTTGAAACATCCTGCGGACCTGAGGCAGGAAAACATACTCCAGGCTTGTTTGGCTTACATGTCACTGAGCTTTGCGGCGTTACTGTACTACCTAACTGCGAAGTAACATCCAACGGCTTCCATGCAACTCTAGCAGTCATGTTCACCCCTTCTGGACCTGCCATTGTCATGCGCAAGGCGAGGGATCCTGCAAGACGCAACAAGCATAATTCAAGTTTTCGCGTCTGGCGCAGGGCCGGCCTGAGATGGCGCGAACGTGGAAAGTGTTTCCTCCTTGCCGCCGATCCTTCCCTTCTGTGCCCCGATCCGTGTTTCGGGTATATGAACAAGGGAGTGTTTGATCCCTACTATGGAACACACTACCGAGGATCGATTATATAGTGAAGCTATGGGTAAGATCGTAAAACGCCTGACAAGCGAACCGGATTACGTGCTCTACCCCGGACCTTCCTGCAGCGGTTATCATCCATATTACTGTGCAGTGCCGCTCACTTTTTTCCCGCCAGTCTTGACCACATACCATTCACTCATATTGTCTTTTGTTTTCTCAATTCACTCTTTCGAGAAGAGTGCTGGTTTTGCCATACACATTTGGCTTACGCGGCTTCGACAGCTTACACTTACATTTGACATCGCAACTACCAGCGCAATACTTCCACTTCGATTCTATCCCACTCTCACCATGCGTTCCTTTATTCTCATCGCCCTTGTGGCCATCATCACATTCGTGTCCGCCATGCCTATCACACCGGCAGCACCACAATGGCAAGCAAAAGCAGAACAATTCAGGTTACAGGGTCTCAAAGAGGTATGTGGGCAACAGTATGGCTTATCCAAAAGAAAATTGCTCACCCATATAGATTGAGATTGCGGAAAAGCTCATGGCACCGACGGCTGCTTCATCATCAGGACCTCAGCCTTTCTTTTCCCGCCTCAATCAAATCGTTCACGTTTATATCCACGCTGCTTCCACCGACGACAAGCCCGATCTATCTGGAGACATTGCACCAGGCTCAGCAGAAATACCTCAAATCCTTCCCACAGCACCAGCATCTAATGAATTGTCTCTCTTCGAGCGCCTCTGTGCCGTCTTCCATCGTAGCGAGAGCAGCTTTGGCTACGAGGGCAAGGAGTCGGAGATGCGCCGACCAATAGGCTCAGTTTATTGGAACCAATTCGGCGGGTTCCGTCGATAGTCCAAACGATCAGCTATTTTCTTCTTTTTGACCCTGCCCTTGCCCTTGACGTTGTTACGAGAACATGTATTATTCATTGGACAACTAGCTTGAGTGTGTCACCTGCTTCCCTATTTGTCCGGTGCTGTCAGGAGTTGTTGGGTTTTGCGATTGGCATTATCAAGTCTGTCAGCATCGATCATCAGAGACCTTCGTCTGATTGCTGCACATTATAAGACGTGGAGCTTTCTGCGTAGTTTGCATGTGGAGCCGTCACAACCGTCCACAGGAGAACCGGAAGTCCTTCACTGCTTAGGCTTTTAATCATCAAAACAAGGCTATGCCGCCTACAAATAATGCTTCTTTGGTCCAGACACATTATATCTACACACCCAATCATAGTTTCCAAGCATCTTATACAAACTGTACGATCTTTTGAACTTCTCAGGCGTCTTGTATAGAACCACCGCATGCCAGGTTGCAATTTGCTAGCGCCCGTATTCAAGCCGACGTTTCAGTACTATTGGAATCTTAGAAATTGACTTTGTATCAGATAATGGTCCGGACCAAGTCAGCATAGAACAGAACCTGTCATAGCAAGGATGCAGATTGAGGTGCTTTGATCGCTTACAAACCTGCTTCCGCCGCTCTCGAGTCGTGATAAAGCCCGGAAAATTGCTTCACCCACCACCCACGTACAATTACGTCCACGCAGAGTATACATAGAGTGCTTTAAAAGCAGTGTTATTAGTCCTACTATACTAAATATAATACTACAAATTCTCGCTGCAAAATCGCGTCAACTTTTACAGCGTTTACATTAGTGTTTGGCGACCGCCCCAAGAGCAAAATTCCGGGCTTTACCACGACTCAAGAGCGCTGGTAGATCTTCTGCCCCTAATAAACACATATGTCATTCTTAGAAGGAGTCTGCGTAGATCAGATAAGGATCTCTACTATTTTAGGCTATATAAACTTCAGAGGATAGATATAGTTCTAATACCACCTCCCATTAACAGGCTCACCGATTTACCAATAGAAAGAGTCAGAAAGTTTAGGGGCATATTGAATACCTTACACATTACTGAAGGTTAAGATGCAACATATCGGGATAGAGTGATATCAATCTTTGCGGGTAGAGACAGCTCAGTCCCCTCCTTAAAGCCCTGCTCTATCCTTTTCAAAGTGGTAATTTCCCTTATTCAATGCATGGCTGAGTTCTAGAGCATAACTATAACTAGTAAACTGTCGGCTAATCGGGTGCTAATCGGTGAGAGATGCGCTGAACCAGATTGCTTGGACCTAGTACGCCCCTTAAAGACTTGATGAATATTGGGTATGATCTTACTTATAACAGGAACCGTCCTCCGCCAGGAAAGCTTGCCTTGCCAGCTAAAGAGAAAAAGGTCCAAGCACATAACCCACAGTAAGCGCCCACTTGCCCCCACCAAAGGTTTAGGAGTAAATACACTTAGGCACCCTATATAATTGACCATAGACACGTCCTAAGGAACTCTCTGGCCCTAGGCTAAAATTAGTAGATCTGACGTAGATCTGTTAATTTGAACAATAGAAGCACTAGTCAGTGCCAATCCCTACTATGACTCTTGTTCGTCGGTTTATACGGTAGTTGACGAATTAGGAGATCCTTGTTAAGGCTCAGCGCCAGCTCGTGATCAGGACAATAGCAAATCACGCGAAACTCGAATCACCGAGAGAACCTAGAGCGCCAGCTCATCGTCGGACAACAAAATATTACATAAAGCTCGAATCGCAGAGAGAGCATGGCTATACTTATCGTGACCATCTGAGCGCCAAACTTTGAGCCCTATGTATTTGAGCCCTATCTTGACAGTTAGCATCCAATAATCTATGTCCCAAATCGTTCCTGAGCTCAGTGATGACGCTTTCAACAATATCAATCAAGGACAAGGTAGCTATTGAGGTGCTTGATTAGCTCCTTTGCACCAAGGTATGGCTCACCGTTTAGAGGAAATTGGTACCAAGCCCACTGCAATAGGAGGTACGAACACACCCAGCGGCCCCACTGTGATTCCTAAAATTTATGCCGGTCACTAGCATGGGTAGGATCATGACTCAATGGTAGAATGCGATTCTATATACTATGGGCATAGCTGCACACCGATTGTGCTTCTCTATGTAGCCAGGCAAGAGCTTGTTCAAAACTCAAAAGAGCTCTATATATTTGCAATGCAATCGTCCTTCTCCTACATCATCCCTCAGCTCTCTGATCAAACAAAAAATTTGTGAGGCTTGGTAATAATATATATCACGGTCTACATGTACTACCGCATTGGACAATGGATACAATCTTAAGTGTTAAAGTTTCAAAGAAGAGTGCCCCGTCAGGTACCGGTAAGACAGACCCGCTGAACGTTAGGGCACACCTAATCGTACACTGTGCACCGCCCCAAAGGACCTGAAAGCACATGCCTTCGAGCCTCCTATCATGTTATATAATAGACCTTAGGCATCTCCTCAATAGCCATCTCTATCCAGTTCATCTTTTGTCACTTTCAGCATCTACCGGTATCCTTGCGGCCTGGCTTTTATACCTGTAATCAGCCATGATCATGAAGACTACCCTTGTTACTTCTATTTTAATAGGTCACAGTATACACTACGGTAAAAAATTGTTTACTGTAGAATGGTACGCTAGGGGTTTACTATATAGGTGTAAACTGACCTCGTGTATACCCGTAAATAGGTTTAAAGTAGTAGTTTACTTTTATAGTAGGGGTTTAAATTAAGTATAAAAAGTAAATTTATTTCTATTATACGCTATAATACCTAACTAAGACTAAAAGGGGTAGAAAAGATTAGCTTTACGCTATACGCACATATGACATAACAATAAGTCATGATATTTTTACTAATAGGAGGTAGTAATAATAGAGGTGGTGGTGATAGAGGTAGTGATAGAGGTAGTGAAGAAGATTAAAGAAAGGAGGGGTAAAATACTTAAATAGTAGGAAACTAGGTATTACTACGTAATACTAGTAGATTAATAGAAGTAGAAATAAAAGTAGTTTACTTTTGTAGAATACATAGTATAATAAACCCTATTTAGGTTTACTTCTTCTACCTAAACCACTTCTTAGTCTACTTTAGATAAATATGGCTACTGTAAACCGGTTTTGTACCGTAGTGATAGCAACATCTGCAGATGCACGGTGCCAAGCCCTTCCAACAAATACCGGTATTGGCCATCCATCAGGGATGCTGGATCCTTGTCCCGCCGGAATGACGAGATTTTGCGTTTGTCGATATAATAGGCCAGATGACCGCATAAGAACAAAACTAAACTCTAGCATAGTGCAACCCCTTTCGCCTCTCGAACTATCCATGGAAATGTGTGGTGCCTATGTGGAGGGGTCATGAGCGGGACCTAGATTGCATAGGCCCCGTTACCGGTACTTCTGCAAGTTCTGAGCTGCTACCTAATCATACCAAAGACTTCCACGCGCTACAACTGTGTGCTAATATATTCATTTGCAGGCAAGGGCTGCGAAGCTCCGTTGTGTAAGACCTTCTTTCTTTATGCCGATTTATCTTATTAAATGGTTTATAGTGCAAATAAATACATTGATTTTAGGAGGACGGGCTATCTATTTGGTTTAGGAAGGGATTCAGATTTTGGGAGAAATTACAGAGTTCTCTGAATTCAACCTATGGTAGTTTATTGTATCATGCAGTGCTCAGAATAGAAAAAGCAAGAAAATCGCCTTGCACATGCATATTTACCTTAATAGATATCTTAATCGTGCAACACCACGTGCGCATTTGTGTTTATAGACGTCGTCGGCTATCCTGCTGTTTGTGGCTATGCGAGATGCTAGAGCGCCTATTGTAACAACACAGGTAGGTAGGCATGTCTAAAAGGGGTCTAATATAACTCAAAGGTATATAGGAGTGTATATTTATATAGAGATTAAATGAATTAATTCCTATACCTATAGATCTTATATAAAAGGATAAGACGAACTTATCTATCTATTTATAGGTACAAGGCTCCTTTTCTATATAGAGGCAGAGGGGACTTAGACTGGACTTAGGGCGGTATTAGCACTTGGCCTGGGTTAACGGTCTAAGATAGAACGAGGGTTGCACTCGTTACAACAGGAGTAAATGGGACATGATACATGATGTGTGGAGCCTTATACGGATATCCCTGTTAGATGGGTACTATCCTAATTTCCCCACCTGATCTTTGCTCCCAACTCCATTCCACCACTTCACGCGCCTCTCATTGCGCGCACACACGCACTCACACCCACAAGCAGCAGCCATGAAACTCCCCCCGATCGCTGTAGCCTGCCTCTCGGCCCTCGCCATCGACTCCTGCTCCAACATCATCGCGCAACGCCTAAAAGCATGGAACGAATCGAAGCCTTTCGTCTTCGACCGCGTGCTGTTCACGCAATTCGCCATCATGGTCGTGCTGACCGCGCCAATAAACTACCACTGGCAGAACTGGCTCGAGCGCGCGTTTCCGGGGTGGAAGACTGTGAAACAGAGGCGGGAGATGGGGGTGGGTGAGGAGGAGAAGGGGATCATGCTGAAGGAGGATGGAGAGGATAAGAAGATGATTGAGGAGGAGGTCTGGGTGAGGAGCTGGCTTAACATTTTTAAGAAATGGTTTACAGATGTGGGTACAATTGATGAAGAAGGAAGTGTGGTTGTGTGGAGCTGACCAGTAATAGTGCATCACGATGGGGGCGTTGTTGAACCAGTCCATGTTCTTGATCATAATCGGACTGCTAAAGGGCAAGACGGCGGGGTTGATCATTCAAGATTTTCGAAACGTGAGTTTGCTTGCTTTCGCAATGATACAATAACGGTATGGTCTAATGTATTATGCAGGAGTTGTTCGGTCTGATTTTCGATTCCTACAAAGTGTGGCCCATTGCCAATTTTTTCAGCACTACATTCATTCCCGTGGAACGACGCATCGTCTTTCTCAGCTTCTGCGGCTTGCTGTGGAATATATACTTGTCCCTCGTCGCAGCACGACTGTAGACATCACCTTCTGATAGCTGCCAAACGTACATGTGTATTCTACATCTGAAGATTGAGACGGATCGTAATGGTCCCTTACATCAGCACGAATCATCCTTAGGCCCCTTTTTCCATGCCTCCATAATCGCCCCCCAATACTTCCCTTCATCCTCCCTAACATGCCCACAATGCGCACTCTTCTCAAACTGCACCTTGGTCACATCCCACCCCTTTGCCCTCGCCGCATTCGCATGCTCATCCACCTCATCAAAACCCACCATCAAATCCGCCCGACTATACAAATACACCCTCGGAACCCCCCTATCAAACACGCGCTCGTCATTCAACTCCCGACAAAGCACAACCATCCGATTCTCCTTCCTTCTAACAAAATTCACCACATACGTAGCCAACAGCAGCAAATGCGCCGCCAACCCCCCGAACCACCGCCAAAACATCGTGCGAGGAAACGACGCCGTCATCGCCGCATGACTCTGCATCCACGGCCCTTTTGTCGGCGCGGAATCTAGTATTTGCGCCCGCATGGGCAGTCTTTCGCCGTGCTGTGCTAACCACGCCTTGGCCATCTCGTTGACTTGGTAACCGCCGCCATTCGACCAACTATGCACCAGCACCTCTCCCCCCAGCTTCGCATGCTCGGCTACAAGATCCATGGCGGGTTTTAGCAATGGAGCGTATGCTGTGGCGCGGCGGAACAAGTCGGGAGTGAAACATCGGATTAGGATGATGCGGGATGATGGAAAGAGTTTTTGATAGGCGACGGTGTACTTGGCAATGTGTTTTGCGGCTGCCGAGTTCCAGGAGAAAAGTAGGATCAATGGGGTATCGGGTTGGGCGGGTTGGGAGAGGTATGCTGGTGAGGTCCAGAGGTAGGTGTTGTGGCCTATTTTTTGGAAGTCGGAGAGTGGGTTTGGGGGTGGTGGTGATGTTGACATTGTGGAAATCGATAAAGGGGGTCGGTAATGAAAAGGGAGTTTTTTTGGGGGAGTTCTTGAGATAGGTACAAAGAGAGATCAAAACCGTCGTGTTTGGAACAGCCGGAGATGGAGGGATTTGGTGGATTTAGTGAACGGGGTTTGACATGGAGATCTCCAGTCTCTCACCGTGCCTAGGCAAGAACTACATTCACATGTATCGTGCATGAACTGCCGTCTGACATCTTGGCGTGAAAGCACCGGGACAGCCGAGGCATCTCTCTCATTCGCTCCGAAACCCTCGCCCAAACAACTAGGTAGGCCAACTCAACGACACCTTGTACCAAAACACCGACAGCAGACCTGGACATGACTTATCATCATCATTATATGGACGCAAATCCCGCCCTTTTCGTCCATGATTCAACCGTCTCATCTCTTCATGACTAGATCAGCCTAGCCACGTCCAAGCATCCACGCCGCGACCGACGAAGCCAGAGCGCCAGCCTGCGCCGCACCAGCCGCAATGCTCGCGCCATATCCTCCCATGGCTGCACTCTGTGCCATGGCATATACGCCGCCCGCAGGTACATAGCTGAAGTAGCTCATGATGGAAGCCGCCGCAGAGCCTGTTTCATATGGTCAATTCACCTCTTGCGCTGTGTCTGAAAGCGGGGTCCCGTTCATCAAGTAAGACGTACCAGCAACAGGGCCTCCAGCGCTTAGACCCAGTGCGCTGAAGATGGGGACAGTAGCTGCAGCGGGTGTGAGGAGCACGACGCCGTTGACGACGTGAAAGAAGGTTTGGTAGGGGTGTTCGGCGATCCAGTCAAGCAGGGCTTTGGGAGCTGCTTCCATCTTGGAAGTGCTGGTGTTGTTGTGGGTTGGTATTGATAGCAAAGGTTGAGTAGAGAAGGTATGGTGTGAGAAGGTAAGAAGTCGCAATCAGGTACTCTCGTAGCTTGCGTGTGATGTGAAGTCAAGTGGAAGGAAGATTCCAGTCTTTGTTGCCCTTACCGGTTGCCGGCGCTGTGGCACACTGCAGCAGAACGTGTGGCATGAACATTGGCTAGCTGGCTGCTAATTCCATCCCACCCACATTCGCAGACGAAGATGCCCGCGCCACTTTGGATTATGCATTTATAAAAGTCCAGAAGCTATACGGTGTTTGCCCACGGCGATACAAGACCCTGTACAGTCCTCCATATCGCCTCAGTCGTTGGCCTGCAAGATTTTACAAGCAACGAAGAAGACACCACGCCTGCACGTATGTACCGGTACTTCTCCATTGTACCTTTTCCATCGCCATCCATGCCTGCGCTCTGTAGTTTGGACTATCGACTTCCAGCACGCACGTTACCGAGATAGGTCATGGTTGATGATGCTGGAGAGTCTGCAGGTGTTTTGTAAGGTTTTGTGATGCATGTACTTGGTAGAAATCGCTGTACCGGTACCTTTTCTCACACCTTCCTTCCCAGACCAATCATACAAAGGCCAGCGACGGGCCATATGAGAGCAATGCCGTTGGTTAGATGTAGAAGTGTTGAGATGGGATGTGCAAGGGCGGCTTTGACAACTTTGGTGTGAATGGACATGTTGAGGGTGTAGGGGGAGAGATTGTATATCGGATGCACTGGGATGTTCATGTAAAGGCTGAAGTGCGAGAACAATCGGTCAGTCAATTCATGAGGAGACTCACGGGATAGAAGTTCGTGCGTACTTTTCAGAGAGAAGGTAAAATGGACGTCTTGCTTGGGGCTAGTGCGACACCGTTGCTGATAAGTTGCATGGGCTGCTGCGAATCACTAAAGATTGTTGCGCCGCTCTGCAGTCTAAGGTTCATCCTTGGGAGGGATCATGGGTATCTTGTAGGGACAGGACTAGTATCAATAGAATGAGAACAGTCTCTATGGAATTGCCTTTTCATTTGAAGAATTCAGGACAAGGAATACTTCCCAACATCCTCAACTACTCATGGCTGAGCTACTCCTTGGGTCATGGTCCATATCTACATCCAACCAAGTAGATGATAATCTTCAAGCATCACGAAGCGTACCTTGAACGTATGCAATGTACCTTCAAACTCCCGCTATTCCTCAACTTCCAGCCATCCCCATCTAAACCGTCTTCCTCCCCTCCAAACCGCGTTTCCTCAACTCACCCATTCCCGGATCCATATGCAATCCCGTATACGTATCGCTCACCGATCGTGTCAAAGGCGCAACATCCCACCCCCTGTTCAGTGGCTTCACAGGCCCTTTATCCCAATACGACGGATCGTTTTTCCGAAAGCGAACACCATGGAATAGCCAGCGAAAGCCCCTCGCAGCAGCCTTTGCATAGTCCCAAGGATAAATTGCTTGTAACAAGGCGCGATTCGGACCACATGCGTAGAATTGTCGGGGGTGCTTGTGTTGATGCTCCAGAGCATATGGCTTCCATGGAAATGCCAAATGGTGCAAAGCCGCGAAAATGGCCATCTCGACGCATGTCAAGATACACGGTATCCCGATTCGAAGATCGGGGCCGGCAATATATCTTGTAGGAGCCAGGGGGCCTTTACTTGCCGTCAGGAGCTCTATGAGGTAGTTCTGCCAGAGACACAGGAAAATGACGAGTTTGAGACTGAGGACTTTGAGGAACGGTCGGTGGCGGGCGAGGTCATCTTTGAGCTGAATATGGAACTGGACGATGCAGTACATTGCAATGGCTGCGGATAGTACGTTGACGCCGAAGACCCAGACAGAGGCATATCTAGGGTGCTTGGAGCTCTTGCAGTATTTTCCGCGGGACTCGGCGATGACGGCGATGATGGTTGAGAGGGGCCGTATGAGGCAGTATTGGAAGACGCCGACGTAGACAATCTGGAAGTTTCACATATAGATTAGCCAGTATATCTATGCAGTAACCACAACGCATGGACGAACATTGAACCAGGTCAGTCCACTTCGAGGCCGCCTAAGACGACCCTGATCCTCACCACCACTAAATTTCTGCAACCAATTCAACGGGGGCGCCCAGTTCTTCGGCCGCGCACTTCGAAAGTAAGCTTTCTGCTCGTGCAGGTTGGGCGCAACATAGTGGCACATGAGCGTGAAGAAACTGGCAATGGCATACGCCTCGTAGCAATCGCGCACGAACCCGAAATAAGTGGCGTGCATATAGAATACATAGCTCAGAAAGGTGGTGATGGTGTAGATTGGAATCAGGGCGAGGATGCGGATGATGTGCCTTTGTTCGTACGGACGTAGATAGTGGAGAGCATGCTGTAAGATGAGCCATGTGGACAGGACGGTCGCGATGTAGGCGAAGCCGCAACAGATGCTGAGAGCGAGGATGTGAAATGTGGCTCCTTTTGCGAGGGCATCTTCCAGGATGAGATCTTTTGCGTATTGCTCGCTTTCACACTCAATGGCCATTGCTGAGTGTTTACCTATCCCAAAGGTTGTATGGTTATTGTCGGCCCATATCTTCTCGGGGAGTTGCACTCCAGTTCTTCCAAGCATGGGGCGCTATGTTAGCTTGCACTTTATAGGCAACCACGATGATGAGTACGGAAGCTCTTGGTCAAGACCAATCGAGAATTACCACAACGCAGGAGCTATGTACATTCAAAGCAAACCCACTGACAGTTCATAAACGATCACCATCGAAGTACAGTGTCAATTTAGCATCCACATCTAGAACAAAAACCAACGCCTCCGTCTTCCATCCTTTGTTGTCTCCGTTCTTCTTGCCTTGATCCCAGGTGAAGGACTAAACAAACTGAATGATGGCAATAAACTCGACGGCCGCATCTGGGTACACTTGAGGCAGCGGATGGTAGTGTCACAGTCAGACTCGCTAGTATAGGTAGCTTGTTTACTAGAGCGTCGAGAACAGATCGGATGGACTGAAGAGGCTATAATATTGTGTCAGCAGACTATTCACCGTACATACTGCGAATGATGCTTATCTGGAGGAGGGGATGGAGGTGGCGGTGGTGGAGATACAGAAGCTGGTGGAGGCGGAGGCGGACCAGCAGAGGTGCCGGTAGGCACTGGAGTGGGAAGTGCTGATGATGAGCCACGTGGGACAGGTGATGAAGGATGTGGAAGCGGACCAGCAGAGGGTCGAGGACTAACACTCGAAGGCAGAGTCACAGCCGGATACCCACGATAAGTGGACGCAGAAAAACATTTACCGTCCGATCCCGCAGGATTAGCATCCACTGGAACAGGTATTCCATTCCAATCAACATCAGCCACCGTGACACACCACGTTGCATCATTAGGGACCTCTGTGGGCTCGACCTCTGCTCCCAATGTAATACTGTACGGGTGGCCGTGATATGGCGGTGGCGAGTTGCATTCGCCATCAGCACCATCCGGGCTCCTGGCTACGGTCACGTAGTTTCCGTTCCTGAAGACGTCGGCTTGTGTGATGCACCATGTTTTGTGGGGTACGGCGGTCGGGTTTGGAGAGGGGACTCCTTCGGTAACAGTCACTGTAGAGTAGTGAGTTATGGTGCTACGAATGATACCGGTACTCTCTCCAGAAGATGTCTGGGTATTGTTCGGAGAGTGTGGAGAAGAAAGAGGTGCCCCAGAAGGCGGGACAGACGGTCATCGTGTTAGTGTGGAAGGAGGAGACGGGATGCTCGAAGGCGGAGCTTGAGATGACCGATTGGAAGGAGAAGATAGGCTCGGGAATGCAGATGGACACGACAGATCGGTGATGCGAGGCCGTCGGGATTCAACATCTACAAGACCCTAATCAGGTTGGTCTGCCGTTGAATCCTTTAAGAGCTGCAGCCAAAAGGTCGTATAGAGACCTAGCACGGAACATCCCACATCTCTCCAGTACCTCTGCATGCTCTGTGCATTTGCTTCTGGAAACGCTGGCAAGTTCGAGTGAAAAGGCCAACCATACAAGTACATAGTAAAGTCAGGATATATCTCATACGCAGTGGGTGTATTAAATGTTACTTACCATTTCGGCTATCCACACTGGTGTTTTCCCGGCGCTTTGTTTTACCATTTCCAAGGAGCCCAGGAAGCTGTCCTTGGCTGTGTCAATGTCTTCGTGGTTCCACCAGGGATATGCAGTCATGCGAATGAAGTTTCCACCCGTGACTTTCGTAGCATAGTGAGCGGTATCCACATGACCGATTGGTTTATCCTTCATATATTTCGCAAAAGACAATGCCGCGATGAGCTTCCTTACATTAGCAATGGCCGCTGAGACCACCTCCGCAGATTGACCGGATGGGGGTGGAGTTGGTGGAGCTGTTCCAGCGGTAGATGTCCTCATTTCCAATAGAGAGGCCTATGACCAGATCACCAAGGGCCTGTGGGCCTGTCCATGCTTCTTGAAGCCCTTTTCAAGCGCTAGCATTTCTCTCTTCACCAAGTTGTCAGGTGAATCTCCCCTCTTAGCAGGGGTGATCCAGAAGCTCAGAAAGAGCTTCGTTTTGGTCTCTACTGCTGCATCAAAAGCTTCGATGGGTTCATCGGCTGTGTTGGATTGTATGCAAGTGAATAATCGCGCACTGTCGAAGACTACCGGCGTGCTGAGGTTCTTGGCGAGCATAAAGCCATCGAGGAAGTCGGCCTTTGTTTTGCCGTTCTCAAAAGCACCCCAGAAAACGCCATAGTTGAAGCCAGTGTATATGTTGTTAGCTGCCTGGGCGAGCAAGGGGAAATGAAGAAGAGCCGAGATGAACTTCATATCGGGAAGCACGATCAGTTGTCTGTCCGGCTGGGAGAGGAAAATGTAGTAAAAGCTGTAGAGAAAAGCAAGCAAGACCGCATTTTTGAGTACTCGTCATATTGAAACTGAATGTGACTGACATTTGTGAAGCCAGTTATGTGATGGACTTGGCGTGATCATGTGGCGAGCTCTCACATATTGACATCCTCATCGCCTACATCGAAGACCGTCCGCTTAGATGATTCGCAGTATGTATGCATCACATATTTGCAGATCAGTCTAACAAGGGAGGGGCGTGGCATTCAAGCACTGAGCACTATGAATACCTTTCTGACTGCCCATAGTGACATGTGTTGATGACCCAAATTACCGTCATCTGCAAACAAACGTCAGCTTGTGAATACTCCTGCATGTCGAATACACTGAGCCTGTGACTCAGTGTTAATTATACACATAGTTTTGTCGAGGGAGATGAGAGGTTGATGTTGGCAAGGGAGGTCTACGGCATCATCAAATGCCTCCTGATTGGCTCATTCCACGGTTGACGGAAAGAAGGCCGACCCCGCGATGACCGCAGACGCTCCGAGCTCGCATCATAAATTGTTTCCAGGCGCGCTCTGGGGAAGCCTGCAGTCCGCCACAATGTCTCTCGCGCGCTTCAGAGGTGCGCTTTCGCGCGCAAATGGCTTGTCACGGCCGCAATGGCAGACCGCGTATGTTGGAATCCCCCCACTTGCACCATGTATCGCTTGACATGTGCATGGATATATGATGTGGGATACCTGTGCTGATTGAAAACAGACGAGCGCTCTCGAGCTCCGCACTCCGCACTGCCAAAGCTGATGATGAGCTCAACTCTGTCAGTAAGAATATCACGCAGCCCAAGTCGCAGGGTGCCTCGCAGGCGATGCTCTACGCCACCGGTATGAGTGAGGCGGATATGAACAAGGCCCAGGTCGGCATTTCATCAGTGTGGTACTCTGGTAACCCTTGCAACATGCACTTGATGGACCTGAATCACAAAGTCAAGGAGGGCGTGGAACGGGCAGGACTGTTGGGTATGCAGTTCAACACCGTTGGTGTCAGTGACGGAATCTCCATGGGTACAAAGGGCATGCGCTACTCGCTGCAATCGCGTGAGATCATTGCGGACTCGATTGAGACCGTCATGGGCGGCCAATGGTACGATGCGAACATCTCCATTCCGGGCTGTGACAAGAACATGCCTGGTGTCATCATGGCCATGGGTCGTGTCAACAGGCCTTCGCTCATGGTGTACGGCGGTACGATTCAGCCTGGGTGTGCGAAGACGCTCGAAAACCAGCAGATTGACATTGTTTCCGCCTTCCAAGCATACGGCCAGTTCATCACTGGAGAGATTACCGAGGACCAGCGATTCGACATCATCAGGCACGCTTGCAACGGACAGGGTGCTTGCGGTGGCATGTACACTGCCAACACAATGGCCACTGCGATTGAGACAATGGGCATGTCACTCCCTGGATCTTCCTCGAACCCGGCCAACTCAAAGGCCAAGATGATGGAGTGTCTGGCTGCTGGAGGAGCTATCAAAAACCTGCTCAAGGAGGACATTCGCCCAAGTGACATTCTCACACGCCAGGCATTTGAAAACGCCATGGTTGTCATCAGCATCACGGGTGGCTCCACAAACGCTGTTCTCCACCTAATCGCCATTGCGGACTCGGTAGGCCTCAAGCTCACCATTGACGACTTCCAAAGCGTCAGCGACCGCATCCCTCTCCTCGCAGACCTCAAGCCATCGGGCAAATACGTCATGGCCGACGTCCACGACATCGGCGGCACGCCCTCTCTCCTCAAATTCCTGCTCCGCGAAGGCCTCCTCGACGGCACCCAAATGACCGTCACGGGCAAGACGCTCAAAGAAAACCTCGAAAACGTCCGCGACTTCCCGCCCGAACAAAAGATCATCCGTCCGCTCAGCGAACCGCTCAAGACTACTGGCCACCTGCAAATCCTACGCGGCTCCCTCGCCCCCGGCGGCTGCGTCGGCAAAATCACAGGCAAAGAAGGCACCATCTTCACGGGCAAAGCAAAATGCTACAACGCCGAAGACGACTTCATCTCTGCGCTCGAGCGCGGGGACATTAAAAAGGGCGAGAAGACGGTGGTTGTGATTCGGTACGAGGGCCCCAAGGGCGGACCCGGGATGCCCGAGATGCTCAAGCCGAGCTCTGCCATCATGGGCGCCGGCCTCGGCAAGGACGTGGCGCTCATCACGGACGGGCGGTTCAGCGGGGGAAGCCATGGCTTCTTGATTGGCCATATTGTGCCCGAGGCGCAGGAGGGCGGGCCCATTGGACTGGTGCGGGATGGGGACGAGATCACGATTGATTCCGAGGCGAATGAGTTGAATGTGCATGTGAGCGAGGCGGAGCTGGCAGAGCGCAGGAAGAGCTGGGTTGCGCCGCCGCTCAAGTATCAAAAGGGCACGCTGTTCAAGTATGCGCGGTTTGTCAAGGATGCTAGTCAGGGCTGTGTTACTGATTCCGAGTAATGGGCATTTGGAACGGGAGGTGTGGGTTGGGTGGGTGGATGAGCAGGGTATGCGCGATGTTTCTTTTTTTTTCTCAACGACGCTTTCTGTGTTGCATAACTCAGGCCATTTCACGATTTCCGGGGTAACAAAATGGTTGGACCTAAGCGGGAGCTGGAGGAGCGGGAAGGTTGTTGGCGTTGGGATGAGTCTTGTTGGTAGGCATAGTTTGAATGCATTTCCCAAGTCAAGTCGAGTCCGCTCTCGAACCATTGTATACACTCTACAAGCCCGCAGTGATCCATCCAAGAAAACTAGATGCAGGTGGTGGAGGAGAGATGAGGAATACCTCTTCTGTTTGGGCCATGGGACTGCAGCTGTTTAGTGGGGTGAGGTAATTACACTTGAAGTGTTTAGTGGGGTGAGGTAATTACATCTTGAAGTATTTAGTGGTATTCTGAAGAGAAGAAGAAGAAGAAGAAGAAGAAGAAGAAGAAGAAGAAGAAGAAGAAGAAGAAGAAGAAGAACAAGGAAAGATGGGTAGTCTATGTGTATAGTAGGTACCACTCTCTTCGAAGCCTGGATGAGGCGGTGGGCTTACGATGAGCAACGTGTTGGTGTATGATGTAGGTAGGTATGCGTCGGGTACCTGCGCGGTGTATCGTGCAGTCTTGCTTGAGTGACACATGGGTGGGCACATGTGTATGTTGTACCTCCGACCAGCCAACGAAGATGTCAGAGAAGGGGTTCAGTGGAGTAAAAGACGTCTAGGGCGCAAGGTTGGCGGTCCCCTTCCCGTTCCGAGAACCGGGGTGGCAGGCTGCCCGGTTCGACAAAGAGGGCCTGGGGCTTTCCAGGTACGTGATCTTTTGAAGCTGGATGAAAGGAAGCCTGCAAAGTGGCGGATGCAGGCTGAGGAAAAGATGTTGGCTAGCTTTGGGGAACGGTACTCGGGCAGGGCTTTTCGGATCATGGAGGGAGTGAGCGGAATAGGCGCTATAGCCGCTGGTTGCATACTACCACCGACTGCTCGGTGGGACGGGAGCGGGACACTACGGTATCCCAGCCCACGCTACTCTACAAGTGAGCGAATAGCTCTTTCGTGCCACGATGGGTTTTGAGACGGCCATTACGACGACTGTCACCTGATCGTACATGGTGCAAACGTTTCTTCTTCTTCTTCTTCTTCTTCTTCTTCCTCTTCCTCTTCTTCTTCTTCTTTTCGTTTGGTATTCTGGTGTGCGCTACGCCGGCTCGTTTGTTGAGATCCATCTCTTCTTCACTCTACCTGACTGGATGATTCCGACTGGACTGCGAATCGGAGTCTGGCAGCACATGGAAAGGGCAGCGGGACAATCCAGGACGAGTGAGGGTCGAGGGGTCGAGGGGTCGAGGGGTCGGATGGTCATTTGGTCAATTGGTCATGCAAGTCAAGGGAAAAGCTTGCTCCTCTCCTTCCAAAGACAGACAGGTTGCTAGTTCTACTGGTGTGGTGTGGTGTGGAGGTGGAGGGTCATCATCGGTCAGGTTTGTGGTGGAGTGGGGCCATGCTGTCCATGGCACCATACTACACAAAGGTACTGTACCTACTCCTACTCTAGATGGGGGCAGCACGTATAGGTTAGGTTAGGCAAGGTAGCTGCTACATAGTAGTGTAGGGCTGCGAACGCCCGAGTTCGCAGACGCAGCGCGGGTTTGCAGCGTTTGTAGAGAGCGGAGAAGGGCCGCGAGTAAGAAAGAGTGGCATGAAGCAGACAGGGTGCGTATGCCCATGTCCGTACAATAGCATGGAGAAGCCGCGGAAGGGAGGTCAAAACTCGATCTGAGGGGTTGGAGGCAAAAAAAAAAAGGGTCTTTGTGGGTGGGAACGGGAAGACGAGGCGCCGCGGGGCCGCGGGGTTGACTGAAGTTTTTTTTCCCCCTTGAAGTCTGTCTTGCATCGATGATGAGGGAAGACGGTCGGACTCGACGACGAACGGCTGCCGAGCAAGCAGAGACTAGAGTACTGCACATCGCATATGCATGCACGAGACGGGGCCTGCAGCTGTGCCCATGCAAACGTCATCTGTCCCATGCACAATGCTGCTGCTGCTGTTGTTGTTGTTGTTGCTGCTGCTGCTGCTGCTGCTGCTGCCAATACTACTGCGTGGCTAGAGACTGCCGTTGAGGGGGCCTGGGGTGAAAATGGGCAGAACAAGTGCCGGTACAATACAGACAAGAAGGAAGAGGAAATGGGCAGAACAAGTGCCGGTACAATACAGACAAGAAGGAAGAGGAAATGGGCAGAACAAGTGCCGGTACAATACAGACAAGAAGGAAGAGGAAATGGGCAGAACAAGTGCCGGTACAATACAGACAAGAAGGAAGAGGAAATGGGCAGAACAAAGTGCCGGTACAATACAGACAAGAAGGAAAGGGAGCGGGTTGCTAAGAGTAAGAGACGGGATGAAAGAGGGTGCGCTTGATGCAACTAATTGCGTGCAGCAGCCGGGGGCGCGTGTGGTCACTGGTCTGGCACCTTGGGGAGCGGAGATGAGAAGGCAGTGCTAGGCTGGAATAGGTCCTAGCACCTTGCCATAGTACATGACAGTACTGTAAGGACGCCCTACCCTACTACTCATGTGTGTTGTTGTTGTGTTGTGTCTGTGTGTCTGTCTGTCTGTGTGTCTGACTGTCTGACTGTCTTGTCTGTCTGTCTGACTGTCTGTCTGTCTGTCTGTCTGTCTTGTCTGTCTGTCTTGTCTGTCTGTCTTGTCTGTCTGTCTTGTCTGTCTGTCTTGTCTGTCTGTCTTGTCTGTACCAGGCCCAGCACAATAGGCCAGGGCCAGACAGGATGGCTTGATTCGTGTGCAGAGCCATCCGCATGGCCATGCCGCCATGGCTAATCCATCCCCCTTTCGCCAACAACAAAGCCCATCCATACTCTAATAGTCAGCTGAATCCACAGCTGCCGCCCGCGATATCTCCCGAGAGTGAGAAAGTCGCTCCTTTGCCCAGCCAACTGTATCTAGTCGGACTCGCTGGAAGAAGGGCAACTGAGCAAGACACGCGCACGCGCACGCCGTCCTGTGTCCCCGTCCCAAGCCCACGTTTTCTTGCCCCTCTCTCTCTCTCTCTCTCTCGGTGTCTGTCTACTATTGTCTGCATGCTGCGACAAGACTGACACTGCTATTGATACTGCTACTGTTACTGCTACTGTTACTGTTCCTGTCACTGCCATTGTCACTCCTTTTCTTGACACCTGTCCCCCTCCCCCTTCTCTCCATCTGCCGTAAGCTGTGGCGTGTTGTCGGTCTGTACAGTAGTGTACCTCCACCTACACACATGCCCTACCCACAGCAACTGTAGATACCATACCAGTACCTCCTAGTAGCTCGACTCTAGATTTCTCATTCTCGGTAAGCGGCACGACCCCTTCCTTTAGGTGGCCAAGGCACAGTACCTGGCTATCTACTGTACATAGTTGCTGGCCCTGGTGCCCTTGCTGGCCCACCTTGGTCGTCGTCGTCGTCGTCGTCGTCGTCGCCGTCGTCTGTCTGGCCATCTCCTCCGCTCTCAGGCCAGGCCCGCCAAAAACTTTTCCGCTGCCGACTCGACCTCATTTCCCACCCCCATTCCGTGCAGCCTTCGCTCCGCCCGGCCGTTTTTCGCTCTCCCTTAGCCCTGCTGCCATTGGCCGTTCCTTCCTAATTCGTCGTGTTTTAGTTGGGCAATCACTCGGTGCTGCGGCCAAAGTCGACTTCCTCCTCCATCTTTCTACCGCACCGCATCCCGTTCCCCGTTCCCCCTCCCCTCCCCCCTCCCCCCTCTCCCCCGTTGCGAGTCCCCTACCCACCACAAAGACAGCAGCCTCGCCGTTTGCTGTCCCTCGGTCGCCGCTCCTTCGCTCTCGGTATCACCATGTCCTACTACAACGAGCCTTCGTGGTCTGCCCCCGCCCCCGGGCGCCAGGCTTCGTGGGAACAGTCGCAGCCGCCTTCACGTTCAGGTACCGGACACAGTGGTTACAACGGCGGGGGTGCACCCATTCACATGGACACAGGCGCCAGCTCGACCGTCAACAGAGACGAGCCGACTGCATTTGCCTCCCAGTTCGACGGTACGTTGCACAGTGACACCTAGCCACCACCAAAGCCAATGCCACTGTCAGTGCCACTGTCATCTCTACCGACACCAGCACAATGAATGGCACGAAACCAGCCCGTGTAGATGTAATGTGCCATGTTCAGACTAATAACGCCTCTGTAGAAGTCGACCGCGCCGCCGAAAACCTCGCCAAAAGCGGAAAGCCCTTTGGTCCTGGATTCCCCCCGACCCCGCTGGGCAACAGCCGTCGCGAGTCGATGCCCATGATGGGCGGTGTGGCCCCTCGACCCTTCCCTGACTATGGTACGCCAGCTCCCCCCCCCCTTTTGTTCCCTCTCTCTCTTCTCTGGCCTCAAAACACCACCACGGTACACTAAGCTAACAACATGCCAAACAGACCAGCGCATGGGCGGTCCCCAGCGCCATCACTCGGTGAGCGAGTACGACGGCGCCAGATCGCATTCGGCCTCTAACGCCCAGGGCTTCTACCAGAACCAGCGCTATGCGCCACGACCCAACGATGCGGATCAGATGGCCCAGGCAAAGCGACGGATGGCGGCACAGCGCGAGCGCGAACTGCGCAACTATCATCAGGAGCAGCAATACCACAGAAGTAAGGACTCGGAATCCGGGCAGCAATAGAGCAGGACAGTTGGTTGACTAGGGTAATACAGACGTTTCTGGCTCCAAGTCGGACCGCTCCATGAGCCCCAATGCCATGAATGAAGAAGAGCGCCGCGAGCTCATCGCCCGCCAACACCGTGCCCTGTACGGCGAGACGTCGACCTTGTATAATAACAACCCCACCTCCAGCCAGGACGTCCGCGTGCAAACATCACAAGCTGGCCGCGGCCCTTCTCCTCTCGCTTTTGACCCCTTCGGCATGCAGCCCCAGAGCAACTCGTCGGGTGAAGCCGCTGTCCAAATGCCCCCACGGGGCGACAAGGATGTTGCAGGTGGAGCTCAGGAGGCCCGTGCCAATAGCAATTCCTCTCCTTCCTCCAACCAGAACCCGGCCTTTGCCCTGTTCGATGCTCAGCAATCTAGCCGTGCCTCGAACTCGTCACCGGGTGGCTCTCCCCCTGTGCCAGGGCCCAAGGCCAACAATGGTTCCGGCGTGGCCCCGATCGGCACTCGTCCCCAGAACCAGAGTCTGCACCAGCCGGCAAATGCTTCCATGAGCAAACGTACGACCTCACCTCTGCCCTCACCCCTGGGCTATAACTCGTACAATGCCAGTGAGCAGACCACCTCTGCTCCTATGAATCCCTCGTCGACGGCTACCGACAAGGGCGTCGGTATTTGGAACAATGGTCCCTGGAGCAACACCCCCAACCAGGGTGTACAAGCTTCCGTCTGGGGCTAAAAGAAACGGGGTGTTTTTTTTTCTTTCTTTATGAATCAGGCATGGCAGTCTTGACACACAAACACACACACACACATATATATCAACACTTGTATCTGGAGTTTTCGCATTATAGGTGTCTCGGGCATGTCGTGGTTCGGTCTCAGTCTTTGATTCAAAGGAGCCAACTGGGCAAAGGAGCAAGAGTGTCAAAGGTTTATACCCCTGGTGTCGGAATGGGAAACTCGTTCATTCTATGCTGTTGTTATGCCTTGGGGTCAGGGGCGATGGCTGGGAGGGTTCGCTGGTTTGCTGGTTTGCTTGCTTTGAGACTGCAGTCCCCAATTAAAAAAAAAGAGAGGGGTTGGTTTTGCTATAGGTTAGGTCGGGTCAGGTCAGGTCATGTACAAGGAAGGTGCACAGTGTGTTTGTTTGCTTTGGTTTTTTTTGGAATCGGGGTTTTAGTATTGAGATTTTTGGTTTTAACCGCCCGACCCCCTCCCCGCCTTCTCTCTGCTGTAGGCTTGGTTTTTTTGAAATGGGGGTTTTTTGAAATGGGGAAAATGGGAATGGGGTCTTGTTGGGGGGGGGGGGGTTGGGGCAATGCTGGCGTTTTTGTTTGTTGGTAGTTTGTGTATTCCTCTTGGGTTTTTTGGGACAGGATAGGTTTGGTTTGGTTAGGAGGGGTTGGGTTACCGATTGAAGAATTTATTTTATTTTTTGATGAAGGGGGAATGGAGAGGGTGGTTTTGTATATCAATCTTGGGTTGTTAATTTTATTTTTTATTTTTTTGGGTTATTGTGGTGTGGTGTGGAGTAGTGTGGTTTGGTTGTGTGTAGTGTGGTGTGCTGTCGTGTGCCGTTGTGTTTTGGAAGGGGAAAAGGTAAAGGATCTTTACTATTTTGAGGGAAATTTTTTTTTTCGGGGGGGAGGCTTTAAAGTTTGGTGTTTTGAAGTTTTGAAGTTTGTTTGTTTTGATGTGGGTTGTAAGATGTAGGATGTAGGATGGATAGTTTACACGCTTTTTAGGCTGTTTTTTGTTTGTTTGTGGGCAGGGGATTACAGGAGGGTTTAGGGGATTATATTTATGGGGTAAGGGGTTAGGGTTAGGTATAGGATATACTAGATAGGATAGGTATAGTATACATAGTAAAGTGTAGTACACTATACCCTCTTCCATCACAGTAAAACCCATAATTCCACCTCGGCAGAGTACAGGAGCTACCAAACACCAACATCAATACCACAAAACTCAAAACTATTCTACAGCAAAACTTGACAACAATCACACTTGATTCCTTGGACATACTAGTATCACATCACTCCCCTAACACTAGACATCCTCCACATCGCCGCAATCGCAGTTTCACGCAGTTCATCATATACAACCACACAGTAAAGCCAAAAAATCAGGGTTTTACTACAGACGCAAGGGGTGCTGTGGTGCGGTGTAGTATTGCAAATTTTGGGTTTTTTCTTGGTATTTTTACTGTGGGAGGATAGAGGTGTTTACCATACTTTTCCCCCCTCCCCCCTTTCTTTTGCGTGCGTGCGATGCATTACGGATGGTGTGTTTTTGGTAGAACATTACTTGACATCAAGATATCATAGCGCCTGTCTTATGGTGATGTGGTATAATCTGTATTTTGTCTCTGTTCGCTAATCTATCAGTAGATTTTTTTTAAAGAAAAAGTGATGTCTCTCTTCGCCGTGGGATGTGGAAATCTTGAGCTAGCATTTAAGTATAGACCCTTTGTGCTCTTGAGTCAAAGGGAATGCCTTTTCCCTTCTCTACGCCTGTAGAATGATGGAAATTGTAACTGTGAAAGGCTCGGGCCATGACCAAGCCGGGAGCTACCTAAGTGTGCGCACAAGGCTCGAGGCACACACCCTTGATGAGTATGCTACACTCTACCAATACAAGGTTCAACTTCCTCTCGCCGTAAGATAGGGAGTATCATGATCAGCGCTCACAGAATTCGTTCCTTGACAAGTTGAAGCCAGCCCATGACAGTAGAGGGTGGGATGTTAGAGCCGGAAGTATGCTATAGATTTGATGGTATATCATACTTTTCTTAGCTCGATGCCAATTGCATGATTTGGAGCGTAACGCAGGCTTTAGCAAATGAGTTGTTTAATTAGCGCTGACTGTATCGCTGTGGAGTTAGTGGCACTTGAAGGATTGCTCTGCTTTAATTGTTTACTTTTTGTTCGTAGCGCAGCTATCCTATAGGCCGGTCGATCAGGTATTGATTCTCGATTATGCTGCTATGATAGCTTGAACAAATTGCTGCTATAGTAATTCTTGGCCAAAAGTCCATGCCAAGTGTGTTGGGAAAACATCATGTAGTACTAACTCCTGATAATTATGCCAGAATCTGTACTGTGCCGTGACACTTTGACGTCAAGCTCAACAAGATGAGGAAGACGGAAGACGTTCTTATGCTTACCAGTACAAACAGCATGCAATAAATGAGCTGTGTTAGTCATGTGGTCCTTGAATCATAGAGTTTGACTAGCCTTGGCGCCGGGAATAGCCTCAAGGGAAGAGGTGCGGAGATCGGACGAATTGGTTTGTAAGGCATCATGGAGGAGGTACTATAGCCAGCATGGCTCAGATGCTCACAATCGGATTTCTCGTCACAATCTCAACGCTCTCTCAACACAGGTGAGACAGCGTTGTGCCCTCCCTACTGGCACATTCGCACTTCAATACGCCTGACTGAAAGTCCGAACCTTGGAAACAAATATCGATGAATGATTGACAGGAAAGCTCAAAAATACTGTCATTGATACGAAACAGATACCATGTTGATAGGTTCCATTCAAGGCCCACTCCAAGAACACCAAGGCATGCCATACAATAGGATGAACAAACTGGCATCGCGCAGCATGCATTTCAGAAGTTGTAGTACTATGCGCGTAGGATGGACCCGAGAGTGGGCTGCTCCAAGACTCAGACCATGGAGATGGAACGTTGGAGTTGAAGTAGGATCACGTGCAGGCTAGCCGTAGGTGACAAGCGAACGCTAACGTTAGTAGGCGTTACCAGCTCCTCCTGACTTCTGGCCTCTAGACGGCTGGAACCCCGACGAACAAATAACGCCGACGACACACTTCCCTCTTCGCCTACCACTACTACGATTGTCGCCGTCACTGCACTCGTCTATATCCTACGGTCAACTCGTCACTTGTCACAATGGTAAGTGCACACTCGTGCTGCATCAACACCAAAGCCAATGGGAAAGTGGGAGCACGCGATACATTCGAGTCCAGCATGGGAAGGAGTCGGAGTCACGACGCCATGGGCACAGCGAGATTAGAATGATGGCCTTCTTGCAGAGATGTGCAATGCCTATGCCTTCTCACTGGCCTCACAATAACCAATGTTGCGCCATTGCATCGCTCCCACACCCGGCTTCGCTACAAGAGACCTTTAGTCTCTTCCTGGTACCTTATCTGTGCTAACACTTCACCTTCAGTCTGCACCACGCGCCAACTCCCCGGCCAACCAGGCCTCTTCAGGCTCGACGACTGCGCGCCCCGCCTCCCCTAAGCCTCCGGGTGGCCCAGCTACTGTCATGAGGAGGAAGGCAGCCGCTGATCGCGCGGAGAAGACTGCGAACCTGAGACCAAGCAGCACAAGAGCAGCTGGTGCTGGCGGAAGCTCAAGCACAATGCTGAGTAAGTTCTTTCGGATCAGCATTACTGGGAGAAACAGCAATCGACATTCAAAGCCGGAATATGAATAAACAAGGAAAGCTCAGCTACTGACCCAAATCAGGGCTGTACACTGATGAATCTCCCGGGCTTAAAGTCGACCCAGTCGTGGTCATGACCCTCTCAGTCGTCTTCATCTTCAGTGTCGTCGCTTTGCACGGTAAGGAGCACCAGACATCAGATCGATTCGCATGCTCATCATTTTCCAGTCATTGCCAAGGTTATGCGACGATTCTCCGCATAAGCACCATCACATTTTTCTACCGATTCCCCAACTTTAGGTCCCTCGGAGCTTCCTACGGCTGTGGGACGAAGATACTTATTACACGCGATGGCCTCTGCGTAGAAAAAAGTTCCCCGAACGTCTCATTCCCTACCTTGGGTTCTCATCTGGACCAACGCTGGCGACAGGATCACTGGAAGGGGAAAAGTCGCGTACTTGCTGAGCCTTGATTATCATTTCTATTGGTGTGGCCTAGGAGAAGGAAAGTTCCTGCGCCAATCCTTTGGCCTGTGTGGTTGGCGCACGTTTTCTTGCGCATGCTGTATTATATTGGTCTATATGGCATCGAGGAGTTTTCATGAGTTGCAGTAATGTGGTCAAATACTTGACATTCCCCTTTTAGTATGCTGTCGTGTCATGTTGTGATCAATTCGGACAGTCCCTCGGTGATAAAGATCCAGGGTAGCCCCGAGCGGACTTACATGACTTGGCCGCGTGTCATGCGAAGCTATAACGAGTCTCGATATCATTGAATCTTGACTTCTCGGAACTGTCTACGTCGTAGAACGTCGCTTAAGCAACAGTAGGTAAAAAATAGGCCATGTCTTATAATCAACGAAAATCACATGCCATATCAGAATAGGTCCGATATATGACATAGTCCCAGCCTGAGACTTGAGTTGGCTGGGGGTTCTTCTTTTTTACTCCACGCTGATCGAGGAATGTTTTATGGGGACAATTACTGGGGTTTGTTTTTTGAGGGCGAGTGTGTAGGGAAGCGTTGGCGATGCTGATATGAGTTTCGATCGGCGTGGATCAATTGTGCTCACTGGTGTGGGAGCGGAGTTGGCTGGGTGGAGTGAAGAATTTTTTTCTCTCTATCGCTTTTGGATGCTGGATTAGCATAGAGGAAGAGAGAATGTGAAGTGTAGACTACTTGTTTACCATGAAGCGTTTTTTTCTTGTACTTGACTCTCGTACCTTGAGTTTAGCGCCTCGATGAAGTTGTATTTTGACAACGAAGCAGGTCTTGAGTTGGTTGTTTGCACATAGTGTGACTGATGATGACTGGATTTATACCGTGCATACTCTGCGAGGGATACGCTGTAGCAGGCAGATGGTGTGTCAATTCAATCTGACCTCTGTATCAGGCTTATTGGATCGGTGCGTTGAGGGAACAAAAGCATGGGTTGAGTTCTGTAGCATTGTTTTCACCACTCATTATACACATGTACCTAGGTTCAATAGCCATTTAGCCTGACATTACTTCCTTCGACCTGTCTTGATCCGGATCTACACTGTGGAGAGCTGGTAGATGCCGTAAGCGCTGTTCCTAACGTATATACGCACATCATGTACAAAACTTACAGGTAGCCTTGCCCATCTACCATCGTGTACATGGTAGTCTTTCCACAGTGCGAACTCCTCCTTACCCAAGGATTTGTACATACTAGCGAATCATCTTGATCGAATAGCTGGTACCAATATATTACTCTCATCATAGCTTCTCACTATAACTGAAACCCCATGTCAATGATACCATCCCAGAACCTTCTATACTGGTAGAACGCACATGCTCACCCGTCACTCTGCAAATCCTGTGTACAACTCGTACCGTTCCAGAAGACTCTTTTTCCTAAAGCAGAAGAAAAGATGCGAGAAAGTTGGAATACACCGTCTTGGTATGGCGCGGATAATTGTCTGCTGAGGTTACAATTCCTTGTACGGTGGCATGTCTGACAAAAGGAAACGCGGGATGTTTGCTTAATTACAGTTGTTTTAACTTGTGTATGACAAAGAAAAGAAGATTTTGTGGTTTGAGTTGTCGTGGGGTATCGTGTGGTGTCACTGTGTGACGTTATGTAGTGGGATTATGATGCATCATGCGGTTTCAGGGCGTTTTTTGCTTTTTCCTTAGGACGCGGGAGTGTGGTGTTTGCTTTTGAAAACTAACGAGATGGAATCGGTCTAGGGTAGGTCTGCTATGAGAGCGTGATTGGGTTCTTTTGATGCAGCGGAATTGGAATTGGGAATCAGAAGCGTAGTCGTGTTATTAGGCCACGGTGTCCGCTCCAAATGCGCCAACAACCAAAAAGGGTAACCTTTATCTTCGATGGTGGCTGCGCGAGTTGAACAGCTCATATTATTACAAATGCTACTTGATAAGAGCGGATCAAGCGTGAAATAAACGACTATGTTGAAGTGAGAACTTTAGTCCCAGAGTAGTGTCACGCGGAAAGACTTGCAGACTGCATAGCTTAATCTGAAAAAAATTGGATGTGAAAGAAATCATACCTAGTGGATATAGTTAAAGTAATTTACATTTCATAGCGTCGTCTCTAAGTGCTATGCAAGCTTTACTCCCAGTCCAGCAGGAGCTATAGAACGCCAGGTAGACTAATAGAATGGCAAAAAGGGTATATATAATGAATAAAAAATCAGCACGAACAATAATCGCTACATGCGACCCAGCGCAATCCTTCAGGATCCTTCCTACACTTACTACGAGACCCGACTCGCCTGATCAACCTCAACCTTGAACTCCGTCCGCTTATTGACCACCATTCTCTCCGACCTACTGCGCTGCAGATCATGCCCAGGGCCAAAGCTCAGACTCCGATTCCCGACCCAGACCTCTGCCTCGTGTCGGCGAAAGTGGTCTGCAGGACGAAACTCCTCGTCTGCGGTGAGCATAATGGGCACTTGAGAAGTTGGCGAAGCCTGCGCTGGTTCGGAGATTGTAGATCTTGAATCGTCGGAGGCGTGGGAGGAGGAATCGGTTGGACGCACAGTGGGACCGAGTGATTCTGGGGAGTATTCTGGAGTTTTATTCCCGTTTCGTGAAGGCAGATTGTCCATTAGATAGCTTTGCGAGCGCCATGAAGCGCGGGGGCGAAGGGCGGTAGAATCCTCTTTGGTCGAAATGGCGGGTTGAGTGGAGCGCTGAGAGTTGTGGCCGTAGGCGGAATGCTTGTAGTCACTGGTCGTGTATTCCTTATTGAAAGGGCGAAGAAAGGGTCCTATACCGGTGATGGTCGAGGACATGATTGCATAGCCCATTTGCCACTGCGTGGCGACTACATATTCAAAGGTATAACTGGGGCCTGTGAGTCGTTGCCAGAGGTAGTAGAGCCGTGTAGCTGCGATGCCTATGACGGGGAGTCGAGCGGAAAAGGCGAAGATGACGAGAAGTTTGGCTTTCGTGCGCATTTGGAGACTCCAGACTAGTTGGAAGGCAATTGCGAAGATGAAGATTTCAGTGACAATGTCGAGGGCGCCGATGGCTTGCCATTTGGGCCACTGTTTTGGGTGAGCTTTGTTGCCTGGTAAACGGGCGCTGAAAGCACTCACCCTATTTGTACATATTGTGTCTTGTTGAAAAGCCTGTAAAGGGTTGCATGGTGTTGCAATGAGAATTGTGGATAGCAATGCCCATGTACTCGAGGCTACAATTAGACTCCATGATGCGATGCGATTTGCACCTCCAGGCGAGAGACGCAGATATAGAAGCAACACGGAGAGTTTTGATACGTAAAGAACGTAGATGTACAGTAGTTGTGACACAAAACCTTCCTAGAAGAATGTCAGAAGGCCGGTTTAAAGGAAAGTACGGCTGCATGGATCCGCAGGGCGTCACAAGTCTCAGATCTCAACATCTCAGGTGGGGTTGCCCCATGGGTAGATCTCTTTTGCAAGAACTGTGTGGTACGTACCTTTCCAACCTGATCCAGTTGTGATTGTGGCAAGTCTTGTAGTGAGACCCCCAATCCAAGATTAACGAGGTGGAATATGACAGCAGACTGGGCCGTATCGAGGCACTGTTGTGCCGGCGTCAGCTAGTGTGTAAAGCTATAAACTCAATTGGCACTCACCGTGGCGATTGCAAGTGCCCAGTCGTCCGCTCGCCATTCTCTCGTTTGTTGTCGTAGCCATAGCCGAATGAGAAAGCATGTCCAGACATATGCGAGTACCACTGCACCCGTCACGACAAGAAGCCCTCGTTTATCATCTGCAGTGATGGAGTACGGCGGGGGGTTGGCCGTCGCCATGGGAAGAGTTAATCGGGAAGACAGAGTGAACAGTTCGACAGCGACACAGCCATGGAAAGTACAAGAGACATGAGCAAGCTACAAGTCACGACAGGGTAATATGGCAGGCTCCAACCTTTGCAGGTACTGTAGGTCTTCTCCAATGATTGACGGTGATTGTAGAGTTGGACTTCCAGGGGGCCAATGATGCACCTATTTTCCGGTAGTACATGGCCTTGCTCGGACGGAGCATCTGCGGCTGGCAGTACTATGTTGTAGGCGAGGGGGCGGCTAAGAACGCCTCGGTACAGTATTTCGCTCATTCAAGCTGAGATCGCAGGGAGGGGCGCCGCTTTCGGGTCGTAGTTGCAGGATCATTTATGCGGGGCCAGTCATGGGCAATGGTACCGGTAGGGCGACGAAGCCTCGGAACCGTAGTGTCCATTACAATCCTACTTCCTATGTCCGGTTCAGAATGTCATTTGCTAAGGCTACCGGTAGGTACTGTGCGCACGGGAGAGGAGCGGCCCATACTTGTATAGCGCAGGATAGCTACCGACGCCACGCGGCACATGAGAGTGAAGGAATATACTCCGCCATGGCACCAATGGTGGAAAAAAACCATGGACTTTCTCACTCACACACAGGATTCCATTCATCGCAGGGCAACCTGGCACACAGCGGGCGCTCATCGATGGGTGAGAGATATGGATCTTCTAATAGGAGGCACTCTGATCGGAAGTACTTCACCAACCCAACCCCCTCGTTTGGCCAACCTACAATTTTCCAGAATCTGGAACAACTTCGGTGTTTCTCCCAGCAGACCCACCTCTCTATTCGACCCATGCCATGACTCCATGAGATGCAATATCTGAAAGCGAGCAGCCCGCGTCTAGCCAAGGGACCATCCGCTTGAGGCCCCAGGAATAGGCAGCGGCCCGTCGTGGCGCCCAGTTACACATCAAAGCCGGTGGGCCCCTAGTCACCAACACTCAAACACTTCGCCTGTAAAGCTTCCTCCTGTGCCCTCCTCTTGGGTGCACAAGCGAAGCACGATGTTTGTCGCAGCAAAATTCTTGGCCGTTCGAGACGCGATAGGTGGCTGATGGTGCCGGGGCGAAGTCGAGTTAGCAGCCGCTAGGGGCGCTGGTCAACAGCAGGTGAATTTTCCATTTGATGTAAATACTGCACAGCCATTTTGTATGCAGAGAAGTTTCTTTCTTTCGAACCGATCGTCCATCCTTTTCCTTGGGTACCGGTAACACACGTGGCGCGCCCTTGCATTTTGTATGTGCTTACTATTGGTTTCTTTTGTCGTCTCAACGTGAGCCAGAGCTGCAGTGCACTACCACTTTCAGCACTCTCCAACAAGAGCCATGGACAAGATGACGCAGATTCACTCGTTGTCGCCCGTCGGCAACTCGAGCCTTCCCGACGACGACGGCGAAGAGTATCATGACTCCCTCCAAGGTTATACAAGAGCGGATCGTGCCGACATGTCGCGTATGGGTAAACAGCAAGAGCTGAGGAGGAACTATCGGCCTTTGTCTGCACTGGCCTTTACTGTCATTCTCCAGGGCTGCTGGGAAGTCCTCTTGACGTGTGTACCCTTTCTTTCATACTCTCATGTGATTGACTGACTCCCATCAGTGCGACTTACCAAGGTCTTGTTGATGGAGGTCCTGCTGGTCTCATCTGGAGCTTCGTCTGGACATGGTTTGGCTTCAGCACAGTCATGCTCTCGCTAGCTGAGATGTCCAGCATGGCGCCTACTGCTGGAGGCCAATACCACTGGGTCTCCGAGTTCTCTCCTGCTAGTGTTCAAAAGCCCTTCAGTTACTTCATCGGATGGATGTCGACGCTCTCATGGCAGGCCGGCACTGCCTCAGGACCTTTCCTCGTCGGTACCTTGATACAGTCCTCGGCCGTCGTCATGTATCCTGACTATGCTCCCACCAACTGGCAAGGAACCCTCATGGTCATTGCCGTCACCTTCCTCGTCTGGGTCCTCAACATCTGGGGTGCCAGGATTATGCCCATGTTCCAAAACATCATGTTGGTGGTCCATGTATTCGGCTTCTTGGCCATTATCATCGTCTTCTGGGTGCTGTCGCCAAGAGCATCCGCCGAAGTGACTTTTACCCAGTTCACCAACACTGGTGGTTGGAGTTCAATGGGCCTCACCCTAATGGTCGGACAATTATCCGCGATCTACGCTTGCATTTGTAAGTACCCTCATCTATGCATAATCGTGTTTGGTGACATCATTGCTAATATTTCCGTTTCAGGTTCCGATTCGGCTGCCCATATGGCGGAGGAGATTAAGGATGCCGGCAAGACTGTCCCCCGTGCTATGATTGGAGCCTACCTCATGAACGGTCTTCTTGGCATCATATTCCTCATCAGTTACATGTTCATGATTACCGATGTCGATGCTGCACTCAACGACGTAACCGGCTACCCTCACATGTGGGTTTTCAGCCAGGCCCTTTCCCCTGGCGGTGTTGTAGCGCTCAACGCTATCCCCACTGTCCTTATTTTCGCTGGAACCCTCTCGTTCAATCTTTCTACTTCACGTCAAACATGGGCATTTGCTCGCGACCGAGGCCTCCCTTTCAGTGACTGGATCGGCCATGTCAACCCAAAGCTTCAGGTCCCAGCTAACGCAGTGACTGTGACTGCCATCATCACCGTTGCACTCTCCTTTATCAACATCGGCTCTGATGTTGCTTTCAATGCTAGTACGTATCCAATATCTTCCCCGTCTTTCGACAAAGAAGCAATTGTACTAACATGTTCAGTCATCTCACTCAATGTCGTAGCCTTGATGATCACTTACGTCTTCAGCATCGGTTCCGTTCTCTGGCGACGCATCAAGCACCCGGAAACTCTCCCAAACTGCCGCTGGTCGCTCGGCCGCTGGGGTGTCTCCGTTAACATTGGTGGTGTCTTGTACGCCCTACACGCTTTCTTTTGGTGCTTCTGGCCCGAGGGCACGCCCGTTGCTCTCGAGTCTTTCAACTGGGCTAGCGTCATGTTTGTTGTTGTGTTTGTGTTGAGCCTGGTTGATTATCTTATCCGGGGGAGGAAGGCGTACAAGGGTCCTGTCGTGCTGACGGAGGGTTACAAGGATCAGTAGATGTGCGGTATATTTTGGCTTTGGGACCTGCGATGATTAAAGGAGTTCCTAGAACGAGTATTAGTAGCCACAGAAGAAAAAGAGATTTTGTTTTGTTTGCGTAGTTTTGATGTTGCAGAACGGATACCAACTAGATCACGGAGCATCTTGATCTAATTAGCCAATCTAACCCCTAATCAATATCCTTGATTAATACCTATTCTCTAATCCACTACTAGCGCACTGCCAAGTGCCTAATAGAAAATAGAGCTCTAGTAAGGCGGGTTTACTAATCCTAAACTGTGTTATAGGCTAGCCTTAAGGGAGAATACAATAAGCATTAATAATAGTATTTAGTATCTTAAAGGAGAGGTAAGCCCTCTACGCCTTTTTATAGGTGTGTAGCGTGTTTGCTTTGTAGTAGTATTAGACTCTATCTATCTTATATTAGGACTAGGCTTAGGCATAAGCCTAAGCCCTTTATATACCCCTAACCTTCCCTAGGAGCTATTATAAAATTGCCTTTTTAGGGATTTAGGGCTATATCTTTATCCCTTCCTAATCTATAATAGGCTTTATTCCTATATCTTTAGGCTTTATTATTTTATCTTTTATATTCCTTCCTAACTTATAATAGGCCTATATATTAAGTAGTACACGCGCGTAGTGTAATAATGTAGGTAGGTAGGGCATCTAAAAGGTATCCTACATAACTTAAGGGTATATAGGAGTGCGCGTCTATATAGAAAAGGATAAGATTCCTATACCTATAGGTCTTGTATATTATAGACTAGCTGTATAGGAGAATGTAATAAGCGTTAATAATAGTATTTAGTATCTTAAAGGAGAGGTAAGCCCTCTACGCCTTTTTATAGGTGTAAGGCGTGTTCGCTTAGTAGTAGTGTTAGACTCTATCTATCCTATGTTAGGCCTAGACTTAGGCGTAAGCCTAAGCCCTTTATATACCCCTAACCTTCCCTATAAGCTATTATAAAATTATCTTTTTAGGGGTTTAAGGTTATATCTTTATCCTCTATAATCTATATTACGCTTTATTACTATATATTTAGATTTTATTATTATATCTTTATATTCCTTCCTAATTTATAATAGGCCTCTATATTAACTAGTATACGCGTGTAGTATCTATACGCTTATTTTAGCACCCTACTATAAAAGTTCTAACCTAGCTATCCTACCCTACTATAAATTTCCTAAACTTACCTTATTATATAATAGATTTTCCCTACTAATTAGTCTTTTCTCTACTCTTTTTTAATTTATCTAGCCTATATAGCCTCTATTATATCCTTATCTACTACTACTACTACTAGTAGTAGTAGGGATCTACTATAAGGCAGTTAGACCCTACGCTAGGCCTACTAAGATAAGGTGCGTACTCCTAATATTCTCCTAATATTTCCTATACTAACCTTTTACTTAGTATATATCTCCCTAAACCTAGTTACTTAGTAGCTTTATTAATTCTAGTAACTTAAATAATAAGGAGTATAATAGTAGTTTTATAAAGCTACTTCCCTATAATTAGTATATTAACTAACTATATCTCTTTAGTAAGTAAAACTATTAGAAAGGTAGTAGTAAGTTCCTCTTAATTTTTGTATTCTTTATAGCAAGTTCTAACTATATCTAGGGTGTTTATACAAGTCTTATTATTATAGTTATAAGACCTATACTAGGTTAGAGGCTATCCTTACTAACAATCCTAACGTCTGCTAAGCCCTCTATATGTAACAATAAGGCAGAATTGCTCGCCAATTGTTCTATGCCAAGTTAGGCCTAATAAAGGCCCGACTCACTAATATATATAGAGAGCGGCTCACCTATAATTAAGATAGGTATATTCCTCTTATCCTTTTGTACAAGACCTATAGGTGTAGGAATCTTATTCTTTTCTATATAGACGCATACTCCTATATGCCTTTAAGTTATATAGGATACCTTTTAGATGCCCTACCTACCTAAGTTATTATATTATAAGAAGAATATTGTATTTGTTGTTATTTAAAGCTACTAATTTAGTTCTAGTAGTAGTCTAACCCTGCAACTATATAGTTAGAATAGCTATTAGAACTTCTAATAACTAAAGCCTATAGGCTTGGACTTCTAGACTACTAGCTAGTGCTACATTACTTTTAGAAAAATCGCGTTAGATTGCGTTAAGGTAGAGACTTAGAGACTACTAAAAGCCTAGAGGAATTAGAGGCAAAGCTAATATCCTTTTATAACTAACACCCCCTAAAGAAAAGATTTATTATTCTTATTAACTACTAAAATATTAAATAAAGGTAAAGGAAGGGTATCTAGTTTAGATACCTTTAAAAGCCTATTTACTAATAGAAAGAAATTAGATAAGGAGGACTTAATTAATAACGCCCTCCTAGAAGGACCTACTTCCTACCTGTCTCTAGAGGTACCTTATACTCCTAGGAAATCTTAAAGTAATACCTCCCTTAAAGATAAATATATATTAACCCTATTTAAAAAGAAGAGGTTATAAGAATAAGTAAAGTAACTTACTAATTAGTTATATAATACCTCCCTTTGTAAAGAGATATAGGGTACTACCTAACCTAGCTAGTCTTTAGCTTCTATATTAAATCCTATAGTATACGCTATAAAAGGTAAGAGATAATCTAAAAAGATGCTAAATATCTCTATACTTAGTAATAGTGCTAATCCTACTTTTAGATATTAGTAAGCGTCTATTTAGGATTAGCTAGAGATTAATACTAATTACTACCCCTCTTCTAGAGCGCGAATAGCGTTAGTCTAGGGACACTACTTAGGATTAGCAAGAGAGTACTTAGAGCTATATTACCTATCTAACTCCCTAAGTCTTTACTTCTAAAAGGCTATAGAAATAATTACCCTCCTTTAAACCTACTTTATTACTAGAAATAAGATAGCTAAGAGTTAGACTATATTTAACTACCTATATATAAATAATATAGAGACGTTCCCTACTTTTAAATTATAATTCTAGAGTCTTGCTATTAGATAAGAAGTACCCTAATTAGAGTAGTATTACTACCTCTATATAAAGATTACACCTTCCCTAAGGATACTAAACTATACTTTTTAATAAAACTAGTATAATAACTTTTAAGACTATAGTAGATTATCTTAGTACTTTTAATATAGAATACTACTTATACCCTACCTTATCTACTCTTATATAGATAACTCTATTATCTAGAAAAGGAGTAACCCCCTTCTAATACTCTAGAAACTAGTCCTATTTAGACGCTAATTAGAAACCCTAAAATAGACCTTTAATAGCTAAACCTTATATACCCCTTATAATAATAAGGCACTACCCCTTAAAATAATTAACCCCTATCTGCTATGCTAGCTACTCCTAGCGCTACTATAATAGGAACTTGCTATAATTATAGAAAGCCTAGGCACTTCTCTAGTAACTACCCTAAACCCCCTAGGATTCAGGCTATAGATATAGAGTAGGTTATTAAGAATACTAAGCAAGAAGAAACTACTAAATTAACTATCGCAATATAATATCTTATTAATATCCCACCATATATATCAACTTATTAGGGTAGGGTAATAGTGTTTACTTTTGCCCTATTCTTGGTTTGCAACAGTTATAAGCCCAGTTAGCGTAGTAGTATTATCACCACATTTTAATACGTATTAGTAGAGCGTGGTTAAAAATTATAGAGGACGTGGGTTTAAATCGCGGTGTTAGAATACTATAATTTAAGAGGTCCTAATTAGTAAGCCTCTGCGGAGGCGCCTAGCTATACTGCTTAATAGGGTTAATATTTCTCCTAGATTAACGCCACAATAACACACTACGGTACAAAACCGGTTTACAGTAGCCATATTTATCTAAAGTAGACCACGAAGTAGTTTAAGTACAAGAAGTAAACCTAAATAGGGTTTACTATACTATATATTCTACAAAGGTAAACCACTTTTTAGTTTATATATTATTAGTATTATATATATTAACTTTAGTGTCTATTTAAATATAGTTTATATAATATACCTAATTACAGGTTATATAGTAGATAGATATATAGCACCTAGGGGGAAAATTTAGTATAGATAGAGGGTATATAGTAGGCATAATTTAGTAAGGTTACTATATAGGAACTAGTACTAGTAGATACTTAGGCGGTATAGGCGTGCAGCATACTACCGCCTAGGTATGCTGTAACAATAACTAAGAGACTAGGCAGTATACCTAGTATATAAAATTATAATCTAAAATATCCTATAATAATAGGTTAGTAAGTTCTATAAAGGCGCCTATTGCGACAACACTCCTATATTATAGTATAGTAGTATTACTAAAGATTATACTCTATATTATAAATATTCTAGGGCAAGTTAGTTGCTTACTATGGAAATTTGGATCACTAAGGTTAGGAATGATTTGGGAGATAGATTATTAGATTGTATCTACTACGATTGTACTTATATATATAGAGCTTTAGCTACCCTTACTAGAAGGTAAATAATTAGTAAACCTTCCTTACTAGAGCTCCTGCTTTTTATTAGGCACTTAGTAGTAAGCTAGTAGTTAATTAGATAGTGGGTTATATAGGGGTATTAATTAGGATTAATTAGATTAAGATACTCTATAATCTAGTTAATATCCCTCTTATAATATACCCCTTAGGTATAGGTAGATCTTTTATTATTATAGTTACGCTTATAGTTAGTAGGTGGTATAGCTAATTAGAGCGTTATATATCTAAAGGGTTAAATTAGCTTACCCTTTAGATACTAACTAGCGCGCCTTCCTTATTTAGCCTGCGCTTACACGCGTAGATATTATCTAGACTAAGCTCTATAACTCTATCTACCTAACTATAATCTTTACTATAGCTTAAATAATAAGATTATATAACCCTAAAGATCTAAACTATACTTATATCCTTACTAACCTATATCTTAGTTAAAGTTAAAAACTACTACTTATACTTACTCTACCTGCGCTACCTTTATTACCTCCTACGTAGCTAAAGCTATAGTTACTAAAGCTACTACTACTAAAGAAGAGCGCGCTACTACTAAGTGTAAGGCTATTATAGAGCGTATAGTAGCTAAGTATATAGCTACTACTACTATAGTTAAGATTATAAAGCTAAGGAAGGGTACTCCTACTCTAGCTCCTGCTACTCTAGCTCTAACTCTAGCTCCTACTCCTCCCTAGACCCTACCCTATGTCCCTACTCCTACTCCTACTCCCTCTCTAGCTCCTAAGGAGACCCTAAGATCCTCCTATTATAGAGAGCCTAGTATTTATTATACTAAAACTTATCTAAATTATCTACACTCTACGCTCTTTAATAAGTCTAATAGTAAGTACTATAACTCTTCTAGTAGGGGGACTTAGTACTAGTAATACTCCTCTAGGTATAGCTATATCCTAATATATATAATCTATATAAGAATTTTTCCTTTATAATACTTTTAGTAAGATCTTATACTAATAAACTAATAGCCCTAAGCTTACCTAATATTCTACGCTGTCCTTCCTAGTAAGGAAGTAGGTAGGTAAGAGCTAAGACCTTCTTAAGGATAAGAAGTAGAGGGTCTTAGTGCTCCTTAAGGAGAGTAAGGCTAAGTAGCAGGAGCTAGTAAAAGCTACTACTGCTGCTACTAAGCTTGCGCGCAAGGCTAATACTATAGCTAAGGGCGCCTAGAGCTCCTTATTAGAAGATAAGGACTCTAGCTCCTCTAAGGTTCCCCCTATAGATCCTAGGATAGGGCAACCTAGGTAGCTCCCTATAGACTCTAAGGCACGCTTTGCGCGCGTAATAGAGCTCCTTAGGGAAGCTACCTAGTTAATAATAGAGAGGTAGGCTATAGTTAGTTATTCTTATATTATATATTAATAGATCCTATATACTACCTTACTTTAATTAACGCTATATAATATATACTCTACTATTATATAACTTTAGGTGCTCCCTAAACCTTATAAATTATTATATAGTTAGGTTTTTAGTAAGCCTATTAGCTAGTATATTACTAGTAGGTAGATAGGTAATATAGAAAGATCCCTTTATATGCTCTTGTCTTAGCTATATGTTTTAAATATCCACATAGCGTAGTTTAGTAGTGATCCTTTTATTATTACCTACTACTAACCTAATAGTTTGTTAATTATTATAATTAATTATCTAGGTAGTATCTAAAGTAAGGTGTATTTTAGTTAAAAAACGTTTTAACGCTATTGCTTCTTTGCTTACTTGCTTAAGCGCAAGGAGCTCTGCCTTAGTAGTTAACATAGTAACAGTTACTTATTAAGCTACCTTCTAAATAATAGGTCCTCTAAAGAGCGTAATTAGGTATCTATATAATAATTGCTAAGTATTAATATTATTAGTAAATAACGCATTACTATATATTATAAGCTTATTAGGATCCCTATTCCTATATTAGATTAATTAGTATTAAGTTTAGTATAGATAGACAATTACTTAATTAACTGTATTAAAGTGTTGTTTAGATAGGTTAGTAAGGTATTAGGAGAGCTAGGAGGCTATATAGGTAATATTAGGGCGCACTATAATTAAGGTGTAAAGGATTAATCTAACGCGCTTATAATAGTCCTTAATCTCTTTTTTAGTAGCTTCTCCTGTGCTCTTTTTAATATCTTTACTTAATAGTAGTATAGTAGGGAATTTTCCTATCTCTACTAGATTAAATTTCTTTGCAATCCTGTTAATATATTTATTATAAACAAGTGTTATTATCTATCTCTTTCTATCCTAGATTACTCTTACCCCTAGAAACTAGCTCACAGGTCCCTTTTCTTCTATAGTATATCTTTGCTTTAGAGCTTAGATAACTTTGTAAGCTTAGCTTGCGTAGTTTTAGTAATAGAGCGATAGGATATTGTCTATATAGAATATTAACAAGATACTATAATCTCTATTAAAGAATAGGCATAGCTCCTCTTTAGAAGTAATAAGCTTATTTTCTTAGAGTGTAGTTAAGAGCTTATTATACTATAATAATAGTAAGTCTTTTAGTCTATATAGAGCTCGCTTAAGCTTAACGCACTTCCTAGGTATTTAATATCCTTTAGGTAGCTTATAGATAACTATAGGGTGTTAATCCCTTAAGGCGTTAAGGAAAGCTCTAACAATGTTATATTAATATATCTTAAGGTTAAACTTAGCTCTAATAGCTATTGTAGTCCTAAAGGTTTAAGCTGCTAGGGTAGCTGCGTAGGTTAAATAAATTAAGTTAGTAAGCTATAGATCTCCTCTTACTACTATCCTTGCTTTATACTTAATTAGGTAACTATCCTAATTAAGCTTGTATATAAACACCTATTTAAGTAGGAGTAGACACTCTCCCTTAGTTAGCCTATTAATCTCCTCCTAGGTACTAGCTTTTAGCAGAGTATTAATTTCTTTATATGCTGCGTCTCTAAATTACTATCCTATTTAGAAGTTATAGAGATCCTTCTATTATTTTAGCTCTTTTTATAGAGCGTCCTAGTGCGTATTTCTTTTAGGGTTTTTAGGAGATTTGCTCCCTATTACTACTGCGATTATAGCGTGGATTATAGTATTTAGTTTAGGATATACTAAAAGATTGTATAAGGGATTTCTAATTAGATCTATATCTAATAGATCTATTACTATATATATCCCTATACTTATAGAGCCTCCTAGTAGTTTATTAGGGTCCTATCCCTAAGCTCGCTTACTAACACGCGTTAGTGGTAGTCCTTTAACTTGCAGTTTTCTACTTCTTCTAGGAGCTCTAGGTGCTGCTTGTAAGGGATCTATAGGAGATATAGAATCTAGTCCTAAAGCAGGTAGGTAGGAGCTCTACTTACTACCCCTATAAGAGCTAGATAGGGTACCCTTACCTATCTCTATGCTCTTATAGAGTAACTGTTGCAGGAGGGATATTAACTAGATCACGGAGCATCTTGATCTAATTAACCCTGATTAATACCCCTGTATAACCCACTATCTAATCAACTGCCAGCTTACTGCCAAGTGCCTAATAAAAAGCAGGAGCTCTAGTAAGGAAGGTTTACTAATTATTCACCTTCTAGTAAGGGTAGCTAAAGCTCTATATATATAAGTACAATTATAGTAGATATAATCTAATAATCTATCTCCTAAATCATTCCTAACCTTAGTAATCCAAATTTCTATAGTTATAAGCCTAGTTCGCGCATTACCTTATTAAAGATCGTCCTATCTATTTAAGCGTATTATTTAACTTAGACACTAAGCTAGCAAGCTTTACTCTTTCTTTATACTATTTCTTAAGCAGAAGCTTACTTATTACTCTTCTACTATAAGCAACTAAATCCTAAAGGGGGATATCCTACTTACTAGATTAACTAACTAGCCTACCTAGTATATTTAATTCAGATACTATACCCTAACTAAGGGGATCTAGGTAGAGGTAGACCCTAATACTTAGGATGCTAAAAACCACTTTAAGAATAAACCTATTAAGCCTAACATGCTAATAGATATTGCGCTATCTAACACAACAAGCGAGCAGTACAAACTCTAAATAGCTTAGTACTAAGCCTACTTATTAGATTAGGTATTAAAGTTATTAGTAATCTAGAACCTTTTTATATAGGTTAATAATATAGTAGATTAAGGGATCCTTACCCTAGCCTATATAGAGCTTGTTAATCAAGGAAGAGTAACCCTCTAAGCACTTATCTAAGTGCTCTGCAATAACCTAGCGCTAACTAATTTAAGCGCTGCAACACTAGCGAGATTGTAGTACAAAGCTTATCTTACTAAGGCAAAGATAAGTAGCTAAGACACTAATTACTAGTAGAAGGAGTGGACAATCCTATATACGCAAGCAAAGGTATATAATGTTCCTAATATTAAAGGATAGCTCGCAGTATAGGATTATCTTAAAGCTCTATCTGCTAGGATCTTACTAGATTAGGGTTAAACTATATTTTAAAGGATTATTAAAAAGTTAGTAATAGGAGAGCTAACTTATAACCTTCTGTAGGTTACTAAGATCTATTTATTACTTCTCTAAGAGAACAATATAAGATTAAGCTCTAAAGGTCCTAGAGTGTTTGCAATAATAGGAGCTCCTCCTTCTAATTAACCTAAGAAGGAGTCTTTATACCTATGTAGTAGATCCTACCTATAGAAACCTCCTAAATGCAAAAACGTTATTAAAGCTTAGACTAATACAGGTAACAAGCTTACTACTACTTAATAATTAGAGATTAAGAAAAAGATTAATAGGAATCTAAAATTTAAAGAGTTAAGAAAAGCTCTAATTAAGTCCTATCCTATTAATTAGGATTATGGTAGTAAGGCAAGCGCGATCACCTATCTAGGTAGTATCTAGGCGGCACTAATTAACCCTATATTAATAGCAGAGAAAATAAACAGGATCTATTTAACTATAGACTTTAAAGCTTACGCACTATTAAAGAGCACTATCTTTAATAATAGGGGTGTAGTGCACCTAGTTAATAATATAAGCTACCTAGAAGAAAGCTTGTTTAGATTAGTTAAATATAAGATAGTTAAAGCAGGAACTTAAGCTTTTCTAATCTTAGGCAGAGGGACTAGAGTAATCCCTAATACTCTTAATAGACCAAGAGGTCCAAAAACAGAAGATTTAGTGCTTACTAACGTAGTGTTAGTAGAAGGTTTTTATGTAAATATTATATTAGAAGCTTAATTACTTAAAGCAGGAGTTTAGTTCCTTAGGCTAGATACTACCTTATAGTTTAGATTATTAGAGAAGAGCGTTATATTAGCTAAGTTACTACGCAAGTTTAACTTAACTTTCCTAGAATACAAGCCTTCTACCCCTTATTAAATAATCTAAAGTATAGTGCCTAAATAACCCTAATAATCCTAGACAACTTACCTAAGACACGATAGTAAAGAGCTTTAGCACTAATAATTAGGCTATTTAGGACCTAAGGCGCTTAAAGCTTTAGTTAAGTTAGCAATAAACGTTAGGATTAAAGGAACTCCTAGGAGCAAATGCGAGCACTACGCTATTACACATGCCTAACAGGTTATATTAAGATAACTAAGGGAAAGATTACTACGTCTATACTACTAGGTATTATAGGATCTATTTAACATACTAATAGGTATAGCTTACAAGTAATAGATCTTAGTATTAAAGTGTAACTACTTAGGAAAGCTTTATACCTATCTACTACAAGCCAAAAACCTTAATAAGATTATATAGGTGTTTAAAAATTTTAAGAGCTTAATACTTAACTAATATAAGCTTAGCATAGTTAAGATTATACAAGATAATAATATTACAACGCTCCCTTAGCGTGGCAAATCTTGCTTTTAGATCTAGGCAGCTAACAATAGTATTAAAATTAAGAGCTTACCTGTATATACCTATAAACCTAATAAAGGAGTAGAAAGAGTAGGGTAGGAGATTATAACGAAATTAATTAAAATAAGGATTAGTACTAACCTACTAACAAAGCTCTAGCCTAAAATTGTTAAAGTAGTAACTTAGCTCTATAATATAAGCCTGTCTTATGCTTATAATATAATTTTACCTAACAAAGTACTAGATTATTAGTTTACTAGATACTTTAGGTGGTGGCAACTAGAGCAGATAAGGGAGGCAACTACTAATCTCTGCCCTAATTAGAGCGGAATATACGCCTATAGCTATTAAGCTTACCCCCTTAATAGAGATTAAGTAGCTAGGCGTTACAAGAGGGTTTTTAAGGTAAACCCTTAGGGTTATATTAGATATCTAGTAGGATATAGAGCATCTAATATATATAGGATATAGATCCCCTTGCTTAATTAAATTATTATAACGCAGAACGTTACCTTTAATAAGGATCTTTTCTATAAAGAGAAAGATCTAGAGTAGCTTTAATAGTTAGAGGCTTAAAAGATAGTTAATATTATTAGTAAAGATAAGATCTATAATATAGGAGAAGCATATAAAGAGCTTAATATCTTTAATTAGCTTTGTATTATAGCAGAGTAATATAAGGAGTCTAGTAAGTAAGGAGGACTAAACCTAGCGCAGGAGCTAGGGGGTAGGGTAGAGCTAGAGGAGGTAGATAATTAGGCTAGCTAGCCTAGTGATTTATAACCCCCTAAGTAGACACCTCTAGCGTGGGTACTAAGCACAGCTAGCTTAGCACAAAGGATCTATATAAAGTCCCCTAAGCTAATAGGGCTCTAAACTCCTAAACTAATACTAGAACTAAACTTTAGTATAGGAAATAAAGGATCTATACAGGTTATAGATTAGGGTCTTACTACCTAAGATAGTAGTAATCTAACTTACTATAACGCTACAATAGGTAGCTCCTAGGAAAGACCTAGAGAGAAGAGTGCTATTAGTGGGTCACTCTATAAGAGCATAGAGATAGGTAAGGGCACCCTATCTAGCTCTCATAGGGGTGGTAAGCAGAGCTCCTACCCACCTGCTTTGGGACTAGATTCTATATCTCCTGCAGATCCCTTACAAGCGGCACCTAGAGCTCCTAGAAGACGCAGAAAACTGCAAGTTAAAGGACTGCTACTAACGCGTATTAGTAAGCAAGCTTAGGGATAGGACCCTAATAAACTACTAGGAGGCTCTATAAGTATAGGGATATATATAGTAATAGATCTATTAGATATAGATCTAATTAGAAATCCCTTATACGATCTTTTAGTATATCCTAAACTAAATACTATAATCCACGCTATAATCGCAGTAGTAATAGGGAGCAAATCTCCTAAAAACCCTAAAAGAAATACGCACTAGGACGCTCTATAAAAAGAGCTAAAATAATAGAAGGATCTCTATAACTACTAAATAGGATAGTAATTTAGAGACGTAGTATATAAAGAAATTAATACTCTACTAAAAGCTAGTACCTAGGAGGAGATTAATAGGCTAACTAAAGGAGAGTATCTACTCCTACTTAAATAGGTGTTTACATACAAGCTTAATTAGGATAGTTACCTAATTAAGTGCAAAGCAAGGATAGTAGTAAGAGGAGATCTATAGCTTACTAACTTAATTCATTTAACCTACGTAGCTACCCTAGCAGCTTAAACCTTTAGGACTGCAATAGCTATTAGAGCTAAGTTTAACCTTAAGATATATTAATATAACGTTGTTAGAGCTTTCCTTAACGCCTTAAGGGATTAACACCCTATAGTTATCTATAAGCTACCTAAAGGATATTAAATACCTAGGAAGTGCGTTAAGCTTAAACAAGCTCTATATAGATTAAAAGACTTACTATTATTATAGTATAATAAGCTCTTAACTACACTCTAAGAAAATAAGCTTATTGCTTCTAAAGAGGAGCTATGCCTATTCTTTAACAGAGATCGCAGTATCTTGTTAATATTCTATGTGGACGATATCCTATCGCTCTATTACTAAAACTACGCAAGCTAAGCTTACAAAGTTATCTAAGCTCTAAAGTAAAGATATACTATAGAAGAAAAGGGACCTGTAAGCTAGTTTCTAGGGGTAAGAGTAATCTAGGATAGAAAGAGATAGATAATAACGCTTGTTTATAATAAATACATTAACAAGATTACAAAGAAATTTAATCTAGTAGAGATAGGAAAATTCCCTACTATACTACTATTAAGTAAAGATATTAAAAAGAGTATAGGAGAAGCCACTAAAAAAGAGATTAAGGACTATTAGGAGCGCGTTAGATTAATCCTTTACACCTTAATTATAGTGCGCCCTAATATTACCTATGTAGCCTCCTAGCTCTCCTAATACCTTACTAACCTATCTAAACAACACTTTAATGCGGTTAATTAAGTAATTGTCTATCTATACTAAACTTAATACTAATTAATCTAATATAGGAATAGGGATCCTAATAAGCTTATAATATGTAGTAATGCGTTATTTGCTAATAATACTAATACTGAGCAATTATTATATAGATACCTAATTACACTCTTTAGAGGACCTATTATTTAAAAGGCAGCTTAACAAGCAACTATTACCACGTTAACTACTAAGGCAGAGCTCCTTGCGCTTAAGTAAGTAAGCAAAGAAGCAATAGCGTTAAAACGCTTTTTAACTAAAATACACCTTACTTTAGATACTACCTAGATAATTAATTATAATAATTAACAAACTATTAGGTTAGTAGTAGGTAATAATAAAAGGATCACTACTAAACTACGCTATGTGGATATTTAAAACATATAGCTAAGACAAGAGTATATAAAGGGATCTTTCTATATTACCTATCTACCTACTAGTAATATACTAGCTAATAGGCTTACTAAAAACCTAACTATATAATAATTTATAAGGTTTAGGGAGCACCTAAAGTTATATAATAGTAGAGTATATATTATATAATATTAATTAAAGTAAGGTAATATATAAGATTTATTAATATATAATATAAGAATAACTAACTATAGCTTACCTCTCTATTATTAACTAGGTAGCTTCCCTAAGGAGCTCTATTACGCGCGTAAAGCGTACCTTAGAGTCTATAGGGAGCTACCTAGGTTACCCTAACCTAGGATCTATAGGGGGAACCTTAGAGGAGCTAGAGTCCTTATCTTCTAATAAGGAGCTCTAGGCGCCCTTAGCTATAGTAGTAGCCTTACGCGTAAGCTTAGCAGTAGTAGCAGTAGCTTTTACTAGCTCCTACTATTTAGCCTTACTCTCCTTAAGGAGCACTAAGACCCTCTACTTCTTATCCTTAAGAAGGTCTTAGCTCTTACCTACCTACTTCCTTGCTAGGAAGGATAGCGCAGAACGTTAGGCAAGCTTAGGGCTATTAGTTAGTTTATTAGTATAAGATCTTACTAAGCGTTATAAAGGAAAAATTCTTATATAGATTATATATATTAGGATATAGCTATACCTAGAGGAGTACTACTAGTACTAAGTCCCCCTACTAAAAGAGTTATAGCACTTACTATTAGACTTATTAAAGAGCACTAAGCGTAGATAATTTAGACAAGTTTTAGCACAATAAATGCTAGGCTCTCTATAGTAGGAGGATCTTAGGGTCTCCTTAGGAGCTAGAGAGGGAGTAGGAGCAGGAGCGGGGATATAGGGTAGGGTCTAGGGAGGAGTAGGAGCTAGAGTTAGAGCTAGAGTAGTAGAAGCTAGAGTAGGAGCACCCTTTCTTAGCTTCGCGATCTTAACTGTAGTAGTAGCAGCTACACGCTTAGCTACTGCACACTCTATAATAGCCTTACGCTTAGTAGTAGCGCGCTCTTCTTTAGTAGTAGTAGCTTTAGTAACTATAGCTTTAGCTACGTAGGAGGTAATAAGGGTAGCACAGGTAGAGTAAGCGTAAGTAATAGGTTTTAACTTTAACTAAAAATACAGGTTAGTAAGAATATAAGTATAGTTTAGATCTTTAGGGTTATATAATCTTATAACTTAGGCTATAGTAAAAAGTATAGTTAGATAAATAGAGTTATAGAGCTTAGTCTAGACAATATCTACGCGCGTAAGCGCAGGCTAAATAAGGAAGGCGCGCTAGTTAGTATCTAAAGGGTAAGCTAATTTAACCCTTTAGATATACAACGCTCTAATTAGCTACACTACCTACTAACTATAAGCGCAACTATAATAACAAAAGATCTACCTATACCTAGGGGGTGTGTTATAGGAGGGATATTAACTAGATTATAGAGCATCTTAATCTAATTAACCCTAATTAATACCCCTGTATAACCTACTATCTAATTAACTACTAGCTTACTACTAAGTGCCTAATAAAAAGCAGGAGCTCTAGTAAGGAAGGTTTACTAATTATTTACCTTCTAGTAAGGGTAGCTAAAGCTCTATATATATAAGTACGATCGTAGTAAATACAATCTAATAATCTATCTCCCAAATCATTCCTAACCTTAGTAATCCAAATTTCCACAGTAACCTACTAATAGCACTCTCTTCTCTAGGTCTTTCCTAGGAGCTACCTATTATAGCGTTAAAGTAAGTTAGATTACTACTATCTTAGGTAGTAAGACCCTAATCTATAACCTGTATAGATCCTTTGTTTCCTATACTAAAGTTTAGTTCTAGTGTTAGTTTAGGAGTTTAGAGCCCTATTAGCTTAGGGGACTTTATATAGATCCTTTGTGCTAAGCTAGCTATACTTAGTACCCACGCTAGAGGTGTCTGCTTAGGGGGTTATAAATCACTAGGCTAGCTAGCCTAATTATCTACCTCCTCTAGCTCTACCCTACCCCCTAGCTCCTACGCTAGGTTTAGTGCTCCTTGCTTACTAGTCTCCTTATATTGCTCTACCGCAATATAAAGCTAATTAAAGATATTAAGCTCTTTATATACTTCTCCTATATTATAGATCTTATTTTTGCTAATAACGTTAACTATCTTTTAAGCTTCTAACTATTAAAGCTACTCTAGATCTTTCTCTTTATAAAAAAGATCCTTATTAAAGGTAAGGTTCTGCGTTATAATAATCTAATTAAGTAAGGGGATCTATATCCTGTATATATTAGATGCTCTGTATCCTACTAGATATCTAATATAACCCTAAGGGTTTACCTTAAAAACCCTCTTATAACGCCTAGCTACTTAATCTCTGTTAAGGGGGTAAGCTTAATAGCTATAGGCGTATATTCCGCTCTAATTAGGGCAGAGATTAGTAGTTGCCTCCCTTATCTGCTCTAGTTGCCACTACCTAAAGTATCTAGTAAACTAACAATCTAGTACTTTGTTAGGTAATATTATATTATAAGCATAAGACAGGCTTATATTGTAGAGCTAAGTTACTACTTTAACAATTTTAGGCTAGAGCTTTGTTAGTAGGTTAGTACTAATCCTTATTTTAATTAATTTCGTTATAATCTCCTACCCTACTCTTTCTACTCCTTTATTAGGTTTATAGGTATATACAGGTAAGCTCTTAATTTTAATACTATTGTTAGCTACCTAGATCTAAAAACAAGATTTGCCACGCTAAGGGAGCGTTGTAATGTTATTATCTTATATAATCTTAACTATACTAAGCTTATATTAGCTAAGTATTAAGCTCTAAATTTTTTTAAACACCTATATAATCTTATTAAGGTTTTTAGCTTATAGTAGATAGGTATAAAGCTTTCCTAAGTAGTCGCAGTTTAATACTAAGATCTATTACTTATAAGCTATACCTATTAGTATATTAAATAGATCCTATAATACCTAGTAGTATAGACGTAGTAATCTTTCCCTTAGTTATCTTAATATAACCTATTAGGCATGTGTAATAGCGTAGTGCTCGTATTTGCTCCTAGGAGTTCCTTTAATCCTAACGTTTATTACTAACTTAACTAGAGCTTTAAGCGCCTTAGGTCCTAAATAGCCTAATTATTAGTACTAAAGCTCCTTACTATTGTGTCTTAGGTAAGTCCTCTAGGATTATTAGGGTTATTTAGGCACTATGCTTTAGATTATTTAATAAGGGGTAGAGGGCTTATATTCTAGGAAAGTTAAGTTAAACTTACGTAGTAACTTAGCTAATACAACGCTCTTTCCTAATAATCTAAACTATAAGGTAGTATCTAGCCTAAGGAACTAAACTCCTGCTTTAAGTAATTAAGCTTCTAATATAATATTTATATAAAAACCTTCTACTAACACTATATCTATAAGCACTAAATCTTCTATTTTTAGACCTCTTAGTCTATTAAGAGTATTAGGGATTACTCTAGTCCCTCTGCCTAAGATTAGAAAAGCTTAAGTTCCTGCTTTAACTATCTTATATTTAACTAATCTAAATAAGCTTTCTTCTAGGTAGCTTATATTATTAACTAGGTATACTGCACCCCTATTGTTAAAGATAGTACTCTTTAATAGAGCGTAAGCTTTAAAGTCTATAGTTAAATAGATCCTATTCGTTTTCTCTACTATTAATATAGGGTTAATTAGTGCCGCCTAGATACTACCTAGATAGGTGATCGCGCTTGCCTTACTACTATAATCTTGATTAATAGGATAGGACTTAATTAGAGCTTTTCTTAACTCTTTGAATTTTTAATTCCTATTAATCTTTTTCTTAATCTCTAATTATTAAGTAGTAGTAAGCTTATTACCTATATTAGTCTAAGCTTTAATAATATTTTTATATTTAGGAGGTTTCTATAAGTAGGATCTACTATATAGGTATAAAGACTCCTTCTTAGGTTAATTAGAAGGTAGAGCTCCTATTATTGCAAACACTCTAGGACCTTTAGAGCTTAGTCTTATATTATTCTCTTAGAGAAGTAATAAATAGATCTTAGTAACCTATAGGAGGTTATAAGTTAGCTCTCCTATTACTAACTTTTTAATAATCCTTTAAAACATAGTTTAACCCTAATCTTATAAGATCCTAGTAGATAGAGCTTTAAGATAATCCTATACTATAAGCTATCCTTTAACATTAGGAACGTTGTATACCTTTGCTTACGTATATAGGATTATCTACTCCTTCTACTAGTAATTAGTGTCTTAGCTACTTATCTTTGCCTTAGTAAGATAAGCTTTGTACTACAATCTCGCTAGTGTTGCAGCGCTTAAATTAGTTAGCGCTAGGTTATTGCAGAGCACTTAGATAAGTGCTTAGAGGGTTACTCTTCCTTGATTAACAAGCTCTATATAGGCTAGGGTAAGGATCCCTTAATCTACTATATTATTAACCTATATAAAAAGGTTCTAGATTACTAATAACTTTAATACCTAATCTAATAAGTAGGCTTAGTACTAAGCTATTTAGAGTTTGTACTGCTCGCTTGTTGTGTTAGATAGCGCAATATCTATTAGCATGTTAGGCTTAATAGGGTTATTCTTAAAGTAGTTTTTAGCATCCTAAGCCTTAGGGTCTACCTCTACCTAGATCCCTTTAGTTAAGGTATAGTATCTAAATTAAATACACTAGGTAGGCTAGTTAGTTAATCTAGTAAGTAAGATATCCCCCTTTAGGATTTAGTCGCTTATAGTAGAAGAGTAATAAGTAAGCTTCTGCTTAAGAAATAGTATAAAGAAAGAGTAAAGCTTGCTAGCTTAGTGTCTAAGTTAAACAATACGCTTAAATAGATAGGACAATCTTTAATAAGGTAAAGCGCGAACTAGGCTTATAACTATAGGAATTTAGATTACTAAGGTTAGGAATAATTTAGGAGATAGATTATTAGATTATATCTACTATAATTATACTTATATATATAGAGCTTTAGCTACCCTTACTAGAAGGTGAATAATTAGTAAACCTTCCTTACTAGAGCTACTACTTTTTATTAGGCACTTGGCAGTAAGCTAGCAGTTCATTAGATAGTGGGTTATACAGGGGTATTAATTAGGATTGATTAGATTAAGATGCTCCGTGATCTGGTTAATATCCCTCCTGCAACACTTACACTATATATATTACAGTTTTTTTTAGTAGTATATTAGTTTAAAGTTAGGTATTTGTATATAGTATTATATATACTATATTATATATAGTAGTAAAGGGTAGCATAATATAGTAAGCTTGTGTAGTGGGGGATATATAGTAATATTATATTATATTATTTATATATACTAATATAGTATATATATATTATTTAACTTATATAGTTAGGACCCTCTTATGTTATAATTATCTATAAACCTAGACGCTATTATTACTATTACTATTATTTAGCTCTCCTATACTACTACTATCTATATAAGGGGCATCTATAATAGATACTCTAGTTTGTATTAGAGAATGCTGTGATTTTAGGCCTTATACTCTAGAAGTATTTCTCTTATTACTATTACTTTTAGCCTTAGCTTTAGTTATATAGTTGCGCCTAGCCTTTACATTCTTAATACGTGTATTCTTATAAGTCTATATTAGTAGAGTAGAATCTAAAGTCTTTATTAGAGAGTCTATAATAGTATAAGGTTAGTGTTATTATATATCTAGTAGTATATTATAGTTGTCTTCTATAGGCGTGTTTGTATAAGTATCTAGAGTAGAATTATTTAGTTATGCTAGTATATTATATAAATAGGTTTACTTTTATAGTCTTATATCTAGCTATACTAGTACTTGTTATAATCTAACACTACTAGCTAGGGGCATACTAACTATTAGGTTAGGATACTAACCCCTAAAAACGCTACTATTGCTATCCTAGGCACCCTAGTCTTTAAAGCTAGTAATACTACTAGTATATTTAGATTAGGGTAGACGTTGTCTTTATATTTATTTAATAGAATAGGGTAATACTAGCTTACTCCTAGCCTATAATAAGTCTTAGTTTAAATATTAGGGAGTATTACTATAAAATCCTAACTAGGCTACTACGTAGTTATAGTATATACCTAAACTACTATAAATAAAGTTAGAGGTTAGCTACTAGTATCTATATAGACCTCTATATATAATAGACCTCCCTAGGCTAGGGCCTTATAGGATAGTAAACGTTTAAGTAATTAGGGTAGTAATACTATTACCTAGTATAGCATGATTATGTATAATAGCTCCTTTATAATAGTAAGTTTAGTATATTTAAAGAGGTAGATAATATACTTGCGTTTTAGTTTAGAGTATTAGTTCTTATTTCTAAATATCTAGGTCTACTATATAAGCTATTTTAATACCTATACTCTAGTAAAATATCTAAAAAATAGATACTTAGTAAGGATATTATCCTATATATTAGTCTACTTAGAGTTAGAAATATAGCTAAATAGTTAGTCTTGGATTATATTAAAGTATATATCTATAGCATTGCAGATACACTTGTTAAGGTTATTAATACCCTTCTTACTAACTATAAATATATAGATCTATAGGGCAAACACTTTAGGCGTATATATTACTACCTACACTATAATTAGATTATTGCTTGCTAATTTTAGCTATAGGCAGACACTATATAGTTCTATTATTTTATGTAAATAGGATCTTAAATCCTATATTAACTGTAGGATAGTGTTAGGAACAAAGGTAGTATTTATAGTAGATAAGGTTATAAGTAAAGCTAATATATTATAAATATATTATTATAGATAGAAAGGGTATATTATTATATGCAACTTGTGCACTTGTTATATTATAACGCGCACTAGTGTTATTGCTATTACTTATAACATATTATCTTTAGCTGCATCTTTATGCTAATATGCTTCTATAATATAGTTATTAAATAATAAGTTGTTATACTATAGTTATGCTATATTAGTATAATAGAAGTGTAGAGAGGGTGTGCTAACGTGTTGTATTATATACGTGTATAAGGGGTCAAGAATTAATTTAGAGTATACTAGATTATTATTATATAGATTTATATATATAACTATAATTATATTATTATTACTTATTATAACTAACGCTAATAGGTTATATTAGCTTACGTAGATTTATACTATATTCTTTTATTTACCTACTCCTCTATATACTAGAGTATAATAGTTATATTAATAGAGTTAGATATAAATATCTAGGAATACACTCTTACTAAACTATATTAGCTATATATTGTTTATATTTACTAAAACATAGTTATTATATAACCTAGATTAGCATATAAGTTATACTAGACTAGGAATGAATGTAGATTAATATAGTAACTATAACACTATTTAAGAAGATAATATCGCAAGTTACTAAATTTAGGGGTAATAACCTATCTACTATACTATAGTATTCTAAAAGTAGGGTAGTCTATCCTTTAGATACCCTATTAACTATACGTTACACGTTAATATATTTTACTAGGCTAGGTATAGAACTAATATATATTAGCTTAGGATAGAAAATAGGGCTATTATATACGTTAGTTAACTACTATAAGATATAGTAGTCCCTACTATAGAAAGCCTAGTTATAGAAGAAGAGGCTCTTTATCTTTAATAGTACGCTATTAAAGTTAAGATTATCTTTGTAGAAGCTTTTATTTAATTTAGTGTTAATAAACTTGCAATAGATATATTACGTGTAAGCGTAATATAATAGGATATGTTAAATAAGTATATTATATAATAAAAGAATTACTCCTTCCTATATAGATAAATCTAGCAGCAACTAGATAACCTATATAAGGAGAAATAGATTACCCTTCTATATAGTATCCTATAGAGAACTGCCTATCTATTATAGTATAGTAAGTTTATGTCTTAGATAGTATATCTTATAGTATAAAGCCCTTTAATAGTAGATAGTACTAAGCTAACTATACTATTAATAGGCTATCTTACCTAGACTACACTAGTTAGACTAGCTGTTGCAGGAGGGATATCAACCGGATCACGGAGCATCTTGATCCGATCAATCCCGATTAATACCCCTGTATAACCCACTATCTAATCAACTGCCAGCTTACTGCCAAGTGCCTAATAAAAAGCAGGAGCTCTAGTAAAGGAAGGTTTACTAATTATTTACCTTCTAGTAAGGGTAGCTAAAGCTCTATATATATAAGTCTGATCGTAGTAGATATAATCTAATAATCTATCTCCTAAATTATTCCTAACCTTAGTAATCTAAATTTCTATAGTTATAAGCCTAGTTCGCGCATTACCTTATTAAAGATCGTCCTATCTATTTAAGCGTATTATTTAACTTAGACACTAAGCTAGCAAGCTTTACTCTTTCTTTATACTATTTGTTAAGCAGAAGCTTACTTATTACTCTTCCACTATAAGCAACTAAATCCTAAAGGGGGATATCCTACTTACTAGATTAACTAACTAGCCTACCTAGTATATTTAATTCAGATACTATACCCTAACTAAGGGGATCTAGGTAGAGGTAGACCCTAATACTTAGGATGCTAAAAACCACTTTAAGAATAAACCTATTAAGCGTAACATGCTAATAGATATTACGCTATCTAACACAACAAGCAAGCAGTACAAACTCTAAATAGTATAGTACTAAGCTTGCTTATTAGATTAGGTATTAAAGTTATTAGTAATCTAGAACCTTTTTATATAGGTTAATAATATAGTAAATTAAGGGATCCTTACCCTAGCCTATATAGAGCTTGTTAATTAAGGAAGAGTAACCCTCTAAGCACTTATCTAAGTGCTCCGCAATAACCTAGCGCTAACTAATTTAAGCGCTGTAACACTAGCGAGATTATAGTATAAAGCTTATCTTACTAAGGCAAAGATAAGTAGTTAAGATACTAATTACTAGTAGAAGGAGTGGACAATCCTATATACGCAAGCAAAGGTATACAACGTTCCTAATATTAAAGGATAGCTTATAGTATAGGATTATCTTAAAGCTCTATCTACTAGGATCTTACTAGATTAGGGTTAAACTATGTTTTAAAGGATTATTAAAAAGTTAGTAATAGGAGAGCTAACTTATAACCTTCTATAGGTTACTAAGATCTATTTATTACTTCTCTAAGAGAACAATATAAGATTAAGCTCTAAAGGTCCTAGAGTGTTTGCAATAATAGGAGCTCCTCCTTCTAATTAACCTAAGAAGGAGTCTTTATACCTATGTAGTAGATCCTACCTATAGAAACCTCCTAAATACAAAAACGTTATTAAAGCTTAGACTAATACAGGTAACAAGCTTACTACTACTTAATAATTAGAGATTAAGAAAAAGATTAATAGGAATCTAAAATTTAAAGAGTTAAGAAAAGCTCTAATTAAGTCCTATCCTATTAATTAGGATTATGGTAGTAAGGCAAGCGCGATCACCTATCTAGGTAGTATCTAGGCGGCACTAATTAACCCTATATTAATAGCAGAGAAAATAAACAGGATCTATTTAACTATAGACTTTAAAGCTTACGCACTATTAAAGAGCACTATCTTTAATAATAGGGGTGTAGTGCACCTAGTTAATAATATAAGCTACCTAGAAGAAAGCTTGTTTAGATTAGTTAAATATAAGATAGTTAAAGCAGGAACTTAAGCTTTTCTAATCTTAGGCAGAGGGACTAGAGTAATCCCTAATACTCTTAATAGACCAAGAGGTCCAAAAACAGAAGATTTAGTGCTTACTAACGTAGTGTTAGTAGAAGGTTTTTATGTAAATATTATATTAGAAGCTTAATTACTTAAAGCAGGAGTTTAGTTCCTTAGGCTAGATACTACCTTATAGTTTAGATTATTAGAGAAGAGCGTTATATTAGCTAAGTTACTACGCAAGTTTAACTTAACTTTCCTAGAATACAAGCCTTCTACCCCTTATTAAATAATCTAAAGCATAGTGCCTAAATAACCCTAATAATCCTAGACAACTTACCTAAGACACGATAGTAAAGAGCTTTAGCACTAATAATTAGGCTATTTAGGACCTAAGGCGCTTAAAGCTTTAGTTAAGTTAGCAATAAACGTTAGGATTAAAGGAACTCCTAGGAGCAAATGCGAGCACTACGCTATTACACATGCCTAATAGGTTATATTAAGATAACTAATAGAAAGATTACTACGTCTATACTACTAGGTATTATAGGATCTATTTAACATGCTAATAGGTATAGCTTACAAGTAATAGATCTTGGTATTAAAGTGCGACTACTTAGGAAAGCTTTATACCTATCTACTGCAAGCTAAAAACCTTAATAAGATTATGCAGGTGTTTAAAAATTTTAAGAGCTTAATACTTAACTAATATAAGCTTAGTATAGTTAAGATTATACAAGATAACAATATTACAACGCTCCCTTAGCATAGCAAATCTTGCTTTTAGATCTAGGCAGCTAACAATAGTATTAAAATTAAGAGCTTACCTATATATACTTATAAACCTAATAGAGGAGTAGAAAGAGTAGGGCAGGAGATTATAACAAAATTAATTAAAATAAGGATTAGTGCTAACCTACTAACAAAGCTCTGGCCTAAAATTATTAAAGTAGTAACTTAGCTCTATAATATAAGCCTGTCCTATGCTTATAATATAAAATTACCTAATAAAGTACTAGATTATTAGTTTACTAGATACTTTAGGTAGTAGCAACTAGAGTAGATAAGGGAGGCAACTACTAATCTCTGCCCTAATTAGAGCGGAATATACGCCTATAGCTATTAAGCTTACCCCCTTAATAGAGATTAAGTAGCTAGGCGTTACAAGAGGGTTTTTAAGGTAAACCCTTAGGGTTATATTAGATATCTAGTAGGATATAGAGCATCTAACATATATAGGATATAGATCCCCTTGCTTAATTAAATTATTACAACGCAGAACGTTACCTTTAATAAGGATCTTTTCTATAAAGAGAAAGATCTAGAGTAGCTTTAATAGTTAGAGGCTTAAAAGATAGTTAATATTATTAGTAAAGATAAGATCTATAATATAGGAGAAGCATATAAAGAGCTTAATATCTTTAATTAGCTTTGTATTACAGCAGAGTAATATAAGGAGTCTAGTAAGTAAGGAGGACTAAACCTAGCGCAGGAGCTAGGGGGTAGGGTAGAGCTAGAGGAGGTAGATAATTAGGCTAGCTAGCCTAGTGATTTATAACCCCCTAAGTAGACACCTCTAGCGTGGGTACTAAGCACAGCTAGCTTAGCACAAAGGATCTATATAAAGTCCCCTAAGCTAATAGGGCTCTAAACTCCTAAACTAATACTAGAACTAAACTTTAGTATAGGAAATAAAGGATCTATATAGGTTATAGATTAGGGTCTTACTACCTAAGATAGTAGTAATCTAACTTACTATAACGCTACAATAGGTAGCTCCTAGGAAAGACCTAGAGAGAAGAGTGCTATTAGTGGGTCACTCTATAAGAGCACAGAGATAGGTAAGGGCACCCTATCTAGCTCTTATAGGGGTGGTAAGTAGAGCTCCTACCTACCCGCTTTAGGACTAGATTCTGTATCTCCTGCAGATCCCTTACAAGCGGCACCTAGAGCTCCTAGAAGAAGTAGAAAACTGCAAGTTAAAGGACTACTACTAACGCGTATTAGTAAGCAAGCTTAGGGATAGGACCCTAATAAACTACTAGGAGGCTCTATAAGTATAGGGATATATATAGTAATAGATCTATTAGATATAGATCTAATTAGAAATCCCTTACACAATCTTTTAGTATATCCTAAACTAAACGCTATAATCCACGCTGTGATCGCAGTAGTAATAGGGAGTAAATCTCCTAAAAACCCTAAAAGAAATACGCACTAGGACGCTCTATAAAAAGAGCTAAAATAATAGAAGGATCTCTATAACTACTAAATAGGATAGTAATTTAGAGACGTAGTATATAAAGAAATTAATACTCTACTAAAAGCTAGTACCTAGGAGGAGATTAATAGGCTAACTAAAGGAGAGTATCTACTCCTACTTAAATAGGTGTTTACATACAAGCTTAATTAGGATAGTTACCTAATTAAGTGCAAAGCAAGGATAGTAGTAAGAGGAGATCTATAGCTTACTAACTTAATTTATTTAACCTACGTAGCTACCCTAGCAGCTTAAACCTTTAAGACTGCAATAGCTATTAGAGCTAAGTTTAACCTTAAGATATATTAATATAACGTTGTTAGAGCTTTCCTTAACACCTTAAGGGATTAACACCCTATAGTTATCTATAAGCTACCTAAAGGATATTAAATACCTAGGAAGTGCGTTAAGCTTAAACAAGCTCTATATAGATTAAAAGACTTACTATTATTATAGTATAATAAGCTCTTAACTACACTCTAAGAAAATAAGCTTATTACTTCTAAAGAGGAGCTATGCCTGTTCTTTAACAGAGATTGTAGTATCTTGTTAATATTCTATGTGGACAATATCCTATTGCTCTATTACTAAAACTACGCAAGCTAAGCTTACAAAGTTATCTAAGCTCTAAAGCAAAGATATACTATAGAAGAGAAGGGACCTGTAAGCTAGTTTCTAGGGGTAAGAGTAATCTAGGATAGAAAGAGACAGATAATAACGCTTGTTTATAATAAATACATTAATAAGATTACAAAGAAATTTAATCTAGTAGAGATAGGAAAATTCCCTACTACACTACTATTAAGTAAAGACATTAAAAAGAGCACTAGAGAAGCCACTAAAAAGGAGATTAAGGACTATTAAGAGCGCGTTAGATTAATCCTTTACACCTTAATTATAGTGCGCCCTAATATTGCCTATACAGCCTCCTAGCTCTCCTAATACCTTACTAACCTATCTAAATAACACTTTAATGCGGTTAATTAAGTAATTATCTATCTATACTAAACTTAATACTAATTAATCTAATATAGGAATAGGGATCCTAATAAGCTTATAATATATAGTAATGCGTTATTTGCTAATAATATTAATACTTAGCAATTATTATATAGATTCCTAATCACGCTCTTTAGAGGACCTATTATTTAGAAGGCAGCTTAATAATTAACTATTACTACTTTAACTACTAAGGTAGAGCTCCTTACGCTTAAGCAAGTAAGTAAAGAAGTAATAGCGTTAAAACGTTTTTTAACTAAAATACACCTTACTTTAGATACTACCTAGACAATTAATTGTAATAATTAATAAACTATTAGGTTAGTAGTAGGTAATAATAAAAGGATTACTACTAAGCTGCGCTATATAGATATTTAAAACATGTAGCTTAGGCAAGAGTATATAAAGGGATCTTTCTATATTACCTACCTACCTACTAGTAATATACTAGCTAATAGGCTTACTAAAAACCTAACTATATAATAATTTATAAGGTTTAGGGAGCACCTAAAGTTATATAATAGTAGAGTATATATTATATAGCGTTAATTAAAGTAAGGTAGTATATAGGATCTATTAATATATAATATAAGAATAACTAACTATAGCCTACCTCTCTATTATTAACTAGGTAGCTTCCCTAAGGAGCTCTATTACGCGCGCGAAGCGTGCCTTAGAGTCTATAGGAAGCTACCTAGGTTGCCCTAACCTAGGATCTATAGGGGGAACCTTAGAGGAGCTAGAGTCCTTATCTTCTAATAAGGAGCTCTAGGCGCCCTTAGCTATAGTATTAGCCTTGCGCGTAAGCTTAGTAGTAGTAGTAGTAGCTTTTACTAGCTCCTGCTGCTTAGCCTTACTCTCCTTAAGGAGCACTAAGACCCTCTACTTCTTATCCTTAAGAAGGTCTTAGCTCTTACCTGCCTACTTCCTTACTAGGAAGGATAGCGCTAAATATTAGGCAAGCTTAGGGCTATTAGTTAGTTTATTAGTATAAGATCTTGCTAAGCGTTATAAAGGAAAAATTCTTATATAGATTATATATATTAGGATATAGCTATACCTAGAGGAGTACTACTAGTACTAAGTCCCCCTACTAAAAGAGTTATAGCACTTACTATTAGACTTATTAAAGAGCACTAAGCGTAGACAATTTAGACAAGTTTTAGCACAATAAATGCTAGGCTCTCTATAGTAGGAGGATCTTAGGGTCTCCTTAGGAGCTAGAGAGGGAGTAGGAGTAGGAGCAGGGGCCTTAGGCAGTGTCTAGGGAGGAGCTAGAGCTAGAGTTAGAGCTAGAGTAGTAGGAGCTAGAGTAGAAGCGACCTTCCTTAGCTTTGCAATCTTAGCTATAGTAGTAGTAGCTGCGCGCTTAGCTGCTACACACTCTATAATAGCCTTACGCTTAGTAGTAGCGCGCTCTTCTTTAGTAGCAGCGGCTTTAGCAACTATAGCTTTAGCTACGCAGGAGGTAATAAGGGCAGTGTAGGTAGAGCAAGCGTAAGTAGTAGGTTTTAACTTTAACTAAGATATAGGTTAGTAGGGATATAGGTATATTTTAGATCTTTAGGTTATTTAATCTTATAACTTAGGCTATAGTAAAGATTATAGTTAGGTAGATAGAGTTATAGAGCTCTATCTAGATAATATCTATACGCGCAAGCGCAGGCTAAACAAGGAAGGCGCGCTAGTTAGTATCTAAAGGGTAAGCTAATTTAACCCTTTAGATATACAACGCTCTAATTAGCTACACTACCTACTAACTATAAGCGTAACTATAATAACAAAAGATCTACCTATACCTAGGGGGTGTGTTGCAGGAGGGATATTAACTAGATTATAGAGTATCTTAATCTAATTAATCCTAATTAATACCCCTGTATAACCCACTATCTAATTAACTGCTAGCTTACTGCCAAGTGCCTAATAAAAAGCAGGAGCTCTAGTAAAGGAAGGTTTACTAATTATTTACCTTCTAGTAAGGGTAGCTAAAGCTCTATATATATAAGTCCAATCGTAGTAGATATAATCTAATAATCCATCTCCTAAATTATTCCTTATAAAGGGCTTGGGCTTATGCCTAAGCCTAGGTCTAACACAAGACGGACTAAGTCTAACACTACTACTAAGCGAACACACTAGACACCTATAAAAAGGCGTAGAGGGCTTACCTCTCCTTTAAGATACTAAATACTATTATTAACGCTTATTATATTCTCCCTTAAGGCTAGTCTATAATATTTTAGTATCTTCTTCTAAATATACTATAATAGTAATAAGAGATAGACGCGCTAGATATTTAGAATAACTAGGTGCAACCTAATATAGTAGAAAGGCTAATATAATAGGTCTATAGATTAATAGAATAATAGGCTTAAGACTCTACTATAATAGCTATACTACGTTAATAGAACGAGGAAATACGCAATTAGATTCTATCCTAACCCTCCTCTAAGCCTGCTAGGTTTAATAACATACTACCTCTGCCCTCTCCTGCCTTACGCTATAAACCTTTCCTAGTTAGCTTGCTATATAATAGCACTAAGGCAAACTTCTCCTCCTAGTAAATAACTATAGAGTTTAAACTACGTGCAGATAAGGTCTTTATTAGGGATAAGGAGGTAAGGTTTATATATATTTAGTCCTAGTTATTGCCTATAGTCTAGCGCGCTATAGCACTATACTTTAAGGATAGTGTATGCAAGCGTTAGGATATAAGTAGGTTTCTTAACTACCTAGCGTTCTATTACAGCAACTATTATAGGCAGGAGCGCGCCTAAGTTACGTTAGAACACTTATATTAGGGCTAAAATTAGCCTTTTATAGAGTTCTTTGTGAATTTTATATAGCTCCTTATATAGTTAGGAGGTTTATACTAGGATAATAAATAGAAGCTTTTATAACTTTAGTAATCTCTTAATAGTTATATGCGCTTAGTTTCCCTTAATAGGGGAGTCTCTAGGACAAACTATAACGTAGCTATAGAGGAATACAAGATAATTATAGTAGATATTAAAATAGCCTCTCTAGAACTAGGCTTTCTTTAGGCTAGTAAGTCTAAGGAACCCTAGTAGAAGTCTAACTTAGATTAGGACAGCAACATAAATATAGTAGAAGTAGTAGCCTTATTAAGTGCACCTACTAAACTACTAATATTACGTCCTAACTAGATCCTACAGGACCTATTTAATACACAGAAACTAGCAAAGGTCTATACCTAGTGTAGATAGGGTGGTTATTTTATGCGTGCATACCCTAATACCCTATTACTACAACTAGTAGGTGTTAAGATAGTTATAGTATTAGTAAGCGGCCCTAATTTAGGAAACTAGCTGCCCCTAACCTTAGGCTAAGTTAGGGGTATAAGGAGGATACTATAATAGAGGAATTATTAATAGTAGAGGCTATTAAGTGTCCCCTAGATATTAAGGCTAGGTTAAATAACCCTCCTTTTTTATTCCCCTCCTTCTAGGTAGAGTAGAGAACGTACAAGTAATAGTTAATTTAGGGTGCTAGTGTTTTAGTGTAGTTAAGGAAAAGTTAGTAAGATAGATTAGTAGGAACTTTATTAATATTCCCCCGCAACCCTTATAACATGCCTAGGGAATTACTAAGGGTACAAGAATTTTATAGTTAGTAGTATTAGACTATAATTTAGATAGTTAGTAGTCTTAGCTTTTAGCTTATATAGTACCTAGTCTCTCCTATTAACTAATACTAGGCAGACTATAGCTGTGTAGAGAGGGCGTTATTATAGATATTCTATAAGGCGAATTAATAATTAGGAAGGCAGGAAATATAGTAGTACAAGAGAGCAGGAGACGCCTGTATCCTACCTATATCTCTACTATCTTAGGTTTAGTTATAGTAGGGTTACTAAATTAAGGATCCTAATAGGAAGATATATAGGTACAAATTTTTATAATAAATATACTAGATATTTTATAGGTAATATATAACTTGCGCCTAATAAAATATCTAGGAAGTGTTAGTAAGAGAGGTCCTAATAATATACACACTATCTATATTACTAGTAACACAGTTCCCTATAAACCTAAGTATAAAACTAGAAAGATAAAGTTACTACTAGAACTATAAGAGTTTAAGGACCTGTTTAATAAAGAGTTAGTAAGTAGTTTGCTACCTTATTAAGGTAGTATAGATTACTATATTTAGTTAATAACTCTACTAGATAAAACCTAGCCTAACCCCTTATAGGGTCCCCTATACCCTATATTACGTGACTAATTGCTAGAACTAAGAATATAACTTACTAGATTAATAGATAAGGGCTAGATTTAAGTAAGCTCTTCTATAGCTAGAGCTCTAGTATTGCTAGTAAAGAAGCTGTTAGGCAGTTAGCGCCTTTATATAGATTACTAGATGCTTAACAGTATAATAATATTAGACTAATACCTACTACTACTTATTAAGGAAACTTTGCGCATACTATCTAGCGTAAGTTAGTTTACAAAAGTAGATGTTTACGCTACCTTTTATAAAGTTAGAATAGTAGAAGGTTATAAGTCCTTAATAGCTTTCTGCACCTAGTTTAGGTTATATAAATAGTTAGTATATCTATTTAGTCTTAGTAGTGCGCTATCTACTTTCTAATAATATATTAATACTGCGCTTATAAAGTTACTTAGATTATATATAATAGCCTACCTTAATAATATCCTAATTTATTTAGGAGGAGACTAGTTTAACTATATAGAAAAAGTAAAGCGTGTACTTATACTATTAAAAGAAGTAGGACTACACCTAGACTTAGAGAAATATACTTTTAGTGTTAAGGAGGTACGCTACCTAGGCTATATTATTAAGGCGGGCAAATTACTTAGACCTAACCCTAAAAAGCTTAGGGTAGTACAGGAATAGGAATCCCCTAGGAATATAAGAGAGGTAAGGAGTTTTCTAGGTTTTACTAACTTCTACTATAATTTTATTATAAAGTTTTCTAAAGTAGTAGCACCTTTAAACTAACTAACTAGAAGGAACACCCTATTCTAATAGGGAGAGGAAGAATAAAGTGTATTTAATGCGCTAAAAAAGGCGTTTATATTAGGACTAGTATTAATATAATAGGACCTAGCTAAAGATATATTATTAGAAGCAGACTATTTAGGATGTGCTCTTAGGGGTTGCTTATTGTAAAAAGTTAGGGGCGTCTAGCGCCTAGTTACTTACTACTCTGCAGCACTAACGCTAGAGAGATAAAACTACACTATATATAATAAGGAATTACTTGCTATTATTAAGTATCTTAAAAGTTAGTTAGCAGAGTTATAGAGTGTTTATAAGCTATTTATAATATTTATAGACTATAAAAACTTAGAGTACTTTACTAGCCTTTAAAGCTTAAGTAAGTAATAGTGCTACTAGGTAGGGGAACTTTTAAAATATTAGTACATCCTATAGTACAGGCCTAGCTATCTTGCAGGATAACCTAATACCTTAAGCAGATAACTACAAGATTTAAACTCCTCTAAAGCAACACTATAGTTAGTAATGCGCCCTAAATTAATTTAGGTTGCAGTGTTAGAAGTAGAGGAGGCGTCTAAGTTACTAAAGGGCGCTAGCCTCTTTGCTAACCTATATATATAGATACTATAGGACAAAGTAGTACTAGAAGATAAGATATACTAAGTATATCTTAATGCGGTTTAGAAAGGCGCTAGGTCTTTCCTAGTTTTAGCTAACATAAAGCAATAAATTAGGGACTATGCAATTAGCGTATATAGTACTTTGCTCTAGAGGGGTATTATTTAGTTACTAATATAGGAACCCCTTATAACTACTATTATATAGCAAGTATATAAATTAGGTTTAGTAGGATATCTAGGGAAGAATATAATATTTTAAATACTACACCGCAACTATTATTAGGATAGAATATTAGGAGATGTTATATAGTATATTTAAAACTACTATTATTATAGTGCTTATATCTCCTAGAAGTGCTAATAGGGTCTGTTATAACCTATACTAGTCGCGTTATAATACTAGTCCTAAATATCTATAGATTTTATAGTTAACCTACCTATAAAAGATAATAGCAAACCCTAGTCCCTATTAGTTATTACTAATAGAATATCTAAATATATTTAGCTTAAAGTAATAGTCTCTATAGTAGCTAATTATTGTGCAAGGATCTTCTAGGATAACTAGTAGTAGTTCTAGGGCTTCCTATCCTCTATTATTACTAACTAAGGTTTAGACTAGTTAGGATCCTTCTAGATAATATTATACTAGATAATAAAGATAAACTAGTTACTATCTACTATATACCACCCCTAGACAGACAGCAGGACAGAGTGGGCAAACTAAGAAGTGTAGGTGGTGCTGCGTATAATAGTATGCTTTAAGCAGACTAACTAGCCTAATTACCTACTAGCCTACTAACTTGCACTTAATAATAGGGACTCTAGTATAACTAGTATTAGCCTAAACCTACTTTTAAATAGGTATACTATAGACATGCTATAAAAGATAATATTACTACTAGTAAAGCCTAAGAATCCTTATAGAGAAGCTGTAACGTTCTTATTACACCTATAGAGGGGTGTAGAGCTAGCGCAAGCTACTATTATATTCTAATAGCAATAATAATAGGAAGTAATAAACTAGTCTTAACGCCTAGCTAAAAAATTCTTAAAAGGTAATATAGTTTAGTTTATAATACGTAATATAAAGATAAACTAACTAAGTAAAAAGTTTAACTAGCTATAAGTTAAGTATAAAGTAATAGAAGTCCCTACTCTACTTATAGTAGTATTAGACTTACTAGGGAACTTATATAAGACTATATATATAGATCTGCTAGAGAGAGCTGCTAAAAACCTAGTGCTAAGCTAGAAGCTTTAGGACTTATAACTAGGTCTAATAGTTACCCTAGAAAATAAAGATATAACGCTAGATAAATAGGAAGTAGAAGAGATTCTTAGTGCAAAGAATATAAGAGGAAAAGGAAAGTATTAAGTCCTAGTAAAATAGAAGGGGTATATTAATCTAATATAGCACCTACTAGAGGTAGTGTAGGATACTAAGGCTCTAGATAGGTTTAAGGAATAGTATAGGGATACTATATATAATAATAGCCTAATATATATAAAAGCTAGGAGGTAAGGGTAAAAGGAAACTAAAATAATAACTTAGACCTTTATTATAATTAAGAAGTAGAAAAGTATTAGAGATATCTTTTATTTATCCTAATAACACTCTAAGTAAGTGCCCTACTACTAAAGCTTTATAATATAGCTAATAATTAGGTAGTAGTATCTATACTATTACTATCTATAACTAACCCCTCTCTAGCCCCCCCTAAACTATTGTTTATATTATTCTAACGCCTCTATATCTCTTAGCGATAGTAGTAACGCTTGCGCGCGTTACAGGTAGGGGAGGACTTAGTTAATAAGTATAAGTAGTGGTAGTAGCGGTGTTAGGAGGAGGGTAGTACTTTAATAGCTTACTAACGCGTAGCACCCTAGGCCTAAAGGAAATAAACGTTAGAATAGATATAAAGGGAATAAGGGAAAACTAATACTAATAATAAGAGTCTTAATACCTTAGGTAGTGCGCTTAGTAGCGCTCTTAAGCCTATTAATATAAAGGTTAGTTTAGGCCTAAGTCTTATTTATACGCTAGTTAATACGCTAGAAGGTAATACTAGTAGTAGTAGCAAGCTATATAATATTGTTGTTACTACAACTACTACGTAAGGGCGTAATAGTAGATTATAGTAGAAATACTAGAGTACTAGTAGTAGAGGGAATAATAGCACTAAGCTAGTACTAATTATAGGCGCGCGAGTAGGCAAAGGGGGCAAGTAGAGTAATAGTGTTATTAGTTTAGGCCTTTAATATAAGATCCTTAAACTAATAGTAGAGCTAGTAGAATTATAGTATAAACTAGTAGTAAGTGCCTTTAGTAGGTTTTCCTGCAAAGGTCCTAAGGGTCCCTTTCTTTACAATATAGAGGCAATCCTCCTAGTAACTATAATAAAACTAAAGCTAGTTGCGGAGGGCTTAGTAGATGTTAGGATTATTAGCAAGGATAGCCTCTAACCTTGTGCAGGTTTTATAACTACAATAATAAGACTTGCATAAACGCCCTAGATATAGTTAGAACTCGCTATAAAGAATATAAAAAAATTAGAAAGAACTTACTACTACCCTCCTAATAGTTATACTTACTAAAGAGATAGAGTTAGTTAATACACTAATTATAGGGAAGCAGCTTTATAAAACTGCTATTATACTCCTTATTATCTAAGTTACTAGAAATAATAAAGCTGCTAAGCAGCTAGGTTTAGGGAGATGTGTACTAAGCAAAAGTTAGTACAGGAAATATTAGGAGAATATAGGAAGTACGCACCTTATCTTAGTAGGCCTAGCGCGGGGTCTAACTATCTTATAGTAGTTCCCTACTACTAGCACTAGCAGTAGTAGATAGAGATATAATAGAGGCTATATAGGCTAGATTAATAGAAAAAAGAGTAGAAATAAGGCTAATTAGTAGGGAAAATCTGCAGTGTAACAAAGTAAGTTTAGGAAACTTATAGTAGGGTAGGACAGCTATATTAGAACTTTTATAGTAGGGTGCTAAAATAAGCGTATAGACGCTACGCGCGCGTACTACTTAATATATAGGCCTGTTATAAATTAGGAAGGAATACAAAGATATAATAATAAAACTAAAAAATATAGTAACAAAGCCTAATATAGATTATAGAGGACAAAGACATAACCCTAGACCCCTAGAAAGACGATTTCACGATAGTTTATAGGGGAAGGTTAGGGGTATATAAAGGGCTTGGGCTTATGCCTAAGCCTAGGTCTAACACAAGATAGACCAAGTCTAACACTACTACTAAGCAAACACACTAGACACCTATAAAAAGGCGTGGAGGGCTTACCTCTCCTTTAAGATACTAAATACTATTATTAACGCTTATTGCATTCTCCCTTAAGGCTAGTCTATAACATTCCTAACCTTAGTAATCTAAATTTCTACACTAGCTTTCTTTTATATAGAATAGTAGCAATATAGTCTTATAGTAGCCTAGAAACCTTTCTTAGAATATCCTTAGTCTATAAGGCTAACTAAGGTATAAGGAGGAGAAACTAATACTAAGCAAGGATTTAAGTAGAGTAGATTATCTAGGAGTAGCCTAACCTAGTTCTACCTCTATTAGAAAGAGGTTAAAAGAGTCTCTATAACGCTTAAAAAGGCTACTATAAATAGTGTCTAACGCCCCTAATTTGGGAGCCTATACTTATCTATAGTAAGAAACCCCTTTAATTATATCTCTATTATAAAGTCTTAAGAGATAGCTAGGTAAAGAGAACCTCTACTACTAGTAAGTAAATGTTGCTAAGTACTCTAAAGGAAAGAAAGACCGCAAGTAATTAAGAATATAAGGTTGTCCCCTAATACTATATAGAGATTAAGTTTAGGTAGTCTAGGCCCTACTACGCCTATAATAGTCTAATCTACACTAAGTAATACTAAAGATAGGTAGACAACCTATAGTTAGTAGACCTAAATAATTAGTCCTGTAGTCTAGGACTACTACTAAAGAGAGGCCGCTCTACTTTAACTCTAACTAACTCTACCTACTAGTTATAAGTGTAACTAGCGTACTAGTATAATTAACTATTCTTTAATATACCTACCTATATACTTATAATTATAAACTACTATGCCCTTAATAAACTAAAAGACTATATACTACTGAACCGTCAGGGAGAGTAACCTATTCAAACGAGGAGAAGTGGGAGGGGCAAGGTTCAATAGTAGTGATCCTATGGTGGAGGATATGGGTTCAATGCAGAAACATGAGTGAAAAGATGATATTGTAGAGTTCAAGTGAAGTCCGCAGGAATCGTCCTTATCCTATCCTCTGATCCTTCATGCCTTTATACCATTCAATCCGCCCAACCTTTTAGGCTAAGCCTTGTTTTTCTCCCATACATCCCTCACCACGGCACACTACTACTACTAACACTACCTATTAGCCTTATTAAGGATAGGTATAACTCCTTAGCTCCTATAGGGGTATAATACTAGCGCTAGTTATACTATTATTTTGAAGCCTAAAGGTTGTAATCCTTAGCCTTACTATAGTAGCAACTACTTACTACTAGTCCTAATTCTAGCTAAGATTACTAATTTAAAATCTATTAAATAACTAGTTAAGTAAAGTGTTAAGTTTAGCTTAGGTCTAACTATCCTCTATAGAGACTGTAGATCCTTAGGAAGTATAGGTATATACTAACGTATTACTTATCTATTATATAAACTATAGGCTCTAGGAGCTTATTAGATAGTGCTAAGTGTAACTACTACTAACTGCGATAACTCTTATTATAGCGTTTATTAACTTAGAGGTGCTACCTATCTTAATAATATTAATAGAATAATAATATAGAGAAGGTACTACCTTATTACCTTAAGTATGAGGACTTAATAGGGATGTCTCCCTAAGTAATATAAAGATAGAGAGACGCATGTATTACTATAAGTACTTATTAGGTAGACCTAAGCTAGTTTTAATAACTAGTACTACGCCTAGTATATTGTCCTTACGCTACTATAACCTAGCTAGTATCTAGTATATCTTAATCCCTTTAATACTAACTAACTTAATACAATAATATTAAGGGAATACTATAAGGATAAGAATAGCTATTATAAAACTATAGATGCGTTATTAGATAGGTAACTATCTATCTACTAAAGATAAAGTTAATAGTATTAGGAGCGCTAGGTAGACTTATAAGTTATTAATATATTAAAGTCTATAGTAGGATTAATTACTTATCTAAAGATATAACTACTATAGCCTTTAATAAACTTGCACTAATTAATAATATAGTTAGACTGCAAGTTTATCTAAACTAGGTATTATAGCACTCTATTAAGTAGCTTTTATAGCACTCTAGTAAGTAGCTCTAGATTTACGCCTGTGTAGGCAATGTACCTAAGATATAAATTAGTAATCTATCTGCTTATATTTAAATAATGTAAGACTTAGTTCTACTAAGATAAGTAAAAACTATAGGACTGCGTAGATAATAAGTAGCTTAATTTAGCGTAGTTAAGGAGTAGCTTTAGATTTGCGCCTATATAGGCGACGTACCTAACTATAACTTAGCAAATTATCTATTTACTTTTAAATAAGGGAGACTTAGTTTTAGTAATATAGATAGTGTATGTAGTTCTACGCAGTTAATAAGTAACTTAATTTAGCGTAATTAAGGAGCGGCTTTATATATACGCCTATATAAGTAATATACCTATCTATAACTTAGTAAACTATCTATTTAGATTTAAATAAGGGAGACTTAGTTCTATTATAGTTTTAGAGATTTTAGGACTACGTAGCTAATAAGCAACTTTAATTAGTATAGTTAATAAGTAGCTTTATATATGCGCCTACGCAGGCAGCGTACCTAACTATAACTTAGTAAACTATCTATTTGCTTTTAAAAGAGGGAGACTTAGTTCTATTAGAGTTTTAGTAACTTTAGGACTACGTAGCTAATAAGCAACTTTAATTAGCGTAGTTAATAAGCGGCTTTAATATAAGAGGGGAAGAAGAAGCTATACAAAGAAGGTAATAGGAGGGATTAATAAAGTAGATAAGGGGATAAGGGTGTTAAGGTTATAGAGGGATACGCTAAGTCGCTACTTAATAGTAGAGTTCTATAAGGTAAATTATATAGTAAAGGTAAAGTAAGCTCCCTAACTACTATAATATTGCTATAGCACGTAGGATTAGACTTAGAGGTTTTTAAATTAGATATATATTAGTATTAATATTATAGTACTATTTATATAGATAATGTACTATCTAAGTTACTCTAGCCTATCCTTATAAATATAATCTTAGTAAATATAACTCTAGGATCTAATTAGGTAAAGGAAAGAGCTATTCTAAACTAATTAATTTAATATTATAAGTTCTATAATATAGTTATAACACTCTTTGGAATCTAATAGGATACGTAATAGATATAGACTAGTATACTTCTTTATACTATTTTTAAGGTAATAGTCCTAAGTATTTAAGTTAACAATCTATTAAAGTTAATTATCTATTCTAGAACTAATATATCTTAAGGCAAAATCTCTAAAGTAGAATAGAATATAGGCGTAGAGTATAGTGTTATGCTATGCTCTTAAATAGTTATTAGTCTTCTAAGTAATTATATATCTATACACTTAAATATCCTGTTATAGAAGTCTAATAGCAATAATAAGGTTAGAGGTTTAGTTATTGCAAGATAGTTGTAGAAAGTTACTATAGCATAGTTTATCTTGTTAGAAGAGGTAGCTTATAAGCTTAGTGTTATAGACTAGCCTTAAGGGAGAATGCAATAAGCGTTAATAATAGTATTTAGTATCTTAAAGGAGAGGTAAGCCCTCCACGCCTTTTTATAGGTGTCTAGTGTGTTCGCTTAGTAGTAGTGTTAGACTTAGTCTATCTTGTGTTAGACCTAGGCTTAGGCATAAGCCTAAGCCCTTTACATACCCCTAACCTTCCCCCATAAACTATCGTGAAATCGTCTTTCTAGGGGTCTAGGGTTATATCTTTGTCCTCTATAATCTATATTAGGCTTTGTTACTATATTTTTTAGTTTTATTATTATATCTTTGTATTCCTTCCTAATTTATAACAGGCCTATATATTAAGTAGTACGCGCGCGTAGCGTCTATACGCTTATTTTAGCACCCTACTATAAAAGTTCTAATATAGCTGTCCTACCCTACTATAAGTTTCCTAAACTTACTTTATTACACTGCAGATTTTCCCTACTAATTAGCCTTATTTCTACTCTTTTTTCTATTAATCTAGCCTATATAGCCTCTATTATATCTCTATCTACTACTACTAGTGCTAGTAGTAGGGAACTACTATAAGATAGTTAGACCCCGCGCTAGGCCTACTAAGATAAGGTGCGTACTTCCTATATTCTCCTAATATTTCCTGCACTAACTTTTACTTAGTACATATCTCCCTAAACCTAGCTGCTTAGCAGCTTTATTATTTCTAGTAACTTAGATAATAAGGAGTATAATAGCAGTTTTATAAAGCTGCTTCCCTATAATTAGTGTATTAACTAACTCTATCTCTTTAGTAAGTATAACTATTAGGAGGGTAGTAGTAAGTTCTTTCTAATTTTTTTATATTCTTTATAGCGAGTTCTAACTATATCTAGGGCGTTTATGCAAGTCTTGTTATTGTAGTTATAAAACCTGCACAAGGTTAGAGGCTATCCTTGCTAATAATCCTAACATCTACTAAGCCCTCCGCAACTAGCTTTAGTTTTATTATAGTTACTAGGAGGATTGCCTCTATATTGTAAAGAAAGGGACCCTTAGGACCTTTGCAGGAAAACCTACTAAAGGCACTTACTACTAGTTTATACTATAATTCTACTAGCTCTACTATTAGTTTAAGGATCTTATATTAAGGGCCTAAACTAATAACGCTATTACTCTACTTGCCCCCTTTGCCTACTCGCGCGCCTATAATTAGTACTAGCTTAGTGCTATTATTCCCTCTACTACTAGTACTCTAGCGTTTCTACTATAATCTGCTATTATACCCTTACGTGGTAGTTATAGTAATAACAATGTTATATAGCTTGCTACTACTACTAGTGTTACCTTTTAGCGTATTAACTAGCGTATAAACAAGACTTAGGCCTAAACTAACCTTTATATTAATAGGCTTAAGAGCGCTACTAAGCGTACTACCTAAGGTATTAAGACTCTTATTATTAGTATTAGTTTTCCCTTATTCCCTTTATATCTATTTTAATATTTATTTCCTTTAGGCCTAGGGTACTACGTATTAGCACGCTATTAAAGCACTACCCTCCTCCTAACGCTGCTACTACTACTGCTTATACTTATTAACTAAGTCCTCCCCTACCTGCAACGCGCGTAAGCGTCACTACTATTACTAAGAGACGTAGAGGCGTTAGAATAATATAAACAATAGTTTAGGGGGGGCTAGGGGGAGGTTAGTTATAGATAGTAATAGTATAGACACTGTTACCTAATTATTAGCTATATTATAAAGCTTTAGTAGTAGGGCACTTACTTAGAGTGTTATTAGGATAAATAAAAGATATCTCTAATACTTTTCTACTTCTTAATTATAACAAAGGTCTAAGTTATTATTTTAGTTTCCTTTTACCCTTACCTTCTAGCTTTTATACGTATTAGGCTATTATTATGCGTAGCATCCCTATACTATTCCTTAAACCTATCTAGAGCCTTAGTATCCTATACTACCTCTAGTAGGTGCTATATTAGATTAATATACCCCTTCTATTTTACTAGGACTTAATACTTTCCTTTTCCTCTTGCATTCTTTATACTAAGGATCTCTTCTACTTCCTATTTATCTAGCGTTATATCTTTATTTTCTAGGGTAACTATTAGACCTAGTTATAAGTCCTAAAGCTTCTAGCTTAGTAGCAGGTTATTAGTAGCTCTCTCTAGCAGATCTATATGCACAGTCTTATATAAGTTCCCTAGTAAGTCTAACACTACTATAAGTAGAGTAGGGACTTCTATTACTTTATACTTAACTTGCAGCTAGTTAAACTTTTTACTTAGTTAGTTTATCTTTATATTATATATTATAAACTAAACTATATTACCTTTTAGGAATTTTTTAGCTAGGCGTTAAGACTAGTTTATTACTTCCTATTATTATTACTATTAGAACGTAATAGTAGCTTGCGCTAGCTCTACACCCCTCTATAGGTGTGATAAGAACGTTACAGCTTCTCTATAAGGATTCTTAGGCTTTACTAGTAGTAATATTATCTTTTATAGCGTATCTATAGTATACCTATTTAAAAGTAGGTTTAGGCTAATACTAGTTATACTAGAGTCCCTATTATTAAGTGCAAGTTAATAGGCTAGTAGGCAATTAGGCTAGTTAGTCTGCTTAAAGCATACTATTATACGCAGCACCACCTGCACTTCTTAGTTTACCCGCTCTATCCTGCTGTCTGTCTAGGGGTGGTATGTAGTAGACAGTAACTAGTTTATCTTTGTTATCTAGTATAACGTTATCTAGAAGGATCCTAACTAGTCTAAACCTTAGTTAGTAATAATAGAGGATAGGAAGCCCTAGAACTGCTACTAGTTATCCTAGAAGATCCTTACACAACAATTAGCTACTATAGAGACTATTACTTTAAGCTAAATATATTTAGATATTCTATTAGTAATAACTAATAGGAACTAGGGTTTACTATTATCTTTTATAGGTAGGTTAACTATAAAATCTATAGATATTTAGGACTAGTATTATAACGCGACTAGTATAGGTTGTAATAGACCCTATTAGCGCTTCTAGGAGATATAAGCACTATAATAATAGTAGTTTTAAATATACTATACAACGTCTCCTAATATTCTATCCTAATAATAGTTACAGCGCAGTATTTAAAATATTGTGTTCTTCCCTAGATATCCTACTAAACCTAATTTATATACTTGCTATATAATAGTAGTTATAAGGGGTTCCTATATTAGTAACTAAATAATACCCCTCTAGAGCAAAGTACTATATACGCTAATTGCATAGTCCCTAATTTATTGCTTTATGTTAGCTAAAACTAGGAAAGACCTAGCGCCTTTCTAAACCGCATTAAGATATACTTAGTATATCTTATCTTCTAGTACTACTTTGTCCTATAGTATCTATATATATAGGTTAGCAAAGAGGCTAGCGCCCTTTAGTAACTTAGACGCCTCCTCTACTTCTAACACTGCAACCTAAATTAATTTAGGGCGCATTACTAACTATAGTGTTGCTTTAGAGGAGTTTAAATCTTATGGTTATCTACTTAAGGTATTAGGTTATCCTGCAAGATAGCTAGGCCTGTACTATAGGATGTACTAATATTTTAAAAGTTCCTCTACCTAGTAGCACTATTACTTACTTAAGCTTTAAAGGCTAGTAAAGTACTCTAAGTTTTTATAGTCTATAAATATTATAAATAGCTTATAAACACTCTATAACTCTGCTAACTAACTTTTAAGATACTTAATAATAGCAAGTAATTCCTTATTATATATAGTGTAGTTTTATCTCTCTAGCGTTAGTGCTGCAGAGTAGTAAGTAACTAGGCGCTAGACGCCCCTAACTTTTTACAATAAGCAACCCCTAAAAGCATATCCTAAATAGTCTGCTTCTAATAATATATCTTTAGCTAGGTCCTATTATATTAATACTAGTCCTAATATAAACACCTTTTTTAGCGCATTAAATACACTTTATTCTTCCTCTCCCTATTAGAATAGGGTGTTCCTTCTAGTTAGTTAGTTTAAAGGTGCTACTACTTTAGAAAACTTTATAATAAAATTATAGTAGAAGTTAGTAAAACCTAGAAAACTCCTTACCTCTCTTATATTCCTAGGGGATTCCTATTCCTGTACTACCCTAAGCTTTTTAGGGTTAGGTCTAAGTAATTTGCCTACCTTAATAATATAGCCTAGGTAGCGTACCTCCTTAACACTAAAAGTATATTTCTCTAAGTCTAGGTGTAGTCCTACTTCTTTTAATAGTATAAGTACACGCTTTACTTTTTCTATATAGTTAAACTAGTCTCCTCCTAAATAAATTAGGATATTATTAAGGTAGGCTATTATATATAATCTAAGTAACTTTATAAGCGTAGTATTAATATATTATTAGAAAGTAGATAGCGCACTACTAAGACTAAATAGATATACTAACTATTTATATAACCTAAACTAGGTGCGGAAAGCTATTAAGGACTTATAACCTTCTACTATTCTAACTTTATAAAAGGTAGCGTAAACATCTACTTTTGTAAACTAACTTACACTAGATAGTGTGCGCAAAGTTTCCTTAATAAGTAGTAGTAGGTATTAGTCTAATATTATTATGCTATTAAGCATTTAGTAATCTATATAAAGGCGCTAACTACCTAATAGCTTCTTTACTAGCAATACTAGGGCTCTAGCTATAGAAGAGCTTGCTTAGATCTAGCCCTTATCTATTAATCTAGTAAGTTATATTCTTAGTTCTAGCAATTAGTCACGCGATATAGGGTATAGGGGACCCTATAGGGGGTTAGGCTAGGTTCTATCTAGGAGAGTTATTAACTAAATATAGTAATCTATACTACCTTAATAAGGTAGTAAACTACTTACTAACTCTTTATTAAATAGGTCCTTAAACTCTTATAGTTCTAGTAGCAACTTTGTCTTTCTAGTTTTATACTTAGGTTTGTAAGGAACTGTATTACTAGCAATATAGATAGTGTGTATATTATTAGGACCTCCCTTACTAACACTTCCTAGATATTTTATTAGGTGCAAGTTATATATTACCTATAAAATATCTAGTATATTTATTGCAAAAATTTGTACCTATATATCTTCCTATTAGGATCCTTAATTTAGTAACCCTGCTATAACTAAACCTAAGATAGTAGAGATATAGGTAGGATATAGGCGTCTCCCGCTCTCTTATACTACTATATTTCCCGCCTTCCTAATTATTAATTCGCCTCGTAGAATATCTATAACAACGCCCTCTCTGCACAGCTATAGTCTACCTAGTATTAGTTAATAGGAGAGACTAGGTACTACATAAGCTAAAAGCTAAGACCGCTAACTATCTAAATTATAGTCTAATACTACTAACTATAAAATTCTTATACCCTTAGCAATTCCCTAGGCATATTATAAGGGTTAGGGGGGAATATTAATAAAGTTCCTACTAATCTATCTTACTAACTTTTCCTTAACTACACTAAAACACTAGCACCCTAAATTAACTATCACTTACACGTTCTCTACTCCACCTAGGAGGAGGGGAATAAAGAAAGGAGGATTATTTAACCTAGCCTTAATATCTAGGGGACACTTAATAGCCTCTACTATTAATAATTCCTCTATTATAGTATCCTCCTTATACCCCTAACTTAGCCTAAGGTTAGAGGTAGCTAGTTTCCTAAATTAGGGCTGCTTGCTAATACTGCAACTATCTTAACACCTACTAGTTATAGCAATAGGGTATTAGGGCATGCACGTATAAAATAACCGCCCTATCCACACTAGGTGTAGACCTTTGCTAGTTTCTATATATTAAACAGGTCCTATAGGATCTAGTTAGGATATAATATTAGCAGTTTAATAGGTACACTTAATAAGGCTACTACTTCTACTATATTTATATCGCTATCCTAATCTAAGTTAGACTTCTACTAGGGTTCCTTAGACTTACTAGCCTAAAGAAAGCCTAGTTCTAGAGAGGCTATTTTAATATCTACTATAATTATCTTGTATTCCTTTATAGCTGCGTTATAGTTTATCCTAGAGACTCCCCTATTAAGGGAAACTAAGCGCATGCAACTATTAAGAGATTGCTAAAGTTATAAAAGCTTTTATTTATTATCCTAGTATAAACCTCCTAACTATATAAGGAGCTATATAAAATTTATAAAGAACTCTATAAAAGGCTAATTTTAGCCCTAATATAAGTGTTCTAACGCGACTTAGGCGCGCTCTTACCTATAATAGTTACTATAATAGAATGCTAGGTAGTTAAGAAACCTGCTTATATCCTAACGCTTGCGTGCCCTATCCTTAAAGTATAGTGCTATAGCGCGCTAGACTATAGGTAATAACTAGGACTAAATATATATAAACCTTGCCTCCTTATCCCTAATAAAGACCTTATCTGCACGCAGTTTAAACTCTATAGTTATTTACTAGGAGGAGAAGTTTACCTTAGTGCTATTATATAGCAAGCTAACTAGGAAAGGTTTGTAGCATAAGGTAGGAGAGGGTAGAGGTAGCATGTTATTAAACCCAGCAGGCTTAGAGGAGGGTTAGGATAGAATCTAATTGCGTATTTCCTCGTTCTATTAACGTAGTATAGCTATTATAGCAGAGTCTTAAGCCTATTATTCTATTAATCTATAGACCTATTATATTAGCCTTTCTACTATATTAGGTTGCACCTAGTTATTCTAAACATCTAGCGCGTCTATCTCTTATTACTATTATAGTATATTTAGAAGAAGATACTAAAATATTATAGACTAGCCTTAAGGGAGAATATAATAAGCGTTAATAATAGTATTTAGTATCTTAAAGGAGAGGTAAGCCCTCCACGCCTTTTTATAGGTGTCTAGTGTGTTTGCTTAGTAGTAGTGTTAGACTTGGTCTGTCTTGTGTTAGACCCAGGCTTGGGCATAAGCCTAAGCCCTTCACACTTAGTAAGTTTCCTTAATTAGGTGTAGTTTAGATAGTTATTCTAGTAGTCTTAACTATCGCGATTGTAGTTATATACTATATCTTTAATAGTATTATTTTAAGTAGTAGGTAAGATTAGGTCTAACTTATAGTAAGATAAACTATATCTAGTACATCTACTTATAGTAAAATAGAATATATAAATATATAAAGTAGAATACCTATATAGTATAAAAGAAGATAATATAAAGTCTACTTTCTATACTAATATATTTATTATAGTAACTATAATAAATATAAAACTTTATAACTCTGCTAATATATATATAGCATACTAATATTTATATTATCTAGTATAGCAAAATAGTAAGTTCATGCTACTAAGCTATTATACTAGAAGACTAGCATAATTATATTATAGCTTATCAAAGGAACACACTATAGTTTAGATTAGACACTACTATCTATATGTATATATCTACTATCTATATCCCTAAGTGCTATGTTAACGTAGAAACTGTTATAGATAGTACGTAGTAGGTAATTACTACCCCTTGCCTATAAATATCTAGTTAATAGAACAAGTTCTAGTGTTATTATTATCTTACTCTATACTAAGGTGCATACTATAAGGTGAATTAAAAGTAGTATATATAACACTAGCAAAGGTGCTATAAATAAAATATTCCCTTTACTACTACTAAAGATGCTACTATACTATAGACTACTAGCCGCCCTACTAGTTAACTATTACACCTTAATAATATATAAGGAGTACTTAACCTTAATTGTTCCTATAATTCTACTAGTAATTCTGCTAGTAATAGTATAGACCTAATAGATAACTATAATAATAATATATAACTTATAGATAAGGACAAAGAGGTTCTATACCTAGAGGACCTTTTAGGGGATATATAATAGCAAATAGGATATATACTATATTATAAGTAAATAGAGTATGTTTAATAACTGTGTACTACCTCTCTTAATATATACGCTGTATTTATAGGTACTTTACGTAAGAAGTTCTAAAAGATATAATAAACTTTAAAGAAATACTATAATATTAATATTAGTAATACTATCTACTAGGGGCAGCATATACTATATACCTTATTCTAGGATACTATAACTTCTCTATCTATTAATTATTGTACTAATAGTGAACTAACAGGGAGAGTAACCCATTCAAACGAGGAGAAGTAGGAGGGGCAAGGTTCAATAGTAGTGATCCTATAGCAGAGGATATAGGTTTAATGCAGAAACATAAGTAAAAAGATAATATTATAGAGTTTTAGTAAAGTCTCTAGGAGTTATACTTATCCTATCCTCTAATCCTTTATACCTTTATACTATTTAATCTACCTAACCTTTTAGGCTAAGCCTTGTTTTTCTCCTATATATCCCTTACTACGGCACAAACCTCCCCCTCCTTTAAGCTTAGCCCTATTAAGCTTAGCCCTTACTCTCCTCCTCCTAGTCTGCGACCCTAGTTCCTAGCTTGTTAAGCTTTAGGTAAGGGAGTAGGAGTATCTAGGGTCTCTAATCTTAAACCTAAACTTAACAAGACAGTTATCCTCTACGCCCTAGCTAGGCTTCCTAGATAGCCTAGCCCTAGGTGCCTAGATCCCTCTACCTTCTATTCCTCCTTAATAGCTCCTAGATGCTTTTTAATAGTATCTAGAGTCTCTAATTACTTAATCTGTCTATTATACCTCTACTACTCTCCTACCTTAGTAGGCTGTACTCCCTTTATGCTAAAGTAGGATTAGTCTAGTACCCTAGCTTCCTTATCCTTGCTAAATGCAAGCTTCTTATTCTTAATATAGATAGCCTAATTCTTCTTTAACTCTTTTACTATCTTAACCTAACTCTTCCTAATCTATACTCCTATCTTTTCTCTATTTAAATCTCCTATTAGGTACTTCTAGATCTCTACCTTTACTAAAGGGTTATCCTATTAATCCTAATATATAATTGCCTTTAAAATCTAGGTTAGGTAGGTAGCCTAGACATCCCTAGGAAACTACTATTAGACTCTACTATATTTAACTAGGTGCCCTAATAGAGTCTTTAGGGCTATACTTATCTATAGGTAGGCTAGTGCAATCTCTATATATATCCCTATCTCTAGCACCTCTATTATTATTATATTATCCTATACTTTTATATACTATAGCAGAACTATACGCCGCGTTTAAGTAGTAGGTCTAGTAGATCTATGCGGCATTACTAGGCTTATAATCCTTACCTATCCTTTTTAACAGATTTCCTTCTCCTATCTTACTATAGGGCACTTCTCCCTTAGCTCTTTAGGCTAGTGCACCCTATCTTCCTATACCTAGATATAGGCCCTCTTGTTCCTCCTTAATTCTCTATCTATCTAATTTACCTAATTCTTCTATACTTCTTTAAATCTAATTAGAAGCTTAGTGTAGTTATCTTAGTTCTTATTATTAAAAGAAACTAAGCCTTAGATTATCTTAAGCCCTTGTCCTAACTACGCTACCTTAAAAAGGTTCACGTCCACGTAATAAAAGAAGGTCTAGTCTCCTGCCTAGGCGTACTTAGTGTAGTATAGGTATAAGATTAGGTTTATAGTTTCCTAGATTATAGTATATTAGAGCTAGTATCCTATATCCCCTTATACTAGCTATTAAATAATAGAGTAGTATACAGTCCTGCACTACCCTAAATTAGCTACCTACTTTATCTCCCTTAAGTGCTATTTGTATATCTTAAAGTACTTATCTACTATCCTTACTAGTTCTAGGTCTTTATAGATCTAGGTAAAGGTATCTAGGGTTATGCTTCCTTTCTATAAGAAGCCTTAGTAACTCTACTTAAATCTTATTACCTATTATAGTTAAGCCTAGTTAATTATTAGTGCTATCTTCTTTAGCTAGTAGTAATAAGCTTATAAATCCTTAGAGGTGTAATCTTAGTTAAACGGCTTAGTAAAAGCTACTATAGTAACTAGGTTAGCTTGCAAATTTCCCTATTCTCTAGGCTTATAGTATAGCACGTTTAGCTATCTATTACTTACCTCTAGGTTTAGAGTCTAAGTGTAGAGCCCTATCTTGCTAGTAATAAACTTTAAGTAGCTAAAGCATACCTAATTTAAATCCTGCACTATCTTCCCCTTAGTGTCCTAGATAGTGCTGTAATTAGTAACTTTGTAGTACTATGCTTTAACTAGCTTCCTTTGCTTAGTGTTATTAAGTGCGCTACTCCTAATCCTAGCAGCAATTAATTATAGTGTAGAGCGTTAGTTTTTGCACTAATAGGGTGCTTTATTCTTAACTATACTATACTTATCTTTAGTAACACCCTCTTTTTCTAGTATTATTATCTTAGTATCTAGAGTCTTATTAAGGTCCTTAAGTAGTCTAGGTAAAGAGTTACGTAATTTATTTATTACCTCTATATTAGTATTCTATAGTTATAGGCCTGCTGCTATATATTAGCTAATAATTCTAAATTCCTAGTAAATATTCTCTCCTATCCTTTTTAAGAGCTAGGTAGCGTGTCTTCCTTAAGCTCTTGTTATCCTTTATATAGGCAATTCCGCTAGAGATTCTTCCTCTAAGATATAGGCGGCTAATTTAATTACTCCTAGGGTAGTATCTAGTATATCCTCTATCCTCTTCTTATAACTCTATAACTCCCTTGCTATACTTCCTAACCTTAATAGTCCTCTATTCTAGACTACACTCCTATCTAGTAGTATAGTCTAGGCGCGTCTAGTATAGGATATAGTCCTAGGTAGCTAGTTATAACCTAGATTCTTAATCTCTTGTATTACCCTCTCCTCCTCTACTTTCTTTTTAGCTACTTCTCTGCTTCCTTATAGAGAGCTAGCTAGGACATCTTTAATTTCTTTTAGCACTAGTATCCTATAGTTTATTAACAACCTTATACCCTCTTTCTATATCTATTTGCTAGGGGGGATTATACTAAGTAGCACCCCTACCTAGTTCTCTAACTTCCTATACTATTGCAGCACTAGGCGCTAAATCTTAGTGTAAGCACTATCCTCTTCTCTATAGCGTATATTAAAGTTATAAGGGTTGCTTATACCTTTAAGCGTTAGTCTAGGTAGGGTATGCAGGCCTATTATATAGTAATAAATAATTACCCTAATATATTATAAGAAATAGTCCTCTAGTTCCTCCTTAGCCTTTAAGATAGTATCTACCTTTCCTATTAGCTTAGTAATTATAACCTAGACCCTATACTAGTTAGTAATCTTAATAAAATTATCTTTTAACTAGTTTTGCCCCTATATTCTATAGTATACCTCTAAGTTTAGGAAGCTAGCTAGCTAGTCTAGACCTACGCAATATAGGAGGTACCTTACGTCTATATATCCTTAGTGTGTCTAACTAACTTATAGGGTAAATTAGCTTAGGTATTTCTAACTAAATTTAGCGTAATTAGCGTAGATATACTATATTACTAAGTGTATTTTATTAAGTCGCTTCTTATATATATTGCGCGCTTCCTTTATAAACAGGTACTATAAGCTAAAATTAGCTACACTACTATATAACTATATAAGTGCTAGGCTAGACTCTATAAAGCTCCCTACTACTAGTATTAATCTTAAAGTTTTGTTAAAGTGCTCCCCTAGTGCTCCTATAAAGTTATCTATAATATTCCTCTATTATATAATAGTGCTTATACACATCTTATTAATCTAGCTACCTATAGTTGCACCTCCTTTCTATAGAAGAGGGATACCTTTGTAAAGTGCCTAGGTCCACGCGTTAAACTCTTTAGGCTAAACTAAGTCTAACTTTTTAATAGCTAAAAGACTCCTCTATTATAATGTATACTAATAGTCTAGTGCAAAACTTCTAGGTGTTATAGGCTATAGCTATAACCCTCTAGGTTATAGGCTTAACCTTAGGGACTGCAGGGAACCTATTAATATTAGGGATCCTAGTAAACTTAGCTTAACTACTAGCTATTTTCCGTTCTAGACTTCTAATAACTGTTTAGGGCTTATTATTTTATTTAGGATCTTCTAGTAGTAGCTTTATTAGATACTTATAGTTTTATTAGATATCTAAAGTTTTTAGTGTAGTTTATTATAGTAGTAGTAGCGTAGGTAGATTATATATAGGAACACGCGTGCCTTTCTATTATACTTGCGCCTTCCTATTATTCTCCTACCTTTACTTTATTCTACCTTTACTTATTTATTGTCCTTCTACCTTTACTTATTTATTACCTTTCTACCTTTACTTTCTTATTATCCTTATTATAATTGCTTATCTGCGCGCAGGTAGGTAGTTAGTGTAGCTAATTAGAGTGTTGTATATCTAAAGGGTTAAATTAGCGCACCCTTTAGATACCTATTTAGGACTAGCGCGCTTCCTACCTTCCCCTTACTAATCTTACGCCTATCCTATAGCGTATCTTTTCCTAAGTTTTAACACTAAAGTATTAATACTATTAACTCTTAATTATTAATTATCCTTCTCTTAATTACTTTTGCTAGAATCTAAGATATTAAAATATTAGTATTCTGCTTATTCTTTATCTAAGAGCGTCCTAGGTCTAATCTTAAGAGTAGGGCTACCTATATCTAGTTGCAGGATTTCCTAGTCCTAATTCTCTAATTTAACTTCCTTATTTTCTTCTTTTCCCTCTATACCTAACTTATTAAACTATATAGGCAGCGCTTAGAAGATGTGCCTATTTTCCTATAGTGCCCTATCCTACAACTTTATAAGTCCTTAGTCTTCCTAGTTTACCTTATCCTAGCTTTTCTAGTAGAGGATCTTTATCCTCTAGCCTAGCGTTATATATGCGAACTTAGTTCTATTTAAATCTTTTAGCTAATACGTCCCTAACTCTAGAAAGCTCTACGCTACTAGGTATAGACCTAGCTATTTATTACTAAGTTTCCTATCTCTAGATATATCTATCTAGCAAACTAAATCCTATAGTAGTACTAATAAGCTAGGGCTAATTTCCTCTCTTTAAATTTCCTTATAGTTGTCCTAATATTCTTTCTTCTATAAGCGTAGCCTCTAAATTCTTAACACTACATCTTTAAGAAACTAATCTCTTAGGTTAACCTAGGCGGCCCTTACTACTAGTAGCTAAGCCCTATCTATTATCTACCTAAAGGGAAGCGTCTGCTATGTTAGAAGAGCTAGTTTAATTAGGAGCACTAGGTTCTAACTAGTAACTAGCTAGTATACAGAGTATCTAGTATTTTCTTAAATAGATATTTAGTTAGCTAGGAGTACTATTAGTAGATTAGAGACCTAGCTCCCCTAGAGCTTTGTAAGTGCGTTAACAATTAGTTTATACCCTCCTTTAATTTTTCTATTAGCCTAAGGGTTATAGGTAGAGATTTAAACCCTACGTATACTATAGATAGTAGCTAAATTATAAATAACTTTTTAGAAGTTAGGCCCCCTATTAACTATAATCCTTTACACTATACTCTATCTATATTAGATATCTTTGTATATAAATTTAGCAATAGTTTTTAATCTATTATTTAGCAATACTTGTGCTTTAGGCTACCTACTTAAATAGTCCTAGGCTATTACTAGGAATTATTTCCCTAAATTATAAGGCATGTAGACTACGTTAATAGCTACTATCTCCTATAGCGCATAGGAGTAGGTGTTAGTAAGCATGTTAACCTTCTTCTTGCTACTTCTTTTCTAACACTTATAACACGTGCGTAGAGTAAGCCTTACTATCTTATATATCCTTTCCTACTAATATTACTAAGCTATTATTAAGTAGATAGTATTTACCCTATAATAACTAATAAGGTAATATATTTCCTATATAGTAGCAATCCTAATATCTTTATTATTAACTACTTATCTTACTACTATATTTTAAGATATCTTGTAGAAGAGGAACCTATCTTTTATAAAGAAGTTTAATACTTATTTCTTCTATGCCCTTAACTCCTTCTATAGAATATCTAGGATTTTAAACCTAACTAGAAACTAGGCAATTCCTTCTAATTAAGCGCTATATTTAGGACGTAGCACTTTATGCTTTATTAGATTATATAACTTAATATTAGTAATTATATACTTAATAAAGTCTTTAATGTTATCTTTAGTTTTATTAGGGGGTTCCTATCTATCCTCTTTTAGATATTATAATAGAGCATCTGCAACTATATTCTTCTTGCCTAGAACATGTTAAATTTTAAAGTCCTATGCTAAAATAGTAGCTAGCTAACTATTTATTACTCCTCCTAGTATTTTGCTTAAGGACTAATTAAGCTAAGTAATTAAGGTTTAAGCGTCTGTCTTAATAACAAATAGTGTTCTATAGAGCTAAACTATAAACTTTTTTAGGGCCTATAGTACTACTCTATACTCTAGCTTAGTAGAGTGCTACTTTACTTTAGACTTTAACTATACAGTACTTTTAAACTAGTATAGATATTACCTTCTATCTAGTCTAATTTATTCTAGGGAAGCTCCTACACCTTCCCTACTAGCGTCTACTATAAGGTAGACAGTCCCTCTAGTCTTATAATTAATAGTTATTAGGGCTAGTGCTATAGTAATAAAATGCTTAAGCTCTTTTATTGCTACCCTCTATAGTTCTTCCTATATCTACCTAGTATTGCCTTGTAGGAGTATAAATAATAGCTTTGCTTAGATAGCAAAGCTAGGAACCTATATCTAGTAGTAGATATAGATCCTAATAAATATCTAGACTTCCTTTATATTTCTATATTCTAGCTATTTTATAATCTTTTCTACCTTTATATAGTTAGGGTATCTTCTTTTTAAGCTAACTTTATAGCCTATAATGCTAAGATAAGCTATACCCTAATAATATTTCTTTCCTAAAACTATACCCCCTACTTACTTAATATCTGCTAGGACTTGGTTAAGCTGCTATACATGCTTAAGCATAAATCTCTAGACCCTAGGAAGCGCCTCTTTGCCCCTATAGTTAGTCTTAGGCCTACCTACTATTACGTTATCTATAAATAGCATTATATAAGGGGAATAATTATATAGTATTTTTATTATAATTCTCTAAAAGGCTACTACTAAGTTTATTGCTCCTTGTACTATAGTACAGGATTATAGTAGGCTAATAGGGGTGTGTATAGTAGTTATATCTCTACTATCTAGGTAAAGGGTAATCTAGTTATATCCTAAAAACATATCTATTAGGGATAATATCTTGTACCTAGCAAATTTCTTAGAGAATTTATCTATAGTTAGAGGTAGGTTTACGTCCCTCTAGCTAACCTTATTTATATAGACAGTATTTTAGACTAGTTAGTGCTTCCTATCTTTTTTTGCTACTAAGAAATATAGGTTCTAGTACAGACTATTACACCTCTTAAGTGTTCCTTAATCTAGACGCTCTTCTAATATCTAAACAAATTCTTCTTCTACTACCTTAGCTACTAGGAAACTGCGTATTTGCTATACTTTATACAGGATTATCTTTATTTAGTAAGGTAGGCTAACGTCTTAAGTAATATATCTACTTTCTCTAAAGTTAAAGGCAATAGCTACTTCTCTATTAAGAATTATTTCTTAAAACAGAGTCCTTTCTACTACTAATAAGTCTAGACTAAATTTCTATTCTTGCATCTTCTTAGCAGTTAGCCTAGACCCTCTAGGAAATAATATATATCTTTTCTTAAAAAGATAGTTAAAAGGGCTAAGGTTAACTCTTTCGCGAATACTAAGCTTTAGTAGTTAGTTTTCCTTAGCTACTATTTTCTAGTCCTCCCTTCTAAACTCTATATCCTTATCCTTCTCTTTTAGGTTGTCTACTAGTTAGATTTTCTTGCTAACTTTTTTATACTTAGTGCTTACCTTAGTAACTATTTGCGCTGCTTTTTGTTATGCACCTTAATTTAGCTTATACATTACTAATATTAGGTTTAGCTCTTAGATAGCTTATAGGTCTTTGCTTGCCCCTATACTATATCCTATGGTTTATACTGCCTATTTTTCTAATATCTTTTTATCTTCTAAGGTGAATAGTTATCTATATTTACTAAATCCTGCTTATAGCTTTATATAGTCTACCTCTTGTAGAAATTTTAAATATACTATATATTCTACTATATAGTATTTATCTCCTAGGTATTAATTTTATAGGATCTCTTTCCTAAGCAAGGGTCCTACTGTTAGTTTTCTAACTTATCTTCTTCTTCTATTTTGTCTCTATTTTCTAGCTTTAGATCTAAGGCTATAAAGACTGCATTCCTTTCCCTATCTAAGGATAGCACCTAGTAGGTAACCCTCCTGTAGATATTATACTAAATAGCTAGCCTAGTAGAGGTATACTATAGCCCTCCTAATATAGCTAAGTAGGTTAGGTTTATAATTACCCTAAAATAAGTTAGGGTCTCTACTTCCCCTATATATACTAGTATATTTTACGCAGTTCTAATAAATAGGTCTATCCTACTATTAGCTATAACTACCTCCTACGTATATCCTAGGGTTTAGGCTAGTATCTTAATAGGTACCTATAACGCCTACGCAGCACTTAATCTTAAGAGATTTATTTATACCCCTATATTAATTAGGTAGTTTACTATATTCTTCCTTATACTAGTCTAGTATATTAGTAGTTCTATATAGAGAGTTATCTAATTTAATTCCTAGTTAGTATAAGACTTATCTTTTTCTTCTTATATAACTAAATCTTTTCTATACCTATCTAAGTTTTATCTAAATTAGAGCCTTACTTAGGTATTATATACTTCTAGTATTACGCGTATATTATAGTAACCTAGCGCTAGGTTCTTTACCTCTAGCTTCTCTAATTAGTTAATATAGCTAAAGGGTAGAACTAACGCACCTTTTAGATACCTATTTAGGACTAGCGTACTTTCTAGGCCCCCTAGCTCTACTATATTTACCCCGCTAAAGTAGTTATTATCCTCTAGGACTTAAGTCTAGGGGTCCTATAATAATATTTTAATTTATTCCTATAAATAATCTTACCCTAGTAGGTTAGCTACTATAATTCCCTATACTTCCTGCCTAAGAAAAGTAGCTGCTATTTAGTTTAGGCTTAGGCGTATTATTCCCTTAAGCTCCTTATTCTTTACTTCTTTAAACTATACTTTTCTTTTTATTACTAGTAGGTCCTAATTAGGCCCTAAATTTATATAGCCTTTACTTATATTATCTAGTAGCTAGATTATTATAAAGGGGTCTATATAGGCCTAAGCTAGGTATAGAATCTCTAGGGTCTGTTTAAGTTCTATCTCCTTACTTGCCCCCTCTTCTTAGTTTACTAGGTTTTATATTAGTCTTCCTTGCCTACGCTTCTAGATTAATCCTATCCTTACTTCTTCTAAGACTTAGTCCCTTTGCTTTTCTTTCTCCCTTATAAAGGCGTAGATACTAGGTATATTCTTATCTACTAATCTTAGGATAATATATCTTAAGTCTATATAATCTAGTATTATTACTACTAGGTCTTCCTTATTAGGTTATAGTATTTAATAGTTTAAGAACTACTTATATTCTTTTTAAGTATCTACTAGTTCTAACCCTTAATTCTAGGAAGTTATTATATTAGCCCCTACTCTTTTTACTGCTAGGTAGTCTAGTCCTTAAGTCTACCTCTACTACTAGCCTCTTAAATCTATTCTATTAAATAGTTCTAGCTTAACCTATAACGCTAGCTAGCTAAGGATATCCTTATTAACTTTATAGTATTTACGTAACTTTTACTTTATCTAGTAAAGAGTATAGTTCTATAGTACTAGCGTAGTAACTTGCCCTAGTCTTTTATATAATAGTCTATAGTAAAATATCCTAGTCTATATTTCTAGATTCTTAGAAGTGCTTACCTACCCTAGCGCTATAAGTTCTAGCTAGAGGGGGTAGTCCCTTACTAGGTAGGTTTCTAATCTATATATATTATAGGTAGGCAGTTTCTTGTTATACCCCCTATAACTCTATAGCCCTAGCTAAGTAGTTAATATTTATACTAGGCCCTAGGTCCTTAGCTAGTTTATTAGTAACCCTCTAATTACTATAGTATTCTAATATATTCCTTACTCTATCCTAGCGTTAGTTATATATAAAATAAAGTAGAGCTAGTTTACTAGGCTTTTTAGTAGTAGGCCTATTATATAGTGTTCCTATAGCCTATTAGCCTTAGCTAAACTTATTTTTATTTTTCCTAGTGCCCTAATTAACTAGTCTATTTCTAGGTTAACGTTTAGTAGTAGTTAGGTAGTAGCTTGCTCCTTTCTAACGCCTTTCGCTGCCTCTATAATTTCCTCCTTTATAGGCGTAGCTTTTACTAATTCTAATGTCTAATATGCCTACTAAGTATCTTTCTCTATTTAGCTAGCTAATATATATTTTATTCCTTCTCTTTACTAATAGATTCTTTTAACGTAGGCATAGATCTTCTCTAGCTTATAGCTTGCTACCTTATTACTATTAGGCCTTCCTAGTATACTAAGCAAGACTAGCTCTTTATCTACCTAGGGTAACCCCCTAAAGAAGAAGAACCTAACTTTACTTTTATATAGCTATTTAGATACTAGGTAGGTATTACTATACACAATAAAATTAGTATAGTAGTCTAAGAGACCTAGGAAGTTTCTAGAGGCCTCTTCTATATACGTATCTAGGAAGGTTTAGGTACCTATCCTTTAGGCTATATCCTAGTCCCTCTAGTGCTCCTTTATAGCTTCCTACAGGTCCTCCTAGTCTTACTTCTAGTAGGGTCTAAGCTTCTTTATAAATATTCTATATATAGTATTATAGAAGTCTAGTAGAACTTTTAGTTAGTCTACTTTATCTAGCCCCCTATTTTCTACTTAGTAGTTATAGTTATTTAAGAACTCTATAACCTCCCTCCCCTAGAACTAAAAGTTAGTTTTCCTAGGCCTTATTAGAACTAGGAGTTTTCTTAGGGGTCTAGACAATTCTATTTTAGTTAATCCTAGGGTAATATTACTTTCTCTAGGTATTATTCCTAGTAAAATAGATAGGCTTAGCTAAGGTAGTAGGCTTCTATAAATATTAAAGGAGGTGTATAAGCTAGTAATATTAATTAAGATTATTAGATAAGTTAGTATCTACTTACTTATATTATATTCTTCTTCTCTTATCTCTTTCTCTTATAGACTACCCCCTCTTCCTTAGTAGTTATATCCCTAATACCCTTCCTAAGTAGTCCTAGCACTTACTTTTATTTTTAGTAGGTTCTTATTATATTAGTAGCTTTAGCCTAGCCCTATTTTCCTACTAATAGCGCACACTATCCTATAGCCTTTACTATAGCTTTTCTATTAGTAGTAATATTCTAGGTGTTCTAGCACTTCTAGTATTACTAATGAACTGTTAGGGAGAGTAACCCATTCAAACGAGGAGAAGTGGGAGGGGCAAGGTTTAATAGTAGTAATCCTATAGTAGAGAATATAGGTTTAATAAAGAAACATAAGTAAAAAGATAATATTATAGAGTTAAAGTGAAGTCTGCTGTAGTTATCTTCTTCCTATCCTCTAGTCCTTTATACCTTTATACTATTTAATCCGCCTAACTTTTTAGGCTAAGCCTTATTTTTCTCCTATACATCCTATACCACAGCATAAACCTCCCCTTCCTTTAAGCTTGGCCCTATTAAGCTTAGCCCTTACTCTCCTCCTCTAGGTTAGCAACCCTAGTTCCTAGCTTGTCAAGCTTCAGGTAAGGGAGTAGGAGTATCTAGGGTCTCTAATCTTAAACCTAAACTTAACAAGACAGTTCTCCTCCACGCCCTTACTAGGCTCCCTAGATAGCCTAGCCCTAGGCGCCTAGATCCCTCTACCTTTTATTCCTCTTTAATAGCTCCTAGATACTTTTTAACTATATCTAGAGTTTCTAATTGCTTAATCTATCTATTATACCTCTACTACTCTCCTACCTTAGTAGGCTATACTCCCTTTGTGCTAAAATAGGATTAGTCTAGTACCCTAGCCTCCTTATCCTTGCTAAATACAAGCTTCTTATTCTTAACGCAGATAGCCTAATTCTTCTTTAACTCTTTTACTATCTTAACCTAACTCTTCCTAATCTATACTCCTATCTTTTCTCTATTTAAATCTCCTATTAGGTACTTCTAGATCTCTACCTTTACTAAAGGGTTATCCTATTAATCCTAATATATAATTGCCTTTAAAATCTAGGTTAGGTAGGTAGCCTAGACATCCCTAGGAAACTACTATTAGACTCTACTATATTTAACTAGGTGCCCTAATAGAGTCTTTAGGGCTATACTTATCTATAGGTAGGCTAGTGCAATCTCTATATATATCCCTATCTCTAGCACCTCTATTATTATTATATTATCCTATACTTTTATATACTATAGCAGAACTATACGCCGCGTTTAAGTAGTAGGTCTAGTAGATCTATGCGGCATTACTAGGCTTATAATCCTTACCTATCCTTTTTAACAGATTTCCTTCTCCTATCTTACTATAGGGCACTTCTCCCTTAGCTCTTTAGGCTAGTGCACCCTATCTTCCTATACCTAGATATAGGCCCTCTTGTTCCTCCTTAATTCTCTATCTATCTAATTTACCTAATTCTTCTATACTTCTTTAAATCTAATTAGGAGCTTAGTGTAGTTATCTTAGTCCTTATTATTAAAAGAAACTAAGCCTTAGATTATCTTAAGCCCTTATCCTAACTACGCTACCTTAGAAAGGTTCACGTCTATATAATAAAAGAAGGTCTAGTCTCCTACCTAGGCGTACTTAGTGTAGTATAGGTATAAGATTAGGTTTATAGTTTCCTAGATTATAGTATATTAGAGCTAGTATCCTATATCCCCTTACACTAGCTATTAAATAATAGAGTAGTATATAGTCCTGCACCACCCTAAATTAGCTACCTACTTTATCTCCCTTAAGTGCTATTTATATATCTTAAAGCACTTATCTACTATCCTTACTAGTTCTAGGTCTTTATAGATCTAGGTAAAGGTGTCTAGGGTTATACTTCCTTTCTATAAGAAGCTTTAGTAACTCTACTTAAATCTTATTACCTATTATAGTTAGGCCTAGTTAATTATTAGTGCTATCTTCTTTAGCTAGTAGTAATAAGCTTGTAAATCCTTAGAGGTGTAATCTTAGTTAAACAGCTTAGTAAAAGCTACTATAGTAACTAGGTTAGCTTGCAAATTTCCCTATTCTCTAGGCTTATAGTATAGCATGTTTAGCTATCTATTGCTTGCCTCTATATTTAGAGTCTAAGTATAGAGCCCTATCTTGCTAGTAATAAACTTTAAGTAGCTAAAGCATACCTAATTTAAATCCTACACTATCTTCCCCTTAGTATCCTAGATAGTGCTATAATTAGTAACTTTATAGTACTATACTTTAACTAGCTTCCTTTGCTTAGTGTTATTAAGTGCGCTACTCCTAATCCTAGCAGCAATTAAATATAGTGTAGAGCATTAGTTTTTGCACTAATAGGGTGCTTTATTCTTAACTATAGCATGCTTATCTTTAGTAACACCCTCTTCTTCTAGTATTATTATCTTAGTGTCTAGAGTCTTATTAAGTTCCTTAAGTAGTCTAGGTAAAGAGTTACGTAATTTATTTATTACCTCTATATTAGTATCTTATAGTTATAGGCCTGCTACTATATATTAGCTAATAATTCTAAATTCCTAGTAAATATTCTCTCCTATCCTTTTTAAGAGCTAGGTAGCGTGTCTTCCTTAAGCTCTTGTTATCCTTTGTATAGGCAATTCTGCTAGAGATTCTTCCTCTAAGATATAGGCAGCTAATTTAATTTCTCCTAGGGTAGTATCTAGTATATCCTCTATCCTCTTCTTGTAACTCTATAACTCCCTTACTATACTTCCTAACCTTAATAGTTCTCTATTCTAGACTACACTCCTATCTAGTAGTATAGTCTAGGCGCGTCTAGCGTAGGATATAGTCCTAGGTAGCTAGTTATAACCTAGATTCTTAATCTCTTATATTACCCTCTCCTCCTCTACTTTCTTTTTAGCTACTTCTCTGCTTCCTTGCAGAGAGCTAGCTAGGACATCTTTAATTTCTTTTAGCACTAGTATCCTATAGTTTATTAACAACCTTATACCCTCTTTCTATATCTATTTGCTTAGGGGGATTATACTAAGTAGCACCCCTACCTAGTTCTCTAACTTCCTATACTATTACAGCACTAGGTACTAAATCTTAGCGTAAGCACTATCCTCTCCCCTATAGCGTATATTAAAGTTACAAGGGTTGCTTATACCTTTAAGCGTTAGTCTAGGTAGGGCATGCAGGCCTATTACATAGTAATAAATAATTACCCTAATATATTATAAGAAATAGTCCTCTAGTTCCTCCTTAGCCTTTAAGATAGTATGTACCTTGCCTATTAGGTTTATAATTGTAACCTAGACCCTATACTAGTTAGTAATATTAATAAAATTATCTTTTAACTAGTTTTACCCCTATATTCTATAGTATACCTCTAAGTTTAGGAAGCTAGCAAGCTAGTCTAGACCCACGTAATATAGGAGGTACCTTACGTCTATGTATCCTTAGTGTGTCTAACTAACTTGTAGGGTAAATTAGCTTAGGTATTTCTAACTAAATTTGGCGTAATTAGTATAGATATACTATATTACTAAGTATATTTTATTAAGTTACTTCTTATATATATTACGCGCTTCCTTTATAAATAGGTACTATAACCTAAAATTAGCTACACTACTATATAACTATATAAGTGCTAGGCTAGACTCTATAAAGCTCCCTACTACTAGTATTAATCCTAAAGTTTTGTTAAAGTGCTCCCCTAGTGCTCCTATAAAGTTATCTATAATATTCCTCTATTACATAATAGTGCTTATACGCATCTTATTAATCTAGCTACCTATAGTTGCACCTCCTTTCTATAGAAGAGGGATACCTTTGTAAAGTGCCTAGGTCCACGCGTTAAACTCTTTAGGCTAAACTAAGTCTAACTTTTTAATAGCTAAAAGACTCCTCTATTATAATGTATACTAATAGTCTAGTGCAAAACTTCTAGGTGTTATAGGCTATAGCTATAACCCTCTAGGTTGTAGGCTTAACCTTAGGGACTATAGGGAACCTGTTAATATTAGGGATCCTAGTAAGCCTAGCTTAACTACTAGCTACTTACTTTTCTAGACTTCTAATAACTATTTAGGGCTTATTATTTTATTTAGGATCTTCTAGTAGTAGCTTTATTAAATACTTGTAGTTTTATTAGATATCTAAAGTTTTTAGTATAGTTTATTATAGTAGTGGCAGTATAGGTAGAATATATGCAGGAATACGCGTGCCTTCCTATTATACTTGCGCCTTCCTATTATTCTCCTACCTTTACTTTGTTCTACCTTTACTTATTTATTATCCTTCCACCTTTACTTATTTATTGCCCTTCTACCTTTACTTTCTTATTATTCTTATTGTAATTGCTTGTCCACGCGCAGGTAGGTAGCTAGTGTAGCTAATTAGAGCGTTGTATATCTAAAGGGTTAAATTAGCGCACCCTTTAGATACCTATTTAGGACTAGCGCGCTTCCTGCCTTCCCCCTACTAATCTTGCGCCTGTCCCCTAGCGCATCTTTTCCTAAGTTTTAACGCTAAAGTATTAATACTATTAACTCTTAATTGTAACGACTTAGGTAGGTAGGGCATCCAAAAGGTATCCTATACAACTCAAAGGCATATGGGAGTGCGCGTCTGTACGGAAAAGGATAAGATTCCTACACCTATAGGTCTTGTACGAAAGGACAAGAAGAACATGCCTATCCTAACTATAGGCGAGCTATTCTCTATATATATAAGTGAGTCAGGCCTTTATTAGGCCTAACTTAGTATAGAATAATAGGCAGGCAATTCTACCTTATTATTATACTACCCCCTCCTATAGAGAAAGGATAGTCCCTATCCTTAGGATTAGGTTTAGATCCCTTACTAAAGAAGAGCTTTTTTGCAAAATAAATCCACCTTTACCTCTACCTTTACCTTTACTTCTTTTTCCTAGGGCACGGACCCCTATCCTTAGCCTACCTATAACTAGCCCTCTACTTACTAACTTTCTTATTCCTATATCCCTAATTTTTTAAATATTTAACCTAATCTATCTAAAATCTAGTAAGTATTTAATCTATGTAATTAAATAGTTGCTAATCTAAATTAGAACCTTTAGCTATGCTAGTACTAGTACTACTAGGAGTCCTTCCTATTGCTTATCGCGCTCTCTATATAAGAGCAGTTAGGGCTCTAGCTTAGGGCAGGTTTAATAATTTTAATTTTAAGTTAAAGAATTCTAAGAAGTGCTAGTACTATATCTCCTAGAATAAGTATTATAATCTAGTAAGTATCTAAGTCTAATAGGGTTCCTTTACTAATCCTAGCAGATTCCTTCTTTTATTAGCTAAGAGTACTCTACCCTTAGGGGTGCTCTAGAAGAATACTACAGCCTAATAGGAAACCCTACTAAAGGGGATAAGGATAAGGAAGCTGTGGTTGCCTATTAGAAGGATATTAAATAGTTTAAGGCCGCTGTTTAAGAAACCGCCTAAAACCTAGCTAAGTGCGTTACTATTGCTAATACTTAGACTAAGGGTATAAAGGCTACTAAAATCCTTATAGCTACCTATTATACTGCTACATCTAATTTACGTTAGCTTTAGAATAGTATCTATAAGATAGTCTTAGTAGTTAGGGGCTTAACAAGGGCTATTAAAGAACTTAAGGAGGAATTAGCACTAAATTAGGAGGCAACTTTCCTAGTCTAGGCTAAGATAAAGGCGTTCCACAAGAAGGAGTCTAAATTAGTCCTAGCTCCTGCCCCTACTCCTGCACCTGCTCTAATTCCTGCTGCACTAGTTATCTAGAAGCTAGTAAAGAAGGATAGTCTAGGCGCTATCTTAGCTAATACAGAGTCTAAACTAGGTTCTAATAGAGAGATAGATATAGAATAAAGAGGTTTCCTAGGGGTAGTGTCCTAGGAACCTTAAAGGTTCTAAATAGGATATAATAATAAATAGTAACAAGAATAATAGTAATAGATAGTAGTTAATAGATAATACGTAGCTAAATAGGATATAAATTAGTTCTAATATTAGGCATAATTATTGTGTAGTAATGTTAGATCCTCTTTGCCTTTTTCCTAGGCTTAAATCTATTTTAGTAAGCTACGTGGGGGACCTAGCTAATTTAGATACTATTAGTAGAATACCTATAATTTATAGGGAGCACCTATAAAGTTAAAGGTAGGATACTAAATAGGATTAGGATCATGTCTAACCTACTTAACCTTATATTTTAGCTTAGATTAATATAATTTGCTAGCTAGGATTTCTTCTACCTCCTATTCCTCTATACCTTGTATAGGGGTACTAGGGGGTTTTAGAGCCTCTTATCTAGGCAACAGATCTTAGGGATCTTTATATAGTACATCTAGAGAAAAAACGTTATAGATCTTAGAACTAGGTAGCAATTAGAGGCAATACACGTTTCCTACTTGTTCTAATACCTTAAAGGGGCCTTCCTATTATTTAGATAGTTTTTAGCTAGGTCGTGAAATAGTAAGATTAGCGGTAGATAGATAAACATAGTTACTAACCTTCTAGTTAACTAGATAGCAATAGCGATTAGTAGCAGAGCGTATTTAGTCTTAAGCTCTTTCTATATTTTCTTTAGTAATCTTCTAGGCGTCGTGCATCTAAGTAGCAAGGGATAAGGCGTCCTTATAGTTTAGTTTCTCTAGTATAGTAGATAGGGTCTTTTCTAGTTTCTAATACTAACTTTGCTTTAGTAAGGAACTAAAGAGGAGCTAATACAGGGCTATGCTAATAGACAAATATAGGAGAGTACTTTAGGCATAGTCTATTATAGGTAGTAAGTCACTCTAGTTGTCTTAGTAATAGGATATAAAAGGCCTTAGTCTCTAATTAATATACTTGTTTATAATCTTAGTTTGTCTATTAGTTTATTTGTAGTAGGTAGTAGATAGCTTAACTTTAGTGCCTATAATCTAACAGAATTTAGACTAGAAACTAGATATAAACTAAGGGCCTTAATTAGAAATAATAGTATCTAGAGTGTGTCTAAATTAGTACACCCACTAAATAAATAAGGTAGCTATACCTTAGGCGTCTATAGTTTTATAGCAAGGGATAGTAATAGCTTGCTTTAATAGGCGATTAATAATAACTATAATCTAATTGTAACCACGTTAATCCTAGGGAAAATCCTTGAAATTAATGTATAGGTGTTGCATTAGTAGACTAGGGATTAGAAGGGGGTGAAGCATGCTAGGGAGTTAGTGCTATCTTAGGTGCCCTCTCCTGCATAGGATATAGTTCTAAACGTAGCGTTTATAGGTAGTCTCTATACCTTTCTAGTAGTAATGTTAGGCTAGAATCTAATAGGTTTTAGTAGCTAATAGGTAGGTAGTAGACACTTAATTATAAGCCTTACGAATTAGTCTAGTATATAGGACTAATCTAGCAGGCACGTAAAGTTAATCCTAGTAGAGAAGGAGTCTGTTTTCTATCTAATAGTGCTTAGGCAACTCTAATCTTTCTATTAGGAATAAGGACCTATTTTCTTAGAGAAGAGTTTTAATAAGTTCTAGGGATCTAAGAGTTATAGGGTTCTAAACTACTATAATTAAAGCAAGGATTAGTAAGGAACGCTTAGCTAGGTAGTCTTGCGCTAAGTTAGAGTTAATTTAGGGGTGTAACCTATCTAGGGCAATTATTACTTGTAAACAATTATCCCTCTAAGTAGTCTTAAGGTTAACTATATCCTATTCCCTTCTACTTAGGATATCTGCTTAGGCGTTGTAAGATCTAGGAGTATACTTAATTTAGAAGTTAAAGGGACTTATAACCTCTAGCTATCTAGCTTGCCTAGCACTAAGGACTTTAGTACATATAAAGTACTCTAGTGCTCTATAGTCTGTGTATACTTTAATAAGGTGCTAAGTACTTATTAGGTTAGCACGCTATTTCTTAAAGGCGCAGATTATTACAAATAATTCTTTATTATAGATTTCCTAGTTAAGTTTAGAACTAGTAAGGGTCTAACTAAAGAAGGATATAGGGTACTATTTCCTATTAGGATGCTCCTGTAAGAGGATAGCTATAATAACTCTATTAGAGGCGTCTGTCTCTAGTTTTGGCGGGTACTTAGGATAGAAGTAAGCTAAGCTTAGGATTGCTAGCAGGGCATTCCTAAGCTAGTTAAAGGCTTGTTAGTATTCTAAAGTCTATACAAATAGGGTAGCAGGACTCTAGAGAGTGGTTAAGGGCTTAGCTATCTTAGAGACGTTTTCCACAAATTGCTAGTAGAATCTAGTAAATCCTAGGAAGGACTTTACTCTAGTTATTATCTTAGGAGCGGACTAGTTTTAGAGTACTTTAACTTTGTTAGGGTCTACCTCTAAGCCTTTATTAGTTAGGATATATCTAAGGTAACAGGTATAGGTTGTATAGAATTCGCTTTTCTTTATATTAGCCTGTAATCTAGTGGAATAAAGATGCTTAAGGACTTTTTAAATATAGTCCTTGTAAGTAGTAAGGTTTTTAGAGTAGATTAGGATATTATCTAGATAGGCGATGTAGAAGTTATCTAAATAATCTATTAGTATATTATTTATATAACGCTAATAGGTTACAGGTCTGTTATATAGCCTAAATAGTAGGACTTTATATTTATAGGCACTATATCTAGTGCAGAAAGTGGTGTACTCCTCTAAGTTAGGGTCTATTTAGATCTTATTAAAGGCAGCACGAATATCTAGCTTAGTAAAGATTTTTGCTTTAGCTAGCTAGGATAATAGATTATCTATGCGGGATATTAGATACGCGTCCTTTTACGTTAAGCTATTAAGCTTATAGTAATCTACACAGATCCTAAGGCCTCTATTTAGCTTCTTAATATATAGGATAGGAGAGGCAAATAGGCTCTAACTAGTCTTATTAAAACCTTTCTGTAGGTGCTCTTATACATATTCCTTAGTAGCCTAGAGTTCCTTAGCATTTTAATAATAGAGGGGACTCTAGTAGTTTAGAAGGGGTTCCTCTAGGACTATCTTATAGTTATAAGGCTAGTAGATTAGAAGTTTGTTAGCCTTAGCCTTGTTAAAGACGTCCTAATAGGAGTTATAGTTAGATAGGAGCTTCTAATTTAATAAGCAGTGGTTAAGAGTATCCTATTTAGAAAGGGTTTAGATCCTACGCTTAATCTTATATAGGCTAGTAGTAAAGAATTTATTAGAAGATTTTTTTATATTAAAATAGAAAGCATTAGCAGAAATAGTAGCAATTTAGAATTTTGCAGGTGGGGTAACAGTTAGCAATTAGACTAGGGTAGGTAGCGTAATAGGTGTAGTAGCAGCCCTATAAGTAGCTAGAATTTTAAGTATACTACATATCCTATTAATTAAACTAGGACTATTTTAGTTCTAGTTCTCCTCTTAATCCTAAAGGGCGTCTCTTTGCAAGATGTCGTAGGTAACTAGAGTAGACAGCACTTGCTAGTAGAGTTATACTAGAATAGGAGGTGCGGGGTTATAGGTTAGAGGATATTTCTCTAGCTAGATTAGGTAAGATTTATCTGTATTAATTAGGATTTAGAACTATTTTAGCTAGTGTTGTCTAATAATACAATCCTAAGAACCTAAGTCTACTCTTATAAAGGGGTAGTTATAAACCTTTTAGCTACTAACTATTCTATAAAGCTAAATATAGTAGGCAACTAGGGAGGTAATCTAATCCTAGAACCCTTTAATAGTAACCTTGTATAGTAGCTTTTAGATAGGTACCCTAAGCGTAGAAGAGATATTATAAGCAATTTTTAAATTAAGAAATAAGTAACCTTAGGCCCTAGTATCTACTAAAGCGTTTAGGCAAACACTAGATCTATTAAGGAATAGGGTTGTATATGCAAGTAAATAGGAACTAATAAACAATTTAGTTAAGGAAAGGTTTAATAGGTTATATTAAGTTAGGCCTAGGAAGGAGAATCCTCCTAGGCGTTGTTATTTCCTATCTAATAGCTGTCTAAATTAGTTAATTTAGCAGTATCTTCTTCCTTAGAATTTTTAACAACCTATTCTATATCTATAGCCTAAATCCTACAGGGTTTAAGGTAGTTACTAGAGAAGTGCCTAGGCTTTCTACAATTATAGCAAGTTACTAGGGTTCCTATTATAGTAGCGCTAGGAGTGGCTAGCGTAGTAGATAGGGGTTAATTATTTTAAGGGATAGTGCCTTGTTATTATAAGTAGGGTATATAAGGTTTAGCTATTAAAGGTCTATTATAGGGTTTCTAATTAGCGTCTAAATAGGACTAGTTTCTAGAGTATTAGAAGGGGGTTAGTCCTTTTCTAGATAATAGAGTAGTCTAGGTAGGAGTAGACAAGGTATAGTATAGGCGGCGTTCTATATTAAAAGTAGTAAGATAATCTACTATAGTCTTAAAATTATTGTGCTAATTCTATTAGAAAGTAAGATTTAGCATCCTTAAAGAAGGTGTAATCTTTATCTAGAGGTAGTAATACTACTCTAATTAGGGTACTTCTCCTCTAATAGCAAGACTCTAGAATTATAACTTAAAAGCAGGGAATATCTCTATATTAGTTATGTACAGGCGGTTAAATATAGTCTAACTCTTAGCTATCTTATTTCTAGTAATAAAGTAAGTTTAAAGGAGGGTAATTATTTCCTTAGCTTTTTAGAATTAAAGACTTAGGGAATTAGATAGGTAACGTGGCTCTAAGTATTCTCTTGCTAGTCCTAAGCAGTGTCCCTAGACTAACGCCATCTAAGCTCTAGAAAAGGGGTAGTAATTAGCGTTAATCTCTAGCCTATCCTAAATAGATGCTTGCTATTATCTAAAAGTAGGATTAGCACTATTACTAAGTGTAGAGATATTTAGCGTCTTTTTAGATTATCTCTTAGCTTTTATAGCATACACTATAGGGTTTAATATAGAAGCTAAAGACTAGCTAGGTTAGGTAGTACCCTATATCTCCTTATAGAGGGAGGTGTTGTACAACTAATTAGTAAGTTGCTTAACTTGTTCCTCTAACCTCTCCTTTTTAGATAGGGTTAATATATATTTATCTTTAAGGGAGGTGTTGCTTTAAGATTTCCTAGGAGCACAAGGTACCTTAAGGGACAGATAGGAAGCAGGTCCTTCTAGGAGGGCGTTGTTAATTAAGTCTTCCTTATCTAATTTCTTTCTATTAGTAAATAGGCTTTTAAAAGTAGCTAAACTAGATGCCCTTCCTTTGCCTTTATCTAATATTTTGTAGTTAATAAGAACAACAAATCTTTTCTTTCTTTTAGGGGGTTTATTTGTGGGAGGATATTAGCTTTGCCTCCGATTCCTCTAGGCTTTTAGTAGTCTCTAGGTCTCTACCTTAACGGAATCTAACGCGATTTTTCTAAAGGTAATCTAGCACCACCTATAGGTCTAGAAGTCTAAGCCTATAGGCTTTGGTTATTAGAAGTTCTAATAGCTGTTCTAACTGTAGAGTTGCAGGGTTAGGTAGCTACTAGAACTAAATTAGTAGCTTAAAATAACAACAAATGCGATATTCTTAAATGCTGTCACTAGCTAGGATAATGTTCTTCTTATAATATAACGACTTAGGTAGGTAGGGCATCTAAAAGGTATCCTATATAACTTAAAGGCATATAGGAGTGCGCGTCTATACAGAAAAGGATAAGATTCCTACACCTATAGGTCTTGTATAAAAGGACAAGAAGAACATGCCTATCCTAACCATAGGCGAGCTGTTCTCTATATACATAAGTAAGTCAGGCCTTTATTAGGCCTGACTTGGCATAGAATAATAGGCAGGCAATTCTGCCTTATTGTTACATTAATTATTAATTATCCTCCTCTTAATTACTTTTACTAGAATCTAAGATGTTAAAATATTAGTATTCTGCTTATTCTTTGTCTAAGAGCGTCCTAGGTCTAATCTTAAGAGTAGGACTGCCTATATCTAGTTGCAGGATTTCCTAGTCCTAATTCTCTAATTTAACTTCCTTATTTTCTTCTCTTCCCTCTATACCTAACTTATTAAACTACGTAGGTAGCGCTTAGAAGATATGCCTATTTTCCTATAGTGCCCTATTCTATAACTTTATAAGTCCTTAGTCTTCCTAGTTTACCTTATCCTAGCTTCTCTAGTAGAAGATCTTTATCCTCTAGCCTAGCGTTATATATGCAAACTTAGTTTTATCTAAATCTTTTAGCTAATATATCCCTAACTCTAGAAAGCTCTGCGCTACTAGGTATAGACCTAGCTATTTATTACTAAGTTTCCTATCTCTAGATATATCTATCTAGTAGACTAAATCCCACAGCAGTACTAATAAGCTAGGGCTAATTTCCTCTCTTTAAATTTCCTTGTGGTTATCCTAATATTCTTTCTTCTATAAGCGCAGCCTCAGCGTCTGCTATGTTAGAAGAGCTAGTTTAATTAGGAGCACTAGGTTCTAACTAGTAACTAGCTAGTATACAGAGTATCTAGTATTTTTTTAAATAGATATTTAGTTAGCTAGGAGTACTATTAGTAGATTAGAGACCTAGCTCCCCTAGAGCTTTATAAGTGCGTTAATAATTAGTTTATGCCCTCCTTTAATTTTTCTGTTAGCCTAAGGGTTATAGGTGGAGATCTAAACCCTACGTATACTATAGATAGTAGCTAAATTATAAATAACTTTTTAGAAGTTAGGCCCCCTATTAACTATAATCCTTTGCGCTATACTCTATCTATATAGGATGTCTTTGTATATAAATTTAGCGATAGTTTTTAATCTATTATTTAGCAATACTTATGCTTTAGGCCACCTGCTTAAATAGTCCTAGGCTATTACTAGGAATTATTTCCTAGAATTATAAGGCATGTAGACTATATTAATAGCTACTATCTCCTATAGCGCATAGGAGTAGGTGTTAGTAAGCATGTTAACCTTCTTCTTGCTACTTCTTTTCTAATACTTATAACACGTGCGTAGAGTAAGCCTTACTATCTTATATATCCTTTCCTACTAATATTACTAAGCTATTATTAAGTAGATAGTATTTACCCTATAATAACTAATAAGGTGATGCATTTCCTATATAGTAGTAATCCTAACGTCTTTATTATTAACTACTTATCTTACTGCTATATTTTAAGATATCTTGTAGAAGAGGAACCTATCTCTTATAAAGAAGTTTAATGCTTGTTTCTTCTATACCCTTAACTCCTTCTATAGAATGTCTAGGATTTTAAACCTAACTAGAAACTAGGCAATTCCTTCTAATTTAGCGCTATATTTAGGATATAGCACTTTGTCCTTTATTAGATTATATAACTTAATATTAGTAATTATATGCTTAATAAAGTCTTTAACGTTATCTTTAGTTTTATTAGGGGGTTCCTATCTATCCTCTTTTAGATATTATAATAGAGTATCTATAACTATATTCTTCTTGCCTAGAATATGTTAAATTTTAAAGTCCTATGCTAAAATAGCAGCTAGCTACCTGTTTATTACTCCTCCTAGTATTTTGCTTAAGGACTAATTAAGCTAAGTAATTAAGGTTTAAGCGTCTGTCTTAATAACAAATAGTATTCTATAGAGCTAAACTCTAAACCTTTTTAAGGCCTATAGCACTACTCTACACTCTAGCTTAGTAGAGTGCTACTTTGCTTTAGACTTTAACTATACAGTACTTTTAAACTAGCATAGATATTGCCTTCTATCTAGCCCTATTTATTCTAGGGAAGCTCCTACGCCTTCCCTACTAGCGTCTACTATAAGGTAGACAGTCCCTCTAGTCTTATAATTAATAGTTATTAGGGCTAGTGCTATAGTAATAAAATACTTAAGCTCTTTTATTGCTACCCTCTATAGTTCTTCCTATATCTACCTAGTATCGCCTCGCAGGAGTATAAATAATAGCTTTGCTTAGATAGCAAAGCTAGGAACCTATATCTAGTAGTAGATATAGATCCTAATAAATATCTAGACTTCCTTTATATTTCTATATTCTAGCTATTTTATAATCTTTTCTACCTTTATATAGTTAGGGTATCTTCCTTTAAAGCTAACCTTATAGCCTACAACGCTAAGATAAGCTATACCCTAATAATATTTCTTTCCTAAAACTATACCTACTACTTGCTTAATATCTGCTAGGACTTAGTTAAGCTACTATACATGCTTAAGCACAAATCTCTAGACCCTAGAAAGCGCCTCTTTGCCCCTATAGTTAGTCTTAGGCCCCCCTACTATTATATTATCTATAAATAGCATTATATAAGGGGAATAATTACGTAGTATTTTTATTATAATTCTCTAAAAGGCTACTACTAAGTTTGTTACTCCTTGTACTATAGTGTAGGATTATAGCAGGCTAATAGGGGTGTGTATAGCAGTTATATCTCTACTATCTAGATAAAGGGTAATCTAGTTATATCCTAAAAACATGTCTATTAGGGATAATATCTTGCACCTAGCAAATTTCTTAGAGAATTTATCTATAGTTAGAGGTAGGTTTACGTCCCTCTAGCTAACCTTATTTATATAGATAGTATTTTAGACTAGTTAGTACTTCTTATCTTTCTTTGCTACTAAGAAATATAGGTTCTAGTATAGACTATTGTACCTCTTAAGTGTTCCTTAATCTAGACGCTCTTCTAATATCTAAATAAATTCTTCTTCTACTACCTTAGCTACTAGGAAACTACGTATTTGCTATGCCTTATACAGGATTATCTTTATTTAGTAAGGTAGGCTAATATCTTAAGTAATACATCTACTTTCTCTAAAGTTAAAGGTAATAGCTACTTCTCTATTAAGAATTATTTCTTAAAATAGAGTCCTTTCCACTACTAATAAGTCTAGACTAAATTTCTATTCTTGCATCCTCTTAGTAGTTAGCCTAGTCCCTCTTAGAAATAATGTATATCTTTTCTTAAAAAGATAGTTAAAAGGGCTAAGGTTAACTCTTTTGCGAATACTAAGCCTTAGTAGCTAGTTTTCCTTAGCTACTATTTTCTAGTCCTCCCTTCTAAACTCTATATCCTTATCCTTCTCTTTTAGGTTATCTACTAGTTAGATTTTCTTGCTAACCTTTTTATACTTAGTGCTTACCTTAGTAACTATTTACGCTACTTTTTATTATACACCTTAATTTAGCTTATATATTACTAATATTAGGTTTAGCTCTTAGATAGCCTATAGGTCTTTGCTCGCCCCTACACTATATCCTATAGTTTGTGCTACCTATTTTTCTAGTATCCTTTTATCTTCTAAGGTAAATAGTTATCTATATTTACTAAATCCCGCTTATAGCTCTATATAGTCTACCTCTTGTAGAAATTTTAAATATACTACTTATTCTACTATATAGTATTTATCTCCTAAGTATTAATTTTGTAGGATCTCTTTCCTAAGCAAGGGTCCTGCTATTAGTTTTCTAACTTGTCTTCCTCTTCTATTTTATCTCTATCTTCTAGCTTTAGATCTAAGGCTATAAAGACTATATTCCTTTCCCTATCTAAGGATAGCACCTAGTAGGTAACCCTCCTATAGATATTGTACTAAATAGCTAGCCTAGTAGAGGTACACTATAGCCCTTGTAATATAGCTAAGTAGGTTAGGTTTATAATTACCCTAAAATAAGTTAGGGTCTCTACCTCCCCTATATATACTAGCACATTCTACGCGGTTCTAATAAATAGGTCTATCCTACTATTAGATATAACTACCCCCTGCGTATATCCTAGGGTCTAGGTTAGTATCTTAATAGGTACCTATAACGCCTACACAGCACTTAATCTTAAGAGATTTATTTATACCCCTATATTAATTAGGTAGTTTACTATATTCCCCCTAATACTAGTCTAGTAGGTTAGTAGTTCTACGTAGAGAGTTATCTAATTTAATTCCTAGTTAGTGCAAGACTTATCTTTTTCTTCTTATATAACTAAATCTTTTTTATACTTATCTAAGTTTTGTCTAAATTAGAGCCTTACTTAGGTATTAAGTACTTCTAGCATTACGCGTATATTATTCTAACCTAATATAGGGTTCTTTACCTCTAGCTCCTCTAATTAGTTAATATATCTAAAGGGTAAAATTAGCGCACCCTTTAGATACCTATTTAGGACTAGCGCACTTTCTAGGCCCCCTAGCCCTACTATATTTACCCTACTAAAGTAGTTATTATCCTATAGGACTTAAGTCTAGGGTTCCTATAATAATATCTTAATTTATTCCTATAGATAATCTTGCCCTAGTAGGTTAGCTACTATAATTCCCTAGACTTCCTGCCTAAGAAAAGTAGCTACTATTTAGTTTAGGCTTAGGCGTATTATTCCCTTAAGCTCTTTATTCTTTACTTCTTTAAACTATACTTTTCTTCTTATTATTAGTAGGTCCTAATTAGGCCCTAAATTTGTATAGCCTTTACCTATATTATCTAGTAGCTAGATTATCACAAAGGGGTCTATATAGGCCTAAGCTAGGTATAGAATCTCTAGGGTCTCTTTAAGTTCTATCTCTTTACTTGCTCCCTCTTCTTAGTTTACTAGGTTTTGTGCTAGTCTTCCTTACCTGCGCTTCTAGATTAATCCTGTCCTTACTTCTTCTAAGACTTAGTCCCTTTACTTTTCTTTCTCCCTTATAGAGGCGTGGATCCTAGGTGTATTCTTGTCTACTAATCCTAGGATAATATATCTTAAGTCTATACAATCTAGCGTTATTACTACTAGGTCTTCCTTATTAGTTTATAGTATTTAATAGTTTAAGAACTACTTATATTCTTTTTAAGTATCTACTAGTTCTAATCCTTAATTCTAGGAAGATATTATATTAGCTCCTACTCTTTTTACTACTAGGTAGTCTAGTCCTTAAGTCTACCTCTACTACTAGCCTCTTAAATCTATTCTATTAAATAGTTCTAGCTTAACCTATAACGCTAGCTAGCTAAGGATATCCTTAGAGACTTTATAGTATTTATATAACTTTTTCTTTATCTAGTAAAGAGTATAGTTCTATAGTGCTAGCTTAGTAACCTACCCTAGTCTTTTATATAATAGTCTATAGTAAAATATCCTAGTCCTTATTTCTAGATTCTAGGAAGTGCTTACCTACCCTAGCGCTATAAGTTCTAGCTAGGGGGGGCAGTCCCTTACTAGGTAGGTTTCTAATCTACGTATATTATAGGTAGGGGGTTTCTTGTTATACCCCCTATAACTCTATAGCCCTAGCTAAGAGGTTAACATCTGCGTAGGGCCCTAGGTTCTTAGCTAGTTTATTAGTAACCCTCTAATTACTATAGTATTCTAATATATTCCTTACTCTATCTTAGCGTTAGTTATATATAAAATAAAGTAGAGCTAGTTTACTAGGCTTTTTAGTAGTAGGCCTATTATATAGTGTTCCTATAGCCTATTAGCCTTAGCTAAACCTATCTTTATTTTTCCTAGTGCCCTAATTAACTAGTCTATTTCTAGGTTAATATTTAGTAGTAGTTAGGTAGTAGCTTGCTCCTTTCTAACGCCTTTCGCTGCCTCTATAATTTCCTCCTTTATAGGCGTGGCTTTTACTAATTCTAATATCTAATATACCTACTAAGTATCTTTCTCTATTTAGCTAGCTAATATATATTTTATTCCTTCTCTTTACTAATAGATTCTTTTAACGTAGGTATAGATCTTCTCTAGCTTATAGCTTGCTACCTTATTACTATTAGGCCCTCCTAGTATACTAAGCAAGACTAGCTCTTTATCTACCTAGGGTAACCCTCTAAAGAAGAAGAATCTAACTTTACTTTTATGTAGCTATTTAGATACTAGGCAGGCATTACTATATACTATAAAATTAGTATAGTAGTCTAAAAGACCTAGGAAGTTTCTAGAGGCTTCTTATATATACGTATCTAGGAAGGTTTAGGTACCTATCCTTTAGGCTATATCCTAGTCCCTCTAGTACTCCTTTATAGCTTCCTATAGCTCCTCCTAGTCTTGCTTCTAGTAGGGTCTAAGCTTCTTTACAAATATTCTATATATAGCATTATAGAAGTCTAGCAGAATTTTTAGCTAATCTACTTTATCTAGCCCCCTATTTTCTACCTAGTAGTTATAGTTATCTAGGAACTCTATAACCTCCCTTCCCTAGAACTAAAAGTTAGTTTTCCTAGGCCTTATAGGGACAAGGACTCTTCTTAGGGGTCTAGAGGTTTCTATTTTAGTTAACCCTAGAGTAATATTACTTTCTCTAGGTATTATTCCTAGTAAAAAGGATAGGCTTAGTTAAGGTAGTAGGCTCCTATAAATATTAAAGGAGGTATATAAACTAGTAATATTAATTAAAATTATTAGATAAGTTAGTATCTGCTTACTTATATTACTTCCCCCTTTTCCTATCTCTTACTTTTATAGACTATCTCCTCTTCCTTAGTAGCTATATCCCTAATACCCTTCCTAAATAGTGCTAGCACTTGTATTTGTTTTTAGTAGATTCTTACTACGTTAGTAACTTTAGCCTAGCCCTATTTTCCTGCTAACAGCGCATACTATCTTATAGCCTTTGCTATAGCTTTTCTATTAGTAGTAATATTCTAGGTGTTCTAGCACTTCTAGTATTACTAATGCTTCTTGTAGTTCTAATTATTCTAATAGTTCTAGTTATTCTAGTTCTAGTTATTCTAGTTCTAGTTATTCTAGCTCTAGTTGTTCTAGTTCTAGTTATTCTAGTTCTAGTTATTCTAGTTGTTCTAGTTGTTCTAGTTCTAGTTATTCTAGTTCTAGTTATTCTAGTTCTAGTTATTCTAGTTGTTCTAGTTGTTCTAGTTCTAGTTGTTCTAGTTGTTCTAGTGTTTCTAATATTTTCTAGTTAGCCTCTTAGTATTGTTACTCTGTTCCTACTAACGCGCGTTAGCCATGTCCTAATATAGGCCTACTATTTTAGCCTTAATAATATTAATTATTAATACTACCTATTTTTTAATTTTTCTCTGCCCTCCTTATACTTTAAGAAACGTCCTCTTAGTTATATACTACTAGGCCCTCCCCTTTACTAAGATAAGATAAGTTCCCCTTAGGCTTTGCTATTTAAACTATTAGGGAGAGTAACCTATTTAAACAAGGAGAAGTAGGAGGGGTAAGGTTTAATAGTAGTAATCCTATAGTAGAAGATATAGGTTTAATACAGAAATATAAGTAAAAAGATAATATTATAGAGTTAAAGTAAAGTCCGCAGGAATTATGCTTATCCTATCCTCTAATCCTTTATGCCTTTATACTATTTAATCTGCCTAACCTTTTAGGCTAAGCCTTGTTTTTCTCCTATACATCCCTCACCACGGCACAGTAGTAGATACAATCTAATAATCCATCTACCAAATTATTCCTAACTTTAGTGATCCAAATTTCCACAAAGGGTGTAGGGCTAGGTGTAGTTAGGTGATTCCTAGCAGCTATATAGTTTAGGACATGTAAGTAACTTATAACTACCTATAGATAGGAGGATTAATTGTATTATAGTTCTCTTTAGCTATTAGGACGTGGAGCTCCACTAACCTAAGTGGTCTAAGCATAGGCTAGAATAGCCTAGGTTAGATATATTATGTAATTATAGGTTGTATAAATGCCTATAAGAATTAATATATATAGTATTAATTTATTAAATAACTAATTAATATATATTATATTAATCTACCTCTAAACCTCTATCTCCTACTTTACTATCTTATGGTTATAATAAGTAGGGTAGTAAATAGGTATAGGTTAGGTTAGGGTTAGGTTAGCTTATATTAGACCCTAAACCTAACCTGAACCTAACTACAAATTTTTGCATAGGCTATAGACTTAGGTTAGGTTTAGGTTACATAGGCTATAGGCTTAGGGTAGGGTTAGGTAATATAGACCTTAGGCTTAGGTTAGGTCTTATATAAGTAGGTTAAGGTTAGGGTTAGGTTATACAGGCTATAGGCTTAGGTTAGGTCTAGGGTCTTACGTAATCTACTTATAGTATATATATACTAGGCATGTATCTTAGGTATATATCTTAGGTATCTATTAAAGGCTTCTATTATAGGCATTTAATATAGGTATCCATTATAGGTATATATTATAGGCATTTAGTATAGGTATTTATTATAGTATTAAGCTTAGTTAATCTATAGGAGAACTATATAATCCTTTATAGTATATATATAGAAACCCTAAGTAAAGTTATTCCTACTAAATTTCTAATAGTAGTACTTTGCTAGCTATAAATCCTTAGCGTATATAGTTACTCTCTTTATTTAAATTATATTTATATTATAGTCTATTTTATTAGCTATATTATTAACTAGGTATACTTTTATAAAAATATACCTTCTAAAAAGCTAATAAGAAAAGCTTCTATAGATTCTTAAATAGCTTTAATTATATACCTGTAGAAGTAATAGTCCTTTAGCTAACCTACTTTATTAGTAATCTTACGTACAAGTTAAGAGAATAGTGTGCTATGGCACGGGGTGTATAGGAGAAAACGAGGCTTAGCCTAAAGAGTTAGGCGGGTTGAATGGTATAAAGGCATGAAGGATCAGAGGATAGAGTAGTATTACTCCTAGGACCTTTACTTTAACTCTATAATATTAACCTTTCTCTTATAATCCTATATTAAATTTATATCTACTATAATAGGACTACTATTATTAAACTTAGCCCCTTCTACCTCTCCTTATTTAAATAGGTTACTCTCCCTAATAGTTTAAATAGCAAAGCCTAAGGGGAATTTATTTTATCTTAGTAAAGGGGAGGGCCTAGTAGTAGGTAACTAAGAGGACATTTCTCCTAGTATAAGGGGGGGTAGAGAAAAGTAAGAAAATAGGTAGTATTAATAATTAACACTATTAAGGCAAAAATAGTAGGCCTATATTAGGACGTGGCTAACGCGCGTTGGTAGAAACAGAGTAATAATACTAAGAGGCTAACTAGAAAATACTAGAACTAGAATAACTAGAACTAGAACGACCAGAACTAGAACAACTAGAAGTAGAATAACTAGAACTATTAGAATAATTAGAACTATAAGAGTTATTAGTGTGCCGTGGTATAGGATGTATGGGAGAAAAACAAGGCTTAGCCTGAAAAGTTAGGCAGATTGAATAGTATAAAGGCATGAAGGACTAGAGGATAGGAAGAAGACAACTACGGCAGAATTTACTTTAACTCTATAATATTATCTTTTTACTTATATTTCTTTATTAAACCTATATTCTCTACTATAGGATTACTACTATTAAACCTTGCCCCTCCTACTTCTCCTTGTTTAAATAGGTTACTCTCCCTAATAGTTTAAATAGCGAAGCCTAAGGGGAATTTATCTTATCTTAGTAAAGGGGAGGGCCTAGTAGCATGTAACTAAGAGGACGTTTCTCTAAGTATAAGGAGGGCAGAGAAAAATTAAAAAATAGGTGGTGTTAATAATTAATATTGTTAAGGCATAAATAGTAGGCCTATATTAGGACGTGGCTTACGCGCGTTAGTAGGAACAAAGTAATAACACTAAGAGGCTAACTAGAAAATAGTAGGAACACTAGAACAACTAGAATAAGCAGAACTAGAATAACTAGAACTAGAACAACTAGAACTATTAGAATAATTAGAACTACAAGAAGCATTAGCAATACTAGAAGTGCTAGAATACCTAGAATATTGCTACTAATAGAAAAGCTACAGCAAAGGCTATAGGATAGTGTGCGCTATTAGTAGGAAAATAGGGCTAGGCTAAAGCTGCTAATATAATAAGAATCTACTAAAAACAAAATATAGTCTATAAAAGTAAGAGATAGGAAAGGGGGGAAGTAATATAAGTAAGTAGATGCTAACTTATCTAATAATTTTAATTAATATTACTAGTTTATATACCTCCTTTAATATTTATAGAAGCCTACTACCTTAACTAAGCCTATCCTTTTTACTAGGAATAATACCTAGAGAAAGCAATATTACCCTAGGGTTAACTAAAATAGAAACCTCTAGACCCCTAAGAAGAGTCCTTGTCCCTATAAGGCCTAGGAAAACTAACTTTTAGTTCTAGGGAAGGGAGGTTATAGAGTTCCTAGATAACTATAACTACTAGGTAGAAAATAGGGGGCTAGATAAAGTAGATTAGCTAAAAATTCTGCTAGACTTCTATAATACTATATATAGAACATTTGTAAAGAAGCTTAGACCCTACTAGAAGCAAGACTAGGAGGAGCTATAGGAAGCTATAAAGGAGTACTAGAGGGACTAGGATATAGCCTAAAGGATAGGTACCTAAACCTTCCTAGATACGTATATATAAGAAGCCTCTAGAAACTTCCTAGGTCTTTTAGACTACTATACTAATTTTATAGTATATAGTAATGCCTGCCTAGTATCTAAATAGCTACATAAAAGTAAAGTTAGATTCTTCTTCTTTAGAGGGTTACCCTAGGTAGATAAAGAGCTAGTCTTGCTTAGTATACTAGGAGGGCCTAATAGTAATAAGGTAGCAAGCTATAAGCTAGAGAAGATCTATACCTATATTAAAAGAATCTATTAGTAAAGAGAAGGAATAAAATATATATTAGCTAGCTAAATAGAGAAAGATACTTAGTAGGTATATTAGATATTAGAATTAGTAAAAGCTACGCCTATAAAGGAGGAAATTATAGAGGCAGCAAAAGGCGTTAGAAAGGAGCAAGCTACTACCTAACTACTACTAAACGTTAACCTAGAAATAGACTAGTTAATTAGGGCACTAGGAAAAATAAAGATAAGTTTAGCTAAGGCTAATAGGCTATAGGAATACTACGTAATAGGCCTACTACTAAAAAGCCTAGTAAACTAGCTCTACTTTATTTTATATATAACTAACGCTAGGATAGAGCAAGGAATATATTAGAATACTATAGTAATTAGAGGGTTACTAATAAACTAGCTAAGAACCTAGGGCCCTATATAGATGTTAACTACTTAGCTAGGGCTATAGAGTTATAGGGGGTATAATAAGAAACCACCTACCTATAATATATATAGATTAGAAACCTACCTAGTAAGGGACTACCCCCCCTAGCTAGAACTTATAGCGCTAGGGTAGGTAAGCACTTCCTAGAATCTAGAAATAAGGACTAGGATATTTTACTATAGACTATTATATAAAAGACTAGGGCAAGTTACTACACTAGTACTATAGAACTATACTCTTTACTAGATAAAGAAAAAGTTACGTAAATACTATAAAGTCTCTAAGGATATCCTTAGCTAGTTAGTGTTATAAGTTAAGCTAGAACTATTTAATAGAATAGATTTAAGAGGCTAGTAGTAGAGGCAGACTTAAGGACTAGACTACCTAGCAGTAAAAAGAGTAGGAGCTAATATAATATCTTCCTAGAATTAAGGATTAGAACTAGTAGATACTTAAAAAGAATATAAGTAGTTCTTAAACTATTAAATACTATAAACTAATAAGGAAGACCTAGTAGTAATAACACTAGATTATATAGACTTAAGATATATTATCCTAGGATTAGTAGACAAGAATACACCTAGGATCCACGCCTCTATAAGGGAGAAAGAAAAGTAAAGGGACTAAGTCTTAGAAGAAGTAAGGACAGGATTAATCTAGAAGCACAGGTAAGGAAGACTAGCACAAAACCTAGTAAACTAAGAAGAGGGAGCAAGTAAAGAGATAGAACTTAAAGAGACCCTAGAGATTCTATACCTAGCTTAGGCCTATATAGACCCCTTCGCGATAATCTAGCTACTAGATAATATAGGTAAAGGCTATACAAATTTAGGGCCTAATTAGGACCTACTAATAATAAGAAGAAAAGTATAGTTTAAAGAAGTAAAGAATAAAGAGCTTAAGGGAATAATACGCCTAAGCCTAAACTAAATAGTAGCTGGTTTTTTTAGGCAGGAAGTCTAGGGAATTATAGTAGCTAACCTACTAGGGCAAGATTATCTATAGGAATAAATTAAGATATTATTATAGGACCCCTAGACTTAAGTCCTAGAGGATAATAACTACTTTAGTAGGGTAAATATAGTAGGGCTAGGGGGCCTAGAAAGTGCGCTAGTCCTAAATAGGTATCTAAAGGGTGCGCTAATTTTACCCTTTAGATATATTAACTAATTAGAGGAGCTAGAGGTAAAGAACCCTGCGTTAGGTTAGAATAATATACGCGCGATACTAGAAGTACTTAATACCTAAGTAAGGCTCTAATTTAGATAAAACTTAGATAGGTATAGAAAAGATTTAGTTATACAAGAAGAAAAAGATAAGTCTTACACTAACTAGGAATTAAATTAGATAACTCTCTACATAGAACTACTAACCTGCTAGACTAGTATTAGGGGGAATATAGTAAACTACCTAATTAATATAGGGGTATAAATAAATCTCTTAAGATTAAGTGCTGCGTAGGCGTTATAGGTACCTATTAAGATACTAACCTAGACCCTAGGATATACGCAGGGGGTAGTTATATCTAATAGTAGGATAGACCTATTTATTAGAACCGCGTAGAATATACTAGTATATATAGGGGAGGTAGAGACCCTAACTTATTTTAGGGTAATTATAAACCTAACCTACTTAGCTATATTATAAGGGCTATAGTGTACCTCTACTAGGCTAGCTATTTAGTATAATATCTATAGGAGGGTTACCTACTAGGTGCTATCCTTAGATAGGGAAAGGAATATAGTCTTTATAGCCTTAGATCTAAAGCTAGAAGATAGAGATAAAATAGAAGAGGAAGACAAGTTAGAAAACTAATAGTAGGACCCTTGCTTAGGAAAGAGATCCTATAAAATTAATACTTAGGAGATAAATACTATATAGTAGAATAAGTAGTATATTTAAAATTTCTACAAGAGGTAGACTATATAGAGCTATAAGCGGGATTTAGTAAATATAGATAACTATTTACCTTAGAAGATAAAAGGATACTAGAAAAATAGGTAGCACAAACTATAGGATATAGTGTAGGGGCGAGCAAAGACCTATAGGCTATCTAAGAGCTAAACCTAATATTAGTAATATATAAGCTAAATTAAGGTGTATAATAAAAAGTAGCGTAAATAGTTACTAAGGTAAGCACTAAGTATAAAAAGGTTAGCAAGAAAATCTAACTAGTAGATAACCTAAAAGAGAAGGATAAGGATATAGAGTTTAGAAGGGAGGACTAGAAAATAGTAGCTAAGGAAAACTAGCTACTAAGGCTTAGTATTCGCAAAAGAGTTAACCTTAGCCCTTTTAACTATCTTTTTAAGAAAAGATATACATTATTTCTAAGAGGGACTAGGCTAACTACTAAGAGGATGCAAGAATAGAAATTTAGTCTAGACTTATTAGTAGTGGAAAGGACTCTATTTTAAGAAATAATTCTTAATAGAGAAGTAGCTATTACCTTTAACTTTAGAGAAAGTAGATGTATTACTTAAGATATTAGCCTACCTTACTAAATAAAGATAATCCTGTATAAGGCATAGCAAATACGTAGTTTCCTAGTAGCTAAGGTAGTAGAAGAAGAATTTATTTAGATATTAGAAGAGCGTCTAGATTAAGGAACACTTAAGAGGTACAATAGTCTATACTAGAACCTATATTTCTTAGTAGCAAAGAAAGATAAGAAGTACTAACTAGTCTAAAATACTATCTATATAAATAAGGTTAGCTAGAGGGACGTAAACCTACCTCTAACTATAGATAAATTCTCTAAGAAATTTGCTAGGTGCAAGATATTATCCCTAATAGACATGTTTTTAGGATATAACTAGATTACCCTTTATCTAGATAGTAGAGATATAACTGCTATACACACCCCTATTAGCCTGCTATAATCCTACACTATAGTACAAGGAGTAACAAACTTAGTAGTAGCCTTTTAGAGAATTATAATAAAAATACTACGTAATTATTCCCCTTATATAATGCTATTTATAGATAATATAATAGTAGGGGGGCCTAAGACTAACTATAGGGGCAAAGAGGCGCTTTCTAGGGTCTAGAGATTTGTGCTTAAGCATGTATAGTAGCTTAACTAAGTCCTAGCAGATATTAAGCAAGTAGTAGGTATAGTTTTAGGAAAGAAATATTATTAGGGTATAGCTTATCTTAGCGTTGTAGGCTATAAGGTTAGCTTTAAAGGAAGATACCCTAACTATATAAAGGTAGAAAAGATTATAAAATAGCTAGAATATAGAAATATAAAGGAAGTCTAGATATTTATTAGGATCTATATCTACTACTAGATATAGGTTCCTAGCTTTGCTATCTAAGCAAAGCTATTATTTATACTCCTGCGAGGCGATACTAGGTAGATATAGGAAGAACTATAGAGGGTAGCAATAAAAGAGCTTAAGTATTTTATTACTATAGCACTAGCCCTAATAACTATTAATTATAAGACTAGAGGGACTATCTACCTTATAGTAGACGCTAGTAGGGAAGGCGTAGGAGCTTCCCTAGAATAAATAGGGCTAGATAGAAGGCAATATCTATGCTAGTTTAAAAGTACTGTATAGTTAAAGTCTAAAGCAAAGTAGCACTCTACTAAGCTAGAGTGTAGAGTAGTGCTATAGGCCTTAAAAAGGTTTAGAGTTTAGCTCTATAGAATACTATTTGTTATTAAGACAGACGCTTAAACCTTAATTACTTAGCTTAATTAGTCCTTAAGCAAAATACTAGGAGGAGTAATAAACAGGTAGCTAGCTGCTATTTTAGCATAGGACTTTAAAATTTAACATATTCTAGGCAAGAAGAATATAGTTATAGATACTCTATTATAATATCTAAAAGAGGATAGATAGGAACCCCCTAATAAAACTAAAGATAACGTTAAAGACTTTATTAAGCATATAATTACTAATATTAAGTTATATAATCTAATAAAGGACAAAGTGCTATATCCTAAATATAGCGCTAAATTAGAAGGAATTGCCTAGTTTCTAGTTAGGTTTAAAATCCTAGACATTCTATAGAAGGAGTTAAGGGTATAGAAGAAACAAGCATTAAACTTCTTTATAAGAGATAGGTTCCTCTTCTACAAGATATCTTAAAATATAGTAGTAAGATAAGTAGTTAATAATAAAGACGTTAGGATTACTACTATATAGGAAATGCATCACCTTATTAGTTATTATAGGGTAAATACTATCTACTTAATAATAGCTTAGTAATATTAGTAGGAAAGGATATATAAGATAGTAAGGCTTACTCTACGCACGTGTTATAAGTGTTAGAAAAGAAGTAGCAAGAAGAAGGTTAACATGCTTACTAACACCTACTCCTATGCGCTATAGGAGATAGTAGCTATTAATATAGTCTACATGCCTTATAATTCTAGGAAATAATTCCTAGTAATAGCCTAGGACTATTTAAGCAGGTGGCCTAAAGCATAAGTATTGCTAAATAATAGATTAAAAACTATTGCTAAATTTATATACAAAGACATCCTATATAGATAGAGTATAGCGCAAAGGATTATAGTTAATAGGGGGCCTAACTTCTAAAAAGTTATTTATAATTTAGCTACTATCTATAGTATACGTAGGGTTTAGATCTCCACCTATAACCCTTAGGCTAACAGAAAAATTAAAGGAGGGCATAAACTAATTATTAACGCACTTGCAAAGCTCTAGGGGAGCTAGGTCTCTAATCTACTAATAGTACTCCTAGCTAACTAAATATCTATTTAAGAAAATACTAGACACTCTGTATACTAGCTAGTTACTAGTTAGAACCTAGTGCTCCTAATTAAACTAGCTCTTCTAATATAGCAGACGCTTCCCTTTAGGTAGATAATAGATAGGGCTTAGCTACTAGTAGTAAGGGCCGCCTAGGTTAACCTAAGAGATTAGTTTCTTAAAGATATAGTGTTAAGGATTAAGAGGCTGCGCTTATAGAAGAAAGAATATTAGGATAATTACAAGGAAATTTAAAGGGAGGAAATTAGCCCTAGCTTATTAGTACTATTATAGGATTTAGTCTGCTAGACAGATATATCTAGAGATAGGAAACTTAGTAATAAATAGCTAGGTTTATACCTAGTAGCGCAGAGCTTTCTAGAGTTAGGAATATATTAGCTAAAAGATTTAGATAGAACTAAGTTCGCACATATAACGCTAGGCTAGAGGATAAAGATCTTCTACTAGAGAAGCTAGGATAAGGTAAACTAGGAAGACTAAGGGCTTATAAAGTTATAGGATAGGTTACTATAGGAAAATAGGTATATCTTCTAAGCGCCGCCTATATAGTTTAATAAGTTAGGTATAGAGGGAAGAGAAGAAAATAAGGAAGTTAGATTAGAGAATTAGGACTAGGAAATCCTGCAACTAGATATAGGCGGTCCTACTCTTAAGATTAGGCCTAGGACGCTCTTAGATAAAGAACAAGTAGAGTACTAATATTTTAACATCTTAGATTCTAGTAAAAGTAATTAAGAGAAGGATAATTAATAATTAAGAGTTAATAGTATTAATACTTTAGTGTTAAAACTTAGGAAAATATGCGCTATAGGATAGGCGCAAGATTAGTAAAGGGTAGGTAGGAAGCGCGCTAGTCCTAAATAGGTATCCAAAGGGTGCGCTAATTTAACCCTTTAGATATACGACGCTCTAATTAGCTACACTATCTACCTACCCACGCGTAGATAAGCAATTACAATAAGGACAATAAGAAAGTAAAGGTAGAAGGGCAATAAATAAGTAAAGGTAGAAGGATAATAAATAAGTAAAGGTAGAATAAAGTAAAGGTAGGAGAATAATAGGAAGGCGCAAGTATAATAGAAAGGCGCGCGTGTTCCTGCATATGTTCTGCCTGCGCTACTACTACTATAACAATCTACACTAAAAACTTTAGATATCTAATAAAACTATAAGTATCTAATAAAGCTACTACTAGAAGATCCTAAATAAAATAATAAGCCCTAAACAGTTATTAGAAGTCTAAAAAGGAAAATAGCTAGTGGTTAAGCTAAGTTTACTAGGATCCCTAATATTAATAGGTTCCCTACAGTCCCTAAGGTTAAGCCTATAACCTAGAGGGTTATAGCTATAGCCTATAACACCTAGAAGTTTTGCACTAGACTATTAGCATACGTTATAATAGAGGAGTCTTTTAGCTATTAAAAGGTTAGACTTAGTTTAGCCTAAAGAGTTTAACGCGTGGACCTAGGCACTTTACAAAGGTATCCCCCTTCTATAGAAAGGAGGTGTAACTATAGGTAGCTAGATTAACAAGATACGTGTAAGTACTATTGCGTAACAGAGGAATATTATAGACAACTTTATAGGAGCACTAGGGGAGCACTTTAATAAAACTTTAGGATTAATAATAGTAGTAGGGAGCTTTATAGAGTCTAGCCTAGCACTTATATAGTTATATAGTAGTGTAGCTAATTTTAGGCTATAGTACCTATTTATAAAGGAAGCGCGCAATATATATAAGAAGTAACTTAATAAAATACGCTTAGTAATATAGTATATCCACGCTAATTATACTAAATTTAGTTAGAAATACCTAAGCTAATTTACCCTATAAGTTAGTTAGATATACTAAGGATATATAGACGTAAGGTACCTCCTATATTATGTAGGTCTAGACTAGCTTGCTAGCTTCCTAAACTTAGAGGTATACTATAGAATATAGGGTTAAAACTAGTTAAAAGACAATTTTGTTAACATTACTAACTAGCACAGGGTCTAGGTTATAATTGCTAAGCTAATAGGAAAGGTAGATACTATCTTAAAGGCTAAGGAGGAACTAGAGGACTATTTCTTACAACGTGTTAGGGTAATTATTTATTACTACGTAATAGGCCTATATACCCTACCTAGACTAACGCTTAAAGGTATAAGTAACCCTTATAACTTTAATATGCGCTATAGGGAAGAGGATAGTAATTACGCTAAGATTTAGCGCCTAGTGCTGTAATAGTACAGGAAGTTAGAGAACTAGGTAGGGGTGCTACGTAGTATAATCCCCCTAAGTAAATAGATATAGAAAGAGGGTATAAGGTTATTAACAAACTATAGGATACTAGTGCTAAAAGAAATTAAAGATGTCCTAGCTAGCTCTCTGCAAGGAAGCAGAGAAGTAGCTAAAAAGAAAGTAGAGGAGGAGAGGGTAATATAAGAGTGTAACAAGGTAGGCGCCCTGCCTATGAAATGAATACTACGTCATCTCCCCTGTCTGTACCAATTCGGCCATGGTCCAAAAGGTACGCACAAGAATACTTAAGCTAAGTAATCCTCGCATAGTATAATATATATATCTCAACAGATAATAGTGCTAGACCCTAGTGCCAACCCATGAACCTTGTTCAAGTCTAGCCTAGGCATCTAGTAAGCGCTAGCTATTTTAGCCTAGCCTTGTTACAAAGAGATTAAGAATCTAGGTTGTAACTAGCTACCTAGGACTATATCCTAAGCTAGACGCGCCTAGACTATACTACTAGATAGGAGTGTAGTCTAGAATAGAGGACTATTAAGGTTAGGAAGTATAGTAAGGGAGTTATAGAGTTACAAGAAGAGGATAGAGGATATACTAGATGCCACCCTAGGAGAAATTAAATTAGCCACCTGTATCTTAGAGGAAGAATCTCTAGCAGAATTGCCTATACAAAGGATAATAAGAGCCTAAGGAAGACACGCTGCCTAGCTCTTAAAAAGGATAGGAGAGAATATTTACTAGGAGTATAGTATTATTAGCTAATATATAGTAGTAGGCCTATAACTATAGGATACTAATATAGAGGTAATAAATAAATTACGCAACTCTTTACCTAGATTGCTTAAGGAACTTAACAAGACTCTAGACACTAAGATAATAATACTAGAAGAAGAGGGTGTTACTAAAGATAAGTATGCTATAGTTAAGAATAAAGCGCCCTATTAGTGCAAAAACTAACGCTCTACACTATATTTAATTGCTGCTAGGATTAGGAGTAGCGCACTTAATAATACTAAGCAAAGGAAGCTAGTTAAAGCATAGTACTACAAAGTCACTAATTACAGCACTATCTAGGACGCTAAAGGGAGGATAGTGCAGGATTTAAATTAGGTATGCTTTAGCTACTTAAAGTTTATTACTAGCAAGATAGGGCTCTATACTTAAACTCTAAACGCAGAGGTAAGCAATAGATAGCTAAATATACTACACTATAAGCCTAGAGAATAGGGAAATTTGCAAGCTAACCTAGTTACTATAGTAGCTTTTACTAAGCTATTTAACTAAGATTACACCTCTAAGGATCTACAAGCTTATTACTACTAGCTAAAGAAAATAGTACTAATAATTAACTAGGCTTAACTATAACACGTGATAAGATTTAAGCAGAGTTACTAAGGCTTCTTATAGAAAGGAAGTATAACCCTAGACACCTTTACCTAGATCTATAAAGACCTAGAACTAGTAAGGATAGTAGATAAGTGCTTTAAGATATATAAATAGTGTTATAGACTGGCCTTAAGGGAAGAATGCAATAAGCGTTAATAATAGTATTTAGTATCTTAAAGGAGAGGTAAGCCCTCTACGCCTTTTTATGGGTGTCTAGTGTGTTTGCTTAGTAGTAGTGTTAGACTTAGTCTATCTTATGTTAGACCTAGGCTTAGGCATAAGCCTAAGCCCTTTATATACCCCTAACCTTCCCTATAGACTATCGTGAAGTTATCTTTCTAGGGGTCTAGGGTTATGTCTTTATCCTCTATAATTAGTATTAGGCTTTATTACTATATTTTTTAGTTTTGTTGTTATGTCTTTATATTCCTTCCTAATTTGTAACAGGCCTGTATATTAAGTAGTACGCGCGCGTGGCGTCTATGCGCTTGTTTTAGCACCCTACTATAAAAGTTCTAATATAGCTATCCTACCCTACTATAAATTTCCTAACTTACTATGTTACCTAATAGATTTCCCCCTACTAATTAGCCCTCTTTCTACCTTTTCTATATTAATCCTGCCTATTTAGCCTTTAATATGTCCTTATCTACTACTACTAGTGCTAGTAGTAGGGATCTACTAAGAGGTAGTTAGACCCTGCGCTAGGCCTACTAAGATAAGGTGTGTACTTCTAGTGTTCTCCCTATATTTCCTGCACTAACTTTTGCTTAGCACACGCCTCCCTAAACACAGCTGCTTAGCAGCTTTATTATTTCTAGTAACTTAGATAATAAGGAATATAATAGTAGCTTTGTAAAGCCACTTCCCTATAATTAGTGTATTAACTAGCTTTATCTCTTTAGTAAGTGTGACTATTAGGAAAGTAGTAGTAAGTTCCCCTTAATTTATATTTTCTTTATAGTAAGTTCTAACTGTCTTTAGGGTGTTTATATAAGTCTTGTTATTATAGTTACAAGACCTGTACTAGGTTAGAGGCTATACTTGCTAACAATCCTAACGTCCGCTAAGCCCTCCGTAACTAGCTTTAGTTTTATTATAGTTACTAGGAGGATTACCTCTATATTGCAAAGAGAGGGACCCTTAGAACCTTTATAGGAAAACCTACTAAAGGCACTTACTACTAGTTCTTGCTATAGTTCTACTAGCTCTGCTATTATTTTAAGGATCTTATATTAAGGGCTTAAACTAATAATACTATTGCTCTACTCGCCCCTACTACCTACTTACACGCCTATAACTAGTATTAGCTTAGTGCTGTTATTCTATCTACTACTAGTGCTCTAGTGTTCCCCCTTTAGTCTGCTATTACGCCTTTGTGTGGTAGTTATAGCAATAACAACGTTATGTAGCTTGCTACTACTACTAGTGTTGCCTTCTAGCGTATTAACTAGCATATAAACAAGACCTAGGCCTAAACTAACCTTTATATTAACAGGCTTAAGAGTGCTACTAAGCGCACTACCTGTGGTATTAAGACTCTTATTATTAGTATTAATTTTCCTTTATTCCCTTTATATATATTCTAACGTTTGCTTTCTTTAGGCCTAAGGTGCTGCGCGTTAGTAAACTATTAAAGCACTACCCTCCTCCTACTACTACTACTGCTGTCACTTATACTAGTTAACTAAGTCCTCCCCTACCCGCGCTACGCGTAAGCGGCACTACTATTACTAAGAGACGCAGAGGCGTTAGAATAACATAAACAATAGTCTAGGGGGGGCTAGGGGGGGGTTAGTTATAGATAGTAATAGTATAGACACTACTACTTAATTATTAGCTATATTATAAAACTTTAGTAGTAGGGCACTTACTTAGAGTGCTGTAAGGATAAATAAAAGATATCTCTAATACCTTTCTACTTCTTAATTGTAACAAAGGTCTAAGTTATTATTCTAGTTTTCTTTTATACTTACTTCCTAGCTTTAATACGTATTAGGCTATTATTATGCGTAATATCCCTATACTATTCCTTAAACCTATCTAGAGCCTTAGTATCCTACACTACCTCTAGTAGGTGCTATATTAGATTAACATACCCCTTCTATTTTACTAGGACTTAACGCTTCCCTTTTCCTCTTGCATTCTTTGCACAAAGGATCTCTTCTACTTCCTATTTATCTAGCGTTACGTCTTTATTTTCTAGAGTAACTATAGGGCCTAGTTATAAGTCCTAAAGCTTCTAGCTTAGTAGTAGATTATTAGCAGCTCTCTCTAGCAGATCTATATACATAGTCTTATACAAGTTCCCTAGTAAGTCTAATACTACTATAAGTAGAGTAGGGACTTCTATTACTTTATACTTTACCTATAGCTAGTTAAACTTTTTACTTAGCTAGTTTATCTTTATATTGCGTATTATAAACTAAACTATATTACCTTTTAGGAACTTTTTAGCTAGGCGTTAGGACTAGTTTATTGCTTTCTATTATTATTGCTATTAGAACGCGATAGTAGCTTGCGCTAGCTCTACACCCCTCTATAGGTGCAATAAGAACGCTACAGCCTCTCTATAAGGATTCTTAGGTTTTACTAGTAGTAATATTTGCTTTTATAGAGTGTCTATAGTATACCTATTTAAAAGAAGATTTAGGCTAATACTAGTTGTGCTAGAGTCCCTGTTATTAAGTGCAAGTTAGTAGGCTAGCAGGTAGTTAGGCTAGTTAGTCTACTTAAAGCATACTATTATACGTAGCACTACCTACACTTCTTAGTTTGCCCGCTCTGTCCTGCTGTCTGTCTAAGGGTGGTATGCAGTAGACAGTAACTAGTTTATCTTTATTATCTAGCATAATGTTATCTAGAAAGATCCTAACTAGTTAGAGCCTTAGTTAGTAATAATAGAGGATAGGAAGCCCTAGAACTACTACTAGTTATCCTAGAAGATCCTTGCACAATAATTAGCTGCTATAGAGACTATTGCTTTAAGCTAAATATATTTAGATAATCTATTAGTAATAACTAATAGGTACTAAGGTTTTCTATTATCTTTTGTAGGTAGGTTAACTATAAAATTTATAGATATTTAGGACTAGTATTGTAACGCAACTAGTATAGGTTATAATAGACCCTATTAGCGCCTCTAAGAGATATAAGCACTATAATAATAGCAGTTCTAAATATACTATATAACGTCTCCTAATATTCTATCCTAATAATAGTTGCAGCGTAGTATTTAAAATATTATATTCTTTCCTAGATATCCTACTAAACCTAATTTATGTGCTTGCTATATAATAGTAGTTATAAGGGGTTCCTATATTAGTAACTAAATAACGCCCCTCTAAAGCAAAGTGCCATGTGCGCTAATTACATAGTCCCTAATCTGTTGCTTTATGTTAGCTAGAACTAGGAAAGACCTAGCGCCTTTCTAGACTATATTAAGACGCACTTAGTATATCTTGTCTTCTAATACTGCTTTGTCCTATAGTGTCTACATATATAGGTTAGTAAAGAGGCTAGCGCCCTTTAGTAACTTAGACGCCTCCTCCGCTTCTAATACTACAACCTAGATTAATTTAGGGCGTATTACTAACTATAGTGTTGCTTTAGAGGAGTTTAAATCTTATAGTCGCCTGCTTAAGGTATTAGGTTATCCTGCAAGATAGCTAGGTCTATACTACAGGATATACTAGTATTTTAAAAGTTCCTCTGCCTAGTAGCACTATTGCTTGCTTAAGCTTTAGAGGCTAGTAAATACTCTAGGTTTTTATAGTCTATAAATATTGTAAACAGCTTATAAATACTCTATAGCTCTACTAACTAACTTTTAAGATACTTAATAATAGCTAGCAATTCCTTATTGTGTATAGTGTAGTTTTGTCTCTCTAGTATTAGTGCTGTAGAGTAGTAAGTAACTAGGCGCTAGACGCTCCTAACTTTTTATAATAAGCAACCCCTAAGAGCGCATCCTAAATAGTCTGCTTCTAATAATGTTTCCTTAGCTAGGTCCTATTGCGCTAGTACTAGTCTAGATATAAATGCCTTTTTTAGTGTATTAAATGCACTCTATTCTTCCTCTCCCTATTAGAATTAGGTATCCTTCCTAGTTAGTTAGTTTAAAGGCGCTGCTACTTTAGAAAACTACGCGATAAAATCGCGGTAGAAGTTAGTAAAACCTAGAAAACTCCTTACCTCTCTTATATTCCTAAGGGATTCCTATTCCTGTACTGCCCTAAGCTTTTTAGGGTTAGGTCTAAGTAATTTGCCTGCCTTAATAATATAGCCTAGGTAGCGTACCTCCTTAATATAGAACGCACACTTCTCTAAGTCTAGGTGTAGTCCTACTTCTTTTAATAGCGTAAGTACACGCTTTACTTTTTCTATATAGTTAAACTAGTCTCCTCCTAAATAAATTAGGATATTATTAAGGTAGGCTATTACATACAATCTAAGTAACTCTATAAGCGCAGTATTAATATATTATTAGAAAGTAGATAGCGCACTACTAAGACTAAATAGACATACTAACTATTTATATAACCTAAACTAGGTGCGGAAAGCTATTAAGGACTTATAACTTTCTACTATTCTAACTTTATAAAAGGCGGCGTAAATATCTACTTTTATAAACTAATTTACGCTAGATAGTGTGCGCAAAGTTTCCTTAATAAGTAGTAGTAGGTATTAGTCTAATATTATTATGCTGTTAAGCATCTAGTAATCTATATAAAGGCGCTAACTGCCTAATAGCTTCTTTACTAGTAATACTAGAGCTCTAGCTATAGAAGAGCTTGCTTAGATCTAGCCCTTATCTATTAATCTAGTAAGTTGTGTTCTTAGTTCTAGTAATTAGTTACGCGATATAGGGTACAGGGGACCCTATAGGGGGTTAGGCTAGGTTCTGTGTAGGAGAGTTATTAACTAAATATAGTAATCTATACTACCTTAATAAGGCAGCAAACTATTTGCTAACTTATTATTAAATAGGTCCTTAAATTCTTGCAGTTCTAGTAGTAACTTTGTCTTTCTAGTTTTATGCTTAGGTTTGTAGGGAACTATGTTACTAGCAATATAGATAGTGTGTATATTAATAGGACCTCCCTTATTAACACTTCCTAGATATTTTATTAGGCGCAAGTTATATATTACCTATAAAATATCTAGTATATTTGTTGCAAAAATTTGTACCTATATATCTTCCTATTAGGATCCTTAATTTAGCAACCCTTCTATAACTAAACCTAAGATAGTAGAGATATAGGTAGGATACAGGCGTCTCCCACTCTCTTATACTACTATATTTCCCGCCTTCCTAAATATTAACTTGCCTTGTGGAATGTCTATAACAACGCCCTCTCTATATAGCTATAGTCTGCCTAGTATTAGTTAATAGGAGAGACTAGGTACTATATAAGCTAAAAGCTAAGACTACTAACTATCTAAATTATAGTCTAATGCTACTAACTATAAAATTCTTGTACCCTTAGTAATTCCCTAGGTATATTGCAAGGGTTGCGGGGGAATATTAATAAAGTTCCTACTAATCTATCTTACTAACTTTTCCTTAACTGCACTAAAACACTAGTACCCTAAATTAACTATTACTTGCACGTTCTCTACTCTACCTAGGAGGAGGGGAATAAAGAAAGGAGGATTATTTAACCTAGCCTTAATATCTAGGGGATACTTAATAGCCTCTACTATTAATAATTCCTCTATTATAGTGTCCTCCTTATACCCCTAACTTAGCCTAAGGTTAGGGGCAGCTAGTTTCCTAAATTAGGGCTGCTTGCTAATACTATAACTGTCTTAACACCTACTAGTTGTAGTAATAGGGCATTAGGGCATGCACGTACAAAATAACCGCCCTATCTACACTAGGTGCAGACCTTTGCTAGTTTCTATGTATTAAATAGGTCCTGTAGGATCTAGTTAGGACGTAATATTAGTAGTTTAGTAGGTGCACTTAATAAGGCTACTACTTCTACTATATTTATGTTGCCGTCCTAATCTAAGTTAGACTTCTACTAGGGTTCCTTAGACTTACTAGCCTAAAGAAAGCCTAGTTCTAGAGAGGCTATTTTAATATCTACTATAATTATCTTGTATTCCTCTATAGCTACGTTATAGTTTGTCCTAGAGACTCCCCTATTAAGGGAAACTAAGCGCATATAACTATTAAGAGATTACTAAAGTTATAAAAGCTTCTATTTATTATCCTAGTATAAACCTCCTAACTATATAAGGAGCTATATAAAATTCACAAAGAACTCTATAAAAGGCTAATTTTAGCCCTAATATAAGTGTTCTAACGTAACTTAGGCGCGCTCCTGCCTATAATAGTCGCTGTAATAGAACGCTAGGTAGTTAAGAAACCTACTTATATCCTAACGCTTACATACACTATCCTTAAAGTATAGTGCTATAGCGCGCTAGACTATAGGCAATAACTAGGACTAAATATATATAAACCTTACCTCCTTATCCCTAATAAAGACCTTATCTGCACGTAGTTTAAACTCTATAGTTATTTACTAGGAGGAGAAGTTTGCCTTAGTGCTATTATATAGCAAGCTAACTAGGAAAGGTTTATAGCGTAAGGCAGGAGAGGGCAGAGGTAGTATGTTATTAAACCTAGCAGGCTTAGAGGAGGGTTAGGATAGAATCTAATTGCGTATTTCCTCGTTCTATTAACGTAGTATAGCTATTATAGTAGAGTCTTAAGCCTATTATTCTATTAATCTATAGACCTATTATATTAGCCTTTCTACTATATTAGGTTGCACCTAGTTATTCTAAATATCTAGCGCGTCTATCTCTTATTACTATTATAGTATATTTAGAAGAAGATACTAAAATATTATAGACTAGCCTTAAGGGAGAATATAATAAGCGTTAATAATAGTATTTAGTATCTTAAAGGAGAGGTAAGCCCTCTACGCCTTTTTATAGGTGTCTAGTGTGTTCGCTTAGTAGTAGTGTTAGACTTAGTCCGTCTTGTGTTAGACCTAGGCTTAGGCATAAGCCCAAGCCCTTTATAAGGAATAATTTAGGAGATAGATTATTAGATTATATCTACTACGATTGGACTTATATATATAGAGCTTTAGCTACCCTTACTAGAAGGTAAATAATTAGTAAACCTTCCTTTACTAGAGCTCCTGCTTTTTATTAGGCACTTGGCAGTAAGCTAGCAGTTAATTAGATAGTGGGTTATACAGGGGTATTAATTAGGATTAATTAGATTAAGATACTCTATAATCTAGTTAATATCCCTCCTGCAACACACCCCCTAGGTATAGGTAGATCTTTTGTTATTATAGTTACGCTTATAGTTAGTAGGTAGTGTAGCTAATTAGAGCGTTGTATATCTAAAGGGTTAAATTAGCTTACCCTTTAGATACTAACTAGCGCGCCTTCCTTGTTTAGCCTGCGCTTGCGCGTATAGATATTATCTAGATAGAGCTCTATAACTCTATCTACCTAACTATAATCTTTACTATAGCTTAAGTTATAAGATTATATAACCTTAAAGATCTAAACTATACCTATATTCCTACTAACTTGTGTCTTAGTTAAAGTTAAAACCTGCTACTTGCGCTTGCTCTACCTGCGCTGCCCTTATTACCTCCTGCGTAGCTAAAGCTATAGTTACTAAAGCTACTGCCACTAAAGAGGAGCGTGCTACTACTAAGTATAAGGCTATTATAGAGTGTATAGTAGCTAAGCGCGTAGCTACTGCTACTATAGCTAAGATCGCGAAGCTAAGGAAGGTTGCTCCTGCCCTAGCTCCTACTACTCTAGATCTAACTCTAACTCTAGCTCCTGCTCCTCCCTAAACCCTGCCTAAGGCCCCTACTCCTGCTCCTACTCCCTCTCTAGCTCCTAAGGAGACCCTAAGATCCTCCTGCTATAGAGAGCCTAGTATTTGTTATGCTAAAACTTGTCTAAATTATCTACGCTTAGCGCTCTTTAACAAGTCTAATAGTAAGTAATATAACTCTTCTAGTAGGGGGACTTAGTACTAGTAGTGCTCCTCTAGGTATAGCTATATCCTAATATATATAATCTATACAAGAATTTTTCCTTTATAACGCTTAGTAAGATCTTATACTAATAAACTAATAGCCCTAAGCTTGCCTAATATTCTACGCTATCCTTCCTAGTAAGGAAGTAGGTAGGTAAGAGCTAAGACCTTCTTAAGGATAAGAAGCAGAGGGTCTTAGTGCTCCTTAAGGAAAGCGAGGCTAAGTAGCAGGAGCTAGTAAAAGCTGCTGCTACTGCTGCTAAGCTTACGCGCAAGGCTACTTCTATAGCTAAGGGCGCCTAGAGCTCCTTATTAGAAGATAAGGACTCTAGCTCCTCTAAGGTTCCCCCTATAGATCCTAGGATAGGGCAACCTAGGTAGCTCCCTATAGACTCTAAGGCACGCTTTACGCGCGTAATAGAGCTCCTTAAGGAAGCTACCTAGTTAATAATAGAGAGGTAGGCTATAGTTAGTTATTTTTATATTATATATTAATAGATCTTGTATACTACCTTACTTTAATTAATATTATATAATATATACTCTACTATTATATAACTTTAGGTGCTCCCTAAACCTTATAAATTATTATATAGTTAGGTTTTTAGTAAGCCTATTAGCTAGTATATTACTAGTAGGTAGGTAGGTAATATAGAAAGATCCCTTTATATACTCTTGCCTAAGCCACATGTTTTAAATATCTACATAGCGCAGCTTAGTGGTGATCCTTTTATTATTGCCTACTACTAACCTAATAGTTTATTAATTATTACAATTAATTATCTAGGTAGTATCTAAAGTAAGGTGTATTTTAGTTAAAAAACGTTTTAACGCTATTACTTCTTTACTTACTTGCTTAAGCGTAAGGAGCTCTACCTTAGTAGTTAAAGTAGTAATAGTTAATTATTAAGCTGCCTTCTAAATAATAGGTCCTCTAAAGAGCGTGATTAGGTATCTATATAATAATTGCTAAGTATTAATATTATTAGCAAATAACGCATTACTACATATTATAAGCTTATTAGGATCCCCTTTCCTATATTAGATTAATTAGTATTAAGTTTAGTATAGATAGACAATTACTTAATTAACCGCATTAAAGTGTTGTTTAGATAGGTTAGTAAGGTATTAGGAGAGCTAGGAGGCTACATAGGCAATATTAGGGCGCACTATAATTAAGGTGTAAAGGATTAATCTAACGCGCTCCTGATAGTCCTTGATCTCCTTTTTAGTGGCTTCTCTAGTGCTCTTTTTAATGTCTTTACTTAATAGTAGTGTAGTAGGGAATTTTCCTGTCTCTACTAGATTAAATTTCTTTACAATCTTGTTAATGTATTTATTATAAATAAGCGTTATTATCTATCTCTTTCTATCCTAGATTACTCTTACCCCTAGAAACTAGCTTATAGGTCCCTTTTCCTCTATAGTATATCTTTGCTTTAGAGCTTAGATAACTTTGTAATCTTAGCTTGCGTAGTTTTAGTAATAGAGCGATAGGATATTGTCCATATAGAATATTAACAAGATACTATAATCTCTGTTAAAGAATAGGTATAGCTCCTCTTTAGAAGTAATAAGCTTATTTTCTTAGAGTGTAGTTAAGAGCTTGTTATACTATAATAATAGTAAGTCTTTTAATCTATATAGAGCTTGTTTAAGCTTAACGCACTTCCTAGGTATTTAATATCCTTTAGGTAGCTTGTAGATAACTATAGGGTGTTAATCCCTTAAGGCGTTAAGGAAAGCTCTAACAACGTTATATTAATATATCTTAAGGTTAAACTTAGCTCTAATAGCTATTGTAGTCCTAAAGGTTTAAGCTACTAGGGTAGCTGCGTAGGTTAAATAAATTAAGTTAGTAAGCTATAGATCTCCTCTTACTACTATCCTTGCTTTGCACTTAATTAGGTAACTATCCTAATTAAGCTTATATGTAAACACCTATTTAAGTAGGAGTAGACGCTCTCCTATATTTAGCCTATTAATCTCCTCCTAGGTACTAGCTTTTAGCAGAGTATTAATTTCTTTATATGCTGCATCTCTAAATTGCTATCCTATTTAGTGGTTATAGAGATCCTTCTATTATTTTAGCTCTTTTTATAGAGCGTCCTAGTGCGTATTTCTTTTAGGGTTTTTAGGAGATTTGCTCCCTATTGCTACTGTGATTACAGCGTGGATTATAGTGTTTAGTTTAGGATGTACTAAAAGATCGTGCAAGGGATTTCTAATTAGATCTATATCTAATAGATCTATTACTATGTATATCCCTATACTAGTAGAGCCTCCTAGTAGTTTATTAGGGTCCTATCCCTAAGCTTGCTTACTAACACGCGTTAGTGGCAGTCCTTTAACTTGTGGTTTTCTACTTCTTCTAGGAGCTCTAGGTGCCGCTTGTAAGGGATCTACAGGAGATACAGAATCTAGTCCTAAAGCGGGTAGGTAGGAGCTCTACTTACTACCCCTATAAGAGCTAGATAGGGTGCCCTTACCTATCTCCGTGCTCTTATAGAGTGACCCACTAATAGCACTCTCCCCTCTAGGTCTTTCCTAGGAGCTACCTATTATAGCGTTAAAGTAAGTTAGATTACTACTATCTTAGGTAGTATAACCCTAATCTATAACCTGTATAGATTCTTTGTCTCCTATACTAAAGTTTAGTTCTAGTATTAGTTTAGGAGTTTAGAGCCCTATTAGCTTAGGGGACTTTGTATAGATCCTTTGTGCTAAGCTAGCTATGCTTAGTACCCACGCTAGAGGTGTCTGCTTAGGGGGTTATAAATTACTAGGCTAGCTAGCCTAATTATCTACCTCCTCTAGCTCTACCCTACCCCCTAGCTCCTGCGCTAGGTTTAGTCCTCCTTACTTACTAGACTTCTTATGTTGCTCTGCCGCAATACAAAGCTAATTAAAGATATTAAGCTCTTTATATACTTCTCCTGCATCACAGATCTTATCTTTGCTAATAATATTAACTATTTTTTAAGCCTCTAACTATTAAAGCTGCTCTAGATCTTTTTCTTTATAGAAAAGATCCTTATTAAAGGTAACATTCCGCGTTATAATAATCTAATTAAGCAAGGGGATCTATATCCTATATATATTAGATGCTCTATATCCTACTAGATATCTAATATAACCCTAAGGGTTCACCTTAAAAACCCTCTTGTAACGCCTAGCTACTTAATCTCTGTTAAGGGGGTAAGCTTAACAGCTATAGGCGTATATTCCGCTCTAATTAGGGCAGAGATTAGTAGTTGCCTCCCTTATCTGCTCTAGTTGCCACCACCTAAAGTATCTAGTAAACTAATAATCTAGCACTTTGTTAGGTAATATTATATTATAAGCGTGGGATAGGCTTATATTATAGAGCTAATTCGCTGCTTTAACAATTTTAGGCCAGAGCTTTGTTAGTAGGTTAGCACTAATCCTTATTTTAATTAATTTTGTTATAATCTCCTACCCTGCTCTTTCTGCTCCTCTATTAGGTTTATAGGTATATATAGGTAAGCTCTTAATTTTAATACTATTATTAGCTACCTAGATCTAAAAGCAAGATTTGCCACGCTAAGGGAGCGTTGTAACGTCGTTGTCTTGCATAATCTTAACTATGCTAAGCTTATATTAGTTAAGTATTAAGCTCTTAAAATTTTTAAACACCTGTATAATCTTATTAACATTTTTGGCTTATAGTAGATAGGTATAAAGCTTTCCTAAGTAGTTGCACTTTAATACTAAGATCCATTGCTTGTAAGCTATACCTATTAGTATGTTAAATAGATCCTATAATACCTAGTAGTATAGACGTGGTGATCTTTCCCTTAGTCTTCTTAATATAACCTGTTAGGTATGTGTAATAGCGCAGTGCTCGCATTTGCTCCTAGGAGTTCCTTTAATCCTAACGTTTATAGCTGACTTAACTAGAGCTTTAAGCGCCTTAGGTCCTAAATAGCCTAATTATTAGTGCTAAAGCTCCTTACTATTATATCTTAGGTAAGTTATCTAGGATTGCTAGGGTTGTTTAGGCACTATGCTTTAGATTATTTAATAAGGGGTAGAGGGCTTGTATTCTAGGAAAGTTAAGTTAAACTTGCGCAGTAACTTGGCTAATATAACGCTCTTTTCTAATAATCTAAACTATAAGGTAGTATCTAGCCTAAGGAACTAAACTCCTGCTTTAAGTAATTAAGCTTCTAATATAATATTTACATAAAATCCTTCTACTAATACTATATTAGTAAGCACCAAATCTTCTATTTTTGGACCTCTTGGTCCATTAAGAGTATTAGGGATTACTCTAGTCCCTCTGCCTAAGATTAGAAAAGCTTAAGTTCCTGCTTTAACTGTCTTATATTTAACTAATCTAAACAAGCTTTCTTCTAGGTAGCTTATATTATTAACTAGGTGCACTACACCCCTATTATTAAAGATAGTGCTCTTTAATAGAGCGTAAGCTTTAAAGTCTATAGTTAAATAGATCCTGTTTGTTTTCTCCGCTATTAACATAGGGTTAATTAGTGCTGCCTAGATACTACCTAGATAGGTGATTAAGCTTGTCTTACTACTATAATCTTGATTAATAGGATAGGATTTAAATAGAGCTTTTCTTAACTCTTTAAATTTTAGATTCCTATTAATCTTTTTCTTAATCTCTAATTATTAAGTAGTAGTAAGCTTGTTACCTGTATTAGTCTAAGCTTTAATAACGTTTTTGTATTTAGGAGGTTTCTATAGGTAGAATCTACTATATAGGCATAAAGACTCCTTCTTAGGTTAATTAGAAGGAGGAGCTCCTATTATTGCAAACACTCTAGGACCTTTAGAGCTTAATCTTATATTATTCTCTTAGAGAAGTAATAAATAGATCTTAGTAACCTATAGGAGGTTATAAGTTAGCTCTCCTATTACTAACTTTTTAATAATCCTTTAAAACATAGTTTAACCCTAATCTTATAAGATCCTAGTAGATAGAGCTTTAAGATAATCCTATACTATAAGCTATCCTTTAACATTAGGAACGTTGTATACCTTTGCTTACGTATATAGGATTATCTACTCCTTCTACTAGTAATTAGCATCTTAGCTACTTATCTTTGCTTTAGCAAGATAAGCTTTATACTACGATCTTGCTAGTGTTACAGCGCTTAAGTTAGTTAGCGCTAGGTTGTTGCAGAGCACTTAGATTAGTGCTTAGAGGGTTACTCTTCCTTAATTAACAAGCTCTATATAGGCTAGGGTAAGGATCCCTTAATCTACTATATTATTAACCTATGTAAAAAGGTTTTAGATTGCTAATAACTTTAATACCTAATCTAATAAGCAGGCTTAGTACTAAGCTATTTTAAGTTTGTACTGCTTGCTTGTTTTGTTAGATAGCGCAATATCTGTTAGTATATTAGGCTTAATTAGTTTATTCTTAAAGTGGTTTTTAGCATCTAGAGCCTTAGGGTCTACCTCTACCTAGATCCCTTTAGTTAGGGCATGGTATCTAAATTAAATATACTAGGTAGGCTAGTTAGTTAATCTAGTAAGTAGGATATCCCCCTTTAGAATTTAGTTACTTATAGTAGAAGAGTAATAAGTAAGCTTCTGCTTAAGAAATAGTATAAAGAAAGAGTAAAGCTTGCTAGCTTAGTGTCTAAATCAAACAATATACTTAAATAGATAGGACGATCTTTAATAAGGTAAAGCGCAAACTAGGCTTATAACTATAGAAATTTAGATTACTAAAGTTAGGAATAATTTAGGAGATAGATTATTAGATTATATCTACTACGATCAGACTTATATATATAGAGCTTTAGCTACCCTTACTAGAAGGTGAATAATTAGTAAACCTTCCTTACTAGAGCTCCTGCTTTTTATTAGGCACTTAGCAGTAAGCTAGCAGTTAATCAGATAGTGGGTTATACAGGGGTATTAATCGGGATTGATTGGATCAAGATGCTCCGTGATCCGGTTGATATCCCTCCTGCAACACCTTTGCTTGCCTCCTACTGGTAATTTTGACCTAAGCGAATGCCAAGATCGATCTGCCCACATGACTCTTGCCTTATTACAAAATCGGCATTGTGTTATTTTCTGTGTTGTATTATTTTACTTAGGTATATAAAAGATAAAGATTGTGTATTTCCCATCGAATTACAGAAGCTAGAATAATCTTCAACATCGCCCTCTTGGCTCAGTGGTAAAGCGCATCACTAGTATCAAATTGCAAACAGCATTTCTATCGACATGATGAGATCAGTGGTTCGATTCCACTAGGGGGCACCACTTGCTTTTTTTGCTCCTAGAGCGATATAATAGTATGCATGAAGTTTTGTATAAAGACGTTAAAGATATTTAATAATTTGCTTAAGTACTTGCTATAAGGTGGGGTAGATGTGGTGCGCAATTATTTTTAATTAAGGAATTTAACTGTGTTGCGAGCAATTTCTCAGGCGAGCAATTAAGGGGTAGGTCTCTTAATTGCACAGTCACCTGCTCGCCTCTCTATTGTTAGCAAGGTGATATGCTAACTATAACTAGCTTTGTGTGTGTAAAGCACGAAATAAAGCCTGGATCCTTGATGCGTATGCTGCCGCCTGCTCTATGCTCCACGTGCGCCCAAAAGTCACTGTTGTAAATCTATGCTTCTATGCTCTTTTAGAAAGACCTAAGTGTTATATTATATGCTTTTTTCAAAACAGCATTGCCTTATACATGTTGGCTTTGTTGTGTTGACTAGTATAATAGTAGACACGAAGAGCGTGGCTTCAGACAATTAAGTAATACTAGGTAGTGTTAAGTCACATTTCAGAGAGAGGCTGGTCGCATGCTTAGAGAAGTAAGAGTCTCTTAAGTACCTATAATAGGCGTTGATGTAACTGTGCTGTCATTGTCTACATCGCCCAAAGATGCCTAGTGTCTTGTCTATTCCAGATCTTGGTCAGAGATCGTGCTAACGACTTCGTCCTTTTCGTAGTTGCGGAATACTAGCTAGAAGATTGCGGTGGTGATGGTCATGCCACCAGTCAAGGCAGCGAATAAATATGCTAGCTATGGATCGCGAGCGATCTCCGCAAGCGCTATTGCTAAAGCTAAGCCCAGGCCAGCTACCTATAAGGAGACTGAAGGCCTGCACCGAGGCTGCGCGCGTTATGCACGTGTTCGCGTAGCGCACGCACAACTAACATCCTAATCACCACAAAGATAAGGATATTAAGCCACCTACAGTAGGTATTATTATAAGATTTTTTAGAGTAGTAATATATAGTAGTAGAGCTATTATATAGTATATATATTAGCCTAGTAGAATAATATTCTACCTATAGTAAGTAGTAGGTAGTAGAGGTGCTAGTGTAGGCACCTCTACTACCTTATCCCTAATAGCACTACCTACGCGTTATTTTTTTAGCTAGTTTTAATATAGGTATAAAGATAAGGCCTTATACTTACTAGATTAGCGTATTAGGATAGAATTTTAGGTATTATTCTAGGATTTTTAAGTCTCCTATATAGTAGCTTTTTAAGCCCTATTCCCTTACTTTACTACTCTTTCTTTTTTACACTTAATATATTTCTCCTTAGCTACCTTTTACTTATATAGGGTATTAGCCTCTTAAAGCTTCTTTATCTTAAGTTACTTATGTAATAAGGCTAGGCTAAAAAATAGCTAGCGCTTACTAGATGCCTAGCCTAGACTTAAACAAGGTTCATACCTTAGCACTAGGGTCTAGCACTATTATCTATTAAGATATATATATTATACTATGCGAGGATTACTTAGCTTAAGTATTCTTATACGTACCTTTTAGACTATAGCTAATTAGTATAGGTAGGGGAGATAACCTAGTATTTACTTTAGGGGTAGGGCGCCTACCTTATTATATAATACTTATACTAATCTAAAGGTCTAGAGTTTAAATCCCTATATAGATTGTCTCTAGCTTAAATTATACTTAGGGGACTAGGCTAGACTAGATTTACTAGGGTTAGTAATAGGGCCTATTTAGGACTAGGCTAGACTAGATTTCTAGGGTTATTGCTAGGGCCTACTACGCCTAATTAGGGTAGAGCGGATATATATTGCCCTTAGCTAAAGAGCTTGTAGCTTACTTGTCTTAGGGACTAAGACATTTAAGGATAGAGGTAGCGTAATAAGGCTAGGCTAAAAAATAGCTAGCGCTTACTAGATACCTAGGCTAGACTTAAACAAGGTTTATAGGTTAGTACTTAGGTCTAGCACTATTATCTATTAAGATATATATATTATATTATACGAGGATTACTTAGCTTAAGTATTCTTATGCGTACCTTTTGGACCATAGCCAATTGGTACAGGCAGGGCCGCAGGGGAGATGACGTAGTATTCATTTTAGGGGCAGGGCGCCTACCTTATTATAACTTAAACTTATCCTCTTTATCCTAGTATGCTTTCTCTTACCTTTTATTAGTAGCTTCTTTAATCTTATATAGTAATTTAATATCTCTTAGTATTCTTAAGCTCTAAGGTATTTGTAACAATAAGGCAGAATTGCCTACCCATTGTTCTATGCCAAGTCAGGCCTAATAAAGGCCTAACTCACTTATATATATAGAGAACAGCTCGCCTATAGTTAGGATAGGCATGTTCTTCTTGTCCTTTTATACAAGACCTATAGGTGTAGGAATCTTATTCTTTTCTATATAGACGCGCACTCCTATATGCCTTTAAGTTATATAGGATACCTTTTAGATGCCCTACCTACCTAAGTTATTATATTACAAGAAGAATATTATCCTAGCTAGTAATAGTATTTAAGAATATCGCATTTATTATTATTTTAAGCTACTAATTTAGTTCTAGTAGCTACCTAACCCTATAACTCTACAGTTAGAATAGCTATTAGAACTTCTAATAACTAAAGCCTATAGGCTTAGACTTCTAGACCTATAGGTAGTGCTAGATTACCTTTAGAAAAATCGCGTTAGATTGCGTTAAGGTAGAGACCTAGAGACTACTAAAAGCCTAGAGGAATTAGAGGCAAAGCTAATATCCTCCTATAACTAAACCCCCTAAAAAGAAAAGATTTATTATTCTTATTAACTACAAAATATTAGATAAAGGCAAAGGAAGGGTAGCTAGTTTAGCTACTTTTAAAAGCCTATTCACTAATAGAAAGAAATTAGATAAGGAAGACTTAATTAACAACGCCCTCCTAGAAGGACCTGCTTCCTATCTGTCCCTTAAGGTACCTTGTGCTCCTAGGAAATCTTAAAGCAACACCTCCCTTAAAGATAAATATATGTTAACCCTATCTAAAAAGGAGATATTAGAGGAATAAGTTAAGCAACTTACTAATTATTTATATAACACCTCCCTCTATAAGGAGATATAGGGTACTACCTAACCTAGCTAGTCTTTAGCTTCTATATTAAACCCTATAGTATATACTATAAAAGCTAAGAGATAATCTAAAAAGACGCTAAATATCTCTACACTTAGTAATAGTGCTAATCCTACTTTTAGATAATAGCAAGTATCTATTTAGAATAGGTTAGAGATTAACACTAATTACTACCCCTCTTCTAGAGCTTAGATAGCGTTAGTCTAGGGACACTACTTAGGATTAGTAAGAGAATACTTAGAGCCACGTTACCTATCTAATTCCCTAAGTCTTTAATTCTAAAAAGCTAAGGAAATAATTACCCTCCTTTAAACTTACTTTATTACTAGAAATAAGATAGCTAAGAGTTAGACTACATTTAACTGCCTATATATAACTAATATAGAGATATTCCCTGCTTTTAAGTTATAATTCTAGAGTCTTGCTATTAGAGGAGAAGTACCCTAATTAGAGTAGTATTACTACCTCTAGATAAAGATTACACCTTCTTTAAGGATGCTAAATCTTACTTTCTAACAGAATTAGCACAATAATTTTAAGACTATAGTAGATTATCTTACTACTTTTAATATAGAACGCCGCCTATACTATACCTTGTCTACTCCTACCTAGACTACTCTATTATCTAGAAAAGGACTAACCCCCTTCTAATACTCTAGAAACTAGTCCTATTTAGACGCTAATTAGAAACCCTATAATAGACCTTTAATAGCTAAACCTTATATACCCTACTTATAATAACAAGGCACTATCCCTTAAAATAATTAACCCCTATCTACTACGCTAGCCACTCCTAGCGCTACTATAATAGGAACCCTAGTAACTTGCTATAATTGTAGAAAGCCTAGGCACTTCTCTAGTAACTACCTTAAACCCCGTAGGATTTAGGCTATAGATATAGAATAGGTTGTTAAAAATTCTAAGGAAGAAGATACTGCTAAATTAACTAATTTAGACAGCTATTAGATAGGAAATAACAACGCCTAGGAGGATTCTCCTTCCTAGGCCTAACTTAATATAACCTATTAAACCTTTCCTTAACTAAATTGTTTATTAGTTCCTATTTACTTGCATATACAACCCTATTCCTTAATAGATCTAGTGTTTGCCTAAACGCTTTAGTAGATACTAGGGCCTAAGGTTACTTATTTCTTAATTTAAAAATTGCTTATAATATCTCTTCTACGCTTAGGGTACCTATCTAAAAGCTACTATACAAGGTTACTATTAAAGGGTTCTAGGATTAGATTACCTCCCTAGTTGCCTACTATATTTAGCTTTATAGAATAGTTAGTAGCTAAAAGGTTTATAACTGCCCCTTTATAAGAGTAGACTTAGGTTCTTAGGATTGTATTATTAGACAACACTAGCTAAAATAGTTCTAAATCCTAATTAATACAGATAAATCTTACCTAATCTAGCTAGAGAAATATCCTCTAACCTATAACCCCGCACCTCCTATTCTAGTATAACTCTACTAGCAAGTGCTATCTACTCTAGTTACCTACGACATCTTATAAAGAGACGCCCTTTAGGATTAAGAGGAGAACTAGAACTAAAACAGTCCTAGTTTAATTAATAGGATACGTGGTATACTTAAAATTCTAGCCACTTATAGGGCTGCTACTAAACCTATTACGCTACCTACCCTAGTCTAATTGCTGCAATATCCAACAATAAGGAGGGCCCAAATGCAGTGTGTAATGTGATCATATTGTCCTAGTCTAGGAGGATAGGAGCTATCTATAGACAAGCACTGCTAAGAGGCTAAGCCTGTTACACGTGACCTAGGCGTTTATAACACAGCATCTGCCCCCTTCTATAAGGTGAACGTCCTTATAAGAAAATCCTTAGATAGTGACTAGTCTAACTGCCGCGACACTCTTAAAACCCTTTACTAGGCTCCCCTATAGTAGTGGCAGTGGTAGACTTATACCTATCTTGTTTGTTATTGTCCTTTAGGTACGAATCTATAGTAGCTTAAATAGCTATTTATAAGGCGGTAGAATGCTTAGTAGTAATAGTCTTATAGTAGACACCTATTAGGGCTTTAGAGGGATTATATATGCTTTTTCTAACGTTATATCTATAGATATTAAGGGCTTTACACACTATAGGGTATTAAGCAAAACTATTTTATTATAACAAATTAACTTTCGCAATATAATGTCCTAAAGCTCCCTATTTATAGAATAAACGCTTAAGGTAGTTAAACTAGAAGCGCGGGCTCGCGGTAACGTTGTATGTTAGTGCTATAATTACTAGCGAGGTCTTAGCTTAGGTTCCCGCGACTAGTGTCTAAGGTTATTTCTAGAAGAATTCCTCTATGTGTCTAGTAGTGTTAAAGATTATAAACTAATAATCCTTACCTATTAAGGAGTTAATAGTAAGGACTAGGACTGCTTAAAGACGCTTAGCAAGGACAGTCTTTCCTGCGCGGCGGGCTTCCTTAGTAGCTTTATTAATTATTGCTAGTAGCAGGCAGTTATATACGTTGTATAGGGACAACACTAACACCTATTCTACTAGTACCTCTTAGAGTTATTAAGTAAGATTATGCAGAGTAACAATCGCCGTATCTACACAGTACTATAATCTAGAGGTATCTTAGACTAGTATTATATCTATAGTATTAACTACTACTAGTGTGTTATTAATTCCCTATATCTAGGTGTTAATATAGCACGCCTCCTTCTCGCGCTTAGGGTTAAATAATCCTAGCACAGCGCTCACCTCTGTTGCATTATTTAATTAGAGCGCTAGCGTAAGCAATATCTAGTTAGTAAACCTAGACGTTTAACTTAATACTTAGATTAGGAAGCCTATGCTACTTAGTTAGTATAAGGTAGAGGTGCTAATCTGTAATTAAAATAGATTGTCTAGCTACAGTCTAAAAGGTTAAGGTCCTAGCTAGTGCTAGTCTCCTATAAAGACGTGTATTTCTAAGTCCTAATAGTTACTTATAAAACTAGCTATCTTAAGGTCTCTAGCCTAGCTACTTTCTTCTAGGCAAACTATATAAGCCTGTTAGATAATCTAAAATCTATACGTGTTCGTGACTAAGGCAGTGTAACACACCACTGCCACTAATTATATAATAACCTGCTAACCTTTATTAAAAGCAGTCTTAATACCCTTTCTAGCTTCCTTGCTTAGCTAACGCGTAGTATCTATGTTAGTTATTGCTATTTAGATATCTTTTAGTTTATCTGCGATAAAGTCTAACTTATCCCCTAACTAGGTGCCTAGGACCTCTTCTAATAGGGGCATTCTATCTATTCTAGCTAGCTAACATAGGTAGTATGCGATAGAACCCTCTACTGCGTTAAAGCGTTTATCTATAATACCTGTGTATTAGTTTTAGAAGTGTTGTAGGTAATAGTTAAGGATATTAACGTTAGCCTAACCTTTAGAGTCTTGGTGTTCCTAATAGAATAGAGGAAGACCTAATCTATCCTCCCTAAATCCTAGGTCTAATATAGCAGTTAGGGCTTTTAGTTTAGAAGGCTTTAAATAGCAGTAGACTACTATTTTTTTAGCTAGTCCTATATCCTTATAGTATTTAGTTATAATAGACAAAAAGGTCTTGTAATTATAGTCTACTATCTTATTCTATACTAAACAGTAGGTTACCCTGCCTAGCTCCTGTTTATTAAGGTCACTATTGTTGCACCCTATAGTTAGTAGCTTAATTATTAGATTGCTGTTAACAACTATGTCGTTAATATTATTCTAGACTAGGATTCTAGCGTAGGATAAACGCTTTAACGTGTCTAAATTATGCCCTAATTTGTTATTATCTCTAAGTGTATCTATAACCTCTAACTTGCCTAGATCCTTAGCGCTGTCCTATTAAGCAATCTACTTATTGTCCTTACCTATAATTGTCCTGTTGTCCTATTAACCTTTAGTATTAGCATTATCCTAGATTTCCCTAGCCTTAGGGTTGTCCTATACCGCCTAGTTATCTTGTCCTACCTTCTTAGTAGCGTTAGGTACTGCAATAGGCTGCTTGGTTATATACGCTGTGTACTCTAAGTCCTGTTGCATTTGCTTGTAAGAATTAACCTTTATTATAAGGGTATATCTAAGGAGCATCGCGATACTAGTAAATATCTTACCTAACCTAGAGATTCCTAAGAGGATTGCTATCTTTGTGCGTAATCTATTGTCCCTCTATATCCTTACTAGGTTCCGCTAATAATCCTTTAAAACAGAGAATAGCTATTCCTAGAACTTGTCTGCAGCACCTAGTGCTAGGCAATTATACAAGCTTAAAGCTTAGTAGTGTTAATAGTCCTTGCATAGAAGCATGTTACAGAACTAGGTTAGGACCTCCTCCTTGCTCCTAAATAATAGAACTAATTTACGTAGTACTATTATATTTGCAAGGTTATTTATTAGTCTCTTGCATTCCTTATTCTTACCTTGCACTAAGACTATAATTAGCGTAGTGTATTAGAGCTATGCCTAAGCTTAAAGCTTTTCCTGCGATAAGCGTCCTATTTGCTAAATTATTAGGGATGCTTGTTGCTTTTAATCTGCTAGGCCGCTACTCTCTTTGTCCTAAGGGCGATAGGCGACAATATAAACCTAACCTATTCCTATAGCTAGACCTAGGGGAACTACTCTCCTATTCTATGTAGCTAGGGAGACTATATCTTAGAAATTGTTAAAGTCTAATTAAACGTGATCGCTAGTAGTAAGCTTTAGGATAGATTTGTCTACATTTTCTTCCTTAAAATAGATATAGATACCCTAGTTAAGTCTATTATATTAGGTATTAGGGATAGGATAGATAGTGGCAACCCCTTTATGTTTATAATTCTGCATGCTAAAATATTACTTAATTAGGGTGCCAAGTCCTGCGTGGTACTAAAAAGAGTTAAACGTCTTAAACGCCTACTTTAGGGTTATAACAAATTTAGGCAGCATCTCTATCTATTTAACACCCTTATTAGTTAGGGATAGGTTAAGTAGATTCTTATATATTGTTATTAATAGGTTGTATTCCACAGACTAGTTAAATTAGTTAAGGATTAACTAAATTATAGGCAAAACATTAGTCCTATAAAAGAGCACACAGATTTGCGGAGCGTGACGCATAATAATCCAAAGATTCTTGTAAGAAGTTAGCATATCTATCTTTTTAGTAAACAAGTTAGCTATAAAAGGTAGCTTATTAGTAGGAATATAAACTAGTATTAGATAGTGCCCTACCGCGAGTGAAGCGTACAGCGCGTTAATGTACCTAGGGTTAATATTAATAAAATAAGGGAAGAGTGCCTATAAGGTAGGTTTCTAGTACAGGTCTATAATGTCCTAAATATAAGTAGAGCGCACATATTAATCTTATGCGTAACTATTCTCTTTTCCTAGGGTAATAGGAAACTCTCTAGGGAGACAGGCGTTGCAGTAAGTTAGGTAAATCTTAGTCTTGTAGCTTAGCTACTCCTTTAGGTAACTAGGGTCTATAAAGTTATGTTTAACGCAGAGGCCTAGAAATAAACACTCTATAAGGTCTTTGTAGATAGTAGCCTTTACTCTAGTCTTCTTATTCTATCTAAAGTTTGTGGCTACTTCTATCTACTTAAAGACGTTTAGCTTTAGAGGCGCTGCCTTGTAATAGCAGAGCTAAGTTTCCTAGTAGTAAGCCTGTTTTTAAGCTTTAGACTATTCTAGCTTGTTACTCTTGTCCTTACGCGCCTAGCGGGTTAGTAAGGCAACTACTATAGCGTGTTTATTAGTAGACTACTAAACCTAATTAAGCTAGGCTTTAGTAACTAGGACCTCTCTAATTAAAAACACCTAACTAGATTAGAGTAGGACAGCCTTAAGCTAGTTCGTGCTCACCTGCTATTGCCTCGTAACAGCTAAGTAGTCTGCAAGGCTAGGTATCTTGCCCTAGGATAGCATACTATATCGCTTAGGCATATTAGTTATAATAAAATAGACTTCTAATATAAGCTCGTTGTCTAAAGGTTAGTAGAGCTCCCTGCGTCCCTTATCTCTTAGGATTATTATAATTAGCTACTAGGCTATCTTGTGGATCTCTATAGATTACTCTAAATAAGGTAGCTTAAAATAAGACGCGCATTCCTCTAAAGGAGACTTATGGTTAACTACGCGCAGATTGTATGCGACAAATTCGTCTATAGTAGTAAGGGCTTAAGGAGGGTTAATCTACATTGCTATAACTTGCTTAGTATCTACTAAACCTTCTACTTTCTTATTAACTAAGAAAGCAATAGTAATAAGGAATTTAGGATTCTTATACTAGGAGCACTCTATATTTCTAAAGGTGAACTTATAATAGTAGCTATTACCTTTTAGTTCCTTATTCTTCTTATTAAGTCCTGTGTTAATAGCGTCTTAAACAGCGACTATAGCAGAGCTATTATTAGTAGGCTTATTATCACGCTTTCCTATATTAGACTTGCTACCTTCTGCTATATTATAGACTATAGTAGGCTATAGCAACGTACAACTGTTAACGCGTTAGAGCTTAGTGTAAGTAAGCTTAAGTAGCTGCTTTTTATTAATCCTAATATTATAGCTATTTATACTTATAGTACCTAAAACGTCTTATGCGAAGATTTTAGGGAAGGTAAAGAATACCCTTAAGTAGTAGTAAGGAGCTGCCTGTTAAGGATTTTCGCGGGGTAAGGTAATAGAGTAAAATTATAGCAGGAGTAAAATCTAGTGCAGGGGTAGGGCTTGTTGTTGCTAAGCCCTGTCCTCTACAACAAATAGCTAACGTAATAGTAACGCGCTTTTTATGTATTAGATAATATAGGTATAGAAAAGGATTTGTGTAGTAAATATATCTCTTAAGGGGACTTATATGCACGCATAGTGGCGCGAAAGATAGTTATACCTAGTATGTACTAGATTAAGCGTTTTATTAGGAGTAGCAAGTAGCAGGATAACTACTATATTACTACTCCTAAGACTCTACTATCTCTAGTATATCTTCCTGTAGCTATAATTTAGCAATAAAAGAGTTATTAGCTATATTGTATCCCTGCTATTAAACCTTATAAAACTACTCCCTTTACCTCTTCCCTAGTATTTTACAAAGTTCCTTTAAGATAATATAATCTACCACAAACGTTAGTGCCACTGCTTTTGCTAATAGGCGCTAAGTATAGCTAGCAGAGGGCAGTTCCTAGAGCTAGAGGTCCCGCATAGGGGCGTCTATTAGTGTAGGATCCTCTACTATGTTAGTAACTGCGCTCGCTGTAACTAGAGCCCGTTTATATAGGTTAATAACTATAGGCTCTAGATAGATAACTAAGATAACTAGGTGTAGTTTTAAACGTAGTAGTAACTTAAGCTAGAAAGCGTTCTGTAGAAGTTTGGATCACTAAGGTCAGGAATGATTTGGGAGATGGATTATTAGATTGTATCTACTACGATCGGACTTATATATATAGAGCTTCAGCTACCCTTACTAGAAGGTGAATAATTAGTAAACCTTCCTTACTAGAGCTCCTGTTTTTTGTTAGGCACTTGGTAGTAAGCTAGTAGTTAATTAGATAGTAGGTTATACAGGGGTATTAACTAGGATTAATTAGGATTAATTAGGATCAAGATACTCTGTAATCCAGTTAATATCCCTCCTGCAACACACCCCCTAGGTATAGATGGATCTTTTGTTGTTGTTGTGGATAAGCTTGTGGTTAGTAGGTAGTGTAGCTAATTAGAGCGTTATATATCTAAAGGGTTAAATTAGCTTACCCTTTAGATACTAACTAGCGCGCCTTCCTTATTTAGCCTGCGCTTGCGCGCGTAGATATTGTCTAGATAGAGCTCTGTAACTCTATCTACCTAACTATAATCTTTACTATAGCTTAAGTTATAAGATTATCTAACCCTAAAGATCTAAACCATGCCTATATCCCTACTAACCTATCTTAGTTAAAGTTAAAACCTGCTACTTACGCTTGCTCTACCTGCACTGCCCTTATTACCTTCTATATAGCTAAAGCTATAGTTACTAAAGCTACTGCTACTAAAGAAGAGCGTGCTACTACTAAGCGTAAAGCTATTGCGGAGTGTGCAGTAGCTAAGCGTATAGCTACTACTACTATAGCTAAGATTATAAAGCTAAGGAAGGGTGCTCCTGCTCTAGCTCCTACTACTCTAGCTCTAACTCTAACTCTAGCTCCCGCTTCCCCCTAGACCCCGCCTAAGGCCCCTGCTCCTGCGCCTGCTCCCTCTCTAGCTCCTAAGGAGACCCTAAGATCCTCCTACTATAGAGAGCCTAGCATTTATTATACTAAAACTTGTCTAAATTATCTACGCTCTGCGCTCTTTAATAAGTCTAATAGTAAGTGCTATAACTCTTCTAGTAGGGGGACTTAGTGCTAGTAGTGCTCCTCTAGGTATAGCTATATCCTAATATATATAATCTATATAAGAATTTTTCCTTTATAACGCTTAGCAAGATTGTATACTAATAAACTAATAGCCCTAAGCTTGCCTAATATTCTGCGCTGTCCTTCCTAGTAAGGAAGCAGGTAGGTAAGAGCTAAGACCTTCTTAAGGATAAGAAGCGAAGGGTCTTAGTGCTCCTTAAGGAGAGCGAGGCTAAATAGCAGGAGCTAGTAAAAGCTGCTACTACTGCTGCTAAGCTTACGCGCAAGGCTACTTCTATAGCTAAGGGCGCCTAGAGCTCCTTATTAGAAGATAAGGACTCTAGCTCCTCTAAGGTTCCCCCTATAGATCCTAGGATAGGGCAACCTAGGCGGCTCCCTATAGACTCTAAGGCACGCTTTGCGCGCGTAATAGAGCTCCTTAGGGAAGCTACCTAGTTAATAATAGAGAGGTAGGCTATAGTTAGTTATTTTTATATTATATATTAATAGATCTTATATACTACCTTACTTTAATTAATACTATATAATATATACTCTACTATTATATAACTTTAGGTGCTCCCTAAACCTTATAAATTGTTATGCTATTAGGTTTTTAGTAAGCCTATTAGCTAGCATATTGCTAGTAGGTAGGTAGGTAATGTAGAAAGATCCTTTTGTATGCTCTTGCCTAAGCCACATGTTTTAAATATCTACATAGCGCAGCTTAGTAGTGATCCTTTTGTTATTGCCTACTACTAACCTAATAGTTTGTTAATTATTATAATTAATTATCTAGGTAGTATCTAAAGTAAGGTGTATTTTAGTTAAAAAGCGTTTTAACGCTATTGCTTCTTTGCTTACTTGCTTAAGCGCAAGGAGCTCTGCCTTAGTAGTTAAAGTAGTAACAGTTACTTATTAAGCTGCCTTCTAAATAATAGGTTCTCTAAAGAGCGTGATTAGGTATCCATGTAATAATCGCTAAGTATTAATATTATTAGCAAATAACGTATTACTGTATATTATAAGCTTATTAGGATCTCTATCCCTATATTAGATTAATTAGTATTAAGTTTAGTATAGATAGACAATTACTTAATTAACCGCATTAAAGTGTTGTTTAGATAGGTTAGTAAGGTATTAGGAGAGCTAGGAGGCTACATAGGCAATATTAGGGCGCACTATAATTAAGGTGTAAAGGATTGATCTAACGCGCTCCTAATAGTCCTTAATCTCCTTTTTAGTGGCTTCTCTAGTGCTCTTTAGAATGTCTTTACTTAATAGTAGTGTAGTAGGGAATTTTCGTGTCTCTACTAGATTAAATTTCTTTGTAATCTTATTAATGTATTTATTATAAACAAGCGTTATTATCTATCTCTTTCTATCCTAGATTACTCTCACCCCTAGAAACCAGCTTACAGGTCCCTTCTCTTCTATAGTATATCTTTGCTTTAGAGCTTGGATAACTTTGTAAGCTTAGCTTGCGTAGTTTTAGTAATAGAGTGATAGGATATTGTCCACATAGAATATTAACAAGATACTGCAATCTCTGTTAAAGAATAGGCATAGCTCCTCTTTAGAAGCAATAAGCTTATTTTCTTAGAGTGTAGTTAAGAGCTTGTTATACTATAATAATAGTAAGTCTTTTAATCTATATAGAGCTCGTTTAAGCTTAACGCACTTCCTAGGTATTTAATATCCTTTAGGTAGCTTGTAGATAACTATAGGGTGTTAATCCCTTAAGGCGTTAAGGAAAGCTCTAACAACGTTATATTAATATATCTCAAGGTTAAACTTAGCTCTAATAGCTATTGCAGTCCTAAAGGTTTAAGCTGCTAGGGTAGCTGCGTAGGTTAAATAAATTAAGTTAGTAAGCTGTAGATCTCCTCTTACTACTATCCTTGCTTTGCACTTAATTAGGTAACTATCCTAATTAAGCTTGTATGTAAACACCTATTTAAGTAGGAGTAGACGCTTTTCTATATTTAGGCTATTAATCTCCTCCTAGGTACTAGCTTTTAGTAGAGTATTAATTTCTTTATATACTGCGTCTCTAAATTACTATCCTATTTAGTGGTTATAGAGATCCTTCTATTATTTTAGCTCTTTTTATAGAGCGTCCTAGTGCGTATTCCTTTTAGGGTTTTTAGGAGATTTACTCCCTATTACTACTATAATTACAGCGTAGATTATAGCGCTTAGTTTAGGATATACTAAAAGATTGTGTAAGGGATTTCTAATTAGATCTATATCTAATAGATCTATTACTATATATATCCCTACACTTATAGAGCCTCCTAGTGGTTTATTAGGGTCCTGTCCCTAAGCTTACTTACTAACACGCGTTAGTGGCAGTCCTTTAACTTGCAGTTTTCTGCGTCTTCTAGGAGCTCTAGGTGCCGCTTGTAAGGGATCTGCAGGAGATATAGAATCTAGTCCTAAAGCAGGTGGGTAGGAGCTCTGCTTACCACCCCTATAAGAGCTAGATAGGGTGCCCTTACCTATCTCCGTGCTCTTATAGAGTGACCCACTAATAGCACTCTCCCCTCTAGGTCTTTCCTAGGAGCTACCTATCGTGGCGTTAAAGTAAGTTAGATTACTACTATCTTAGGTAGTAAGACCCTAATCTATAACCTATATAGATCCTTTGTTTCCTATACTAAAGTTTAGTTCTAGTGTTAGTTTAGGAGTTTAGAGCCCTATTAGCTTAGGGGACTTTGCATAGATCCTTTGTGCCAAGCTAGCCGTGCTTAGTACCCACGCTAGAGGTGTCTGCTTAGGGGGTTGTGAATCACTAGGCTAGCTAGCCTAATTATCTACCTCCTCTAGCTCTACCCTACCCCCTAGCTCCTGTGCTAGGTTTAGTCCTTCTTGCTTACTAGACTCCTTATATTGCTCTGCTACAATATAGAGCTAATTAAAGATATTAAGCTCTTTATATACTTCTCCTATATTATAGATCTTATCTTTACTAATAACGTTAACTATCTTTTAAGCCTCTAACTATTAAAGCTACTCTAGATCTTTCTCTTTATAGAAAAGATCCTTATTAAAAGTAACGTTCCGCGTTATAATAATTTAATTAAGTAAGGGGATCTATATCTTATATATATTAGATGCTCTGTATCCTACTAGATATCTAATATAACCCTAAGGGTTCACCTTAAAAACCCTCTTGTGACGCCTAGCTACTTAATCTCTGTTAAGGGGGTAAGCTTGACAGCCATAGGCGTATATTCCGCTCTAATCAGGGCGGAGATTAGTAGTTACCTCCCTTATCTGCTCTAGTTGCTACTACCTAAAGTATCTAGTAAACTAACAATCTAGCACTTTGTTAGGTGATATTATATTATAAGCATAGGACAGGCTTATATTATAGAGCTAAGTCGCTACTTTAATAATTTTAGGCTAGAGCTTTGTTAGTAGGTTAGCACTAATCCTTATTTTAATTAATTTCGTTATAATCTCCTGCCCTACTCTTTCTACTCCTCTATTAGGTTTATAGGTATATATAGGTAAGCTCTTAATTTTAATACTATTGTTAGCTGCCTAGATCTAAAAGCGAGATTTGCCACGCTAAGGGAGCGTTGCAACGTTGTTATCTTGCATAATCTTAACTATGCTAAGCTTATATTAGTTAAGTATCAAGCTCTTAAAATTTTCGAACACCCGTATAATCTTATTAAGGTTTTTAGCTTGCAGTAGATAGGTATAAAGCTTTCCTAAGTAGTTGCACTTTAATACCAAGATCTATTGCTTGTAAGCTATACCTATTAGCATGTTAAATAGATCCTATAATACCTAGTAGTATGGACGTAGTAATCTTTCCCTTAGTTGTCTTGATATAACCTGTTAGGCATGTGTAATAGCGTAGTGCTCGCATTTGCTCCTAGGAGTTCCTTTAATCCTAATATTTATAGCTAACTTAACTAGAGCTTTAAGCGCCTTAGGTCCTAAATAGCCTAATTATTAGTGCTAAAGCTCCTCACTGTCGTGTCTTGGGTGAGTTGTCTAGGATTGCTAGGGTTGTTTAGGCACCATGCTTTGGATTATTAGATAATAAGTAGAGGGCTTATATTCTAGGAAAGTTAAGTTAAACTTGCGCAGTAACTTGGCTAATACAACGCTCTTTTCTAATAATCTAAACTATAAGGTAGTATCTAGCCTAAGGAACTAAACTCCTGCTTTAAGCAATTAAGCTTCTAATATAATATTCACATAAAAACCTTCTACTAATACCACGTTGGTGAGCACTAAATCTTCTGTTTTTGGACCTCTTGGTCTATTAAGAGCATTAGGGATCACTCTAGTCCCTCTGCCTAAGATTAGAAAAGCTTGAGTTCCTGCTTTAACTGTCTTATATTTGACTAATCTAAACAAGCTTTCTTCTAGGTAGCTTATATTATTAACTAGGTGCACTGCACCCCTGTTATTAAAGATAGTGCTCTTTAATAGAGCGTAAGCTTTAAAGTCTATAGTTGAATAGATCCTGTTCGTTTTCTCCGCTATTAATATAGGGTTGATTAGTGCCGCTTAGATACTGCCTAGATAGGTGATCGCATTTTCTTTTGCCTTACTACTATAATCTTGATTAATAGGATAGGACTTGATTAGAGCTTTTCTTAACTCTTTGAATTTTTGATTCCTATTAATCTTTTTCTTAATCTCTAATTGTTAAGTAGTAGTGAGCTTATTACCTATATTAGTCTAAGCTTTAATAACGTTTTTGCATTTAGGAGGTTTCTATAGGTAGGATCTACTGCATGGGCATAAAGACTCCTTCTTAGGTTAATTAGAAGGTGGAGCTCCTATTGTTGCAAATACTCCAGGACCCTTAGAGCTTAATCTTATGTTGTTCTCTTAGAGCAGTAATAAATAGATCTTAGCAACCTGTAGGAGGTTGTAAGTTAGCTCTCCTATTACTAACTTTTTAATAATCCTTTAAAACATAGTTTAACCCTAATCTAGTAAGATCCTAGTAGATAGAGCTTTAAGATAATCCTATACTACAAGCTATCCTTTAATATTAGGAATGTTGTATACCTTAGCTCGCGTATATAGGATTATCTACTCCTTCTGCTAGTAATTAGCGTCTTAGCTACTTATCTTTGCCTTAGTAAGATAAGCTTTGTACTACAATCTTGCTAGTATTGCAGCGCTTAAGTTAGTTAGCGCTAGGTTATTGCAGAGCACTTAGATTAGTGCTTAGAGGGTTACTCTTCCTTGATTAACAAGCTCTATATAGGCTAGGGTAAGGATCCCTTAATCTACTATATTGTTAACCTATATAAAGAGGTTCTAGATTGCTAATAACTTTAATACCTAATCTAATAAGCGGGCTTAGTACTATGCTATTTAGAGTTTATACTACTTACTTGTTGTGTTAGATAGCGCGATATCTGTTAGCATGCTAGGCTTAATTAGTTTATTCTTAAAGTGGTTTTTAGCATCTAGAGCCTTAGGGTCTACCTCTGCCTAGATCCCTTTAGTTAGGGCATAGTATCTAAATTAAATGTACCAGGTAGGCTAGTTGGTTAATCTAGTAAGTAGGATATCCCCCTTTAGGATTTGGTCGCTTATAGTAGAAGAGTAATAAGTGAGCTTTTTGCTTAAGAAATAGTATAAAGAGTAAAGCTTGCTAGCTTAGTGTCTAAGTTAAACAATACGCTTAAATAGATAGGACGATCTTTAATAAGGTAAAGCGCGAACCAGCCTTATAACTGTAGAAGTTTGGATTACTAAGGTTAGGAATAATTTAGGAGATAGATTATTAGATTGTATCTACTACGATCAGACTTATATATATAGAGCTTCAGCTACCCTTACTAGAAGGTGAATAATTAGTAAACCTTCCTTACTAGAGCTCCTGTTTTTTGTTAGGCACTTGGCAGTAAGCTGGCAGTTGATTAGATAGTGGGTTATACAGGGGTATTAACCAGGATTAATCAGGATTAATCGGGATCAAGATGCTCCGTGATCCAGTTGATATCCCTCCTGCAACACGTTCTTACTAATAGCCTTAATTACCTTAAAGGGTCCATCCTTAATAACGTCTAAGGAGGACGCATACAGGATTTAATAACCTTAATTTGTCTTTCTTATTAGCTTAAGGTAAGCTAGGTTGCTAATCTAAATAGGTAAGTAATAACTATTATAGTAAGCTGCTATACAAGCTTACGCTAGTTTAAGAGCTTCCTCTACTTATATCTAGATATTACGGCAGTTATAATAGAATTATTCTACTAACTTGTGCGTTACTTTAGATTAGTGTGCCGTAGTACTATCTTAAGGGTAAGTGCCATAAAGGAGCTTAAAGGGTAATTCTCCTGTAGCAAAACTGCGTGCTATATTTATTGCAAATTAGACGTTAGGTAGTAGTTTATCCTAGCTAACTATAGGCGCGTTGTGATTTGCTATCATGTATTAAAGGGCAATTTCCACAGTCTAGTTTGTCTTCTTACTCTGTCTATCCGCCTGCGGGTAATATGCAGTAGTTATAGCTAGGGTAGTGCCTATTTGTTTAAACAGTGCCTACTAGAAATATAAGAGGAATTGTCTATCCTAATCTAATATAATAGCCTTAGGCAAACCCTATTTATATACTATATAATCCTAGAATCTAATTACCTAGTAGTAGGCATTACCTTAGGCTTTATATAGGTTATCTAGGTTGTCTGTCTTACTATATTTTCTACTTACGCCTAGAATAAGCTTTACTACTTTAGTAGCTTTGTCTGTTACTATTAGGATGCAATTATATCTATTAGGCGTAACTAGCAATCCTACAATAAAGTCTATTATAATTGTATAGAATATTAGGAAGGGGTACTAAATTAGCTACATTTTTCCTACTATAAGGGAGGTAGATAGCTAACACGTATTATACTATAGGCAAGCATTAATATATTTAGTAATAATTTATCTTAGGTATAGTAGATATATTAACTGCTGTATCCTATTATATATTTAAATTGTACCTAGGTAACCTTTCTTATTATAGGTAAGCTAGAGAATCTCTACATAAAGGGCTTGTAGAATGCAGAGGCGTTCCTATCTATCTAGCGCTATCTAGAATATTAACTTTGTGCTTATATTAACGTAAAAAGATTCCTAGGTAACCTAAGGATAAGGGTTATCTTTCGCTCGTTCTAGGATCTTATTATAGATCTTTTGCAAAGGTAAGTTATTAGGTAAAGCTATAACTAGTCGCGCCTAAAAGTCTTTACTTATCTAGAGAAGCTTAGTCTTATATAACGCGTTATAGGGATAAGCCTTAGAGGTAAGAGTAAAAATAGGTTCGCGAATTGCGCCGCTTTAGTTAGGTAAAGGTAGGATAACGCCTTCCTATGCAGCGTGTTTACCTAAAGGGCTGTTAGCAATAGGCGCTAAGGTTACCTCCTCCTCTGCTACTAGTAAAACCTAAGGAGGGGGTAGATAATATAGTACGTCTATAGTATAAATTTAGGATAAGGCGTTAGTATTAATATAGTCCTTACCTAGGATATAACAAATATCTATCTGTCTGTAGTATTACGTAAGGAACAGTTACTAAGCCTGTAGTTACTCTAAACGCTTTCCTTTAACTAGCCTATTATCCTTAAAAGCGCTTATAATAGTAGAGTAATCTATATACACTATAAATTTCTCGTGGTCTATATACTATAGGAGCTTCTTAAGAGCCTATACTAGTGCTGCTATCTCTAACTCTATAGGCTAGTATCTAGACTTAGTAGGAGACAACGTCTTTAATAGGTATAGAATAGATCGCTTAATTAGGTTATCTAGATCTATAAGGTCTAACTAGTGCACCACATAGCTAAATCCTTATTCTTAGCTACTATCTATATAAAAAATAAAGGGCCGTTAAAAATTAGGATACGTAAGGATAGGGGCGTTATATAGGCGGTTTTTTAAATCCTTAAAGGTAGCCTTATAAAGGAGGCGTTGCTTATCTATTAAAAACTTAGTAGTACCTGTAACTTCTACATAACGCCTGCGTTTATAGCCTTTTAGTTTAGTATCCTTAAGTAACCTTATCTTAAGCTAGTTAAGGGGGGTACAGATATCTACAAAATATCTAACAAATTTATAGTAGAAACTAAATAGACCTACTATATACTTAAGCTATTAGATAGTTTGCAGGAATTATATTACCTATATAGCCTCTGTCTTTTCTTGTACTATGCTAAGTCTAAGCCAGGACACATAGTAGCTAAGCGCCTAGATAGAAAGGTATCTAAAATAACACTTTGCTAATAACAGAGTAACGCTAGCCTTCTCTAAAACCTAGAGGACTTTGTTAAGGTGGACTAGGTAATCTTCTAGCGTGTAACTAAAGAGGATAATGTTGTCTATATAGATAAGGACAAATTCCCACAGGTATTAACTAAAAAGTTGTTCTATTTAGTGCTAGAAGAATCCTAGTAAGCACGCTAAACCTATGGTTAATCCTAGGAATATTTTATAACCCTAATAGGTAGTTACAAACGCTGTCTTCTACTAGTCCTCTTGTGCAATATCTTGTTAAAAGAAACTTTTAACAAAATTAAGCGACGAAAAAACTATAGCTCCCCCTATTACGGACAGGATAATATCCTGCTTAGGTAATAGATAGGCGTCTAGGATAAGTGCTTAATTAACCCTTCGCATGTCCACTACTATTCGCAGCTTGTTATTCTTCTAGACTATAAAAGCTAGGGACGCCACTAGACTAGGAGCTCCTAACAGTACTTTTATAATCTAACCTTGCTCCTTAAGTAGATCTAATACCTAATCTATAGCTTCCTTATCTTATCTAGACTAGGTGTATAGGGCTTACTTAAGTTTAGACAGGTTAATACTATTATAAAAGGGAATAGGCATTTTAATCTTATTATTAAAGCGACCTAGTTCCTTGCGCTATAATAGCTAATATTGTGATAGAATATAGCAGATACAGTTTTAATAGTTACTACTAAACAAGTCTAAGACGTTAGCTTTCCCTATTTTAATCTTATCTTCTAGTGCGGTAACAATAAATAGATGGCCCGCTAGAGGGTTATCTAGCTTATCTATCTCCTTAGGGATAGGAAGACCTTTAAATAGATAATCTAGCGAATAAAACATGTCCGCTTCTTGCAATAGCAGGACTGCCTACTTAAGGTAGCCTAGGATCTGTCCCTTTTGTATCGTAATATTATATTTACCTAAGTTATTAAAAGGTATTTTAGGTTTATTTCTATAGATAATACAATTTCTACTAGATACAAAGATACCACGCAATAAGTTAATAATTAGCTGTGCTATAAAGAGGTATCCTATAGCATATAGGGGAGTAGCGCGATGCTAGACTTGTATATAAATGCTAGTACCTACTAGGATAATATAATTGCACTTTGCCTAGACTAAGGTTTTCTTCTATTAGGGTACAGGGGTAGTATGCAGCTTAACGTAACACCTGCGTATCTATAGGGCTAGAAAGTTACCTAGAACCTTATTATATATAATACTAACCTTGTTTAGTACTAATATATTGTTGCTAATAATACATAGGACTAGAAGCTTATTAATAATATAGACCTTGCTATACAGACGTATAACCTTGCTATTAAACGCGGTAAGGGTAAGTAGGAAGTTCTTAATAAATTAAGTAGATTAAGTTAGCACTAACCTAACTCTATTAATATTTATTACTTGTTCCCTAGGGAGGTTGCAAAGCTTTACTCCTAGATAATGTTTTAAATATTTTTAGGCAATTAGGGATACGCTAGCACCACTATTAGGGCAAAAGTTAATAAGGGTATTGTCTAGGGCATGCATGTAAGCCTTTGCAGGTTTCTTATCTTAGAAGGTTGTTAACAACACTAAAGTAACTAGTGCAACGATAGGTAGGGAGTCCCCCCTATCTATTTTTAGTTAAGAGTCGTCCTTATCCTTAACGCTAGGGCTAGGTAGAGTAGTATAAATAGTAGAGTGTATTTCTAGAGTATAAACAGGTATTAGGGTAATAGTAGGTAATAACGAATCCGCTTTTACTTAATTATAGACGGTGGTATAGTTAAAGTTAGAGTTATAGCTGTCTGTCTAGGGCTCCTTTAAGAGTTTTCTAGAGTAAAAGGCGCGTCCACGCTATTACTTTAGCACCCTAGAGGCTTGTTAGGATTAGAATTGCTAAGATTAAAATCATTATTAAAAACTCTCAACACGACGTCCGCCAGGAAAGACACTTATTTTTAAAATCTAGGGTGTTGTTTATAGGCGTTGTCCTTATAATTCTTGCTATAGAACTAATATAGGTATTGTAATGCGGGCATTAATATTGCTAACGTTGCTAGGGCGAGCGCTTAAAAGGGGCGGGTGGCTAGCGGTAGCAGACGTAGGGTATTAGTTTAAGGGGAAACTAGCTCCTGTCTCTTGCTTTATTACTCCTAATGTTAATTGCCTTATTAGTTATATTGCTGCTCCTGTTACTAATTACTGCGCTATTTACCCCTTAGGTTGTTTTGTTCCTAAGCCTGCTTTCGCTGTAATATTTCTTAAGCGATGTCCTTAAATTCGTGACGAGCCTGCTATTAAGCCTGTTGTCTTTAACTCTTAAAGGCCTATTTGCAAGGTCTCTCTTTTTAGTAATATTAATTAATAAAAGATTCTATAGTTATCCCTCTATATACTAAGATAGCAGCTATTAGGGTAGGGTCTAGGTCTTGCTAGATTTTTAAGATTATTATTATTTCTTGCAAAATAGCGTCGTAACCTACTTTATACAGCAATATCTATTTTTTAGTAATATAGTCCTACACTAACTATCCCTTACTAAAATAATGCTTAAGCTCCCCCGCTTCTTTATTAGCAGACAGAAGGTCACGCTAGAAGTAGTGGCGAAGCGCTAGGATCCACGCGTTAATACTTACTATTATCTAGTTATACTCTAGCTATAAGAGGGGCCTATACTAGGTCTGTGCTTTCCCTTTTATATAAAGTAGTAGGACCTCTAGAACTTACTTATATCTATATTATTAGACGCGTTAGCTAATCTATTACATATATAGCTTAATACTAGTATATCTATTAAAGCTGCCTATTTTATTAGGTTTTAATTATTAGGAGCCTTAGAATAGTAGGTTAGGTGTACTATTATTAGCCACACTATCCTAATAATATTAGCGTTCCTTATCCTAGCGACAATAATATTAAATATTCCGCGAGCAATCGCTATTAGACAAGGAGCTACTAGGATCTAACAAATAGCAGTAGTAACGCTAATGCTAGACTAAACCTAGCATGCTCTATTACTGCGGTAGAGGCTAGTATTACCCTACTAGTACCTCTATTAGGTACTCTTATTAGGAGTTACAATATTAATAGTAGGAATGCTTAGAGTGTCCTAGTAGCGAGAAAGGACAGGCAATTTCTTCTATTTCTTGCGTCTATCTAAGCCGCTCCTACTCCTACTAGTCGCGTGGTCTAAAGGGATCCTACAGAGGGTACGCGTCTTACTACTAGTAGCAAGGACTAAAGAATTCGCGTTAAGGGTGCCTATCTTATCCTATAGTGGCATCCCCCTCTATTCTATCCTTAGTTATAGGTCCTCGCATAAATTAGGAGCGCTAGAACTCTAGGTTATCTTAATTAAGTCTATTACTATTAATATATTTATTAGTAACCTATCTCTATTCCTTATAATACACCTAAGATAATAGTTAGCTTACCGCAGTAGCTGCGGCTTAATAGGCGTTAGAAAATTTAACAATCTATCTAATCGCAGGCAATACTACTCTATTATTCTAGCGTTAAAGGACTTCTAAAGTAATTATAGCGTCCCTTTAATATTAATTATTAGAGTACTAGGCTAGGTTCTAGTATAGTAGTAGTAGGCCTCTAGATAAACCTATTACCACGCTAGTTCTACTATTTCCTCTACTTATTATATTAGTAGTTATTCCTAGTAAAGCTAAGGCACGCAGATTTTCTAATATTAGTTGCAGTTTAGCAAAGTAGTAAGTAGGACGTAACGTCTTAATAGGTTATAACTAAGAAAGATAGGGATCTAACAAGTCTAAAGACAATAATAATACTAGGGCAGGTAGACTTAGTAGTAGTGGATTAAAAATAAACGTGGGCTCTACGTTAGCTAATAGCAACATAGTCTCCTTGTTAGTAGGTAGTAGCATAGGTCCTACGTTAGTTAGTGGTCCTTTAGGGATTATTGTGATTCCTATAGATGTTACTAAAGGTAGGGGTGCAAGTTATTATTATTAAAAAGGAAAGGATTAAGAAGGAAGAGGTTTAGAGGAAAATAGAGGCTAGGGCTTAGTTAAGAATAATAAGAAGTATAGGCAGGCTAGGCCTAGCTTCTCTAGCTCTAGTCCTATTTCTAGTTCTAGTAGGTCTAGATAGGCAGCGGCTTTTCCTTTCCTTTTAACTTTGTTATCACCTATTATAGGAGCGCTTACTAGATCCTATAGTTTATCCTAACTAGCTAGAGCCTTACTTTTCGCTCTAGCCGCGACTTGTTTATTATAGTTGCCCTTACTAGAAGGTGCTGCTATCGCGCTTACTTTTACTCCTAGATTTAACTTGTCCTTTCCCTGTCTAGATAATAGTACTATAGGACAATCTATCTCTAGTGTAGTTAAGCTTATGTTAGAAGAGGCAGTATTAAACGAGCGAGTATTATACTCTAGCTCTTCTAGTAGTAGTAGGTTACTAGGGTTAATCCCTAAGCTTTTAAGTTCTTAGTTACTAACTAGCTTTTATTTTAGCAGCATATAGGATAGATATTGCTAGGTTTTAGTCTACTCTAATACTATATAGGTGTTATTAGATAGGGAGGAGGTAACGCGTTTGCTTTTAGCGTGTAATAGCTGTGTAGTGTAAGGTTGTTAAAGTCTAGAGACTAGTATATTTAGGTAGTATAAGGGAAGTGTTAGGCCTCTTAAATAGGCGAGCGCTAGCTAGACTGTAATAGTACTAGTTTGTTCGTGCAAAACGCGCAATATAACCGCGAGTTTAACTAACGCAATACAGATTAAATAGCTTTAGCTACTAGATACAATATCTAACAATAAGGAGGGCCTAAATACATTATGTAATATGATTATATTATCCTAGTCTAGGAGGATAGGAGCTATCTATAGACAAGCACCGCTAAGAGGCTAAGCCCGTCACACGTGACCTAGGCGTTCATAACATAGCAATTGCTAACTATTACCCCACCTGTAAAATTCTAAATTGCTACTATTTCTGCTAATGCTTTCTATTTTAATATAAAAAAATCTTCTAATAAATTCTTTACTACTAGCCTATATAAGATTAAGCGTAGGATCCAAACCCTATCTAAACAGGATACTCTTAACAACAGCCTGCTAGATTAGAAGCTCCTATCTAACTATAACTCCTATTAGGACGTCTTTAACAAGGCTAAGGCTAACAAACTTCTAATCTACTAGCCTTACAACCACAAGATAGTCCTAGAGGAACCCCTTCTAAACTACTAGAGTCCCCTCTATTATTAAAATACTAAGGAACTCTAGGCTACTAAGGAATATATATAAGAGCACCTATAGAAAGGTTTTATTAAGACTAGTTAGAGCCTATTTGCCTCTCTTATCCTATACGTTAAGAAGATAAATAGAGGCCTTAGGATCTGTGTAGATTACTATAAGCTTAACAGCTTAACGCGAAAGGACGCGTATCTAATACCCTATATAGATAATCTATTATCCTAGCTAGCTAAAGTAAAAATCTTTATAAAGCTAGATATTTGTGCTATCTTTAATAAGATCTAAATAGACCATAACTTAGAGGAGTACACTACTTTCTGCACTAGGTATAGTACCTATAAATATAAAGTCCTACTATTTAGGCTATATAATAGACCTATAACCTATTAGCGCTATATAAATAATATACTAATAGATTATTTAGATAACTTCTATATCGCCTATCTAGATAATATCCTTATATACTCTAAAGACCTTAAGACTTATAAGGAGCATATTTAAAAAGTCCTTAAGCGTCTTTATTCTGCTAGATTATAGGCTAATATTAAGAAAAGCAAATTCTATATAACTTGTACCTATTACCTTAGATATATCCTTACTAATAAAGGCTTAGAGGTAGATCCTAATAAAGTTAAAGTACTCTAAAACTAGTCCGCTCCTAAGACAATAACTAGAGTAAAGTCCTTCCTAGGATTTACTAGATTCTACTAGCAATTTGTGGAAAATCTCTCTAAGATAGCTAAGCCCTTAACTACTCTCTAGAGCCCTACTACCCTATTTGTATAGACTTTAGAATATTAATAGGCCTTTAACTAGCTTAGGAATGCCCTACTAGTGTGCCGTGGTGAGGGATGTATGGGAGAAAAACAAGGCTTAGCCTAAAAGGTTGGGCGGATTGAATGGTATAAAGGCATGAAGGATCAGAGGATAGGACAGGCACGATTCCTGCGGACTTCACTTCAACTCTACAATATCATCTTTTCACTCATGTTTCTGCATTGAACCCATATCCTCCACCATGGGGTCACTACTATTGAACCTTGCCCCTCCCACTTCTCCTCGTTTGAATGGGTTACTCTCCTTGACGGTTCACTAGTAATCCTAAGCTTAGCTTACTTCTACCCTAAATACCCTCTAAAACTAGAGACAGATGCCTCTAATAGAGTTATTGCAGCTGTCCTCTTATAGGAGCATCCTAATAGGAAATAGTACCCTGTATCCTTCTTTAGTTAGACCCTTACTAGTTTTAAACTTAACTAGGAAATCTATAACAAAGAATTATTTACAATAATCTACGCCTTTAAGAAATAGCGTGCTAACCTAATAAGTACTTAGCACCTTATTAGAGTATACATAGACTATAGAGCACTAGAGTACTTTATATCTACTAAAGTCCTTAGTGCTAGGTAAGCTAGATAGCTAGAGGTTATAAGTCCCTTTAACTTCTAAATTAAGTATACTCCTAGATCTTACAACGCCTAAGCTAATATCCTAAGTAGAAGGGAATAGGATATGTTTAACCTTAAGACTACTTAAAGGGATAATTGCTTACAAGTAATAATCGCCCTAGATAGGTTACACCCCTAAATTAACTCTAACTTAGCGCAAGACTACCTAGCTAAGCGTTCCTTACTAATCCTTGCTTTAATTATAGTAGTTTAGAACCCTATAACTCTTAGATCCATAGAACCTATTAAAATTCTTCTCTAAGAAAATAGGTCCTTATTCCTAATAGAAAGATTAGAGTTGCCTAGGCACTATTAGATAGAAAATAGACTCCTTCTCTACTAGGATTAACTTTGCGTGCCTGCTAGATTAGTCCTATATACTAGACTAATTTGTAAGGCTTATAATTAAGTATCTACTTGTAAAGGACTTGGGCTTATGCCTAAGCCTGGGTCTAACACAAGACGGACTAAGTCTAACACTACTACAAAGCGAACACACTAGACACCTATAAAAAGGCGTAGAGGGCTTATCTCTCCTTTAAGATACTAAATACTATTATTAACGCTTATTGCATTCTCCCTTAAGGCTAGTCTATAATATTTTAGTATCTTCTTCTAAATATACTATAATAGTAATAAGAGATAGACGCGCTAGATATTTAGAATAACTAGGAGCAACCTAATATAGTAGAAAGGCTAATATAACAGGTCTATAGATTAATAGAATAATAGGCTTAAGACTCTGCTATAATAGCTATACTACGTTAACAGAACAAGGAAATACGCAATTAGATTCTATCCTAACCCTCCTCTAAGCCCGCTAGGTTTAATAACATACTACCTCTACCCTCTCCTGCCTTACGTTACAAACTCTTCCTAGTTAGCTTGCTATATAATAGCACTAAGGCAAACTTCTCCTCCTAGTAAATAACTATAGAGTTTAAACTGCGTGCAGACAAGGTTTTTATTAGGGATAAGGAGGCAAGGTTTATATATATTTAGTCCTAGTTATTACCTATAGTCTAGCACGCTATAGTACTATACTTTAAGGATAGTGCACGCAAGCGTTAGGATATAAGCAGGTTTCTTAACTACCTAGCGTTCTATTATAGTAACTATTACAGGCAGGAGCGCGCCTAAGTTATATTAGAACACTTATATTAGGGCTAAAATTAGCCTTTTATAGAGTTCTTTATAAATTTTGTATAGCTCCTTATATAGTTAGAAGGTTTATACTAGAATAATAAATAGAAGCTTTTATAACTTTAGCAATCTCTTAATAGTTATATGCGCTTAGTTTCCCTTAATAGGGGAGTCTCTAGAACAAACTATAACGCAGCTATAAAGGAATATAAGATAATTACAGTAGATATTAAAATAGCCTCTCTAGAACTAGGCTTTCTTTAGGCTAGTAAGTCTAAGGAACCCTAGTAGAAGTCTAACTTAGATTAGGACGGCGACATAAATATAGTAGAAGTAGCAGCCTTATTAAGTGCACCTACTAAACTGCTAATATTACGTCCTAACTAGATCCTATAGGACCTGTTTAATATATAGAAACTAGCAAAGGTCTGTATCTAGTGTAGATAGGGCGGTTATTTTGTGCGTGTATGCCCTAATACCCTATTGCTATAACTAGTAGGTATTAAGATAGTTGTAGCATTAACAAGTGGCCCTAATTTAGGAAACTAGCTGCCCCTAACTTTAGGCTAAGTTAAGGGTATAAGGAGGACACTGTAATAGAGGAATTATTAATAGTAGAGGCTATTAAGTGTCCCCTAGATATTAAGGCTAGGTTAAATAATCCTCCTTTCTTTATTCCCCTCCTCCTAGGTAGAGTAGAGAACGTGCAAGTAATAGTTAATTTAGGGTGCTAGTGTTTTAGTGTAGTTAAGGAAAAGTTAGTAAGATAGATTAGTAGGAACTTTATTAATATTCCCCTGTGACCCTTATAATATACCTAGCAAATTACTAAGGGTATAAGAATTTTATAGTTAGTAGTATTAGACTATAATTTAGATAGTTAGCAGTCTTAGCTCTTAGCCTATGTAGTACCTAGTCTCTCCTATTAACTAATACTAGGCAGACTATAGCTATGCAGAGAGTGCGTTGTTATAGATATTCTATAAGGCAAATTAATAATTAGGAAGGCGGGAAATATAGTAGTACAAGAAAGCAGGAGACGCCTATATCCTACCTATATCTCTATTATCTTAGGTTTAGTTATAGTAGGGTTACTAAATTAAGGACCCTAATAGGAAGATATATAGGTACAAATTTTTATAATAAATAAACTAGATATTTTATAGGTAATATATAACTTACGCCTAATAAAATATCTAGGAAGTGTTAATAAGGGAAGTCCTATTAATATACTTACTATCTATATTACTAATAGCACAGTTCCCTATAAACCTAAGTATAAAACTAGAAAGACAAAGTTACTACTAAAACTATAAGAGTTTAAGGACCTGTTTAATAAAGAGTTAGTAAGTAGTTTACTACCTTATTAAGGTAGTATAGATTACTATGTTTAGTTAACAACTCTCCTAGATAGAACCTAGCCTAACCCCCTATAGGGTCCCCTATACCCTATATCTTATAATTAATTACTAGAACTAAGAATATAACTTACTAGATTAATAGATAAGGGCTAGATCTAAGCAAGCTCTTCTGTAGCTAGAGCTCTAGTGTTGCTAGTAAAGAAGCTATTAGGCGGTTAGCGCCTTTATATAGATTACTAGATGCTTAACAGCATAATAATATTAGACTAATACCTACTACTACTTATTAAGGAAACTTTGCGCACACTATCTAGCGTAAATTAGTTTACAAAAGTAGATATTTGCGCCGCCTTTTACAAAGTTAGAATAGTAGAAGGTTATAAGTCCTTAATAGCTTTCTATACCTAGTTTAGGTTATATAAATAGTTAGTATATCTATTTAGTCTTAGTAGTGCACTATCTACTTTCTAATAATACATTAATACTACGCTTATAGAGTTACTTAGATTATATATAATAGCCTACCTTAATAATATCCTAATTTATTTAGGGGGAGACTAGTTTAACTATATAGAAAAAGTAAAGTATATACTTATGCTATTAAAAGAAGTAGGACTATACCTAGACTTAGAGAAGTGTGCGTTTAGTGTTAAGGAGGTACACTACCTAGGCTATATTGTTAAGGCAGGCAAATTACTTAGACCTAACCCTAAAAAGCTTAGGGCAGTATAGGAATAGGAACCCCCTAGGAATATAAGAGAGGTAAGGAGTTTTCTAGGTTTTGCTAACTTCTACCGCGATTTTATCACGAAGTTTTCTAAAGTAGTAGCGCCTTTAAACTAACTAACTAGGAAGGACACCCTATTCTAATAGAGAGAGGAAGAATAGAGTATATTTAATACACTAAAAAAGGCATTTATATCTAGACTAGTACTAATATAATAGGACCTAGCTAAAGAAATATTATTAGAAGCGGACTATTTAGGATGCGCTCTTAGGGGTTGCTTATTGTAAAAAGTTAGGGGCGTCTAGCGCCTAGTTACTTACTACTCTATAGCACTAACACTAGAGAGACAAAACTACACTATATATAATAAGGAATTACTAGCTATTATTAAGTGTCTCAAAAGCTAGTTAGTAGAGTTATAGAGTATTTATAAACTATTTATAATATTTACAGACTATAAAAACCTAGAGTACTTTACTAGCCTTTAAAGCTTAAGCAAGTAATAGTGCTACTAGGCAGAGGAACTTTTAAAATATTAGTATATCCTATAGTATAGACCTAGCTGTCTTGTAGGATAACCTAATACCTTAAGCAGGCAACTATAAGACTTAAACTCCTCTAAAGTAACACTATAGTTAGTAATGCGCCCTAAATTAATTTAGGTTGTAGTATTAGAAGTAGAGGAGGCGTCTAAGTTACTAAAGGGCGCTAGCCTTTTTGCTAACCTGCATATACAGATACTATAGGACAAAGTAGTATTAGAAGATAAGATATACTAAGTGCGTCTTAATACAGTTTAGAAAGGCGCTAGGTCTTTCCTAGTTCTAGCTAATATAAAGCAATAGATTAGGGACTATATAATTAGTGCACACAGCACTTTGCTTTAGAGAGGCGTTATTTAGTTACTAATATAGGAACCCCTTATAACTACTATTATATAGCAAGCACATAAATTAGGTTTAGTAGGATATCTAGGAAAGAATATAATATTTTAAATACTACGCCGCAACTATTATTAGGATAGAATATTAGGAGACGTTACATAGTATATTTAGAACTGCTATTATTATAGTGCTTATATCTCTTAGAGGCGCTAATAGGGTCTATTATAACCTATACTAGTTGCGTTACAATACTAGTCCTAAATATCTATAAATTTTATAGTTAACCTACCTACAAAAGATAATAGAAAACCTTAGTACCTATTAGTTATTACTAATAGATTATCTAAATATATTTAGCTTAAAGCAATAGTCTCTATAGCAGCTAATTATTGTGCAAGGATCTTCTAGGATAGCTAGTAGTAGTTCTAGGGCTTCCTATCCTCTATTATTACTAACTAAGGCTCTAACTAGTTAGGATCTTTCTAGATAACGTTGTGCTAGATAATAAAGATAAACTAGTTACTGTCTACTGCATACCACCCTTAGACAGACAGCAGGACAGAGCGGGCAAACTAAGAAGTGTAGGTGGTGCTACGTATAATAGTATGCTTTAAGTAGACTAACTAGCCTAACTACCTGCTAGCCTACTAACTTGCACTTAATAATAGGGACTCTAGCATAACTAGTGTTAGCCTAAATCTACTTTTAAATAGGTATACTATAGACACGCTATAAAAGTTAATATTACTACTAGTAAAGCCTAAGAATCCTTGTAGGGAGGCTATAGCGTTCTTGTCGCACCTATAGAGGGGTGTAGAGCTAGCACAAGCTGCTATTGCGTTCTAATAGTAATAATAATAGGAAGTAATAAACTAGTCCTAATATCTAGCTAAAAAGTTCCTAAAAGGTAATATAGTTTAGTTTATAATACGTAATATAAAGATAAACTAACTAAGTAAAAAGTTTAACTAGCTATAGGTAAAGTATAAAGTAATAGAAGTTCCTACTCTACTTATAGTAGTATTAGACTTACTAGGGAGCTTATATAAGACCGTGTATGTGGATCTGCTAGAGAGAGCTACTAATAACCTGCTGCTAAGCTAGAAGCTTTAGGACTTATAACTAGGTCTAATAGTTACTCTAGAAAATAAAGATATAACGCTAGATAAATAGGAAGTAGAAGAGATCCTTTATGCAAAGTGTAACAACTTAGGTAGGTAGGGCATCCAAAAGATATCCTATACAACTCAAAGGCATATGGGAGTACGCGTCTATACGGAAAAGGATAAGATTCCTACACCTATAGGTCTTGTACAAAAGGATAAGAAGAACATGCCTATCCTAACTATAGGCGAGCTGTTCTCTATATATATAAGTAAGTCAGGCCTTTATTAGGCCTAACTTGGCATAGAATAATAGGCAGGCAATTCTACCTTATTATTACACTACCCCCTCCTATAGAGAAAGAATAGTCCCTATCCTTAGGATTAGGTTTAGATCCCTTATTAAAGAAGAGCTTTTTGCAAAATAAATCCACCTTTACCTCTGCCTTTACCTTCACTTCTTCTTCCTAGGGCACAGACCCCTATCCTTAGCCTGCCTATAACTAGCCCTCTACCTACTAACTTTCTTATTCCTATATCCCTAATTTTTCAATTATTTAACCTAATCTATCTAAAATCTAGTAAGTATTTAATCTATATAATTAAACAGTTACTAATCTAAATTAGAACCTTTAGCTATACTAGTACTAGTACTACTAGGAGTCCTTCCTATCGCTTATCGCGCTCTCTATATAAGAGCAGTTAGGGCTCTAGCTAGGGGCAGGTTTAACAATTTTAATTTTAAGTTAAAGAATTCTAAGAAGTGCTAGTACTATATCTCCTAGAATAAGTATTATAATCTAGTAAGTATCTAAGTCTAATAGGGTTCCTTTACTAATCCTAGCAGATTCCTTCTTTTGTTAGCTAAGAGTACTCTGCCCTTAGGGGTGCTCTAGAAGAATACTATAGCCTAATAGGAAACCCTACTAAAGGGGATAAGGATAAGAAAGCTATAGTTACCTATTAGAAGGATATTAAGTAGTTTAAGGCTACTATTTAAGAAACCACCTAAAACCTTGCTAAGTGCGTTACTATTACTAATACTTAGACTAAGGGTATAGAAGCTACTAAGATTCTTATAGCTATATATTATACTACTATATCTAATTTACGTTAGCTTTAGAACAGTATCTATAAGATAGTCTTAGTAGTTAGGGGCTTAACAAGGGCTATTAAAGAACTTAAGGAGGAATTAGTGCTAAATCAGGAGGCAACGTTTTTAGTGTAGGCTAAGATAAAGGCGTTCTATAAGAAGGAGTCTAAATTAGTCCTAGCTCCTGCACCTGCTCCTATACTAGCTCCCGCACTAGCTACACTAGTTATCTAGAAGCTAGCTAAGAAAGATAGTTTAGGCGCTATCTTAGCTAATATAGAGTCTAAACTAGGTTCTAATAGAGAGATAGATATAGAATAAAGAGGTTTCCTAGGGGTAGTGTCCTAGGAACCTTAAAGGTTCTAAATAGGATATAATAATAAATAGCGACAAGAATAATAGTAATAGATAGTAGTTAATAGATAATGCGTAGCTAAATAGGATGTGAATTAGTTCTAATATTAGGCATAATTATTATAAAGTAATGTTAGATCCTCTTTACCTTTTTCCTATGCTTGAATCTATTTTAGTAAGCTGCGTAGGGGACCTAGCTAATTTAGATACTATTAGTAGAATACCTATAATTTATAGGGAGCACCTATAAAGTTAGAGGTAGGATACTAAATAGGATTAGGATTATGTCTAACCTACTTAACCTTATATTTTAGCTTAGATTAATATAATTTGCTAGCTAGGATTTCTTCTACCTCCTATTCCTCTACACCTTGTATAGGGGTACTAGGGGGTTTTAGAGCCTCTTATCTAGGTAATAGATCTTAGGGATCTTTGCATAGTATATTAGGAGAAAAAACGTTATAGATCTTAGAACTAGGTAGTAATTAGAGGCGATACGCGTTTCCTACTTGTTCTAATACCTTAAAGGGACCTTCCTATTATTTAGATAGTTTTTAGCTAGGTTATAAAATAGCAAGATTAGCGGTAGATAGATAAATATATTTACTAACCTTCTAGTTAACTAGATAGCAATAGCAATTAGTAGCAGAGCGTATTTAGTCTTAAGCTCTTTCTATATTTTCTTTAGCAATCTTCTAGGCGTTATGCATCTAAGTAGTAAGGGATAAGGCGTCCTTGTGGTTTAGTTTCTCTAGTATAGTGGATAGGGTCTTTTCTAGTTTCTAATACTAACTTTGCTTTAGTAAGGAACTAAAGAGGAGCTAATATAGGGCTATACTAATAGATAAATATAGAAGAGTACTTTAGGCATAGTCTATTATAGGTAGTAGGTTACTCTAGTTATCTTAGTAATAGGATATAAAAGGCCTTAGTCTCTAATTAATATACTTGTTTATAATCTTAGTTTATCTATTAGTTTGTTTATAGTAGGTAGTAGAGAGCTTAACTTTAGTGCCTATAATCTAATAGAACTTAGACTAGAAACTAGATATAAACTAAGGGCTTTAATTAGAAATAATAGTATCTAGAGTGTGTCTAAATTAGTATACCTACTAAATAAATAAGGTAGCTATACCTTAGGCGTCTATAGTTTTATAGCAAGGGATAGTAATAGCTTACTTTAATAGGCGATTAATAATAACTATAATCTAAGTATAACTATATTAATCCTAGGGAAAATCCTTAAAATTAATGCACAGGTGTTGCATTAGTAGACTAGGGATAGGAAGGGGATAGAGCATGCTAGGGAGTTAGTGCTATCTTAGGTGCCCTCTCCTGCATAGGATATAGTTCTAAATGTAGCGTTTATAGGTAGTCTCTATACCTTTCTAGTAGTAATATTAGGCTAGAATCTAATAGGTTTTAGTAGCTAATAGGTAGGTAGTAGACACTTAATTATAAGCCTTACAAATTAGTCTAGTATATAGGACTAATCTAGCAGGCACGCAAAGTTAATCCTAGTAGAGAAGGAGTCTGTTTTCTATCTAATAGTGCTTAGGCAACTCTAATCTTTCTATTAGGAATAAGGACCTATTTTCTTAGAGAAGAGTTTTAATAAGTTCTAGGGATCTAAGAGTTATAGGGTTCTAAACTACTATAATTAAAGCAAGGATTAGTAAGGAACGCTTAGCTAGGTAGTCTTGCGCTAAGTTAGAGTTAATTTAGGGGTGTAACCTATCTAGGGCAATTATTACTTGTAAATAATTATCCCTCTAAGTAGTCTTAAGGTTAACTATATCCTGTTCCCTTCTGCTTAGGATATCTACTTAGGCGTTGTAAGATCTAGGAGTATACTTAATTTAGAAGTTAAAGGGACTTATAACCTCTAGCTATCTAGCTTGCCTAGCACTAAGGACTTTAGTAGAAATAAAGTACTCTAGTGCTCTGTAGTCTGTGTATACTCTAATAAGGTGCTAAGTACTTATTAGGTTAGCACGCTATTTCTTAAAGGCGCAGATAATTACAAATAATTCTTTGTTATAGATTTCCTAGTTAAGTTTAGAACTAGTAAGGGTCTAACTAAAGAAGGATATAGGGTACTATTTCCTATTAGGATGCTCCTATAAGAGGACAGCTATAATAACTCTATTAGAGGCGTCTATCTCTAGTTTTAGAGGGTACTTAGGATAGAAGTAAGCTAAGCTTAGGATTGCTAGTAGGGCATTCCTAAGCTAGTTAAAGGCTTATTAGCATTCTAAAGTCTATACAAATAGGGTAGCAGGACTCTAGAGAGCGGTTAAGGGCTTAGCTATCTTAGAGAAGTTTTCCACAAATTACTAGTAGAATCTAGTAAATCCTAGGAAGGACTTTACTCTAGTTATTGTCTTAGGAGCAGACTAGTTTTAGAGTACTTTAACTTTGTTAGGGTCTACCTCTAAGCCTTTATTAGTTAGGATATATCTAAGGTAATAGGTATAGGTTATATAGAATTCGCTTTTCTTAATATTAGCCTATAATCTAGTAGAATAAAGACGCTTAAGGACTTTTTAAATATAGTCCTTATAAGTAGTAAGGTTTTTAGAGTAGATTAGGATATTATCTAGATAGGCGATGTAGAAGTTATCTAAATAATCTATTAGTACATTATTTATATAACACTAATAGGTTACTAGTCTATTATATAGCCTAAATAGTAGGACTTTGCATTTGTAGGCACTATACCTAGTGCAGAAAGTGGTGTACTCCTCTAAGTTAGGGTCTATTTAGATCTTATTAAAGGCAGCACAAATATCTAGCTTAGTAAAGATTTTTGCTTTAGCTAGCTAGGACAATAGATTATCTATATAGGGTATTAGGTACGCGTCCTTTTACGTTAAGCTGTTAAGCTTATAGTAATCTACACAGATCCTAAGGCCTCTATTTAGCTTCTTAATACACAGGATAGGAGAGGCGAATAGGCTCTAACTAGTCTTAATAAAACCTTTCTATAGGTGCTCTTATATATATTCCTTAGTAGCCTAGAGTTCCTTAGTATTTTAATAATAGAGGGGACTCTAGTAGTTTAGAAGGGGTTCCTCTAGGACTATCTTGTGGTTGTAAGGCTAGTAAATTAGAAGTTTGTTAGCTTTAGCCTTGTTAAAGACGTCCTAATAGGAGTTATAGTTAGATAGGAGCTTCTAATCTAGCAGGCTGTTGTTAAGAGTATCCTGTTTAGATAGGGTTTAGATCCTACGCTTAATCTTATATAGGCTAGTAGTAAAGAATTTATTAGAAGATTTTTTTATATTAAAATAGAAAGCATTAGTAGAAATAGTAGCAATTTAGAATTTTGCAGGTGGGGTAACAGTTAGCAATTAGACTAGGGTAGGTAGCGTAATAGGTTTAGTAGCAGCCCTATAAGTAGCTAGAATTTTAAGTATACTACGTATCCTGTTAATTAAACTAGGACTGTTTTAGTTCTAGTTCTCCTCTTGATCCTAAAGGGCGTCTCTTTGCAAGATGTTATAGGTAACCAGAGTAGACAGCACTTGCTAGTAGAGTTATACTAGAATAGGAGGTGCAGGGTCGTAGGTTAGAGGATATTTCTCTAGCTAGATTAGTTAAGATTTATCTGTATTAATTAGGATTTAGAACTATTTTAGCTAGTGTTGTCTAATAATACAATCCTAAGAACCTAAGTCTACTATTATAAAGGGGCAGTTATGAACCTTTTAGCTACTAACTATTATATAAAGCTAAATATAGTAGGTAACTAGGGAGGTAATCTAGTCCTAGAACCCTTTAATAGTAAGCTTATATAGTAGCTTTTAGATAGGTACCCTAAGCGTAGAAGAGATATTATAAGCAATTTTTGAATTAAGAAATAAGTAACCTTAGGCCCTAGTATCTACTAAAGCATTTAGGCAAACACTAGATCTATTAAGGTATAGGGTTATACGTGCAAGTAAATAGGAACTAATAAATAATTTAGTTAAGGAAAGGTTTAATAGGTTATATTAAGTTAGGCCTAGGAAGGAGGATCCTCCTAGGCGTTGTTGTTTCCTGTCTAATAGCTATCTAAATTGGTTAACTTAGTGGTATCTTCTTCCTTAGAATTCTTAATAACCTATTCTATATCTATAGCCTAAATCCTAGGGGGTTTAGGGCAGTTACTAGAGAAGTGCCTAGGCTTTCTATAATTATAGCAAGTTCCTATTATAGTAGCGCTAGGAATAGCTAGTGTAGCAGATAGGGGTTAAGTAGTTTAAGGGATAGTGCCTTATTATTACAAGTAGGGTATATAAGGTTTAGCTATTAAAGGTCTATTATAGGGTTTCTAATTAGCGTCTAAATAGGACTAGCTTCTAGAGTATTAGAAGGGGGTTAGTCCTTTTCTAGATAATAGAGTAGTTTAGGTAGGAGCAGATAAGGTAGGGTATAGGCGGCGTTCTATATTAAAAGTAGTAAGATAATCTACTATAATCTTGAAATTATTGTGCTAATTCTGTTAGAAAGCGAGGTTTGGCATCCTTAGGAAAGGTGTAATCTTTATCTAGAGGTAGTAATACTACTCTAATTAGGGTACTTCTCCTCTAATAGCAAGACTCTAGAATTATAACTTAAAAGTAGGGAATGTCTCTATATTTGTTATATATAGGCGGTTAAATGTAGTCTAACTCTTAGCTATCTTATTTCTAGTAATATAGTAAGTTTAAAGGAGGGTAATTATTTTCTTAGCTTTTTAGAATTAAAGACTTAGGGAATTAGATAGGTAACGTGGCTCTAAGTATTCTCTTGCTAGTCCTAAGTAGTGTCCCTAGACTAACACTATCTAAGCTCTAGAAGAGGGGTAGTAATTAGCGTTAATCTCTAGCCTATCCTAGATAGATGCTTGCTATTATCTAAAAGTGGGATTAGCACTATTACTAAGTGTAGAGATATTTAGCGTCTTTTTAGATTATCTCTTAGCTTTTATAGCATATACTATAGGGTTTAATATAGAAGCTAAAGACTAGCTAGGTTAGGTAGTACCCTATATCTCCTTATAGAGGGAGGTGTTATATAACTAATTAGTAAGTTGCTTAACTTATTCCTCTAACCTCTCCTTTTTAGATAGGGTTAACATGTATTTATCTTTAAGGGAGGTGTTGCTTTAAGATTTCCTAGGAGCATAAGGTACCTTAAGAGATAGATAGGAAGAGGGTCCTTTAAGGAGGGCGTTGTTAATTAAGTCTTCCTTATCTAATTTCTTTCTATTAGTAAATAGGCTTTTAAAAGTAGCTAAACTAGATACCCTTCCTTTACCTTTGTCTAATATTTTGTAGTTAATAAGAATAACAAATCTTTTCTTTAGGGGGTTTAGTTGTAGGAGGATATTAGCTTTGCCTCTAATTCCTCTAGGCTTTTAGTAGTCTCTAGGTCTCTACCTTAACACAATCTAACGCGATTTTTCTAAAGGTAATCTAGCACCACCTATAGGTCTAGAAGTCTAAGCCTATAGGCTTTGGTCGTTAGAAGTTCTAATAGCTGTTCTAACTGTAGAGTTGCAGGGTTAGGTAGCTACTAGAACTAAATTAGTAGCTTAAAATAATAACAAGTGCGATATTCTTAAATACTATTACTAGCTAGGATAATGTTCTTCTTATAATATAACAACTTAGGTAGGTAGGGCATCTAAAAGATATCCTATACAACTTAAAGGCATATAGGAGTGCGCGTCTGTATAGAAAAGGATAAGATTCCTACACCTATAGGTCTTGTACGAAAGGACAAGAAGAACATGCCTATCCTAACTATAGGCAAGCTGTTCTCTATATACATAAGTAAGTCGGGCCTTTATTAGGCCTGACTTGGCATAGAACAATAGGCAGGCAATTCTGCCTTATTGTTACACAAAGAATATAAGAGGAAAAGGGAAGCGTTAAGTCCTAGTAAAATAGAAGGGGTATATTAATCTAATATAGCACCTACTAGAGGTAGTGTAGGATACTAAGGCTCTAGATAGGTTTAAGGAATAGTATAGGGATGCCACGTATAATAATAGCCTAATACGCATAAAAACTAGGAAGTAAGGGTAAAAGGAAACTAGAATAATAACTTAGACCTTTATTATAATTAAGAAGTAGAAAGGTATTAGAGAAATCTTTTAATTATCCTTATAACACTCTAAGCAAGTGCCCTACTACTAAAGTCTTATAATATAGCTAATAATTAGGTAGTAGTATCTATACTATTACTATCTGCAACTAACCCCCCCTTAGCCCCCCCTAAACTATTATTTATATTATTCTAACGCCTCTACGTCTCTTAGTAATAGTGGTAATGCTTGCGCGTGGCGTAGGTAGGGGATAACTTAGTTAACAAGTATAAGTAGTAGCAGTAGTAGCGTTAGGAAGAGGGTAGGGCTTTAATAGCTTACTAACACGTAGCACCCTAGGCCTAAAGAAAACAAACGTTAGAATAGATGCAAAGGGAATAAGGGAAAACTAATACTAATAATAAGAGTCTTAATACCTTAGGTAGTGCGCTTAGTAGCGCTCTTAAGCCTATTAATATAAAGGTTAGTTTAGGCCTAGGTCTTATTTATACGCTAGTTAATACGCTAGAAGGCAACACTAGTAGCAGCAGCAAGCTACATAACATTATTGTTGCTATAACTACTATATAAAGGCGTAATAGCAGACTAAAGAGGAAATGCTAGAGTACTAGTAGTAGATAGAATAATAGCACTAAGCTAATACTAATTATAGGCGCGCGAGTAAGTAGTAGGGGTAAGTAGAGTAATAGTGTTATTAGTTTAAGCCTTTAATATAAGATCCTTAAAATAATAGTAGAGCTAGTAGAACTATAGTATAAACTAGTAATAGGTGCCTTTAGTAGGTTTCCCTATAAAAGTGCTAAGGGTCCCCTTCTTTGCAATATAAAGGTAATCCTCCTAGTAACTATAATAAAACTAAAGCTAGTTGCGGAGGGCTTGGCGAATATTAGGATTATTAGTAAGAATAGCTTCTAACTAAGTACAAGTCTTATAGCCGCGATAGCAGGACTTGCATAAGCGCCCTAGATATAGTTAAAACTTGCTACAAAGGAAATAAAAAATTAAGGGGAACTTACTACTACCCTCCTAATAGTTACACTTGCTAAAAAGATAAAGCTAGTTAATACACTAATTATAGGGAAGTAGCTTTATAAAGCTACTATTGTATTCCTTATTATTTAAGTTACTAGAAATAATAAAGCCACTAAGTAACTAGGTTTAGGGAGATGTGTGCTAAATAAAAAGTTAGAGTAGGAAATATAGGGAGAACATTAGAAGTACGCACCTTATCTTAGTAGGCCTAGCGTAGGGTCTAACTGCCTTATAGTAGATCCCTACTACTAGCACTAGCAGCTATAGACAAAGATATAATAGGGACTAGATAGGCGGGATTAATAGAAGAAGATTAGAAAAAGGGCTAATTAGTAGGGAAAATCTGTTATATAACAAAGTAAGTTTAGGAAATTTATAGTAGGGTAGGATAGCTATGTTAGAACTTTTATAGTAGGGTGCTAAAACAAGCGTATAGATGCTACGCGCGTGTACTGCTTAATATACAGGCCTATTACAAATTAGGAAGGAATACAAAGATATAATAACAAAACCTAAAAATATAGCAATAAAGCTTAATATAGATTGTGGAGGACAAAGACATAACCCTAGACCCCTAGAAAGACGATTTCACGATGGTCTATAGGGGAAGGTTAGGGGTATGTAAAGGACTTAGGCTTATGCCTAAGCCTAGGTCTAACACAAGACGGACTAAGTCTAACACTACTACTAAGTGAACACACTAGACACCTATAAAAAGGCGTGGAGGGCTTATCTCTCCTTTAAGATACTAAATACTATTATTAACGCTTATTGCATTCTCCCTTAAGGCTAGTCTATAACACTACTACCTACCTATTAGCTACTAAAACCTATTAGATTCTAGCCTAATATTACTACTAGAAAGGTATAGAGACTACCTATAAACGCTACGTTTAGAACTATATCCTATATAGGAGAGGGCACCTAAGATAGCACTAACTCCCTAGTATACTCTACCCCCTTCCTATCCCTAGTCTACTAATGCAACACCTGTGCATTAATTTTAAGGATTTTCCCTAGGATTAACGTGGTTACAATTAGATTATAGTTATTATTAATTACCTATTAAAGCAAGCTATTACTATCCCTTGCTATAAAACTATAGACGCCTAAGGTATAGCTACCTTATTTGTGTAGTAGGTGTACTAATTCAGACACACTCTAGATACTATTATTTCTAATTAAGGCCCTTAGTTTATATCTAGTTTCTAGTCTAAGTTCTATTAGATTATAGGCACTAAAGTTAAGCTCTCTACTACCTACTATAAATAAACTAATAGATAAACTAAGATTATAAATAAGTATATTAATTAGAGACTAAGGCCTTTTGTATCCTATTACTAAGATAACTAGAGTAACCTACTACCTATAATAGACTATATTTAAAGTACTCTTCTATATTTATCTATTAGCATAGCTCTATATTAGGTCCTCTTTAGTTCCTTACTAAAGCAAAGTTAGTATTAGAAACTAGAAAAGACCCTATCTACTATACTAGAGAAACTAAACTATAAGGACGCCTTATCCCTTGCTACTTAGATATATAACGCCTAGAAGATTACTAAAGAAAATATAGAAAGAGCTTAAGACTAAATGCGCTCCTCTACTAATTACTATAACTATTTAGTTAACTAGAAGGTTAGTAACTATGTTTATCTATCTACTACTAATCTTGCTATTTTATAACCTAGCTAAAAACTATCTAAATAATAGGAAGGTCCCTTTAAGGTATTAGAATAAGTAGGAAACGCGTATCGCCTCTAATTACTACCTAGTTCTAAGATCTATAATGTTTTCTCTCCTAATATACTATGCAAAGATCCCTAAGATCTATTACCTAGATAAGAGGCTCTAAAACCCCCTAGTACCCCTATACAAGGTGTAGAGGAATAGGAGGTAGAAGAAATCCTAGCTAGCAAATTATATTAATCTAAGCTAAAATATAAGGTTAAGTAGGTTAGACACGATCCTAATCCTGTTTAGTATCCTGCCTCTAACTTTATAGGTGCTCCCTATAAATTACAGGCATTCTACTAATAGTATCTAAATTAGCTAGGTCCCCTACGCAGCTTACTAAAATAGATTTAAGCATAGGAAAAAGGTAAAGAGGATCTAATATTACTTCACAACAATTATGCCTAATATTAGAACTAATTTATATCCTATTTAGCTACGTATTATCTATTAACTACTATCTATTACTATTATTCTTGTTGCTATTTATTATTATATCCTATTTAGAACTAACCTAGAACCCTTAAGGTTCCTAGGACACTACCCCTAGGAAACCTCTTTATTCTATATCTATCTCTCTATTAGAACCTAGTTTAGACTCTGTATTAGCTAAGATAGTACCTAGACTACCCTTCTTAGCTAGCTTCTAGATAACTAGTGCGGGAGCAGGTGCGGGAGCAGGGGTAGGGGCTAGGACTAATTTAGACTCCTTCTTGTAGAACGCTTTTATCTTAGCCTATACTAGGAAAGTTGCCTCCTAATTTAGTGCTAATTCCTCCTTAAGTTTGTTAATAGCCCTTATTAAGCCCCTAACTACTAAGACTGTCTTATAGATACTATTCTAAAGCTAATATAAATTAGATATAGCAGTATAATAGGTAGCTATAAGGATTTTAGCAGCTTCTATACCCTTAGTCTAAGTATTAGTAATAGTAACGCACTTAGCTAGGTTTTAGGTGGTTTCTTAAATAGCAGCCTTAAACTACTTAATATCCTTCTAATAAGCAACTATAGCTTCCTTATCCTTATCCCCTTTAGCAGGGTTTACTACTAGGCTATAGTACTTATCTAGAGCACCCCTAAGGGCAGAGTACTCTAGGCTAATAAAAGAAGGAATCTGCTAGAATTAGTAAAGGAACCCTATTAGACTTAGATACTTACTAGATTATAATACTTATTCTAGGAGATACAGTACTAGCACTTCTTAGAATTCTTTAACTTAAAATTAAAATTATTAAACCTGCCCCTAGCTAGAGCCCTAACTGCCCTTATATAGAGAGCGCGATAAGCAACAGGAAGGACTCCTACTAGTACTAGTACTAGCATAGCTAAAGGTTCTAATTTAGATTAGCAACTATTTAATTATATTAATTAAATACTTACTAGATTTTAGATAGATTAGGTTAAATATTTAAAAAATTAGGGATATAGGAATATAAAAGTTAGTAGGTAGAGGGCTAGTTATATGCAGGCTAGGGATAGGGGTCTGTGCCCTAGGAAGAAGAAGTGAAGGTAAAGGCAGAGGTAAAGGTGGATTTATTTTGCAAAAAGCTCTTCTTTAATAAGGGATCTAAACCTAATCCTAAGGATAGGGACTATCCTTTCTCTATAGGAGGGGGTAGTGTAATAATAAGGCAGAATTGCCTACCTATTATTCTATACCAAGTTAGGACTAATAAAGGCCTAACTTACTAATATATATAGAGAACAGCTTGCCTATAGTTAGGATAGGTATATTCTTCTTGTCCTTTCGTACAAGACCTATAGGTGTAGGAATCTTATCCTTTTCTGTACAGACGCGCACTCCTATATGCCTTTAAGTTGTATAGGATACCTTTTAGATGCCCTACCTACCTAAGTTGTTACACCGTGATCTAGTTAATATCCCTCCTGCAACACTTTGTTAAATATATAGTATAGTAAACCCTATTTAGGGTTACTTCTTGTACTTAAACTACTTCGTGGTCTACTTTAGATAAATATAGCTACTGTAAACTGGTTTTAGTGTATAGTACAAAACTAGTTTATAGTAGCTATATTTATCTAAAGTAGACTACAAAGTAGTTTAAGTACAAGAAGTAAACCTAAATAGGGTTTATTATTCTATATATTCTATAAAAGTAAACTACTTTTATTTCTCCTTCTATTAATCTACTCGTATTAGTAATAACTAGTTTCCTACTAACTATTTAAGTATTTTACGCCTCCTTTCTTTAATCTTCTTTACCGCCTCTATTACCACCTCTACCACTACCTCTACTACCTCTACTACCTCCACTACATCCACCACCTCTACTACCTCTACTACTACCTCTACTACCACCTCTACCACCACCTCTACCACCACCTCTACCACCACCTCTATCACCACCTCCACCACCTCCACCACCTCTATCACCACCTCTATCACCACCTCTATCACCACCTCTATCACTAGCTGTATTATCACCACCTCTATTACTACCTCTATTATCACCACCTCCTATTAGTAAAAATATCATGACTTATTACTATGTTATATGTGTGTATAGCGTGAAGCTAATCTTCTCTACCCCTTTTAGTCTTAGTTAGGTATTATAGCGTATAATAGATATAAAACTACTTTTTATACTTAATTTAAACTACCTATAATAAAAGTAAACAACTACTTTAAACCTATTTATAGTTATACATAAGGTTAGTTTACACCTATATAGTAAACCTCTAGCGTACCATTCTACAGTAAACAATTTTTTACTATAGTAGACACAATGCTATAAATACTAGTGACGGGCTATCTAGCGGCATCCCTAGTAGAACTAAGTTACTAAGTGCAGGATACTAAGTAATTTAGGTATAGTAAGGCTTGTAACCTAGATATTTAGCTAATTGTAACCTAGAGGAATATTATTTAATACTAGACAAATAAGCTAGATATATAAGCAAGCTAAATATATAAGCTATCTAACTAGATATAGAAATACATGCTAGATATGTAAGCTTACTAGATTAGTAATCTTACTAGATAACGCAATCCTTACTAGATAAATAAACGTACCAAATAGACAAGCTTACTAGACAAGGGAGTCCTTACTAGATAGGTAAGCTTACTAGATAGATAATCATACTAGACAAGGGAGTCCTTACTAGATAAGATAATCCTTACTAGATACGATAATCCTTACTAGATAAGATAATCCTTACTAGATAAGAAAGCTTAGTAGATAGGTAATTTTACTAGATAATGTAATCCTTCCTCAATAAATAAGCTTACTAGATAGATAATCTTGTTAGACAAGGGAGTACTTACTAGATAAATAAGTGTGGAAATTTGGATCAGTAAGGTCAGGAATAATTTGGGAGATGGATGATTAGATTATCTCTACTACGATCGGACTTATATATATAGAGCTTTAGCTACCCTTACTAGAAGGTGTATAATTAGTAAACCTTCCTTACTAGAGCTCCTGCCTTTGTTAGGCACTTAGTAGTGAGCTGGCAGTTGATCAGATAGTGGGTCATGCAGGAGTATTGATTAGGATTGATCGGCATTGATCGGCATTGATCGGCATTGATCGGATCAAGATGCTCCGTGATCCGGTTGTTATCCCTCCTGCAACAATACGCTTAGTAGATAGATAATCTTACTAGATGATGTAATCCTTACTCAATAAATAAGCTTACTAGATAGATAATCTTGTTAGACAAGGGAATCCTAACTAGATAAGTAAGCTTACTAGATAGGTAATCTTGCTAGATTAGACACTCCTTACTAATAGGAAGATAAGTAAGATTAATACATTCTATATAATGACGATATTGGTTCGAGCCACCTATATCCTTTATGTACACCTAGACTTTTATTTATCACGCTATTGTTATAGATACTACGAAATCCTATATTATATCTTGTACCAACTATTTCGCGTTAAAAATTCACAACCTCTACAAAGAACAACTTGTTTTACCTCACTACCACATCTATAACCATGAGGGACGCTACCTTTTTCACCCTTCTTTTCCTTGCTGGTTCTAGCTATGCAAGTAACCCTAATTTTCTTACTCGCTTTTTATATCCTAGACTTGCATGTACTAGGGAAAAGTTTATGCTAACATTATATTAGGCCATGGACACAATGCCACTTTATTGTAACTGCAATAACGATAGGAACGGATTTATGCCTGTTCCTGATGCGACAAACCGCTGCTGCAAAGGCACAAAAATACGTACTCTAAATGTTGTTGGAAAAATGACAGACGAGGGATGCTACTTTAGGGGTAACCCTTTATTGCAAACGGCCCAGGACCTTGGTGAATGGGCGTCTTGCTGTCCAAAAGGCAGCAGGACTACGAGTGCTGAGAAAGGAGCATGCTCTTTTTATCCACAAGATGGTCCTAAGCCACCTAAAGACGATAAGCCCCCTGCAGATGGCAACAAGCCCCCTACAGCCTAAATTAATAGGCCATAATAGCCTCAATATTTAAATTATGTGTCGCAAACCGAGAATGGGGCAAAAGTGAACACTGTTACCCCACCCTAATAAGTTGATATGCATGGTGGGATATTGATGAGATATTGTATTGCGACATTATGACATCCCTTAGTAGTAAGTTTTGTTTAGAAGAAAGGTTATTGCTATTTATAGGTACAACGTTAAGCATAATAAAATCACCTATAAAAGACTAACGAGATAGCTAGGGTAGTAACTAGGTGTTGCAGGAGGCAAATGATATTCGTCTGGGTCACAATAAGCTAAACGTCCGGGTCACAAGCCTGCTAAACCTAAATTAGTGCTTGGCGTATACTTAGCATGTATTATACTAGGGAATAAGGTTTTCTTTAAATATATCTCTAGGACCCTTACCCTAACCCTAACCCTAACTAACCTAACCCTACCTACTAGTACACCCTTACTCGAACTAACTCTAACCCTAGCTGTATAAATTACGCCAAGCGCTAATATAGGTTTAGTAGGCTTGTGACCCGGACGTTTAGCTTATTGTGACCCGGACGAATATCATTTGCCGTTGCAGGAGGGATAACAACCGGATCACGGAGCATCTTGATCCCGATCAATCCAGATCAATCCTGGTTAATACCCTGTATGACCCACTATCTAATTAACTGCTAGCTTACTGCCAAGTGCCTAATAAAAGCAGGAGCTCTAGTAAAGAAGGTTTACTAATTATTTACCTTCTAGTAAGGGTAGCTAAAGCTCTATTTATATAAGTCTAATTATAGTAGAGATAATCTAATAATCTATCTCCTAAATTATTCCTAACCTTAGTAATCTAAATTTCTATACTTATAAGCCTAGATTACACTTTACCTTATCAAAGAATATCCTGTCTATCTAAGCGTACTACTTAACTTAATTACTAAGCTAGCAAGCTCTATCTTTCTGCACTATTTCTTAAGTAGAAGCTTACTTATTACTTTTCTACTATAAGCAACTAAATCCTAAAGGGGGATATCCTACTTACTAGATTAACTATTTAGCCCACCTAGTATATTTAATTTAGATACCATGCCCTAACTAAAGGGATCTAGGTAGAGGTAGACCCTAATACTCTAGATACTAAAAACCACTTAAAGAATAGAGCTATTAAGCCTAGCATGCTAATAGGTATTATAGTATCTAATATAATAAGCGAGTAGTATGAGCTCTAAATAGCCTAGTACTAAGCTTGCTTATTAGATTAGGTATTTGTTGCAGGAGGGATAACAACTAGATTATGGAGCATCTTGATCCCGATCAATCCCGATTAATCCTGATTAATACCCCTGCATGACCCACTATCTGATCAACTGCCAGCTCACTGCCAAGAGCCTAACAAAAGGCAGGAGCTCTGGTAAGGAAGGTTTACTAATTATTCACCTTCTAGTAAGGGTAGCTGAAGCTCTATATATATAAGTCCGATCGTAGTAGATACAATCTAATAATCCATCTCCCAAATCATTCCTGAACTTAGTGATCTAGATTTCTACAGCATTAAAGTTATTAGTAATCTAGAATCTTTTTATATAGGCTAATAATATACTAGATTAAGGGATCCTTACCCTAGCCTATATAGGGCTTATTAATTAAGGCAGAGTAACAATTTAAGTACTAATCTAAGAGCTCTGTAATACCCTAGCGCTAACTAATTTAAGGGCTGTAACACTAGCAAGATTATAGTATAAAGCTTATCTTGCTAAGGTAAAGATAAGTAGCTAAGACACTAATTACTAGTAGAAGGAGTAGATAATCCTATATACGCAAGCTAAGGTATACAATATTCCTAATATTAAAGGATAGCTTATAGTATAAGACTATCTTAAAGCTCTATCTACTAGGATCTTACTAGATTAGGGATAAACTATATTTTAAAGAATTATTTAAAGTTAGTAATAGGAGAGCTAACTTATTACCTCCTACAGGTTACTAAGATCTACTTATTACTGCTCTAAGAGAACAACATAAGATTAAGCTCTAAAGGACCTTGTTGTGAAGGGCTTGGGCTTATGCCTAAGCCTGGGCCTAACACAAGACGGACCAAGTCTAACACTACTACTACTAAGCAAAAACACTACACACCTATAAAAAGTTGTAGAGGGCTTACCTCTCCTTTAAGATAATAAATACTATTATTAACACTTATGATATTCTCCCTTAAGGCTAGTCTATAATATTTTAGTATCTTCTTCTAAATATACTATAATAGTAATAAGAGATAGACGCGCTAGATATTTAGAATAACTAGGTGCAACCTAATATAGTAGAAAGGCTAATATAGCAGGTCTATATATTAATAGAATAATAGGCTTAAGACTCTACTATAATAGCTATACTACGTTAATAGAATAAGGAAATACGTAATTAGATTCTATCCTAACCCTCCTCTAAGCCTGCTAGGTTTAATAATATACTACCTCTACCCCCTCCTACCTTATATTATAAACCCTTCCTAGTTAGCTTACTATATAATAGTACTAAGGCAAACTTCTCCTCCTAGTAAATAACTATAGAGTTTAAACTACGTATAGATAAGGTCTTTATTAGGGATAAGGAGGCAAGGTTTATATATATTTAGTCCTAGTTATTACCTATAGTCTAGCGCGCTATAGCACTATACTTTAAGTATAGTGTATATAGGTATTAGGATATAAGCAGGTTTCTTAACTACCTAGTGTTCTATTATAGTAACTATTATAGGCAGGAGCGCGCCTAAGTTACGTTAGAATACTTATATTAGGGCTAAAATTAGCCTTTTATAGAGTTCTTTATAAATTTTGTATAGCTTCTTATATAGTTAGGAGGTTTATTCTAGGATAATAAATAGAAGCTTTTATAACTTTAGTAATCTCTTAATAGCTATATATACTTAGTTTCCCTTAATAGGGGAGTCTCTAGGATAAACTATAATACAGCTATAGAGGAATACAAGATAATTGCAGTAGATATTAAAATAGCCTCTCTAGAACTAAGTTTTCTTTAGGCTAGTAAGTCTAAGGAACCCTAGTAGAAGTCTACCTTAGATTAGGACAGCGACACAAATATAGTAGAAGTAGCAGCATTATTAACTACACCTACTAAACTACTAATATTACGTCCTAACTAGATCTTATAGGACCTATTTAATATACAGAAACTAGTAAAGGTCTACACCTAGTGTAGATAGGGTAGTTATTTTATATATGTATATCTGTTGCAGGAGGGATATTAACCGGATCACGGAGCATCTTGATCCGATCAATCCTGATCAATACCCCTGTATGACCCACTATCTAATCGACTGCCAGCTCACTGCCAAGTGCCTAACAAAAAGCAGGAGCTCTGGTAAGGAAGGTTTACCAATCATTCACCTTCTAGTAAGGGTAGCTGAAGCTCTATATATATGAGTACGATCGTAGTAGATACAATCTAATGATCCATCTCCTAAATCATTCCTAACCTTAGTGATCCAAATTTCCACAATATCCTAATACCCTACTACTATAACTAGTAGGTGTTAAGATAGTTATAGTATTAGCAAGCAGCCCTAATTTAGGAAACTAGCTGCCCCTAACCTTAGGCTAAGTTAGAGGTATAAAGAGGATACTATAATAGAGGAATTATTAATAGTAGAGGCTATTAAGTATCCCCTAGATATTAAGGCTAGGTTAAATAATCCTCTATTCTTTATTTCCCTCCTTCTAGGTGAAGTAGAGAATATATAAGTAATAGTTAATTTAGGGTAATAGTGTTTTAGTGTAGTTAAGGAAAGGTTAGCAAGATAGATTAGTAGGAACTTTATTAATATTCCCCCGCAACCCTAATAATATACCTAGAGAATTACTAAGGGTATAAGAATTTTATAGTTAGTAGTATTAGACTATAATTTAGATAGTTAGTAGTCTTAGCTTTTAGCTCATATAGTACCTAGTCTTTCCTATTAACTAATATGGAAATTTGGATCACTAAGGTTAGGAATGATTTAGGAGATGGATTATTAGATTATATCTACTACGATCGGACTTATATATATAGAGCTTTAGCTACCCTTACTAGAAGGTATATAATTAGTAAACCTTCCTTTACTAGAGCTCCTGCTTTTTATTAGGCACTTAGCAGTAAGCTAGCAGTTAATTAGATAGTGGGTTATATAGGGGTATTAGTTAGGATTAATTAGATTAAGATGCTCTATAATCTAGTTAATATCCCTCCTATAACACACCCCCTAGGTATAGGTAGATCTTTTATTATTATAGTTACGCTTATAGTTAGTAGGTAGTGTAGCTAATTAGAGCGTTGTATATCTAAAGGGTTAAATTAGCTTACCCTTTAGATACTAACTAGCGCGCCTTCCTTGTTTGGCCTACGCTTGCGCGCGTAGATATTATCTAGACTTAGCTCTATAACTCTATCTACCTAACTATAATTTTACTATAGCCTAAGTTATAAGATTATATAACCCTAAAGATCTAAACTATACCTATATCCCTACTAACCTATGTCTTAGTTAAAGTTAAAACCTACTACTTGCGCTTACTCTACCTACGCTGCCCTTATTACCTCCTACACAGCTAAAGCTATAGTTACTAAAGCCGCTGCCGCTAAAGAAGAGCGCACTACTACTAAGCGTAAGGCTATTATAGAGTGTGTAGTAGCTAAGCGCGTAGCTACTGCTACTATAGCTAAGATCGCGAAGCTAAGGAAAGGCGCTCCTACTCTTGTAACAATAAGGCAGAATTGCCTGCCTATTGTTCCATGCCAAGTCAGGCCTAATAAAGGCCCGACTTACTTATATATATAGAGAACAGCTCGCCTATAGTTAGGATAGGCATGTTCTTCTTGTCCTTTTGTACAAGACCTATAGGTGTAGGAATCTTATCCTTTTCTATACAGACGCGCACTCCTATATGCCTTTAAGTTGTATAGGATATCTTTTAGATACCCTACCTACCTAAGTTATTACATTATAAGAAGAATATTATCCTAGCTAGTAATAGCATTTAAGAATATCGCACTTATTATTATTTTAAGCTACTAATTCAGTTCTAGTAGCTACCTAACCCTATAACTCTACAGTTAGAACAGCTATTAGAACTTCTAACAACCAAAGCCTATAGGCTTAGACTTCTAGACCTATAGGTGGTGCTAGATTACCTTTAGAAAAATTGCGTTAGATTGCGTCAAGGTAGAGACCTAGAGACTACTAAAAGCCTAGAGGAAATAGAGGCAAAGCTAATATCCTCCTATAACCAAACCCCCTAAAGAAAAGATTTATTATTCTTATTAACTATAAAATATTAGACAAAGGTAAAGGAAGGGTATCTAGTTTAGCTACTTTTAAAAGCCTATTTACTAATAGAAAGAAATTAGATAAGGAAGACTTAATTAACAACGCCCTCCTTAAAGGACCCTCTTCCTATCTATCTCTTAAGGTACCTTATGCTCCTAGGAAATCTTAAAGCAACACCTCCCTTAAAGATAAATATATATTAACCCTATCTAAAAAGGAGAGGTTAGAGGAATAAGTTAAGCAACTTACTAATTAGTTATATAACACCTCCCTCTATAAGGAGATATAGGGTACTACCTAACCTAGCTAGTCTTTAGCTTCTATATTAAACCCTATAGTATATGCTATAAAAGCTAAGAGATAATCTAAAAAGACGCTAAATATCTCTACACTTAGTAATAGTGCTAATCCCACTTTTAGATAATAGCAAGCATCTATCTAGGATAGGCTAGAGATTAACGCTAATTACTACCCCTCTTCTAGAGCTTAGATAGTGTTAGTCTAGGGACACTACTTAGGACTAGCAAGAGAATACTTAGAGCCACGTTACCTATCTAATTCCCTAAGTCTTTAATTCTAAAAAGCTAAGAAAATAATTACCCTCCTTTAAACTTACTTTATTACTAGAAATAAGATAGCTAAGAGTTAGACTATATTTAACCGCCTATATATAATAAATATAGAGACGTTCCCTACTTTTAAGTTATAATTCTAGAGTCTTGCTATTAGAGGAGAAGTACCCTAATTAGAGTAGTATTACTACCTCTAGATAAAGATTACACCTTTCCTAAGGATGCCAAACCTCGCTTTCTAACAGAATTAGCACAATAATTTCAAGATTATAGTAGATTATCTTACTACTTTTAATATAGAACGCCACCTATACCCTACCTTATCTACTCCTACCTAAACTACTCTATTATCTAGAAAAGGACTAACCCCCTTCTAACACTCTAGAAACCAGTCCTATTTAGACGCTAATTAGAAACCCTATAATAGACCTTTAACAGCTAAACCTTATATACCCTACTTATAATAATAAGGTACTACCCCTTAAAATAATTAACCCCTATCTACTACGCTAGCTACTCCTAGCGCTACTATAACAGGAACCCTAGTAACTTGCTATAATTATAGAAAGCCTAGGCACTTCTCTAGTAACTGCCCTAAACCCCCTAGGATTTAGGCTATAGATATAGAATAGGTTATTAAGAATTCTAAGGAAGAAGATACCGCTAAGTTAACCAATTTAGATAGCTATTAGACAGGAAACAACAACGCCTAGGAGGATCCTCCTTCCTAGGCCTAACTTAATATAACCTATTAAACCTTTCCTTAACTAAATTATTTATTAGTTCCTATTTACTTGCATATATAACCCTATACCTTAATAGATCTAGTGTTTGCCTAAACGCTTTAGTAGATACTAGGGCCTAAGGTTACTTATTTCTTAATTTAAAAATTACTTATAATATCTCTTCCACGCTTAGGGTACCTATCTAAAAGCTACTATACAAGCTTACTATTAAAGGGTTCTAGGACTAGATTACCTCCCTAGTTGCCTACTACATTTAGCTTCACATAATAGTTAGTAGCTAAAAGGTTTACAACTGCCCCTTTATAATAGTAGACTTAGGTTCCTAGGATTGTATTATTAGATAATACTAGCTAAAATAGTTCTAAATCCTAATTAATACAGATAAATCTTAACTAATCTAGCCAGAGAAATATCCTCTAACCTACGACCCTACACCTCCTATTCTAGTACGACTCCACCAGCAAGTGCCATCTACTTTAGTTACCTATAATATCTTGCAAAGAGACGCCCTTTAGGATCAAGAGGAGAACTAGAACTAAAACAGTCCTAGTTTAATTAACAGGATACGTAGTATACTTAAAATTCTAGCTACTTATAGGGCTGCTACTAAACCTATTACGCCACCTACCCTAGTCTAATTACTACCTGTTGCCCTACCTGCAAAATTCTAAATTGCTACTATTTCTGCTAATGCTTTCTATTTTAATATAAAAAAATCTTCTAATAAATTCTTCACTACTAGCCTATATAAGATTAAGCGTAGGATCCAAACCCTATCTAAACAGGATACTCTTAACAACAGCCTGCTAGATTAGAAGCTCCTATCTAACTATAACTCCTATTAGGACGTCTTTAACAAGGCTAAGGCTAACAAACTTCTAATCTACTAGCCTTACAACCACAAGATAGTCCTAGAGGAACCCCTTCTAAACTACTAGAGTCCCCTCTATTATTAAAATACTAAGGAACTCTAGGCTACTAAGGAATATATATAAGAGCACCTATAGAAAGGTTTTATTAAGACTAGTTAGAGCCTATTTGCCTCTCTTATCCTATACGTTAAGAAGATAAATAGAGGCCTTAGGATCTGTGTAGATTACTATAAGCTTAACAGCTTAACGCGAAAGGACGCGTATCTAATACCCTATATAGATAATCTATTATCCTAGCTAGCTAAAGTAAAAATCTTTACTAAGCTAGATATTTGTGCTGCCTTTAATAAGATCTAAATAGACCCTAACTTAGAGGAGTACACCACTTTCTGCACTAGGTATAGTGCCTACAAATGCAAAGTCCTACTATTTAGGCTATATAATAGACTAGTAACCTATTAGTGTTATATAAATAATGTACTAATAGATTATTTAGATAACTTCTACATCGCCTATCTAGATAATATCCTAATCTACTCTAAAAACCTTACTACTTATAAGGACTATATTTAAAAAGTCCTTAAGCGTCTTTATTCTACTAGATTATAGGCTAATATTAAGAAAAGCGAATTCTATATAACCTATACCTATTACCTTAGATATATCCTAACTAATAAAGGCTTAGAGGTAGACCCTAACAAAGTTAAAGTACTCTAAAACTAGTCTGCTCCTAAGACAATAACTAGAGTAAAGTCCTTCCTAGGATTTACTAGATTCTACTAGTAATTTGTGGAAAACTTCTCTAAGATAGCTAAGCCCTTAACCGCTCTCTAGAGTCCTGCTACCCTATTTGTATAGACTTTAGAATGCTAATAAGCCTTTAACTAGCTTAGGAATGCCCTACTAGCAATCCTAAGCTTAGCTTACTTCTATCCTAAGTACCCTCTAAAACTAGAGATAGACGCCTCTAATAGAGTTATTATAGCTGTCCTCTTATAGGAGCATCCTAATAGGAAATAGTACCCTATATCCTTCTTTAGTTAGACCCTTACTAGTTCTAAACTTAACTAGGAAATCTATAACAAAGAATTATTTGTAATTATCTGCGCCTTTAAGAAATAGCGTGCTAACCTAATAAGTACTTAGCACCTTATTAGAGTATACACAGACTACAGAGCACTAGAGTACTTTATTTCTACTAAAGTCCTTAGTGCTAGGCAAGCTAGATAGCTAGAGGTTATAAGTCCCTTTAACTTCTAAATTAAGTATACTCCTAGATCTTAAAACGCCTAAGTAGATATCCTAAGCAGAAGGGAACAGGATATAGTTAACCTTAAGACTACTTAGAGGGATAATTGTTTACAAGTAATAATTGCCCTAGATAGGTTACACCCCTAAATTAACTCTAACTTAGCGCAAGACTACCTAGCTAAGCGTTCCTTACTAATCCTTGCTTTAATTATAGTAGTTTAGAACCCTATAACTCTTAGATCCCTAGAACTTATTAAAACTCTTCTCTAAGAAAATAGGTCCTTATTCCTAATAGAAAGATTAGAGTTGCCTAAGCACTATTAGATAGAAAACAGACTCCTTCTCTACTAGGATTAACTTTGCGTGCCTGCTAGATTAGTCCTATATACTAGACTAATTTGTAAGGCTTATAATTAAGTGTCTACTACCTACCTATTAGCTACTAAAACCTATTAGATTCTAGCCTAATATTACTACTAGAAAGGTATAGAGACTACCTATAAACGCTACATTTAGAACTATATCCTATGCAGGAGAGGGCACCTAAGATAGCACTAACTCCCTAGCATGCTCTATCCCCTTCCTATCCCTAGTCTACTAATGCAACACCTGTGCATTAATTTTAAGGATTTTCCCTAGGATTAATATAGTTATACTTAGATTATAGTTATTATTAATCGCCTATTAAAGTAAGCTATTACTATCCCTTGCTATAAAACTATAGACGCCTAAGGTATAGCTACCTTATTTATTTAGTAGGTATACTAATTTAGACACACTCTAGATACTATTATTTCTAATTAAAGCCCTTAGTTTATATCTAGTTTCTAGTCTAAGTTCTATTAGATTATAGGCACTAAAGTTAAGCTCTCTACTACCTACTATAAACAAACTAATAGATAAACTAAGATTATAAACAAGTATATTAATTAGAGACTAAGGCCTTTTATATCCTATTACTAAGATAACTAGAGTAACCTACTACCTATAATAGACTATGCCTAAAGTACTCTTCTATATTTATCTATTAGTATAGCCCTATATTAGCTCCTCTTTAGTTCCTTACTAAAGCAAAGTTAGTATTAGAAACTAGAAAAGACCCTATCCACTATACTAGAGAAACTAAACCACAAGGACGCCTTATCCCTTACTACTTAGATGCATAACGCCTAGAAGATTGCTAAAGAAAATATAGAAAGAGCTTAAGACTAAATACGCTCTGCTACTAATTGCTATTGCTATCTAGTTAACTAGAAGGTTAGTAACTATATTTATCTATCTACTACTAATCTTGCTATTTTACAACCTAGCTAAAAACTATCTAAATAATAGGAAGGTCCCTTTAAGGTATTAGAATAAGTAGGAAACGCGTATCGCCTCTAATTACTACCTAGTTCTAAGATCTATAACGTTTTCTCTCCTAATATACTATGCAAAGATCCCTAAGACCTATTACCTAGATAAGAGGCTCTAAAACCCCCTAGTACCCCTATACAAGGTGTAGAGGAATAGGAGGTGGAAGAAATCCTAGCTAGCAAATTATATTAATCTAATCTAAAATATAAGGTTAAGTAGGTTAGATATAATCCTAATCCTATTTAGTATCCTGCCTCTAACTTAATAGGTGCTCCCTATAAATTATAGGCATTCTACTAATAGTATCTAAATTAGCTAGGTCCCCTACGCAGCTTACTAAAATAGATTTAAGCCTAGGAAAAGGGCAAGGAGGATCTAATATTACTTCACAATAATTATGCCTAATATTAGAACTAATTTATATCCTATTTAGCTATATATTATCTATTAACTACTATCTATTACTATTATTCTTGTTGCTATATATTATTATATCCTATTTAGAACTAACCTAGAACCCTTAAGGTTCCTAGGACACTACCCCTAGGAAACCTCTTTATTCTATATCTATCTCTCTATTAGAACCTAGTTTAGACTCTGTATTAGCTAAGATAGTACCTAGACTACCCTTCTTAGCTAGCTTCTAGATAACTAGTGCGGGAGCAGGTGCGGGAGCAGGGGTAGGGGCTAGGACTAATTTAGACTCCTTGTAGAACGCTTTTATCTTAGCCTATACTAGGAAAGTTGCCTCCTAATTTAGTGCTAATTCCTCCTTAAGTTTATTAATAGCCCTTATTAAGCCCCTAACTACTAAGACTATCTTATAGATACTGTTCTAAAGCTAACGTGAATTAGATGTAGTAGTATAATAGGTAGCTATAAGGATTTTAGCAGCTTCTATGCCCTTAGTCTAAGTATTAGTAATAGTAACACACTTAGCTAGGTTTTAGGCAGTTTCTTAAATAGCAGCCTTAAACTGCTTAATATCCTTCTAATAAGTAACTGTTGCAAACTAAGAATAGGGCAAAAGTGAACACTATTACCCCACCCTAATAAGTTAATATATATAGTGGGATATTAATAAGATATTATATTGCGACAGTAACTATAGCTTCCCTATCCTTATCCCCTTTAGCAGCGTTTGCTACTAGGCTGTAGTACTTATCTAGAGCATACCTAAGGGCAGAGTACTCTAGGCTAATAAAAGAAGGAATCTACTAGAATTAGTAAAGGAACCCTATTAGACTTAGATACTTACTAGATTGCAATACTTATTCTAGGAGATATAGTAGTAGCACTTCTTAGAATTCTTTAACTTAAAATTAAAATTATTAAACATTCCCCTAGCTAGAGCCCTAACTGCCCTTATACAGAGAGCGCAATAAGCAACAGGGAGGACTCCTAGTAGTACTAGTACTAGCATAGCTAAAGGTTCTAATTTAGATTAGTAACTGTTTAATTATATAGATTAAATACTTACTAGATTTTAGATAGATTAGGTTAAATAATTAAAAAATAGGGGATATAGGAATAAGAAAGTTAGTAGGTAGAGGGCTAGTTATATACAGGCTAGGGATAGGGGTCTGTGCCCTAGGAAGAAGAAGTAAAGGTAAAGGGAGAGGTAAAGGTGGATTTATTTTATAAAAAGCTCTTCTTTAATAAGGGATCTAAACCTAATCCTAAGGATAGAGACTATCCTTTCTCTATAGGAGGGGGTAGTATATTAATAAGGTAGAATTACCTGCCTATTATTCTATACTAAGTTAGGCCTTTATTAGGCCTAACTTACTAATATATATAGAGAATAGCTTAACTATAGTTAGGATAGGCATGTTCTTCTTGTCCTTTTGTACAAGACCTATAGGTGTAGCAATCTTATCCTTTTCTATACAGACGCGCACTCCTATATGCCTTTAAGTCGTATAGGATACCTTTTAGATGCCCTACCTACCTAAGTCGTTACACCTACTAAGTATCTTCCTTTGTTTAGCTAGCTAATATATATTTTATTCCTTCTCTTTACTAATAGATTCTTTTAATATAAGTATAGATCTTCTCTAGCCTATAGCTTACTACTTTATTACTATTAGGCCCTCCTAGTATACTAAGCAAGACTAGCTCTTTATCTACCTAGGGTAACCCTCTAAAGAAAACAAATCTAACTTTGCTTTTATATAGCTATTTAGATACTAGGTAGCTATTACTATATACTATAAAATTAGTATAATAGTCTAAGAGACCTAGAAAGTTTCTAGAGGACTTATATATATACGTATCTAGGAAGGTTTAGGTACCTATCCTTTAGGCTATATCCTAGTCCCTCTAGTGCTCCTTTATAGCTTCCTATAGCTCCTCCTAGTCCTACTTCTAGTAAGGTCTAAGCTTCTTTATAAATATTCTATATATAGTATTATAGAAGTCTAGTAGAACTTTTAGCTAGTCTACTTTATCTAGCCCCCTATTTTCTACTTAGTAGTTACAGTTATCTAAGAACTCTATAACCTCCTTTCCCTAGAACTAAAAGTTAGTTTTCCTAGGCCTTATTAGGACTAGGACTTTTCTTAGGGGTCTAGAGGATTCTATTTTAGTTAATCCTAGAGTAATATTACTTTCTCTAGGTCTAGTTCCTAGTAAAAAGGATAGGCTTAGCTATAGTAGTAGGCTTCTATAAATATTAAAGGAGGTGTATAAACTAGTAATATTAATTAAAATTATTAGATAAGTTAGTATCTACTTACTTATATTACTTCTTTCCTCTCTTATCTCTTACTTTTATAAACTACCTCCTCTTCTTTAGTAGCTATATCCCTAACTCCCTTCTTAAATAGTGCTAGCACTTATATTTATTTTTACTAGGTTCTTGTTATATTAGTAATATTAGCCTAGCACTATTTTTCTACTAATAGCGCACACTATCTTATAGCCTTTACTATAGCTTTTCTATTAGTAGTAATATTCTAGGTGTTCTAGCACTTCTAGTATTACTAACGCTTCTTATAGTTCTAATTATTCTAATAGTTCTAGTTATTCTAGTTCTAGTTATTCTAGTTCTAGTTATTCTAGTTCTAGTTATTCTAGTTCTAGTTATTCTAGTTCTAGTTATTCTAGTTCTAGTTATTCTAGTTCTAGTTATTCTAGTTCTAGTTATTCTAGTTCTAGTTATTCTAGTTCTAGTTATTCTAGTTCTAGTTATTCAAGTTCTAGTTATTCTAGTTCTAGTTATTCTAGTTCTAGTTATTCTAGTTCTAGTTGTTCTAGTTCTAGTTGTTCTAGTTCTAGTTATTCTAGTTCTAGTTATTCTAGTTATTCTAGTTCTAGTTGTTCTAGTTCTAGTTATTCTAGTTCTAGTTATTCTAGTGTTTCTAATATTTTTTAGTTAGCCTCTTAGTGTTATTACTCTATTCCTACTAACGCGTGTTAGCCACGTCCTAATATAGGCCTACTATTTTTACCTTAATAATATTAATTATTAACACTACCTATTTTCTAATTTTTCTCTACCCCCCTTATACTAGGAGAAACGTCCTCTTAGTTGCATGCTACTAGGCCCTCCTATTAACTAAGATAAGATAAGTTCCCCTTAGGCTTTGCTATTTAAACTAGTAGGGAGAGTAACCTATTTAAATAAGGAGAAGTAGGAGGGGTAAGGTTTAATAGTAGTACTCCTATAGTAGAGGATATAAATTTAATACAGGATTATAAGAGAAAAGTTAACATTATAAGGTTAAAGTAAAGTATCTAGGAGTTATACTATTCTATCTTCTAATACTTTATAGCTTTATACTACTTAACCCGCCTAACCTTTTAGGCTAAGCCTTGTTTTTCTCCTATATATCCTGTGCTATAGCACACTACTACTACTACTACTAAGGAGGCCCTAATTAATACTACTTATAAGGAGTATATATAGTTATATTTACCTAAGATTAAAAGGCTAAGGAAGGGGTATATCCCTACTCTAGCTCCTGCTCCTCTAGCTCTATCTCTATCTCTAGCGCTCGCTACTCTTATAGCTCCTGCCCCTCCCTAGACCCTACCTAAGGCCCCTAGTTATACTCCCTTTCTAGCTCCTAAGGAGACCCTAAGATCCTCCTACTATAGAGAGCCTAGTATTTATTATACTAAAACTTATTTAAATTATTTACGCTCTACACTCTTTAATAAGTCTAATAGCAAGTGCTATAACTCTTCTAGTAGGGGGACTTAGTACTAGTAGTACCCTTTTAGATATAGCTATATCCTAATATATATAATCTATACAAGAATTTTCCTTTATAATACTTAGTAAGATTAATACTAATAAACTATTTTAGACCTAAGCTTGCCTAATATTCTATACTATCCTTCCTAGTAAGGAAGTAGGTAGGTAAGAGCTAAGATCTTCTTAAGGATAAGAAGAGGAAGATCTTAGTACTCCTTAAGGAGAGTAAGGCTAAATAGCAGGAGCTAGTAAAAGCTACTGCTGCTACTACTAAGCTTGCGTACAAGGCTGCTCTTGTAGCTAAGGGCGCCTAAAGCTCCTTATCTAAGGATAAGGACTCTAGCTCCTCTAAGGTTCCCCCTATAGATCCTAGGTAAGGATAACCTAGGCAGCTCCCTATAGACTCTAAGGCACACTACACGCGTATAATACAGCTTCTTAGGAAAGCTATATAGTTAATAATAAAGAGGTAGGCTATAGTTAGTTATTTTTATATTATATATTAATAGATCTTATATACTACCTTTACTTTAATTAATACTCTATACTATATACTCTACTATAATATAACTTTAGGTGCTACCTAAACCTTATAAATTATTATATAGTTAGGTTTTTAGTAAGCCTATTAGCTAGTATCTTGCTAGTAGGTAAGTAGGTAATATAGAAAGATCCCTTTATATACTCTTATCTAAGCTACATGTTTTAAATATCTACATAGCGCAGCTTAGTAGTAATCCTTTTATTATTGCCTACTACTAACCTAATAGTTTATTAATTATTATAATTAATTATCTAGGTAGTATCTAAAGTAAGGTGTATTTTAGTTAAAAAGCGTTTTAACGCTATTGCTTCTTTGCTTACTTACTTAAGCGCAAGGAGCTCTGCCTTAGTAGTTAAAGTAGTAATAGTTGCTTATTAAGCTACCTTCTAAATAATAGGTCCTCTAAAGAGCGTGATTAGGTATCTATATAATAATTGCTAAGTATTAATATTATTAGCAAATAACGCATTACTACATATTATAAGCTTATTAGGATCCCCTTTCCTATATTAGATTAATTAGTATCAAGTTTAGTATAGATAGACAATTACTTAATTAACCGCATTAAAGTGTTGTTTAGATAGGTTAGTAAGGTATTAGGAGAGCTAGGAGGCTACATAGGCAATATTAGGGCGCACTATAATTAAGGTGTAAAGGATTGATCTAACGCGCTCCTAATAGTCCTTAATCTCCTTTTTAGTGGCTTCTCTAGTGCTCTTTTTAATATCTTTACTTAGTAGTAGTATAGTAGGGAACTTTCCTATCTCTACTAGATTAGATTTCTTTGTAATCTTGTTAATATATTTATTATAAATATGCGTTATTGTCTATCTTTTTCTATCCTAGATTACTCTTACCCCTAGAAACTAGCTTATAGGTCCCTTTTCCTCTATAGTATATCTTTGCTTTAGAGCTTAGATAACTTTGTAATCTTAGCTTGCGTAGTTTTAGTAATAGAGCGATAGGATATTGTCCATATAGAATATTAACAAGATACTATAATCTCTATTAAAGAATAGGCATAGCTCCTCTTTAGAAGTAATAAGCTTATTTTCTTAGAGTGTAGTTAAGAGCTTATTATACTATAATAATAGTAAGTCTTTTAGTCTATATAGAGCTCGCTTAAGCTTAACGCACTTCCTAGGTATTTAATATCCTTTAGGTAGCTTATAGATAACTATAGGGTGTTAATCCCTTAAGGCGTTAAGGAAAGCTCTAACAATGTTATATTAATATATCTTAAGGTTAAACTTAGCTCTAATAGCTATTGTAGTCCTAAAGGTTTAAGCTGCTAGGGTAGCTGCGTAGGTTAAATAAATTAAGTTAGTAAGCTATAGATCTCCTCTTACTACTATCCTTGCTTTGCACCTAATTAGGGAACTATCCTAATTAAGCTTGTATGTAAACACCTATTTAAGTAGGAGTAGATGCTCTCCTATATTTAGCCTATTAATCTCCTCCTAGGTACTAGCTTTTAGTAGAGTATTAATTTCTTTATATACTACGTCTCTAAATTACTGTCCTATTTAGTAGTTATCGAGATCCTTCTATTATTTTAGCTCTTTTTATAGACCATCCTAGTGCTTATTCCTTTTAGGGTTTTAGGGAGATTTGCTCCTTATTACTACTATAATTATAGTATAGATTATACTATTTAGTTTAGGACATAACAAAAGATTATATAAGGGGTTTCTAATTAGATCTATATCTAATACATCTATTACTATGTGTATCCCCGCACTTATAGAACCTCCTAGTGGTTTATTAGGGTCCTGTCCCTAAGCTTAATTACTAACACGCGTTAGTGGCAGTCCTTTAATCTATAGTTTTCTACTTCTTCTAGGAGCTCTAGGTGTAGCCTATAAGGGATCTGCAGGAGATATAGAATCTAGTCCTAAAGTAAGTAGGTAGAAGCTCTACTTACTACCTCTATAAGAGCTAGATAAGGTGCCCTTACCTATCTTAGTACTCTTATAATGTAACCTACTAATAGTACTCTCTCCTCTAGGCGTTTCCTAGAAGCTACTAATTATAGCGTTAAAATAGGTTAGATTACTATCCTCTTAGGTAGTTAATCCCTAATCTATAACCTATATAGATCCTTTACCTCCTATACTAAAGTTTAGTTCTAGTATTAGCTTAGGAGTTTAGAGCCCTATAGGCTTAGGGGACTTTATATAGTATAAAGGGCTTAGGCTTATACCTAAGCCTAGGTCTAACACAAGATAGACTAAGTCTAACACTACTACTAAGCAAACACACTACACACCTATAAAAAGGCGTGGAGGGCTTACCTCTCCTTTAAGATACTAAATACTATTATTAATACTTATTGTATTCTCCCTTAAGGCTAGTTTATAATATTTTAGTATCTTCTTCTAAATATACTATAATAGTAATAAGAGATAGACGCGCTAGATATTTAGAATAATTAGATATAACCTAATATAGTAGAAAGGCTAATATAGCAGGTCTATAGATTAATAGAATAATAGGCTTAAGACTTTGCTATAATAGCTATACTACGTTAATAGAATAAGGAAATACGTAATTAGATTCTATCCTAACCCTCCTCTAAGCCTGCTAGGTTTAATAATATACTGCCTCTACCCCCTCCTACCTTATATTACAAACCCTTCCTATTTAGCTTACTATATAATAGTACTAAGGTAAACTTCTCCTCCTAGTAAATAACTATAGAGTTTAAACTGCGTGTAGACAAGGTCTTTATTAGGGATAAGGAGGCAAGATTTATATATATTTAGTCCTAGTTATTACCTGCAGTCTAGCGCGCTATAGCACTATACTTTAAGTATAGTACACGCAATTGTTAGGATATAAGCAGGTTTCTTAACTACCTAGTATTCTATTATAGTAACTATTATAGGTAGGAGTATACCTAAGTTATATTAGAACACTTATATTAGGGCTAAAATTAGCCTTTTATAGAGTTCTTTATAAATTTTATATAGCTTTTTATATAGTTAGGAGGTTTATACTAGGATAGTAAATAGAAGCTTTTATAACTTTAGTAATCTCTTAATAGCTATATACGCTTAGTTTCCCTTAATAGGGGAGTCTCTAGGATAAACTATAACGCAGCTATAGAGGAATACAAGATAATTATAGTAGATATTAAAATAGCCTCTCTAGAACTAGGCTTTCTTTAGGCTAGTAAGTCTAAAGAACCCTAGTAGAAGTCTACCTTAGATTAGGATAGTAACACAAATATAGTAGAAGTAGTAGCTTTATTAAGTATACCTACTAAACTACTAATATTATATCCTAACTAGATCCTATAGGACCTATTTAATGTATAGAAACTAGTAAAGGTCTATACTATAATAACTTAGGTAGGTAGGGCATCTAAAAGGTATCCTATATAACTTAAAGGTATATAGGAGTGCGCGTCTATATAGAAAAGGATAAGATTCCTACACCTATAGGTCTTATATAAAAGGATAAGAAGAATATACCTATCCTAACTATAGGCAAGCTGTTCTCTATATATATTAGTAAGTTAGGCCTTTATTAGGCCTAACTTAGTATAGAATAATAGGCAGGTAATTCTACCTTATTATTACACTACCCCCTCCTATAGAGAAAGGATAGTCCCTATCCTTAGGATTAGGTTCAGATCCTTCCTTAAAGATACGTTCTTGCAAAATAATTCCACCTTCACCTCTACCTTTACCTTTACTTCTAGCTTCCTAGGGCACAGACCCCTATCTATAGCCTAACTATATCTAATCCTCTACCTACTAACTTTCTTATTCCTTTATCTATAAATTTTTAAATATTTAACCTAATCTATCTAAAGTCTAGTAGGTCTCTAATCTATATAATTAAGTAGTTACTAATCTAAATTCGAACCTTTAGCTATACTAGTACTAGTACTATTAAGAGTACTTCTAGTTGCTTATTGCGCTCTCTATATAAGAGCTATTAGGGCTCTAGCTAGGGGCAAGTTTAATAACTTTAACTTTAAGTTAAAGAATTCTAAGAAGTGCTAGTACTATATCTCCTAGAATAAGGATTATAATCTAGTAGGTATCTAAGTCTAATATAGTTCCTTTACTAATCCTAATAGATCCCTTCTTATATTAACTAAGAGTACTCTACCCTTAGGAGTGCCTTAGATAAATTTTATAGCCTAGTCGTAAACCCTTCTAAAGGGGATAAGGCGGAGGACGCTATAGTTGCTTATTAGAAGGATATTAAGTAGTTTAAGGCTACTATTTAAGAAGCTACCTAAAACCTAGCTAAGTGCGTTACTATTACTAATACTTAGACTAAGGGTATAGAATCTACTAAGATTCTTATAGCTACCTATTACGCTACTATATCTAATTTATATTAGCTTTAGAATAGTATATATAAGATAGTCTTAGTAGTTAGGGGTATAATAAGGGCTATTAATAAACTTAAGGAGGAAATAGTACTAAATTAAGAGGCAATCTTTACAGTATTAGCTAAGATAAAAGTAATTATTAAGAAGTTATCTAAATCTATTCTAGCTCCTGCACCTGCTCTAAAACTAACTGTACTAGTTATCTAGAAGCTAGCTAAGAAACCTAGTCTAGGTAGGATTAAAGCTAATATAAAATCTAAACTAGGTTCTAATATAGTAATAGATATAGAATAAAGAGGTTTCCTAGGGGTAGTGTCCTAGAAACCTTAAGAGTTCTAAGATAGGTCTAAATAGGATAAGATAATAAATAATAGCAAGAATAATAGTAATAGATAGTGTGCCGTGGTGAGGGATGTATGGGAGAAAAACAAGGCTTAGCCTAAAAGGTTAGGCGGATTGAATGGTATAAAGGCATGAAGGATCAGAGGATAGGGCAGGCACAACTCCTAAAAACCTTACTTTAACTCTATAATATTAACTTTTCACTTATGTTTCTGTATTAAACCTATATCCTCCACTATAGGATCACTACTATTAAACCTTGCCCCTCCCACTTCTCCTTGTTTAAATAGGTTACTCTCCCTGTTAGTTTAAATAGCAAAGCCTAAGGGGAACTTATCTTATCTTAGTAAAGGGGAGGGCCTAGTAGCATGTAACCAAGAGGACATTTTCTCTAAGTATAAGGAGGGCAGAGAAAAATTAAAAAATAGGTGGTGCTAATAATTAACATTGTTAAGGCAAAAATAGTAGGCCTATATTAGGACGTGGCTAACGCGCGTTAGTAGGACTAGAGTAATAACACTAAGAGGCTAACTAGAAAACATTAGAAACAACTAGAATAACTAGAACTAGAACGACCAGAACTAGAATAACCAGAACTAGAACAACTAGAATAACCAGAACTAGAACAACTAGAATAACCAGAACCAGAACGACTAGAATAACTAGAACTAGAATAACTAGAATAACTAGAACCAGAACGACTAGAATAACTAGAACCAGAATAACTAGAATAACCAGAACTAGAACAACTAGAATAACTAGAACCAGAACAACTAGAACTAGAATAACTAGAACTATTAGAATAATTAGAACTACGAGAAGCATTAGCAATACTAGAAGTGCTAGAACACCTAGAACATTGCTACTAATAGAAAAGCTACAGCAAAGGCTACAGGATAGTGTGCGCTATTAGCAGGAAAATAGGGCTAGGCTAAAGTTGCTAACATAATAAGAATCTACTAAAAATAAATATAAGTGCTAGCACTATTTAGGAAGGGTGTTAGGGATATAGCTACTAAGGAAGAGGGGGTAGTCTATAAAAGTAAGAGATAGGAAAGGGGGGAAGTAATATAAGCAAGTAGATACTAACTTATCTAATAATTTTAATTAATATCACTAGTTTATACACCTCCTTTAACATTTACAGAAGCCTACTACCTTAACTAAGCCTATCCTTTTTACTAGGAATAATACCTAGAGAAAGTAATATTACCCTAGGGTTAACTAAAATAGAAACCTCTAGACCCCTAAGAAGAGTCCTTGTCCCTATAAGGCCTAGGAAAACTAACTTTTAGTTCTAGGGGAGGGAGGTTATAGAGTTCCTAGATAACTATAACTGCTAGGCAGAAAATAGGGGGCTAGATAAAGTAGATTAGCTAAAAATTCTGCTAGACTTTTGTAATACTATATATAGAATATTTGTAAAGAAGCTTAGACCCTACTAGAAGCAAGACTAGGAGGAGCTATAGGAAGCTATAAAGGAGCACTAGAGGGACTAGGATATAGCCTAAAGGATAGGTACCTAAACCTTCCTAGATGCGTATATATAAGAAGCCTCTAGGAACTTCCTAGGTCTCTTAGACTACTATACTAATTTTATAGTGTATAGTAATGCCTACCTAGTATCTAAATAGCTATATAAAAGCAAGGTTAGGTTCTTCTTCTTTAGAGAGTTACCCTAGGTAGATAAAGAGCTAGTCTTGCTTAGTATACTAGGAGGGCCTAATAGTAATAAGGTAGCAAGCTATAAGCTAGAGAAGATCTATACCTATATAAAAAGAATCTATTAGCAAAGAGAAGGAATAAAATATATATTAGCTAGCTAAATAGAGGAAGATGCTTAGTAGGCATATTAGATATTAGAATTAGTAAAAGCCACGCCTATAAAAGAGGATATTATAGAGGCAGCAAAAGGCGTTAGAAAGGAGCAAGCTACTACCTAACTACTACTAAACGTTAACCTAGAAATAGACTAGTTAATTAGGGCACTAGGAAAAATAAAGATAAGTTTAGCTAAGGCTAATAGGCTACAGGAATACTATATAATAGGCCCGCTGCTAAAAAGCCTAGTAAACTAGCTCTACTTTATTTTACATATAACTAACGCTAGGATAGAGCAAGGAATATATTAGAATACTATAGTAATTAGGGGGTTACTAATAAACTAGCTAAGAACCTAGGGCCCTACGTAAATATTAACTACTTAGCTAGGGCTACAGAGTTACAGGGGGTATAATAAGAAACTACCTACCTGTAATATATATAGATTAGAAACCTACCTAGCAAGGGACTACCCCTTCTAGCTAGAACTTATAGCCCTAGGGTAGGTAAGCACTTCCTAGAATCTAGAAACAAGAACTAGGACATTTTACTACAGACTATTATATAAAAGACTAGGGCAGGTTACTAAGCTAGCACTATAGAACCTTGCTCTTTATTAGATAAAGAAAAAGTTGCGTAAATACTATAAAGTTACTAAGGATATCCTTAACTAGCTAGTGTTATAGGTTAAGCTAGAACTATTTAATAGAATAGATTTAAGAGGCTAGTAGTAGAGGCAGACTTAGGGACTAGACTATCTAGTAGTAAAAAGAGCGGGAGCTAACGTAATATCTTCCTAGAATTAAGGATTAGAACTAGGAGATACTTAAAAAGAATATAAGCAGTTCTTAAACTATTAAATGCTACAAACTAGTAAGGAAGACCTAGTAGTAATAATGCTTAATTATATAGACTTAAGATATATTATCCTAGGATTAGTAGACAAGAATACACCTAGGATCCACGCCTCTATAAGAGGGAAAGAAAAGCAAAGGGACTAAGTCTTAGAAGAAGTAAGGACAGGATTAATCTAGAAGCGCGGGCGAGGAAGACTAACACGAAACCTAGTAAACTAAGAAGAAGGGGCAAGTAAGGAGATAGAACTTAAAGAGACCCTAGAGATTCTATACCTAGCTTAGGCCTATATAGACCCCTTCGCGATAATCTAACTACTAGATAATACAGGTAAAGGCTATACAAATTTAGGGCCTAACTAGGACCTGCTAGTAATAAGAAGAAAAGTACAGTTTAAAGAAGTAAAGAATAAGAAGCTTAAGGGAATAATACGCCTAAGCCTAAACCAAATAGCAGCTACTTTTCTTAGACAGGAAGTCTAGGGAATTATAGTAGCTAACCTACTAGGGTAAGATTATCTACAGGAATAAATCAAGACGTTATTACAAGAACCCTAGACTTAAGTCCCGCTAGATAATAACTTTAGCAGGGTAAACATAGTAGAGCTAGGGGGCCTAGAAAGTACGCTAGCCCTAAATAGGTATCTAAAGGGTGCGCTAATTTCACCCTTTAGATATATTAACTAATTAGAGGAGCTAGAGGTAAAGGACCCTGCACTAGGTTAGCGTAATATACGCGTGATGCTAGAAGTACTTAATACCTAAGTAAGGCTCTAATTTAGATAAAACTTAGATAGGTATAGAAAAGATTTAGTTATATAAGAAGAAAAGGACAAGTCTTGCGCTAACTAGGAATTAAATTAGACAACTCTCTACGTAGAACTACTAACCTGCTAGACTAGTATAAGGGGGAACGTAGTAAACTACCTAATTAATATAGAGGTATAAATAAATCTCTTAAGATTAAGTGCTACGCAGGCGTTATAGGTACCTATTAAGACACTAACCTAGACCCTAGGGCATACATAGGGGGTAGTTATAGCTAATAGCAGGATAGACCTATTTATTAGAACTGCGTAGAATGTGCTAGTACGTATAGGGGAGGTAGAGACCCTAACTTATTTTAGGGTAATTATAAACCTAACCTGCTTAGCTATATTAGGAGGGCTATAGTGTACCTCTGCTAGGCTAGCTATTTAGTATAATATCTACAGGAGGGTTACCTACTAGGTGCTATCCTTAGATAGGGAAAGGAATGCAGTCTTTATAGCCTTAGATCTAAAGCTAGAAAATAGAGATAAAATAGAAGAAGAAGATAAGTTAGAAAACTAATAGTAGGACCCTTACTTAGGAAAGAGATCCTATAAAATTAATACCTAGGAGATAAATACTATATAGTAGAATATATAGTATATTTAAAATTTCTACAAGAGGTAGACTATATAAAGCTATAAGCAGGATTTAGCAAATATAGATAACTATTCACCTTAGAAGATAAAAAGATATTAGAAAAATAGGCAGTATAAACCATAGGATATAGTGTAGGGGCAAGCAAAGACCTATAAGCTATCTAAGAGCTAAACCTAATATTAGTAATGTATAAGCTAAATTAAGGTACATAACAAAAAGCAGCGCAAATAGTTACTAAGGTAAGCACTAAGTATAAAAAAGTTAGCAAGAAAATCTAACTAGTAGACAACCTAAAAGAGAAGGATAAGGATATAGAGTTTAGAAGGGAGGACTAGAAAATAGTAGCTAAGGAAAACTAACTACTAAAGCTTAGTATTCGCGAAAGAGTTAACCTTAGCCCTTTTAACTATCTTTTTAAGAAAAGATATACATTATTTCTAAGAGGGTCTAGGCTAACTACTAAGAGGATGCAAGAATAGAAATTTAGTCTAGACTTATTAGCAGTGGAAAGGACTCTATTTTAAGAAATAATTCTTAATAGAGAAGCAGCTATTACCTTTAACTTTAGAGAAAGTAGACGTATTACTTAAGACGTTAGCCTACCTTACTAAATAAAGATAATCCTGCATAAGGCATAGCAGATACGTAGTTTCCTAGTAGCTAAGGCAGTAGAAGAAGAATTTATTTAGATATTAGAAGAGCGTCTAGATTAAGGAACACTTAAGAGGTGCAACAGTCTATACTAGAACCTATATTTCTTAGTAGCAAAGAAAGATAGGAAGTACTAACTAGTCTAGAATACTGTCTATATAAACAAGGTTAGCTAGAGGGACGTAAACCTACCTCTAACTACAGATAAATTCTCTAAGAAATTTGCTAGGTGTAAGATATTATCCCTAATAGATATATTTTTAGGATATAACTAGATTACCCTATACCTAGATAGTAGAGACATAACTACTATACACACCCCTATTAGCCTACTATAATCCTGCACTATAGTATAAGGAGCAATAAACTTAGTAGTAGCCTTTTAGAGAATTATAATAAAAATACTGTGTAATTATTCCCCTTATATAATGCTATTTATAGATAATATAATAGCAGGGGGGCCTAAGACTAACTATAGGGGCGAAGAGGCGCTTCCTAGGGTCTAGAGATTTGTGCTTAAGCATGTGCAGCAGCTTAACTAAGTCCTAGCGGATATTAAGCGAGTAGGGGGTATAGTTTTAGGAAAGAAATATTATTAGGGCATAGCTTATCTTAGTGTTATAGGCTATAAGGTTAGCTTTAAAGGAAGATACCCTAACTATATAAAGTTAGAAAAGATTGTAAAATAGCTAGAATATAGAAATGTGAAGGAAGTCTAGATATTTGTTAGGATCTATGTCTACTACTAGATATAGGTTCCTAGCTTTGCTATCTAAGCAAAGCTATTATTTATACTCCTACAAGGCGACACTAGGTAGATATAGGAAGAACTATAGAGGGTAGCAATAAAAGAGCTTAAGCATTTTATTACTATAGCACTAGCCCTAATAACTATTAATTACAAGACTAGAGGGACTATCTACCTTATAGTAGACGCTAGTAGGGAAGGCGCAGGAGCTTCCCTAGAACAAATAGGGCCAGATAGAAGGCAACATCTATGCTAGTTTAAAAGTACTGTATAGTTAAAGTCTAAAGTAAAGTAGCACTCTACTAAGCTAGAGTATAGAGTAGTACTATAGGCCCTAAAAAAGTTTAGAGTTTAGCTCTATAGAACACTATTTGTTATTAAGACAGACGCTTAAACCTTAATTACTTAGCTTAATTAGTCCTTAAGCAAAATACTAGGAGGAGTAATAAATAGGTAGCTAGCTGCTATTTTAGCATAGGACTTTAAAATTTAATATATTCCAAGCAAGAAGAATATAGTTATAGATACTCTATCACAATATCTAAAAGAGGATAGATAGGAGCCCCCTAATAAAACTAAAGATAATATTAAAGACTTTATTAAGCACATAATTGCTAACGTTAAGTTATATAATCTAATAAAGGACAAAGTGCTGCGTCCTAAATATAGCGCTAAATTAGAAGGAATTGCCTAGTTTCTAGTTAGGTTTAAAATCCTAGACATTCTACAGAAGAAGTTAAGGGCATAGAAGAAATAAGCATTAAACTTCTTTATAAGAGATAGGTTCCTCTTCTGCAAGATATCTTAAAATATAGCAGTAAGACAAGTAGTTAATAATAAAGACGTTAGGATTACTACTATATAGGAAATATATTACCTTATTAGTTATTATAGGGTAAATACTGTCTACTTAATAATAGCTTAGCAATATTAGTAGGAAAGGATGTATAAGATAGTAAGGCTTACTCTACGCACGTGTTATAAGTGTTAGAAAAGAAGCAGTAAGAAGAAGGTTAACATGCTTACTAACACCTACTCCTATGCGCTATAGGAGATAGTAGCTATTAACGTAGTCTACATGCCTTATAATTCTAGAAAACAATTCCTAGTAATAGCCTAGGACTATTTAAGCGGGTGGCCTAAAGTATAAGTATTACTAAATAATAGATTAAAAACTATCGCTAAATTTATATACAAAGACATCCTATACAGATAGAGTATAGCGCAAAGGATTGTAGTTAATAAGGGGCCTAACTTCTAAAAAGTAGTTTATAATTTAGCTACTATCTATAGCATACAAAGGGTTCAGATCTCTACTTATAACCCTTAGGCTAACAGAAAAATTAAAGGAGGGCATAAACTAATTGTTAACGCACTTGCGAAGCTCTAGGGGAGCTAGGTCTCTAATCTACTAATAGTACTCCTAGCTAACTAAATATCTATTTAAGAAAATACTAGATACTCTGTATACTAGCTAGTTACTAGTTAGAACCTAGTGCTCCTAATTAAGCTAGCTCTTCTAACATAGCAGACGCTTCCCTTTAGGCAGATAATAGATAGGGCTTAGCTACTAGTAGTAAGGGCTACCTAGGTTAACCTAAGAGATTAGTTTCTTAAAGATATAGTATTAAGGATTAAGAGGCTACGCTTATAGAAGAAAGAATATTAGGATAATTACAAGGAAATTTAAAGGGAGGAAATTAGCCCTAGCTTATTAGTACTATTATAGGATTTAGTCCGCCAGATAGATATATCTAGAGATAGGAAACTTAGTAACAAATAGCTAGGTCTATACCTAGTAGCGTAGAGCTTTCTAGAGTTAGGGACGTATTAGCTAAAAGATTTAGATAGAACTAAGTTCGCATATATAACGCTAGGCTAGAGGATAAAGATCTTCTACTAGAGAAGCTAGGATAAGGTAAACTAGGAAGACTAAGGGCTTATAAAGTTATAGGATAGGTTACTATAGGAAAATAAGTATATCTTCTAAGCGCTGCCTACGTAGTTTAATAAGTTAGGTATAGAGGGAAGAGAAGAAAATAAGGAAGTTAGATTAGAGGATTAGGACTAGGAAATCTAGCGACTAGATATAGGCAGTCCCACTCTTAAGATTAGGCCTAGGACGCTCTTAGACAAAGAGTAAGCAGAGTACTAATATTTTAATATCTTAGATTCTAGCGAAAGTAATTAAGAGAAGGATAATTAATAATTAAGAGTTAATAGTATTAATACTTTAGTGTTAAAACTTAGGAAAATATGCGCTATAGGACAGGCGCAAGATTAGTAGGGGGTAGGTAGGAAGCGCGCTAGTCCTAAATAGGTATCCAAAGGGTACGCTAATTTAACCCTTTAGATATACAACGCTCTAATTAGCTACACTATCTACCTACCTACGCGCGGACAAGTAATTACAATAAGGACAATAAGAAAGTAAAGGTAGAAGGATAATAAATAAGTAAAGGTAGAAGGACAATAAACAAGTAAAGGTAGAACAAAGTGAAGGTAGGAGAACAATAGGAAGGCGCGAGTATAATAGGAAGGCGCGAGTATAATAGGAAGGCGCGCTTATTCCCGCATATATTCTACCTGTGCTGCTACTACTATAATAAACTACACTAAAAACTTTAGATATCTAATAAAACCATAAGTATCTAACAAAGCTACTACTAGAAGATCCTAAACAAAATAACAAGCCCTAAATAGTTATTAGAAGTCTAGAAAGGAAAATAGCTAGTAGTTAAGCTAAGTTTACTAGGATCCCTAATATTAATAGGTTCCCTGCAGTCCCTAAGGTTAAGCCTACAACCTAGAGGGTTATAGCTATAGCCTATAACACCTAGAAGTTTTGCACTAGACTATTAGCATATATTATAATAGAGGAGTCTTTTAGCTATTAAAAGGTTAGACTTAGTTTAGCCTAAAGAGTTTAACGCGCAGACCTAGGCACTTTATAAAGGTATCCCCCTTCTATAGAAAGGAGGTGCAACTATAGGTAGCTAGATTAACAAGATACGTGTAAGCACTATTGCGTAATAGAGGAATATTGCAGATAACTTTATAGGAGCACTAGGGGAGCACTTTAATAAAACGTTAGGATTAATACTAGCAGTAGGGAGCTTTATAGAGTCTAGCCTAGCACTTATGCAGTTATATAGTGGTGTAGCTAATTTTAGGTTATAGTACCTATTTATAAAGGAAGCGCGCAATACATATAAGAAGTGACTTAATAAAATACGCTTAGTAATATAGTATATCTGTATTAATTACGCTAAATTTAGTTAGAAATACCTAAGCTAATTTACCCTATAAGTTAGTTAGACACACTAAGGATGCATAGACGTAAGGTACCTCCTACATCACGTGGGTCTAGACTAGCTTGCTAGCTTCCTAAACTTAGAGGTATACTATAGAATATAGGGGCGAAACTAGTTAAAAGATAATTTTGTTAATATTACTAACTAGCACTAGGTCTAGGTTATAATTACTAAGCTAATAGGAAAGGTAGATACTATCTTAAAGGCTAAGGAGGAACTAGAGGACTACTTCTTATAACGTGTTAGGGCAATTGTTTATTACTGTGTAATAGGCCTACATGCCTTACCTAGACTAACACTTAAAGGCTTAAGCAACCCTTATAACTTTAATATGCGCTATAGGGAAGAGGATAGTAATTACGCTAAGATTTAGCGCCTAGTGCTGTAATAGTACAGGAAGTTAGAGAACTAGGTAGGGGTGCTACGTAGTATAATCCCCCTAAGTAAATAGATATAGAAAGAGGGTATAAGGTTATTAATAAACTATAGGATACTAGTGCTAAAAGAAATTAAAGATATTCTAGCTAGCTCTCTGCAAGGAAGTAGAGAAGTAGCTAAAAAGAAAGTAGAGGAGGAGAGGGTAACATAAGAGATTAAGAATCTAGGTTATAACTAGCTACCTAGGACTATATCCTACACTAGACGCGCCTAGACTATACTACTAGATAGAAGTATAGTCTAGAATAGAGGACTATTAAGGTTAGGAAGTATAGTAAGGGAGTTATAGAGTTATAAGAAGAGGATAGAGGATATGCTAGATACTGCCCTAGGAGTAATTAAATTAGCCGCCTATATCTTAGAGGAAGAATCTCTAGCAGAATCGCCTATGCAAAGGATAACAAGAGCTTAAGGAAGACACGCTGCCTAGCTCTTAAAAAGGATAGGAGAGAACGTTTACTAGGAGCTTAGAATTATTAGCTAACACATAGTAGCAGGCCTATAACTATAGGATACTAATATAGAGGTGATAAATAAATTACGTAACTCTTTACCTAGACTGCTTAAGGAACTTAACAAGACTCTAGACACTAAGATAATAATACTAGAAGAAGAGGGTATTACTAAAGATAAGCATGCTATAGTTAAGAATAAAGCACCCTATTAGTGCAAAAACTAACACTCCGCACTACAATTAATTACTACTAGGATTAGGAGTAGCGCACTTAATAACACTAAGCAAAGGAAGCTAGTTAAAGCATAGTACTACAAAGTCACTAATTATAGCACTATCTAGGACACTAAGGGGAAGATAGTACAGGATTTAAATTAGGTATGCTTTAGCTACTTAAAGTTTATTACTAGCAAGATAGGGCTCTACACTTAGACTCTAAATATAGAGGCAAGTAATAGATAGCTAAACATGCTATACTATAAGCCTAGAGAATAGGGAAATTTGCAAGCTAACCTAGTTACTACAGTAGCTTTTACTAGGCTATTTAACTAAGATTACACCTCTAAGGATTTGCAAGCTTATTGCTACTAGCTAAAGAAGACAGCACTAATAATTAACTAGGCCTAACTACAACAGGTAATAAGATTTAAGCAGAGTTACTAAAGCTTCTTATAGAAAGGAAGCATAACCCTAGACACCTTTACCTAGATCTACAAAGACCTAGAACTAGTAAGGATAGTAGATAAGTGCTTTAAGATATACAAATAGCACTTAAAGGAGATAAAGCAGGTAGCTAATTTAGGGTAGTGCAGGACTATATACTACTCTATTATTTAATAGCTAGTGCAAGGGGATATAGGATACTAGCTCTAATACACTATAATCTAGGAAACTATAAACCTAATCTTATACCTATACTACACTAAGTACACCTAGGTAGGAGACTAGACATTCTTTTGTTACGTAGACGTAAACCTTTCTAAGGCAGCGTAGTTAGGATAAGGGCTTAAGATAATCTAAGGCTTAGTTTCTTTTAATAATAAGGACTAAGATAACTACACTAAGCTCCTAATAGGATTTAAAGAAGTATAGAAGAATTAGGTAAATTAGATAGATAAGGGGTTAAGGAGGAACAAGAGGGCCTATATCTAGGCATAGGAAGATAGGGTGCACTAGCCTAAAGAGCTAAGGGAGAAGTGCCCTACAGTAAGATAGGGGAAGGAAATCTATTAAAAAGGATAGGTAAGGATTACAAGCCTAGTAATACTATATAGATTTACTAGACCTACTACTTAAATATAGTGTATAGTTCTACTATAGTATATAAAAGTCTAGGATAATATAATAATAATAGAGGTGCTAGAGATAGGGATATATATAGAGATCGCACTAGCCTACCTATAGATAAGTATAGCCCTAAAGACTCTATTAGGGCACCTAGTTAAATATAGTAGAGTCTAATAGTAATTTCTAGGAGACGTCTAGGCTACCTATCCTACCTAGGTCTTAAAGGTAATTATATGTTAGGTTTAATAGGATAACCTGTTAGTAAAGGCAGAGATCTAGAAGTACCTAATAGGAGATTTAAATAGAGAAAGAATAGGAGTATAGATTAGGAAGAGTTAGGTTAAGATAGTAAAGGAGTTAAAGAAGAATTAGGCTATCTGCGTTAAGAATAAGAAGCTTATATTTAGTAAGGACAAGGAAGCTAGGGTACTAGACTAATCCTACTTTAGTATAAAGGGAGTGCGGCCTACTAAGGCAGGAGAGTAGTAGAGGTATAATAGATAGATTAAGTAATTAGAGACTCTAGATACTGTTAAAAAGTATCTAGGAGCTATTAAGGAGGAATAGAAGGCAGAGGGATCTAGGCGCCTAGGGCTAGGCTATCTAGGAAGCCTAGCTAGGGCGCGGAGGAGAACTGTCTCGTTAAGTTTAGGTTTAAGATTAGAGACCCTAGATACTCCTACTCCCTTACCTAAAGCTTAACAAGCTAGGAACTAGGGTGGCAGACTAGGAGGAGGAGAGTAAGGGCTAAGCTTAATAGGGCTAAGCTTAAAGGAAGGGGAGGTTTATGCTATAGTAAGGGATGTATAGGAGAAAAACAAGGCTTAGCCTAAAAGGTTAGGCGGATTAAATAGTATAAAGGTATAAAGGATTAGAGGATAGGGTAGGCACAACTCCTAAAAACCTCACTTTAACTCTACAATATTAACTTTTCACTTATGTTTCTGCATTGAACCTATATCCTCCACCATAGGATCACTACTATTGAACCTTGCCCCTCCTACTTCTCCTTGTTTGAATGGGTTACTCTCCCTATTAGTTTAATAGTAGTTAAGAGCTTAATCTATATATAAAGATAATATAATTTAGGTCCTATATTAGATACAATTATTATAAAGTACTATTAGACTATCTCTACCTTTTTCCTAGGCTTAAATCCATTTAGGTAAGCTATATAGGGGACCTAGCTAATTTAGATACTATTAGTAGAATACCTATAATTTATAGGGAGCTCCTATAAAGCTAGAGGTAGGATACTAAATAGGATTAGGATTATATCTAACCTACTTAACCTTATATTTTAGCTTAGATTAATATAAGTTGCTAGCTAGGATTTCTTCTACCTTCTATTCTTCTATACCTTATATAGGGGTACTAGGGGGTTTTAGACCCTTTTAGCTAGGTAATAGGTCTTAGGGATCTTTATATAGTATATTAGGCAAGAAAACGTTATAGATCTTAGAACTAGGTAGTAATTAGAGGCAATACGCGTTTCCTACTTATTCTAATAGCTTATAGGGACCTTCCTAGTATTTAGATAGTTTTTAGCTAGGTTATAAAATAGTAAGATTAGTAGTAGATAAATAAATATAGTTACTAACCTTCTAGTTAACTAGATAGTAATAGTAATTAGGAGTAGAGCCTATTTAGTCCTAATCTCTTTCTATATTTTCTTTAGTAATCTTCTATATATTATGTATCTAAGTAGTAAGGGATAAGGCGTTATTATAGTTTAGTTTCTCTAGTATAGTAGATAGTGCCTATTCTAGTTTCTAATACTAGCTTTACTTTAGCAAGGAGCTAAAGAGGAGCTAATATAGAGCTATACTAATAGATAAATATAGAAAAGTACTTTAGGCACAGTCTATTAAAGGTAGTAGCTTGCTCTAGTTATCCTAGTAATAGGATATAAAAGGCCTTAGTCTCTAATTAATATACTTATTTATAATCTTAGTTTATCTATTAGTTTATTTATAGTAGGTAGTAGAGAGCTTAACTTTAGTGCCTATAATCTAATAGAAGTTATACTAGAAACTAGATATAAACTAAGGGCTTCAATTAGAAATAATAGTATCTAGAGTGTGTCTAAATTAGTATACCTACTATATAAATAAGGTAGCTATACCTTAGGCGTCTATAGTTTTATAGCAAGGGATAGTAATAGCTTGCTTTAATAGGCGATTAATAATAACTATAATCTAAGTATAACTATATTAATCCTAGGGAAAATCCTTAAAATTAATGCACAGGTGCTGTATTAGTAGACTAGGGATAGGAAGGGGGTAGAGTATGCTAGGGAGTTAGTGCTATCTTAGGTGCCCTCTCCTATATAGGATATAGTTCTAAACGTAGCGTTTATAGGTAGTCTCTATACCTTTCTAGTAGTAATATTAGGCTAGAATCTAATAGGTTTTAGTGGCTAATAGGTAGGTAGTAGACACTTAATTATAAGCCTCACAAATTAGTCTAGTATATAGGACTAATCTAGTAGGCACGCAAAGTTAATCCTAGTAGAGAAGGAGTCTATTTTCTATCTAATAGTGCTTAGGCAACTCTAATCTTTCTATTAAGAATAAGGACCTATTTTCTTAGAGAAGAGTTTTAATAAGTTCTAGGGATCTAAGAGTTATAGGGTTCTAAACTACTATAATTAAAGCAAGGATTAGTAAGGAACGCTTAGCTAGGTAGTCTTGCGCTAAGTTAGAGTTAATTTAGGGGTATAACCTATCTAGGGCAATTATTACTTATAAGTAATTATCCCTTTAAGTAGTCTTAAGGTTAATTATATCCTATTCCCTTCTACTTAGGATATTAGCTTAGGCGTTATAAGATCTAGGAGTATAATTAATTTAGAAGTTAAAGGGACTTATAACCTCTAGCTATCTAGCTTGCCTAGCACTAAGGACTTTAGTAGATATAAAGTACTCTAGTACTTAGTAGTCTATATATACTCTAATAAGTTATTAAGTACTTATTAGGTTAGCACGCTATTTCTTAAAGGCGTAGATTATTATAAATAATTCTTTGTTATAGATTTCCTAGTTAAGTTTAGAACTAGTAAGGGTCTAACTAAAGAAGGATATAAGGTACTATTTCCTATTTAGATGCTCCTATAAGAGGATAGCTATAATAACTATATTAGAGGCGTTAGTCTCTAGTTTTAGAGGATATTTAGGATAGAAGTAAGCTAAACTTAGGATTACTAGTAGGGTATTCCTAAGTTAGTTAAAGGCTTGTTAATATTCTAAAGTCTATACAAATAGGATAGTAGGGCTCTAGAGAGTAGTTAAGGGCTTAGCTATCTTAGAGAGATTTTCCACAAATTGCTAGTAGAATCTAGTAAATCTTAGGAAGGACTTTACTCTAATTATTATCTTAGGAGCAGACTAGTTTTAGAGTACTTTAACTTTATTAGGATCTACCTATAAGCCTTTATTAGTAAGGATATATCTAAGGTAACAGGTACAAGTTATATAGAATTTCCTTTTCTTAATATTAGCCTATAATCTAGCAGAATAAAGACGCTTAAGGACTTTTTAAATGTTCTCCTTATAAGTCTTAAGGTCTTTAGAGTATATAAGGATATTATCTAGATAGGCGATATAGAAATTATCTAAATAATATATTAGTATATTATTTATATAGCGCTAATAGGTTATAGGTCTGTTATATAGCCTAAATAGTTAGAATTTGCATTTATAGGTATAGTACTATACCTAGTGCGGAAAGTAGTATGCTCCTCTAAGTTAGTGTTTATTTAGATCTTATTAAAGGTAGCATAAATATCTAGCTTTATAAGGATTTTAGCTTTAGCTAGCTAGGATAGTAGATTGTCTATATAGGGTATTAGAGACGCGTCCTTTTGCGTTAAGCTATTAAGCTTATAGTAATCCACATAGATCCTAAGGCCTCTATTTAGCTTCTTAACACATAGGATAGGAGAGGCAAATAGGCTCTAACTAGTCTTAATAAAGCCTTTCTATAGGTGCTCTTGTATATATTCCTTAGTGGCCTAGAGTTCCTTAGTATTTTAATGATAGAGGGGACTCTAGTAGTTTAGAAGGGGTTCCTCTAGGACTATCTTATAGTTATAAGGCTAGTAGATTAGAAGTTTGTTAGCCTTAGCCTTATTAAAGATATCCTAATAGTAGTTATAGTTAGATAGGAGCTTCTAATCTAACAAGGTGTAGTTAAGAGTATCCTATTTAGATAGGGTTTAGATCTAACGCTTACTCTTATATAGGCTAGTAGTAAAGAATTTATTAGAAGATTTTTTATATGAAAATAGAAAGTATTAAACTATTAGGGAGAGTAACCTATTTAAACGAGGAGAAGTAGGAGAGGCAAGGTTTAATAGTAGTAATCCTATAGTAGAGGATATAAATTCAATGCAGGATTATAAGAGAAAAGTTAATATTATAGAGTTAAAGTAAAGTTTCTAGGAGTAATACTATTCTATATTCTAATCCTTTATACCTTTATACTATTTAACCTGCCTAGCCTTTTAGGCTAAGCCTTATTTTTCTCCCTTATATCCCGTGCTACAGTATAAACCTCCCCCTCCTTTAAGCTTAGCCCTATTAAGCTTAGCCTTTACTCTCCTTCTCTAGGTCTATAACCCTAGTTCCTAGCTTGTTAAGCTTTAGGTAAGGGGGTAGGAGTATCTAGGGTCTCTAATCTTGAACCTAAACTTAATAAGACAGTTCTTCTCTACAGCCTTGCTAGGCTTCCTGCAAAGCCTAGCCCTAAGCGCCTAGATCCCTCTGCCTTCTGTTTCTCTTTAATAGCTCCTAGATACTTTTTAATAGTATCTAAAGTCTCTAGTTACTTAATCTATCTATTATACCTCTACTACTCTCCTGCCTTAGTAGGCCGCACCCCCTTTGTGCTAAAGTAGGATTAGTCTAGTACCCTAGTATCCCTATCCTTACTAAATATAAGCTTCTTATTCTTAATATAGATAGCCTAATTCTTCTTTAACTCCTTTACTATCTTAACCTAACTCTTCCTAATCTATACTCCTATTCTTTCCCTATTTAAATCTCTTATTAGGTACTTCTAGATCTCTACCTTTACTAAAGGGTTATCCTAGCAAACCTAACATATAATTACCTTTAAGATCTAGGTTAGGTAGGTAGCCTAGATATCTCTAGGAAATTACTATTAGACTCTACTATATTTAACTAGGTGCCCTAATAGAGTCTTTAGGGCTATACGTATCTATAGGTAGGCTAGCGCGATTTCTATATATATCCCTATCTCTAGCACCTCTATTATTAGTATATTATCCTACACTTTTATATACTATATATTATAGACTAGCCTTAAGGGAGAATACAAAGAGCGTTAATAATAGTATTTAGTATCTTAAAGGAGAGGTAAGCCCTCCACGCCTTTTTATAGGTATGTAGTGTGTTCGCTTAGTAGTAGTGTTAGACTTAGTCTATCTTGTGTTAGACCTAGGCTTAGGTATAAGCCTAAGCCCTTTATATACCCCTAACCTTCCCCTATAAACCCTTATAAAATTGTCTTTCTAGGGGTTTAGGGTTATATCTTTGTCCCCTATAATCTATATTAGGCTTTATTACTATATATTCTTAGGTTTTATTATTATATCTTTATATTCCTTCCTAATTTATAATAGGCCTATATATTAGGTAGTACACGCGCGTAGCGTCTATACACTTATTTTAGTACCTTACTATAAAACTTCTAATATAGCTATTCCCCTCTACTATAAATTTCCTAAACTTACTTTGTTATATACTAGATTTTCCCTACTAATTAGCCCTCTCTCTACTCTTTCTCTAGTAATCCTGCTTATCTAGCCTCTATTATATTCTTATCTACTACTACTAGTACTAGTAGTAGGGATCTACTATAAGGTAGTTAGACCCCACGCTAGGCCTACTAAGATAAGGTGTGTACTTCTAATATTCTCCCTATATTTCCTGCACTAACTTTTTATTTAGTATATATCTCCCTAATCCTAGTTACTTAGTAGCTTTATTATTTCTAGTAACTTAGATAATAAGGAATATAATAGTAGCTTTATAAAGCTACTTCCCTATAATTAGTATATTAACTAGCTTTATCTCTTTAGCAAGTGTAACTATTAGGAGGGTAGTAGTAAGTTCCCTTTAATTTTTATTTTCTTTATAGTAAGTTCTAACTATATCTAGGGCGCTTATATAAGTCCTACTATTATAGCTATAAGACTTATACTTAATTAGAAGCTATCCTTACTAATAATTATAATATTTGCTAAGCCCTCTGCAACTAGCTTTAGTTTTATTATAGTTACTAGGAGGATTGCCTTCTTATTATAAAGAAGGGGACCCTTAGCACTTTAATAGGGAAACCTACTAAAGGCACCTATTACTAGTTTATGCTATAGTTCTACTAGCTCTACTATTATTTTAAGGATCTTATATTAAGGGCTTAAACTAATAATAATATTATTCTACTTGCCTCTACTATATACTTACGCGCCTATAATTAGTATTAGCTTAGTGCTATTATTCTATCTACTACTAGTACTCTAGTATTTCTACTTTAGTCTACTATTACGCCTTTATATAGTAGTTATAGTAATAATAATATTATATAGCTTACTACTGCTACTAGTATTACCTTCTAGCGTATTAACTAGCGTATAAATAAGACCTAGGCCTAAACTAACCTTTATATTAACAAGCTTAAGAGCGCTGCTAAGCGCACTACCTATAGTATTAAGACTCTTATTATTAGTATTAATTTTCCCTTATTCCCTTTATATCTATTCTAATATTTGCTTTCTTTATACCTAGGGTGCTACGCGTTAGTAAACTATTAAAGTACTACCCTCCTCCTACTACTACTACTACTACTACTACTACTTATACTTATTAACTAAGTCTTCCCCTACCTATACTACGCGTAAGCGTTACTACTATTACTAAGAGATATAGAGGCGTTAGAATAATATAAATAATAGTTTAGGGGGGGCTAAGAGGGGGTTAGTTATAAATAGTAATAGTATAGATACTACTACTTAATTATAAGCTATATTATAAAACCTTAGTAGTAGGGCACTTACTTAGAGTATTATAAGGATAAATAAAAGATATCTCTAATACTTTTCTACTTCTTAATTATAACAAAGGTCTAAGTTATTATTCTAGTTTCCTTCTATCCTTACTTCCTAGCATTTATATATATTAGGCTATTATTATATATAATATCCCTATACTATTCCTTAAACCTATCTAGAGCCTTAGTATCCTATACTACCTCTAGTAGGTGCTATATTAGATTAATATACCCCTTCTATTTTACTAGGACTTAACGCTTCCCTTTTCCTCTTGTATTCTTTGCACAAAGGATCTGTTGCAGGAGGGATATCAACCGGATCACGGAGCATCTTGATCTGATCAATCCCGATCAATACCCCTGTATGACCCACTATCTGATTAACTGCCAGCTCACTGCCAAGTGCCCAATAAAAAGCAGGAGCTCTAGTAAGGAAGGTTTACTAATTATTCACCTTCTAGTAAGGGTAGCTAAAGCTCTATATATATAAGTCTGATTGTAGTAGATATAATCTAATAATCTATCTCCTAAATTATTCCTAACCTTAGTAATCTAAATTTCTATAGTTATAAGCCTAGTTCGCGCTTTACCTTATTAAAAATCGTCCTATCTATTTAAGCGTATTGTTTAACTTAGATACTAAGCTAGCAAGTTTTACTCTTTCTTTATACTATTTCTTAAGCAGAAGCTTACTTATTACTCTTCTACTATAAGCAACTAAATCCTAAAGGGGGATATCCTACTTACTAGATTAACTAACTGGCCTACCTAGTATATTTAATTTAGATACTATGCCCTAACTAAAGGGATCTAGGTAGAGGTAGACCCTAAGGCTCTAGATGCTAAAAACCACTTTAAGAATAAACCTATTAAGCCTAGCATGCTAACAGATATCGCGCTATCTAATATAATAAGTAAGCAGTATAAACTTAAAATAGCCTAGTACTAAGCCTACTTATTAGATTAGGTATTAAAGTTATTAGTAATCGAGAACCTCTTTATATAGGTTAATAACATAGTAGATTAAGGGATCCTTACCCTAGCCTATATAGAGCTTGTTAATTAAGGAAGAGTAACCCTCTAAGCACTTATCTAAGTGCTCTATAATAACCTAGCGCTAACTAATTTAAGCGCTGCAATACTAGTAAGATCGTAGTATAAAGCTTATCTTGCTAAGGCAAAGATAAGTAGATAAGACTCTAATTACTAGTAGAAGGAGTGGACAATCCTGTATGCGCAAGCAAAGGTATATAACGTTCCTAATATTAAAGGATAGCTTGTAGTACAGGATTATCTTAAAGCTCTATCTGCTAGGATCTTACTAGATTAGGGTTAAACCATGTTTTAAAGGATTATTAAAAAGTTAGTAATAGGAGAGCTAACTTATAACTCCTACAGGTTACTAAGATCTATTTACTACTTCTCTAAGAGAACGATATAAGATTAAGCTCTAAAGGTCCTAGAGTGTTTGCAATAATAGGAGCTCCTCCTTCTAATTAACCTAAAAAGGAGTCTTTATACCTATATAGTAGATTCTACCTATAGAAACCTCCTAAATGCAAAAACGTTATTAAAGCTTAGACTAATACAGGTAACAAGCTTACTACCACTTTATAATTAGAGATTAAGAAAAAGATTAATAGGAATCTAAAATTCAAAGAGTTAAGAAAAGCTCTATTTAAATCCTATCCTATTAATCAAGATTATAGTAGTAAGACAAGCTTAATCACCTATCTAGGTAGTATATAGGCAGCACTAATTAACCCTATGTTAATAGCGGAGAAAACGAACAGGATCTATTTAACTATAGACTTTAAAGCTCACACACTATTAAAGAGCACTATCTTTAATAATAGGGGTGTAGTGCACCTAGTTAATAATATAAGCTACCTAGAAGAAAGCTTGTTTAGATTGGTTAAATATAAGACAGTTAAAGCAGGAACTTAAGCTTTTCTAATCTTAGGCAGAGGGACTAGAGTAATCCCTAATACTCTTAATAGACTAAGAGGTCTAAAAATAGAAGATTTGGTGCTTACTAACGTGGTGTTAGTAGAAGGTTTTTATGTGAATATTATATTAGAGGCTTAATTGCTTAAAGCAGGAGTTTAGTTCCTTAGGCTAGATGCCACCTTATAGTTTAGATTATTAGAGAAGAGCGTTGTATTAGCTAAGTTACTGCGCAAGTTTAACTTAACTTTCCTAGAATACAAGCCCTCTACCCCTTATTAAATAATCTAAAGCATAGTGCCTAAATAACCCTAATAATCCTAGACGACTTACCTAAGATATAATAGTAAAGAGCTTTAGCACTAATAATTAGGCTATTTAGGACCTAAGGCGCTTAAAGCTCTAGTTAAGTTAGTAATAAATATTAGGATTAAAGGAACTCCTAGGAGCAAATGCGAGCACTGCGCTATTATATATACCTAACAGGTTATATTAAGATAACTAAGGGAAGGATTACCACGTCTATACTACTAGGTATTATAGGATCTATTTAATATACTAACAGGTATGGCTTACAAGTAATAGATCTTAGTATTAAAGTGTAACTACTTAGGAAAGCTTTATACCTATCTACTGCAAGCTAAAAACCTTAATAAGATTATGCAGGTGTTTAAAAATTTTAAGAGCTTAATACTTAACTAATATAAGCTTAGCATAGTTAAGATTATGCAAGACAACAATATTATAACGCTCCCTTAGCGTGGCAAATCTTGTTTTTAGATCTAGGCAGCTAATAATAGTATTAAAATTAAGAGCTTACCTGTATATACCTATAAACCTAATAGAGGAGTAGAAAGAGCAGGGCAGGAGATTATAACAAAATTAATTAAAATAAGGATTAGTACTAACCTACTAACAAAGCTCTGGCCTAAAATTATTAAAGCAGCAACTTAGCTCTATAATATAAGCCTGTCCTATGCTTACAATATAATATTACCTAACAAAGTGCTAGATTATTAGTTTACTAGATACTTTAGGTGGTAGCAACTAGAGCAGATAAGGGAGGCAATAGCTAATCTCTGCCCTAATTGGAGCGGAATATACGCCTATGGCTGTTAAGCTTACCCCCTTAATAGAGATTAAGTAGCTAGACGTTACAAGAGGGTTTTTAAGGTAAACCCTTAGGGTTATATTAGATATCTAGTAGGATACAGAGCATCTAATATATATAGGATATAGATCCCCTTGCTTAATTAGATTATTATAACGCGGAATATTACCTTTAATAAGGATCTTTTCTATAAAGAGAAAGATCTAGAGTAGCTTTAATAGTTAGAGGCTTAAAAGATAGTTAATATTATTAGCAAAGATAAGATCTGTAATATAGGAGAAGTATATAAAGAGCCTAATATCTTTAATTAGCTTTGTATTATAGCAGAGCAATATAAAAAGTCTAGTAAGCAAGGAGGACTAAACCTAGCGCAGGAGCTAGGGGGTAGGGTAGAGCCAGAGGAGGTAGATAATTAGGCTAGCTAGCCTAGTGATTTATAACCCCCTAAGCAGACACCTCTAGTGTAGGTACTAAGTATAGCTAGCTTAGCACAAAGGATCTATATAAAGTCCCCTAAGCTAACAGGGCTCTAAACTCCTAAACTAACACTAGAACTAAACTTTAGTATAGGAGACAAAGAATCTATGCAGGTTATAGATTAGGGTCTTACTACCTAAGATAGTAGTAATCTAACTTACTTTAACGCCACAATAGGTAGCTCCTAGGAAAGACCTAGAGGGGAGAGTGCTATTAGTAGGTTACTCTATAAGAGCACAGAGATAGGTAAGGGCACCCTATCTAGCTCTTATAGGGGTAGTAAGTAGAGCTCCTACCTACCTGCTTTAGGACTAGATTCTGTATCTCCTGCAGATCCCTTATAAGCGGCACCTAGAGCTCCTAGAAGAAGCAGAAAACTATAAGTTAAAGGACTGCCACTAATATGTGTTAGTAAGCAAGCTTAGGGATAGGACCCTAATAAACTACTAGGAGGCTCTACTAGTATAGGGATATACATAGTAATAGATCTATTAGATATAGATCTAATTAGAAATCCCTTATATAATCTTTTAGTATATCCTAAACTAAATACTATAATCCACGCTGTGATTGTAGTAGCAATAGGGAGCAAATCTCCTAAAAACCCTAAAAGAAATACGCACTAGGACGCTCTACAAAAAGAGCTAAAATAATAGAAGGATCTCTATAACTACTAAATAGGATAGCAATTTAGAGACGCAGTATATAAAGAAATTAATACTCTGCTAAAAGCTAGTACCTAGGAGGAGATTAATAGGCTAACTAAAGGAGAGTATCTACTCCTACTTAAATAGGTGTTTACATACAAGCTTAATTAGGATAGTTACCTAATTAAGAGCAAAGCAAGGATAGTAGTAAGAGGAGATCTATAGCTTACTAACTTAATTTATTTAACCTACGCAGCTACCCTAGCAGCTTAAACCTTTAGGACTACAATAGCTATTAGAGCTAAGTTTAACCTTAAGATATATTAATATAACATTATTAGAGCTTTCCTTAACGCCTTAAGGGATTAACACCCTATAGTTATCTATAAGCTACCTAAAGGATATTAAATACCTAGGAAGTGCGTTAAGCTTAAGCGAGCTCTATATAGACTAAAAGACTTACTATTATTATAGTATAATAAGCTCTTAACTACACTCTAAGAAAATAAGCTTATTACTTCTAAAGAGGAGCTATGCCTATTCTTTAATAGAGATTATAGTATCTTGTTAATATTCTATATGGACAATATCCTATCGCTCTATTACTAAAACTACGCAAGCTAAGATTACAAAGTTATCTAAGCTCTAAAGCAAAGATATACTATAGAGGAAAAGGGACCTATAAGCTAGTTTCTAGGGGTAAGAGTAATCTAGGATAGAAAAAGATAGACAATAACGCATATTTATAATAAATATATTAACAAGATTACAAAGAAATCTAATCTAGTAGAGATAGGAAAGTTCCCTACTATACTACTACTAAGTAAAGATATTAAAAAGAGCACTAGAGAAGCCACTAAAAAGGAGATTAAGGACTATTAGGAGCGCGTTAGATCAATCCTTTACACCTTAATTATAGTGCGCCCTAATATTGCCTATGTAGCCTCCTAGCTCTCCTAATACCTTACTAACCTATCTAAACAACACTTTAATGCGGTTAATTAAGTAATTGTCTATCTATACTAAACTTGATACTAATTAATCTAATATAGGAAAGGGGATCCTAATAAGCTTATAATATGTAGTAATGCGTTATTTGCTAATAATATTAATACTTAGCAATTATTATATAGATACCTAATCACGCTCTTCAGAGGACCTATTATTTAGAAGGTAGCTTAATAAGCAACTATTACTACTTTAACTACTAAGGCAGAGCTCCTTGCGCTTAAGTAAGTAAGCAAAGAAGCAATAGCGTTAAAACGCTTTTTAACTAAAATACACCTTACTTTAGATACTACCTAGATAATTAATTATAATAATTAATAAACTATTAGGTTAGTAGTAGGCAATAATAAAAGGATTACTACTAAGCTGCGCTATGTAGATATTTAAAACATGTAGCTTAGATAAGAGTATATAAAGGGATCTTTCTATATTACCTACTTACCTACTAGCAAGATACTAGCTAATAGGCTTACTAAAAACCTAACTATATAATAATTTATAAGGTTTAGGTAGCACCTAAAGTTATATTATAGTAGAGTATATAGTATAGAGTATTAATTAAAGTAAAGGTAGTATATAAGATCTATTAATATATAATATAAAAATAACTAACTATAGCCTACCTCTTTATTATTAACTATATAGCTTTCCTAAGAAGCTGTATTATACGCGTGTAGTGTGCCTTAGAGTCTATAGGGAGCTGCCTAGGTTATCCTTACCTAGGATCTATAGGGGGAACCTTAGAGGAGCTAGAGTCCTTATCCTTAGATAAGGAGCTTTAGGCGCCCTTAGCTACAAGAGCAGCCTTGTACGCAAGCTTAGTAGTAGCAGCAGTAGCTTTTACTAGCTCCTGCTATTTAGCCTTACTCTCCTTAAGGAGTACTAAGATCTTCCTCTTCTTATCCTTAAGAAGATCTTAGCTCTTACCTACCTACTTCCTTACTAGGAAGGATAGTATAGAATATTAGGCAAGCTTAGGTCTAAAATAGTTTATTAGTATTAATCTTACTAAGTATTATAAAGGAAAATTCTTGTATAGATTATATATATTAGGATATAGCTATATCTAAAAGGGTACTACTAGTACTAAGTCCCCCTACTAGAAGAGTTATAGCACTTGCTATTAGACTTATTAAAGAGTGTAGAGCGTAAATAATTTAAATAAGTTTTAGTATAATAAATACTAGGCTCTCTATAGTAGGAGGATCTTAGGGTCTCCTTAGGAGCTAGAAAGGGAGTATAACCAGGGGCCTTAGGTAGGGTCTAGGGAGGGGCAGGAGCTATAAGAGTAGCGAGCGCTAGAGATAGAGATAGAGCTAGAGGAGCAGGAGCTAGAGTAGGGATATACCCCTTTCTTAGCCTTTTAATCTTAGGTAAATATAACTATATATACTCCTTATAAGTAGTATTAATTAGGGCCTCCTTAGTAGTAGTAGTAGTAGTGTGCTATAGCACAGGATATATAGGAGAAAAACAAGGCTTAGCCTAAAAGGTTAGGCGGGTTAAGTAGTATAAAGCTATAAAGTATTAGAAGATAGAATAGTATAACTCCTAGATACTTTACTTTAACCCTATAATGTTAACTTTTCTCTTATAATCCTGTATTAAATTTATATCCTCTACTATAGGAGTACTACTATTAAACCTTACCCCTCCTACTTCTCCTTATTTAAATAGGTTACTCTCCCTACTAGTTTAAATAGCAAAGCCTAAGGGGAACTTATCTTATCTTAGTTAATAGGAGGGCCTAGTAGCATGCAACTAAGAGGACGTTTCTCCTAGTATAAGGGGGGTAGAGAAAAATTAGAAAATAGGTAGTGTTAATAATTAATATTATTAAGGTAAAAATAGTAGGCCTATATTAGGACGTGGCTAACACGCGTTAGTAGGAATAGAGTAATAACACTAAGAGGCTAACTAAAAAATATTAGAAACACTAGAATAACTAGAACTAGAATAACTAGAACTAGAACAACTAGAACTAGAATAACTAGAATAACTAGAACTAGAATAACTAGAACTAGAACAACTAGAACTAGAACAACTAGAACTAGAATAACTAGAACTAGAACAACTAGAACTAGAACAACTAGAACTAGAATAACTAGAACTAGAACAACTAGAACTAGAATAACTAGAACTCGAATAACTAGAACTAGAATAACTAGAACTAGAATAACTAGAACTAGAATAACTAGAACTATTAGAATAATTAGAACTATAAGAAGTGTTAGTAATACTAGAAGTGCTAGAACACCTAGAATATTACTACTAATAGAAAAGCTATAGTAAAGGCTATAAGATAGTGTGCGCTATTAGTAGAAAAATAGTGCTAGGCTAATATTACTAATATAACAAGAACCTAGTAAAAATAAATATAAGTGCTAGCACTATTTAAGAAGGGAGTTAGGGATATAGCTACTAAAGAAGAGGAGGTAGTTTATAAAAGTAAGAGATAAGAGAGGAAAGAAGTAATATAAGTAAGTAGATACTAACTTATCTAATAATTTTAATTAATATTACTAGTTTATACACCTCCTTTAATATTTATAGAAGCCTACTACTATAGCTAAGCCTATCCTTTTTACTAGGAACTAGACCTAGAGAAAGTAATATTACTCTAGGATTAACTAAAATAGAATCCTCTAGACCCCTAAGAAAAGTCCTAGTCCTAATAAGGCCTAGGAAAACTAACTTTTAGTTCTAGGGAAAGGAGGTTATAGAGTTCTTAGATAACTATAACTACTAAGTAGAAAATAGGGGGCTAGATAAAGTAGACTAGCTAAAAGTTCTACTAGACTTCTATAATACTATATATAGAATATTTATAAAGAAGCTTAGACCTTACTAGAAGTAGGACTAGGAGGAGCTATAGGAAGCTATAAAGGAGCACTAGAGGGACTAGGATATAGCCTAAAGGATAGGTACCTAAACCTTCCTAGATACGTATATATATAAGTCCTCTAGAAACTTTCTAGGTCTCTTAGACTATTATACTAATTTTATAGTATATAGTAATAGCTACCTAGTATCTAAATAGCTATATAAAAGCAAAGTTAGATTTGTTTTCTTTAGAGGGTTACCCTAGGTAGATAAAGAGCTAGTCTTGCTTAGTATACTAGGAGGGCCTAATAGTAATAAAGTAGTAAGCTATAGGCTAGAGAAGATCTATACTTATATTAAAAGAATCTATTAGTAAAGAGAAGGAATAAAATATATATTAGCTAGCTAAACAAAGGAAGATACTTAGTAGGTGTAACAACTTAGGTAGGTAGGGCATCCAAAAGGTATCCTATACAACTTAAAGGCATATAGGAGTGCGCGTCTATATAGAAAAGGATAAGATTGCTACACCTATAGGTCTTGTACAAAAGGACAAGAAGAACATGCCTATCCTAACTATAGTTAAGCTATTCTCTATATATATTAGTAAGTTAGGCCTAATAAAGGCCTAACTTAGTATAGAATAATAGGCAGGTAATTCTACCTTATTAATATACTACCCCCTCCTATAGAGAAAGGATAGTCTCTATCCTTAGGATTAGGTTTAGATCCCTTATTAAAGAAGAGCTTTTTGTAAAATAAATCCACCTTTACCTCTCCCTTTACCTTTACTTCTTCTTCCTAGGGCACAGACCCCTATCCCTGGCCTGTATATAACTAGCCCTCTACCTACTAACTTTCTTATTCCTATATCCCCTATTTTTTAATTATTTAACCTAATCTATCTAAAATCTAGTAAGTATTTAATCTATATAATTAAACAGTTACTAATCTAAATTAGAACCTTTAGCTATGCTAGTACTAGTACTACTAGGAGTCCTCCCTATTGCTTATTGCGCTCTCTGTATAAGGGCAGTTAGGGCTCTAGCTAGGGGAATGTTTAATAATTTTAATTTTAAGTTAAAGAATTCTAAGAAGTGCTACTACTGTATCTCCTAGAATAAGTATTGCAATCTAGTAAGTATCTAAGTCTAATAGGGTTCCTTTACTAATTCTAGTAGATTCCTTCTTTTATTAGCCTAGAGTACTCTGCCCTTAGGTGTGCTCTAGATAAGTACTACAGCCTAGTAGCAAACGCTGCTAAAGGGGATAAGGATAGGGAAGCTATAGTTACTGTCGCAATATAATATCTTATTAATATCCCACTATATATATCAACTTATTAGGGTAGGGTAACAGTGTTCACTTTTGCCCTATTCTTAGTTTGCAACAGTTACTTATTAGAAGGATATTAAGCAGTTTAAGGCTACTATTTAAGAAACTGCCTAAAACCTAGCTAAGTGTGTTACTATTACTAATACTTAGACTAAGGGCATAGAAGCTGCTAAAATCCTTATAGCTACCTATTATACTACTACATCTAATTCACGTTAGCTTTAGAACAGTATCTATAAGATAGTCTTAGTAGTTAGGGGCTTAATAAGGGCTATTAATAAACTTAAGGAGGAATTAGCACTAAATTAGGAGGCAACTTTCCTAGTATAGGCTAAGATAAAAGCGTTCTACAAGAAGGAGTCTAAATTAGTCCTAGCCCCTACCCCTGCTCCCGCACCTGCTCCCGCACTAGTTATCTAGAAGCTAGCTAAGAAGGGTAGTCTAGGTACTATCTTAGCTAATACAGAGTCTAAACTAGGTTCTAATAGAGAGATAGATATAGAATAAAGAGGTTTCCTAGGGGTAGTGTCCTAGGAACCTTAAGGGTTCTAGGTTAGTTCTAAATAGGATATAATAATATATAGCAACAAGAATAATAGTAATAGATAGTAGTTAATAGATAATATATAGCTAAATAGGATATAAATTAGTTCTAATATTAGGCATAATTATTGTGAAGTAATATTAGATCCTCCTTGCCCTTTTCCTAGGCTTAAATCTATTTTAGTAAGCTGCGTAGGGGACCTAGCTAATTTAGATACTATTAGTAGAATGCCTATAATTTATAGGGAGCACCTATTAAGTTAGAGGCAGGATACTAAATAGGATTAGGATTATATCTAACCTACTTAACCTTATATTTTAGATTAGATTAATATAATTTGCTAGCTAGGATTTCTTCCACCTCCTATTCCTCTACACCTTGTATAGGGGTACTAGGGGGTTTTAGAGCCTCTTATCTAGGTAATAGGTCTTAGGGATCTTTGCATAGTATATTAGGAGAGAAAACGTTATAGATCTTAGAACTAGGTAGTAATTAGAGGCGATACGCGTTTCCTACTTATTCTAATACCTTAAAGGGACCTTCCTAGTATTTAGATAGTTTTTAGCTAGGTTATAAAATAGCAAGATTAGTAGTAGATAGATAAACATAGTTACTAACCTTCTAGTTAACTAGATAGTTATAGTAATTAGTAGAGGAGCGCATTTAGTCTTAAGCTCTTTCTATATTTTCTTTAGTAATCTTCTAGGCGTTGTATATCTAAGTAGCAAGGGATAAGGCGTCCTTATAGTTTAGTTTCTCTAGTATAGTAGATAGGGTCTTTTCTAGTTTCTAATACTAACTTTGCTTTAGTAAGGAACTAAAGAGGACCTAATATAGAGCTATGCTAATAGATAAATATAGAAGAGTACTTTAGGTATAGTCTATTATAGGTAGTAGGTTACTCTAGTTATCTTAGTAATAGGTTATAAAAGGCCTTAGTCTCTAATTAATATACTTATTTATAATCTTAGTTCGTCTATTAGTTTATTTATAGTAGGTAGTAGAGAGCTTAACTTTAGTGCCTATAATCTAACAGAACTTAGACTAGAAACTAGATACAAACTAAGGGCCTTAATTAGAAATAATAGTATCTAGAGTGTGTCTAAATTAGTACACCTACTAAAAAAATAAGGTAGCTATACCTTAGGCGTCTATAGTTTTATAGCAAGGGATAGTAATAGCTTACTTTAATAGGTAATTAATAATAACTATAATCTAATTATAACCACGTTAATCCTAGGGAAAATCCTTAAAATTAATGCACAGGTGTTGTATTAGTAGACTAGGAATAGGAAGGGGGTAGAGTATGCTAGGGAGTTAGTGCTATCTTAGGTGCCCTCTCCTGCATAGGATATAGTTCTAAACGTAGCGTTTATAGGTAGTCTCTATACCTTTCTAGTAGTAATATTAGGCTAGAATCTAATAGGTTTTAGTAGCTAATAGGTAGGTAGTAGATACTTAATTATAAGCCTTACAAATTAGTCTAGTATATAGGACTAATCTAGCAGGCACGCAAAGTTAATCCTAGTAGAGAAGGAGTCTATTTTCTATCTAATAGTGCTTAGGCAACTCTAATCTTTCTATTAGGAATAAGGACCTATTTTCTTAGAGAAGAGTTTTAATAAGTTCTAGGGATCTAAGAGTTATAGGGTTCTAAACTACTATAATTAAAGTAAGGATTAGTAAGGAACGCTTAGCTAGGTAGTCTTGCGCTAAGTTAGAGTTAATTTAGGGGTGTAACCTATCTAGGGCAATTATTACTTGTAAGCAATTATCCCTTTAAGTAGTCTTAAGGTTAAACATATCCTATTCCCTTCTACTTAGGATATCTGCTTAGGCGTTGTAAGATCTAGGAGTATACTTAATTTAGAAGTTAAAGGGACTTATAACCTCTAGCTATCTAGCTTACCTAGCACTAAGGACTTTAGTAGATATAAAGTACTCTAGTGCTCTATAGTCTATGTATACTCTAATAAGGTGCTAAGTACTTATTAGGTTAGCACGCTATTTCTTAAAGGCGTAGATTATTATAAATAATTCTTTGTTATAGATTTCCTAGTTAAGTTTAAAACTAGTAAGGGTCTAACTAAAGAAGGATACAGGGTACTATTTCCTATTAGGATGCTCCTATAAGAGGACAGCTGCAATAACTCTATTAGAGGCATCTGTCTCTAGTTTTAGAGGGTATTTAGGGTAGAAGTAAGCTAAGCTTAGGATTACTAGTAGGGCATTCCTAAGCTAGTTAAAGGCCTATTAATATTCTAAAGTCTATATAAATAGGGTAGTAGGGCTCTAGAGAGTAGTTAAGGGCTTAGCTATCTTAGAGAGATTTTCCACAAATTGCTAGTAGAATCTAGTAAATCCTAGGAAGGACTTTACTCTAGTTATTGTCTTAGGAGCGGACTAGTTTTAGAGTACTTTAACTTTATTAGGATCTACCTCTAAGCCTTTATTAGTAAGGATATATCTAAGGTAATAGGTACAAGTTATATAGAATTTGCTTTTCTTAATATTAGCCTATAATCTAGTAGAATAAAGACGCTTAAGGACTTTTTAAATATGCTCCTTATAAGTCTTAAGGTCTTTAGAGTATATAAGGATATTATCTAGATAGGCGATATAGAAGTTATCTAAATAATCTATTAGTATATTATTTATATAGCGCTAATAGGTTATAGGTCTATTATATAGCCTAAATAGTAGGACTCTGTATTTATAGGTACTATACCTAGTGTAGAAAGTAGTGTACTCCTCTTAGTTAAGGTCTATTTAGATCTTATTAAAGATAGCACAAATATCTAGCTTTATAAAGATTTTTACTTTAGCTAGCTAGGATAATAGATTATCTATATAGGGTATTAGATACGCGTCCTTTCGCGTTAAGCTGTTAAGCTTATAGTAATCTACACAGATCCTAAGGCCTCTATTTATCTTCTTAACGTATAGGATAAGAGAGGCAAATAGGCTCTAACTAGTCTTAATAAAACCTTTCTATAGGTGCTCTTATATATATTCCCTAGTAGCCTAGAGTTCCTTAGCATTTTAATAATAGAGGGGACTCTAGTAGTTTAGAAGGGGTTCCTCTAGGACTATCTTGTGGTTATAAGGCTAGTAGATTAGAAGTTTATTAGCCTTAGCCTTATTAAAGACGTCCTAATAGGAGTTATAGTTAGATAGGAGCTTCTAATCTAACAAGCTATAGTTATAAGTATCCTGTTTAGATAGGGTTTAGATCCTACGTTTAATCTTATATAGGCTAGTAGTAAAGAATTTATTAGAAGATTTTTTTATATTAAAATAGAAAGCATTAGCAGAAATAGTAGCAATTTAAAATTTTGCTAGTAGGGTAATAGTTAGCGATTAGACTAGGGTAGGTGGTGTAATAGGTTTAGTAGCAGCCCTATAAGTGGCTAGGATTTTAAGTATACTACGTATTCTATTAATTAAACTAGGACTGTTTTAGTTCTAGTTCTCTTCTTAATCCTAAAGGGCGTCTCTTTGCAAGATATTGTAGGTAACTAGAGTAGATAGCACTTGCTAGTAGAGTTATACTAGAATAGGAGGTGCAGGGTCGTAGGTTAGACGATATTTCTCTAGCTAGCTTAGTTAAGATTTATCTATATTAATTAGGATTTAGAACTATTTTAGCTAGTGTTATCTAATAATACAATCCTAAGAACCTAAGTCTACTATTATAAAGGGGTAGTTATAAACCTTTTAGCCACTAACTATTATATAAAGCTAAATATAGTAGGCAACTAGGGAGGTAATCTAATCCTAGAACCCTTTAATAGTAAGCTTATAGGGTAACTTTTAGATAGGTACCCTAAGCGTAGAAGAGATATTATAAGCAATTTTCAAATTAAGAAATAAGTAACCTTAGGCCCTAGTATCTATTAAAGCGTTTAGGTAAACACTAGATCTATTAAGGCATAGGGTTATACGTGTAAGTAAATAGGAACTAATAAATAATTTAGTTAAGGAAAGGTTTAATAGGTTATATTAAGTTAGGCCTAGGAAGGAGGATCCTCCTAGGCGTTGTTGTTTCCTATCTAATAGCTATCTAAATTAGTTAATTCAGCGGTATCTTCTTCCTTAGAATTCTTAATAACCTATTCTACATCTATAGCCTAAATCCTAGGGGGTTTAGGGCAGTTACTAGAGAAGTGCCTAGGCTTTCTATAATTATAGCAAGTTCCTATTATAGTAGCGCTAGGAATAGCTAGTGTAGCAGATAGGGGTTAAGTAGTTTAAGGGATAGTGCCTTATTATTACAAGTAGGGTATATAAGGTTTAGCTATTAAAGGTCTATTATAGGGTTTCTAATTAGCGTCTAAATAGGACTAGCTTCTAGAGTATTAGAAGGGGGTTAGTCCTTTTCTAGATAATAGAGTAGTTTAGGTAGGAGCAGATAAGGTAGGGTATAGGCGGCGTTCTATATTAAAAGTAGTAAGATAATCTACTATAATCTTGAAATTATTGTGCTAATTCTATTAGAAAGTAAGGTTTAGTATCCTTAGAGAAGGTGTGATCTTTATCTAGAGGTAGTAATACTACTCTAATTAGGGTACTTCTCCTCTAATAGCAAGACTCTAGAATTATAACTTAAAAGCAGGGAACGTCTCTATATTAGTTATGTATAGGCAGTTAAATACAGTCTAACTCTTAGCTATCTTATTTCTAGTAATAAAGTAAGTTTAAAGGAGGGTAATTATTTCCTTAACTTTTTAGAACTAAAGACTTAGGGAATTAGATAGGTAATATAGCTCTAAGTATTCTCTTGCTAGTCCTAAGTAGTGTCCCTAGACTAACGCTATCTAAGCTCTAGAAGAGGGGTAGTAATTAGCGTTAATCTCTAGCCTATCCTAAATAGATGCTTGCTATTATCTAAAAGTAGGATTAGCACTATTACTAAGTGTAGAGATATTTAGCATCTTTTTAGATTATCTCTTAGCTTTTATAGTATATACTATAGGGTTTAATATAGAAGCTAAAGACTAGCTAGGTTAGGTAGTACCCTATATCTCCTTATAGAGGGAGGTGTTATATAACTAATTAGTAAGTTACTTAACTTATTCCTCTAACCTCTCCTTTTTAGATAGGGTTAATATATATTTATCTTTAAGGGAGGTATTACTTTAAGATTTCCTAGGAGTATAAGGTACCTTAAGGGATAGATAGGAAGCAGGTCCTTCTAGGAGGGCGTTGTTAATTAAGTCTTCCTTATCTAATTTCTTTCTATTAGTAAATAGGCTTTTAAAAGTGGCTAAACTAGATACCCTTCCTTTACCTTTATTTAACATTTTGTAGTTAATAAGAATAATAAATCTTTTCTTTTTAGGGGGTTTAGTTATAGGAGGATATAAGCTTTGCCTCTAATTCCTCTAGGCTTTTAGTAGTCTCTAGGGTTCTACCTTAACGCAATCTAACGCGATTTTTCTAAAGGTAATCTAGCACTACCTATAGGTCTAGAAGTCTAAGCCTATAGGCTTTAGTTGTTAGAAGTTCTAATAGCTGTTCTCACTATAGAGTTACAGGGTTAGATAGCTACTAGAACTAAATTAGTAGCTTAAAATAACAACAAGTGCGATATTCTTAAATACTATTACTAGCTAGGATAATATTCTTCTTATAATATAATAACTTAGGTAGGTAGGGCATCTAAAAGGTATCCTATACAACTTAAAGGCATATAGGAGTGCGCGTCTATATAGAAAAGGATAAGATTCCTACACCTATAGGTCTTGTAAGAAAGGACAAGAAGAATATACCTATCCTAACTATAGGCGAGCTGTTCTCTATATATATTAGTGAGTCGGGCCTTTATTAGTCCTAACTTGGCATGGAACAATAGGCAGGCAATTCTGCCTTATTGTTACAGTAGGTATATTAGATATTAGAATTAGTAAAAGCTACGCCTATAATAGAGTAAATTATAGAGGTAGTAAAAGGTATTAAAAAGGAGCAAGCTACTACCTAGCTACTACTAAATATTAACCTAGAAATAGATTAGTTAATTAGGGCACTAGGAAAAATAAAGATAAGTTTAGCTAAGGCTAATAGGCTATAGGAACACCACGTAATAGGCCTGCTACTAAAAAGCCTAGTAAACTAGCTCTACTTTATTTCACATGTAACTAACACTAGGATAGAGCAAGGAATGCGTTAAAATACTATAGTAATTAGAGGGTTACTAATAAACTAGCTAAGAACCTAGGGCCCTACGCAGACGTTAACTACTTAGCTAGGGCTATAGAGTTACAGGGGGTATAACAAGAAACCACCCACCTATAACATATATAGATTAGAAACCTACCTAGTAAGGGACTACCCCCTCTAGCTAGAACTTATAGCGCTAGGGTAGGTAAGCACTTCTAAGAATCTAGAAATATAGACTAGGATATTTTACTATAGACTATTATATAAAAGACTAGGGCAAGTTACTACACTAGTACTATAGAACTATACTCTTTACTAGATAAAGAAAAAGTTGCGTAAATACTATAAAGTTACTAAGGATATCCTTAGCTAGCTAGCGTTACAGGTTAAGCTAGAACTATTTAATAGAATAGATTTAAGAGGCTAGTAGTAGAGGTAGACTTAACGACTAGACTACCTAGTAGTAAAAAGAGCAGGAGCTAATATAATAACTTCCTAGAATTAAGGGTTAGAACTAGTAGATACTTAAAAAGAATATAAGTAGTTCTTAAACTATTAAATACTATAACCTAATAAGGAAGACCTAGTAGTAATAATACTAGATTATATAGACTTAAGATATATTATCCTAAGATTAGTAGATAAGAATATACCTAGTATCTACGCCTTTATAAGGGAGAAAGAAAAGCAAAGGGACTAAGTCTTAGAAGAAGTAAGGATAGGATTAATCTAGAAGCGTAGGCAAGGAAGACTAATATAAAACCTAGTAAACTAACAAGAGGGGGCAAGTAAGGAGATAGAACTTAAACAGACCCTAGAGATTCTATACCTAGCTTAGGCCTATATAGACCCCTTTATAATAATCTAGCTACTAGATAATATAAGTAAAGGCTATATAAATTTAGGGCCTAATTAGGACCTACTAGTAATAAAAAGAAAAGTATAGTTTAAAGAAGTAAAGAATAAGGAGCTTAAGGGAATAATACGCCTAAGCCTAAACTAAATAGCAGCTACTTTTCTTAGGCAGGAAGTATAGGGAATTATAGTAGCTAACCTACTAGGGTAAGATTATTTATAGGAATAAATTAAAATATTATTATAGGACCCCTAGACTTAAGTCCTAGAGGATAATAACTACTTTAGCGGGGTAAATATAGTAGAGCTAGGGGGCCTAGAAAGTACGCTAGTCCTAAATAGGTATCTAAAAGGTGTATTAGTTCTACCCTTTAGCTATATTAACTAATTAGAGAAGCTAGAGGTAAAGAACCTAGCGCTAGGTTACTATAATATACGCGTAATACTAGAAGTATATAATACCTAAGTAAGGCTCTAATTTAGATAAAACTTAGATAGGTATAGAAAAGATTTAGTTATATAAGAAGAAAAAGATAAGTCTTATACTAACTAGGAATTAAATTAGATAACTCTCTATATAGAACTACTAATATACTAGACTAGTATAAGGGGGAATATAGTAAACTACCTAATTAATATAGGGGTATAAATAAATCTCTTAAGATTAAGTGCTGCGTAGGCGTTATAGGTACCTATTAAGATACTAGCCTAAACCCTAGGATATACGTAGGAGGTAGTTATAGCTAATAGTAGGATAGACCTATTTATTAGAACTGCGTAAAATATACTAGTATATATAGGGGAAGTAGAGACCCTAACTTATTTTAGGGTAATTATAAACCTAACCTACTTAGCTATATTAGGAGGGCTATAGTATACCTCTACTAGGCTAGCTATTTAGTATAATATCTATAGGAGGGTTACCTACTAGGTGCTATCCTTAGATAGGGAAAGGAATGTAGTCTTTATAGCCTTAGATCTAAAGCTAGAAGATAGAGATAAAATAGAAGAGGAAGACGAGTTAGAAAACTAATAGCAGGACCCTTACTTAGGAAAGAGATCCTGCAAAATTAATACCTAGGAGTTAAGTACTATATAATAGAATATATAGTATATATAAAATTTCTATAAGAGGCTAACTATATAGAACTATAAGTAGGATTTAGTAAATATAGATAACTATTTACCTTAGAAAATAAAAAGATACTAGAAAGATAGGCAGCATAAACTATAGGATATAGTATAGGGGCAAGTAAGGACCTATAGGCTATCTAGGAGCTAAACCTAATATTAGTAATATATAAGCTAAATTAAGGCGCGTAATAAAAAGTAGTGTAAATAGTTACTAAAGTAAGCACTAAGTATAAAAAGGTTAGCAAGAAAATCTAACTAATAGATAACCTACTAGAGAAGGATAAGGATATAGAGTTTAGAAGGGAGGACTAGAAAATAGTAGCTAAGGAAAACTAACTACTAAAGCTTAGTATTCGCGAAAGAGTTAACCTTAGCCCTTTTAACTATGTTTTTAAGAAAAGATATATATTATTTCTAAAAGGGTCTAGGTTAACTACTAAAAGGATATAAGAATAAAAATTTAGTCTAGACTTATTAGTAGTAGAGAGAATCCTATTTTAAGAAATAATTCTTAATAGAGAAGTAGTGTGCCGTGGTATGGGATGTATGGGAGAAAAACAAGGATTAGCCTAAAAAGTTAGGCGGATTGAATGGTATAAAGGCATGAAGGATCAAAGGATAGGAGAGGCACGACTCTAGGAGACTTTACTTTAACTCTACAATATTATCTTTTTATTTATGTTTCTTTATTAAACCTATATTCTCTACTATAGGAACACTACTATTAAACCTTGCCCCTTCTACTTCTCCTTGTTTAAATAGGTTACTCTCCCTGTTAGTTTAAATAGCGAAGCCTAAGGGGAACTTATCTTATCTTAGTAAAGGGGAGGGCCTAGCAGCATGCAACTAAGAGGACGTTTCTCTAAGTATAAGGAGGGCAGAGAAAAATTAAAAAATAGGTAGTGTTAATAATTAACATTATTAAGGTATAAATAGTAGGCCTATATTAGGACGTGGCTTACGCGCGTTAGTAGGAATAGAGTAACAACACTAAGAGGCTAACTAGAAAATATTAGGAACACTAGAACAACTAGAACAAGCAGAACTAGAACGACTAGAACTAGAACAACTAGAACTAGAACGACTAGAATAACTAGAACTAGAATAACTAGAATAACTAGAACTAGAATAACTAGAATAACTAGAACTAGAACAACTAGAACTATTAGAATAATTAGAACTACGAGAAGCATTAGCAATACTAGAAGTGCTAGAACACCTAGAATATTGCTACTAATAGAAAAGCTACAGTAAAGGCTATAGGATAGTGTGCGCTATTAGCAGGAAAATAGGGCTAGGCTAAAGCTACTAACGCAACAAGAATCTACTAAAAATAAAATATAGTCTATAAAAGTAAGAGACAGGAAAGGAGGGAAGTAATATAAGCAAGCAGATACTAACTTATCTAACAATTTTAATTAACATTACTAGTTTATACACCTCCTTTAATATTTATAGAAGCCTACTACCTTAACTAAGCCTATTCTTTTTACTAGGAATAATACATAGAGAAAGCAATATTACCCTAGGGTTAACTAAAATAGAAACCTCTAGACCCCTAAGAAGAGTCCTTATCCCTATAAGGCCTAGGAAAACTAACTTTTAGTTCTAGGGAAGGGAGGTTACAGAGTTCCTAGATAACTATAACTACTAGGTAGAAAATAGGGGGCTAGACAAAGTAGATTAGCTAAAAATCCTGCTAGACTTCTATAACGCTGTATGCAGAATATTTGTAAAGAAGCTTAGACTCTACTAGAAGCAAGACTAGGAGGAGCTGCAGGAAGCTATAAAGGAGCACTAGAGGGACTAGGATATAGCCTAAAGGATAGGTACCTAAACCTTCCTAGATATATATATATAAGAAGCCTCTAGAAACTTCCTAGGTCTCTTAGACTACTATACTAATTTTATAGTGCATAGTAATACCTACCTAGTATCTAAATAGCTACACGAAAGTAAAGTTAGATTCTTCTTCTTTAGAGGGTTACCCTAGGTAGATAAGGAGCTAGTCTTGCTTAGTATACTAGGAGGGCCTAATAGTAATAAGGTAGCAAGCTATAAGCTAGAGAAGATCTATACCTACGTTAAAAGAATCTATTAGCAAAGAGAAGGAATAAAATATATATTAGCTAGCTAAATAGAGGAAGATACTTAGTAGGTATATAAGATATTAGAATTAGCAAATACTACACCTATAAAGGAGGAAATTATAGGGGTAGCAAAAGGCGTTAGAAAGGAGCAAGCTACTACCTAACTACTACTAAACGTTAACCTAGAAATAGACTAGTTAATTAGGGCACTAGGAAAAATAAAGATAAGTTTAGCTAAGGCTAATAGGCTACAGGAATACTATATAATAGGCCCGCTACTAAAAAGCCTAGTAAACTAGCTCTACTTTATTTTACATATAACTAACGCTAGGATAGAGCAAGGAATGCATTAAAATACTATAGTAATTAGAGGGTTACTAATAAACTAGCTAAGAACCTAGGGCCCTACGTAGACGTTAACTACTTAGCTAGGGCTATAGAGTTATGGGGGGTATAACAAGAAACCACCCACCTATAATATATATAGATTAGAAACCTACCTAGTAAGGGACTACCCCCCCTAGCTAGAACTTATAGCGCTAGGGTAGGTAAGCACTTCCTAGAATCTAGAAATTAGGACTAGGATATTTTACTACAGACTATTATATAAAAGACTAGGGTAGGTTACTAAGCTAGCACTATAGAACTATACTCTTTACTAGATAAAGAAAAAGTTACGTAAATACTATAAAGTCTCTAAGGATATCCTTAGCTAGCTAGTATTACAGGTTAAGCTAGAACTATTTAATAGAATAGATTTAAGAGGCTAGTAGTAGAGAAGGACTTAAGGGCTAGACTACCTAGCAGTAAAAAGAGTGGGAGCTAACGCAATATCTTCCTAGAATTAAGGATTAGAACTAGTAGATACTTAAAAAGAATATAAGCAGTTCTTAAACTATTAAATGCTATAAACTAATAAGGAAGACCTAGTAGTAATAACGCTAGATTATATAGACTTAAGATATATTATCCTAGGATTAGTAGATAAGAATACACCTAGGATCTACGCCTTTACAAGGGAGAAAGAAAAGCAAAGGGACTAAGTCTTAGAAGAAGTAAGGATAGGATTAATCTAGAAGCGCAGGCAAGGAAGACTAGCACAAAACCTAGTAAACTAAGAAGAGGGAGCAAGTAAGGAGATAGAACTTAAAGAGACCCTAGAGATTCTATACCTAGCTTAGGCCTATATAGACCCCTTCGCGATAATCTAGCTACTAGATAATATAGGTAAAGGCTATATAAATTTAGAGCCTAATTAGGACCTGCTAATAATAAGAAGAAAAGTATAGTTTAAAGAAGTAAAGAATAAAGAGCTTAAGGGAATAATACGCCTAAGCCTAAACTAAATAGTAGCTACTTTTCTTAGGTAGGAAGTCTAGGGAATTATAGTAGCTAACCTACTAGGGTAAGATTATCTGCGGGAATAAATTAAGACGTTATTACAGGAACCCTAGACTTAAGTCCTATAGGATAATAACTACTTTAGTAGAGTAAATATAGTAGAGCTAGGGGGCCTAGAAAGTGCGCTAGTCCTAAATAGGTATCTAAAGGGTGCGCTAATTTTACCCTTTAGATATATTAACTAATTAGAGGAGCTAGAGGTAAAGAACCCTGTACTAGGTTAGAGTAATATATGCGTAATACTAGAAGTGCTTAATACCTAAGTAAGGCTCTAATTTAGATAAAACTTAGATAGGTATAGAAAAGATTTAGTTATATAAGAAGAAAAAGATAAGTCTTGCGCTAACTAGGAATTAAATTAGAGAACTCTCTACGTGGAACTACTAACCTACTAGACTAGTATAAGGGGGAACGTAGTAAACTACCTAATTAATATAGGGGTATAAATAAATCTCTTAAGATTAAGTGCTGCGCAGGTGTTATAGATACCTATTAAGACACTAACCTAGACCCTAGGGTATACGCAGGGGGTAGTTATAGCTAATAGTAGGATAGACCTATTTATTAGAACTGCGTAGAATGTGCTAGTATATATAGGGGAGGTAGAGACCCTAACTTATTTTAGGGTAATTATAAACCTAACCTGCTTAGCTATATTAGGAGGGCTATAGTGTACCTCTACTAGGCTAGCTATTTAGTATAATATCTACAGGAGGGTTACCTGCTAGGTGCTATCCTTAGATAGGGAAAGGAATATAGTCTTTATAGCCTTAGATCTAAAGCTAGAAGATAGAGATAAAATAGAAGAGGAAGATAAGTTAGAAAACTAATAGCAGGACCCTTGCTTAGGAAAGAGATCCTATAAAATTAATACCTAGGAGATAAATACTATATAGTAGAATATATAGTATATTTAAAATTTCTACAAGAGGTAGACTATATAGAGCTATAAGCGGGATTTAGTAAATATAGATAACTATTTACCTAGGAAGATAAAAAGATGCTAGAAAAATAGGTAGCATAAACTATAGGATATAGTATAGGAGCAAGCAAAGACCTATAGGCTATCTAAGAGCTAAACCTAATATTAGTAATATATAAGCTAAATTAAGGTGTATAATAAAAAGTAGTGTAAATAGTTACTAAGGTAAGTACTAAGTATAAAAAAGTTAGCAAGAAAATCTAACTAGTAGACAACCTAAAAGAGAAGGATAAGGATATAGAGTTTAGAAGAGAGGACTAGAAAATAGTAGCTAAGGAAAACTAACTACTAAAGCTTAGTATTTGTGAAAGGGTTAACCTTAGCCCTTTTAACTATCTTTTTAAGAAAAGATATATATTATTTCCTAGAGGGTCTAGGCTAACTACTAAGAAGATACAAGAATAGAAATTTAGTCTAGACTTATTAGTAGTAGAAAGGACTCTGTTTTAAGAAAAAATTCTTAATAGAGGAGTAGCTATTACCTTTAACTTTAGAGAAAGTAGACGTATTACTTAAGACGTTAGCCTACCTTACTAGATAAAGATAATCCTGTATAAAGTATAGCAAATACGCAGTTTCCTAGTAGCTAAGGTAGTAGAAGAAGAATTTATTTAGATATTAGAAGAGCGTCTAGATTAAGGAACACTTAAGAGATGTAATAGTCTATACTAGAACCTATATTTCTTAGTAGTAAAGAAAGATAGGAAGCACTAACTAGTCTAAAATGCTATCTATATAAATAAGGTAAGCTAGAGGGACGTAAACCTACCTCTAACTATAGATAAATTCTCTAAGAAATTTACTAGGTGCAAGATATTATCCCTAATAGATATGTTTTTAGGATATAACTAGATTACCCTTTACCTAGATAGTAGAGACATAACTACTATACACACCCCTATTAGCCTACTACAATCCTGCACTATAGTACAAGGAGCAACAAACTTAGTAGTAGCCTTTTAGAGAATTATAATAAAAATACTACGCAATTATTCCCCTTATATAATACTATTTATAGACAATATAATAGTAGGGGGGCCTAAGACTAACTATAGGGGTAAAGAGGCGCTTCCTAGGGTCTAGAGATTTATACTTAAGCATGTGTAGTAGCTTAACTAAGTCCTAGTAGATATTAAGCAAGTAGGGGGTATAGTTTTAGGAAAGAAATATTACTAGGGTATAGTATATCTTAGCGTTATAGGCTATAAGGTTAGCTTTAAAGGAAGATACCCTAACTATATAAAGGTAGAAAAGATTGTAAAATAGCTAGAATATAGAAATGTGAAGGAAGTCTAGATATTTATTAGGATCTGTGTCTACTACTAGATATAGGTTCCTAGCTTTGCTATCTAAGCAAAGCTATTATTTATACTCCTGCAAGGCGACACTAGGTAGATATAGGAAGAACTATAGAGGGTAGCAATAAAAGAGCTTAAGTATTTTATTACTACAGCACTAGCCCTAATAACTATTAATTACAAGACTAGAGGGACTGTCTACCTTGCAGTAGACGCTAGTAGGGAAGGCGCAGGAGCTTCCCTAGAATAAATAGGGCTAGATAGAAGGTAATATCTATGCTAGTTTAAAAGTACTGTATAGTTAAAGTCTAAAGTAAAGTAGCACTCTACTAAGCTAGAGTGTAGAGTAGTGCTATAGGCCCTAAAAAAGTTTAGAGTTTAGCTATATAGAATACTATTTGTTATTAAGATAGACGCTTAAACCTTAATTACTTAGCTTAATTAGTCCTTAAGCAAAATACTAGAAGGGGTGATAAATAGGTAGCTTGCTGCTATTTTAGCATAGGACTTTAAAATTTAATATATTCTAGGCAAGAGGAATATAGTTACAGATACTCTATCACAATATCTAAAAGAGGATAGATAGGAACCCCCTAATAAAACTAAAGATAATATTAAAGACTTTATTAAGCATATAATTGCTAACGTTAAGTTATATAATCTAATAAAGGATAAAGTGCTATATCCTAAATATAGCGCTAAATTAGAAGGAATTGCCTAGTTTCTAGTTAGGTTTAAAATCCTAGACGTTCTATAGAAGGAGTTAAGGGTATAGAAGAAACAAGTATTAAACTTCTTTATAAGAGATAGGTTCCTCTTCTACAAGATATCTTAAAATATAGCAGTAAGATAAGTAGTTAATAATAAAGACGTTAGGATTACTACTATATAGGAAATGCATCACCTTATTAGTTATTATAGGGTAAATACTATCTACTTAATAATAGCTTAGTAATATTAGTAGGAAAGGATATATAAGATAGTAAGGCTTACTCTATATATATATTATAAGTGTTAGAAAAGAAGTAGCAAGAAGAAGGTTAATATACTTACTAACACCTACTCCTATGCGCTATAGGAGATAGTAGCTATTAACATAGTCTATATGCCTTGTAATTCTAGGAAATAATTCCTAGTAATAGCCTAGGACTATTTAAGTAGGTAGCCTAAAGCACAAGTATTACTAAATAATAGATTAAAAACTATTGCTAAATTTATATACAAAGACATCCTATATAGATAGAGTATAGCGCAAAGGATTATAGTTAATAGGGGTCCTAACTTCTAAAAAGTTATTTATAATTTAGCTACTATCTATAGCATACGTAGGGTTTAGATCTCTACCTATAACCCTTAGGCTAATAGAAAAATTAAAGGAGGGTATAAACTAATTATTAACGCACTTACAAAGCTCTAGGGGAGCTAGGTCTCTAATCTACTAATAGTACTCCTAGCTAACTAAATATCTATTTAAGAAAATACTAGATACTCTATATACTAGCTAGTTACTAGCTAGAACCTAGTGCTCCTAATTAAACTAGCTCTTCTAATATAGTAGACGCTTCCCTTTAGGTAGATAATAGATAGGGCTTAGCTACTAGCAGTAAGGGCCGCCTAGGTTAACCTAAGAGATTAGTTTCTTAAAGATATAGTGTTAAGAATTAAGAGGCTGCGCTTATAGAAGAAAGAATATTAGGACGACCATAAGGAAATTTAAAGAGAGGAAATTAGCCCTAGCTTATTAGTACTACTATAGGATTTAGTCTACTAGACAGATATATCTAGAGATAGGAAACTTAGTAACAAATAGCTAGGTCTATACCTAGTGGCGCAGAGCTTTCTAGAGTTAGGGACGTATTAGCTAAAAGATTTAGATAGAACTAAGTTTGCACATATAACGCTAGGCTAGAGGATAAAGATCTTCTACTAGAGAAGCTAGGATAAGGTAAACTAGGAAGACTAAGGACTTATAAAGTTATAGGATAGGGTACTATAGGAAAATAGGTATATCTTCTAAGCGCCGCCTACGCAGTTTAATAAGTTAGGTATAGAGGGAAGAGAAGAAAATAAGGAATTAGAGAATTAGGACTAGGAAATCCTACAACTAGATATAGGCGGTCCTACTCTTAAGATTAGACCTAGGACGCTCTTAGACAAAGAACAAGCAGAATACTAATATTTTAATATCTTAGATTCTAGCAAAAGTAATTAAGAGGAGGATAATTAATAATTAAGAGTTAATAGTATTAATACTTTAGTGTTAAAACTTAGGAAAAGATGCGCTAGGGGACAGGCGCAAGATTAGTGGGGGGGAAGGCTAGAAGCGCGCTAGTCCTAAATAGGTATCTAAAGGGTGCGCTAATTTAACCCTTTAGATATACAACGCTCTAATTAGCTACACTAACTACCTACCCGCGCGCAGACAAGCAGTTATAATAAGGATAATAAGAAAGTAAAGGTAGAAGGGCAATAAATAAGTAAAGGTGGAAGGATAATAAATAAGTAAAGGTAGAAGGATAATAAATAAGTAAAGGTAGAATAAAGTAAAGGTAGGAGAATAATAGGAAGGCGCAAGTATAATAGGAAGGCACGCGTGTTCCTATATATATTCTGCCTACGCCACTACTACTATAACAAACTACACTAAAAACTTTAGATATCTAATAAAACTATAAGTAACTAATAAAGCTACTACTAGAAGATCCTAAATAAAATAATAAGCCCTAAACAGTTATTAGAAGTCTAGAAAGGAAAGTAGCTAGTAGTTAAGCTAGGCTTACTAGGATCCCTAATGTTAATAGGTTCCCTATAGTCCCTAAGGCTAAGTCTACAACCTAGAGGGTTGTGGCTATAGCCTATAACACCTAGAAGTTTTGCACTAGACTATTAGCATACGTTATAATAGAGGAGTCTTTTAGCTATTAAAAAGTTAGACTTAGTTTAGCCTAAAGAGTTTAACGTGTGGACCTAGGTACTTTATAAAGGTATCCCTCTTCTATAGAAAGGAGGTGTAACTATAGGTAGCTAGATTAACAAGATGCGTATAAGCACTATTGTATAACAGAGGAATATTATAGATAACTTTATAGGAGCACTAAGGAAGCACTTTAACAAAACTTTAGGATTAATACTAGTAGTAGGGAGCTTTATAGAGTCTAGCCTAGCACTTATATAGTTATATAGTAGTGTAGCTAATTTTAGGTTATAGTACCTATTTATAAAGGAAGCGCGTAATATATATAAGAAGTAACTTAATAAAATATACTTAGTAATATAGTATATCTATACTAATTACGCTAAATTTAGTTAGAAATACCTAAGCTAATTTACCCTACAAGTTAGTTAGACACACTAAGGATATATAGATATAAGGTACCTCCTATATTACGTAGGTCTAGACTAGCTTGCTAGCTTCCTAAACTTAGAGGTATACTATAGAATATAGGGGTAAAACTAGTTAAAAGATAATTTTATTAATATTACTAACTAGCACTAGGTCTAGGTTATAATTGCTAAGCTAATAGGAAAGGTAGATACTATCTTAAAGGCTAAGGAGGAACTAGAGGACTACTTCTTATAACATGTTAGGGTAATTATTTATTACTACGTAATAGGCCTGCATGCCCTACCTAGACTAACACTTAAAGGCTTAAGCAACCCTTGTAACTTTAATATGCGCTATAGGGAAGAGGATAGTGCTTACGCTAAGATTTAGCACCTAGTGCTATAATAGTACAGGAAGTTAGAGAACTAGGTAGGGGTGCTACTTAGTATAATCCCCCTAAGCAAATAGATATAGAAAGAGGGTATAAGGTTATTAATAAACTATAAGATACTAGTACTAAAAGAAATTAAAGATATTTTAGCTAGCTCTCTATAAGGAAGCAGAGAAGTAGCTAAAAAGAAAGTAGAGGAGGAGAGGGTAACACAAGAGATTAAGAATCTAGGTTATAACTAGCTACCTAGGACTATATCCTACGCTAGACGCGCCTAGACTATACTACTAGATAGGAGTGTGGTCTAGAATAGAGGACTATTAAGGTTAGGAAGCATAGCAAGGGAGTTATAGAGTTACAAGAAGAGGATAGAGGATATGCTAGATGCCGCCCTAGGAGTAATTAAATTAGCCGCCTATATCTTAGAAGAAGAATCTCTAGCAGAATCGCCTATATAAAGGATAATAAGAGCTTAAGGAAGACACGCTGCCTAGCTCTTAAAAAGTATAGAAGAGAATATTTATTAGGAGTTTAGAATTATTAGCTAATATATAGTAGTAGGCCTATAACTATAGGATACTAACATAGAGGTAATAAATAAATTACGCAACTCTTTACCTAGACTACTTAAGGAACTTAACAAGACTCTAGACACTAAGATAGTAATACTAGAAGAAGAGGGTGTTACTAAAGATAAGCATGCTATAGTTAAGAATAAAGCGCCCTGCTAGTGCAAAAACTAACGCTCTGCACTACAATTAATTGCCGCTAGGATTAGGAGTGGCGCACTTAACAACACTAAGCAAAGGAAGCTAGTTAAAGCATAGTACTACGAAGTCACTAATTGCAGCACTATCTAGGACGCTAAGGGGAGGATAGTGCAGGATTTGAATTAGGTATGCTTCAGCCACTTAAAGTTTATTACTAGCAAGATAGGGCTCTGCACTTAGACTCTAAACGCGGAGGAGAACTGTCTCGTTAAGTTTGGGTTTAAGATTAGAGACCCTAGATACTCCTACTCCCTCACCTGAAGCTCGACGAGTTAGGAACTAGGGTCGCCGACCTAGAGGAGGAGAGTAAGGGCCGAGCTTAATAGGGCCAAGCTTAAAGGAGGGGGAGGTTTGTGCCGTGGTATAGGATGTATGGGAGAAAAACAAGGATTAGCCTAAAAGGTTAGGCGGATTGAATGGTACAAAGGCATGAAGGATCAAAGGATAGGAGAGGCACGACTCTAGGAGACTTCACTTTAACTCTATAATATTATCTTTTTACTCATGTTTCTTTATTAAACCTATATTCTCTACTATAGGAACACTACTATTAAACCTTGCCCCTCCCACTTCTCCTTGTTTGAATGGGTTACTCTCCCTGTTAGTTTAGTAGCTATTACCTTTAACTTTAAAGAAAGTAGGCGTATTACTTAAAATATTAGCCTACCTTACTAAATAAAGATAATCCTATATAAAGTATAGCAAATACGCAGTTACCTAGTAGATAAGGTAGTAGAAGAAGAATTTATTTAGATATTAGAAGAGCGTCTAGATTAAGGAACACTTAAGAGGTGTAATAGTCTATACTAGAACCTATATTTCTTAGTAGCAAAGAAAGATAGGAAGCACTAACTAGTCTAAAATGCTATCTATATAAATAAGGTAAGCTAGAGGGACGTAAACCTACCTCTAACTATAGATAAATTCTCTAAGAAGTTTGCTAGGTACAAGATATTATCCCTAATAGATATGTTTTTAGGATATAACTAGATTACCCTTTACCTAGATAGTAGAGATATAACTACTATACACACCCCTATTAGCCTACTATAATCCTGTACTATAGTACAAGGAGCAATAAACTTAGTAGTAGCCTTTTAGAGAATAATAATAAATATACTATATAATTATTCTCCTTATATAATACTGTTTATAGATAATATAATAGTAGGGGGGCCTAAGACTAACTATAGGGGTAAAGAGGCGCTTCCTAGGGTCTAGAGATTTATACTTAAGCATGTGTAGTAGCTTAACTAAGTCCTAGTAGATATTAAGCAAGTAGGGGGTATAGTTTTAGGAAAGAAATATTACTAGGGTATAGTATATCTTAGCGTTATAGGCTATAAGGTTAGCTTTAAAGGAAGATACCCTAACTATATAAAGGTAGAAAAGATTGTAAAATAGCTAGAATATAGAAATGTGAAGGAAGTCTAGATATTTATTAGGATCTGTGTCTACTACTAGATATAGGTTCCTAGCTTTGCTATCTAAGCAAAGCTATTATTTATACTCCTGCAAGGCGACACTAGGTAGATATAGGAAGAACTATAGAGGGTAGCAATAAAAGAGCTTAAGTATTTTATTACTACAGCACTAGCCCTAATAACTATTAATTACAAGACTAGAGGGACTATCTACCTTATAGTAGACGCTAGTAGGGAAGGCGCAGGAGCTTCCCTAGAATAAATAGGACTAGATAGAAGGTAATATCTATACTAGTTTAAAAGTACTATATAGTTAAAGTCTAAAGTAAAGTAGCACTCTACTAAGCTAGAGTATAGAGTAGTGCTATAGGCCCTAAAAAAGTTTAGAGTTTAGCTCTATAGAATACTATTTATTATTAAGATAGACGCTTAAACCTTAATTACTTATCTTAATTAGTCCTTAAGTAAAATACTAGGAGGATTAATAAATAGGTAGATTACTACTATTTTAGTATAGGACTTTAAAACGTAATATATTCTAGGTAAGAAGAATATAGTTATAGATACTCTATTATAATATCTAAAAAAGGAAGGATAGGAACCCCCTAATAAAACTAAAGATAATATTAAAGACTTTATTAAGTATATAATTACTAATACTAAGTTATATAATCTAATAAAGGATAATATACTACGTCCTAAATATAGGGTAGAATTAGAAGGAATTACCTAGTTTCTTATTAGGTTTAAAATCCTAGACATTCTATAGAAGGAGTTAAGGGTATAGAAGAAATAAGTACTAAACTTCTTTATAAGAGATAGGTTCCTCTTTTACAAGATATCTTAAAATATAGTAGTAAGATAAGTAGTTAATTATAAAGATATTAGGGTTCCTACTATATAGGAAATACATCGCCTTATTAGTTATTATAGGGTTAATACTATCTACTTAATAATAGCTTAGCAATATTAGTAGGAAAGTATATATAAGATAGTAAGGCTTACTCTACATATATATTATAAGTGTTAGAAAAGAAGTAGCAAGAAGAAGGTTAATATACTTACTAACACCTACTCCTACGCGCTATAGGAGATAGTAGCTATTAACGTAGTCTACATACCTTATAATTCTAGGAAATAATTCCTAGTAATAGCCTAGGACTATTTAAGCAGGTAGCCTAAAGTATAAGTATTACTAAATAATAGATTAAAAATGTTACAGGAGGGATATTAACTAGATCACGGAGCATCTTAATCTAATTAATCCTAATTAATACCCCTGTATAACCTACTATCTAATCAACTGCTAGCTTACTACTAAGTGCCTAATAAAAAGCAGGAGCTCTAGTAAGGAAGGTTTACTAATTATTTACCTTCTAGTAAGGGTAGCTAAAGCTCTATATATATAAGTCTGATTATAGTAGATATAATCTAATAATCTATCTCCTAAATTATTCCTAACCTTAGTAATCTAGATTTCTATAGTTATAAGCCTAGTTTGCGCTTTACCTTATTAAAGATTGTCCTATATATTTAAGCGTATTGTTTAACTTAGATACTAAGCTAGCAAGCTTTACCTTTTTTATACTATTTCTTAAGCAGAAGATTACTTATTACTTTTCTACTATAAGCAACTAAATCCTAAAGGGGGATATCCTACTTACTAGATTAACTAACTGGCCTACCTAGTATATTTAATTTAGATACCATGCCCTAACTAAAGGGATCTAGGCAGAGGTAGACCCTAATACTTAGGATGCTAAAAACCACTTTAAGAATAAACTAATCAAGCCTAGTATGCCAACAGGTAGTGCGCTATCTAACATAACAAGCAAGCAGTATAAACTCTAAATAGCCTAGTACTAAGCTTGCTTATTAGATTAGGTATTAAAGTTATTAGTAATCTAGAACCTTTTTATATAGGTTAATAATATAGTAGATTAAGGGATCCTTACCCTAGCCTATATAGAGCTTATTAATTAAGGAATCGTAACCCTTTAAGCACTTATCTAAGTACTCTATAATAACCTAGCGCTAACTAATTTAAACGCTGTAACACTAGCAAGATTATAGTATAAAGCTTATCTTACTAAGGCAAAGATAAGTAGCTAAGACACTAATTACTAGTAGAAGGAGTAGATAATCCTGTATACGCAAGCTAAGGTATACAACGTTCCTAATATTAAAGGATAGCTTATAGTATACAACTATCTTAAAGCTCTATCTACTAGGATCTTACTAGATTAGGGTTAAACTATATTTTAAAGGATTATTAAAAATTTAGTAATAGGAGAGCTAACTTATAACCTCCTATAGGTTACTAAGATCTATTTATTACTTCTCTAAGAGAATAATATAAGATTAAGCTCTAAGGGTCCTAGAGTGTTTGTAACAATAGGAGCTGTACCTTCTAATTAACCTAAGAAGAAGTCTTTATACCTATATAGTAGATCCTACCTTTAGAAACCTCCTAAATATAAAAATATTATTAAAGCTTAGACTAATATAGGTAACAAGCTTACTACTCCTTAATAATTAGAGATTAAGAAAAAGATTAATAGGAATTAAAAATTTAAAGAGATAAGAAAAGCTCTAATCAAGTCCTATCCTATTAATTAAGATTATAGTAGTAAGGCAAGCGCGATTACCTATCTAGGCAGTATCTAGGCAGCACTAATTAACCCTATGTTAATAGTAGAGAAAACAAATAGGATCTATTTAACTATAGACTTTAAAGCTTACGCTCTATTAAAGAGCACTATCTTTAATAATAGGGGTGTAGGACACCTAGTTAATAATATAAGCTACCTAGAAGAAAGCTTGTTTAGATTAGTTAAATATAAGATAGTTAAAGCAGGAACTTAAGCTTTTCTAATCTTAGGTAGAGGGACTAGAGTAATCCCTAATACTCTTAATAGACTAAGAGGTCTAAAAATACAAGATTTGGTGCTTACTAATAAAGTGTTAGTAGAAGGTTTTTATATGAATATTATATTAGAAGCTTAATTACTTAAAGCAGGAGTTTAGTTCCTTAGGCTAGATGCTACCTTATAGTTTAGATTATTAGAAAAGAGCGTTATATTAGCTAAGTTACTACGCAAGTTTAACTTAACTTTTCTAGAATACAAGCCCTCTACTCCTTATCTAATAATCTAAAGTATAGTGCCTAAATAACCCTAATAATCCTAGATGACTTACCTAAGACACGATAGTAAGGAGCTTTAGCACTAATAATTAGGCTATTTAGGACCTAAGGCGCTTAAAGCTCTAGTTAAGTTAGTAATAAATATTAGGATTAAAGGAACTCCTAGAAGCAAATGCGAGCACTATGCTATTACACATGCCTAATAGGTTATATTAAGATAACTAAGGGAAAGACTACTACGTCTATACTACTAGGTATTATAGGATCTATTTAATATAGTAATAGGTATAGCTTACAAGTAATAGATCTTAGTATTAAAGTGTAACTACTTAGGAAAGCTTTATACCTATCTACTACAAGCCAAAAACCTTAATAAGATTATATAGGTGTTTAAAAATTTTAAGAGCTTAATATTTAACTAATATAAGCTTAGTATAGTTAAGAATATACAAGATAATAATATTATAACGCTCCCTTAGCGTAGCCAATCTTACTTTTAGATCTAGGTAGCTAATAATAGTATTAAGATTAAGAGCTTACCTATATATACCTATAAACCTAATAGAGGAGTAGAAAGAGTAGGGCAGGAGATTATAATAAAATTAATAAAAATAAGGATTAGAGCTAACCTACTAATAAAGCTCTAGCCTAAGATTATTAAAGCAGCAACCTAGCTCTATAATATAAGCCTGTCCTATACTTATAATATAATATTACCTAATAAAGTGCTAGATTGTTAGTTTACTAGATACTTAAGGTAGTAGCAACTAGAGTAGATAAGGGAGGCAACTACTAATCTCTGCCCTAATTAGAGCGGAATATACGCCTATGGCTGTTAAGCTTACCCCCTTAACAGAGATTAAGTAGCTAGGCGTTACAAGAGGGTTTTTAAGGTAAACCCTTAGGGTTATATTAGATATCTAGTAGGATATAGAGCATCTAATATATATAGGATATAGATCCCCTTACTTAATTAGATTATTATAACATAGAACGTTACCTTTAACAAGGATCTTTTTTATAAGGAGAAAGATCTAGAGTAGCTTTAATAGCTAGAAGCTTAAAAGATAGTTAATAATATTAGTAAAGATAAGATCTATAATATAGGAGAAGTATATAAAGAGCTTAATATCTTTAATTAGCTTTATATTGTAGCAGAGCAATATAAGGAGTCTAGTAAGCAAGAAGGACTAAACCTAGCACAGGAGCTAGGGGGTAGGGTAGAGCTAGAGGAGGTAGATAATTAGGCTAGCTAGCCTAGTGATTCACAACCCCCTAAGCAGACACCTCTAGCGTGGGTACTAAGCACGGCTAGCTTGGCACAAAGGATCTATGCAAAGTCCCCTAAGCTAATAGGGCTCTAAACTCCTAAACTAACACTAGAACTAAACTTTAGTATAGGAAACAAAGGATCTATATAGGTTATAGATTAGGGTCTTACTACCTAAGATAGTAGTAATCTAACTTACTTTAATGCTATAATAGGTAGCTCCTAGGAAAGACCTAGAGAGGAGAGTACTATTAGTAGGTCACTCTATAAGAGCACAGAGATAGGTAAGGGCACCCTATCTAGCTCTTATAGGGGTGGTAAGTAGAGCTCCTACCTACCTACTTTAGGACTAGATTCTATATCTCCTGCAGATCCCTTATAAGCGGCACCTAGAGCTCCTAGAAGAAGTAGAAAACCATAAGTTAAAGGACTGCCACTAACGCGTGTTAGTAAGCAAGTATAACAACTTAGGTAGGTAGGGCATCTAAAAGGTATCCTATACAACTTAAAGGCATATAGGAGTGCGCGTCTATATAGAAAAGGATAAGATTCCTACACCTATAGGTCTTGTACAAAAGGATAAGAAGAATATGCCTATCCTAACTATAGTTAAGCTATTCTCTATATATATTAGTAAGTTAGGCCTAATAAAGGCCTAACTTAGTATAGAATAATAGGTAGGTAATTCTACCTTATTATTATACTACCCCCTCCTATAGAGAAAGGATAGTCTCTATCCTAGGGATTAGGTTTAGATCCCTTATTAAAGAAAAGCTTTTACAAAATAAATCTACCTTTACCTCTACCTTTACCTTTACTTCTTGTTCTTAGGGCACAGACCCCTATCCTTAGCCTGTATATAACTAGCCCTCTACCTACTAACTTTCTTATTCCTATATCCCTAATTTTTTAATTATTTAACCTAATCTATCTAAAATCTAGTAAGTATTTAATCTATATAATTAAGTAGTTGCTAATCTAAATTAGAACCTTTAGCTATACTAGTACTAGTACTACTAGGAGTCCTCTCTATTACTTATCACGCTCTCTATATAAGGGTAGTTAGGGCTCTAGCTAGGGGTAGGTTTAATAATTTTAATTTTAAGTTAAAGAATTCTAAGAAGTGCTAGTACTGTATCTCCTAGAATAAGGATTATAATCTAGTAAGTATCTAAGTCTAATATAGTTCCTTTACTAATCCTAATAGATTCCTTCTTTATTAGCTAAGAGTACTCTACCCTTAGGGGTGCTCTAGATAAGTACTATAGCCTAGTAGCAAACCCTGCTAAAGGGGATAAGGATAAGGAAGCTGTAGTTACTTATTAGAAGGATATTAAGCAGTTTAAGGCTACTATTTAAGAAGCTACCTAAAACCTAGCTAAGTGCGTTACTATTACTAATACTTAGACTAAGGGTATAGAAGCTACTAAGATCCTTATAGCTATATATTATACTACTATATCTAATTTATATTAGCTTTAGAATAGTATTTATAAGATAGTCTTAGTAGTTAGGGGCTTAATAAGGGCTATTAATAAACTTAAGGAGGAAATAGCACTAAATTAGGAGGTAACCTTTATATTATAGGCTAAGATAAAGGCGCTCTATAAGAAGGACTCTAAATTAGTTCTAGCTCCTACCCCTACTCCTACACCTGCTCTAAACCCTGCTACACTAGTTATCTAGAAGCTAGCTAAGAAACCTAGTCTAGGCGCTATCTTAGCTAATACAGAGTCTAAACTAGGTTCTAATAGAGAGATAGATATAGAATAAAGAGGTTTCCTAGGGGTAGTGTCCTAGGAACCTTAAGGGTTCTAGGATAGTTCTAAATAGGATATAATAATAAATAGCAACAAGAATAATAGTAATAGATAGTAGTTAATAGCCTAATACGTAGCTAAATAGGATATAAATTAGTTTTAATATTAGACATAATTGTTGTGAAGTAGTATTAGTGTAATAATAAGGCAGAATTGCCTGCCTATTGTTCTATGCCAAGTTAGGCCTAATAAAGGCCTAACTTACTAATCTATATAGAGAACAGCTCGCCTATAGTTAGGATAGGCATGTTCTTCTTGTCCTTTTGTATAAGACCTATAGGTGTAGGAATCTTATTCTTTTCTATATAGATGCGCACTCCAATATACCTTTAAGTTATATAGGATACCTTTTAGATGCCCTACCTACCTAAGTAGTTATATTATAAGAAGAATATTATCCTAACTAGTAATAGTATTTAAGAATATTGCATTTATTATTATTTTAAGCTACTAATTTAGTTCTAGTAGTTATCTAACCCTACAACTCTATAGTTAGAATAGCTATTAGAACTTCTAATAACTAAAGCCTATAGGCTTAGAGTTCTAGACCTATAGGTAGAGCTAGATTACCTTTAGAAAAATCGCGTTAGATTGCGTTAAGGTAGAGACCTAGAGACTACTAAAAGCCTAGAGGAATTAGAGGCAAAGCTAATATCCTTCTATAACTAAACCCCCTAAAAAGAAAAAGAAAAGATTTATTATTCTTATTAACTACAAAATATTAGATAAAGGCAAAGGAAGGGTATCTAGTTTAGCCGCTTTTAAAAGCCTATTTACTAATAGAAAGAAATTAGATAAGGAAGACTTAATTAACAACGCCCTCCTAGAAGGACCCGCTTCCTATCTATCTCTTAAGGTACCTTATGCTCCTAGAAGATCTTAAAGCAACACCTCCCTTAAAGATAAATATATATTAACCCTATCTAAAAAGGAGAGGTTAGAGGAATAAGTTAAGCAACTTACTAATTATTTATATAACACCTCCCTCTATAAGGAGATATAGGGTACTACCTAACCTAGCTAGTCTTTAGCTTCTATATTAAACCCTATAGTATATACTATAAAAGCTAAGAGATAATCTAAAAAGATGCTAAATATCTCTACACTTAGTAATAGTGCTGATCCTACTTTTAGATAATAGCAAGCATCTATTTAGGATAGGCTAGAGATTAACGCTAATTACTACCCCTCTTCTAGAGCTTAGATAGCGTTAGTCTAGGGACACTACTTAGGACTAGCAAGAGAATACTTAGAGCTATATTACCTATCTAATTCCCTAAGTCTTTAGTTCTAAAAAGCTAAGGAAATAATTACCCTCCTTTAAACTTACTTTATTACTAGAAATAAGATAGCTAAGAGTTAGACTGTATTTAACTGCCTATATATAACTAATATAGATACGTTCCCTACTTTTAAGTTATAATTCTAGAGTCTTGCTATTAGAGGAGAAGTACCCTAATTAGAGTAGTATTACTACCTCTAGATAAAGATTATACCTTCCCTAAGGATGCTAAACCTTACTTTTTAATAAAATTAGCACAATAATTTTAAGACTATAGTAGATTATCTTACTACTTTTAATATAGAACGCTACCTATACCCTACCTTATCTACTCCTATATAGACTACTCTATTATCTAGAAAAGGACTAACCCCCTTCTAATACTCTAGAAACTAGTCCTTAGACGCTAATTAGAAACCCTATAATAGACCTTTAATAACTAAACCTTATATACCCTACTTATAATAATAAGGCACTACCCCTTAAAATAATTAACCCCTATCTGCTACGCTAGCTACTCCTAGCGCTACTATAATAGGAACTTGCTATAATTATAGAAAGCCTAGGCACTTCTCTAGTAACTACCCTAAACCTGCTAGGATTTAGGCTATAGATATAGAATAGGTTATTAAGAATTCTAAGGAAGAAGAAACTGCTAAATTAACTAATTTAGATAGCTATTAGATAGGAAATAATAACGCCTAGGAGGATCCTCCTTTCTAGGCCTAACTTAATATAACCTATTAAACCTTTCCTTAACTAAATTATTTATTAGTTCCTATTTACCTGCACGTACAACTCTATACCTTAATAGATCTAGTGTTTACCTAAACGCTTTAGTAGATACTAGGGCCTAAGGTTACTTATTTCTTAATTTAAAAATTGCTTATAATATCTCTTCTATACTTAGGGTACCTATCTAAAAGCTACTATACAAGCTTACTATTAAAGAGTTCTAGGATTAGATTACCTCCCTAGTTACCTACTATATTTAGCTTTATATAATAGTTAGTAGCTAAAAGGTTTATAACTGCCCCTTTATAATCTTAGACTTAGGTTCTTAGGATTATATTATTAGATAACACTAGCTAAAACAGTTCTAAATCCTAACTAATATAGATAAATCTTAACTAATCTAGCTAGAGAAATATCCTCTAACCTACGACCCCGCACCTCTAATTCTAGTATAACTCTACTAGCAAGTGCTATCTACTCTAGTTACCTATAATATCTTGCAAAGAGACGCCCTTTAGGATTAAGAGGAGAACTAGAACTAAAATAGTCCTAGTTTAATTAATAGGATACCTAGTATACTTAAAATTCTAGCTACTTATAAGGCTGCTACTAAACCTATTACACTACCTACCCTAGTCTAATTACTAACTGTTACCCTACCTATAAAGTTTTAAATTACTACTATTTCTACTAATACTTTCTATTTTAATATAAAAAAATCTTCTAATAAATTCTTTACTACTAGCCTATATAAGATTAAGTGTAGGATCTAAACCCTATCTAAATAGAATACTCTTAACTACACCTTATTAGATTAGAAGCTCCTATCTAACTATAACTCCTATTAGGACGTCTTTAACAAGGCTAAGGCTAACAAACTTCTAATCTACTAGCCTTATAACTATAAGATAGTCCTAGAGGAACCCCTTCTAAACTACTAGAGTCCCCTCTAGTATTAAAATACTAAGGAACTCTAGGCTACTAAGGAATATATACAAGAGCACCTATAGAAAGGTTTTATTCAGACTAGTTACAGCCTATTTGCCTCTCCTATCCTATGTGTTAAGAAGCTAAATAGAGGCCTTAGGATCTATATAGATTACTATAAGCTAAATAGCTTAATATAAAAGGACGCGTATCTAATACCCTATATAGATAATCTATTATCCTAGCTAGCTAAAGTAAAAATCTTTATAAAGCTAGATATTTGTGCTATCTTTAATAAGATCTAAATAGACCCTAACTAAGAGGAGTACACTACTTTCTGCACTAGGTATAGTACCTATAAATACAAAGTCCTACTATTTAGGCTATATAATAGACCTATAACCTATTAGCGCTATATAAATAATATACTAATAGATTATTTAGATAACTTCTATATCGCCTATCTAGATAATATCCTTATATACTCTAAAGACCTTAAGACTTATAAGGAGCATATTTAAAAAGTCCTTAAGCGTCTTTATTCTGCTAGATTATAGGCTAATATTAAGAAAAGCAAATTCTATATAACTTATACCTATTACCTTAGATATATCCTTACTAATAAAGGCTTAGAGGTAGATCCTAATAAAGTTAAAGTACTCTAAAACTAGTCCGCTCCTAAGACAATAACTAGAGTAAAGTCCTTCCTAGGATTTACTAGATTCTACTAGCAATTTGTGGAAAATCTCTCTAAGATAGCTAAGCCCTTAACTACTCTCTAGAGCCCTACTACCCTATTTATATAGACTTTAGAATATTAATAGGCCTTTAACTAGCTTAGGAATGCCCTACTAGTAATCCTAAGCTTAGCTTACTTCTACCCTAAATACCCTCTAAAACTAGAGACAGATGCCTCTAATAGAGTTATTGCAGCTGTCCTCTTATAGGAGCATCCTAATAGGAAATAGTACCCTGTATCCTTCTTTAGTTAGACCCTTACTAGTTTTAAACTTAACTAGGAAATCTATAACAAAGAATTATTTATAATAATCTACGCCTTTAAGAAATAGCGTGCTAACCTAATAAGTACTTAGCACCTTATTAGAGTATACATAGACTATAGAGCACTAGAGTACTTTATATCTACTAAAGTCCTTAGTGCTAGGTAAGCTAGATAGCTAGAGGTTATAAGTCCCTTTAACTTCTAAATTAAGTATACTCCTAGATCTTACAACGCCTAAGCGGATATCCTAAGTAGAAGGGAATAGGATATGTTTAACCTTAAGACTACTTAAAGGGATAATTGCTCACAAGTAATAATTGCCCTAGATAGGTTACACCCCTAAATTAACTCTAACTTAGCGCAAGACTACCTAGCTAAGCGTTTCTTACTAATCCTTGCTTTAATTATAGTAGTTTAGAACCCTATAACTCTTAGATCCCTAGAGCTTATTAAATCTCTTCTTTAAGAAAATAGGTCCTTATTCCTAATAGAAAGATTAGAGTTGCCTAAGCACTATTAAATAGAAAATAGACTCCTTCTCTACTAGGATTAACTCTGCGTGCCTGCTAGATTAGTCCTATACACTAGACTAATTTAGAAGGCTTATAATTAAGTTTCTACTACTTACCTATTAGCTACTAAAACCTATTAGATTCTAGCCTAATATTACTACTAGAAAGGTATAGAGACTACCTATAAACGCTATATTTAGAACTATATCTTATATAGGAGAGGGCACCTAAGATAATACTAACTCCTAGGTATACTCTCCCCCCTTCCTATCCCTAGTCTATTAATGCAGCACCTGTGCATTAATTTTAAGGATTTTCCCTAGGATTAATATAGTTATAATTAGATTATAGTTATTATTAATTACCTATTAAAGCAAGCTATTACTATCCCTTGTTATAAAACTATAGACGCCTAAGGTATAGCTACCTTATTTGTGTAGTAGGTGTACTAATTCAGACACACTCTAGATACTATTATTTCTAATTAAGGCCCTTAGTTTATATCTAGTTTCTAGTCTAAGTTCTATTAGATTATAGGCACTAAAGTTAAGCTCTCTACTACCTACTATAAATAAACTAATAGACAAACTAAGATTATAAATAAGTATAATAATTAGAGACTAAGGCCTTTTATATCCTATTACTAGGATAACTAGAGCAAGCTACTACCTATAATAGACTATACCTAAAGTACTTTTCTACATTTATCTATTAGTATAGCTCTATATTAGCTCCTCTTTAGCTCCTTACTAAAGTAAAGCTAGTATTAGAAACTAGAATAGGCCCTATTTACTATACTAGAGAAACTAAACTATAAGGACGCCTTATCTCTTACTACTTAGATATATAATATATAAAAGATTACTAACGAAAATATAGAAAGAGCTTAGGACTAAATACGCTCTACTACTAATTACTATTACTATCTAGTTAACTAGAAGGTTAGTAATTATATTTATTTATCTACTACTAATCTTACTATTTTATAACCTAGCTAAAAACTATCTAAATACTAGGAAGGTCCCTTTAAGGTATTAGAATAAGTAGGAAACGCGTATCGCCTCTAATTACTACCTAGTTCTAAGATCTATAACGTTTTCTCTCCTAATATACTATACAAAGATCCCTAAGACCTATTACCTAGATAAGAGGCTCTAAAACCCCCTAGTACCCCTATACAAGGTGTAGAGGAATAGGAGGTGGAAGAAATCCTAGCTAGCAAATTATATTAATCTAATCTAAAATATAAGGTTAAGTAGGTTAGATATAATCCTAATCCTATTTAGTATCCTGCCTCTAACTTTATAGGTGCTCCCTATAAATTATAGGCATTCTACTAATAGTATCTAAATTAGCTAGGTCCCCTACGCAGCTTACTAAAATAGATTTAAGCCTAGGAAAAGGGCAAGGAGGATCTAATATTACTTCACAATAATTATGCCTAATATTAGAACTAATTTATATCCTATTTAGCTATGTATTATCTATTAACTACTATCTATTACTATTATTCTTGTTGCTATATATTATTATATCCTATTTAGAACTAACCTAGAACCCTTAAGGTTCCTAGGACACTACCCCTAGGAAACCTCTTTATTCTATATCTATCTCTCTATTAGAACCTAGTTTAGACTCTGTATTAGCTAAGATAGTACCTAGACTACCCTTCTTAGCTAGCTTCTAGATAACTAGTGCGGGAGCAGGTGCGGGAGCAGGGGTAGGGGCTAGGACTAATTTAGACTCCTTCTTGTAGAACGCTTTTATCTTAGCCTATACTAGGAAAGTTGCCTCCTAATTTAGTGCTAATTCCTCCTTAAGTTTATTAATAGCCCTTATTAAGCCCCTAACTACTAAGACTATCTTATAGATACTGTTCTAAAGCTAACGTGAATTAGATGTAGTAGTATAATAGGTAGCTATAAGGATTTTAGCAGCTTCTATGCCCTTAGTCTAAGTATTAGTAATAGTAACACACTTAGCTAGGTTTTAGGCAGTTTCTTAAATAGTAGCCTTAAACTGCTTAATATCCTTCTAATAAGTAACTGTCGCAAACCAAGAATAGGGTAAAAGTAAACACTGTTACCCCACCCTAATAAGTTAATATATATAGTGGGATATTAATAAGATATTGTATTGCGACAGTAACTATAGCTTCCCTATCCTTATCCCCTTTAGCAGCGTTTGCTACTAGGCTGTAGTACTTATCTAGAGCACACCTAAGGGCAGAGTACTCTAGGCTAATAAAAGAAGGAATCTACTAGAATTAGTAAAGGAACCCTATTAGACTTAGATACTTACTAGATTACAATACTTATTCTAGGAGATACAGTAGTAGCACTTCTTAGAATTCTTTAACTTAAAATTAAAATTATTAAACGTTCCCCTAGCTAGAGCCCTAACTGCCCTTATACAGAGAGCGCAATAAGCGACAGGGAGGACTCCTAGTAGTACTAGTACTAGCATAGCTAAAGGTTCTAATTTAGATTAGTAACTGTTTAATTATATAGATTAAATACTTACTAGATTTTAGATAGATTAGGTTAAATAATTAAAAAATAGGGGATATAGGAATAAGAAAGTTAGTAGGTAGAGGGCTAGTTATATACAGGCTAGGGATAGGGGTCTGTGCCCTAGGAAGAAGAAGTAAAGGTAAAGGGAGAGGTAAAGGTGGATTTATTTTACAAAAAGCTCTTCTTTAATAAGGGATCTAAACCTAATCCTAAGGATAGAGACTATCCTTTCTCTATAGGAGGGGGTAGTATATTAATAAGGTAGAATTACCTGCCTATTATTCTATACTAAGTTAGGCCTTTATTAGGCCTAACTTACTAATATATATAGAGAATAGCTTAACTATAGTTAGGATAGGCATGTTCTTCTTGTCCTTTTGTACAAGACCTATAGGTGTAGCAATCTTATCCTTTTCTATATAGACGCGCACTCCTATATGCCTTTAAGTCGTATAGGATACCTTTTGGATGCCCTACCTACCTAAGTCGTTACACCTACTAAGTATCTTCCTTTGTTTAGCTAGCTAATATATATTTTATTCCTTCTCTTTACTAATAGATTCTTTTAATATAAGTATAGATCTTCTCTAGCCTATAGCTTACTACTTTATTACTATTAGGCCCTCCTAGTATACTAAGCAAGACTAGCTCTTTATCTACCTAGGGTAACCCTCTAAAGAAAACAAATCTAACTTTGCTTTTATATAGCTATTTAGATACTAGGTAGCTATTACTATATACTATAAAATTAGTATAATAGTCTAAGAGACCTAGAAAGTTTCTAGAGGACTTATATATATACGTATCTAGGAAGGTTTAGGTACCTATCCTTTAGGCTATATCCTAGTCCCTCTAGTGCTCCTTTATAGCTTCCTATAGCTCCTCCTAGTCCTACTTCTAGTAAGGTCTAAGCTTCTTTATAAATATTCTATATATAGTATTATAGAAGTCTAGTAGAACTTTTAGCTAGTCTACTTTATCTAGCCCCCTATTTTCTACTTAGTAGTTATAGTTATCTAAGAACTCTATAACCTCCTTTCCCTAGAACTAAAAGTTAGTTTTCCTAGGCCTTATTAGGACTAGGACTTTTCTTAGGGGTCTAGAGGATTCTATTTTAGTTAATCCTAGAGTAATATTACTTTCTCTAGGTCTAGTTCCTAGTAAAAAGGATAGGCTTAGCTATAGTAGTAGGCTTCTATAAATATTAAAGGAGGTGTATAAACTAGTAATATTAATTAAAATTATTAGATAAGTTAGTATCTACTTACTTATATTACTTCTTTCCTCTCTTATCTCTTACTTTTATAAACTACCTCCTCTTCTTTAGTAGCTATATCCCTAACTCCCTTCTTAAATAGTGCTAGCACTTATATTTATTTTTACTAGGTTCTTGTTATATTAGTAATATTAGCCTAGCACTATTTTTCTACTAATAGCGCACACTATCTTATAGCCTTTACTATAGCTTTTCTATTAGTAGTAATATTCTAGGTGTTCTAGCACTTCTAGTATTACTAACACTTCTTATAGTTCTAATTATTCTAATAGTTCTAGTTATTCTAGTTCTAGTTATTCTAGTTCTAGTTATTCTAGTTCTAGTTATTCTAGTTCTAGTTATTCTAGTTCTAGTTGTTCTAGTTCTAGTTATTCTAGTTCTAGTTATTCTAGTTCTAGTTGTTCTAGTTCTAGTTATTCTAGTTCTAGTTATTCTAGTTCTAGTTGTTCTAGTTCTAGTTATTCTAGTTCTAGTTGTTCTAGTTCTAGTTGTTCTAGTTCTAGTTATTCTAGTTCTAGTTGTTCTAGTTCTAGTTGTTCTAGTTCTAGTTATTCTAGTTCTAGTTGTTCTAGTTCTAGTTGTTCTAGTTCTAGTTATTCTAGTTCTAGTTATTCTAGTTATTCTAGTTCTAGTTGTTCTAGTTCTAGTTATTCTAGTTCTAGTTATTCTAGTGTTTCTAATATTTTTTAGTTAGCCTCTTAGTGTTATTACTCTATTCCTACTAACGCGTGTTAGCCACGTCCTAATATAGGCCTACTATTTTTACCTTAATAATATTAATTATTAACACTACCTATTTTCTAATTTTTCTCTACCCCCCTTATACTAGGAGAAACGTCCTCTTAGTTGCATGCTACTAGGCCCTCCTATTAACTAAGATAAGATAAGTTCCCCTTAGGCTTTGCTATTTAAACTAGTAGGGAGAGTAACCTATTTAAATAAGGAGAAGTAGGAGGGGTAAGGTTTAATAGTAGTACTCCTATAGTAGAGGATATAAATTTAATACAGGATTATAAGAGAAAAGTTAATATTATAGGGTTAAAGTAAAGTATCTAGGAGTTATACTATTCTATCTTCTAATACTTTATAGCTTTATACTACTTAACCCGCCTAACCTTTTAGGCTAAGCCTTGTTTTTCTCCTATATATCCTGTGCTATAGCACACTACTACTACTACTACTAAGGAGGCCCTAATTAATACTACTTATAAGGAGTATATATAGTTATATTTACCTAAGATTAAAAGGCTAAGGAAGGGGTATATCCCTACTCTAGCTCCTGCTCCTCTAGCTCTATCTCTATCTCTAGCGCTCGCTACTCTTATAGCTCCTGCCCCTCCCTAGACCCTACCTAAGGCCCCTGGTTATACTCCCTTTCTAGCTCCTAAGGAGACCCTAAGATCCTCCTACTATAGAGAGCCTAGTATTTATTATACTAAAACTTATTTAAATTATTTACGCTCTACACTCTTTAATAAGTCTAATAGCAAGTGCTATAACTCTTCTAGTAGGGGGACTTAGTACTAGTAGTACCCTTTTAGATATAGCTATATCCTAATATATATAATCTATACAAGAATTTTCCTTTATAATACTTAGTAAGATTAATACTAATAAACTATTTTAGACCTAAGCTTGCCTAATATTCTATACTATCCTTCCTAGTAAGGAAGTAGGTAGGTAAGAGCTAAGATCTTCTTAAGGATAAGAAGAGGAAGATCTTAGTACTCCTTAAGGAGAGTAAGGCTAAATAGCAGGAGCTAGTAAAAGCTACTGCTGCTACTACTAAGCTTGCGTACAAGGCTGCTCTTGTAGCTAAGGGCGCCTAAAGCTCCTTATCTAAGGATAAGGACTCTAGCTCCTCTAAGGTTCCCCCTATAGATCCTAGGTAAGGATAACCTAGGCAGCTCCCTATAGACTCTAAGGCACACTACACGCGTATAATACAGCTTCTTAGGAAAGCTATATAGTTAATAATAAAGAGGTAGGCTATAGTTAGTTATTTTTATATTATATATTAATAGATCTTATATACTACCTTTACTTTAATTAATACTCTATACTATATACTCTACTATAATATAACTTTAGGTGCTACCTAAACCTTATAAATTATTATATAGTTAGGTTTTTAGTAAGCCTATTAGCTAGTATCTTGCTAGTAGGTAAGTAGGTAATATAGAAAGATCCCTTTATATACTCTTATCTAAGCTACATGTTTTAAATATCTACATAGCGCAGCTTAGTAGTAATCCTTTTATTATTGCCTACTACTAACCTAATAGTTTATTAATTATTATAATTAATTATCTAGGTAGTATCTAAAGTAAGGTGTATTTTAGTTAAAAAGCGTTTTAACGCTATTGCTTCTTTGCTTACTTACTTAAGCGCAAGGAGCTCTGCCTTAGTAGTTAAAGTAGTAATAGTTGCTTATTAAGCTACCTTCTAAATAATAGGTCCTCTGAAGAGCGTGATTAGGTATCTATATAATAATTGCTAAGTATTAATATTATTAGCAAATAACGCATTACTACATATTATAAGCTTATTAGGATCCCCTTTCCTATATTAGATTAATTAGTATCAAGTTTAGTATAGATAGACAATTACTTAATTAACCGCATTAAAGTGTTGTTTAGATAGGTTAGTAAGGTATTAGGAGAGCTAGGAGGCTACATAGGCAATATTAGGGCGCACTATAATTAAGGTGTAAAGGATTGATCTAACGCGCTCCTAATAGTCCTTAATCTCCTTTTTAGTGGCTTCTCTAGTGCTCTTTTTAATATCTTTACTTAGTAGTAGTATAGTAGGGAACTTTCCTATCTCTACTAGATTAGATTTCTTTGTAATCTTGTTAATATATTTATTATAAATATGCGTTATTGTCTATCTTTTTCTATCCTAGATTACTCTTACCCCTAGAAACTAGCTTATAGGTCCCTTTTCCTCTATAGTATATCTTTGCTTTAGAGCTTAGATAACTTTGTAAGCTTAGCTTGCGTAGTTTTAGTAATAGAGCGATAGGATATTGTCCATATAGAATATTAACAAGATACTATAATCTCTATTAAAGAATAGGCATAGCTCCTCTTTAGAAGTAATAAGCTTATTTTCTTAGAGTGTAGTTAAGAGCTTATTATACTATAATAATAGTAAGTCTTTTAGTCTATATAGAGCTCGCTTAAGCTTAACGCACTTCCTAGGTATTTAATATCCTTTAGGTAGCTTATAGATAACTATAGGGTGTTAATCCCTTAAGGCGTTAAGGAAAGCTCTAACAATGTTATATTAATATATCTTAAGGTTAAACTTAGCTCTAATAGCTATTGTAGTCCTAAAGGTTTAAGCTGCTAGGGTAGCTGCGTAGGTTAAATAAATTAAGTTAGTAAGCTATAGATCTCCTCTTACTACTATCCTTGCTTTGCACCTAATTAGGGAACTATCCTAATTAAGCTTGTATGTAAACACCTATTTAAGTAGGAGTAGATGCTCTCCTATATTTAGCCTATTAATCTCCTCCTAGGTACTAGCTTTTAGTAGAGTATTAATTTCTTTATATACTACGTCTCTAAATTACTGTCCTATTTAGTAGTTATCGAGATCCTTCTATTATTTTAGCTCTTTTTATAGACCATCCTAGTGCTTATTCCTTTTAGGGTTTTAGGGAGATTTGCTCCTTATTACTACTATAATTATAGTATAGATTATACTATTTAGTTTAGGACATAACAAAAGATTATATAAGGGGTTTCTAATTAGATCTATATCTAATACATCTATTACTATGTGTATCCCCGCACTTATAGAACCTCCTAGTGGTTTATTAGGGTCCTGTCCCTAAGCTTAATTACTAACACGCGTTAGTGGCAGTCCTTTAATCTATAGTTTTCTACTTCTTCTAGGAGCTCTAGGTGTAGCCTATAAGGGATCTGCAGGAGATATAGAATCTAGTCCTAAAGTAAGTAGGTAGAAGCTCTACTTACTACCTCTATAAGAGCTAGATAAGGTGCCCTTACCTATCTTAGTACTCTTATAATGTAACCTACTAATAGTACTCTCTCCTCTAGGCGTTTCCTAGAAGCTACTAATTATAGCGTTAAAATAGGTTAGATTACTATCCTCTTAGGTAGTTAATCCCTAATCTATAACCTATATAGATCCTTTACCTCCTATACTAAAGTTTAGTTCTAGTATTAGCTTAGGAGTTTAGAGCCCTATAGGCTTAGGGGACTTTATATAGTATAAAGGGCTTAGGCTTATACCTAAGCCTAGGTCTAACACAAGATAGACTAAGTCTAACACTACTACTAAGCAAACACACTACACACCTATAAAAAGGCGTGGAGGGCTTACCTCTCCTTTAAGATACTAAATACTATTATTAATACTTATTGTATTCTCCCTTAAGGCTAGTTTATAATATTTTAGTATCTTCTTCTAAATATACTATAATAGTAATAAGAGATAGACGCGCTAGATATTTAGAATAATTAGATATAACCTAATATAGTAGAAAGGCTAATATAGCAGGTCTATAGATTAATAGAATAATAGGCTTAAGACTTTGCTATAATAGCTATACTACGTTAATAGAATAAGGAAATACGTAATTAGATTCTATCCTAACCCTCCTCTAAGCCTGCTAGGTTTAATAATATACTGCCTCTACCCCCTCCTACCTTATATTACAAACCCTTCCTATTTAGCTTACTATATAATAGTACTAAGGTAAACTTCTCCTCCTAGTAAATAACTATAGAGTTTAAACTGCGTGTAGACAAGGTCTTTATTAGGGATAAGGAGGCAAGATTTATATATATTTAGTCCTAGTTATTACCTGCAGTCTAGCGCGCTATAGCACTATACTTTAAGTATAGTACACGCAATTGTTAGGATATAAGCAGGTTTCTTAACTACCTAGTATTCTATTATAGTAACTATTATAGGTAGGAGTATACCTAAGTTATATTAGAACACTTATATTAGGGCTAAAATTAGCCTTTTATAGAGTTCTTTATAAATTTTATATAGCTTTTTATATAGTTAGGAGGTTTATACTAGGATAGTAAATAGAAGCTTTTATAACTTTAGTAATCTCTTAATAGCTATATACGCTTAGTTTCCCTTAATAGGGGAGTCTCTAGGATAAACTATAACGCAGCTATAGAGGAATACAAGATAATTATAGTAGATATTAAAATAGCCTCTCTAGAACTAGGCTTTCTTTAGGCTAGTAAGTCTAAAGAACCCTAGTAGAAGTCTACCTTAGATTAGGACAGCGATATAAATATAGTAGAAGTAGTAACCTTATTAAGTACACCTACTAAACTACTAATATTACGTCCTAACTAGATCCTATAGGACCTATTTAATGCATAGAAACTAGCAAGGGTCTATACCTAGTCTAGATAGGGTAGTTATTTTATACGTGCATGCCCTAATACCCTATTACTATAACTAGTAGGTGTTAAGATAGTTATAGTATTAGTAAGTAGCCCTAATTTAGGAAACTAGTTGCCCCTAACTTTAGGCTAAGTTAGGGGTATAAGGAGGACACTATAATAGAGGAATTATTAATAGTAGAGGCTATTAAGTGTCCCCTAGATATTAAGGTTAGGTTAAATAATCCTCCTTTCTTTATTCCCCTCCTTCTAGGTAGAGTAGAGAATGTATAAGCAATAGTTAATTTAGGGTACTAGTGTTTTAGTATAGTTAAGGAAAAGTTAGCAAGATAGATTAGTAGGAACTTTATAGATATTCCCCCGGAACCCTTGCAATATACCTAGGGAATTACTAAGGGTATAAGAATTTTATAGTTAGTAGTATTAGACTATAATTTAGATAGTTAGCAGTCTTAGCTTTTAGCCTATATAGTACCTAGTCTCTCCTATTAACTAATATTAGGCAGACTATAGCTATATAGAGAGGGCGTTGTTATAGATATTCTATAAGGCGAATTAATAATTAGGAAGGCAGGAAATATAGTAGTATAAGAGAGTAGGAGACGCCTATATCCTACCTATATCTCTATTATCTTAGGTTTAGTTATAGCAGGGTTGCTAAATTAAGGACCCTAATAGGAAGATATATAGGTATAAATTTTTATAATAAATATACTAGATATTTTATAGGTAATATATAACTTGCGCCTAATAAAATATCTAGGAAGTGTTAATAAGGGAGGTCCTATTAATATACACACTATCTATATTACTAATAGCACAGTTTCCTATAAACCTAAGTATAAAACTAGAAAGATAAAGTTACTACTAGAACTATAAGAGTTTAAGGACCTGTTTAATAAAAAGTTAGCAAGCAGTTTGCTACCTTATTAAGGTAGTATAGATTACTATGTTTAGTTAATAACTCTCCTAGATAGAACCTAGCCTAACCCCCTATAGGGTCCCTTATACCCTATATCTTGTAATTAATTACTAGAACTAAGAACATAACTTACTAGATTAATAGATAAGGGCTAGATCTAAGCAAGCTCTTCTATAGCTAGAGCTCTAGTATTGCTAGTAAAGAAGCTATTAGGCGGTTAGCGCCTTTATATAGATTACTAGATACTTAATAGTATAATAATATTAGACTAATACCTACTACTACTTATTAAGGAAACTTTATACACACTATCTAGCGTAAATTAGTTTATAAAAGTAGATATTCGCGCCACCTTTTATAAAGTTAGAATAGTAGAAGGTTATAAGTCCTTAATAGCTTTCTATACCTAGTTTAGGTTATATAAATAGTTAGTATATCTATTTAGTCTTAGTAGTACGCTATCTACTTTCTAATAATATATTAATACTACGCTTATAGAGTTACTTAGATTATATATAATAGCCTACCTTAATAATATCCTAATTTATTTAAGAGGAGACTAGTTTAACTATATAAAAAAAGTAAAGCGTGTACTTATACTATTAAAAGAAGTAGGACTATACCTAGACTAAGAGAAGTGTGCGTTTAGTATTAAGGAGGTACACTACCTAGGCTATATTATTAAGGTGGGCAAATTACTTAGACCTAACCCTAAAAAGCTTAGGGTAGTATAGGAATAGGAATCCCCTAGGAATATAAGAGAGGTAAGGAGTTTTCTAGGTTTTACTAACTTCTACTATAATTTTATTACAAAGTTTTCTAAAGTAGTAGCGCCTTTAAACTAACTAACTAGGAAGGACACCCTATTCTAATAGGGAGAGGAAGAATAGAGTGCATTTAATATACTAAAAAAGGTATTTATATCTAGACTAGTACTAATATAATAGGACCTAGCTAAAGAAATATTATTAGAAGCGGACTATTTAGGATGCGCTCTTAGGGGTTGCTTGTTATAAAAGGTTAGGGGCGTCTAGCGCCTAGTTGCTTACTACTCTATAGCTCTAACGCTAGAGAGACAAAACTATACTATATATAATAAGGAATTACTAGCTATTATTAAGTGTCTTAAAAGCTAGTTAGTAGAGTTATAGAGCGTTTATAAACTGTTTATAATATTTATAAACTATAAAAACTTAGAGTACTTTACTAGCCTTTAAAGCTTAAGCAAGTAATAGTGCTACTAAGTAGAGGAACTTTTAAAATATTAGTATATCCTATAGTATAGACCTAGCTATCTTGCAGGATAACCTAACGCCTTAAGCAGGCAACCACAAGACTTAAACTCCTCTAAAGCAATACTATAGTTAGTAATACGCCCTAAATTAATTTAGGTTATAGTATTAGAAGTAGAGGAGGCGTCTAAGTTACTAAAGGGCGCTAGCCTTTTTACTAACCTATATATATAGATACTATAGGACAAAGTAGTATTAGAAGATAAGATATACTAAGTGCGTCTTAATATAGTTTAGAAAGGCGCTAGGTCTTTCCTAGTTCTAGCTAATATAAAGTAATAGATTAGGGACTATGCAATTAGTGTACACAGCACTTTGCTTTAGAGGGGCGTTATTTAGTTACTAATATAGGAACCCCTTATAACTACTATTATATAGCAAGCATATAAATTAGGTTTAGTAGGATATTTAGGAAAGAATATAATATTTTAAATACTACGCTGCAACTATTATTAGGATAGAATATTAGGAGATATTATATAGTATATTTAGAACTGCTATTATTATAGTACTTATATCTCCTAGAGGCGCTAATAGGGTCTATTATAACCTATACTAGTTACGTTATAATACTAGTCCTAAATATTTATAGATTTTATAGTTAACCTACCTACAAAAGATAATAGTAAACCTTAGTACCTATTAGTTATTACTAATAGATTATCTAAATATATTTAGCTTAAGGTAATAGTCTCTATAGTAGCTAATTATTGTGCAAGGATCTTCTAGGATAACTAGTAGTAGTTCTAGGGCTTCCTATCCTCTATTATTACTAACTAAGGCTCTAACTAGTTAGGATCTTTCTAGATAATATTGTGCTAGATAATAAAGATAAACTAGTTACTATCTACTGCATACCACCCTTAGATAGATAGCAGGACAAAGTAGGTAAACTAAGAAGTGTAGGTAGTGCTGCGTATAATAGTATACTTTAAGCAGACTAACTAGCCTAACTGCCTACTAGCCTGCTAACTTACACTTAATAATAGGGACTCTAGCATAACTAGTGTTAGCCTAAATCTACTTTTAAATAGGTATACTATAGACAGGCTATAAAAGTTAATATTACTACTAGTAAAGCCTAAGAATCCTTATAGGGAGGCTATAGCGTTCTTGTTGCACCTATAGAGAGGTGTAGAGCTAGTATAAGCTACTATTATATTCTAATAGTAATAATAATAGGAAGTAATAAACTAGTCCTAATACCTAGCTAAAATATTCCTAAAAAGTAATATAGTTTAGTTTATAATACGTAATATAAAGATAAACTAACTAAGTAAAAGGTTTAACTAGCTATAGGTAAAGTATAAAGTAATAGAAGTTCCTACTCTACTTATAGTAGTATTAGACTTACTAGGTGTAAAGGGCTTAGGCTTATGCCTAAGCCTAGGTCTAACACAAGACGGACTAAGTCCAACACCACTACTAAGCAAACACACTAGACACCTATAAAAAGGCGTAGAGGGCTTACCTCTCCTTTAAGATACTAAATACTATTATTAACGCTTATTTTATTCTTCCCTTAAGGCTAGTCTATAATATTTTAGTATCTTCTTCTAAACATACTATAATAGTAATAAGAGATAGACGCGCTAGATACTTAGAATAACTAGGTGCAACCTAATACAGTAGAAAGGCTAATACAATAGGTCTATAGATTAATAGAATAATAGGCTTAAGACTCTACTATAATAGCTATACTACGTTAATAGAATAAGGAAATACGCAATTAGATTCTATCCTAACCCTCCTCTAAGCCTGCCAGGTTTAATAACATGCTGCCTCCGCCCTCTCCTACCTTACGCTGCAAACCTTTCCTAGTTAGCTTGCTATATAATAGCACTAAGGCAAACTTCTCCTCCTAGTAAATAACTATAGAGTTTAAACTGCGTGCAGACAAGGTCTTTATTAGGGATAAGGAGGTAAGGTTTATATATATTTAGTCCTAGTTATTACCTATAGTCTAGCGCGCTATAGCACTATACTTTAAGGATAGTATACGCAAGCGTTAGGATATAAGCAGGTTTCTTAACTACCTAGCGTTCTATTATAGTAACTATTACAGGCAGGAGCGCGCCTAAGTCGCGTTAGAACACTTATATTAGGGCTAAAATTAGCCTTTTATAGAGTTTTTTATAAATTTTGTGCAGCTCCTTATATAGTTAGGAGGTTTACACTAGGATAATAAATAGAAGCTTTTATAACTTTAGCAATCTCTTAATAGTTATATGCGCTTAGTTTCCCTTAATAGGGGAGTCTCTAGGATAAACTATAACGCAGCTATAAAGGAATATAAGATAATTACAGTAGATATTAAAATAGCCTCTCTAGAACTAGGCTTCCTTTAGGCTAGTAAGTCTAAGGAACCCTAGTAGAAGTCTAACCTAGATTAGGACAGTAATATAAATATAGTAGAAGTAGTAGCCTTATTAAGTGCACCTACTAAACCACTAATATTACGTCCTAACTAGATCCTACAGGACCTATTTAATATACAGAAACTAGCAAAGGTCTACACCTAGTGTAGATAGGGTAGTTATTTTGTGCGTGTATACCCTAATACCCTATTACTGCAACTAGTAGGTGTTAAGATAGTTGTAGTATTAGCAGGCGGCACTAATTTAGGAAACTAGCCACCCCTAACCTTAGGCTAAGTTAGGGGTATAAGGAGGACACTATAATAGAGGAATTATTAATAGTAAAGGCTATTAAGTGTCCCCTAGATATTAAGGCTAGGTTAAATAATCCTCCTTTCTTTATTCCCCTCCTCCTAGGTAGAGTAGAGAATATACAAGTAATAGTTAATTTAGGGTGCTAGTGTTTTAGTGCAGTTAAGGAAAAGTTAGCAAGATAGATTAGTAGGAACTTTATTAATATTCCCCTACAACCCTTATAACATGCCTAGGGAATTACTAAGGGTACAAGAATTTTATAGTTAGTAGTATTAGACTATAATTTAGATAGTTAGCAGTCTTAGCTTTTAGCTTATATAGTACCTAGTCTCTCCTATTAACTAATACTAGGTAGACTATAGCTGTGTAGAGAGGGCGTTGTTATAGACATTCTACAAGGCAAGTTAATAATTAGGAAGGCGGGAAATATAGTAGTATAAGAGAGCAGGAGACGCCTACATCCTACCTATATCTCTACTATCTTAGGTTTAGTTATAGCAGGGTTGCTAAATTAAGGATCCTAATAGGAAGATATATAGGTACAAATTTTTGCAATAAATATACTAGATATTTTATAGGTAATATATAACTTGCGCCTAATAAAATATCTAGGAAGTGTTAATAAGGGAGGTCCTATTAATATACACACTATCTATATTACTAGTAACATAGTTCCCTATAAACCTAAGTATAAAACTAGAAAGATAAAGTTACTACTAGAACTGCAAGAATTTAAGGACCTGTTTAACAAAGAGTTAGTAAATAGTTTACTACCTTATTAAGGTAGTATAGATTACTATATTTAGTTAATAACTCTCCTAGATAGAACCTAGCCTAACCCCCTATAGGGTCCTCTATACCCTATATCGCGTGACTAATTGCTAGAACTAAGAATATAACTTACTAGATTAATAGACAAGGGCTAGATCTAAGCAAGCTCTTCTATAGCTAGAGCTCTAGTGTTACTAGTAAAGAAGCTGTTAGGTAGTTAGCGCCTTTATATAGATTACTAGATGCTTAATAGCATAATAATATTAGACTAATACCTACTACTACTTATTAAGGAAACTTTGCGCACACTATCTAGCGTAAATTAGTTTATAAAAGTGGATATTTACGCTGCCTTTTATAAAGTTAGAATAGTAGAAGGTTATAAGTCCTTAATAGCTTTCTGCACCTAGTTTAGGTTGTATAAATAGTTAGTATATCTATTTAGTCTTAGTAGTGCGCTATCTACTTTCTAATAATATATTAATACTGCGCTTACAGAGTTACTTAGATTATATATAATAGCCTACCTTAATAATATCCTAATTTATTTAGGAGGAGACTAGTTTAACTATATAGAAAAAGTAAAGCGTGTACTTACGCTATTAAAAGAAGTAGGACTACACCTAGACTTAGAGAAGTGTGCGTTCTATATTAAGGAGGTACGCTACCTAGGCTATATTATTAAGGTAGGCAAATTACTTAGACCTAACCCTAAAAAGCTTAGGGTAGTATAGGAATAGGAATCCCCTAGGAATATAAGAGAGGTAAGGAGTTTTCTAGGTTTTACTAACTTCTACTACAATTTTATTGCGTAGTTTTCTAAAGTAGTAGCGCCTTTAAACTAACTAACTAGGAAGGATACCTAATTCTAATAGGGAGAGGAAGAATAGAGTGTATTTAATGCACTAAAAAAGGCATTTATATCTAGACTAGTACTAGCGTAATAGGACCTAGCTAAGGAAATATTATTAGAAGCAGACTATTTAGGATGCGCTCTTAGGGGTTGCTTATTATAAAAAGTTAGGAGCGTCTAGCGCCTAGTTACTTACTACTCTATAGTACTAATACTAGAGAGATAAAACTACACTATATATAATAAGAAATTGCTAGCTATTATTAAGTGTCTTAAAAGTTAGTTAGTAGAGCTATAGAGCGTTTATAAGCTGTTTATAATATTTATAGACTATAAAAACCTAGAGTACTTTACTAGCCTCTAAAGCTTAAGCAAGTAATAGTGCTACTAGGTAGAGGAACTTTTAAAATACTAGTATATCCTATAGTATAGACCTAGCTATCTTATAGGATAACCTAATACCTTAAGCAGGCAACTATAAGATTTAAACTCCTCTAAAGCAATACTATAGTTAGTAATGCGCCCTAAATTAATCTAGGTTATAGTGTTAGAAGTAGAGGAGGCGTCTAAGTTACTAAAGGGCGCTAGCCTCTTTACTAACCTGTATATGCAGACACTATAGGACAAAGTAGTATTAGAAGATAAGATATACTAAGTGCGTCTTAATGCGGTCTAGAAAGGCGCTAGGTCTTTCCTAGTTCTAGCTAATATAAAGTAATAGATTAGGGACTGTGCAATTAGCGCACACAGCACTTTGCTTTAGAGGGGCGTTATTTAGTTACTAATATAGGAACCCCTTATAACTACTATTATATAGCAAGCATATAAATTAGGTTTAGTAGGATATCTAGGAAAGAATATAATATTTTAAATACTACGCTATAACTATTATTAGGATAGAATATTAGGAGATGTTACGCAGTATATCTAGAATTGCTATTATTATAGTGCTTATATCTCCTAGAAGCGCTAATAGGGTCTATTATAACCTATACTAGTTGCGTTATAATACTAGTCCTAAATATCTATAGACTTTATAGTTAACCTACCTACAAAAGATAATAGCAAACCTTAGTTCCTATTAGTTATTACTAACAGATTATCTAAATACGTTTAGCTTAAAGCAACAGTCTCTATAGTAGCTAATTATTATATAAGGATCTTCTAGGATAACTAGTAGTAGTTCTAGGGCTTCCTATCCTCTATTATTACTAACTAAGGCTCTAACTAGTTAGGATCTTTCTAGATAATATTATGCTAGATAATAAAGATAAACTAGTTACTGTCTACTACATACCACCCTTAGACAGATGGCGGGATAGAGCGGGCAAACTAAGAAGTGCAGGTAGTGCTACGCATAATAGTATGCTTTAAGCAGACTAACTAGCCTAACTGCCTGCTAACCTACTAACTTACACTTAATAATAGGGACTCTAGTATAACTAGTGTTAGCCTAAATCTTCTTTTAAATAGGTATACTATAGACACTCTATAAAAGCAAATATTACTACTAGTAAAGCCTAAGAATCCTTATAGAGAGGCTATAGTATTCTTGTCGCACCTATAGAGGGGTGTAGAGCTAGCGCAAGCTACTATTGCGTTCTAATAGTAATAATAATAGGAAGTAATAAACTAGTCCTAACGCCTAGCTAAAAAGTTCCTAAAAGGTAATATAGTTTAGTTTATAATACGTAATATAAAGATAAACTAGCTAAGTAAAAAGTTTAACTAGCTATAGGTAAAGTATAAAGTAATAGAAGTCCCTACTCTACTTATAGTAGTATTAGACTTACTAGGGAACTTATATAAGACTATATATATAGATCTGCTAGAGAGAGCTGCTAATAATCTACTACTAAGCTAGAAGCTTTAGGACTTATAACTAGGCCCTATAGTTACTCTAGAAAATAAAGACGCAACACTAAATAAATAGGAAGTAGAAGAGATCCTTTATACAAAGAATACAAGAGGAAAAGGGAAGCATTAAGTCCTAGTAAAATAGAAGGGGTATATTAATCTAATATAGCACCTGCTAGAGGTAGTATAGGATACTAAGGCTCTAGATAGGTTTAAAGAATAGTATAGGGATGTCACGTATAATAATAGCCTAATATGTATAAAAGCTAGGAAGTAAGTATAGAAGAAAACTAGAATAATAACTTAGACCTTTATTATAATTAAGAAGTAGAAAGGTATTAAAGATATCTTTTATTTATCCTTATAGCACTTTAAGTAAGTACCCTACTACTAAAGTTTTATAATATAGCTAATAATTAAGTAGCAGTGTCTATACTATTACTATCTATAACTAACCCCCCTCTAGCCCCCCCTAGACTATTATTTATGTTATTCTAACGCCTCTACATCTCTTAGTAATAGTAGTGCCGCTTACACGTAGCATAGGTAGGGGAGGACTTAGTTAACAAGTATAAGTAATAGTAGTAGTAGTAGTAGGAGGAGGGTAGTGCTTTAATAGTTTACTAATATATAGCACCCTAGGCCTAAAGAAAGTAAATATTAGAATATATATAAAGGGAATAAAGGAAAATTAATACTAATAATAAGAGTCTTAATACTGCAGGTAGTGCGCTTAGCAGCGCTCTTAAGCCTATTAATACAAAGGTTAGTTTAGGCCTAGGTCTTGTTTATACGCTAGTTAATACACTAGAAGGTAACACTAGTAGTAGTAGCGAGCTATATAACGTTGTTATTACTATAACTACTATATAAAGGCGTAATAGTAGACTAAAGGGGGAACGCTAAAGCACTAGTAGTAGATAGAATAATAGCACTAAGCTAATACTAATTATAGGCGCGCGAGTAGGTAGTAGGGGCAAGTAGAGTAATAGTATTATTAGTTTAAGCCCTTAATATAAGATCCTTAAAATAATAGTAGAGCTAGTAGAACTATAGCATAAACTAGTAGTAAGTACCTTTAGTAGGTTTTCCTATAAAGGTTCTAAAGGTCCCTCTCTTTATAATATAGAGGTGATCCTCCTAGTAACTATAATAAAACTAAAGCTAGTTACAGAGGGCTTAGCAGATATTAGGATTATTAGCAAGTATAGCCTCTAACCTAGTGCAGGTCTTATAACTATAATAACAAGACTTGTATAAACGCCCTAGAGATAGTTAGAACTTGCTATAAAGAAAATATAAATTAAAGGGAACTTACTACTACCTTCCTAATAGTTACACTTACTAAAGAGACAAAGCTAGTTAATATACTAATTATAGGGAAGTAGCTTTATAAAGCTACTATTATATTCCTTATTATCTAAGTTACTAGAAATAATAAAGCTGCTAAGTAGCTATGTTTAGGGAGGCGTGTGCTAAGCAAAAGTTAGTGTAGGAAATATAGGGAGAACACTAGAAGTACGCACCTTATCTTAGTAGGCTTAGCGCAGGGTCTAACTACCTCTTAGTAGATCCCTACTACTAGTACTAGCAGTAGTAGATAAGGATATATTAAAGGCTAAATAGGCAGGATTAATATAGAAAAGGTGGAAAGAGGGCTAATTAGTAGGGGGAAATCTATTAGGTAATATAGTAAGTTAGGAAATTTATAGTAGGGTAGGATAGCTATATTAGAACTTTTATAGTAGGGTACTAAAATAAGCGTATAGACGCTACGCGCGTGTACTGCTTAATATACAGGCCTATTACAAATTAGGAAGGAATATAAAGATATAATAATAAAACTAAAAAATATAGTAATAAAGCCTAATACTAATTATAGAGGATAAAGATATAACCCTAGACCCCTAGAAAGACAACTTTACAATAGTCTATAGGGAAGGTTAGGGGTATATAAAGGGCTTAGGCTTATGCCTAAGCCTAGGTCTAACACAAGATAGACTAAGTCTAACACTACTACTAAGCGAACACACTAGACACCTATAAAAAGGCGTGGAGGGCTTACCTCTCCTTTAAGATACTAAATACTATTATTAACGCTCATTGCATTCTTCCCTTAAGGCTAGTCTATAACACTAGGGAGCTTATATAAGACTATATATATAGATCTACTAGAGAGAGCTACTAATAACCTACTACTAAGCTAGAAGCTTTAGGACTTATAACTAGGTCTAATAGTTACTCTAGAAAATAAAGATATAACACTAGATAAATAGGAAGTAGAAGAGATCCTTTATATAAAGAATATAAGAGGAAAAGGAAAGTATTAAGTCCTAGTAAAATAGAAGGGGTATATTAATCTAATATAGCACCTACTAGAGGTAGTATAGGATACTAAGGCTCTAGATAGGTTTAAGAAATAGTATAGGGATACTATATATAATAATAGCCTAATATATATAAAAACTAGGAAGTAAGGGTAAAAGGAAACTAGAATAATAACTTAGACCTTTATTATAATTAAGAAGTAGAAAGGTATTAGAGAAATCTTTTAATTGTCCTTATAATACTCTAAGTAAGTGCCCTACTACTAAAGTTTTATAATATAGCTAATAATTAGGTAGTAGTATCTATACTATTACTATCTATAACTAACCCCCCCTTAGCCCCCCCTAAACTATTATTTATATTATTCTAACGCCTCTATATCTCTTAGTAATAGTAGTAACGCTTACGCGTAGCGTAGGTAGGGGATAACTTAGTTAATAAGTATAAGTAGTAGTAGTAGTAGCGTTAGAAGGAGGGTAGTACTTTAATAGCTTACTAACGCGTAGTACCCTAGGCCTAAAGAAAATAAATATTAGAATAGATATAAAGGGAATAAGGGAAAACTAATACTAATAATAAGAGTCTTAATACCTTAGGTAGTACGCTTAGTAGCGCTCTTAAGCCTATTAATATAAAGGTTAGTTTAGGCCTAGGTCTTATTTATACGCTAGTTAATACGCTAGAAGGTAATACTAGTAGTAGTAGTAAGCTATATAATATTATTATTACTATAACTACTATATAAAGGCGTAATAGTAGACTAAAGAGGAAATACTAGAGTACTAGTAGTAGATAGAATAATAGTACTAAGCTAATACTAATTATAGGCGCGTAAGTAAGTAGTAGGGGCAAGTAGAGTAATAGTATTATTAGTTTAAGCCCTTAATATAAGATCCTTAAAATAATAGTAGAGCTAGTAGAACTATAGTATAAACTAGTAATAGGTGCCTTTAGTAGGTTTCCCTATAAAAGTGCTAAGGGTCCCCTTCTTTATAATATAAAGGTAATCCTTCTAGTAACTATAATAAAACTAAAGCTAGTTATAGAGGGCTTAGTAAATATTAGGATTATTAGTAAGGATAGCTTCTAACTAAGTATAAGTCTTATAGCTATAATAGTAGGACTTATATAAGTACCCTAGATATAGTTAGAACTTGCTATAAAGGAAATAAAAATTAAGGGGAACTTACTACTACCCTCCTAATAGTTACACTTGCTAAAGAGATAAAGCTAGTTAATATACTAATTATAGGGAAGTAGCTTTATAAAGCTACTATTATATTCCTTATTATCTAAGTTACTAGAAATAATAAAGCTACTAAGTAACTAGGATTAGGGAGATATATACTAAATAAAAAGTTAGTGCAGGAAATATAGGGAGAATATTAGAAGTACACACCTTATCTTAGTAGGCCTAGCGTGGGGTCTAACTACCTTATAGTAGATCCCTACTACTAGTACTAGTAGCTATAGATAAAGATATAATAGGGACTAGATAGGCAGGATTAATAGAAAAAGATTAGAGAAAGGGCTAATTAGTAGGGAAAATCTATTATATAACAAAGTAAGTTTAAGAAATTTTTAGTAGGGTAGGATAGCTATATTAGAACTTTTATAAGTAGGGTGCTAAAATAAGCGTATAGACGCTACACGCGCGTACTACTTAATATATAGGCCTGTTATAAATTAGGAAGGAATATAAAGATATAATAATAAAACTAAAAAATATAGTAATAAAGCCTAATATAGATTATAGAGGATAAAGATATAACCTTAAACCCCTAGAAAGATAATTTCACAATAGTCTATAGGGGAAGGTTAGGGGTATGTAAAGGACTTAGGCTTATACCTAAGCCTAGGTCTAACACAAGATAGACTAAGTCTAACACTACTACTAAGCAAACACACTAGACACCTATAAAAAGGCGTGGAGGGCTTATCTCTCCTTTAAGATACTGAATACTATTATTAACGCTCATTGCATTCTCCCTTGAGGCCAGTCCATAACACCAACCTAGATTTATCAGCCTATCTTCGTCTAAGTATGCCTTGTTAACATTAGGATCCAGAATTTTTTTCTTGAGGTTAACAAGATAGGAGACAATTACCGTAATTTAGCTGGAGCGTCCAAGGGAAACTAGGGATTGCTTCAGTAGGAACAGGTTTTACCTAACTGTAGCTTCAACGCTGTACTTCATATCTTCAACCACACATCTTGCTATCACCACTACTCCCCTGCAGCATGTCTTACGCAGTACTCCTTTTGTAATCCCCAAGTGTCTATATTCCCCATTGCCTCACCATCCAGGGGCAGCTGGTACTCACCTTAACACCCACACTAACATCGCGATATCAAGACAGATATCACAGTAAACATCAATCGCAGTCTCAAATATACCGCAATTGAAATAACAACCATGCCAGGAACATACTCCACATACAACATCATACGCCCCTATTCTCCTAAGCCCACCATCATCCGTCGTCCAGGCTCACCATTGATCTGCTAACTTCAGCCCATATATCCATCACTTCCTTCACACCTCGCGCAACGCAGCCCCTCACTGACCCCTATCCAACTCACCCACCTCCACCTGGACTCCCCAAACTCTCGCCTGCCCTGGCGCGCACAACATCGCTACGTACTACAATAGCAGCGGGTTCAAAAGCCGTCGTTATTAGACGGAGGAGTTTGTGGCTTGTGGTTATGAGATGGGCTGGGGGTGTTCTAGGTATGAATGAGTTCATGGGGACACACGGGATAGGATATTTTTTCGTGCTGGGGAACGTTTAATAGACGGCCGCGTGATATCAATGACGTGTGATTTGTATCCGAGAGGATTTATGGGGTATACCTGATATGTGGGCGGGATTTAGAGGGCAAGGAAGAGAAAAGGTGTTCGACGGCAAACACATGCACCGACTCTACCAGTCCAGCAACAACAAACTCTCCAACCTGACATCCACTAGCAAAACCACAAGAATAACTCGCAAACAACAAGCAAAAGCGCAGAAGCAATGCGCAAAAGTCTCACTTGCAGCAGGATCTCAAACACCCAAATCACAACATGTAAAAGTTTATTGTATTACAATTTGCCCATCGCAGCCATAGCAGCTGTGCGATGCGTCATGCATGCATGTATTTTAGTAGTATAATCTACCCATCGCCGTGCGTCTACATGCTCAGCCAAACCGTCAAAACGCCTTGGAAAATGCAAGTACCATCCAGTGGAGTTGAGGTGTGGAAAGAGAGTAAGACCGGGAAAACAGACACTGCATGAAGAGAATAAATAATGCTATGGGGTATGAAAAAGGCGGGGGGATCGACGCTAAATGGGGTACAAATATATCATTAGATGATACCATGAATCTTCTCGTGTTGCTCAAGCTCTTTAATGTATTTGACAAAAGACTTCTTGTGGACCTGGTGCAAGAGATGGTGGGTTAGCATTGACTGGCTTCAATCAAGTGACATGAGCATGGGTGGGCTTACCAGGCCAGCGAATTTGCCATCGCGTAGTACACAGATATACCTGAGACCGAGTTTGACAAAGCATTCGTAGACCAAGTCCATTGGGGAATGAACGTCTAATGCCACGGGTGCCGGGTCGATATAAGGAGTAAAGTCACTCGGGTCATAGGATGCTTGTTCTTCCTCGCCATGCTGCTCTCTTCCTGCTGCCCAGTCTTCTTGTGGTGACATGAGACAGAGCGTGTTATCTTCATTCTCAAGCTTGTCCAGCGCGAATTCAAGATCCGGAGCGGGGATGAGGCCGACGAGCACACCGTTCTTTACAATTGGTAGACCGCCGTCTAGTTCACCGCTCATCTGTAACCTCTGTTGCTTCTCACGAAGCTCAGGAGCTGGAATCAGTGATTCTTCCGATACATCGATTATCTTGTCGGGTCTGACACGGGGCGTAATGTCACCGAGCTCTGATGTGAAGATAGGTCGAACTTTGTTGTCCAAGAAAGGGTACGAGTTCATGTCAGTCAGCAAATCGTAGATGCTCAGCGGCTCGATAGCATCAGCTACCCATTTGGCAACCAAAATCCCGAGCGAGAATGGCAGTACATGGTCCAAACTGCCCGTTAGCTCGAAGAGAATAACGGCCAACGTGATAGTCAAACGGGTGACACCTGTCATTGTTGCACCGGCAGCTACCAAGGCGTAGACACCAGGAACAACACATGAGCCAGGCGGACCTGATGGAACACACTCGCCAAATACGCCAAGATGGCTATAGCGGAGAGCAAAGAGCTGCACGGAATGACCAATGAAGCGACCTGCTAGACCACCAACTACCATGGAAGGTACATAGATACCAGCGGGCACCTTGAGACCAAAAGTGATGATGGTAAGACTAGCCTTGATGAGGAAAGCGACAAACAGTACTTTGAGCACGTCCGGGATGTGTTCCCTCGTTGGACAGAGACCGTCACCGGAATCTGTGTAGGTGTCGCAAGGACTGGCCAGCTCAAACAGTAATTCTGTGACAGGAAGCTTCGTGTATCGATTCCAGAAGCTCACAAGGCCAGTGGTCAAAGCGACTAGGAAGACTTCCAGAACCGGATGCTTTTTGATGATGGGAATCCGTCGAAATGTTCGCGCCCAAATGCGCGAGGCCTTGATGAAGAGGGCCCCAAGCACGCCACCGACAGCTCCAGTGAAGATGAAGGACACTAACTCGAAGAATTTCCAGTCTAGATTGTATCTTACTTCGAACAGGACGATTTTCTTGGTCCCATAGGGATCCAGAAATTTCAAAGACAGAGCAGCTGCCTGGGGTCTGGTTAGCTTCGGGTACGCAGTTTGGTGGAACTACTTACGATGCAACAGAAAAAGGTCCGAAACAGAGTCTTTGACGGAAAGTAATAGCTGACTTCCTCAAGACTAAACAAAACACCACCGATAGGGGCACCAAAAGCAACTGCTACTCCACTTGCAGCACTGGCACTCAAAATCTCTCTTCGCTTCCCATCATTGTTCCTGTACTTGGAGAATATACGACAAGCAATGTTTCCAATGCAGGTGGCAATATGCACATAAGGCCCCTCCTTGCCTAGACTGAGTCCAGAGGCCACACTGAGGATCAAGGCGAGTGTTTTGATAACCAGTGTGCGAACACCGAGATAGCCGTGAAGAACGAACCCACTCAGTATGACTTTGACTTCGGCTACACCACTACCTGCAGCGGAATAGTATACCATAGGTGGACGGATCTGGGCCTCTTGCAACTGTCCTTCCGGGCTACCACTTTGTTTGGGGTCGTCGTCGTCATGATCGGCGTATCTGCGTACTTCAGCGCCAAGATTTTCGTCAAGTGTAGTGAGTGAGACGGCGGAAGGGATGACGGTCTTGGTCGTCAAGGTCAGGAGACAGGAGGCCATGGACAGGACGACCACGGAGAGGACAAAGAATCCATATTGCGTCTGGACGACATCCAGCCTGTCACTGCGGAAGAACTTGGACCAATGGACCCAGTTGTCGCAGATGGAGGCGCCGTCGCAGCAGGTCTTGCGGCTCTTGGTCCAGCCGCTGGTACAGTGTCCCTGCTTCAGATCGAAGAGAACAGTCTCGGTAGTGTTGACCAGATAGGCACATACCGCGGTCAGGACGCCGATGAGAGCTACCAGGATCCAGCCCTGGGCTCCATCGCACCATGCCGCCAGCCGACCCCTGATGTCTCTACGGTTGCGGAGCGCCTTGACGCGGTAGGCATCCGCAATGTTGTCATGCACCCAGTCGGTCGAGGTAAACTGATCGTACCACACGCGATTGTCCTGCCAAAGAGAGGCCTTGGCTGCGTGCATGCTCTCGTCCAGACCCGCCCGTCGCTCGCCCAGAGCGTTGACCAGCCGCTGGCTAAAGGACTGACCGTTGCTGAAGGAGCCTGCTCTGCTGTGGCGCATGCGTGAGCTCGTAGGAAGCTGGCTGTTGTGTCTCTTGGTGCCAGGCCTGGGCGTAGCCGGTGTTGCTAGACCTGGCAGGCTCGCATATGACCGCGCGGCGGGGCCATGTGGGTTGAGCAGGCTCGACCGCTCATTGATGCTCTCTCGTGACCGTGTGAGATCGTGGTCTGAGCCTCGCATCTGCCTCAGGGGGCGAAAGGTGGCTGTTGGCGACGTCGGCGTAGTGGTGCTGATGGTATCATCGCGTTCACGTTGTTCGGCAGCATAGTCGTCGTAGGTTGCCTCGTCGAAGCTACGGTAGGACTTGGGCATGGCGAGCGTCTGAAGGGGAGGGACGGCCTGTGTCTATGTCAAGGGGGAGGGGCGCAATCAGAGGCCGTGGGACGGCGGGCTGTTATGGCAAAGTCAGACATGGGACGTGGCGTCGATTCGAGGAAACTCGCAGATGATCATCTGGAAGGTCCAAGGCAGTGCGTGTCACGAAGGTCCCATGGGCTGGGCAACACGCTCATCCCCACTACCTTCAAGGAAGGACTTCGGCTGCTTTCTACGGGGAACTACTTTAGGTCACACGCACCGCAATAAGCAGCTCCACAGACGGAGGGAGAGCGGTGCTAGCTGTTGTTTGTCGTCATGTAGAAGTCATGCAGATGTGCTTGGAAGCCAATACAGGCGGTAAGGACGGTGGTGGAGTGTGGAGTGTGGATTGTGGAGCTTCCAACTGTGTACCGGGTAGGCCTCGGTGAAGCTGCTAGAAAGGACAAAGGTAGTCTGGTAGTAACAGTGGTAAGAGTAGGCAGCGGTTAAGGCGCGTGCGTGTGACAAGACCTCGGGATGCGATGACGAAAGTCCGTGGGAAGCGCGCAACATGCTTTGGGGTGGGTAAGCCAAGCCAAGGTCTAGGACTCTCTAGGTAGTGTTGACAGCCAAATTCACTCGGGCTACCCCATTATCGACAGCCACACAGATACGATTCCAGGACAGTAAATAGTCTACTACTGTGGGCAAGTAGCAGATACATGTTACATGTTACATGTGTCCATCTTGCATGGACCAACTACAGGACCAACACTCCCCTCTCTTGCACCTCACTGGGTGTTGTGTGCTTGGCAGGACAAGGACGAGTTAGTAGACCCTTCAGAGTATGTTATCAGCTCGTCTGCGGATCATCTTCGGCCATCGTAAGCCTCAAAACCGATCTATCGCCGAGTTGGACCCAACTGCGGTTCCTCCTGAGCTCATTCGACATCGTCCAGCTACCCTGTAGAGCAACAAGTACATAGTCACAACCATGGTGAGCATCTCCAGGCACTACCATACATGCCGCGGCGAGGCAACCGCTGATCGTTGATTGCAAGCCTGCTCCCTATGGCCAGTTCCTCGTCTTTGGAGACAGCATAACCCAGGACAGCTTCAACCAGGACCGAGGATTTGGCTTCTCTGCAGCGCTACAGGCAGGTCAGTTGGAAACCCTGTCTCTCTGTCTTGGTCGGAAGTTATGCTGGGCATCTACACGGCGGTCTCAAGGGCCGTGACTAGGTAGAGAAACTTGTGCTGATGCCCCGCAGCCTACATACGGCGACTCGACGTAGTCAATCGTGGTTTCAGGTGAGGACCCTTTCCGGGAGCATTCCAACGGATCTAACTCAAGTAGCGGTTACAATTCTCGCCAGGCTCTCCAGATCCTACCTGCTATCATTCCTTCCCCGGACGAGGCCAAGCTCCGATTTCTGGTGAGCATCTCAGGGTCCATGTCCGTGACTGTGGCCTTGGTCTGATTGACCTGGTTGACGTTGTAGATCATCTTCTTTGGGGCAAACGACTCGTCGCTGCCTGATGCCCCAAACAAGCAACATGTTCCCCTCGATGAGTATAAAGAGAATCTCGAAAACATCATCCATCACCCAAAAATCGTGGCTCACAGTCCTCGAATCATCTTGGTTGCACCTCCGCCAATCAACGAGCATCTTTTGTGGCCTAGAGACCGGTTGAATGGGTGTACCAGTGTATCACGTCTGGCAGGTACAACCAAGGTGTACGCTGAAGCCGTGTGCGATGTCGGCGACAAGTTCAATGTGCCTGTCGTGAATTTGTGGAAGGCCTTTATGGCCAAGACAGACTTCAACATGGACACATGGAAGCTCGGCGACCTGGTACCTGGGTCTTTGGAAGTTCCACAGAACGATGCCTTGGTGGAGCTCATGTATGATGGTAGGTCGCGAATACTAGACTCTCGTACGGGTTGTCTTGGCAGTCAGTACTGACGAGACGTGCAGGTCTTCATTTCAACCCGGCCGGTTACGAAATCTTCTTTCAAGAGGTCATGAGGTTGGTAGAAGCACAGTGGCCGGACCAAATGCCTGAGAAGCTGCCCATGGTGTTCCCTCCTTGGAATGACCAAGAAGCGTGGCAGAGGTGGGAGAGCGCTCAAGCGTCAGGTCAGTAAGCCCAAGGACGAGCGGCGCAGGTGATATATACATTATATAGGTAGATGGACAGCCTGCCAGTGCATCACTGCATCGTTGCATCATTGCATCACTGCATCACTGCATACTACCTACCATGCCATGCCATGCCATCTTGTCCATGACGCTTGGACGTGATAGACGCGCCTATTCCCTTGTTTGTTGCGATGTGAAATGGATGTGCGGGGCTTGCGGGACGTCTGCCGCTTACCCAATCGGACGGAATGCATTGAAGCCTCTAAACTCCGACTTGGTTGGCGCAACACCTTTCCACTACGAGGTAACTTGTACACACACAACATACATCGCCCATCCAAGACGACCAAACAGTTACCGTGCACAACATACCGGCCCCTGAACCCCTAAATTTCCTTTCCACGCAAACCATTAGATTCTGATCCGCCAATTGCCGTGCACAGCGAGATTCCCTTGGTGCAGTACACAAAATCAATCATTGCTCATCTCATTGCGCACATCTGCCACCGAGCCTTTCGCGCCTCCCCAGAATCCCAGAAGGAACAAGTGCTATACGTTCTGTTGCGCTCGTAATACCTGCTGGAAACACTGCGAGCGCTTTTGTCGCCCAATCTTGTGTCAGACCGTCTTCCTGGACACAGTACTGCCATCTTGAGCGGTCTCCCAGCATAGCACGCACTCCACACCAAGTTGAATCGACAGTAAACATTATCCAACTCCAACACTGGCGGCCTGGCGATTTTCTGGAGAGTGCTGGTAGGGGTGCACATGTACGAGGGAAGGCCGGGGTCTCTTGATTGAGTACTCCCCCCCAAGGGATGAGAAGACTACGGGCATGGATCCTGAAAGCCTAGCCTTTCAGCCCCGCGAAGACTTTTGGCAATTCCAAAACGACATGCTGAGGGTGCAGCAGACACAAGCTGAGCTCACCGACCGCGTCTCACGCCTGGAGCGCAAGCAAGAGGATGACTCACGTCTGAAAAACGTATGGGGCACGTCTTCGCCCTTCCCTTCCGTGCTAGGCGGCACACCCCAACAAGGTACGTGGTGGTAGCCGCGCGCTCTCTCCATGACAGAGGGCTAACAGGGCTGATGTGTACAGTTCCCTTACAGCAGCCGACCGCCGAGCATTTCTCCAACTTCGACGATCATTCAAGCAACCTCATCGGCAATCTCCAGCTCGATGCTGACGAAGAACCTCGTCGTGTAGGCGCCACGTCTCGGGCCAATAGTGTTCGTTTTGATGAGACTGCCAACCATGGGCACTGGGCACACGCGTCAAGGTCGTCACTAGACCTCATACCCCGCACTGGAAGCAGCCTGGGCGGCCACGCTCTGAGTGAGCGAAGCTACTCCCATAAATCAGACGGAAGGCAGAGCTCGGCTGGACAGTCGGTACACTCCATGACATCAGGACGGGCAAACAGCCTCACGAGCGTCAGCACGGCGCCGCCAGCTGACGTGCCGGGACTGGCACCTGGCTTGTTCATCCTTGGCTCTGTACCTGCGATAATACGTTGCTGGCTCAACACGGATTTCAAGCATGCCACTCTGTTGTACGCAGCCGTCTGTTCAGGCTCCTATGCGTCCTATCTCGATCTCCATCTCATCGAACAGCTTGGCTTCCAAGATCGCATCGTTGCCGAAGACGGGATACGCAGAATCAAACTTTCGGTCTATCTTCCTGAAGCAGTGCCAGTGTCACAAGCCTCCCGTTCAAGTAGTCCTGCGCCGCAGCTTCCTTCGTTAGGCGTCGAGTTCACCGTCATCGAGCAGCATAACCCAGATTTGAACCCCAAGGCGATCCAAATCTATCTGGGAAGCGACACGCTTCGCGCACACAATGCTGACATCTTGTTCTCTTCCAATCAGCTCACCATGTTTGACGACGATGGTGGTAAGCTTCGCATTCCTTTGGTGAGACCTGAAGACGACCGCACTTTCAAATCGTTATCTACGATAAACGCGACGTCGGAAGTCACGGGATCGCAGACGTCGGGTCCTTCTGCCAGTAGTCCAGCTTCACGGGAAAAAGTAGCTGAGAGCTCTACCACAACCCCGCAAGCACCAGACACATCGACTTCCAGACTTGACAATGGTACAGTGACAAGCTCATATGAGGGTGGTTCCAGCGGCCGTGCGAGTCTTGAGCAGCGATCTCGTCTTAGTCTATCGACAAGCCGTACAGGTAGCAAAGATGTACAAGACCAGACCTCTGCCAGCGGGGTCCCACGCTCGGGGGCACCTCTTGCTATATGGAGCAATTGGCGACGTGAGCAGCAGGAGAAATCCACCGCTGGCTCCGTGGATTGGGCCAACTTGGGTAAAACCTCGGCTTCCAGTCCTGCCTATCAACGCCGCGATACGGGCATCAAGGTGCTGAAGCCTTCGAAACCGACACGCACCATGTCTACCTCGACCGCATCACCCGTCACCGGGCAGTCTCGCTTCTTCGATGATGGGAAAAGGAAGGACGAGGGCGAGACAAGTACAAGTGCAGCACGTCCTTTGGCCAAACGAGCTGTCTCTGGAGACATGGGCCAGGAGAGTGTGTCAAGTCTGGTGAAGCCTCGTCCAGCCAACCCAGTTGGTGGCGCTTCTGCTTTTGCGTGGCTGAATAGCAGCGAACCCAAGTAAGTGTGCCGGACAGGTGGTAAGATATAAAAGGTTGCACCGCGTTCATGATTGGCTCAGCATCCAAGGCTGAGAGGCCTTGACGGTGTCTGTATGGCCAGGATCTGACTACTGGCTTTCTACCTATATTCAATAGTGAAGCAGATCAGTCCCACTGCATTTCGAATTCCATGTCTACACGTGAATGGTGGTGAAAAAGTGCATGGGGGGGGGAGGAGGGGTGTCGGCTCAAGCCTGTGGTAAAATGAGGCTGCATTGTTCCGGATACGTTGCCCAGGGTGTACTTGGCCTGGATGGTATGATGATGCATCTCATATTTATACAGGACAAGAACAAGAGACTGAGGCCCAGTTGACCATTACCTGTGGCGGCTGGCAGAGTCCATTTCTGGTACAATACCAACTTGGAAGTGGAAGTACCTACTGTGTACCTACCTACTACCTTGCGGGTCCCTCCCCCCCTTGGCGCTCTCGCTAAAGCTTTTCGTAAGGCTGAGAAGGCATCTGGTGGTAGTCTAGTGACGACGGAGCAAGTCACCGCCTTGCACTCTTTTCTCTCTTCTCTTTTTCTCCCCTGCCTTCCTGGCAATTGCCCCACGTTCTCACCGCTCATTCTGTCGCCTCTTCCCGTGATCACGGCGAAGAAGCTCGATATCGCTGCGGTCCACGACGCGTTGTCTTGCCGCTGTTGCCCTTTCGTTCGCCGCCGGCCCTGTCTGCCTTGAAGCTCCCAGGGCTTCACGGCGGGCCCCCCAGTTTCACCACGGCCTCCAATCAGAGCAAGAAGCGGAAGATTGTGACGCCAGCCCCGGATCCTTCACGAGACGGGAGACATTCACCGAATGTGGGCACAGGGGTAGGTTCGCCTCGCTCCTCCCCATACCCCTCCGCATCGCCGCCGCGTTATTTACCACCCCACCTGCACGACGAAGTGCTGCCGCTCGACACCGCCCACGACCCTGCAAGTTTGTCTGCGCGAGACAACTCGCCCGGAGCCAGCTCACCAAGCGAGGCCTACGCCAACCTGACGCTCGACAGCCGCGAAGGCTCCATGCCCGCCTCTGAGCGCGCACGCAACTCTGCACAGCCGGATCAACGACACCCACCGCGCTCCTCGTCGCCTGCAAAGCGCCTGCACTCAGACATGGACGACGACACATCCACAGCTGACGCTCCCGCCGCCAGTAGCCGCCGCAACAACAGCGGCGCATCCAGTCCGCGGATAAGCAAAGAACACGCAGGAGCCATGCCCGCGCCGCAACGGAGTGCGCGAGCGACCTCTGTGGACATGGCGGATGCGCCGCGCAACAGTGGCGGTTCCGAGACGGAGGTTTCCAGCGCTGCTTATTCTGCCACCAGTGTCGACCCTGTCAATCTCCCCAGTGTGGATGAGCAGGTGGCTCGGGTCATGGCAATCATGGGCAGTGGTCCCAGGGACGGACAAGAGGGCTACGTAGTGCCAGAGAAATGGCTGGCCCGTGTGTGGTCGAGGACGTCAGAGCATACCCACAACCCTGAGGGTTTTGAAAAAGATGCCATGGTGGGCCCGATTGGACCTGTAGACAACTCGGCTCTCGTGGACCGGAGCACGATGCAGCAAGGCCTCGTTGATGTGGACGGGAACGACTTTGTACCACTCAGCAGTGCAGTCACCATAGGCCAGGATTTCGAGATACTGCCTGCAAAAGCCTGGGAGCTCGTCGTTGGTTGGCACGGGCTCAAGCAAGGGTCACCTGTGATTCGTCGACACGCACACAACACTGTGCCGGACGGCGACACCGAGCACATTCTCTGGGAGCTCTATCCTCCGATTCTTACCATTCGCAAGATACGCAAAACTCCACCAACAGCTGCAGAGACGGCAAGGCCCGCAGAGAAACTAGTGGCCAGTAGATACGGAAGCTTTGCAAACTTTGTCGAAGCTGCGAAGAAGGCTGTTGGGATCGATTTGAACAATAAAGTTCGCATCTGGAGACTTCTGCAGACAGCCCCCACAGACGACTCGCAACCTCCACAGCCGTCCGGTATTCTGACACCAGATGCATCCCCACGCGGCGGCTCACCTGTCACATCCACATCTCCCCCTCCTCTGATCATGGACGTAGCCAGCTTCAATGGCCTCAAGTCTGGGACAGACCGTGAGCTAGTCACTGGCAAAGATGAAGAAGCCAACGAGAAATACAACAAGTCTCTTACTCTAGAGGATGCTGGAATTACTCAAGACCAGATCATTGTCCTCGAGGAGCATGATGAGAGAGGCGAATACATCTCTGACACGAACACGATGGCTACCATAAGCAAGACCAGTAGCCAGATCACTAAAGGCTTGCCAAGTAATCCTAATAGTGGGAGGAACACACCGACATCAGGTGCGCTGACCCGCGGCCGGACTCGATCTGGAAAGGTGCGTGGCCATGTTGGACTGACCAATCTCGGCAACACCTGCTACATGAACTCTGCTCTTCAGTGTTTGCGTAGCGTGGAAGAGCTTAGCATGTACTTCCTGAACAACAAGTGGAAGGAGGAGATCAACGTCGACAACCCAATCGGTCACAAAGGGGCGATAGCTAAGGTCTACGCGAATTTGTTGAGCCAAATATATGATACCGGAAACACATCGTCTTTTGCCCCAAAGAACTTCAAGCAGACGCTAGGCAGAGCGAATGGTCTCTTTTCAGGTTACGGTCAACAAGATTCCCAAGAATTCGTTAGCTGGCTTGTTGATGCGCTGCACGAGGATCTTAACAGGGTGCGTGTCAAACCCTACCGAGAAAATCCTGATTCGGACGACAACACATTCAAAGATCCAAACGCAGTCAGGCAGCTTGGAGAGACTTATCGAGAGAATCACCGTGCTCGCAACGACTCTGTAGCAATGGATCTCTTCAGTGGTGTGTACTCCTGTCTTGTTGTCGTCTGTAGACGCTACAAGCTCATTTTATTAACTCACGATGCAGGTTTTTACAAGAACACGATGGTGTGTCCAGAGTGTGATAAAGTCAGCATTACATTCGACCCTTATAGCCAGCTCACGCTTCAACTGCCAATCGAACAGACTTGGACCCACACAATCACCTACGTGCCACTTCTAGGCAGACCCTATCAGCTGGAGGTTGATATCGATAAGAACGCAACAATCAAAACCCTGAAAGAATACGTTGGGAAGCGTGGTGGTGGTGTACCAGCAAAGCGGATCATGGCTTCGGAAGTATACAGCCACAAGTTCTATCGACATCTGGACGACGCTTCAACTATCGCAGAAACAAATATTGGAGCGAGAGACGACATATATTTCTACGAGTTGGACCATGCGCCCAGCAATTGGCCCGCCCCTAAGAAGAAGGGCTCAAAGTACAAGGTGCTGCTGCATGGTTCCTCTGATGAAGACATACCTGACTCAGCATCGCCCCTACATGATAGGGTTGTGATTCCAGTCTTCCACCGTGGTCCGAGTGCCTCATCCTACCGATCGCAGAACTATGCTATGGCCTTGTGGCCGTTCCATATCGTACTCACGCGTGAGGAGGCTAGAGACTATGACACAATACTACGCAAGGTTCTTGCAAAGGTGGCCCAAGCAACTACTAGGCCTATACTGAGCGAGCTCAATTCTCAGCCCTCGCAGACACAATCGCGATCTGGTTCAGATGTTGTTCTCACGACTGAGGAAGATGCTTCGCCCAATGATCCTCAAGTCAAGGATGGATCGATTGAGGGTGAAGACATGGTGGAAGTAACCATGGCCGAACCTGCGGAAGCCCCTCTGTATCAATCTCCGTCTCAAGCTAGTAACCAGCAAGAAGTGCCGGAAGTACTGAGGCCAGGCAGCTTTATACCACCCGAGTTTAGGTAAATTCCGCCTATGATCAAAGACAATAGGAGAAATAACTGACGCTTTGCTAGGCAACTTTTCGATCTGAAGCACACTAAAAAAAGTGGCGAGTTTGTCACTACAGGATGGAGTACTGTCGACCATTCGCGGGCACTTGATTCCATCACAAAACGCATTCGTCTCCCACCATCACGAGAAGAATCTACGCAGTCGTCAACTGCAGGCGAGAGCACTTCTAGTGACGAAGACGAAGAACCAGCCAATCTTGACGCAAATGCCGCCATTGATGCTGCCAACGTTAGCAGTGACGAAGACATGGTCTCCGTTGAACAAGATACAGCTGCCCCCCGATCTGGCAGAGGCAAGAAGAGCAAGAAGGCGAGAAAACAACAGCGGAAGCACGAAAGAAAACATAGGAACAACAAGAACTTCAAGCCCAAGAAGGGACGCATTCCTGATCAGCCAAACTACTCTGACGACCCCGATGATGAGAGCGACGATAGGTTGATTCGTATGGGCGAGGCACTTGTTGTTGAATGGAACCCCGAAGCCTACGACGCCCTCTTTGGAGGTAGCACCAAAGATGATCCTCGCGGGCAGGACGCCATGAAGTTCATCGAGACACTCGATGATCCTGAGATTCAAGAAAAGAAGGCCAAACGCCTGGCTCGCCGGAAACACGGCATCACTTTAGAGGAGTGTTTCACAGAGACATCTAAGAGTGAAGTACTCTCAGAGGATAATGCGTGGTACTGTAGCCGATGTAAAGAGCTCAGGCGTGCTACAAAGACGCTGGAAATCTGGACTGTGCCTGATATCCTCATCATCCACCTGAAGCGTTTCAGTGGCCATCGCTCTTTCCGGGACAAGATTGAGGAATTGATTGACTTCCCTGTTGAAGGCTTGGACCTCACCGGTAAAGTTGGTTTCCCAGAGTCAAAGGACCTGACGTACGATCTGTTCGCTGTCGATAACCATTACGGCGGGCTTGGCGGAGGACATTATACAGCCACTGCTCAAAACTTCTTCGACAAGCAGTGGTATGACTACAATGGTAAGCCCTCTCACCTCTTTCTAGAAAGGTTCATCGACTAATCCCACCAGATTCTATCGTCTCTAAATGCGAATCCGGCCAGAAAGCTGTCTCCCGCGCGGCTTACCTCCTCTTCTACAGACGCCGCTCCCCTACCCCTTTAGGCCCGCCTTCCCTACAACAAATCGTCACAGCCGCTGCGAGCCAAAACTCTGAAGATGACGCCGACGAAGCCTACTTGGACGCCCCGCGGCCCGGCTCACCGGCGGGAAACGGCTCGCGCCTCGGCGATTTGTCCCGCAATGGGTCGTCGAGCGCTGGCGCGATCGCAGCGGGAGTAGGAGCCCTGCGCGGGGCTGGCTCAGCGCTCTCAGTAGCCGGGAGCCGTCTAAAGAACGGAGTCGCAGCCGCGGAGAGCAACCTGAGTGACGACGAGATTGATGTTGATGTGGATGCAGATGCGGATATGGAGACTCTGCCATCCTATAGCCATGATGAAGGGTACGAGGATAACGAGGATGCAAGTGGAGAATATAGCGGGTATCCACATGCAAACGCTTACGACAACCCCATATGGAGTTTCAACAATCTCAATGACCGCGACGATGGCTCCGATGTTGCCTCTGATGTCCCCGCGCTCGGCTCCATGGGCGGCGAGGACTTGAATTCGCGCATGCTAGAGGATTTTGGAGAAGAATTGGGGACTCGGGCTGGGGTGGGCACACCGATTGGTGGAATTGCACCACCCTTGGGCCCTGAGAGTGATGATGACGAGGTTGCGGAGATTCGGCTGAGAGATGATTAAGAGATACGTGTTTTTTGTATGCGTCTGAGTCGCACGTGTGAATACGATGATGCGGTACGAGGATGAGAATTCAACCCAGCATAACGGATCGAAACCCAACCCCCCGGGTATGAGAAAAACAACGACGAGAAATGCATGATGGCGTACACGATATTGTTGCCTTGCTTTTCAGGACCCCATGGGCGGAATCCGCACCAGCCGCGGTTTGTTCACCAATAATCAGTTGGCAAAAAGACTCCGTTGCGATGTCGGCTGTCCGGCGTCGTTTGTGCGCTTTTTTGTCTGTATCTGGGACTGTGTAGTCATGCATTATGAAGATTAGAATATCATAGAAAGAGGGAGAGAGAGAGTTACGATGGGAATGCATAACTGGTATCGTTATATGTTTGCATTTGTGCACGTTTTTGTTTTGTGATTGTCTTGGGCAAGAAGTTTTTTGGGTTTTTTGGGAACCCTGCTATATGCTCTACTACATGTTCTACTTCCTCTCCACTCACCCCGCATGACCTAGTCCAGTGTTTGTGGTTATCCTAGTGCCAGAGATCTGGCTTTTATTTTGTTTCATCTTTCCGGCTGGATGTGACTTGCGCACAGCGCAGGTTGGTTTGAAATGCCTGTATTACCGCCCTATAGTACTAGGAGTTGCCGATAGGGAGGAGGATTGAATACTGTTTCCTTTCTTTTCTGGGCTCCCGCGTATGTGTGTCCCAGTTTACATGTAGTAGGGTATGGGATGGAGGGAAAGGGGAGGTTTGGGTAGTGATGGTAGGTATGGTGTTTACTTTATTCTTCATTTCACTTCACTTCACTTCACTTCGCCGCCGCCGCCGCCGCCGCCGCCTCCTCCTTCTCCCTCTTCCTGCGCAAATACCTCTCCTTCGCGCTCAAAATATCCGTCTCTGTCTTCTGGCTCTTAGCCGCGTGCAGCAGTTTAGCCTGCTGTTCAGCCTCTGCATCTGCTTTCCTTTTATTCGCCTGTTCGATTTGCTCGAGCACGATTTGCGTCTGGCGGTCGCGCTGGGCGTTGCGGTGAGATTTGTCTTTTTGTGCGCTGTGGGCATGTTGGTGCTGGGCGGCTAATGTGGTGGAGGTTGAAGTTGTGGGCGGGGGTTTTGACTTGACGATAACGTTGAGGCCTGCGCTGAGGAGTTGGCGTTTATCAGCGACTTGGCCGTCTTCGTTGAGGATGACGGTTTTGCCTTGTCTGCGGAGTTCTTCGATGCGTTCGGCTTCGGTTTGCTGGTCGATTTCTTCTTGGTTGGGGGCTGGGGGGATGTTGTGTTGAGGTCCGGATTTGAGGGCTTGAGCTGCGGCTTCCATGGTTTCTTGGTGTCGGCGTTCTTGCTCTGCGAGCATTTGTTTGTGGAATCCCTGCATCCCGTACTTCTTCTTTTTTTCCTCTTCTTCCTTTTGCCGAATCTTCTCCTCTTCTTCTGCCTTGCGTGCTTCTTCTTGTTGCGCCTTGTAGGCCCCCGTTACGAACTTCTCCTTGTCAGCGAATTCGTCGCCTTCGGCTTCGCGTTCGCGCTGGAGGAGCTTGTCGCGGGCGCGGAGATGGTCTTTTTCCCGCTGCTTGGCCGATTCAAGCAGCGTATCGAGGTATTTGGGCTTTCGCGCGGCGGCATCATCGCGTGTTGCTGCGGCCTTGGCGGCGGCTTGCGCGTGGAGCGCATCGTAAGCGGCGTCGTAGTCGTAGATGGTGGCGTCTGTTTCTGCAGCTTCACGGGCGCGGGCTTCGGCTTCGGTTGCGCTTGCGGAGTAGCCGATGGTGGTTGGATCGTCTGCTTTGGGCTTGGGTTTCTTGGTTGGAGGAGCGATGGGAGCGCCTTTTCTGGGCTTTTTAGTGGTGGGCTCAGAGGGGCCAGAGGTAGAGGGCAGGGCGTCGTCGTCGAAGTTCAACTCGTCGATTGCTTGCGCGTTGTCTGCGGCCTTGGATTTGCCTTTGATATCGTCGTCTTCATCGTCGAGGAGAGGCTTTTTCTTCTTGGATATTGGAATCTTCACATTGGATTTAATGAGGGGGGTCTTTGCTGCGAGATTGAATTTGAAAGCCATGATGTGTGATGTCTGAATGACTGAAAGGGAGTGCCAGGCGCAAGTCGCAAGTCGCAATGTTGTTAAGCGCCAAGGCTGCGTGCACCAGTGAGATGGCTCGACACCTCCGCACTTCTCCGCATCTTCACTCCTCACCACCACCATCACTACGTCAACACCATACTCGTCTTCAACCTTGATCCACCTATGCACAACTGGATACACGCACATCACAGTCCTCATCATGGAGGAGCAGGGTAGCGAAAGAGCAGGTGACGACGTCTACGAAAAAGCAAAGGCCTCGAAATTCCACTTCAAATCTGGCTCCAAACGTCGTTCCAAACAGCACCGAAGCGCGGACGAGGAGAAATCCCCAGATGAAGAGGAATCCACAGAGCGCAGTTCCAAACGACATCGTTCGTATAAATACGATGACGAGCGATCCAGCAAACGTGAGTCGAAGCGTAGGCACAGGCACAAGCATCACTCCTCTCACTCCGACCGACACCCCACCTCCACCCTCGACGGCGCATACTATGACCCCGACAACCAGCACCGCGAATCTCTCTACGATGGAATCCACGCAGAAACCACCGACCCTACCACCGCCTTCCGCGAATCCCTCTTCGACGCCCTCGCCGACGACGAAGGCGCCGCCTACTGGGAAGGCGTGTACGGCCAACCGGTGCACATCTACCCCGACACCAAGCCCGGCCCCAACGGGACGCTAGAACGCATGAATGAAGAAGAGTATGCAGACTACGTGCGCACTAAGATGTGGGAGAAGAGCCACCAGCACATCGTCGAGGAGCGCGCAGCCAGAGAAGAAGCAAGACGGAAGCGCAAAGCCCAGCAGAACAAAGCAGACGAGGCTATCGACCGCGATGAAGCAGAGCGAGATAGCATACGCAAGAGAATGGAAGAAAGTCTCCGCCGCGGCGAGGAAAGAAAACGCACAAAGGAGGCAGAAGCCGCATGGCACACTTACCTCTCCAAGTGGGCCGACCTCAAAAAAACGCCCCCGCTCCCATCCTCATCAGATGAGAACCCCACTTCAACCCCCCACCCCCGCACCCTCATCCCCTGGCCAGTCCTCTCCGGCAACCCAGCCCACATCGACAAACCCGAAATCGAGCGCTTCCTGAAAGCCAGCCCCGCGTGGAAACAAGATCCCGTTGCCCTGCTCAAGACAGAACGCGTGCGCTGGCATCCTGATAAACTGCAGCAGCGGTTTGGCAGGCTGGTGGATCAGGAGACAATGGCGCTGATTACGGCTGTGTTTCAGGTTGTGGATCGGTTGTGGGGGGAGAGGCGATGATGCTGGGGAGCGGGGGACTGTGGGGATTGAGTTTCTTTGGAGAGGAAAAGGGCAGTGGCAATAGTAGTACATGCATACTTTTATGGGGTGTTTGGGACATGTCATGGTGTCATGGTCTCCTGCCTGCTCATTTGCAAGGGACTTTGGAGTCGGGGAATGTACATGGGTTGTTTGTTGTTATGATACCCACTCATATCTGTTCTTATAATGCATATCCATATCCACGACCGTATTTGATTTTTAATTCCACGTCCACATCCATGAACATACCCGTTCTGGATCCGGATCCTGTCTCGATGCTGCAGTGATGAGAAGGCGGATATGAGAGAATGCCGGATACGATTGATGTCAAAACCCCTGCCAAAAAGCTTAGGTGGGACTTTGTGGACTATCAGTGCTACTATGCATCATCCTGGCCTCGACAACATCAATCCCAAGCTGCGACCCAGTCCTTTCCCCAATCATACAGCCTGATTTACACAATCCCCTCCTGAAACCGCTCGACCCCCCTCTTAATCTCCCTCACAATCTCCACCGCCTCATCCCCAGTACTAGCTTCAAAATCATACCGCTTCGTCTCCCGCTCCTTGAACACAATCACCCGAAACATCTTTGGATGCTTCTTGCTCACCTTGCTCCCCACCACGCTGCTGAAATGCACCGTCGTCGTCTTGCCCTGTCCTTCAACCCACGCACCGCCACCGCGCACGCCAGCTTTGGCACCGGACTCGCCGGGCATAATGTGCATATATTCGTTGTCGAGGGCGAGGATGCGCGACGTGGATGAGGCAAAGGACATGGGCTGTTTGCGGAGGACAGCGTAGCGGCGGTAGTAGCCTGTTGTGGAGAGGGCGAGACCCGTGGGGTCGGCGTGTTTGGCCAGAGGATGGATGAGGCCTGGGCCGGAGACGGCGGCGTTGATGCGCTCGCCTTTTTTCGTCTTCTTGGGCGCCGCGCCGGTGCTGATGACAAGCGGGGCATTAGGCGAAGAGGAGCCTGGAGAACCGGCAAGACCAAAGACACCATCGCCTATGAAGCGGCGGCGGCATAGGTCGAGATCCATGCGTGTATCTAAGGCTTCGACGGTACGGTCTGGTGGTGCAACCGTAGTGCTGCCACTGACTTTGAGGATGTAGAGGGCTTTTTCGAGACCGAGGTCATGGCACACTTGGTCGAAGATGTCGGCAATGTAGGTGTCCGTTGTGCAATGTACGGGTATGGCTTTTGTGTTGAAATTCTCGTCAGTAAAATGGACAGTGACTGTTTTGGGAGCACCGGTGCGACTGGCAGCGTGCGTCTGGGAAATCTTGGGCATATCGGCAAGGTTGCTTGTGTCTTTGCGTGTCGCTGTCGGTGCAAATGAAGGGCCCGTGATTGGGTTTCGGAAACTCTTTGCCCGGCTGGGGATGGGCTTGACGGGCTTCTTCTCCTCTCGTTCTGCCGGCGCATCGCCAGGCGTAGGCTCAGCGGAGGCCGCCTCTTGACTGTACAAAGGCGTGATCTTCTCGTTCTCTCCAATCTCTCGCGGTGTCGCTTCTACCAAAGCGAACTCGTCCCAGGGTTTATCTCGTGCGCGCGGTCGCATGCCTCGAGCATTGTTCGACGCAAAGTCCTTCAACGGCTTATTTCTCGTCAAGGGTGGAAATTCGTCGTCAACCTCACCATCATCGTACATTCGCATAACCCAGCAGTTGACATTCATCTTCTCGACCGGCAGCGGTGGCTCTATCTTTTCTTCCTGGTATCGATGAAGCGCATATCCAATCGCTTCTGCAACTGTAGGGCCTTCTCCTTTATCATTGAATTTTCGAATCAGGAGTTCTACAGGTTTTGAGGGTTTCGATGAGAATGGACAATAGAGCTTGATATATAGCGGATTTTGCTGCGCTTCGCTGGCAGCATTCCACCCGGCGAAACGTGCCAGGGGGTTTGATGGTTTCTGTTCTTTGGCTTTTAAAGCCTGCGTCAACGCACTGACTGGTAATACAAAGCTGATCGGTCTTGGGGGAGGTAAAGCTTGTAGTGTTGGGAGAAGGGGCTCTTTCTTCTTCCGTGGTGACATGTTTTGGAATGGTGTCAGGCCAGGCATATCGGGAAGTTGGACTGCTGGGGACGAGTCCAGGGCGTCACCGCCTGTGCCGATAAGAGAAGCGCTATCAGCCGATCCAGAAAACTCAGATGTGAGAGAGTCGTCCGACTCATCGTCTTCGTGCAAGGCTTCAAGACGTGCTCCGGCAATGCCCCCTTCGTCTTCTTGGGTTCTTTGAGACAGCAGCTGGCTGGTACCTGCGGCCTTGCGAGTCTTCACCCTCCTTTTCCTGAATGAGGAGTTGTCAAACTCGTTCTCTGATGACATCTCGCTGCTAGTAATCGTGTCTCTCCTTGGGCGTGTTTTGGCGTTCTCTACGGTGCCCAGTGAGCCTCGCAAAGTGTCGTCTGGCGGCCTTGAGGGTGATGTGATCAAAACCGAGGGACCTTCTCCAGCCTCTGCAAGCTCGTTGCGCAATGCTGAGCCTCGTGATGGGGACGAGCCTGAGCGCGTTCGCAGTGGCATCTTGGTGAACTTGATTTGGTTCGCGGGTCTATGTATTCTGGGTCAGTTTATAGTATGGGAGTAGTGGCGGACGATGCTCTCCTTACCTCTGCGCATCGTCATCTTCGTCACTCTCATCACTGAGGTCACTGCTGTCATCCTCTTCGAGCTGCTCCTTGCGCCGCCTTCGCTTCGCATTCAGCGTCGGTCCTACTGTGTCGTTGCTACCACCGCCCGTGACCATGCCACCCTCCTCTTCATCATCGCCAAAGCCCTCCGGCGCCTTGAGACCAGCTGAGCGCGGGGCCTGGAAGTATTCCGAGGTAATGGCCGTGGGGATCGGCGGTGAGTAAGTGCGCTTGATATCTGCTGCATTAGGTACCCAACCTGCGGCGCGGAAGGCAGGATTGTTCAAAACACTCGAGTCTACGTTGATCAGGCGTTCGCCGACGCCGTCTTTGATTGTGGAGAGATAGGCAGTTCGGAGCTGGTAGAGGACGAAGCTGCGGAGGTTCAATGTTAGCGCCTTCACAGCCAAGGGCGGAGGTGCTGCGGAGGGGGGCTTACTCCTCGTTCTGAAGGAGCGACATGATGCGATTAACGTGTCACGGCGTCATAGTCTCGTTGAGGGGAGGGGAAAGGAGGGAAAAGGAGGTTCAGGCCAGCTGAAGGGGTATCATAATCAAGTCATGGGGGGAGGAGGAGGAGGAGCCGTAGAGTCGGAAGTGCATGTGGGGTGTGGTGGTGAACGGGCATCTGGACCCTGGCGTTGTACGGTAACTTACCAGTAACTTACTTACCCTTACTTACCTAGTTGACGTTGTCGCTTGAGAGGATACACCTTCTCCCGCCACACTAAAATCTCAAATGAAAGCTAGCATGATTTCTACTGGATTACGTAGGCTTATTAAATAACTTTTAATACCAATCATAAGCCGTAATATATATATATATATATATATAAATAGGTGTAGGTCAAGCTACTCCACGAACAATTCCAACTTCAAGAGCCAAGAGGTCTTTAGCCGGATCAGCTCCTCCTACTCGCCGCTCCATGGATCAACCACCTGAGCTTTTTGATTACACGTCAGGGCGATGGATGGATGTTGACCCTCTCCTTATTCAATCCCATTATTGACGATGGAATGGAGATGGAACGATGTCTTGAGACATTCTGAAAGAAGACGTATTTTCAATGTAGCGGAACTCAAACGCCTCGCGACCGAGTGCGTCAATCGAAACGTAGAAGATGGCTCGATTTGAAGAACTTGCTGAAGGTGGTTTCAATCGAACTTTCCTAATCACTATGCATGATGGCTTCAAGTTCGTCGGACGCAATCCTTATCCAGTTACTGAGCCGAAGCATCTCATCGTTGCAAGTGAAGTCGCGACCATGGACTTCCTCCGTTCACATGTCATACCTGTTCCTAAGGTTTATTGTTACTCAGCTACGTCGGAGAATACTGCTGGCACCGAATATCTTTTTTATGGGACTAGTCGATGGAACAAATTTGGGTGATATTTGGGTTGACTTGTCTAAGAAAGCCAGAATCACCGTTGTGACCAAACTCGTAGAGTTTCCGGCAAGCGATAGTCTGTACTATACTAAGGACCTGCCAGCGGAGTACAAGAAAGTCGATGTTCCTATCGCCGAATCCGAGCAAGATAGTCGCTTTTGCATTGGCCCTGACACGAGACTCAGCTTGTGGTATGGAAAACGACTTGACATCCAGGTTGATCGCGGACGATGTACGTATCAGCTCTGCATTTGTGTTCAGACAATCGATCTGCTCCGAGTCATTTCATTTTCTGCAGGCACTCTTTGCTAAGTACCTACCAGACATGGACCCAACAGCAGCTCCAACATTTGGAGCTAAAAAGCAGATTGCACATTTGACGAAGTTCGGCCAACCACTTCACCCCTTTCAACGTCTACGCAGAGAGATATACGATTATCAGAAGCAATCACCCTCCGATCATCTAGACAATCTAGAAAAATACTTGCGAGCCGTTCCCTATATCATGCCAACGGGCGACGACACTCCTACACGCCCAATCTTGAGACATCCTGATCTCCAACCGAACAATGTGTTCATCTCCGATGATCTCAACATTTTCGGCCTCATCGACTGGCAACACTGTGCAATACTGCCGCTCTTTCTGCAGTGTGGTATCCCAAACAGTCTTCAAAATTACGGCGACAGCGTCTCAGAATCACTGACACCCCCTGAGTTGCCACACAATTTCGACGATGTTAGCGAAAGCGAACAATTTGAGCAAGACCTGCTTCTACGTCGGCGTCAACTTCACTACTTTCATGTCGCAACGACGGCAAAGTTTAATTCCACGCACTATGACGCTCTAACTGACGACTTCAGCGCCTGGAGGCGCAAACTTTTTGATCACGCGAGCGATCCTTGGGAAGGCGATAACGTGACGCTCAAAGCCGACCTGATTCAATTAATGAAAAATTGGTCCAGCATTGCCACTTCAAGTTCGAGCATGAACGACCATGCTAGTCTCCCTTACCCAATCAACTTCTCCGAAGATGAGATAAGCGAGTGTTTGCGCCTGAATGCTGCGCAGATCGAGGCAGACGAGCAGCTCCAGACTTGTAGGGAGTGGGATCGAAGAGTGGGTGCCCTGTGAGTAATATGATGAAATAAAGCAACGTGCCAATAAACTGAAAGCCGATGCCCTAGAGGCAGCTGAGTCTGGGGAGGAACGACTGAGATTATGCGAGCATTGGATTTTCGATGATTTTGATGAGGAGTATTCGTAGGAAACGTCATGACTATGCAGAAGGATAAACGACGCAAACTAGATCACTTTCTTTTGTCTCAATGTGTTACTATAGGAAACGAATTTTAACGTCGAACAAATTACAAGGCCTTGAACAATTGTACTCTGGACTACCGGTATGTACTATGACTGAAAAGGCAATGTTCGAGCCTTCGCCTTTGATACTAATAATGTATCTATGTATACAAATTAAATAAAAAAATAGTAAGCCTAGAGCTATAATACCTTATTTTATCCTAAAGTAGGGATGTGTAGCTTAGCAGCTGATAGAGTGCTAAAATTTAGCGCGCCGGGATGAATTGCGTCCTGGTCGCCGCGCCCTCACAACTCTCACACCCCTCTCAACTGCGGCCCACGACCGCCACATCGCCGCCAACGCCATGAACCTCACCGCTTACTCCGACTCCGAGTCCGATGGCGAGGCGCCGCCTGTGACCACATCTGTCGCGAAACCACTCTCCAAATCCTCGTTCCAAAGAGTCGTTGACCGCTCGAATCCTGGGCGCATCAAGGTCAACCTACCCGGCGCAACACAGTCACACACCAAGGACAATACGCCCGACGATGCACCGCCATCGAAGAAGCCGCGTCTGGGCGGTGGTGGACTCAGTGGATTCAATGCAATGCTACCTGCGCCCAAGAAGCCCAACGCCAACGCCATATCAACATCGGCGAGCAGCAATAGCGACACTAGAGGTTTAGGAAAAGGATTGGCTTCGGGTGTCAATCTGAAAACGGGCGCAGAACCTGCATTCAAGAGGGAGCCTAGAGTCAACATGGATGAATACGATGAGAATGGCAATGTCATCAAGAAGGAACCCATGAACAAGGAAGACTTTAGGGCTATGTTGAATCTCCCCTCGCCCAAGACGGAGAAGAAGGAAAGAACTGCAGACGTCTCTGAAGCGGCTGTCGAAATCGCCCCAACGGAGCCTCAAGAAGCGCCCAAGCCCGCTGCTCCACGCTTCGTGCCCATGTCCGTCGGCAAGGGAAAGAAGAAGAAAAAGCCCACCATCTCACGATCAGCAAACGACCCAGAAAACACATCCGAGACCTCCACCTCCGCGCCCTCCCCTTCACAACCCCTCCTCGAGGAAACCGCACCACCACCACGCAAACCAAAACTCTCCCTCTTCGGCGTAACCACCAACCAAACAGATCCCTCCTCCCAACCAACACCATCAACCCCCTACCAACCCCTCCTCTACAACCCCTCCCCCACCCAACCCACCCCCCAAATCCCAAACCCCACCCTTCCCTCCCCCTCCTCCTCCTCAGAACCCCCCGCCCTCTCCACCCTCGCATCAACCCTCCACCTAACCCCCTCCGAACTCCGCCAACTCCTCCCAAAACAACACTCCAAGAACCCCTCGGCCCCGAAAATCCTAACCTTCAACACAGACGCAGAGTACGCTCACAACGAACACCTGCGTCACCAGGCAGACCAGGCGCCGCAGCACCATGCGCTTAAGAGTATTTCGGGGACCGGGAAGAATAGTCTTAGGAGTTTGGTGGGGGTTGCGGCGGCGCAGAGGGAGGCGTTGGAGGAGGGGTGGGCGAGGGGGAAGGGGAGGAGGGGGGATATTGGGGGGAGGGGGGCGTTTTAGGGTGTTGGGGTTTAGAGGGGGGGGGGGGGTTCATTTTTCTTTTGGACAGGGGTTTAGGGGAGTTTCGATGGAGGATGGGGATATGGCAGGACAGGATATTGTGCAAATGGCAAAGTATCATTTTTCACAGTCTACATGGAAAATGTCCCGCCTCTTCTTACTTCTCTTTCATCATCACTCCCCCCCCCCCCTAGAAAAACCCCCCAAACTCATACCCACCCCGCCTGATCAAAAGCTCCACCGGAAACCTCTCCGCCAACTCCCGATAACCCCTCGGACTCAAATGCAAATAATCACCCACATCAAACCTCGCATCCAACCGCTCCGGCACCCTTGGATCCCTCACCACGGCATCGAAATCCACAACGCCGTCAAACACTGCACTGTTGCGAATCCAAGCATTGACGCGTTGGCGGGTGCGCTCGCGCTCTGGGTGGCTGTACGGCTGTATGCTCGAGGCGTTCGCGGGCGCGCTAAAGGGGGTAATGGTAGCTGCGAAGACGGGGATAGCGTGGCCGTGTAGGAGAGCGACGATTTGTGCGTAAGCCTGTGTGAGAGCGGGGAAGAGGGTAGATTGTGCGGCGGGGGAAGGGTCAGTGGTGCCGATGTCGTTGACGCCGATGAAGACGAGGACGGCGGCGACGTTTGGGTGAGCGAGGATGTCGCGGTCGATGCGGGAGAAGGCACTGGGGCCGAGGCCGTCGGCGAGGATGCGGTTGCCGCCGGCGGCGAGGTTGGAGAGGGCAATGTGTGAGGTTGAGGGGGAGGATTGGAGGCGGGAGAGGAGTTGGTCTGGCCAGCGGTTGTTTGCGTTTGTGGTGGAGCCGCGGCCGTCGGTGATGGAGTCGCCGAGGAGGACGAGGGAGGTTTGGTGGCGTGGGGTCCAGGCTTCGATGCTGGAGAGGAAGTACCAGTGTGCTGCTGCTTGGCTGGCTGGGTCGTTGACATTGATGCTGGGCGCGTGGACGGCGTTGCCGAATTGGAAGTAGCTGGTTGTGCGGGAGCCTGGGTGGCTGGTGATTGCGTTTGAGAGTTGGCCGGTGGCGAGGTAGAGGGTTACGGTGATGACTTGTTGGGCGTGGATGGGGAAGTTGAGGGGATCGGAGACGGCGAGGGCGCCGTTGGGGATGCTGATGGAGGATTGGCCGAAGAAGGTGACGTTTTGGAGGGTATGGGGCTGGATTTGGTGGATTCCGGCCGTGTTGTTGATGGGCAGGGCGACGGTGACGGCGGTGATGGGGAGGTTGGAGCCGCCAAAGACGTTTGAGAATTTCAAGCGGATCTGTTTGGCTGTGGCGGTCATGAAGAGGGTCTGGCGGATGGTGGAGTTTACAAAGACGGCGCCGGTTTGGTTCTACATCCATCTCTTGTCAGTACATGGCGGTGTATTGTATTGCGATCGAGATACACACAAAGGGAGCAGGAGGCAAGTTGGCCGGCTCTGTCAACTGTGGCATAGTCGCCCACGCATCAATCCAATGCCCCTTTGAAGGATTCGGTCGAATCGCCTTCCTGCCAGCAGCATTCTGATCCCCATCCTCACCCTTCACCAACACCACCACGCCAAGCAGCAGAACCGCAAGTCTCGAAAAGATCATCATCCTGCCCTGCATATCTCTCTCACCAATAAAGTCGACAAGATCCCAAGATCGAGCAAAACAATAGCGGACAGAACAAATGGCCGGAACAGCCGGGCGCTGCCCTATTTAAACCCTCCCCATGGCGCGAACAAGCCATCTACATAGCGGACTGGGGAGGTGGGGATTCGGGAAACAACATGAGGCTAAGAAAGCAGGCACGAGCATGAATCCAGTCTAGTGCAAGGAACCAACCCACCACTTTATCCCCCAATTTATCTGGGGAATCGATGAGAGCGCGGGGCCTCTGCGGAGATGAGCGGATAAATTGGTTGATGGGAGGAGAGCTGGTTGGTGGCCATGACAGCCTGTCTTTATCCAGCGGGTACCGAGGACCACATACCGGTAAATGGCGAATGCGTGACGTTGCTCGCTAGGTAGACTGCCCAGGCCCCCAGATGAAGTTGGAGACCATGTTAGTGTATCGCGTGCAAAGAACTGCGGTTCGCATCGGGTCTCTCTTCCAAAAGTGTGGAGATGACCAGGGCAGTCAGTCAGTGCATGGTGATTGGGTATCTTGGCAGTCATTGATTTATCCATTTATATCACGTGGTCCCCTTGTTGCTCTCCTTCCCTTCCATGTTTCCAGTACCTGCGAATGAAGCAGCAGCAGCAGCAGCAGCAGCAGCCAGGAGAGATGCCGAGCAAGGCGCGTAGCTTGTGCACTTTCAACCACCGTGAAGTCATCTACAAGCGTGCGTGCTTGACTCATCCCAAGTTCCCAAGGTCATCAGTTGGGGCAAGTGTTTCGTGAAGCCCCATTCGTATGAAAAGCAAAAGCTGGCTCAGCTGCATAGCCAGACTCCCTTGAGGTCGGTGGCTCCCATTGAGCAGACCGCACCGCACGCCCGTTATCCTCTTACAGCGTAGGTGCAGGCCTTGATATTCCTCGAGGCGGCCTACGTTGGTCTGATCATCTGGACTAGAAGAACTTGGCACGAATGGGTAGCCCGTGAAGATCTGGCCTAGATGATTGTCCTGCTAACACCTGGGGTACTCGCTCAAAACTCATCATCACTCTCAGCCTTCTTCCTCCTCCTACTCGACACCTTTTTCTTCTTTCCGTCCGCATCCATGCTGTCACCCTCGCTCCTGTCGGGCGCGTCGGCGACCTTGGAGACGATGTCGTTGAGAAAGTCGAATTGTTCATTCTTCATAATGGCTTGCTTGAGGTGGATGGCGCCGACGCGTTTCGAGTTGCGCGACTTGGCCTCGGCGGCGGCGCGGGTGACGAGAGAGATCATAAAGAGCTCTAGCGCTTTTGCTGGGGCCTTTTGTTAGCCATTGGGGTTGAAACCCTTGGTGAGGAGGAAGGAGAAAAAAAACGGATGTTGGGCAAGACGTACAGACTACGACTGGAGTGACTTGTGCCACTTTGCCAACGTCGTCGTCGGCCTGCATGATGCGCTTTATCCTGGCGACGGGGAAGTGATTCTTGATGGTGATGTTGTCGGTATTTGGGGGCAGCGAGGGTGGGCCAGCGACGAGGCCATTGTTGCCATGATCAGACAAGGCGGGCAGCGAGGCGGCGTCGGGCAGATAGTCTGCATCTTGCAAGCTCTCTGCCCGGGGCGCACGACGAGGCATGTATGCAGAAGTGACTGTGGGGGGCAGCGGCTGCACGTGCGCCTGCAGTGCTGGATCCGAGGTGGGAGGAGAGAAAAAGGAGTGGGGGGAGGGTGTGAGGGCGGCGGCGGCGGCGGTGGTGGCAGGGACGGCGTGTTGTGGCGGGTGTTGCTGTGGCTGCTGTGGCTGTGGTAGCTGTGGCTGTGGTGGCTGTGGCTGTGGCTGTGGCTGTGGTGTTGACAACTCTGGCGACTGCGGAGCCCACGACGTGTCCATTGGCTGCAGCGCTTCCTTGGACAATAGACAAGGCCAGGCTTCCGATGATGCGGGCGGACAGGCGCGACTTTATCTTGCATCGCCCCCCCCCGGCCACTGCTAACAACCTTGCAACTATGCACGGTCCCACTCTTGCCAAGCTTTGCCTTCCTCGCCCTCGCCCTCGCCCTCGCCCTCGCCCTCGCCCTCGCCTCCCCCAACAACACCCTTCGACCCTTCGATTCCCATCGCACACCATCCTCACCATTTCCAACCCCCTTCAACCCCACTTCATCCACATCCTTTTCCGCTGCCGCCATGGCTGGAAACAAGAGGTGGTGGTGGAGGACAGTGAAGGCGGGCGGGTGAATGCGCGACAAAAGACGCAACGTGGATGACGACACGAGCACGCCAGAGACTTTTTTGCTTGCCACGGACTCACAATCCGTGCCAGCCCCTGCTTCCCCGTTTCGCAAACGACGAAACCCGCTCCCACGCCTTTCTTTGCGCTGCGCTGTGTGGTTGATCGGCGTGACGGGATACAGGCGGTCGCTGATGGTGTAAACTTGATCTAATCTGACACGGTGCGCGCGCTCTTTGGTTTTGTTCAGGTCGTTCATTTCCGTCTCCGATTTGTATCTTTACTCCATGGTGCTGGCGACGGCCTTTCTTTCCTCAATGTCAACATGCTGTGGAGTGGGAATGTGGTTTATTTTTGGGCCCCTGGTCATCGTCTACGTGGCCATGGCCCGCCGTGCTACACAAGGTGGTGATCAATATATATACATCTTCTGTCCACTCATGTCTCTTTCGTGATACTGCCATCCTCTTTGCGCCCTTCTCTCGTCTTTCCTTCCCGCAGCCATGTCTCGGCCAGGCTGTTCTTGGGGTCGTCTTCAGGATATCCGCGCTGTCGCCTCACGTCCAGTACCGCCTGCCGCATCCTCCGCGTACATTCCTTGCGTAAACTGACGGCCTCCTCCGAGTATTTTAGCGAGTCGTTGAGCACGCCCACTGGCAGAACCGCACCCTTCTCCTCTTCTTTGGCCCGCATCTGCTGCCACCGCCGACGAAGGTCTCCAAACACCTCCTCTGCATTCAGTTTCTCGCCAAATGTCACTCTGACGTTCTTGAATGGCCGGGGAATGAACCGGGGAAAGGTTCGCGTTTCATGCATGATCTCGTCAAAACCCTCGATAAATATAGGCACAATGTCGGGCAGTGGGTCGCTCTCGAGTATCAACCTCGAGACGCCCCATTTGAAGTAGCGCATAATTCTGTGTTCCGACTGATGTATCATGCCTTCTGGGAAAATGTGTACCCACGCATGTCGCCGGCTCAAGTAGGCAGAGGGCGAGGGAAAAGAATCCTGGCCGTTTGTACTGAACGTGAGGTGTCCGTTGCTGAAGGGGTCTGCGAGGTCGGGGCTTTTAAGTGACCTCGACGGGTCCTCGGAGGCGCTGTGTGGACGAATGAAGGGGCCGCGAGATAACAGGCGGATCGCCTCTGTTATGGTGGGTTGGAAGAGACCGCCGAATTGCGAGTGTGCCGATCGATGGGTGGGAAGGACCTGTCCGAGAGTAAAGAAAGTGGAGAGTGCTCTGAGATGTTGTTAGCCAGTGTCATGTACAACCGAGATAGAGTCGCCGTACTTATTCGTAAAGCACAGGTCGTAACTGCCCAAGCCCCATCGATGGTTGTCTGGGTTGAACATGTAGCTGAGCGGAAGTATGCCCCAAAGTATGGGATCGTCCATCCTGGTAGCATCGTGAGTATATTTCTTGCCCATGGGGAGACCTCGTCCACGGCAACCCCAACTGTACGTACACAGAGATGTGATTGGAAACTACGGCATGATCAGAACCATTCACGCTAAATCTCCATCACCACAATCGCATACCAGTAAGCAGTCCTCTCGACCTCCCCGCTACGTCTTGCCTTTCATCCAGCAGTCGCAGGAACTCATCCATCCCATGCGTCTCCACCGTATTGAAGCCGCTCAAGAACCCCTTGCACAGCAAACTGACTGCAGCCATGGTAAAGGTCGAGGCGGCGCGCCATGGCCCACTCGGAGCTTCAGGCTGCTCCTCTGGTCGCATTGGGTCGTATCAAGGTGTGAGAAAGACATGAGAGTTTTCTCGTACAGTGGCTGGAGGCCGCGGCAAAACGTCACCACCCAAAGACCGGAAATTCACGACAGGGATGTATTTTTAGCGGCTTGGCTCTGCACGTGGCTTCGGCATGCAGTTCTCGACATGCGCAAGACGATTGCCATTGCTACGACTAGAAAATCTACATACTGTCCACCGTGTAAGTGTTGTTTCCCTGATCATAGTCGAGTGCAGGTGCCGCTACCGCCTAAGACGTGCTTGACAACGACGAGCTTTCCAGCGACTTTCTAGGTATCGTGATCCTACCTAGTACATCGCGAGCGCCAGCCAGACCGGTCTATAACGTCGCCATCCTATACCAGCTCAAAAGCTTGATCAGACATACCAATCGAGATCCTTGAAAGCTATACACTGCTTTTTCATCTAGAATAATCTTCATCTTGTGTTCACTCACGACACTGGGATATCAGGCGCAACACCGCCTACTACCGCCAACACCACCACCACCATGCCACCACCCAAATCAGTCTTCACTTCCCATGAGAGGAACGCGCTAAAAGACCGATGGGGCTCCCAAACCACCCGCCTAACCCGTGACTCCTTTCTCCCCTTTGGATCCTGCCAACTCTGTCTCCTCCCCTCCGTAGACCCCGTCTGCTGTCCCCAAGGCGACCTCTTCTGCCGCGAATGCGCAATGACGAACCTGCTCGCCCAACGCAAGGAAATCAAACGCCTGGAAAAACTCGCCGACCGTCTCAAGCACGAGGACGCGGACCAAAAGGCCCGCGAAGAGGAGGAAGCAAGAGTACGCGCCGTCGAGGACTTTGAAGCCGTGCAAATGGGACTCTCAGTCATGCCGGCGGCAGCAGCCAGAGGCACGAGCAAGGACAGACGGGATGAGAACAGCATCTCCCAGCAAGACCAACACCATACCGACCCAACCAACCCCACCTCCCCACCCCCAAAAGGCACAAAGCGCAAATTCGCCCTCGACGAAGAAGAACTATCCCGCATCGCCACCTCAGACCTCACAACCGCAAAACGCACCCTCGCCCACCAACGCTCCGCCTCCAAGCCCAATCTCCCTAGCTTCTGGATCCCAACCCAAACACCAACACAGCACCACCACTCCCCCGCCCCTCAAAAACTCTCCCCAACTTGTCCCGCAAGCTCCCCGCAAACCTCACATTCGCTATCCTTGAAAACCCTTATCCCCGTACATTTCCACCTCGAGCGTGACACCTCTGCCTCGGCAGCAACAGCAGCAGCACCACCCAAAACCCCAAACATGCCCACTTGCCCAAGTTGCCAGAAACCCCTCTCAAACAGCACAAAAGCATCACTAGCCATACCCTGCGGCCACGTCCTTTGCAACCCCTGCGTCGCCAAGTTTCTAAACCCACAGCACAGACACCAGCGCGACGCGCATGCCCAGCTGGCCGAGGAGGTTTCCCACGTTTTGCACTGTTATGTTTGTGATGCGGAGTTGGGTGGGGTCGGGCTGGGTAAGGCGAAGAAGGATAGGGGGAGGGAAAAGGAAGGGGAGGGCAAGGGCAAGGGCAAGGAAAGTAGGGGGCGTGGGTTGGGCTTGGTGGAGATTAGGAGTGAGGGGACGGGGTTTGCGAGTGCGGGGGCGGCGGTGGTTAGGAAGGAGGGGGTTGCGTTTCAGGTGTAGGAAAGGGGTTGGGTAGATGATGTATGTGTGGGATACTATACTTCTGGTTTGGTATTGTATTCTCATAATCTATACATTGCCAATTCAGCACCTCTGTGTTCTCAATACCTTTGACACGACCCCACCACCTTATCACCTCTTGTACAGATACAAACCCCCCCGCCCCAATCCCAGCCAACTAACCAACCAACTAACTAACCAACTCCCCCCTCTCACACCCCCTCCCACCCCGCAACCTCCAACATACCCTCCACCGTCCCAAAAACCCTCACCCGATTCCCCAGCCCACACCAAAACCGCACCTGCTCAAACGACGGCATCAACTCCATCGGCCGCCTCTGGAGCCGCTCAATCGCCACCCAGCCCGTTTGATCCTGGACAAACTTCTCATCTACCCAGGAGCCTGCTGCCGGGCCCTCATGCACGTGATCCCATTGCGCATTTGCGTTTGCGTTTGCGTTGGCCGGGGCGTCGTTGTAGCTGAAAGTGGAGGTGGGATCTTGCTCGTCGGCGGAGACGGACGAAGGGGTGGTGGGGGAGCTGGGATCGAGGCTTAGGGTGCGGAGGTTGTCGAAGATGTTGGTGGTGTGGAAGCGTGGTTTAGCTTCGAGTTTTGCTTTTTTGGAATTTCGTTTGGGTTTGCGGCGACGGGAGGCGGAGGGGGGTTGGGTTTGGGTTGAGGATTGGGGTGAGGTGATAGGGGTTTGGGGCTCTTCTTGGTTATTGTGGAGGAAGTCTTGCAAGGGTGTTGATGTGGGGTTGCTTTTTGGGACGGGTTCTGGTGGATAGATGGGGTCTACTTCAGCGGTCTGTTCTGCGCCTAGTCTGGCAGCGAGTCTGATCATGATGGTGGCTGTAAGGAGACTGTCGTATCCTGCCTCGTGAAAGGCTTCTGCGCCTTCGTACTTGGAGTGGTCGGGGTGCGTGACAATCTCAGGTAGATACTGGTGGCTCAAGCCCTGTGCAATTTCTTGCAGCGTGGGAGATGCGTTCAGGTCACCCTCGGTGTAGGTGGCCAGATACTTGGTGTCGACAATTTTGGGGAACAGTTCATGGATGACTTCTCGGAATCCTTGGAGGGTATCGGGCAACTCACCCACAAAGGTGCGGTACAAGTATACAATGTCAGTAAACATGTTATGTCCCACAAGGACTGGTTGGCGAGTCTTGAGACGCTCGACTGCACGATCATAGCGATCCTTGAGACCGGATACGTCAGCTGTCAGTGATGACGTGCGCGACAGGTATAATGGCTCAGCTCGATCAATGTCACCGCCCTTTACGAGAGCCTCGAATATCCAACGAAAGCCGGTCTGGCGGATAATCTGCTCCTTGACGCGACTCTTCATTCTCCGGACATTGTCAGCCTCTCGCTCAACATCGTGATCAATGATGCGGATGCAGTCATGTCGACCTATCGATACTTGGTCTGGGAACTCGGCGCGAACCAGCTGGTGCACAAGGCGCTTCTCGAACCGCGAAATGGCTTGAACATGAGGTGCTTTGGGAAGACCTGTGTGAGTGGTGACCTCCAAACAGTCCGAGTTTGTGGTTTTCCATTGGGTGATTGCTTCTCGTACACGGCGCACAAAGTCGAGCGAATCTACATGCTCTTCTTTCAATTGCATGTCCTCGACTGGATTCTTCTTCTCGATCCGGTCCCATGCCATTTGCCTGGCCCGCGCCGCTTCTTGCCGTGACAAGTACTGCACGCCACTGGCAAAGGGAGCGCCCAGATTGAAGCCATGGCTAAGGAGAAAGCTGCAGGCTCCACTTTGGAAACGTATCTCTCGCTCAAAATCCAGACGCTCGTCGAGCAATGGACAGATGTTGATGTTGTAGGGTCGGAGGACGTACTTGTTGGCAATGTAGTCGAACCGAGCACATGTAAGGCCTACCTGTAGAATTTGATAACGATCAGCGCCTTGCTTAGTCTCAGCATAGCGTTCTTCGAGCGTATAGCGACCTCGGCCACGTGCTGGTTTGTCTGGCAGCCGTGAGGGAATGCCAGACAACTCCAAGTCAAAGGCGACAAAGTCGGCCTCTGATATGTGGATGAAGAGGCCAGTAAGGTGGTGAGGGAATGATTCGGCGTCGACTTCCATGCTGTTGTTGTTGTTGTTGTTGTTGTGGCGGTGGTGGTGGTGGTGGTGGTGAAGTCTTCTTGGCCCACAACGTCAAAGCCCTCGATTGGCTGAGCTGTCCAGGTACCGGTACGAGTACCGTACCAGTACCGGCAGGTAGTAAAGCCCTGCCTGGTTGGATGCAGGAGATGGCTTGATTTGATTGAGCAGAATCATCCGAGGTGCAGACAAGAGGATACAGGGTAGAGTCAAACTCGCTGTTCAGTTTTCAGTATTTGGTGCGATGGCAATAGAAAAAGCTGTGGTGAGTAGTTGATCGTGAGGAGAGTGTGTCAGTCAATGTCTGTGTGATCAAGCGAGCGGCTGTCTAGGTACAGGAGATGGCTTGTCTCGCTCGCGACTCAAAGGCTTGTCGCCAGTCGCCAGTCGCCAGTCTGTAGACAACGCGTTTGTCAAACAGTCAACCCTCGTTGCTGTCTCGCGTGTCGTGCTGGACGCGTCTTGAGCCCAAGTGTCGTGATTCGGAGATTGGGGCTTGTTGTCGACTGGGGATGGGGTTGGTGCGCCCAGGGCAATCGACTGGGTAGTAGACAGATGGTACCTAGGCATATACTGCATGGAGTATAGAGCAGCTGGCCCCCGCCTTGTTGGTAGTGCTCGGGACCATTTGTTTCTCTGTGTTTGTTCGCTGCAACAGCACAGCCGAGGTTCGACTGTTGACACGGGCGGGAGAGAGGAATGCAACTAACGGTGCCGGTAGAGGCCAAGGCCGAGCGTCACCTCACACCCTTCTCCTGCCTGCACCCACACACCAAACGGTGCAAAGCAAGCAGCCACTACGGGGGAAACAAGGAAACAGTAGAAGAAGAAGAAGGAGGAGGAGGAAAAAGCCAGTCCCCCTTGCCCTCCCTCACGTGCAAATTGATCCTTCACCCGCCTCAGTCGCCATGGCCGCGCCGTACGAAGACATCAACGGCTCGCGCTACCTTTCCTCGTCGCTCTCGTCCCTATCAGCCTCCCGGCAACAGTCGTCGCAGATTGCCAAAGCATACCGCCAGGCCGCCCAGTTGTTCCTCACGCGCCGCCTGCCAGAGGCCCTGTCTACGATTGAGCCCATCATCACTCCGCCGCCGCCGCCCTCTCCTCACGATGATGAGGCCATGATTGGCTATGCACCCATCGCCAACGCGTCCCGAGGCACCCGAATCAAGGTCTGGAGCTTCTACCTCACCTTTCTCAACGCCGTCATCGAGCTGGGCGCAGAAGAGGGCAAGCACGCTTTTGGGAGTACGAGGTGGAAGCAATTGGTCTCGAAATGTCGCGATGGCAGTGTGTGGGACGAGGTGGTCAAGGATGGCTATGCGGGTGTCGAGGGCAGCGTCGACACGGATGTAGTCATCAATCTGTGAGTCCTGGTGGGAGAAGAAGATGGGCTCAAGATATATCCATGTGCTGATTGCCAACGTCTAGTGCAACCCTGCTGCTCACCCACTCGCCCTCGCAAACGCTCAACCAACAAAAGCTCGAGACATACCTCTCCGCCACGGCCAACCCGACGTTTGACATTTCCCAGCACATGTCGTCGCCCTCGTACCTGCAGCGTCGCCCCAGCCAGCGCGGTCAGCAGAATGGCACCGACACGCCCCGCGATCTGGAAAAGCGCATCAAGCTGCTCGAACTCTACACCCTCCATGTCCTGCCAAGAAACGACGAATGGGACTACGCCCGTGAGTTCATCAGCATGTCCGAAGTCCTGGACGACGAGCGCAAGGAAGCCTTCATGCTCGCCCTGCACTCGCTCAAGGAGGAAAAGGAAGATGCCGAAGCGCGCGAGGAAAAGCTCCGCCAGCAACAGCAAGAGCAAATGGAAGAGCGCCGCCGGGAAACGGAAAGAAGACGTCTGGAACAATCCCGCGCCGAAGACGAACGTCGCAAGCGCCAAGAGGAAACCCCAAGACAGCCTCGAAGCTCAGATGACCGGCTCCGCAAGCCCCTACCCCAACCCCAACCGCACCCTTCTCGTACCTCGCGCCAGCCCGCTAAACGCCCAATCACACCCCCTCCTGGCTTCTACAACCGCGCCACGACCATGTTCTCCTCCCTCCAGGCACTCATATCAAATACAGCGCACAACATGACGGCCAATCCAATGGCCTTTTTCCGAACCCTGCTCTTCCTCATAGCCTTTGCCCTGGCCTTTGGACGGCGAGATTTGCGAGAGCGCATCTTGCGTGTGGTGAGGAATGCAATGGATAAAGTGAAACGGACCGTGGGCATGGGTGTCAAGGTTTCTTATATCTAAAGTTTTCATGTCTCGTATGTCTCTGAAGGGCTTGCAATTTAAATATATTCCTATGTGTATCATTTTTTGGGAAGAGGAAAAACACTTGGTAAGTCCGGATTAATGCAATGCACTTGCAATACCGATGCAATAGTCACGTCTACATCTATACATTTATATATATCAACGCCTAAAGGCGCATGCATCGGATCGTGTCAAATCTCCCACATCCCCCAACCAACCTTCTCAAGACCTCCGCTGCTTTCCCCCCAGCGTCTTCCTCCTCTGCTTAATCATATACGTATACATCTTGTACGACCCTAATCCACAGTCAGTCCCACCACGCAAACACACATGCACATATCACACCGCCGCCACCCAAAAACAAGAACTCACCAGGTCCATAAAGCGCCAACAAGAAATAAAACACGGGCGGAATCAGCCCATTAATCTTCCGCCCCGGCTCCACCGCCATGTAGAACAACCACCATTCTGCTCCAATGCCAATGGGGTAAAGAATATAAAACATTGTGTACCTGAGCCATGTTAGCCCTTCTTACACCCTTGATACAACACGCACGCCATCCCCCTCCCTCGAGCAACTCCCCCAAACTCAACGCAATAACCTCGATAACATCAAGAAAATCCCAACCTACCGAATCCAAACCAACCACCCTGGCGCCATCCCATGCATGTTCAAAGCCAGATACGCATACCGAATCCCATCTGCAACCGACCAGGCCAGCAGCAGCGCCGGGTAGGCTAGGGAAGCGGCGGTGCTGAGAGGGAAGGTGTGCCAGATGAGCCAGACTTGGATGATGCGGGTGCCGACTTGGAGGGCTGTTGTTGGGAGGGGGGATTTTATGAGGCCTGGATGGGGGTTAGGTTAGTGTGTGTGAGGGGGTGAGGGTTTGGAGGGGGGGAGAGTGGATGAAGGGAGGGAGGGAGGATTGGGTTGTGTGGGAAAAGGGAGTTGTGTGATGCGCTCTCTTTCTTGCTCTTGCTCTTGCTCTTGCTCTTGCTGTTGTACCCTACGGTACTCTCTGAATCCTTCTCCATGACAAAAACCAACCCCAAACAAACAAAACTCTCCCATCAACTTACCAATCCATGAATGCAAAATCTCAACCACTGTCACACTCTGCAACCACCTTACCCCAAACTCCGTCTGCTCGAAAATCCGCCCCCGTTCCTCTCCCCTCCATATCAACACTACCACATGCACAAACACGCTTGCCCAGAGCGCAGAGAACAGCGTGTTGAATGCCGTGAGGTATAGGGTGCGTGGCGTGTACCGGGTCATGTGGGCAGTGGATTGGGGAGGAGAGGGAGGGTTGTTGGTCGTGTGGGACATGGCTGGTGGGTTAGGGTGACATGTAGGTACAGCACTTATGTGACTCTTGTCTTTTGTGGTTGGTGGGGCTGGGGGGTAGAGGTGCTGTTTTGTATGGTATCAGTGTAGGTGTTTGTGTCACATGAAAAAGAGAAAATTAATGTTTTGTGCAGGATCTAGGTGGAAGTTTATGGTGCCGGGATGGAGTCGTTTGGGGTTGCTTGGGCCGAGGCTAGGGACGACTGGACTGCGAATTTTTTTTCTTGGAGACTAGAAGAGTGGTTGGACGGAGGCGAAAAACAGTGGTTGAGATTGTTTTGTTGATTTTTTATGGTGGTTTCTATTTTTATTTTTTCTTTTTGATGGTGGATGGGGGGTTGGTTTGGGGAGTGGGTGAGCTGTTCCCGGTAGGCAGAAAACCTTCGTACGTCATGTTCTCCCACCAAGCTAGGTACCAAGCTTCCTTTACTAACCTTTTTCCTTTGTTTAGTTTTAGTCGATTTGCCAAAGTCACCGTCAACTGTAGCAATATAGTTATTGTCAAAGAAAGCATGATTACAGAGAGGGTAGAAAAATCTCTTAGTTTCAAGGACGACACGCTAACGAGATGCACAGATTTCAGAGTCGACCTTTCTTCTTCACCTCAATTTTTCTCATTTTTGGTCCATTAATCTATGCGTTTCCCTATTTTTCATTGCTCTAGCGTAGAAATAATACTGTTCTCTCTACATTATTGTCTCTCTGCATCATTGTCTCTCTGCATCATTGTCTCTCTGCATCATTGTCTCTCTGCATCATTGTCTCTCTGCATTATTGTCTCTCTGCATCATTGTCTCTCTCCTTCTTCACAATGTCATCTCCAAAAGGTTGTGCTTGTTATCACCACCGCCATTGTTCTTACCACGCTGTCCCTGTTTTCCCCGAGTTTGTGCGAATCCTCGACCGCCGCGCGCGTTCTGAGAGCCAATACGAGTATACCCAGTCTGTTGCTGGCTCGGATGGTTGTTGTACGTGCGACGGCGAGATGTCTCATGGCCAATTTCCTCGCCCTCAGCGCTGCGCTTCAGACCTGCAACATTGCCAAGGTTCTGGTGGCCGGTTTGCGTGTACATGGGAGTGCTGTGAGAGGGATTAGATCCAGAAGTTGCGTCGTGAGCCTGGTTGTTGTTAGATGAGCTAGGGATAAGACCAGGTGAAAGCAGCGATGCGATGGAAGCAGACGTTGATAAAGCAAGACTTCCCGTCCTGTCACCATCATGGTAAGAGAGCGGTGGTGCCATACTGTTATTTGGAGGTTGTGTGCCCTTCTTCAAGGTCTGGGTACCATCGTCCCTGTGCATGAATGCGCAAGTTGCGCCATTCTCGCAAGTCATGCGTGAGGTCGACTTTGTGCACATCTTGCCCGCATATTCATGGGAGAAGTGACAGTTTGCACCATTGCTGCAGCCCTTGGTGGTGTTGACCCAGGTACAAAGCTTCTTCTTCTTCATAACAGTGTGGTCAAACGGGCAGCCAGCGCCCTTGGTGCAAGTTTCACCGAATCGGCAGGGAATGTTAGAGCGAGAGTCAACGGGCAACTTGCTCGCGGAAAGTGGACGAGCAATCTGAAGGGCGTTTTCGGCCTGTTCGGTGTCGATGCTGACGTCACTAGGTTCCTCTGTAGTCTCAATTGACGGAGAGTTTAATATGGTCTCGGGAGCAGTGTCGCGATTGACATCTTTAGAAACAGCCTGCTCATCTCGTTGTGTTGGCTCCTCTAACCCGACAATCTTAAAGGAAACCTCCAACTTCAGACCATTGACGGTGAAGCCTAGATCGATGGTGTCGCCAACCGCGTTTGCGCCTGCCATGGACATCAGCGCCGGAGTGTAGGCAAACTGGGCTTGAATGCCGCTGACGAGCGCCTGCTGAGCAATTTCAGTTTTCCATTTGCCGTTCGAGGGGCTTTCAATCCTATCTACAGTGGCGGATGAAGCCTCGGCGTCTTCCTGAATCCCATTGTTCACATCTTCAATGTTTGCGGTGAATGCAGGGTTGGATTCAGATGTAGCAACAGCCTTACTTGTGGCATTTTTTTGCACAACGAGTTTGGAAGCACCTTCTTGTTTGAGGTTGGAAGAGGACGTCTGATCCTTCTCGAGCTTGTCATCGTCAACGACAACGGAAGCTGCATTGGTCTCTTCATCCTCAGCACCAAAGTCAAGTTCAAAAACATCCTCATCATTGATTGGAGTCGCTGGAGTCGCTGGAGTATTCATGGCAGACAGCGTGCTGGTTTCAACGGGAGCAGTTGTGGACGATTCAGTGGTGACAGTACTCGCAGCTTCTGGGAGCGTGTCAGTGTTTGCGCCAGCCTTTGCATATTTTCTTTTCCTAGGCACAGAAGTGGAGTCTGCAGGTGCGGTCTTGCGCTTCGTCATGGCGATATTGTTTCGTAATGCAATACAAGGCTTAAGGCAGTGCGAGATTGAAATGGAGGTTTAGAGATGATCACGGATAAACGGATACGATTTGAGGTTTAACGTTGATACAACTTAAATTTGGGTGAAGAGAGAACAAGGAAGAGGGTGAGGCAGGCTCGAAAATATGTTACAGGAGGAACTGACTTTCTGCGGTGAAGTGAAGTTAGAGTGGGGAAGGTTGCCCTCTCGAACCCTCCAAACAGACCGACAAAGGCTCACCATTTTGACCTTTCCCTCTCTTCACATTGCTCTTTGTTCTGCATGTCAGGAACAATGGATGGGGCTTTTGCCTTTCACGAGCCTTTGTCGTCTTCACTGATGGAAATCCATGGTGCTCTGGGATCTAAGACTACTACACCTCGCACAAAAGTATCCTGGAGGATCTTTTTGCGTTCAACCTACTCTATCATATGAATTCAGTGCCATGCCTGTAATTCCCGATAGGAATCTAACAGGAGCGCAATCTGGGAATGAATGGACAAAGCATGTGCAGGCGGGAACTATGGGAATATTTATCGAGTGAATGTCAAGAAGCACGCACGAGTAGATGAGCCGTTGTTCATTGAATTGACGAACAGTATATTAGATATAGTATATGCTGGTACTATCTACATTCGTACGCCTTTCTGCCAAATCTAGCATGCCGGTAACAGATACAGCGTGCCATAAGTGCTTCAAGTCTTTACAGACCAAACAGCATAATCAGAATTTAGTTAATGGCGCCACTTAAGGTGTCTATGCAAGACGATCATTGTTGTTAAGAAGTTATATTCTTATCCAGCATAGACATATTTCTAGTTACATTGTGAACTACCACAGAAAAGCCCCCTACATCAACGTGAAACAAAGTTTTTAACAGGTAAGAGCAAAAAACACTTGAAGCATAGCTAGACGTGTGAGGAATTAACAACACAAACAGCTACTGCATGTGTAATTATACCAAGGCGTACTAAGTTATGTAAGTCATAACAATTTGTAGTCCTAAGAAGTCAGGTTGGTATTAGCCTTCTATCCACCTCACAGTCTAACAACTGACACCAGACACACAACCATCCCACCTAAAACAAAACCCCCCACCCCACACACCAAATACCACTCCAACAAACCGCAAACACTGCACCAAAAAATCCCAAAAAATAAAAGGTCAATGCGACACCTGTGTGATTCGAACACACGCTCCCGAAGGAACTGGCTAACTTCCCCTCAACAGAAGGACTAGCAGGCCAGCTATTCCCGTTAGCAACCGCACCTCACAATCTCAACAAGCAATGCAAACATACCGCGTTAACCACTCCGCCAAAGTGCCTGTTGTTTAAAAATTCCGCTAAATTTACGGGTCATAATGTAGGAGAAACCGTTCCACAAAATGCTGCAGATTGGGCAGCGTAAGCCTGGGATCCATGATGCGGTTAAGCGGGGAAACGTTTGGTTGGGCGGGGTAGGAACATGGGAGTGGTGGCGACGAATTCAATGTTTGGATATAGTACGGCACGGTATGACAAGACGCACTAAACATGCTTAAAGGACCAGAGGTACTCTACTCTACTAATCCCAATAGATTAAGTTTGGTAAACCAGGTCGCCGTGCATCATCTACTACCTTCCCCAAGCCTTTTGTCCAGGTGGAGAGGCGGAGCGAGGTAAAGCGACGGATTAGCTAAACTTGCATATACCCACCCTATGGTACGGCGCCGAAGAAATATCAGCGTTGGTGCTGGGTATGTAATATAATTGCCAGTTTGCTAAAAGCATAATGTGATCCCGAATAAACACCCACATCTGCAAAAGTGAATCACTAGTTGTGCGCCCGAGCTACACACCTCAGCGCGCACAACTTGCCTCCAACATACCTCTCTATTGATGCATGCCTATCACTTGAAAGAGTTCCACCTCTAGGCTGTGCTCGACAGCACGCACTCTACATCGTTACAGTAATACGAATTCATTGACAGGCGACAAATATATGCCGATTAAAGAGCGATCACAATTGAGGTATTTCAACCCCTGTATAACAAATACTCTTCTACAAGCTGTGATCAAAGCCTTTGAGGACCGCTACGCCACTACATCTATCGCGGCAGGTGTACATGTAAACGCGAAAAAAAAGCCATGACTGATTCCAAACGCCATCGCTACAACTACGAAAAGGGAAAAGGGACGCCGTGTCCAAAATATCTAAGGGTCGAGAAAAGTGCAAGCACAGAGCCGGTGGCAGAGGCAGACTATGCATCTTGCTCGTCTGCTCTATGCTTGTCGGGCTCATCGAAATACACTATAATCTCATTAGCGATTTCACTTACACAAGACTTGACGCCAGACTCACCATGAGGCCTCACGAACCAACTGCACACAAAGGCTGCACCAAAGGTCACTGTCAAGCAGACGAATACAGTCTGTCTGTATGTGCCTACAGTTGCGCTGTAGATGCCGTTGAAGATGGTCGGACCAAGCACTCTGGCCAGGGCATGCAACAAGCCTGTTGCACCTAATAGCTGGCCAACTTTATCCTGTGGCACATGCTTTGTCAAAGCCGCACCCAGCGTTGGTGAGCCGATGCCGCCAATCGATGCCAGTGCTCCGGATAGAGCAAACAATTCCCCTCTACGGGCAAGCGTGTAGCCGAGGTAGCCAAGCATGTCAAATAAAATGGCGGCACGAATGATGGATAGGTCGAGCAGATCGGATCCAGACTTTCGTATGCGTGATGCGCCATTCTTCCCGCGCACCAGGCGTGTAATGGCCGGGAGGACGACGAGAAGGCAAAAGACGCGACACGTATTCACAATGGTGACAAAGCGACCCGATTCGAATTCTTGCCAGCCAAATTGCCGGCGAGTGTACACAAGAATGACGCTCATTGCCCCCATGGCTACTCCAAACATGATGGTGTCTGTAGCAGCAAGCAATAAGAGGTTCCACCGTACAGCAGACGTGGTGCCTGGGCCTGTTGGCCAAAGGATCTTGAGGGGCGCAAAGAGGTTGATCGATCGCAATTGATTAATCCAGTCAGACGCAGGACCAAGTCTCTGCATCGCCTCCTCGTGTTTCTCACGTGCCGCTTCCTGACGAGACTTGCTGAGTGATTCAGGCACCACAAACGTGAGGAAGAAGATGAAGAAGAGATGAGCCGCCAGGGCAATGTAGAAAATGAGGAGCACAGCGTCAGTCTTGCCGACGTACTGTTTGCGAGCTTCGATGATGTAGCCAGCTAGCACAGGACCGATGGCGACTCCCGTGAACAAGCAGGCATGAAAGTACGAAAATGCAACGTTACGTCTTTGGGGTGGAACACAGTCGGACGCATAGGAATGTGCAAGAGCCATGCCGACAATAAAGGAACCAGAGACCCCTTCTAGACAGTAGCCTACAAGAATCCAGTTGACGTGCACTGTTTCGGGGAACTTGGCAGCCAGAATGGTTAGTACTTCGCCGAACAGAGCGCCGCAAGTGTTGAAGATCATGAACCTCTTTCGTCCATATCGATCGGACAGGGAGCCGAGCTTTGGGCTGATGACAGCAGACAAGATTCCCGAGCAGAGGCCAGCGTATAGCAGGAACAGGGAAGAGCGGGATGAGACGGCATCATTCTGACAGCGATCCATTCCCGGGTCCATCGGACCAGAAATAGGATCGGTTCCCAGTGAATCGTAGTACTCATCGCAGACCAGATCCATGATGAGATTGATCTTGGGTACTATGACACCACCAAATGCAGTCGTGAACAGCAGAAAGGGTGGCAGTAACCAGTAAATCTATCCATGTCAGCTCTTCAGCCCTCGCCTTTCTCATGTAATGCCTGTTGTGCGTACCGAAGGTCGCTTCCACCAAGGCAGTCCACGAAATTCTCCATCTCCATCCCACTCGTCTCCTTCAATATCATCGCCATCGCCATTCGCATTTCCATGGTTGTTCCTTGTAGGGCTCAGCAGTGGCGCGTTTTCGTCGTCGCTATCAGCTTTTGGCGAATGAGCCCCTTGTTTAGTCGGTGCATATAGAGGCACGCTCGACTTGTTGGCGCGGGCTCGCAGTTGCTGGTCTACATCGATGTCCTCGACGAAGGCAGCGTCGGTACTGGAGACCATTGTGAATAGTTGGGATGGAGAGCAGTGGCGAAGTTTTATTTCTTGGTTGGATTCCCAAATAGGGCCTCAAGGATGAGTATGAGTTACGATCGCATGCGCATTGCTAGTTTGACTATTCAAAAGGTCAGGCCTTTGGTCATCGAGTCGTGCGCGGGTTTGGAGGAGATGGACTCGTAGTGATGAATGTCCACGACCATTGCGTTGCCACAGTCCCGACTTCCGATGCAGCGCGCCTCGTCAGCTTACCAAGTATGAAGAGCCTCACGATAAGCCGTGAGGGCAGTAACAATATTCAAAGGCAAGAGGAGATGGAAATGGTGCTGGAGTAGGTAGAGCCCTCATCCGTAGCGTAGCACTTGTCAGTGACCTGGCAAGTTACGTCTCTTGGTGGCTGGGCCAGGGAAGGCTATCGTGGTTCGCTGGAACGGATTGGTCATGACGTTGCGATTTGCCATCAGCCGCGTATCTGATCGGAGAGTCGGCTGCGAAGAATCTCCGACTTTGACGCTACGGGCCTCGAGTCTCATACTGTACTGTCATCGGCCATGTATACCGACAGAGGACAGTTATATACGAGGATATCTGCTTTGCCCTTCATCTTCCAGACAACGTCCCGACAGACAACGTGCCGCGCTCATGCAAGGTCCGAAACTTTGTCAGCACACGGACTCTCGGCCAGAGCCGGGCCCTGTCGATCACGGCAGCGGTCGGTCAAACGGGCTGCGGGGATTTAACTGTCGGCTCCACTTCAATGCCATCTTCAAGATGCGATGCGAGATCGAAGTTGGAATCGGATAACTTGACGATTCAGCATTGCTGATATGCAATCTGCCGAAGTGTTCGCGAGTTACGTCGTAATCTTCTATACTTTGTTGGTGTTTCCTCCTTTGAGGTTGCTCCCGTGGATCAATTAAACATCGCCGCATCTTAGCTGAGACGGTGAGATAGTGTAGGAAATGCAGTAATTGTGATGGACTTGACTATTTGTAAAGTCGGTATAGAAGACAAAACTCGTACTCTAGCTGCTGCCTTTGAGCAATGTCACTGATCACATGTCTAAACTTTCTAGTGAGAATTTGCTGAAAAGACCTGGGCGACTGCAGTGAATAAGGTATGACACTGTCATTCAGCACTTCAACGACTACCTGGAGTCTGATGATCCTCTGAAGAGGCCGCGTAAGTAGGATAGGAGCCTTCGGACACTTTGTGCAAGGCGTCAATATGCTGACCATGACTGCAGAACTCCGCTCGGGTGCACATCCACGTAGCATGCATGCACCTTCCGAGTGAGGCAATTGCTCAAATACGGTACGCAGTTCGTGATCCATGGATCAGCGAGCTGAAGCACTTGACCATGTGACTGACTGGTAACGAACAGGTACGCCACTGACTCTGTGGTGTCCGTGAAAGGATATGTGGTGTTGTATTGTTGATGTACGACTCTACGCGTCCCTCACGCATAATCATGGCGCTGAGCTTAAGCCACTACCGGTATCATCCGGGTTCCCGGATTCTGGGCATTCGTTGACTGGAGTGGAGGTAAGCATGTCCCGCTGACACATTTGGAGCCGACAACATCCATCCCGAAAGCACCTATCGTCAGCATCATCACTCAGGACGAATCTTGTCTGCAAACCTCATGATGTCATCATATGCCGAGGAGCTGACAACATAGCAAGCACTTGACTAGCATGCGTGTGTGCGCGGTGAGCTAAAATCGGTCAAACGCCTCCCTGTCGTCGAAAACCATGAAAACTCGCCGATCGAATCAGGAAAGTGTACAACAATTGGCATGACAGATGTCAATAATCTCAAGATCTAGTACATGCGGTTCGCATTTCTGCGAACCATGTCATGCAGCTGATTTGTCTCACATCTCGCAATTTGGGGCTTGAATTGGCGAGTCTCTCCACATCAACCTCATCGAACTAGAAAAGCCAGAAAAGCCAGTTTTTCGTCCCTAGCTCGGCTTGTGTTGTGATGTGTCGTGTACAAGACACATTTCATCAGCTTCGTGGTGCCATTCACATCGTGTGTCCTCCATTTACCGGTTTAGGCGAATGTCGATAAGCAAAAGAATGCCTAATAGTCAACAATAATGCCGAGAGACACAAAGTAAGACAAGTCTTGATCGAGCATTATTCGACGAACCTCTCCCACAGGTAGGAAAATAAGGCTCAGCCCTACCGTGTGAGTATTGGAGGACTTCAGCCTCAGGCTTAGTCCATTATGCTAGTCCACAACAAGTCTTTTGGCCCCCAACTAATCAGCGATAGGCGCTTAGACAGGAGATGTGCCTTCTGGAGATACTGCACTTCGTTCCCGTTAGGGCCTTCGAGAAATTGATACAAGGATTCCAGACTCCAGCCTCATGTATCAACAATTCCTGCTGTCCACGAAGAGGACTTCTGCCATGCACTCCAACTGTAGGGATGTACATAGCCTACATGAAAGTTGTTGACTGATAACGCCGGAATTAGCAAATGATGGACACTTTTGCCTCAAGAATCAGGCTGGAGCGCGAGTCCTCCAACATATAAGGAGGGTAGTACACGGGAGCAGCCATTTGTTTTAAAGGAAGTAGCTGGGACCCGACGATCGGTACCATGGTTACACTGTAGGTGGATTAGGGCAAAAGACTGCATCGTTGTGGTACTCTGCTCAGGTACTCATCTGATCTTTTCCCTTCTGGCTCAGGAGAGCGACCGTCCGGTGAGTCACAGACAGCCGAGTTAAACAAGTCATTTCCCACGGAAGAATCAAAGCGGACATGGTGTGATCAAGGTACATACACTGTTTGCCTAGTAGTAGCAACAGCCCTGCTTCACAGTCAAAGTAGCTTTCCGAGGGGGTGTCGTAGTGATCGATCGCGGCCCCCATGCAGTGACATGCCGTGCGACTGCAAGGGCTCCACATGTTAGAGCGTGCAATGAAACGCCCACCGGTCAAGCCCGAACATTGGTATCTCTACTAGAGTATTCCGGGTCCAAGAGTAGTAAGCCACATGCAAGACATTTGCTAGCCGCGGGTACCTAAGAGCTTAGCTAAGCAGGAGTCAGCCCTATATCTCAACTACCTGGGTATCCAAATACCTATTCTTGGCACGCGTTCGCAAGACTAGAAGAACAAACGTGATCCTTACTCAAGGCAGATGGAATCCTGCGACATTGTGCTAGTATCGTACTTTTGTTTCTCCAATGATCGTTGATGTTGCACCAACCGCAGCCTCAATGATGCTTCTTGCATCTCGCCAAGTTGACTTGCCTACTTGGGCTATTGGTGATGGAGGAGAGTATTAGCGCAGATATGCGCAATTCCAGATTACGGCTGTAGGTGAGCAAGACTTTGCCTGGTTAGTACCGGTATTCTAGGTTGCGTTTTACAGAGAGTTCTCCTTCACCAGCCGTGCTAACCACCAATGTCTGTCGATGCCCCAGGCGCTGATTACAGCCTACAGGCTTGTGACGTTGGGACAAGAGAAAGCAGACATGCACACGTACACACACAATCATGTCCACGTCAGGATTATCTTGCGCCATCTTTCTTTTTGATTGTGATTGGGGGTTCGCGCGGTAGCTTTGGTGTAGGATGGACATGTCTCCTGCTCGATGAGAGACCATCTGACCACATCACCGCATGTTATCGTGGCTGTACATGGCTGTAGACTTCCAAAACGCCATGGCGTGTCCGCGTATTTTTCGCTTCCACTATCGGTCTCCCAGACTGTCGTGCAAGATACCCGTCGCTCGAGGGAAAGCATAGGCTCCAGGATGTAGATCGCCCGTCCTTCTGCCTGATCTACTTTGGGTATCGGTATAACTATCGGCGATCACGCGGGTCTACCGGTATCAAGAATGCTCCATTTCGCCCGGATTGATCCCAACCGTCGTCCTTTGCCTGCCAGACATGTGCATTTTTGATGCCCATTCCTCCAGCCGGCCTCTTTGTATTCTGAATGCGCCGAGAGCCAATCGTCGGCCTTAATAACACATCCAATGCATGTTGAGTATCATGAACACGTCAGTATATTACCTACCCCAACTCCAGTTGGGAGCAGATAAGGCGACTCGAAACTTCGATTGGTTCACGTCAACAGCCTAGATGACTCTGGGCATATTGATATTCCCCAAGGCTCAAAGTGAAGGCACATGCTATAGGAGGTTGGTAGGTAGACATGGCGTGCGCAGTCTTCCACCTCCACCACAGATATACCTACCAAAAGCCCATGATCTTGCATGGGTACGCATTTGCCGCATATACCTACACACACCAATGGGCCCGTATGAATGCTTGCAGAACCCAACATGGGCCCTACATAATCTACGCACAAGCCCACTCAGTCACACGTCCCATTGATCTGGTGTCTGGGTATATGTCAATCCGCAATCGGTGTTCTGACCTTCATCCCAGCCTCCATACCCCGCTTTTCCAAGCCACGCAAATGTGTTCCCGTCCAACCGCGCCTGTCATGCGTCTTTCTACTAGAGTAGTATAAGCCCGAGATACAATACTGTGCAATGCGGCCAGGCCAGGCAAGCCGGCGATGGAGTATACACTTGACAATCTAGCCACTCTACAGCCATGCACTTCCGCATCCTTGGCGAAGCAAGTTGCCGATTTTGACACAGGCTGACCTGCATAAAGGATCCCGTTATGCCGATGGCGAAATGGACAGTCGATGTGCTGTATTACAAAAAGCCGCGAATAAAAGGCAAAAATAGCTACCAACCACCGCGATTCTCCCCATGGTTCCACAACATCCCCTTTCAAGCCTACCCTACAGGTCGTAGTATTGTACGTACGCTCCCCGACAACCAAGACGTCAAAACAAAATACAAAACAAGGAAAACTGCGACGCGCATGTCAGCAGTCCCTCACGTCCACCCTGTTTCAAGAACGGAGGAAGAATGTTCTGACCGGTAAACGGGGGGAACAAATCAGATTCCCGATGTTTCTGTGAGAGTGTGCTGGAACATCTTGTGCGATGCGGGGTGGGGGGAAGGGGGTTATATGTATGTTCATGTATGTAAATCAGCTTGCTTCCGGGATCAGAGGAATGGTGGAGTGTTTGTGCGCCCATGGGTTGCAAGCTTGGCATGGGGGACGTGGGACGAGGGCTGGGGTGGGGGGATACACGGTACGTGTGTACTGTGTATGCGATTTGGGGTTTTGCGATATCCGAGTGTGACAAAGTGGCTAATTGGCCCCAAGGGAGATTGGGTAGGTAGCATGCTCCACGTGGCAAAAGCACATGGCGTTATCGATTCTTTGTTACCCTTGTATGCGGGCGAGAGTTTCCAGTTAGCCCGAGGTTGCAAGGAAATGCTCGTTTTCGAAGTCTGTAGAGACAATGTACTGGGTGCATTCAATGTGCGCATCGTGTTGCGCCGAGTATCTAAGAAACCGGCGATTCCATGCTGTGTGGTTGCAAGCAACCGCTTTGTTCAACCTCATACAGGGCAATGCTGTAATGTCCTTTGCTGTTGTGAAAGAGTACATGGCTGGACGTCGCTGCCCGCGGTTGATCAATTGTGTACTCCCGCGGAATTGCCATGACCCGCGGAGTCGTAGAGTCCAACGCCATCTCTTCCATCATCTTGCTCCGTCCAATTCCTTCAAGATACAACTCTCCGTTGGGCTTTTGTTGTCGTTTCTGAATGCCCAGAAGGACACCGGTTCTCTGTTTCGGGACTGGAAAGGACGTTGTCCCATGTATGGCTGCATGAATCCAGTGCCCTCTCGTGGAATTGGAAATCTTCAGGCCGCAAATCACCCTCCACGGACGCTGTCCCGGATACGGCATCAGGTGCGAGATGTTGATTCGTGGCTTCCCCAGTCTGTGTCACTGAACTTGGGCCAATTCATTCCAGACACGCCCAGAAGCTACAGCGAGGCATCTCAAGGGATCCAGCTCCTGCAAAGTGATTCAAAAAATAGGACAATGTGTCTCTTCTGAAGTGGTAGTACAGTGCCACCTCCCTCTTCCTCTACGACCGTTTCCGAGGATCTGCTGGAAGCCCCCTGATGAATTGTCGCGACAGCTGTCGGTTGGTTCAGAAGACTAGGCGGCGTAACATGCAACTGCGTGGACAACGTATAACTGGACTTGGTGCTTGTTTTCAGCTTGGGATACCTCCTATTGCACGCCTTGGGCTGTTCTGTGTTGGGCTGTTCCGTGTCAGCCTTGAAGCCCTTCCTGACAGCTCGAGGCTTGATGATGATCGAGCGCATCGTCCAGACAGAGGTCCTTCTCTCGCGACACTAACACCCAATGTCGCTACGGCGGGCATGACTCACGCCCGCTTGGGCTCCTGTCCGCGGTCTACGATGGTCAGACACTGCGCTGAGCCGAAGGAGGGCAATAGCGGAGGAACGGTGGTTGCCTGCGCAGGGCGTGGTCTCGTGCTCCGGGTAGGTCCGGTCAGAGTGTCGATGCAACAGCTCCCGACGCTGAGTGAGTGTGCGAAGATGGGAGTGCTGTCAGGTTTACGAGAGCAGTGATAGGGCGACAGAGTGCTGGTCGGACGATGCCCTCTCCTCAGCGGTGATGCAAAAGGGCCAGATGACAGGATCAGAGTCAGGATCGCGGGCAAACTGCCTCTTGATGAGAGTACTCTAGGTAGCTACACTTGTGCGGGTAGGTAAGAAAGCCGTTGCAGCTTCCGAGGCGCAAAGTCATCTACGGTAGGTTACAAGCGCGCAGGCCACATTGGAGGCCGACACTCTGATGATGAGCCAACCATGGCCCAGTCTGCCGCTGGTCTGAGACTGCAGTGGAATTGCATGTTGGCACTTGATCTTATCATCGTACCTACCGTATGGCCCGTGACCTGATGGGATGGTGTGGTCTTGATGTGGCTATGTGACGAATGTTGGGTATGTGTATGTGAGGCATGCAGGTACTCATGCGGTCGGGTAGTTTGAGTATCATGTGATTTGCCACTGCTACATCCTGGCTGCTTTGATGGCACAAGACAAGTAACGTGATCCTCAAACTAGCCGAGATGACTAGTACGTTGGGTAGACACACTCTGTCAAAGTCACTTTGGGATGGGTGTGCACCCAACAGGCACAGGCACAGGCACAGGCACAGGCACAGGCACAGACAGAGGCACAGGCACAGGCACAGGCACAGGCACAGGCACAGGCACAGGCACCTAACAAACGGAAAGTAGTTTTACTAGGCAACGCAAAGAGAAATGGTGCGCGCATGAGGGACCACATTCTCGCCTTTTTTTTTTTTTGCCTGCTCGAAGACACCCTATTCCATCGGCGGAGGACCAACTCTCGCCAGCGCCTGTGCAGGGATTCGGGGGTTTTCCACGCTGGCTAGGAAGGAGTCGCTGTCGCAGCCAACCGCCGTGGGCCCGCCCGTTGCCTTGTTGCCTGTTCCCCCAACGCTGCTCACGACTGCGGCTCTGCTCCAAAACCCCCTCCCCCTTAAACCAGTCCAGAGTCTCATTCAATCCCTTCAGTCCCTGTATCTTTTGCTGGACTTGCTTCATCTACTCTTCATCTACTCTCCATCCGATTGCGCACACGACGGCCTCTCTTTCGCCCCTCCTCGAGACAGTCAACCGTTGCTCGGATCTCTTCTCCACAAAGCCTTACCGTACTGTACCTAACCATTACCTACCATTTCCGCCCCCCCTTCCAGATCTGAGCACCCACTGCCAAATGAACCAACGTGCCACAATAGCGTAATCATCCGGAGACCATGTAAAGCAAAAGAGCGTACAAGTCTGCATCCAGCTGCCACACGTATCACATTGGCTATACAGGTGCGCACGTTTGGGCATGTTGTGTCGGCCAATAAGATCGCCTGGCCTTCGTTTCACTCAACAACACATACTGCATACCCCAACTCAAAACCTGAAAGCAAAGGGCACCCATTGGAGTAGTCATCCGCCTGAAGAATGGATTCGGGAGACGTGGTCGAGTCGCGCTTCGTGACGGCCCTTCGGACGCAGAGCAAGGCAGAATCGCATGGCGGAACGCTGCCTTGCCCATTCTCAGATCATCACGATCGGATCTTCCAGAATGTATATCAGCTCTTCGATCACGTGAAGGCCGACCATAGTTCGGAAATACAGGGTCTCGAGCCGCGCCTGGCTCGTTCTCGTCTAAAGGAAGCGGCCTTGAAACTCAGGTGATTGACAAGCCCTATCCATGTCTTCATCATGTTTTAACGCTGCTAGGAGATCAGAGCAAATGTCAGAAGCGACCGCTGGGGATCGTTCTACACCAGACATTGCTGGCCTTAGCCTGGATGCCAAGATTGAACGCCAACCATCCCCTCCCTTAAGAAATAAGCGTCCGGCCGAATCCGAGCCTCAGATGGATGCTGAATTCTCAAGAAAGATGCCGTATACCATTCCATCGGATCGAAGTAAGCCAAAGTCACAAGATCACCGCCTTTACAACCCTAAGCATGAGGTAAACGGCGGCTCGCCTTTATATCAATCCACGCCGGAACCATCAACGGATAGGCCGACGGATACTACCAAGACCATCGTGCCTCTACCGAAATCACCCGCGCGTCAGTCTCCTCACCGTGTCGCGTCCAAGCAGCAGCATTCTCAGCGGCAGCCAGGCCTAATAGAACTTCAAAGATACGATCCGCGCTATCCTGGACTGCTCTTACAGCCAGATAGCCGGCCTATCTCTCAGGAGCAACTTGCATCTGAAGTAAAGTCTATATATGCCGGACTAACAATGGTTGAAAACAAGTGTATACATGTTGATCGAGCTCAAGCCGCAGCCGCACAAGATAATTCCGATTCTAAACTAGCCTCTGATCATTGGCAAGCGCTCATTGCTTTGCACCGAACGCTACTGCATGAGCATCATGACTGTAAGTCCCGATCAAGTGTCCACTCTGGAACCAACGAATGCTGATCATTCACGTGATGCAGTCTTTCTAGCCTCTCAACACCCTTCGGCTTCTCCCGCTCTAAGGCGACTTGCAGCTAAGTACTCTATGCCTGCGCGCATGTGGAAACACGGCATTCACTCATTTCTGGAACTTCTCCGCCGCCGGCTCCCAGACAGCATTGATTACATGTTGGCATTCATCTACCTCGCCTACCAAATGATGGCCTTGCTTTATGAGACCGTTCCCGCATTCGAGGATACCTGGATCGAATGTCTCGGCGATTTGGGCCGTTATAGGATGGCGATTGAGGATGAAGATATTCGCGACCGCGAAACCTGGGCCGGCGTCGCCCGCTCTTGGTACACAAAGGCCGCAGATAAGAACCCCACGGTTGGCCGGCTGTACCACCACTTGGCCATCCTTGCTCGGCCCAACGCGCTCCAGCAGCTTTACTACTACGCCCGCTCTCTCACCTGCGTGAAGCCCTTTGCCAGCGCCCGAGACTCCATTCTCACCCTACTAGATCCCATTCTCGGACGCACAGCGGCTACTTACTCGCACGCGCTGCCCATCGATACCAACTTTATCAAGGCGCATGCTCTGCTCTTTGAGCGCATGCCTGGGGAAGATTTTCTGGTCTCCAAAAAGGACTTTTTGGATGGGTTGGACAGTCATATTGGTCGTGTTACTGCCAAGTGGAAGGAACAGGGCGTTTATATAGCTGTAACGAATTTGGCCAGTGGGTTTGAGTACGGAGAAGAGGGAAATCTTCTGCGCGAGGTGTTCTTGACTGAGCTCCAAGAGAAAGCGAAGACTTCACCATCATATCTAGAGGAAACCCTACGCACTGCTTCTCCAGCCGATCAACAAGAACCCCGTCCCCCTGCGCTTGACGCAGAGGAACTTCCAGGTAAAATTTCTGACCTTGCACAAAAAGATGCCACTTTCGTCAACGCCAAAGCCATCACAAAGGAAACGTTCGCCCTTGTCCTCCGCCGCATTGGCGACAAAAATGTCCTTCCTCATGTACACGTCATGCTCTCCTATCTGACCACGTTTGCTTCCAACCAATACGTTTCTCCCCTCCTCAACGATATGCCATGGGCCGAATTAGCCGCATTCCTCAACACGCTCGTCAAGACCGAGAGTCAGGCACAGACGCAGAATCCAACGCAAGCTCAAGACATCGACGCCCTAGTTGCTGCAGATGTGTTTCCCGGCATTGGCGAAAGGATGGATGAATTACCCCTACCCGAGGACTACTTGGTCCGCGGCTTGATCTGGGCCCATGACTATTACCCAAGGAAATGGTTTGAGAGAGAGCACGACGAGGAAGAGAGGTACCTTGAGCTTGCCAGCACCGTCAAGTGCCGCATAGAACGGGTCCTGCGGCTCGGCTACCAACTAACCAAGGTGATTTCCACCATGAACCTGCGCTTCCATCGATTGCTACTAATAAAGTCCACAGCATAACAAGTGGATTTCCTACGAGCCAGGCGCACATACGTTCTCTGTACTTCCTTGAACTTTCTTCACGCACATACGTCGCCTACCTTTACTCGCCTTTCCACACATGTATTCATCCGTCGTTCTTTTGCGTCTCGCGCCTTCGTCTTCTTCTTTTTTCCGCATGCGATACATCACCATGCGCGTCGCCAGCAACATTATAATTCAACATTAGCACGGTGATGCAAGCGCAAGCATGTGGGTCCTACATATGACCCCTAGGCTGAAGGCATCCGAGCGCAAGAACAAGAAAAGAGAAGAGACATACTCAAATTGAAAATATTGACACCACTGGTTGGTCAAGTTGTCGTGTCGAGGTCGGGGTCAAGTTGTCGTGTCGAGGTCGGGATCGAGGTCGAGGTTGAAGTCAAAGTCAAAGTCGAAGTCGAGATTGATTCAGCCTCGTGACGGAGGCATGGATGGGATCTCACTGGGCGATGTGAGACGACCAGCGTAGACGGAAAACAACTCATAGCGTCGTCACGATACGTATTTTCTTCCTCTCTCTCTCTCTCTCTCCTCTTTCAGTATCGCAGTATCACGAAACGCAAGTCAAGTCAGATTAAAGCACAACACCAAACCACCCAGAGGCGAATCCAGTCCCCAAGTTAGAAATACATACGTAGCAATATTAGAGAAGAATCGAAATAGAAAAGTATTGGGTAGGTCATAGGTTGCAACATTGTTTTGCGTCTTGGCCATGCGTATGAAGATGCGTGTTGGTGGGATTGATGAAGAGATGGGGGATTGATTCACATGGAATGAAGATACACACCACTTGGATGTGACACTGTTTACATGGCCTTTATTTGATGAAGCAGCACCCGCGTCACCAAAAACACTCAGCAGGCCTGGAAACCAGCAAAGCCGTAGCATCAAAGCCATCATGGTACATTTCTAGCCCAGACCTTCTCCTCCTGGGCGAATATTCCTACAAAAAAACTACGCTACGCTACGTTATTGCGAGGAGACGACTACACATACATCACGCCGCCGCCTGAAGGACCTGATTCTGACTGGCAAAGAACTCCTTTTGGGCTGCACAACGCTCACTGGTGCACTTGGGACACCTCAGGGTCAGCTGCGGACTACATGCCTTTCCGCTCTCGAGATGTGACTTTGCTAAATCGGCGAGCGCCTGGATGAAAATGGGGCTGTCGTTGAGACTGTCGGCGCGCTTTACGCCTTCGTGGCCCTCAGCGTCCTCGCCAATGACTTCCTTGTCCAATTCGTAGAGTGTTTCAATGTGATCGCTGGTGAATGCAATGGGCACGAGGAGCATGTCTGTTTGTCCCTTCTTCATGTATTCCTTGACTGTGTCGGAAGTTTGTGCACCGAGCCAGGGCTGAGGGCCGACTTGCGATTGCCATACGAGACGGTATTTGTGCTTCATGCCAAGGCGTTGCATGACGGCGTAGACTGTGGCGGCGACCTCGGCTGGATATGGGTCACCGCGATTGACAACGGTCATGGGTAGACTATGGGCTGAGAAGAGAATGACGACGTTGTCTCTTCGATCCTCGGGGTATTCGGCAAGCTTCTTCTCGATGTTCGTTGCGAAAGCTTCGACGAGGCCTGGATGTGCTGGCCAGCGGTCGATGACACTCCATTTAATCGCACCTTCTGGCTCGGCTTCTCCATTGGCCCTCTTGCCTTCCAGCCTTGTACGCCACTTCCATAGCTCGTTCAGTGAGGACCCCGTTGTGGAGCATGAATACTGAGGGTACTGGGTAAAAGCCACTGCTCTGCCGCCGTTACCGCCGCCAAATCCATCTGCCAGCATCTTCTTGTATGTATCTTCTGTAAGGGGATTGGCATATCGAAAGGCAACGTATGGCTTGTGCGGCGCAGTCTCTGGAGATGTCTTGTCGAGGATCTTGCACATTTCAGCAGCCTGGTATTCCGACCATTTCCGGATGGGCGATCCGCCACCAATTTCTGCATATTGCTTTTGGATTTTTGGTGTCCGTCTCCGTGCAATGTAGGGGCCAATGTAGTTCTGAAGTGGTCCGAGTGGAATGAGATCTTTGTCAGCCTGCGAAGGTGAGCAAGTGCTTCACGACAAGGACATAGAAGCTGCATACAAACAGCATGCTGAGAAAACCATGAACTTCATCTGTTGTCGCAGGCCCGCCCATGTTCATGAAGACCATAGCAGTTGGCCCCTTTGAACCAGTTGGCACTTGTTGTGGGGCGATAGATGCATTGCCTCTTCTCCATTGCGAGCTGTATGGCGACAGGATGCATGTGGCGGGGCGAGTCGCAGCGCGCGAAAAAGGTGCGCGGAGAGCCATTGTGAAGGTAGCTCGATGAACTACAAAATTACCAGGGAGGAGTCGGTCTTTGAAGTGAAAGTCAGGCGCCGTGGCCGGAACAGCCGAGTGAATAGTGTCCTTGGTTTTGATGGCGGAGAATAACGCTTCGGCCAATGGCAGCCACTTCGATCATTGTTGATGACGCGCCCTGAAGATCGGGACGCTAACGAGGGAAGCCGAAAGACGGTGCACGTGCCGACGTGTTGGGGCTAAGCGCGTCTTAACCACACTATCAACTACTGCTGCTGCCTTACATCCTGTGTTTGCCTGGCTATACGCTAGCTTTCTGTCTTCAAAGCTGTCAGTCTGGCTCTGAGCATCCAGTCTTGAATATAATCAGCACATACTTTACTTTACTTTAGTTCGCGTCACTCCACTCGGCAATTGCATATTCATACAATTTCAAGACTTCAGTAGTGAGCCATGGCGGACCCACAAGATAATCGGCCGAGTGAAGAGCAGGAAGAAGAAGAAGAAGAAATTGATGACTCTGTATGCTCTTAATTAGTACTTATCCTTCTTATGTACTAACATCTTTTCAGAGCTACAAAACCATCAAGGATGCTGTGCTCTTCGCCATTGACGTCAGCCCCACAATGCTAGAACGACCTCCCAAGTCAGAAGACAAGAAAGCGGATCGTGACTCTCCGACATCTGCCGCGCTGAAATGTGCCTATCAATTGATGCAGCAGCGTATCATCTCGAACCCAAACGACATGATGGGCATCTTATTGTTTGGCACTGAGCAAACTGACTTGAAAGATGGGGACAACACGTTTCAGCATTGCTACCTACTGGCAGACCTCGATATCCCATCAGCACAAGATGTAAAAAGTCTACGAGATCTAGTCGAGGACGAAGAAGAGGCGGAAAAGATACTCAAGCCTGCTAAAGAAGGATGCAGCATATCGACAGTGCTCTTCTGCGCAAACCAAATCTTCACAACAAAAGCCCCCAACTTCGCCTCGAGAAGACTGTTCCTGGTAACAGACAACGACTATCCTGCCAAAGTCAAGACGGACAAAGATACAGCAGTGACTCGTGCACGAGATTTGTATGACTTGGGTTGCACAATCGATCTATTCCCAATATCTCGACCTGATCACACCTTCGACCGCTCTCGCTTCTACGATGATCTCGTGTATCCCACATCACCTTCAGATCCAGATGCACCAATTTCCCTAGCATCTACGACCAAGGTTGCAAAGTCTGGTGAAGGCATCTCCCTCCTCAAACAGCTCATCTCATCAATCAACTCCAAGGCAACACCTCGCCGCGCGCTCTTCACCCTCCCTCTCGAACTGGGACCGGACTTCCGCATTGGTGTAAAAGGTTACGTCTTGATCAAACGCCAAGAACATGTCAAGTCCTGCTACGTCTGGGTGGGAGGCGAGAAGCCGCAAATTGCCACCTCCTCGACGTCGCACTTGGCAGACGACTCTGCGCGTACCATCGAAAAGACAGAGTTGCGAAAAGCCTACAAGTTTGGCGGCGAGGCGATTACCTTCACTCCAGAGGAAATCACCAAAATACGACAATGTTTTGGTGACCCCGTAATCCGCATCATCGGCTTCAAGCCCATCTCCTGTCTCCCTCTATGGGCAAACGTCAACAAAGCAACGTTCCTCTACCCCTCAGAAGTAGATTACATAGGATCTACCCGTGTCTTCTCCGCCCTTCAGCAAAAATTGCTCAAATCCCAGAAAATGGGCCTCGTATGGTTCATAGCGCGCCGCAACGCCTCACCCACCCTCTGCGCCCTCATCCCCTCCGAAGAAAAACTCAACGCAGACGGCGAACAAACCACCCCACCAGGCCTCTGGCTCATCCCCCTCCCCTTCGCCGACGACCTCCGCCAATTCCCCGAACCACCAGACAGCCCGCTCAGAACCACAAACGAGCTCACCGACAAAATGCGCCTCATCATCGAGCAACTCCAACTCCCAAAGGGCATGTACGATCCCTCAAAGTACCCAAACCCCGTTCTCCAATGGTTCTACCGCGTCCTGCAGGCCCTCGCCCTCGAAGACGAACTCCCGGAGAAACCAGATGACAAGACGATTCCGCGTTACAAGCAAATCGACAAGCGCTGTGGCGAGTACATTGAGGACTTCGCACGCGAGTTCAACCTTGCGTTTGCGTCGCAGCAGAAGACGTCGTTGGCGGATCGGACGGCAAAGAAGCGCGGGGCGGGTGCACAGGAGATACCTGCTAAGCGGGTGAAGAAGGAGCCCCAGGCTAAGCAGATAGAGGGCGGTGATGACGAGGCTGGGATGACGGATCAACAGATGGCAGAGTTGAATGATAAAGGCCAAATTAGCAAACAGACTGTTGCTGTGTTGAGGGACTGGCTTGCGCAGAGGGGACAGGGTACGGCGGGCAAGAAGGCGGAATTACTGGAGAGGGTACAGGGGTACCTTGAAGGCAAGGGGCTTTGAGATGTAAGCTGTGTCTATGAACGGATACGAGGATACTAGTTGTGAGGGTGGTGTTCATGTTTCGCCGCTTTAAGTGTTTATGAATGATAGGCATTTACTCTGAGGATAGCTCTGTAGTTCACAGCAGAATTCCCAGATTAATATTTTTCGATGCGCCGGATTGTATCATGAGCACGTTTCATCGAGGGGAATTATGCAATCAAGGCCGATGAAATAGTCCTCCAATTTGTCCTGCGGTGCACTCGATGCTTTGGCAAACCTATAGAGAACAATCTTGTATCTTGAAAAGCACGCACCTGGCAAAAGTCACAAAGTCCAAACTCTCTCTGGTACCTTTCCCATTGGGTATCACTTTATTATATACCGTGAATCTCACACATTAACCATTACCCCTCTGATCCCATACACCCAACATTACAAAATGTCATCGACCCATTCCCTCTCCGTACATTTTCACAAAGGCCCCGTGAAACAGACGGCTGCTTGCTGCCCTGGTCAGAGCGTCGAAGCAAAATAGCCAGCGCCCTAGCAGACAACTGTATAGTGTAGACCTGGCGAGGCACCGGATCTTCGATGTCATTGTCCTCGTCAAGTTCAGCATCCCAATCGATATCATATTCATGGCGGCCGTGGACCTCCACACTGATAGGATGCTGACTGCAAGTCTCGTCATCCGTGGTCAAGGTATAGGAGTCGCCGGTGACAGATTGGTGCGTGAAAAGGCGGAAATGTATACCACGTAGGGTCTCGCAGGTCTCGGCAAGGCAGAAGATGTGGTCTGCGAGACCACGGTCTCGTATTTGGTTGTGGCAGAAGGGGCAGCGAGTGCTGAAGCTGAAGTCGGGTTTCAAAAAGCCTTCTGTGCTGGTGGGGCTGATTCGCATAGTGAAGGCGTAGTTTGCGAAGATATCTCTGGTTTCCTCTGGCTCCATGTGGCCGACGAGGGTATCGAGCAGATATACCAGATAGCATGCGCAGGTCGCGTTCTTGTATAGGAAGAGCAGCTGGATGATGAGAGCATTGTTGGGTCTCTCGTAGTCGACGATGATGGATGCAGCATCCGAGGCGATGGCACGAAGGGCGTATACTTTGTCGTGCACGTCTTTGCATAATCTGTCAGGGAGCTTGTGGAAAAGATTGATCAGTGGGGCATTCAAGAGATTGGTATGCCCGTGTAGAGCATGGAGGTAAGTTTTTAGTCGGTGGCTGGCTGCGTCCCAACGCTCCGTTCGATCGAAGAGTGGGCCTACCCATTCCCTGTTCCCGTACATGTATGGACGTACGCCTTTGAGTCGTTCAGAGTCTACCTCGGTTTGGTTCACTAAGAAGGTTAATCTGCGTGCTAGGAGAAGCTCTTGTGTGATCCATGCGCGCTGCCAATAGGGATGAGACATGACATGATACCAGTCCTTTCGAAATCTTTCCTTAAAATTACGGTCCTTACGTCGCCACTGTCCTAATACATGGCTACGTCCTTGATAGTAAGGCGTCGCAAAAGCTTGACCGGACATAAGGGCACGCTCGATGACTTCACTGTGCCCAAGCCAGGTGATTACATCGTTTGCTTGTGAGTAGATGGCACCCATCTGCACGACTTGATGGGCCCGCTCAGCATAAGACGTTTGATCGATACATATGGCATCTATCCACAATGCCCTTGGCGTGATCGCGTATTTTTTCCGGGCAACATTCAGAAATTGCCAAAGGTTCATATGTATGTGAAGTTTTGAACCATTGATTAAAATCTTCTGGGCATCTAGGTCCGATCCCCAAACATAAGAGAGACATGTGTAGGTCGTATCAACAGTGTCGTGCCAGATGTTGCATTGTATCAGTCCCGTGGCAGATAGTTCGGGTCGAATCGTGAGTAAGCGAATAGATCCTTTGGTGCGTTCGAGAGGCTCATAGCAAAATATTGAGCCATCATGAACATCTGTGGACATTCGCTCGTTGTAGATCGTCGAGTCTTAGGGGTGACGAGGGGACTTGACAGAGAGAATGGGTTTATGAGCCAGCAGGCCGACCAGCTCATCCACCATGCAAACAAGAATAGAAATGTTGCGAACAAGACAATCGAAGGGTAAAAGTAAGCAATTTGAAGCAAACTTCAGACGGAAACAGATTCGGCTTGACGGCAAAAAGATGTTTGAGAACAGAGTGAAAACCGCGATGATGCATGAGGGAGATAACATGGAAAATAAATCAGGCAGTGCAAAGGGCCCCAGAGCGAAAATGCATGGCTGCAGTCTTGATGCTTGCCGCGTAGCAATTGAAGCAAGTCTCTAAGCGCTGAAGGCGGCAAAGTTGCAGGTATGCCTGATCATCATGGCAAGTGACTGGGGTGCATCAGCAACTCCTCTCAATCGCCAGTCATTGCCATCTCTGCCTAGGCGTCTATTTTGAAGGATCCTAACCCATGAACAACCTGTAAGCTGATGATTCATCCCATCAACATGCAAAATGGTGCTGGTCTTAGCGCTCGTCATCTGATCAGGTCTGATGCGTGAAGACTGAAAGTTGGAGGATCGCAAGTGAAATGACATGCATCTGCTCTCATCGCCAAAATCCATGCAAGACTTCGTATATCAGCTATCCGACAACAAGAGTTGCGTGCCCTGTTTGTTCGGAGTTGGTATGTGCTGAAGTCCGGCAAGGCTGAAAAGCTGAGTGAGACGTGATGTTGAGGGTTGGTGGAATCCGCGCTGTTGAGGCAAAGTTTATGGCTTGGCGGAAAGCGGATCCCCGAGCTGGCGAAGCTCAACCACTTTTTTGAGTCCCGCGCGGTCGACGACGACACTCCCTCCCACCCAATTCACCCTCTACCTCACCTCGGTATCACCATGCTGTCCCGGACAATCAGGAGAAGCATTGCGTCCCCCTTTCGCCGCAATGTCGTCGCCCCTGCTGCGCGGCCTGCCTTCAGGTTCGTGACCACAGACGCCGCTTCATCGCATACCGACCCGGAAAAGGTGCCAGAGGTAAGATATACCGCCGATATGCCAATCGAGGGCGACAGAAGATGCGACAGATGATTGACCGGCTGCAGGAGGATGACAAGCCCTTCGAGGTCCGCCTTTCCGATGAGTCGTTTGAGACATACGAACTCGACCCCCCCGCCTACACCCTCAACACGACCAAGAAGGAGTTGAAGAAGATGTACTACGACATGGTAGCCATGCGGTAGGATTCTTCCGTTCTGTTATACCGTCTGGAAAGAAGCTAACGCGGGGATTCACTCTAGACGCATGGAAATGGCCGCCGACAGACTCTACAAGGAGAAGAAGATTCGCGGTTTTTGCCATCTTTCCACTGGTCAAGAGGCCGTCGCTGTCGGTATTGAGCATGCGATTGAACGATCCGACCACGTCATCACCGCCTACCGCTGCCACGGCTTCGCTCTGATGCGCGGCGCATCTGTCAAGTCCATCATCGGAGAATTGCTCGGAAGACGGGAGGGTATCGCATACGGCAAGGGTGGATCCATGCACATGTTCGCTCCCGGTTTCTACGGCGGAAACGGCATTGTCGGTGCTCAGGTCCCTGTCGGTGCTGGCATCGCTTTTGCGTGCCAGTACGAGAACAAGAAGAATGTTACGCTTGCGCTCTACGGAGACGGTGCTTCCAACCAGGGACAGGTCTTTGAGGCATACAACATGGCCAAGCTGTGGAACCTGCCCATCATCTTTGGCTGCGAGAGTGCGTACAAATTACACCATCTGAAGGAGGCATGAAACTAACGGTGGACCAGACAACAAGTACGGTATGGGTACCGCTGCTAACCGTTCCTCCGCCATCACCGAATACTACAAGCGTGGACAATACATTCCCGGTCTGAAGATCAACGGCATGGATGTCTTAGCTGTTAAGGCTGCTGTCCAGTACGGAAAGGAATACACCGCCGCCGGCAAGGGCCCTCTTGTCTACGAATACGTCACCTACCGCTACGGAGGCCACTCCATGTCTGACCCCGGAACCACATACCGCGTAAGTCCTCTGTCCTTCCCCTAGCTTACTACACTAACACATCTCTCAGACGCGCGAAGAAATCCAACGCATGCGCAGCACCCAAGACCCCATCGCCGGCCTCAAGCAAAAACTCCTCGACTGGGGCGTCACCAGCGAAGAAGAGCTCAAGGCCATTGACAAGCAAGCCCGCTCCGAAGTCGACGCTGAAGTCGCCATTGCCGAGAAGATGCCTGCTCCTGACCCCACGCCCAAGGTCCTGTTCGAGGACATTTATGTGAAGGGCTCCGAGCCCCAATTTACCCGTGGACGCATCCCAGAGGAAAATTTCTACTTCACCGAGCAGGATATGGGCGAGCCGAAGAGCGCAGTGGCTAGGACGGCGTAGGGTAGCGATTGATGCGTATGTGTAGATGGCAATGACGATGATTATGAGGATGCTATCTTTTGCCGCTACTAGTGGGTGAGGTGGGCTTGTAATTCTAGAAACTTTGATAGGTTTACATGCGTGGTTTGGGGCTTCCTAGGCTCTGCTGATGCATGCATGTTTTGGTGTATACTGTAACTATGACAGTATACCACGATAAGGACCAGGTTTTTTTGTACATGATTGTATAGTGTATTGTAAGTATGCACTTGTTAACATCTATCTATACAGCGTGATTTTAGAAATATTGTTCACTAACTAACAGTCCTACCAGTTCACACTATAATTACTTGCACCCTACTACTACTCTCTTACTCTTATTAATACTACCACTATTAGGTCACGGTGTCTATTCCCCACTGTGCTAAACAACCAAAAAGGTGCGTATAATCCATGAATATAAATTATCCACGAATAGAATAGCACATGTAGGCCTCTGCTGGATACCCCCACGATACCAGCGCCTAACAACTACTAAAACAACGAAAAAAAAAAGGCAAAAACATACAACAGCGGGGATTCGCTAGTGGTCACCCACCTAACTACTAATCCGCCGGTACACTGCTTATATATGGCTGAGCGGACGGGAAGCCTAGTTTTCAGTGTCCTATGGTCGTATGTGGAAGAAAAGGGTCCTTATGTCATTTGTATTCCAGAAGAATGCTTTGCGAAGAAAACCAGAGAAGTGCATGTCGACGGTTGGGTTTAGGGAAGGAAACACGATGATTTAGGTGCGAACAAGACGTTTGAAGAGTGCATTTCCTATAGAATATAGATTCTATATTTTGGTCATCCTGAAGATCATATGCTGTAAACGCTACAGCTCTAGACCCCCGCCCCCCAACTCTCTTCCCTCTTCCCACCATGCATTCAGCGCACACCCACGCCCACGCCCTCAGCCACCTCCACACCCCAGTACACTACCCCTCCCCGCCACTAACATCTTCATCCTCCGAGTCCTCTTCAAACCGCTCCTGCTGCTTGTGTTTCGCACCACCCAATTTGGTCTTGGTAGCTGCGATACCGCCCGAGGTGAGATACAGGAATTGGGGATCCTTGTAGTTGTCGAGATGAGTGAAGAAGGTGTTGAATCTGTAGGAAAGAGAGGGGAGAAGCCGTTAGTTATTTCTTGTCGAAGAATGGGAAGGTGTGGCAGGGGTAGTGGTTGAAAAAGATGGATGGAGAAGGAAGAAAAGATGTCGCAAATCGACTTGAGAAGGAAAAAAAAACTCACTGATTACCCTGCGCCTCTTCCCTGAAAATCCTCTGATAAATCTCTCGCTCTTTGAATTCCTCAATCTCCTTTTCATACTTTGTGAAGTCGATGCTCTCACGGCCCGCTGCGCGTGCCTGCTTCTCATTGTATGAGTCAAAGACCGGGCGCTCGAGCAACAAGCCCAAGCCGGGCGCCTTGGGAATTCTGACCACAGTGTTGCCAAAGCTTTCCTGGATGATCTTGGGGTCTGTGCCGCAACGCACACTGAGGGCGGCCATGCCAACCATTTTGCGAATCTGGTGCATCATGAAGCTTTGGCCGTGGACTTTGAGGCTAAGCCATTCGGTGTCGTTGATGATGATGGGCTTGGGGGCGACCTTGAAGGATTTAATGTAGCGTTGGGCAGACTTGTCGCTGAATTTCTTTTGGACGGTGTAGTTGTGGTACTTGTGGGTGCCGAGGTAGTTGTTGAGGGCTGCTTGGACGCGCTCTTGGCGGATGGGTGAGATGCGGTATGCCTTTTTGACGTCGATGTATGCTTTCTTTAGGGCTTTGACGGCTTCTTCTAGAGCGGATCCGTTGGCTGTGCCCTCAGGGAGGGGCTTGGTGCCATCAGTCGTGTTGTCGAGGGTGAGGTTGGAGTCATTTTGTTGGATGCTGTCGATGGCTTCTTTGACTTCGGTCTCAGCAGTGGTTGATTCTGCGCCTTCCGTGGCAGACGTGGTCTCTTCGGCATTTTTATCGTCCATCGAAGCATCGATGATTGGGTCTGCTCCTGGCTCTGCGTCAACAGCTTCGACGTTGTACAGAGCTTCATGGATCAGCGGCCGTATGGAGTCATCCAGTGAGTCTCGGATAGGCTTGATGTGTTTCTCCTCCACTTCAGACCAAAAGTTGGCCACCTCGGCCTGTCGTGATCGATAGCCCTCAAGGTCATTTTCCTTTTCTGCATACTCTTCCAACTTCTTGCCCAGGAAACTTGACGGATGCGGTGGGAGGAAAGAGTGCGTGGGAATCAAGTACTCGTACCATCGGGAGTCGCAGGCCTGGTAGCAGCTGAAAGATCCAACGGTGCGCTGGATGCCCCACACCCTGATTTGGTCAGAGAGATTGTCATTGATCTTCTGGACAATATCCTCGTCCTCGATGATCAGCTTGAGTGAGACAACATTGCCCGCAGCATGGACGCCTTTGTCGGTACGCGCGCATCGGACTAGGGATGATTTCTTGTGATCAGTGGCGTTTGCCTTTGAAATGGCGCCGGCAGCCACAAATGCGTTGAAGAGATCGCCTTCAATTGTCTTTTGCTTGTAATCAATTTGCATTCCCTTGTAGCCCGTGCCCGAGTATCCGATCATGACTGCGACTTTGCGCTTCGGTCTGCGCTCCTCAGCCTCGACTTCTTCTGCGGGGAACGCTGATGGTAATGCCGGTTTCTCGTTCTCGCCCTTTTCCTCGTGCTCCTTGTCGCGCGCCTGCTGGGTTTGGTTGCGGCCTCGTCTGTCTAGTTGTGTGGAGCTTTGCTTAGTTAGAGACATGACACAACCTCACATGGCAGGGACATACTCATTGCCCTTACGCCCCATATTCCTCTTCTTACTCGGACGGCTACCGTGCTGAAGCCGTCCGCCTCCGCGCGACGCGTTGCGGCGGTCGCGATCGGCCCATTTGCGCTTCTTGTCGTGATTTGGCGCATTGCCCTGGCTACAGGAGCCCTCATTGTTGGTGTCGTTGTCGACCATTGAGGCAATGAGAGACGTCTCGGCAGCTTGCTCCAGGCGGAGAAGCAATTGGGCATGCGGTGGTGAGGGTGAAGGTGAAGATGAAGTCAGTGGGGGAGAACTGCAACTTGCAAGCTGCTAGTGAAATGTGGGGTTAGTGATTTTCTCGAGGCTTTAGAAACATTTCCAAGTTAGCGCCGTGCGCACGGTTCACCGCCTTTGTGACCGCCCGCTCCATTGTTGCACATGCGCTGCGACAGTGAAAGCCTGCACTTTCTTTTTCTCCATCATTCGCATCTGTCCAGGCATCGGACGCCTGCCCAGTCAACCAACAGCTTGACACAACTTCGGGGGTCAACGCGTCCATCTTGGCCATACCGAATAGTTTACAGAGACATTCATTCATTCACAACTTGCGCCGGCGCATCACGACAAGGCGGCGGCCACGGTGGTCATGGATCCCGTAGAGGCGGCAAAGCAGCTCGTGCGCATGGTGGTGCGCATGTTCTACGAGACGGACCACATCGTAGTCCTCGATGCGCTATGCTACCATGTTGCTATGCCCATGAATGATCTCGTGCTCATACTTGATGCCGGCAAGAACTCCAAACACGTGGGCAAAGTCGTGGGGAAGCTCAAGGAAGCGGGCTTGTGTTCGTCGTACGTAGAGAAGGCATAATGTTTTTTCTTCACTAATGACAAATAGCTTCTCCCAGCAAGTCATGCGAGAAGGAGCTACCAAACAGACCAGCCGCGAGTACTTCTACATTGACTGGGCGCGCGCCTTTGATGCCATCAAGTACCGAGTCCATAAGATAGACGCCGCAGTCAAGAAGGATGCGAAACCGACGACCGAGAAGACGGAGCTCAAATGCCAGCGATGCAAGTCACAGTATACAACCATGCAAGCCCTTGACCATCCCGATCCCGATCCTGGCCCAGACGACAGCGGCTTTATATGTGCCCGCTGTGGGTTTCGGTTGGACGAGATAGACCCCGAGATTCAAGCAGACACGGTGGATGATCGACCTGCCAAATTCAACAAGCTGTTCGGTCCAATTCTAACCCTCATGGCAGAAATGGACAAGTTAAAGGTGCCAGCTGTCGAGGGCAAGGCTGCCATTGAAGCAAGAATTGAGATACCTCGAGACAAGACCATCGACCCCGGAACCAAACACGAGGTTGTCGAGACGGCCATATCTCGCCCAACGGCCGTCAAGGGACTGGACACGGGCCCCGAAAAGATTAGTGTACAAATAGGGTCGAGTGCCGAGCAAAACGAAAAGCAACGGGCAGCGGAGAAGGCTCGACAGGAGAAGATTGCTATGCAAAACCAGCTGCCATCATGGCACACGCAATCAACAGTCACCAAGGATGCTGCTGGCAACGCCACGACGATCAAAGAGGAAGTCTCTGGCACTGGCGCTCCCGGTATCAAACTGGAGCCTGGAGAGACTAAGCCCGGTAACCAGAACCTCGACGATGTCTTTGCCCAGATAGAAGCAGAGCGACGGCGAAAAGAAGAGGAAGAGGATGACGACGAGGATGATGATGAGGAGGACGAGTTTGAGGACGTGGCTGTGGGCACGCCAAGTGCGCTTCCCGATGCAAAGCGTGTGAAACTGGAATCATCAGCTGCTCCGACCCCCTCCAATGCTGCCACACCAGCAGCATCCAATGGAGCTGACGAAAGTGAAGAGGACGAATTCGAAGATGTGAACTGAATTATGCATTAGCGCTGGTGTTTGCATCATCATTTTTTTGGCGTTATAGATTTGGGGCCCCACAAAGATCTGATGACGAGATCTGATGAAGGGGATGCTTGGTTGTGTTTATGGCTACGATATTGGGAGAGGCATATCTTTTTTCTAGTTTCTTGGACATGCACCAGCAAAAAGGGTATCTCGAGTGCACTCTTCTTGCTCGAGTTACGTAGAAGATCATTACTTGCAATGACATCTAATAGTACATTCTACACTACCTAGACATGCTAGGAGTTCCATGAGATGTTGACATGCGGGTAATTGCACAGGTAGGTAGATCCCTGCATTCCCCAAGGCGTTGGAACTTTAGGCGAGCTTCCACCATCCCACCTTCAACATCCCCGCCTGCTTTCACTACCCCGTCCCCCGCAAAGACGCCGCCTGCGCCTCCCACACCCTCATCACCTGGCTGTATCGCTTCGCACATGGATGGTCTTCTATACAGCAATTAACAATGGCCGCCTCCACTAAGTCCCTCTCTTCGCTCCTTGCGCAAGCCTCACTCGACGACCACGATGAAGTCTTGAAGGCTGCCAATGCTGCTATCAAGAAGTCCAAAGGTGACGAAGAAGCCCAGCACGTCAAGGCCGTTGCGCTTCTGCATCTCGACCGGTACGAGGATGCGCTCAAGGTCTTCGAGGACGCCAAGGGACTGCGACAGAAGGCGCAATTCGAGTATGCCTATGCCCTGTATAAGACGGGCAATGCAGCAAAGGCAGTGGAAGTGGCCGAGGCAGCGGGATCAGTAATGGGCCGTGGAATGAAGCATATGCTTGCTCAGGCAGTACGGCGGCGTGTATGGCGACAAGAGACATAGTTGACACATGGCAGGCCTACCGATCCGAGAAGTTTGCACAAGCCGCCAGAGTCTATCGCGAACTGGCCAGCCAACCGGTACAGGATGAGGAATATGACATTCGCATCAATTCGGGAGCCGTCGATGCTCAATTGGAATGGACAGGGCAGGGCGAGCTGGCGCAGAAGAAACAACCCACCCGAGAGGACCTCGAGGTTTTCGAGACCGCCTTCAACGCCGCATGTGGAAGCATAGCGCGTGGCGAGTTTGGGCAGGGCCAAGTGTGCTTGAAGAGAGCTAAGGATCTCTGCAATGCCCTTTCCGACCTGAGCGATGCGGAGAAGCAAGCCGAATTGCTGCCCATCACCGTGCAACAGGTCTATGTTTTGACGCAGTTGGGCAAGATTGACGAGGCTGAACAGCTAGCTACTTCAATCCCCTTTGCCGAGTAAGTTTGGTCTGTATGCCGATTTATGCAGCTCTTCTAACGAGCTCAGGATCAAGGAGCTCTCTACCCGTTACATTGCCCAAGTGAACAGCATCGCGGCGTCCAAAGAGCACTCGAATCCATACTTGTCGCATCGCCTCTTCCACTCGTCACCAAAACCCCCAGTCACCGATCAACACTTTTCCTTCCAATCCAATATTCTCCGACAGGATGAATACGTCATGTCATTGCTCTCACAAAAGGTCACGGGGGTTGCATCATCCACCGAAAAGGTCATCAAGGCAGCACCGACGCCTACGCTGTCACCAGCCGTCAACATGGCCGCGGTCCTCAACGCAGCAGCGCATGCCCGAAATGCGGACACGGAGAAGGCCGCGCTGAAGGAGATTGTTCCACTACTGGAGAAGAGACCGACCGACGTGGGCTTGATTCTTACCATCACCCACCTTTATGTCCTCACCAACAACTACGCCGCCGCCACCCATCTCTTGGAATCCTTCTTCAAGCGCCTGGAGCAGAGCGGTACCGCCTCAGACTTGGACGTGCGCTTCGCACCCGGTCTCATCGCCACGCTCGTCTCCCTCTACGCGCAACAAGGCCGCCCAGGCTCGTCCAAATCGGAGCTCGCAAAAGCTGCAGAATACTGGCGAAAACCGCACAAATCCAAGACGGAAGCGCCCTCGAAATCCCTCCTGATCGCCGCCGGGACCGCCCTGCTGGACACGCACAATACCGACAAGGTGCAAGTCGCCGGCGAAATCTTCCAGGCCCTGTACGAGCAGGACAAGGAAGACCGTGCAGCGATTGCAGGTCTCGTGGCCGCATTCAGCATCACAGATCCAGACTCCATCCCCGCCTCCCTCCTCTCCTACCTCCCCGACGCCCCCCGCCTCGTCTCCGACATCAACGCCGCCGAGCTCGAAAAAGCAGGCGTCCCCTCTGGCAGCCCCAGCACCACCGCCTCCTCCCCCGAACCCAAGAAACGCACCGCCCCCGCAAAGACACCTGCTTCCTCCCCCCGACGCCCCAAGCGGCTGCGCAAAGCCCGCATGCCAAAAGACTTTGTAGAGGGCAAGCAAATGGATCCCGAGCGCTGGCTGCCCTTGCGCGATCGCAGCTCTTACCGCCCGAAGGGCCGCAAGGGGAAAAAGAGGGCCGAGGGCCTCACGCAGGGTGGGGTTGTGGGTGAGGACAAGGGCTTGGGGACGCCGGCGGCTCAGGGTAAGGCGGGGGCGGATAAGGGGAAGGGGAAGAAGAAGGGGAAGGGGGGGAAGTGGTAGGTGGGGTGGGGTAGAATGGGTTGCGGCGGAGTTTACTGGGGGCTGGAGGTGTGCGTTTGCATCTTGTCTGTAAACGCGGGGTTTGGAGTGTGGGTGGCGGTAGCTCGGTTGATTTGGTTGTTGTATGTGTATGTCTCTGTGGAGAGAATGGGGGGTGTGGAGGTTATAGTCATGGGGGTTGAATATATCACATACGTATGTATATATATATATATATGCGCAGTATGAAAGTATGTGACTACCTCGTCTTTTTACTTGATTGTACTGCATATCCTGTATTCATCCATCATTCATATCCCATTCCCCCCCCCCCCCCTCCCCGTTTTCCCCTTTTCCCAGCCTTCCTCCCCGTCCCAGCCTTCCTCCCCGTCCCAGCCTTGACCCTTTTCGGAATCCACTCTGCATCCTCCTCTCCATGTCCATTTCCCAACCTTCTCTTGTTCAACCTCTTTGCTTTGCTCTTCCCCCTCATCTTTTCCTCTCGCCCGCTATCCTCCTTTTCTCCACGCTCCCCGTCCTTTTCCCCCTTTTTCTTTGCCCATTTCTTTTCCGTTTTCTCATCGACTTCACTTTCGACTTCATGGTAGGAAATTGGCGTCATGCTTCTCATTGAGCGGCGCGAGCGTGTGGGGGGTGAGTCTGGGCGTGGTGCGGGGGGGTTTGGTTTGGTGGTGGTGGGTGGGGTTGGGGGTGTGGGTTGGATTGGAGGGGGAGGGGGAGGTGGGGTTGTAGGAGTAGGTGGGGTTGTAGGAGCAGGTGGAGTTGTAGGAGCAGGTGGAGTTGTAGGAGCAGGTAGAGTTGTAGGAGCAGGTAGAGTTGTAGGAGCAGGTGTAGTTGTAGGGACAGATAGAGTTGGAGTTGAAGGGGTAGGTATCGTCGTAGTCGCCATCATACTCACCGTCGTACTTGCCCTTGTACTTCCTCCCCCAACCCCAGCCATACCATCCAAACCCAGACCCTCACCGCCAACCCACATTCCCCCACCACGACTCCGCCGCCCATCTCCAACCCTGCTTACGCGCGATTCAAGCTCCTTCTGACGGGACTTCTGTGCTCTTGCTGCGGATTGGGCGGTGTGGATGGCGTGTTGGAGGGCTTGGTGGGTCAGGTTTGCTTGGTGGGATGGGGAGCTGTTTTACGTGGTGGAGTTAGGTTTTAAAGTTTTGTGGATGTGGATATGTTTGCGGAAGAAGGGGAAGGGGAAGGGGGGTCAGCTTACAAGATGGTGAATCCAGTCGCTGGAGCTGGTATAGCTGAGCTCGCATGCTCTGAAGCAGGTAGTGTAAAACACGGAGGCGCGCGTCTTCGAATCTTGATCCCAATCAGCAAGTGTATCAAACACAGAGGACATATCCAGTTCCACTGTCCATGCTTCCAAAACAAAAGAGCAATATACCACATACCCAAATCCGACGAACAAACCGACCACCAGGCCAAACCTTGCCCTCCAGCAAACCCGCAACCCCAGCATTCCCACCTCCAATATCCAACGCCAAATCCTCACGCATCTGCATACGCTGTCGCTCCTCTGCAAAACAACACATCTTCCAGCCACGCCTGCAATCCAGCAACTGCCCCAGCTGCCAGTTCCCCACCTTGTCAAATGCGCGAGGCATGCGCACGTGCAGCGCAGACAGATTTGTCAGTACGGGTGCGTACGCGGTCCAGAAGCGTTGCCAGCCTGTGGCTTCACGCAGGTAGGCTGCATGTCGTGCGAGTTTGTGTAATGTAGGTCTGGCGTGGGGGTCGGCGGCGTCGTAGTCGTCTGTGGTGTCGAGGTTTGCGTCTTCGCCGGTGGGGAGGTATGGGGTGTTGTTGTTAGCAAGGGGAGATGGGATCTTTGGGGAACGGGGGAAGTCGGGTCCGGGATGAATGGTTCTAAAGCTTTTTGGTTGAGGGCAAGGGGCCGTGGGCCTGTCGGCCCACTGCTTTTCAAAGGGGCAGTGGTTTTGCGGCCAGGGACAGAGACTGCGAGGGCAGAATGCTGCGGGTTCGACATGTGGTTCCAGCCTGTCGATTTCCTGCAGAAGGTTATGATTGAGTGGATTACGAAGATCGTAGTGAATGATCAAAGTGTCCATAAGCGGTGCGATGTGGTCGAGGCTGTTGTTGAACGGCCTAGCAAGTGTTTGGGTCCATGTAGACTCATCATGGCCCCAATACAGACTTGACAAGTCTAAAGGACGACGGCCAATCAGTATTTGGATTGGAATGGACGCATTCCGCATATACTGAAACTGCAGTGCGATTTGCTTGATGAGTGTATCATGTTCATTGGGCATGTCAAGCCCCATGAAGTAGTCCCAGTCAAACACTGGTCGCCAACCGAAAGTCGTGTTCAGCCAGCTGTATAAACTGGTGAGCTGTCCGGTTGAGACGCTCCTGCCATCTGATTCGGGTTGTATCATAGCCAAAGGGTGAATGGGGTCTGTACTATTCGTCTGCCACTCGGGAGTTCTACATGGATCTTGTTAGAGCGTCTTGCAATCCTCGTCCCACTGCCATGGCAACTTACAAAGAGAAGAACAGAATTTTTCGGTGTCGAATATCGGTGCCCGCTTTATACAATCTGAACAGATTCTCGTATAGCGACGTACAGTTTGAGCGGTCATGACTCTGTTTTGCGGTCGTGGTGTTGTTGCTGGCATCCCTCAAACCGGCCAACTGAGTCTGCGATGATTGAGCTCCACCACCACCGAGCGCTTGCACATGTTGATCCTGACGAATATTTCTTGCAAAAACCGGCCTATCGGTTTGGTAATCTTGGTCGGGTCGTCCTTCGACTGGGGCCGAAGAATCAGGGAGCCACCGTTTTGATCCTGTGGGGAACACTTGATCTTCTTGATCCACAATCAAACCACAACCCCGAACCCAAGCCCCAAAATCTACACCAACGCGAGTGACTCTTGGCTTTCCTCGCGCGAGTGCAGCGACAAGAGACTCAACATCCACACAACAAACCCTCAACTCGACATCCACAGTCCTCACAGGAACATCCGCAACCACTCCTCCAACCCAATCCGCCACAGCCTGCGCAGATTCAAATCCACAAGCCCTCATATCCCCATCGCGCGTATCTCGAATACACAGGCTCTGAAGCCCAGTACACAAGGACAAGTACTGCTTCAGGGGAAGTAGCTGCATGTATTCCGATCCCGGCGATCGCACAGCTGGGATGCCTAGCCATTTGATTTTGGCTAGTAAGTCTGCCATTTGGGGAGACGGTAAACCGGAGGCTTTTGATACAGTTGGAGTGGCGGCTGGAGTAGTCCCTGCACGGACGGGTATGGCTAGGGTATCGCTCAAGTCAAGACTTTCCAGCATCGGGAATTGGACTGCAATCCATTCCAAATCCTCTTGATGCATCCAATGAGCCACGGCGAGATGTTTGACCCAGAATCTTCGTTCGGGGTGTGTTGCAATCAACGCGCTAAACGCCTGCCAGCGTGCTCGGGGAGAAGGATATCCGAATTCGCCAGCACGACCTTTCTGCGGATATCCTCGCTGCCTCTCCCATAGGAGCTGCCCTTTCAAGCCTCGGGTTCTTGAAAATCGTTCGTCTGGGCGTACGCCGTGCCAGTCCCAGTACGTGAATGGTTCGCGGTATGTCGCTTTGCGTGCAGCAGGACCACCGTTCGCCCAAGGACCAAGGGCAGCAAACAGTGCGGCGCTCGCTTCTCGTCCGGCGTGTTGACAAATTACTTTTGTGATGGCATTGGGAAACGGCCATGGGCCGCTCTCGCGAGCAAAGGGTTTGTCAATGTGAATCATGCTGATGAATGAGGGTGATTATGTGAGCTGGTCACATAGTCTTGCAACAGTTTTCGGTTGAGAGGCAGACAGGTTATGATTGCTGCCATGATTTGAGCCGTGGGTGAGCTTCTACAAATGTTTCAATCCTAGTACCTTTGTTTACACACGAGGCTAAAGTGCCTTTGTCTGAAGAGCGCAAAGTCGTCTCGAAACGCCACGCCACGCCCTCCGCTTGCAGATACGAACACCAATCGATGCACCGGAATACTGCTCTCCTTTGTAGGATTCCGTGATTGTTTGTGTGGCTGGATATGTTGGCTCAAGTGGACAACTGTGCTTGCAGGGCAACGAGCCCATGATGAGTTAGCAAAACAAAGGACGCGTACTCATGGCTAAGTCTTCTTGCGGCTGACAACAACAAAAAATGCACAGGATTCCGAAGCTGATGTTGAGCTATCGTGTCTTCCTCTCCCCATGTCAGCATACTCTATGCCTCATCCCTATTCGACCTCTTATGGGGATGGTAGCTTCGAGACGGCCATCATGTAGTAGTTAGCCGTCACCGCAAATGTTGGTCAAAATGCTGGGGAAATCTGGACTTCATTGGTCATGAGATGAATCTATCGTAGGAGCCGATCGTCTAGCTGGGTGTCCCATAGACGTCGTTTTCGCCGGTGCCAGTTGCGACTTGTCCTTGAGGCCACGGACTGGCGCTGGTTCCGCACCATGACTGCTGGAGGGACATCTGGTACCTGTGGAACAGGCCTATCGTTTCCGCCTCTGCTGCTCAGTTTCAGAGATAGTAGTATGAAGACGCCTGCGATCAGAATGGCAAGCAAAAGCATAATCTTTCTCTTGATGCCTCGTTTCTGGTAGCCAGAGGCCACTTTGAGCTCCTTGTCTGCCTCCTTTACCTCTCTCGACATGTTTTCGACGTTGTAGTCTATGCGATCCAACATGCTCCCTTGATCAATCACCATGGTTTGTAGCTCTTGGAAGATGTTGGCCAGCTCAATGATGCCTTGGGCAATATCTTCGATTTCGCGCTCACGTTGAGCAATCAAAGCCTCGTTGGGATCATGGCGCAGCCGCTGCTGCTTCGTCTGGAGTAGAGTGGACTGCGAAAAGGATCGGTCGGCGTCGGATTCCTGGAGAGCGGGATCATTGTAGGGGTTCTGCACAGGTGTCGGCGCTCGAAAGGGAGAAGAGAAACCACCAAGGTCGCGCAGTTCTGGCCGAAGATCAGCATATAGCTCCAGCCTGGCACCTTGCTTTGGACATGCGACTTACTCTTGAGGTAGGCCGACTGCTTCTTGCGAAACATGGCGCTCACCTCGCCCACACGTGTGGCTAGCGAGATTTTGAGATTGTGGGCCATGACCTCCTCGCCCTGGTTGATGTTGCCCTGTTGCTTTGCGTCGCGGACCATGGTTTCTATGCGCTTGATGGCCTGCTGGCATCGCTGGAAGCTGCGGGTGATGCTCTGGGTGAGCTGCTCGATCTCGCGCTCCTCGCGTTGCTTGTCCGCGTCGTCATCGAAGCCTGGCAGCACGTGTTTCTGGTGGAGCTGGTCAAGCTTCCGCGTCTGCTTTGCAATGTCTGCCAGGTGGTCGGTGACTTCGTCCTGAATGTCGAGCCAGCGCGGGGGCAGCAGGTCCATTTCAATCACCGCATCGCCGTCGTCTTCGTATGCGCCGCTGGACATGAGTCCCTGCCGCTCCTCTGACACGCGACGACCGTCACCGAAGCCATTGGAGCCTGGTCCGCCATAGCGCGTCCTCTTTTGCGGGTGGTGCGAGTACGACTGGCGGTAGGAGATGAAGCTATGCGACCATGTCAGCGCAAAAGGGCTGGGGAGCGAGCATCGTGGCTGTTTGGCTGAGGGGACTGCGCAACCTACAGATTGGTGCGGTCTCGCCACATGTTGGATGGGCGAGTGTTATGGCCACGCTCTCATGGTCTTCGTGCTGGGAACCAACGAGGGCAGCGCTTGTGCGAAGTGGCCTCTTGTTCTCTTTCTTTATTCTTTTTTTTTTCACGGATGTAGGCGGAGTCAGAGTCAGAGTTTATCTGTGCCGGGTTCTTGTATATAGTGTGGGACCAGCAACCGCTGATTTGGCTTGTTAGGGTGTGTACTGCTGTCTATGGTTCTGTGCCATCAGCAGCTGAGTTAACCTTTTTCGGTCTTGGGGAGCTTCCATTCCCGTGACGTGACGGGCAGGGGCTACCTGGACCCGCTTAGCTGTTCCCTTCTCTGTCCGTCTGTCTGTCTGTCTGTCTGTCCGTCTGTCTGTCTGTCTGTCCGTCTCTTCTTGCCCCCCCCCACCAAGAAAAGGACCGCGCGGTGAAGTGATTGATAGGGCGGTTGGACACACAACAGTCCCCACACAAGTCCCCAAAGGTCCCCCTATGGTCCCCAAGGTCTCCATGGAAAGGTCTCTAGAGTAAGAGTACTACTTTACACAACTACTTGCTGACCACTTTCCACCTTTCCACCATTCTAGTCCCCCGCCCCCGCGCACTTGCAGTCCCTCCCGCCGCAAACACTGGCACACTTAGCCTGCGCCCGCCCCTGCCCCGCCCCTTGCCCTCCCTTCCCTTCCCTTCCCTTCCCTCCCAACACTGACTGACAACTGACTGGCCTGCACACCAACACCCACACCCACACCCACAACACACAACCCACATCGCCTCTGAGCAACCCCCCTCTTCTATACAAGCGCCCCCCCCCCCCCCACCCCACCCCTCCCTCCTTTTTCAATCACACGCACACACACATATAATACACACACACACACACACGCAACAACACCACAAAAGAAATGGTTCGTCGACCCCGCGGGACCCTATTTCGCGTCGCCATGGCATACCCCGCCCTCGAAAACAACCCCCCCGTCGCTCAACACTCCTTCCTGCCAGTGCCCATCGCTGACTTGATTTCCACCACCCCAGGCTGATTCTCTCACCGAGGAGCAAGTCTCCGAGTTCAAGGAGGCATTCTCTCTGTTTGTAAGTTTCAAGTTCAGCCCCTCCACGGCGCTGCTGCCTGCTGTCGAGAGGGGGCACCATCAAGTGTTTACTCGATTCATCAAGATCAGATGTCGCTAACATGGCCTCTCAACACAGGACAAGGATGGCGATGGTCAGTAGCCCCGAACCCCGTTCCTATTCCCAAGCATGCTGCCTGTTGCCTGCTGCAAAGGCTGTTTTTCAATGACCCGAGGCGAATGCGCGCAATCGATTGTGCAGTACATCACACACGAGGCTGGCTCACCACATGGCGAACACTCCACTAAATCCATCGCACCACAGGTCAGATCACCACCAAGGAACTAGGCACCGTCATGCGCTCCCTCGGCCAGAACCCCAGCGAGTCTGAGCTGCAGGACATGATCAACGAGGTCGACGCCGATAACAACGGCACCATCGATTTCCCCGGTACGTGGTCGCCCAATGCGATCCCCAATCTCCCCCGACTAACCCTCGCCAGAATTCCTCACTATGATGGCCCGCAAGATGAAGGACACCGACTCTGAAGAGGAGATCCGAGAAGCCTTCAAGGTCTTCGATCGCGACAACAACGGCTTCATCTCCGCCGCCGAGTTGCGCCACGTCATGACATCGATTGGCGAGAAGTTGACCGACGACGAGGTGGACGAGATGATCCGGGAGGCTGACCAGGACGGCGACGGGCGCATCGACTGTAAGCCGGCGAACCACACGTGCGCACTCTCGATACTGACAACTGGCCAGACAACGAATTCGTCCAGCTCATGATGCAAAAGTAAAGCGCCGCGTGCTTTGCTCCTGACGACTATGACACGACGGCCGAGATTCGACTGTGAGGAGTGAATGGAGCGGTGTTGGCTGACCGGCTGGTTGGCTTCTGGTCTGACCACTTGTAACAGTTTTGGACCTCCTTGCTTGCTTGCCGCCCTCCTTGTCTCTGGGAGACGATCCTATATCCTCAATCCACATGTGTTGTGCCCTTTTCCATGCTCGTTGACTTTCTTGATTCCGTGCCTACATGGCCCTCACCAGCCTTGACACAAGACCATGCACTGTAAAGAATGGCGTGATGAAATCTGTTTTGTCCATGGCACTGTGGTTTTTTTTATATGCCCGCGGGAAAAGAAGTACCACTTGCCCTATTGATACTGATACTGGTACTGATACTGATACTGACATTCAACTCATACTAACCCTTGAACCTCACTCCCATGTACCCATGTACCCAAATAACCCATCTCCCACCCATTGCACTAATCACACTAGAAATAAAAAAGATTCAAAGCCATCCACCTTGCCGGTTGTATTCTGGAACAGGTTGGGTTGCCGTTGGGGATGTGGGTGTTGCATGTCTAGCCTGCTGTGTGTTTGGTGTTTGGTGGTGGTGTTGTGTATATCAATATACGGGTAGGTATATATACTTGTACACACTCACACACATGGCCACACCCACGTCACATCCAGCCATGCCACGCCACCCTACCGCCCACTCCCAACACCCCCGTCTACATCCACCATCTCCGTATCGCCATTCTGCGCCGTCGCAGCAGCAGCAGCAGCAGAAGCACTGTCCCCCGCCGCAGACGGCACGGCACTGGCGCGCTGGTCGTCATATGCCGGGTCAAAGTAGGCGCGGGGCGCGGGGGTCTGGAGTGCAGGGAGGGAATGGAGGGGAGGGAGGACGGTGGGGTTAGCGGGAGTTGGAGTTGTAGTTGTAGCAGTAGCAGTGCCATTGAGGGTTGGGTGGGGACTTGTAGCTGAGGTTGTGGGGGGGTTAGGGTAAGGTGTTGAAGTGGAAGGGGCTGGGGTCGAGTGTGGGCTTGAGAGCGCGGCTAGGGAGGATTGTGGAAGCGTTGTAGATGTAGATGATTGTTGTTGGGGTTGAGTTTGTTGGCCGGCTTGCTGTGTACCCGTGCTCGCTGGACTTTGCGTCTGCGCTTGCGTGACACTGCCCAGGGTTGCGATTTGGTTGGTTTGAGAGGGAGGCGTGGCTTTTCTGGCTCCTGTTGTACTGCCGCCGCCGCCGCCGCCGCTGCGTTTACTGCGTAATGGCTTGTCGGTCGGGGTGGGTGGCGGACTGCTACTCCGGTCACTGTCGTCGGCGTTGTATTCCATGTGTTTATTAATCTGTTCGAGGAGGAAGGCGCGCTCGAGGCGCATCTTTTGGATTCCGCGGTTGAGGCGCGTGATGCGCAGGCGGGTGCCGTCGTTGGAGTCTTCAATGTCGGTGATGCGGCGGCGCAGGTCGATGCATTTTCGGTAGTATGCTGTTTCGACTGAGGGGGGGAGGTCTTTTTGCGAAAAGGCACGGGCAGCTGAGGGGGGGGGGGGAGTTAGCTTGGAGGTGCAGGGAGGCGGCGGAGAGAGGTGGTGATGCAACGCGCAGGGAGGGAGGAAGGTTGGCGACGTACGTGGTTGAGGCATGGCTGGGTGCCTTTGTGTGGGTTGGAGATGAGTCTGTATGCGGGTCGAAGGGGTTGGGTGCGGTGGTTGGTGAGGATAGATGGAGAGGTGTGGGTGTCGCAATCGTGGTGTGGAGGTTTTGCGACTGTCTGTGGTCGTGGACGCGGTCGCGATGGGTGGAGGAAGCTGGGGTTACCGAGTAGCGAGTAGCCTCACCTCAGCCGCCTTAGCGTTCGCTTGCTACCTTATCGTCATAGTAGAGTTCAGATTCATAGGGGCGCACAGCAACCTGGTCTCAACAATGTGCCACAACGAGGAAATCAGGGTTGTAGTTCTCAGGCCTGTAATGATGCTGGAAGACTTTGTTCAGCCTGGGAGATTTGTCATGGCTCGAGAATTTACAATGATGCAAGAGTGTGATAGGTGTAGAGACAAGTTTTACGTCTTGTATATGATCCATCATACTCCTACATGCTGAAATGTAACATGGACGTCAAGGAGCCATAGTGCCATCTAACTCCGTTGAATTCTCGCCGACGAATCTTCTGGAGCTCCAACTTTGCTTGCAGTCAGTCAATATCATCGCATATATCCGCTCCACCAACAAGGTTCCTGGTGTTGCACGAGAGCTCGCAGACATTTCCCAAAGGATCCCACACATGCGTCCCGTAGGATTCTCGTGAGACTAGCAATCATCACCAACTAACAGCGACAACGGTGCCTGAATCACTCTACCTCTGCTATAAGGACCATGCAAACGAGGGAAATTTGCGAGGTTTCATGTTCACTCCTGAGACCGTCTCTACTCTCCTCTATGGAGATGACTCATGTCACCACGGATCCACAACTTGGCGGATCGGCCCAAGAGACCATGACTCTTGCTTTCCACTCTACTTTTGAGCACGTCTCTTTCCAGGTCTTTTCAATGTGTCACCCTGGGTATATTTGGTTCCGAGCCTATTTTCTTCTCTTCCGTTACGTTGTTGCTACCTGTTGGTTGGTATATATCTTTTGTCCCCCGTCTGAATACGCGTGCTACCCAACTGTGTCGAGTCCTTCAACCGAACATCCCTGTTTAGTTGTCTACCTATCCCACTGGCCTTTCTGTTCGAGTATCAGAGAGGCAAGGAGAAGCTGATCATGTTTAGAGCAGCTGCATACCGTTACATGTTGATCCAATCCAGGCAATGACTTACTTGAACGTCTCTTCGTCAAGAAGCAATCAGATTCCTGCACCATCACTATTCCTTTCATTCATTCATTCATTCATTCATTCATTCATTCATTCATTCATTCTTTCTTTCCTCCCTCCCAGCCGGTGGCTAGGAAAGGTTTGGAGATGCGGGAATGGGTGTGCAGCTTGAAAGCCAGTTTCATACAAGGCCATCACCGATTGGTCACCGTCGAGTAGGAGAACGCTGAAACGGGGATGTTGGCCAATCGTCAGGTCTAAATTAGCGGCCAGACCCCGGGGCACGCACCCATTGCCCCTTCCCCCCCCCCCTTCCCCCACCTCCTTCCCCGTTGCCCCCCCCGTTGCCTCTCCCGCTCAACATAACCACCGCAATCCCAGCATGTCCTCTCTCCGCACTTCCTTTGCTATCTGGAAAGCAGAGCGAAAGTCGATAATCATCCATCTTCAACCTCTGCTTCTACACGTCTTCAAAGCAGGCGGCCCTTCCGCTGTGTGATAATGCCCAAGAGGTCAGCAGGCTGCTTCGAGTGCAGAAAGGTAGGTACGCGTTCCTCTATAGTTGCGCGCTGGCCAACCCCCGACCGTAACCCCCTATCGTTTATCTTTATTGATATCTTCGCCATAGAGGAAGGTTCGCTGCGATGAGACAAAACCTCAGTGCAACACATGCTTGCGACGGGGAACAAAGTGTCCAGGCTACAGGCCTACACAATCATTCATCCTCCACAAGTTCGACGATCAAAACGAAAAGCCAGCTTTGATCAAAGAAGATGAGAACTGTTACAAGTATGCAAACCAGGCTTCGACACCAAAGCAAGCTTCTGGAAATACGCCCACTCGAGCTGCAGCCCGCTTGCAGGTCGCAGAGGTCAAGCCTCCTGCGACTCCCATACCAAAACAAGTCAGCGCGGTAGCTACTGATCGCATCCAACATCTAGGCAATTTCATTGCGCTTTATCTTCCACGGGCTGATGGCCCAGCTTTGCCGCCTCCATCAGCGTTGATACGCGGCTTGCCTACGATGCCTGCCAACAGCAAAGTCCTTTTGGCTGCAGTCGACGCCCTTTCCGCGGCACAAATCGCGGTGGATAAAAGGAATTATCTTCTCATCAACCGCTCTAGATCGCTCTACGGCACGGCATTAAGTCAAATGATGCAAGCAATCCAGGACCCAGTCATGGCCGTAAAAGACGAGACGTTGATATCAACTTATCTGCTGTCACTTTACGAGGTATGTGCATCTATATCCTGCCTGAATGCTGAGACTGACGAGTCGCAAAGGTATTCGTAGGAATCAGTCAAGGCCATGGGTTCTTCTACCACATGCAAGGGCTTTTACGTCTTCTCAAACAGCGAGGTCCTGCCTCGTTTGAGAATCGACTGAGCATGCAAATATTCCACGCGATACGTTACAACTCTGTAAGCGCCCGTTCAAGCTTATCATGAACTTGACTCATCAGGTCTAGTTGACCATCGGTTACCACATGCGCAAAGCTTCGATGCTCGACAGTCCCGAATGGTTGGCAGTGACTGTCAAAGCTTCGAAACTCGATCCATATGTCGCATTGAACGACATATGCATAGCGATCCCGCGGCTCTTGGAACGCACAGACAAGGTTGCTGCGAATGGCAACCCACAAGCCGAGATCGATTCCTTACTGGAGGATTCCCAAGATCTCGCAAATCGTGCATTCGAGTGGATCTCGCTTTTTGAAAGGCATGGTCCTCGCTATGACAAAGTCAGTGTCGATTCAATGCTCGGCTTCCTGAATATTTGTTCTGACCGCTTGTTCGATCCCGTCTTTGACTTCCACTACTTCAGTGCTGGCATCTGTTATATGATCTATTGGATGAGCATGTTGATTATGCAAGGCAACACATTCAAACTACTACGGCAACATCGCAAGTTGGAGATGAAGCAGCTCGTTATGTGGGATCGCCAGCTAGTTGGGTATGCCGATTGCATATGCAGGAGCATACCGTATAACTGTCGGCCCTTTACAGGGTACACGGCTAAATTCGGATCTCTCACGCCCCTCGTTGTGGCACGAAAATTCTACGAAGCCAGAGGTGCAAAGAAAGAGGCCGGATGGTGCGAGACGGTATACCTGGGCGCAAGGGTACCGGGCTTATACCAGTCGGCCACTCCTCTCGAACCACTCAAGGAAGTGAAAGACACAGTCAAGGATAGCAACAAGTTCATCTAAAGGAATGAGCAAGACCGACATTGTCGTTCCGCATGTGCTACTCATAGGACCTACGGTGCTGTCCTATGTACAACAGCCCCTGTTCAGCTGTATATCTGTGGATCTGCGAAAGAAAGCCTTATCCTCTTAGTCATAGGTAGAATACGCAAACGTCAAGCTAGAACACTAGCTCTGCTCAACCCTTCCGTACCTGCCGCTTGTATATATTTAATCTATATATTTTCTTGGCCTCACCTCAGCCTACATGATTATGTGCACATCCTAACACTACTCTGCAAAAAGGCCAGTTTTAGACTATTCATATGCGAGGATGTGAGGACAAAGGAAGATGAATTGACTGGGGGGATGATCATGCACAGTATATAAACGCATCTTGCATAACCTGTCCACGCCCTTGTGATACTTGCCACGCTCGCAACATCCCATCCACCTGCATTTCTGTCATCTCGTCACTCTATCTGAAGTGGTCAAATTTCGCAAAACCACCATGAGACTCACGATCACAGCCTCTTGCGCTCTACTCATCGCCAACTCCGCTCATGTAAGTTCACCTAACCCTCTTACCATCTATTTCTCCACGCACCCCCACATCCCCAATCCCCAATCCCCTATCTTCCTCCTCCTAACCCGCCCACCAGGCCCTAAACATGGCCTGCAAATGTTCAGGAGAAATCGCACCCATACACGCCATCAGGGAGTATACAGAGCAATGCTGCACAACCCGCGCGATTTCTTTTCCCAACGGCGAGGCACACCTTGGTATCTGGGACATTGTTACCAAACAGTGCCGGTTTAGGCTGCCGGAGACGAAGATGTCGTTGGCGGATGGAAGTGCGGGATTCAGTCGGTGTTGTGGGGTTACGGGGGGGTCTTGTGAGTGATGGGGGGAGTGGTTGGTGTTATTAGCAGTTGCTTTATTACCGGTACTGTTGTTGAGAGTGGCAAGTTGGGAATGTAAAAGCCCTTCTATATTGTAGTACTTTTGAATGTTTCTGGGTCTAGTGCCGGTCAAATACCGGTATAGGCTACATGTTTTCGTACCTAGGCCTTGTTACTTGGTCTGGTGATTCGAGTACCTAGGTAGTTGTGGCAGCTCTGCAGTGAAAAGGCCTGTTTGTGTCCCTAAGAATAAGTAAATTCTCCGTTTAAACTTTGTGAAACTGAAACTAGTCTTTATACCTACCTACCCCGATACACATCTAGATTCTATTATAGGGCCGAGAGCGAATCAAATGGCAAGACTAGCTGATTTTTCGCCAGTCTAGAACAGACGAGGTGGACCTTTGGTCCAGGGTGTATATGCTGCAGAGGAGAAATGTTTCCTGGTAACCTTGACCTGTACTTGGTTGACTTGGAAGGAACAATTTTGTTGCCATAGATTATAACGTTATAGTCAATAGGACGATTGCTCTAAGAGAAAAGGTACGAATGCAGCTGTCTGTAGTAGATTTACCTAAGTTTAGGTTCGGATTTTTTTTTCTTATTCAGGAAAGTAGTGTGCTGCAAGGGGGGTAGGTGAGCATGGAGATTTGAAAATGGTCTTGATGTAGCAGTATGTATAAGCATAGTGGATTCCAAATTGGACCCGCTAATTTGGATAGAAATTGATTTATTATGGCGTTTTGTAATGCTTATAGTCTCTCTCACCAACTGATCAGTTTATCGCTGCCATTGGTTCGAGGATTAGGTGTAGAAATAGGTAGGTAGTCCTGTAACATATACATTTAAGCCAGAAACGGGATCTAATAGCACTCCGCGATACGAATTTTAGATGTAATAGATATATCACTACTGTCTACGACTATGTATGATAGTGATCTTGGCACTGAAAACACCTGTGGTTATTTCTGATTGCTGATGAGTGTATATGAGCACGTAGTAGTACCTATGGTAGATGTCTTTTCCGTGCCATTCATATACAAATCTGCGTCTCCAAGCACCATACCGCGTCTTCCATACCATACCATACCATTCTATCTTAATCAACATGCACGCGCTATTTTTCCAACTCAACAATGAGGCTCACTATCTCGGCCTGTGTTCTACTCATCGCAAACTTTGTCTATGTATGTTTCCTTAATAGTCCTACTAGCCAAGTCCTCTTCAAATTTTAGTGGCGTGAATTCTGACATCTTTACAGGGACTCAACTTTGAGTGTACCTGCGCTGGTATCGACCCTCCCCCCGTTATGCAAGGTCTTGTAAGCTTGTGCTGCGGTGGAACAGGGATAGACACGCCTGAAGGCAAGTCTGGTCCTGGATCATGGAATGGAAAGGGAATCTGCACATTCGACTTGCCTAATACAAAAGTAACAACGAATCAAGCCTCTGAATCATTCAAGGCTTGCTGTTTGGCATCTTCGTGCAGGAAGGAAATTCACTGGTGGTTCGTGCCGGGAAGTTTGGGTCTGAGAAATACTTATGAGAGTTGGCGGTGGGTGAGCTAGTGAATCTGTTTCGTCCTTGAGCGGTTGAAACAATATGGCCTTTGAAATTGCTTAAATGATGATGCAGCAATTAGCAAGCAGTAATACTCATCGTTATGGAGTGGCCTCGAGGGGCCATTACAGTGAGCGTTGATGATATTATGCAATTTATCGAGGTGTTCCACATACGAATTTCCTTCTTCTACGCATTTTCATTTTTAGATCTATACCTGGCTTTTCGTGACGCTCTCGGTGCTTGTCGCGTTGCTATCTCTTGTTGTATTCTTGATCACTCCTTCACGCTCGCGCTTCGAGAAGACGCCAGCTTTGCGTGCGGCAAAATCTCCACCTACTGAACATTTTGGGCCTGGTGTGAGCGATGAAGGGATTTATAGACCTTAATGCTGTGAGTGCGTATTGTTTTATTACTCTGCTCTCTGTAGTTTAATCACCACGAAACTGCATCTCAGCGGCTCACAATATTTGACGTCATTAGTCGATAAATATAGAATTTTAAAGTTCGAAGGGAATAAGTTATCAGTTGAAGGAGGGCGACTTTAGAGAGTTTCTCGGGTTGAATGATGGTAGTTGAGACCGAATCAGACTTCGCACTAAATGCGGATCATGATTCTGAAAAAGCTGCTGATGGCAAGACAAATGTGACATGCTACATCTTGCCTAGACACCCGCGGAATTGCGAGTGAAGATGAGATGTCTCGGGTCATCGGTACGGTCGGACTTTGTGGTGCACAGGCAATAGGCTGGGCAAGATGCAGGTGCCAGTCAGCCTCCCAAACCAACGCATCATGTCCACAAAGTCTTCAACGAGTATCTCTTTCACAGCCCCCTAGCAATACTCTCTTGGGAAACGGTTCTGCAACTGAATAATTAGGAAATGAGCTTCATAAACCTAGCGATTAGGCCGCGAGCATGCCACACATCACGACACATGACCTGCCTTCCACAAACTCCAACATCTCGCCAACATCTGCCCCCGAAATAATCCCGTGATCTAGATGGAGGAACAGGTCCAGCAATTCATTAAGAGTCATACAGCTTCCGAATACGGATGCGGCGAAATCATCATCATGAAAGAGACGTGTACAAGCGACCGTTACAACGCTGCGGCGGCAAAAAGTGCACATGTAGCTGCAGCTCAAATCGAGTCCGAATTGCGCATGAGACTAGGTATCCCTAGGCCCACTGTATTGAACTCAGCTTGCAAGTAGAGCCGAGAAGCCTGACTTGGTAATGTGACCCTCATGAAGGCCCAGCATGGTTTTAGAGCTTCGCCGCTAAGGTCACCGTTTAGTCTATACCGGTAACGGTACAATCAATAGACGAGAAGAACTACCAGTAAGAGAGATCCCTAAGATAGGTAGGTATGTGTATGTTCTGAGCCACGCCTCCTTGTTAGGATCTACATTACGTGCTGCATCGTGCTTGTATTTGTTTTTGACAAGGCAACGAATCGTCGTACAAAAGTGTAGATCTGGTATACTCATTGGGTATCAAGGACACCGCCTCGACTGGCCTAGACCTTGATCACACTCACCGCTGTCGTCGGAATTGCGGGGAACCGCCCTGCGCATGCTTTCTAGCACACGTAGCGCATTTCCTACTAGATCAAAGTAGGGTAGTCTGGGGTACATATCGTGTCGTCCGCATGGTATTTACTCTAAACATCTACCGCATACATATGCAGACGGCCTTCCCACACATTCACTCCACCCCGTCTCTTCACGCTATATTCCGCGCACTTACTTCACCCCGTCCTGGCCATCTATCCCCCGCGATTCATCCCTTCAGCTCTTCAAAATGTATCATCTAGACGGCACCCTATCGCCATCCGAACAAACTCCGTTCAAAGACCTGTTTAAAATCGCAACGTCGAAATGGACCGCGTTCAAACGAGGCGAGACAGCAACGATAGAGGAACCACTCTCACGACCTTCAGTGTCTCGAAGCTCCACTCAACTTTTAGTCCCGAAATCGAAGACTTAGATTTTTTCCCCAAGGATCTTGAAAGACTTTTTTTTAGCGAGAGCTGTTATTAGTATTCCCTCTTCTCAATAATCTCAAGTACACAACCTATAGAATTTCGGGTCTTGGGATGGAGCGCCCCACGGTTCAAATTCCGCTATACAACAATTACCGATGATTTCATCAAGAGATGGGGGCTTTGTGGCGCTTAAATGGTCTCATTTGTAGGAGTTCAATGGAATTTTTACTGTACACATACTCTCTACGTCTCCAGCAACATAGACAGGGACGATACGCCACATGTCACCTCTGACGAAGTTGAACAAACTCGACGACATCGGGTTCTACACGACCAGCACGCAAAAGCTAGGTACGGATGCATTACCAATGCCACGAGCTCCTAGATGCCAGCAACACGACCAACGATCGCACCATTCTCAATGCAGATATGCCAACAGCACAAGCACTGAGAGTCAAAGTACTGCCATGCACAAAACGCCCATCAGTATAACATCCTCCTTCGCCACGGCTCCTCGAAACACCATAAATCGCAGAACTCCTAAACGGCAACAAACCGCCACTGCGGCCTCCCAACCGGCATCTCACCCACGCCTACCCCCTTCGCTACATGCTCCACTTGCGACCCCTTCTTCCAAAGCCGCAGCCAAACCGCATCAGCATTCCAACATTCCATCGCACTCCTCACGTCCTCCCTCTCCAACACCGAGTCCAGCATATCCAGCATCTCGTCCCCCCGCTCCTCCTTGACCGTCACAAACCGCGCAACACCGCACAGCAAGCCCACAAACGCATTCCAAATCATGCGCGTCGGGGCATCGATGTAGTGTTCGGGTGTATACAGCTCGGCAGGGCCAGAAGAGGAGATTGAGGAAGACATCATTGAAAGTCCGCCCATGCCGTGTGTGATTCCGGCGAGTTCAATTTTCTTTCTCCCCGTGGGCGTCTTGTAAATTTTACTACTTTCTCCGGGTTTTCCTTTAGCTCTTCTGTACACTCTTCCTAGAATATCCCAGGCGTCGTCGATCCGGGTCCTCATAAAGTCACCCGCGTACTCGCACATCAGCGCCACAGTGTCCAGCGCGTTCGCCACGATATATGCTTCTGGGTCCTCTAATCGCGGTATAAGAACAGGCCAGAGTGTGTGTATGAGTGGGAGAAAAGAGTTTTCGTGACGAGCGAGAGTGGGGATGGTGGTGCGGAGGAGGGCGAGGAGGGAGGTGCGAAGGGAGGGGGAAGGAGTGGTGAGGTAGTGTTGTGTTAGGGAGGATATCTTCAGGAGGAGGGTGTAGGTTCGGGGTGCAGGGGGCGGAGGGTCGTCTTGGGTGGTAGGGGCGGATGGTTCCGTTGGGGTTTCGCTGTCTTCTGGGAGGGCATCATTGTCGTAGGATTCATGTGGGCTTGTGGAGACTGGTTTTTCCTGTTTCCAGGGCTTTTGGGGGAAGGGCTCGTGTGTTTCATGGGATGCTTCGTTGACTTGCTTCTGGAGGGTAGTCTGGAGTTGCTTGAGTGCTTCGATTGCGTCTGCCATTGTGACAGATTTTTCTTTGTGTTGAGTTTGTGGAATATCATTTCCCGTAGTCAAGGCAAGCTGTGGAGCTTTGACACCTTCCTCTGTCATGGCTTTCAATACCGAAAACAGAAGTTCAGCAAGCTTTGGGTACCCGTGATATCTTTCTAAAGCGTCAAATATACTCCCGATAAGGTCGTCCAGGTACGGTAATAATGACGGCCCGCAGAGTCGCATCATCATTAATAGAACCTGAGGGGCCTGAGGGGAGACATCGCCAATAGCCAGCTTCAGTCCCACAGCATTGACAATGTAATCGACATTCTGAACAACAAGATCGCCAGCATCAGCATACCCGCATGCTTCCGAAACGATATTCAGACAGGTCATTGCGTGTTCTCGGAGCGCAGGATTCGAGCTACCGAGATGACTGAGCACAGGATACAGCACTTCACTGAGCTCTGCCCGAAATTCAAGTCGATAGCGTTTCGACTGCAAGGCCACCGTTTCGAGCGCAAGTGCAAAAAATTGCCACTGAGTTTGTGCGTCCGCGTCCCGTTCATTAAGTATAGTTAATGAGTGGGAGTATAGATCATCCAGGACTTCTTCCCGAACATTTGGTGTCCCAAGGTCCATGAAGTCATCGATTGAAGGGTTGGTCGTCGTCACGTCCTGCAACAAATTCACAGAGAGCCAGAAACTGGCTAATCGCCTCTCTTGAGGTCCGGCATCGATCGATGTCGTGAGTTCCTGCACCACCTTCAAAGCAGCATCAGACCTTGCGAGTTCATGGACCAGGAGTTTGAATTCTGCCATCATGTCTTCTTGACCTTTGAAGCGTAATTTCAGTGATGGGAAGTCCAAGGATTTTGTGGTTGATAGCATCAATGTCCGATCAGTTACACCAGAAGACGACTGATCACTGACCTCTTCCAGGCCTTTTGAATCAGAAAGCACAATAGAAACACCGTCTCTTAGACTGTCAGCTAGCCTGTCATCTAGATTGGTGGAATCATCGAAGAGTCGTAAAGTGACCGAGACTTGCTGAATCATGCGACGTCGACGATGGTCATCTTTTGATTGCATGATGCGCGACAGCGATACGATCCAGCCATGCAAGCTTTCACGCAGGATGCCGGAGAGTTCCGCATCTTCAGCTAGTAACGCCTTGAGTCTTTGCTCGATCCTGTCCTCATACTCGTCACGACCGACCAAACTAACCATTGTCTCGACCGTCATACTTGTACAGTCTGAGAGCGAATTGCGACAGTCTTGTATAACACACAAGCAGAGTCTAAGTAGTGCTTCGCGCACCTCTGGCTTATCGTGCTCTCGGAGCTTGAAAATGTTTGATAGAGCGAGCTTGATTTGAGACGAAGTAGCTTGCAGCCAGGACATGGAACGAGCCACTATGCCTGAAGCAGTAGACGGTGCCTTTTCTGGTAGGCGCTTGGTGTTTTCGTCACTGAGCAGACGCGATAGTAGTGATGTGAGCATATTCAAGCCGCTCTCAACAATCCGAAAGTTGGGTCGACTGCTGCCGCTTGATGTCAACAGATTTGTCAATGAAGAGACAATCTTGGGGAAGAAGCTCGCAAGGGCATCATTATCATCTATGGCGCCGGTGATGGCCTTGAGCGCATTGACGGCTTGAAGTCTCACACTGTGGGAGGGACTACTTGCGAGACTCTCAACCATGACAAGCACAGCCTCGCCCAGTGCTGGGACGTTTGCTGTCGATGTTATGGCTTGTCTGCCATGTTGAGTACGTCCATTCTCGGTCAACAGCTCAGCCATGCATTGAAAAGCCAGGGCCTGCAATTCTTCTGAAGTGGCTGCAATGCCATTTTCTGCAGAGGAAGGTTTGGCTAGGAAGGTAAAAAGAATAAGAAGCTGGCCAGAAAGAGCGGGTTCAAGAGCACCTCCCCAGCCAGTCTGGAGAAGCCTGGAGATGCACTCCAAACAAAGTTCAAGACCGCGAACCGGAACTTGGCGTGAACTACGAAGCACTTGGGAGATGGGAACGAACGCATACTCGGCGAGCTTAGCATCTACTGCCTTCGGATTGATTTTCTGAAGGGTATCCAGAAGATTGGTGAGCCCTTGTACTAGTTCCGTCTTTGCGCCAGGCGTCTGTCCTATGCTGGCAGTGGTTTGTAGCAGTTGTATGCATGGTTGTTTCAACTAGAGCAGCATTAGTACTGGGGAAAACATGAGGATATGGAGAGCCTACTAGCTGAAAGGCCTGTTGCCTGTCCATGTTGGGTTGTTCACACCACCAAGATGTGTGACGGGGAGTTGTAGGTTCAGAGTGGAGTATGGTTTCACAATGAGCATGGCTCTGCTACCGGTATGAAGATGGGCTGGCCTTCCTGTGCCTTGAGGTCCAGATGCTCATTCCAATAGCATATAAAAGCCCAGATAGAAGTGTAGTGGAAAGCGTACTAGTGAGAGATGACGTGTGATTGGGCGACAGACATGTGATGATGGATGAGGTGCCCGCACGCGCCAGGTGACAAGTTCGCGTTCAATGATTGTTGGCTAACTTTCCTAGCGCGTCACTGCTCAGAAAGTACGACGACGCTTCTCTCGACGCATCACATCATCACCACCTCGTTCTTCAGTTCCGCTACAATCGACCTATACAATCGCCATTTCTATTCACGCGTCCGTTTCTCGCTTTCTGCCTGACAAGATCTTCACGTGGAAATACGCTCTTTCAACGCGCGCAGCCACGCGACATGGCACCTCGCAGCAGGCGTAGCGCGGCGGCCGTCGCCGAAGTTGCCGTCGAAGAGGAGGAGCAAGAGCAGGAGGTTGAGGAGCAGAATGGCCTCAAGCCATTGCGATTTAAGCAGCCGCTTGTTGGGCGGCCAAGTAAGCAAATTGGCGTTAGCGACCTTTTGAAGCGGCTCAAAGCGTTGCACGATGAGCTACGGACGATAGACCAGGAGGAGGCGCACAGGGAATCGCTTATGCCAGTCGCACAGGAATTGGCTCATCAAACTTTACTGCAGCACAAGGACCATGGCGTACGCGCGTGGTCGGTTTGTTGCGTCGTCGACATGCTGAAGCTCTTTGCGCCGGATGCGCCATATCCCGCATCGAAGCTCAAGGTACTTCACAATTCGCCCTACATGTCCCTGCAGTGCTAACCCATGCGATAGGAAATCTTCTCTGTCATCATACTCAAGTTGCTACCCCTCCTGGCCGATCCCTCGCACACCTATAACAGCCAGCACATGTACATTCTGCGCTCACTCGCCGAGTGGAAGAGCATACTGCTCATAAACGAGATACCCGGGTCGGAGCAGCTCACTTCGGCCTTGTTTACCACATGCTTCGACGTGCTTTCAGGCCCGTCAAAGAGTGATAGTGGCGAAGAACTGAGCAAGAACATAGAGCACAATATGACAGAAATCCTCTCGACCATAATAGACGAAGCGCCAGCCGTCACACATGACGTCGTGGACGTCATTATCGCACAGTTCCTTTGGGCAGACCCAATTACATTGGGTAGCTCAGCCAAGGGGAAGAAAGGGGTACAGGTGGACGCGAAGCAATCAACTTTGCGGCGAAAAGAGGCGCCGCCTGCGTACAACATGGCCAAGAATGTGTGCAATGCCTTTCCAGAGAAAATGGCCCGCCTAATTGGCAACTACTTCAGTTCCGTCATCGTTGACGTGACGAATTCTGGTACCTCATACAGACGTGAAGGCGCAGAAGACGGCCCCAACAAGGGGCCATCGGAAGATGATATTGACGAGGCAAACAAAGCTCATCGACTGCTGCGGGAGCTGTGGAAGTGCTGCCCAGGAGTCCTTCAGGAGATTATACCGCATTTGCAAGACGAGCTTGCCACCGAAACCGTTCAGCTCCGCCAGCTCGCCACGGAGACATTTGGCGATATGATTTCAGGCATTGGTGCAGCCGGACCCCCTCCCCTCCCTGATCTAGATCCTGCCGCATACCCATCACAGAGCCTGTCACGTCCCGAGACTACCCGGAACTTTGACTACCTCACGACCCCAGCTTCCATCAATTCATTCCCCACGCAATATCCCGCGGCTTACCATGCTTTCTTGCAGCGCAAGAACGACAAATCGGCTATAATACGAGCTTCTTGGGCCACTGCTGTTGGGCGCATCTTGATGACTTCTGCAGGCGGGATCGGCCTTGACCCCGAAGAGGAACAGAAGCTGCTGAAGAGCTTTGCTGAATGTCTGATTGATAGCGACGACAAGGTGCGTTTGGCAGCAGTGAAAGCTGTCGAGCACTTCAACTTTAGCGACATAGTACGAAAACTGGGTAGCAATGGAAGCATGTCAGAGCCGGGCTCTATACTCGCGAATCTCGCCGACAGGGTCAAAGATAAGAAGAGTGTAATTCACTCCGAGTCTCTGCGACTACTAGGAAAGGTATGGGGAGTGGCATTCGGAGCTATTGTCGAAGGCGACGATACCATCAAAAACCTGCTTGGTCCGATACCATCACGAATCCTGGGAGCATGTTATGCCAACGATGCAGAAATCAATGTTCAAGTTGATCTGGCACTGTTTGATTCCTTACTTCCGCTTGGGTACCCACCGATGAAGGCAAGAGCAGCCTCTAGTGGGAACTCACAGGTGGTAAAAGACAGTCAATCGAATGCTGAACAAGGTTACACTGAAGCGGAGCTGGACAAAATGCGAGCTGAGAGGCAGCTGGTCCTGGTCAAGGGGCTGGATGAGAAGGGAAAGAAGGTTTTCTTTGCCAAGCAGTTCAACCAAGTCAGGGCTGCTGAGTTCATGGAACATTTTCTGAAATGCTGCGAGGATTACAACGGCGGTGTCGTTGCAAAAGGCGACAAGGACGTCAAAACCAAGCTGGAGGGCCTGATAACATACTACGCAAACACACTTCCAGATCCAACTCGCGCTCGAGATGACTTGTGGAAGTTTGCCAAAACTCATGATCGCCGAGCGTACGCCTTGATACGATTCTGCAAGGATCCTGCGAGCGAGTACCGCAAGGTGTTCCGATCAATTGTAAGCGCAAAATTTCCTTTTTTTTTTGCAAAACTAATAGACACATCAGAAAGAACTCCGCAAGAGAATTGAATCCGGACCTGGCGCGTCGCTGCTCGACACATTAAACCCTCTATTGTACAGGGCTAGCCTTCTGTGCTACAACAAGAGCCATGTACCCGCTGTCATCGAGTTCACACGTACAAACGACAAGGAGCTAGGAGCCACTGCCCATGAGCTGTTGAAGGAGATTTCTACAAATCACCCTAAAGTCTTCTCAACGCATGTGAAAGATCTTTGTCGGACACTGGAAAGTGAGGCGCCCACGGCGAAGGCGCCAAATCCCCCCGGGGCGGTGGACGATCTCAAAGCCTGTGCCGCATTCGCCAAGAAGTTCCCGACTGATATCCCCATGAACACCAAAGACGGTCGAAAACTGGTTCAGAGTTTTCTTAACTTTGCACAATATGGGACACCACCTCAAGCTGCAAAGCATGCCATCACCATCATCATGAACAGCGACGACAAGAAGGAGCTGCACGCCAAGGAGCTATTGGCGAAGAGTATCAAGGGTTTCAAGTACGAAGGCGATCACTGGCTCACAAAGCTTGCCGCGCTTAGCCAGCTCGTCCTGCTAGCTCAGTCCGAGTGCGAAGACGACATGGACAAGATTGTCGAGATTGCGATTCAAAAGGTACTTCAAGTGCCTCATCATGCCGCACCCGAAGCCGACGCGGAGTGGATGGACGAGCCGGACGAGGACATTCAAGGCAGAGCATGGGCCGTCAAGATTCTTGTCAATCGTCTGCGGTCCCTGCCCGCCGAATCGGCTCTGAACGAGGCTGCAGAGGATACGTATGCCCTTCTTAACCGGTTTGTCAAGAACCACGGGGAGGGTTCAGAGGATGGAAGTACCCCAGCAGGGCATAAATCCCGTCAACTCCTCCTCGCAGCCACTTCCTTGTTGAAGCTATCCTGCAACAGGCGGCTCGATAGCTTCCTGACGCCCGCAGACTTCATACAGCTTGCTTTGGTCACACATGATCCATGCGCCCAAGTACGCAAGGGCTTTTCGGAGAAATTGATGAAGTACCTTGGACAGGGTCGTCTTCCTCCACGATTCTACACCATTCTGTTCTTTTGCGCATACGAGCCCGAGAAGACGATCAAGAACAGCACAATGACCTGGATCCGGTCGCGGAGAGCTGCGTTTGCAGCACGCAAGGAAACGATTCTCGAGACGGTCTTTGCTCGCCTGCTCAGTCTGATTGCGCACCACCCAGACTTTGACAAGGACGACGAGACGTTGAAGCTCATGTCAGAGTACATTCTCTACTACCTGAAATGCGTAGCAACCGAGGAGAATCTGTCGCTCATTTTCCACGTCGCACAGCGCGTCAAGGGGGTTGCGGATGGGATTGCGCCATCAGACGAAGCCGACGAGAGACTGTACATCTTGTCCGATCTCGCACAGGCACTGATACGATCGTGGGAGGAGCAAAACGGCTGGACGATGCAGTCCTGGCCGGGAAAAATGAAGCTTCCCTCTGGCATCTTCCGCCCACTCGAGAGCCACGAGAAGGCGCAGCAGATTGCGAAGAAGGTGTGGATCAGCGAGGATCTGGTCGAAGAGCTGGACCCGCTCGTGCGCAAGGCGATTCGGAGCAAGAAGCGAAAGACGTCCGATGACGCAGACAAGCCGCGCAAGAAGCCAAAGACTGAGCGACCGGTCAAGGAGAAGAAGGCAAAAGCAGAGCGCCCTGTCAAGACGCCGCGGAAGAAGCGCAATACACACGACGATGACGAGAGCGAGGTTGACCGCGCGACTGTGCCGTTGAGCGGGCCTAGACGTAAGAGCGATAGACGCAGCACTGCGCATAAGAGCTACGTTGAAGTCTCTAGCGATGATGATGACGCCCAAGCTGGGGCTCAGGAACACGACGACGAGGAGGAGGAGGAGGAGCAGGAAGAAGACGTCAGAGAAGAATCACCAGCCCAAGATGTCGACATGATGGATCCTGAGGCCTCATCACAAGACCAACATCAACACCAACACCAACATCAACCTCACGATGAAGACGAAGACGAAGACGAAGATCAAAATCAACCCCCCACCTCCGACCTCTCCGACCCAGACTCCGCTTCCAATCCCGAACAGGAACAAGAAGCCGGGCACGCATCTCAACCCGAACCCGAACCGGCATCCGAACCACCACTCGCACAGAAGACGAGAAAAACAACAAGATCGAGACCTGCTACGCTTCCTCGCCGAAACGGCGCGTCGTCGTCTCCGGCTGCGGCGAAGCGTGGAGCAGGTGTGGGTGCGAGGGGGGCTGGGGGGAGGGGAGTGGCGAAGGGGAGGGCGAAGGAGGAGGGGAGGGCAAAGGGGAGGGCAAAGGGGAGGGAGAAGGAGGAGGGGAGGGCAAAGGGCAAGGAGGTGAAAGAAAAGGGGGTGCAGAGTCCGGCAAATGGTGCAGTGCCTGCGAGACGTAGTGGGCGTGTTAGGGGTTGATGGACGGGGGGTAGGGGAGGAGTGAGCGTGGGGGTGTGTGGTAGTTGTAGGGAGAGTGTTGTTGTTGTGTATGAATGGGGGTGGGGGGTTAGGTTTGTTGATGTGAGTATGTATGTGTGTGTATCCCTCTCTCTCTCTCTCTCTCTCCCACTGTGTGTATGTATGTGTGCATGTGCATGTATGTATGTAAACATACACGTCTTCAACATCCAACATCATCCATACCCACCATATCCTTCCTTGCCTCTCCCCATCTCCCCCTCATCCCCCCCTCACTCCGCCTTCCCAACCTTCAAATACGCCACCAAATCCACCATTTCCGCCTGCGACATACCCGCATCCAGCGCGCGATAAGCCTCGACAAGGATCCAAGCCGGGAAGACGAGCCAGAGGCCGTTGAAGAAGATGAGGTAGAGGTAGCTGTTTGATTTTAGATTTAGATCAAGTTCAAGTTGTGGAGGGATAGTTGGGTAGTTTGGTTTTGCAATGGTGAGATGGTGGTGGTGGTGGAAAGCAAGATTCAAGGCAATGGTGTAGCCAGATGCAATCTCACATTTCACGTCTCCCATCCCAGTGCCATTATTTCTCGCAAAGACAAAGGCAAGAGTGAGGCGCGATGGTATGCAAGATAGCGGTGTGTGGATATTTTGGCATGGAGAGTCGAACCATGTGGGTCCGTGGGAGATGCCGCATCCACCCGTAGGCCAGCGCGTATGCAGGGCCAGCGCATGTGGCTTGGGGATGTTTTGGGCTTGGGAAAGAGAGGGAGGAGTGAGAGGCAGATTGATGATTTTTGTGGGAAATTGGGGGATTGGGGGGCTGGATGGATGTGCGTGCAAGATAGGGCTGGAGCGAGAGATCAGCGTGAAAGAAAACAAGAACGTACAGATACATCCAATTCGACGTGTCGAGATTCGGACTGCCGGTGAACCACTCAGGGGCAAAAGTCATCCAGCCTGGGAAGTGTAGCGGTGAACCACGTGTCAGCCTGATGATGGAGGACTCGAGCAATAACACACCAGCCTCAACAACGCCTCAACAACGCCTCAACAATGCAGGGGGGGACCCACACTGCAGCCCTCCGCCTCACCAATCGAATGAGAACTCACATGCCAACCGGGTACCTGGCGATAAGGAAAGAAGCAAAAATAAAAACTGGGCAAAAGCATGATCGGAGCGGTAAGGAAAAAAACAACATATGGGGGAGGGCGTGGGCGCATGATTGAATTGACTTACCTCCATATATCTCCGCCGTGGCCAGGACAATCATCCAAAAGTACTTCTTCAGTCCGCCCTTTCTCGCATCCTTTGTCAACAGGTAGGCGATGAACAAGGCCAATGGGCCGGCCACAAACACCGTCAACAGCTCCAACGTCACCACCGTCAAATCCACGCCCCCCCACCTCTTATCCGCTTTGGCATACTCCTGCCACAACCGACTCAACGGCCCCGTCCCATAGTTTGCACCGTACAACAAGTCCCTGCGCCCGAGCCAGTACACGTCCGGCGGCGTGAACAGCGTGACGAGCGGATAGTGTCTGCTGGCGGCGGAAAACGACGTGGGCAGACTATACGTGACGAAGAAGCAATTCCACAAAAAAGAGCCCTCGAAGCAAAAGTGCACGAGCGCGTCAAACAGGTGCCAGATGAACAGGATACGCGTCTTGGACGTTGCCGTCCGGGGCAGTGCGCGCAGCGATGCCGCGTAGGCGCCGCCGAGTAGGGCCAGTACCGCGAGCAGCGAGATGATGGTCGTGGCATCGATTTCCGGGCCGGAGCGTGGGATCGGTGGTGCTGTGACGGGGGGCCGGGGCGGGACTGCCGTCTTCTTGCTGCCCCAGAACGACATTGTGAGGTCTGTCGACTGGGTAGAGGAATCCCGAGGGGAAGCGGCGTGGCCGAGAATGCGGATGCTTGTGCACCGTTGGCCGTTGGCCCTTCACCGGGAGGTTAAAGGCGTCGGGGCAAAAAGAGGTGTGTGTTTTTTTTTCCGGCACAAGATTAATCAGACGAACACAATTTATGCCTGAACAAAAAAACAATAACTAAAACAATAATCGTGTGCGTGCCCAAAGAATTGGGGGGGGGGGCGGAGGGAAAGAGGTATGTGTGTGTGTGTGTTTTGTTGTGTTGGCACGAGAACGACGACGCGATTCCAGGGTCCAGAACGCCGAAATCCAATATCCGTGCTGGGCGGACTCGAGCCAAAAGCTGTCAGAAAGTGGCAGGCGGTGGCAGAAATGGTTTACCGAGGGGGTCACATGGCAGTGAAATCTCACGATGGCGGGGCCCAATGGCTTCATCGCGGCGGTAACGGGACAGGCTCACGAGGTGCCTTTTGTGGGGCAGAGTAAGATGAAAATTGGTTTGTACCGCGTGCTTTCATTGTTGCTGAATACTATATAGGAACAGACTCGGTCCCCGCTGCCAAAGAAAATATTATCACCCATGTTTTCCACGACAACAACAACAACAACAACAACAACAAGCAAGAACACGCACCACCACAGACACGGCAAGATTCGAGGCAAAGGTTGGACATGTTTCTGGACAACAGCCAATGCTCTCATTCTATGTCTGCTCCTACCCCCTATTCACCAGGATCGCATCTACCTCTGCTAGAAATGAACGAATCGCTCCCAAATGCAACCCAGACCAGAAACGCTTTTTGCGACCTAAAGGCGGAAGTGATGAAAAAAAAATAACGCCGGACCAGAGTGGGGTCGCTCATTAAGAGAGCATTACAACATCGAACCATGGTCTGTTGAAAACGACAAGGACAAGCGAGGCATCTCCAAAACACCGTAATCGGAACCCATGGAACTCCCTTTCGAAGAAGCAAAGAAAAAAAAAGACATGCAACAAGGCCAACCGAGAAAATGCAGCAAGGAGCCATCCTAGGATATGCTGGAAACAAGACAACAGGGAAAAACAAACTTCATCAGTCCGGTTCACAACGTCTCGTACCGGATGAACAAGATTCGTGAGCGCTCGGCTCCTAGGAAACCAGGAACGTCCGCTCCACTCATCTCATCACTAGGTCGTAAGCGTACTTCGTGTCCAAGAAGATTCGTCGTGCAGATATCGTCATGCTCTGCAAGGTAACAAGAGTGTTCAAACGCACGCCTGGGGTGTGTGGTTACGCTCGTGAAACACACCACCAGACATACCATAGCCATACTGATACTGGGACCCAAAGTGATCCTCGGGCCCAGATCCAGTAATCGGCCCAGGTGAGGCAGAACGAGAGAGAAAGGGTGAGGTGCTTTGTGACGGCATGGCGTCATTGGCACCATCCACAAAGAGAGCCATGGCAGGCGAGGGAGGGCTGCTAGTGGCAGAGGACTGGTTGCTACCAGAACCGCTGTTCAGCACATCATCGGTAGCTCCATCGCCACGGGGTGGGTGCTGTACTGCCGGGGTAGTAGCAGTATTTGGAGAGATCTTCCCGGTAGGTGTGCCAAACTGAAATGCGCATTAGTATCCGTCTAGGCCAAGCTTCCCGTGGGGTGTTGAGGTGTAGAACGTACAAAGCAAAACTTCTGGATCAACTCGTTGTATTCCGCGGATTGAAGGTCAGGCTTCTCCATTGTCAGGGAGTCGGGACGAGTACCAGGAATCGGAGGAGCAGCAGCAGTCGCATTAGCCTGGGCCACGGCAGGACGGTCGAAGTAGCAGTTGCGCGTTGCATCGGCCATGTTCATCTTGAGTCCACTGCGGTCACCAAGGGCAGTTTGAGCGGTCGAGAGAGCGGCGGTAAGCGAGGCGCCAAAGTCGTAGCGGGCAGAGAAAGCCTGCCCGACTGGCGACTGCTTGGCCTGATCTGGGAAGATGCTACCACGCTTGCTCCTAGGCTTCAACTTGATGGACGTATTGGGTGAATCAGCAATGATGGCACGGCCGCCGCCAAAGTGGAACTGGCTGTCAAAGTCATGGCCAAAGTCGTCGTCAAACGAGGCAGCAGGCACAGACTTGGGACGGGCAGCCAGAGGCGAGTGGCGGCTTCGAGGGATCGCACCCAGACCACCGGTCGGGCGCTTGTTCTCTCGCTTCTTCGTAACCTTCTTAGTGAAATCGACCTGATAGTTCATCGAGTTGTTGTTGTCCCAAAACTCTTGGCCGCCAACCTGATACCGTACACAGAGCAGAAGGGTCTTCGACTCCAAGTTGGCCTGGTCAGCCAACTTGATGTTGAAATTGAAACGATCGTAGCCGTCTTCCTTTTGCTTCTTGCGCACATCGTGATTGAACTCGGCCACAACCTCAGACGTAGTCTTCCAGTAGTCAAGCGTGAAGCGAGCCACGACCAACTTTTGGAACGACAGATTGGCGCAGGCAATGTTGCCAACCAACGTCTGGTTATCCGAGGCGAGGAAGATGCGTTCAACACGGACCGGTGCGGTCTGACGCTCATACGTCTCGTGTACCGGGAAGTTGGCAAGCTTGATCTCCCACTCGGGCGTCTTGGATCGTGAGTCGTCACCAAAGGGATACTCCGTCTCGCTGTCATACGTCTCGACTGGAGAAGAGCCCGCACTGACAGCAATGGGTCGCTCAGAGTGCAGAAAGTGACGAACTTGCTCAATGTCCTCGTTGAAGTGTACCGCTTTCGAGTAAGTGGGTGTGCCCGGCATGCTCGAGGGCCTGCGTCGCGACGAAGGCCGGAGCGCAGGCTTGACAAGCTCACCAGATTTCTTGCGTAGTAGCGGAGGCTTGATCCGTAGTTCATCATCCTCGGCGTCAGACCCGTCTGAGGAGCTCATCACTGGGTCTGTGTTGAGCGGGTGAATCATGTGTTTGGACAGCATGATGTCGCTCGATGAACGAGAGTGTGAGATCTTGCGGGCCTCGGCTGAGAGTGAGCGGACGGCTGTCCTTGGCTGCTGGGGTGCGTCGTTGGGCGCTGACGATGCGACCTCTTCTCCACCGGGCGAAGGGCTACGCTTGACATTGATGTGCAACAGGGCATCCTGCAGCTCCTGGAGGTTACCCAGATTCCGACCTCGCTCTTCGTCGTCCGAGGAATCAGGAGGCGTCGTAATCGCACCTGCCGGAATCAGAAGATCGTTCAGAGGGGGAGGAGACTGGCGTATGCTACCATGGGTACGGCTACGGGTTGCAGGAGACACCGAGTCTACGCTGCCATTGGCCGTCTGACCATTGGCCGCTGTGTTGTCGACCGTGGAGAAGGAGGGAGAGCGTCGGTTCTTGCTGAGATAGGACGCAGACGAAACAGACCGGGGCAGTGCAGGCCGCTGGACCGCTGGAGAGGGTCGGGGCGCCTGGTCGATGTAGGAATGGTTGCGACTGAGGATAGGGCTGTTCGTCTTGGAGGTGGCTGGCGACCGCTGAGAAGGAGGCGTGTAAGGCATTCGGTCGGCTTCGCGGGGGAGGGGCAAAGAAGCAAGTCGAATGTGTGTGGTGGGTAGATTTAAGGTGTTGACTGCATTAGAACAGGTACTACGAAGAAACAAAAAAGGCGTGAGGTCTGGGGTGGATATTAGCAACCGTTTGGGTGGGGGGGAGGGGGTTGGAGGAGAGTGAGTGAGCGGGTCAAAGCGGGAGTTCTGTGCTAGGCGGTGGCAATGGTGTGCCTGCTAGCCGAGTGTGCAGAATTGACTCTTGGGGACACTGGGGGGGTGTGATTGGTGACTTACAATAAATATAGGTCAAGGAACGGCTTGCAAAGCTCGCTCTTGCGTGTGTGTGTGTGAAGAAGAACCAGAAAAGTTGCGACGGACGAGATCACAGCTAGTGAAAGCTGCAAAGTTGCCAGTGACGTCGAGGAATTGGCAAGACACCCCAGTGGTGGGTCGAGGGTGTGCGGTGGTGTGAGACCGAGGGATGGCTTCGGTGCGATGTCAGGAAGAAACTCTCTCGTATGATGCAGGCCAGGACCGAGGAAGAAGGAACCTTGGAGCGAGGCAGGCAGAGAGAGAGGATGGTGACGGATACGGGTGGGTTGAGGGTGACAAAAAAAAACCGAAAGCCAGTTGACGACGAGACCTGGGGCGGCGTATTAAAAGGGTTGTTTCTGGCGGGCAATGGCCTAGAAATTTGTGATGAGGAAGAGGGGGAGAGCGGGGGGGGGGGGGGGATAGAGAGAGAAGAGGGTGGTGTGGGAGAGGAGAGATGTTGGGAGGCGGTAGCGCTGAAGAGGATGCAGGCGCGACTATTGGGGCTTGAACTGAATCAATGAGCCAGGGTGGGGGGACGGTTAGCGAAATCGAGGCCTGGCTGGGACGTGCACGGCGGCGGCGAGGAGCAGGGAGCTGCAGCACGACCCCATGCACGGTGGGATGATAGCGCGGCCCCAACAGACTGGGGGTAGGTATGGATGTATGGATGTACAGTAGGTATGGATTGTACTAGGGTATGGATGGATGTACAGTAGTGGTGTAGGTAGTGTGTGCTTGCAGCCAAGCGGCAGCAACCGGTTCTGAGTCCTGACCACGGTGATATCTTTCTTACTCCCTCGACAGTGGGTGCAGCAGCTTAGAAGCGGGAGCGGAGACGAGCGAGTGGTGTCGTCCAAGTCCAAGCCACTAGGAGATATGTCCACTGCTGGATTTCGTGGGGAGTACCGTAGGTAGGTGGGTAGTAGGTACAGTAGTGGCAGCACACACACACACACACACACAAACACACAATCGATGCCGACGGCGGAAAGACAAAGGGACTTTGGGACTTGGGACTTGGGACTTGGTATTTGGAGATACAGGACCTAAGGGAAAGGTTGTGCGTGGGTGTGAGAGTGGCTGGACCCTTGAGCCTTGTCCATGGGCTGTTGTTGGAAAGACCGATTGCTGACTAGCCGGGGGCGCGCGCGCGCGGTTGTCTTTATCTCCCGCCCACAAGCGAATTCGGCCGTCTTTGGCACGGCCAGCACTCGAAACGGTGCCAGTGTGTGCAACAACAAGCGCTCGCCCTGGGCCAGGTGTGTACGGCTCCCGGCTCTCACGCATTCCTCTCGCTGCTTGCTTGCTTGCTTGCTTGCCGCTTTCTACTTGGGGGTTTCTATTGTTGGCAGCAGCCTGACACAACACGCTTGCAGGAGAGCACCCTGCTCCCTCTTTTGACTTTGCCCACTACCAAAGAAAACCGAAAAGAAGAAAAATGAGAGGGCGCGGCGGGTGCTGACGGCTCGATGCAGCCAGCAGCAATCAGCAACATGTCCAGAATGCTCTCTGCCAACCCAGGCCAACCCACATGGGCCCATGGGCTGACCAGACCTGGCACACCAACAAGGAACATGGAGCCGAACAGGCCCGTGGAGTGCTTCGTAAAGCGAATTTGCCTTTATCGCTCTCCTTGCTCGAGCGAGAAGAGCAAGACCCAAACACGGTTTGCGTTTGATTTGCCAGCACGGGTTGCCAGGCCGGTTGCTGGCCCCCCCCCCCCCAGAGAAGCGAGCAAGCAGGCAGGCAGGACAGGCAAGCAAGCAAACAAGCAAAGCAAGCCCCAAGGCCAAAAAGCAACGCTCAAGCCAGGCAGCACCGACGTCCGGCCTCTGGACGCACGTGCGGCAGCTGAAGCGAGAGACGTGATGTCATATTCATTGCGCAATTCCATCAAGGCACTTGTCTTGTGTAATCACTACATGATCCTACGCTATCTACTATACCTCCTACTCTACCTTGAAAGCGGGTGTTCTTTGAGAAACTAAGCAAGCCTAAGCGCTTCCGTCTGGTCAAAAGCCATGGTCGCTCTCAACCACACTAGACGGGTACCTACTCTACTCTATCTAAGGCCCCTTGTTCCAATGGACGATAAGGGGGGGGGGGGGGGGGTGTATGTGTGTGAGGGTGTGTGCGGCTTTGTCCCCCCTCGGCCGCCCGCGACGCGCCCAGTGTGAAAGACTCGCGTTTTCGGGGCGGTCCAAGGTAGCAGGATCGCCGGTGCCGCTTGCCGCTTGGGAAGAAAAAAAAGTTGGAAAAGTACTGTTCATAGTAGGAAGAGACGGAAAGGGCGGTCGAGGTATTGCCAATGAAAACAAGGCAAGCACAGTGTATGCTAGGCCGGATTTGGGATACCGTTCAGCGCCCCTCGCACCCCTCGCACCCCTACCCAGTGCCCTCCCCCTCCCCCTCCCCTTGTGCCTTTCTCCATCTGTTGAGTGGCTTGTGAGGCGCTCGCAAAGATAGCCTCAGTGTCCAGAAAATACAAATTCGTGTCCCGGCGAACTGTACGGCACCATTCATCCTCTCCAGTGGTAGTGTGCATAGTGTACTTATGTGAGCCCCTTCCCCCTGCAGTCTCCATCTCCACTGCCATTCACATGGGCGTCGTTTACGGTGTGCACGAGTAACACGATAATGCCCCCGCCCTGTGATCGGGTGCCATCAGGATGCTGCCAACTGCCCACTGGGAAACTCGATGCAGGATGGTTACGACTCACCGACGGACGGCCCTTGGCCCTTTGCCAGCCAACAGGTCCTGTTTCATGCTCGTATGGTAATGCTCCTACTGTTCCTACTGCGCCTACCTGCCATGGTACCGTACCGTGGATGGGTATCAGCACAAAGTAGATAGATGTCGAACCTTGCACAGCTTGAAACGCCCTCGATTGGCTGTGCAGGCCGCCGTTGTGAGGGGCTTCAGATTTCCCCGCATTCTCTACACAGTAGCTCCGACGTGAATGTTGCGCCTGCTCGACGCGTGCATACCACCAATGACAAAGTCTCCGCCTCGAGTTGAGTGGACAGGCCCGTCTGCACGTCGAGGCACTCGAAGCTTCATGGCTGCCATGCGACCGCTCTCGAGTCGTACTCTAGCTAGGTATTTTACTCTAGCAAAGACGCTGCGCAGAGGCCCGCCCATTCCTCTGCCCGCCGCAGACGCCCACTCTGTTTCATCCTCGTTCTCCCATCTCGCTACTCGCTCTCTACTGCTACAGGGTATGTGTGTGTGTATGTGGGCTGAGGTGGGTCGACCTGTCTCAGATGGCTTGGATCATGGCTTCGACCCATGGTATTATACCCATCCGTTTTCGCAGACGGAAATCCACCTCTCTCTAGCCAAAACAAGAACATCCACCAGCGTTTTCACGATACTCTGCTGGACTCGACGGACCAAACTTTACTCGGTCGCACATGACTAGATCATCTATCCCTTATCCTTATCTTTGTCATTCTCATCAGCAACACGATTGAGACGAATGCGGCAGGGGAGAGGGTCACAGCAACACAAGCAATCAATCAATCAATCAATCAATCAAACCATGGTTGGTACTGTACTCTACACGGTAAGCCAAAAGCAATGGCATTCCGAATAGATTCGGATGAGAAGCTCAATGCTGGGCTTGCATCGTCTTCGCAATATCCATCCCCATCCTGCCGCCATGATGAAACGTCTCCTCTGGACAGGGATGGTGGCCAGACCCCAACCCTCCCATGGCCACTAGGCCCCGTTCGTGTCGACCGTCACCTGTCATGGCCAACCCCACTTGGGTCGTGCCAGCCGTCAGACTGAGATTTTGGGGGGGGGCAGAAAAGAGGGGTGGGTCGTCTCCGGGCCACTCAGGATCGGCCAATGCCCGCTGCCTTGCTCACCGCCCAAGCCCCCTGTCCGACCATCCCGCCTCGAACCAACGATCCACGCTCGATATGTCGATCTCTGGCTGATAAACTAGCGGGGCTTTGGCCAGCTCGCTTGCACGCTACGCTCCTTCCCGAACCACTCTGCACACATGGCTATCGTGGGCATCATGGACAGCATGACTGGCAATTTACTCTTATGCTCGCTTTGCTGTCCATGACAGCCAAACACGACCTGTCCGGCATGTCTCCATCCAGGCCTCATATGACTTTGTATCCTTACCTCGCCGCAGCCGCCCGCTGCCGGCGCGTCGCTTCAACATGGCCGTTGTGCTGACAGCCGCTTCATGATGCAATTTGTACGAACATGCGATACCGGGACTGCCAGTCCATTGCATGACCAGCATCGACATTACTAACATGCACCATCGACGACCTTCTCTCACTCGGGATTCAAGGATTCCGCAAACCAGCCTGCTCAGTCACCTATCTGGCCGACGAGCGCGGCGCCGATACCCGAAATTCTTCGGCCACCCAGTGGCATGGCCCTGCAGCTTACCATCAGAAATTAGAATGCCATGTTCGCAGCCAGTGGGAGTACGAGTCATTGCCTCTTGCACGCCCATCAAACTCGAACAGGACAGAGTACTCTGTACACATGCAAGTAAGAGAGGATACCAACTGCAGCGACTGTGCTCAACAAGCGTCATGGCCAAAGTCTCAGTGCAATCTGACGATGGCATCGGGAAATTGGGGATCAGCGAAATGCAAAAGTTCGAATCTGCGTCCCCACTCGCATAGCAATTTTACCCCTCGGTTCCACAACCACCACTCGCTGCTGAGTCCTGCCGCCCGCGGTGCCAACATGACGATACATGATGTCAGCAACACCAGAATGCGCACAAAAAGAACCCTCTCGTCTCACGCATACGATGCCTCTAAAAGGAAAATCCACGTACCACACACGCGGCTACGGCTGCTTTGTCAGCCCAGGCTCTCACCGCTATCTGACTCTGCGATCATCGAGAATGGGTTGGAAGACAGGTTCCGCATGCCATCGCCTTCCCGAGCGATCATGAGCACGATTGAGGGCGGGGCTCGTGGTCACGATGGGAAGCAAGGGAAGAAACAGCCGTGGCAGCCGCACAGTCCGTGCTCCCCCAGAGGGACCAGGGGGTGGCCAAGAAACCACACACAGCCTGGGAATCCCCAAAGCAGCAATCCATCGACAGAGCAAAGACCAAAGGCCCGATGAGACAATTAACTTTGTTCGCACCTCTATGCTAGCAAAGAAGAAAATATCACCATTCAACCACACCGCTTCACCGTCAGCAACACTTTTCCCCACGGCATCGCATCGCATGACGTGCGTCTCTCCCTCTCATTCTCTTTTTGCCCCTCCCCCCAGAATCTCCCCCCAAGACAAAACAACCCAAACAAATCCCCACGATCGCAATCTCAATCCCCACCCCTCAACAACCCCCCAAAACGGGCCTTATCCCACACCAGTCCTATACCCAGCCCGCCCATGCACTCGCACCTTTTCCGCACAAGAATAGGCCCGGTTAGAAAATATAAACCCCACCCCGTGCATGCGTACTGTACATTTGTTCTTGTTCCGCTTTGGCTTGATTCCACTCTTCTTGATTGCAATCTTGTGCACCCCCTGCCTTTTGGATTCACGGGCATGTGTTTGTTGGCTTGTAGGCTGGGAATTGGGTGTTGTGCTGTTTTGCTTGCTGTGTGGACGGTTTTTAGAGTGTGGGGGGTGGGATGTGGTGATGTGGTGATGTGGTGATGTGGTGATGTGGTGATGTGGTGATGTGGTGATGTGGTGATGTGGTGATGTGGTGATGTGGTGATGTGGTGATGTAGTGATGTGGTGATGTGCAGTGGTGGGGTTGCGTTGTGGTGTTGTGCGTGGCCAAGCTTTTTGGGTAGGACTTGTGCTGGTGCTGGAATCTTCGTGTTTGGGATACGTGGGCAGGCGTGGTAGGTAGGTAGGGTTAAGGAGGATGCTGCGTGGTAGGGGGATGGTATGTCACTCATGTGTTGTCCTGGATTCTTTGTGGGGGGTTTTTTTTTTGCAGAGATTAGAGAAGGGGAGGGGGGATAGAAGATGCGAGATGGAAAGCGGAAGAGCAGGAGGATTTGGAAAAGAGATGGATAGCGGATAAACAATTGAGAAAATTGGATTCGGAGAAAATGGAGAAAATAGAGAAAAAAAAAAAAAAAAAAAAAGCAGAAGATAGAAAATACAAAATAAACACATTTTGCACAAAACGTTTGCAACGAAAAATGCAAGCTAGGAAAAGTTAAACTGTAAACTTTGGAAGGAAAAAATTTAGATTTCCTGATTTGTTGTCATCTCCATTGGAAGATTAACTTGCATAGCCCCAGCCCTGGTGAACCCAGCGAGCCCAGTGGACTTGGACTTGGATTTAGACTTGGACTTGACGGCGAGATCACGCTCCTAAAAGCAGTAAATTTCCGTCTTCCATCTTGCACCATGCGTCTTCAAGTCTGCAGGGTTTTCCTAACAATGTGGTAGGTATAGTAGGTATTGCAGATTTATCACGCTTTCTTCTCGTGTGCTTTTCGTGTCCTTCTTGGAGACCTAGACTACACAAACTATTCACTTACCCACTTACCCATCTACCCATCCGCCATACCAGCCTCGAAACCATATAAGCCTAGGAGATGTGGTGTGGTAGTTGTACTGTAGTAGCTAGTATTCTATTACCTAGTACTCTAATAACTATCAGCCTAGTAATTTTCTTTCGTGTGATGGAGGTGGAGAGGTGGGTGTTTGCCGTATGGATTGTATCCTATCCTATCCTATCTCCTATCCTATCTATCCTATCCTATCTACACACACATACACACATATCTTACTAACAGCCAATCCCTAGACCTTTTAGATCCCCTAACGAACTAAATACCTACCGTATTTATATTTCATACACAGCACATTCGTATACTACATTTATTAATAGGTGTATGGATACCATCTCGCTCACCTAGTACAGCACTATTGATATACTACTCCTACTCTAGTCTAGTCTAGTCCCACCCAGTCTAGTACAGTACCGCAGCGTCCATATCCTAGATTCTCTACCCACCACTAGAAACAGCAATACCGCAATCCGGTAACCCGATTCCTACACTAGGTAACATGCTGTATGGATGAATTCAACCCTCTAATATACTACTACGCCGTAGTACCGTACTTGTAATGTACCTACCATCGCCACCCCCCCAGACGTAGATTGCACAGGCATACGGTACTGTACTGTACCTATCACTATCCTGTCCTGGCCTGGTGTCTATGCTGCGGTGTAGTGCTAATACTTGCTTGCGGTGTTGGGTATACGAGGGTTACACGGCGTTTAGGCTGGGGTGTTTGTGGAGGGGGTTGGAGGGGGGATTGGGGGATTGGGGGATTGGGGTGATGGACTGGACTGGACCGGGCTTGGCTGGGGGGGAATGGATGGTTAGGTGGGTGTGGGTGCACGACTTGGGTGTGGCGAGGAGGAGTTTGGTATGTGTGTGGGTGGCGGGATGGGAGGGTTGTTGGGTAAAAGGTTATTAGGAGTGGGAAGGAGAAACGGTGTAGCGGCTTCTAGATAAGATTACCAGTACTACACCAGACAACTGCTGTTGTGGCTGATTGTGCCTGTAACAGTACCATGTATACTCTACTACAATACATACGCTACCCTCCCAACAACACTCCCCCTCCACCCATCCCAACACTGCAAACTTCCGCTCTTGACCCAACAACCTCGTCCCCACTTTTCCCCCGCCAAGCATGCCGTGCAGCGCTGAAGCGAGTCGCTCGAGGCGAAGATGCAGATTGTGTAGCCTCGCCTCGTCTCGCCCGTGCGTGCGTGCGCGCGTGCGTTGCGACAAGTGAAGATTGGGAAATTGGGAATTCGAGATTTAAAATAGGATGGATGCGAGCGCGTGGGGCGGAGATGGGGTGGGGTGGTGTGATTTGTAGGTAGGATTGGAGGCTGGGGATGCAATTTGCCATGTTGAGGTGGGAGTTTGTGCTGTTGTGTTGGGAGGGTTTGTGTGTTGTTGTATTGTGCGGTATGGTATGGTATGGTATGGTATGGTATGGTATGGTATACGGTGTACTACACGGAATGAGGTACCGTCTTGAAGATGACGCCATCCAAGCCCGTCCTGAAGAACCATCAAACTCAGCTCAACACTTCCCCTCCCCCTCCCCCACCATCACCATCACCATCACCATCACCATCCATCCAACCAACCTAACAAAACCACCCATCAAACCACCCCTCCCCTCCCAAAACCCCTCAATGCACCTCACTCTCCTCCCAACCGCCAAAACCCCCACCGTCAACCTCCCAACACGCCATGCACGATTCGTCAGCTTCCGAGCGGCAAATCCTCAACAACAAAAAATTCATCTTCCCCTCCCCCCCCTCAATCCAAACTACCCAACGCCACACCGCAGCTCGAAACAGCAGCTCGCCCTTGTTCTCCCACACCCCTTCTTTTTCGAGTCTATACCCTGGTCTATCGTTGAACCGGCCTACTTGACTCGGTAATGGTAAGCTTGCTGCTTGCTGCTTGCATACAGGGTCTGCTTGGTCTGCTTGGTCTGCATCTATCTGCCACCATAGTAGGCAGCTATGCCACCCCATCCTCGCCCAACAACGCCCTCGAGCAACGGTGCTGGGGAAATCGTGCACAGCTAGACGCCAAAAGAGCTTCTTCTGCGGACCGCTGATTACACACGGGCATCGGAATGGTAGTGTACGTACTGTGCGCACCCATTCGCCCTCGCTAGCTGCGTCAGCGCGTCAGTGGCAGTACCTGCTACCGTACTTGAAAGAGGCGGGGAGATCTGGTGGAGGCAGGATCTTGCGCCTACGTGCACGGCCACTACTTGGCGACTATTATACACGGGCATGCCGGAGACTACAGTAGCAACTGAGCGAGTACTAGGTAAGTAGCTCGCTGGCTCAGGCCCGTTGAACTTGATCTGGTTCTAGTATCTACTTAGGACGTCTTGAGATCCCATCACATCCCCTAACCCTCGTGCACACCGTGGCCAACGCTGATCCCCACGCCCCCGCCAAACTCACCCCGTTGTTTTCCCTGCATATCCTAGATGACGACGGCCATGGCGATCAGGGTCCATTTGCCCGCCCGTCTTGTCGTGGCTTGGAAACTACTACTATATTGGTATCCCTTTTTTTTTGAGCGTTGAGAAGGGGGTGTGGCAAGGGTTGGTAAACGGGTTGTTTGAGAGATGAGAGGTGGGGATTACTTGCTTTGTTACGTTTGGGTTTTGGTGTTTTGGGGGGCTGGGGATTGTTGGATTGGAGGTGTGTGTGAGGGATTGGAGTTGGAGGGGGGGCGGTGTGGTGTAGTGATTGTATTTTCTCCTTAGTTTTTTAGTTTACTTTACTGTTGCTGTCTATTACACTCCACTTCCTCCTCCTATCCATCTATCCATATCCTTGCTCCTATAGTATGCAGTACTTCCTCCCCCTCCCATTCACCCCGCTCTCCACGCAGCAACACATACTAGCACTTGTTGAGAGTGGGCCTCTATCCCGCATTCCCCCCCTCTAGAATTGCACGCCTTGTGGTTGTAGCAATAGGTGGCTGTGGAGATGGGCTTAGCTATCGAGACGGTAGTAGTATTTACAGTGGGATTTGGCAATGGCGTATATGGCGTTTGACTCCCCGGGTTTAAGCGTCTGAAAGGGAGGAAGGAGGGTAAGAGGATTCGAAAGGTTTACAACGCGGTTTGCGAGATGGGATTTGCACGGGCAAAGTCTAAGGCCGGGGGTGAGAGTGTTACTGTGTGGGATACTAAGCCATGCCTCATCTTATCAGTGGATATTATTCCAGTAAACATTACTCCAGTACCCATCGCACCTCCACCGCTAAACCTAAATATCCACGTGTAGCACACCGCCCCCATGTTCTCTACTAACCACACAACTCTGTCCTAGACGCTATGCTGATCGCGGGGGTTGGAGGAATGGGAGGGGAGGATCGTTGGTGTGGAGTATAGTGTAGTGTGGTGTGGTGTGGTGTGGTGAAAGCGAATCCCAAGGTCTTGCGTAAAGGGAGGGGTTGGATTACTGGGTCTGAAGATGGATGTGGAGTTGGGGATGGACATACGTGTATGTGGACATGTACATGTGCATGTAAAGTTGCTATCCAGCACGACTATGACCTAACCTAACCCCCTTTTATTTACACAGGGTGTAGCCCGACTCCCACACACTACTTGTGCTTAGGGTGGGATTGTAGTGTTGTTGGAATTAGACTTGGAATCGAAAGATTAGTTTATCCGTGATGATCCCACGGTTTATTTTGATGCGGACACTTGAATATCCCCACATATAGCACATACTTGTAACCCCGGGTTAGAAACGCCATATATCCCCGCTCGAATTGAACTCTCACACATGTATAGACTCCGTGTTTTCTTCGTCTGACAAGACCATAACAAACCCTTTCACGGCTTCCCTATCCCATCTCCACACTCACAGCCACACATATAATACACACTACCACACACCCCCGTCCCAGCCCCCTCACCCGTTTATTCATCCTGTAATAACAGCAACCCTAGGCCCGACCCCAACCACGCCCTCACACGGATGCGGACCCGGCCGCGGTGTGGGTTTGTAGAGCGCGGTGCACTGTGTGCGTGTTAGTGTTCGAATCTGTGGGATGGCATGGTAAGGGAGTGCAACTCCATCACGCGTATACCAAACTACACCATGCCATACCAAACCAAACCACACCAAGCCGGAAACCCCAAATAACATCCAAACCCAAGAACCAAACCAACAGCGCAAACCCAAACTCAAAGAAAAAAAGGGGGAAGAAGAGACGACAACATACGTTTCGCGTGGGCGTGGGACAGCCGCCTACAGCCTCCATGTAGCAGCCGTAGCTGAAGTTTTCTTCAAAGTTGCAGCTCTGGGGGGTGTGGGGTTAGGTGGGTGTTGTGTATTGATACTTTTTGGGGGAAGAAAGGGAAGGGGGTCTGTATGCGGACTTGTTTAACCTGGGACTGGGACTGGGACTGGGACTGAGAGTTTTCCATCTCGCTGGGGAAGGAGCAGTATGGGACGCGGATGTTGACTTGGCCCTCGTCTTGCTCGCTCTTCCCACATATTGCTGTTTCCATCTGATTTCGGTTCGCTCCCTTGGATTCCCCCCCCCCCCCTTTCTCACATCCACATCCACATCCACATCCTGCCCCCCAATCCCACCGGCCCCCCCAAAAAAACATCAAAACATACCTGCAACGCATCCGTAGCCCAACACGGATACCGCGCCGTCGCCAGCGCACAACTACACTGCTTCGAGAAAACGGGAATAGGCTCCAAGTGCGGGTTCTTGGAGCGTGTGGGCCTCGGCGGCTTGGTGATGGTGTTGTTCAGGGAGTGTGATTGTGGGCCTGTGGGTATGGGTAGGGGCGTGGGCGTGGTGGGGAGGCTGGGAATGTTTGTGATGAGGGTGGGGAGGATGGTGGGGATGGCTTGGGGGTAGGGGATTGCGGTGGTGATGGTGAAGGGTAGGAGGAGGGCGGTTAGGGGGAGGGAGATGTGCATTTTGGGGGATATCGGGTTGTTGGCGTGCGTGTGGATGTGTTGGTGTTCAGATTCTGCAAAGGGTGTATCATCTCACGTATCGTTTGGGTCTGTAGTTATTCTTTTGAGATGATTGGGAGTACTTCCTATTGTTAGTTGATACTATCAAAATTATCCACAATCCATGGCACAGGTACTTTAACCTCGTCAGGATTTAACCACGCTGTACTGTGAATCCTGTGCCAAGGTCGAGGTATAATTTACCATTCCATGATTCGGGCAAGCTTGATTGATGTTGACTAGCGACATGGCATTTGTATAGGAAGAGGCTATTCTTGTAGACCAAGACACGCACAGGAGAACTCCCATAGCGAGATTCAAAGGAGTGCTACTATGCGGCGATTGCTGGTGCTAGCATTGGGCTGTCTGATTGGCTTGCTGGAGCATCCGTAATCTGTGGTCATATAGGCTAACACGCGTACTCATTTTGGCTAAAGTGTCCTGCGTCACGATACTAGTCAACATCGAACTCAACACCATGATAACCATTTCCACAGAGAGTGGTGTGTAAGCGCGAGCGATTCCATGACACAGAAACCTGGTGGTGATTGGTAAAGTGACATCATCCGCTGTAACGAGTGCTTCCACTGTCCTCGCCGTATACGCCTCACAAACCTCGGTGTCCCTCTTGCAGCACACCAAGCCTACACAACGGTAACCCATGCGGCTCGTCCTCCAACAACCCTGTGGCGCAACACATCCATCTCAATGAAGAAGGCGCCGACGGTCTGGCTTGAAAACGGACCGTTTGGAACCCCATACAGGCTGCCTGCCATGGAGGGGTTTGCATGCATCCATCCTGTATATGCCATGAATCCATGTCCTCAACATGTGATGGTATGTAGTCTTGCTAATCAGGGTCCTGGATAGTCTCGGCCGCATCGCATCAGCAAAGAGGGGTCCGACCATAGCGTGTGCGATTGCAGTGGTGCCGAGATATCAACCGTGCGTGCCGGTCCGTGAGGTGTTGTGATATGCGCCATCGTCGTCAGCAATTAGGTGGAGACGGTCTTGGTCGCAAAAAGATTGGGGATCAACGGGGCCAGAGGCCATTCTTGCACCGTTCAAGGTAGTCAAAGCGAGACCGGGCGTGCATGGTGGAGGTGTGCAAATTTGCAGAGAGAGTCTGGGACTATGGCGCGCGGCGGGCTTGGGTTATCGCCCGGGGTCCGGGAACGGATGGAGAGGACATGCGAGGGAACTTGGAGATACTTGGAAGATTTTGGTGGGCTAGAAACACGAATTCCCCCCCCCCCCCTCTCGTCTTACCACGCAGGCATACGCAAGAGGCTATCTAGGCGCGGGCTAGCTTGCAATATGATAGATTACCATTTTTTTTGTTGAGATCAAGCCATGAGTTTGTCAACGAGATCGAGGTGCTGGTAAGCGCCATGGTGTAATGTTTGACAGAGGACTTGCATTCAACTATGATCCAAAAAATCAATCAAAAAAGCCTGCAAAGACTGTAACCGCGAATGAAGAGAACAACTTGGGACAATGACTCGAGATAACAAGAGCAACAAAGCATTGTGTCCATGGATGTTGATAATCCCCGCACGTGATCAGGCGCTAGAAGCTCGGACCTATGACGAAAGCACGCCGCGAACAGTTCAGAGCACCTCAGACGTCAATCCATAGACATAACGGTATCAGGCCAAAAAAAGCACATCACCAATTGCATTTCGTAAGCCGAATTCCAACCCCAACACAACAACCACCATGCCTCCCCTTACCAACACAAATCCCAAACACTTACCCCAGACCAGCCCAGTCCCCACTATGGCACCCTCAAGGGCAGCAGCCCTCGTCCGCATAACCTCCGCACTCGCACAACCCCCTGTCCACACGGCATTCCGCATGCTTCTATCCACATGTACGAGGCAAACACCACGCTTGCATGGCGTTTCGGCGCCAATTCCAAGACCGGCGCGGCACCTATGTTTGCCTACGATGTGCACACGAGCATATTCACAGCCGGCGGGCGCGGCACTCGAACCACCGGATTACCTGAATGAAGCGGAGTTGCAAGTTTTCAACAAGATCAAGGCCAAGTTGGAGCCAGTGAGGTTGGAGGTACGATGTACGATTTTCTTGCTTCATTTCTGGGCTGGACGGTTTTCGGACTTGAGCGGCAGCATGCGTGAGATATGGGAATGATGTTGATTGATCGCTACGGGGGGTACATGTGCGTCGTTGAGTGGCTTGCGGGGTCGGCATATAAGGCATCCGCAGTGCGGGGGTGAAATATGGAGTAGACGGCAATCTGTTGGCTACTTTATGCAAAAGTGAAAGATGCAAGGATTACTGAGCAGTGTATGGTCGATTGCTAACTGCGCGGTTATAGGTCCAAGATATAAGCGGTGGCTGTGGCTCAATGTATGCCCTTGATATCGAGTCGCCCAAGTTCAAAGGGCTGTCGGTTATCAAGCAGCACAAGATGGTGAATGAGGTGTTGAAGGACGAGATCAGTGGTTGGCATGGCGTGCAGTTACGCACAAAGGCTTGCTGAGTCAGACTGGAGCAAATGAAACGACTCTTTGGACTTGATACTGTATAATGTGTATGATGTGTATAGATATGAGATGACATACTGTGTACTATGTATCAGCGATTCAAATGATTTCCTTGAGATGAGGAGTGTGATATCATTCCACTCTCTTTCCACGACCTTTTCAATCTCATACAACCTCAAGATCCGCTGCAGTATAATGGACTTGATACTTGCCTCACAAATCAAGCATCTTTCCAATACTAACAGTATCTAGAAGTAAGGGACTGCACACAACCACTTTCCCATTTAGCTCTATGCAGGAAAATGCCAGACAAGCGCAATGTCTTGGAGATATTTTGATCGAAATCTAATCAATTAGGTAGTTTTCTGGGCGTTCAAGCGATTGTATATCAAGTACTCCACAAACACGTCAAAAAAGCATCATCATCGTAGAACATGAAAAATAAACATCAAATTCAAACACAATCAATCACCAGCTATACAGACGTAACATAAGCAGCCGGAAAAAGCCCCTTGGCACCCCCATACACGCCCCAAAACCAATCGCCATTAACATCCGCCGCCTCGCGAATCTCCGCACCCCTCGGAAACGCCAACTCATCCTCATCTCCAACATCAGGCCAATAACCCCATCGGGCCAACAGTCTCAGGCCAAAGCCGCCATCGGGTGGATACCGCTGGACGCGAGACTCTTGCTCCTCCTCCTTGAGCGCATGGCCGCCCACGAGATCGCGAACGACGATGCGGCGCTGACCGCCGTCGCGGTCTTCAAAGCCGACAATGACCATGCGGTGACTGCGGAGACACTTGCGCCAGCCGTGGATGCCGTCTTCCTTGGGGATGCGGCCCGAGACGACGAGTTTGTGGTAGCAGTTTGTGCAGATGTCGTAGTCGCCAGCGTTGCATTTGAGGCAGTGGTAGCGAGTGTTGGAGGGCGGGATCGGGTGTCGACAGACGTTGCAAAGAGTTGTAAAGGTGAGGGGGCGGAAGATGGAGTTTGCGATTTTGAAGTAGCCGGGGCCGCGCAGCAAGGAGGCCGACTTTGGTGTCAGGGGTGGTGTTGTGGGTGTGGTGTCGCGGTCTGGTGGAGCGAGTCCGGTGTCTTGACGGGGCGTAGATGGTGCAGATGGCATGCTGTCGCTGATGGATGGGGCTTTTTCTCTGAGCTTGCGAGCAACGGGGACGAGAGGGTGTGTGCAATGCCGTCCCTGGTTGACACAGTCGTTGCAAAAACCCCAATCGCCATCATTGCAATAGTCGCATTTCCAGTAGCATGCATTGGCAAAGGCCTTGCAAGTGTCGCAAAAGACGCCGCTTTCCAAGCGTTCCTGTGGATCGTCTTCGCTTCTGAGTACATGTGGCGGGATAGGCGATTCTGTGAGTGGTGTGGTTGGTCGGCGATACCGGTTTCCAACGAGTACATGCGGCTGCTCGTGGTCTGGTGGGTAGCCATTTTCGGGTGCTTGCTGCTCGTATCTTCGCCATGCTGTCCAACCAAAGCCAAACCAGTGCTTGCAACCCTTTCCTTGACGATAACAACGGATGCATATGTTGAACGTGCCATCATCGCACCGTGCACAATTGTAGTGGAGCTCATACTCGATATGATCTTTGTCACAACGCTTGCAGGACAAGTGTGGCTCCGGATACAGGGTCGATGTGCTGGCAGTCGGGTACGACGTGGAGCGGGGAAACGCAGGAGGTGAAGCCAAAGGAGGCGTTCCACTGTTAGGAGATCGTACCGGTCCAGCTCTTGTAGGATCGGTCGTGCGACGTGATGATGGTGGTTGAAAAGGAGTCACAGCCGGCGTGGACACAGAAAGTGGCAATGATGGTACACCTAAGACACTCATGGAACTGGTTGGACTATCGCTAGTAGGCGTGCCAAGTCCTGATGCTCGGGGGGAGTTGGGATCAGGCGATGTGCTATTTTCATTGCCATTGCGGAATTGCTGTCGGGGATCACCTCTGCTGCTTTGTTGATGATCAGACTGACGTCTGGGCATGGGTACAGCATCTGATGTTGTTGGCCTATCAGGCTCAGTGCCACTCTGTGCAGCGGAGGAGATGGACAAAGTAGAGGGGCGCTCTGCCCTCCGAGCCGATCTTGAACTTCCTTGACTAGAAGACCTTGGGCGGAGTGTTCTGCCACCTCGGTTTGCGGCGTTGATGAGCGCAGGTCTAGAGATAGGAGGTCCAGGAGCATGCTGGGGCGTTGACGTCCCACTCTCCGAGCGCCCATGAGTCCGTCTTCGAGTGCCATCTTCATCACGTAGGAGAGGGCTTCGCAGGGGTGGTGTCAACGCAGCCGAGGGGGAACTGATCAGACCGTCTCGTGCGAGTCGGTCACGTCTCTCCCGCCGTTCGCGCTGACGCTCTGCATATCTTTCTGCCTGCCGTCGGCGTACAGCATCTGCGATTCTCTCGGTAATCTCTTCTTCTTCTGCAGCGCCAATCTGGTTGAGATCCATACCCTCCGACATGAGCTCTTCTAACACTTGGTGCACAAGGTCTTCATCAATGTCAATGGAGTCGAGTTCTGATGCGCTCAGCAGAGAGCGAAGACTAGATTGGTGTTCGATAGAACGTGGTGGTGTGTTTGCTCGTGTTGGTGATGTTTCCTGTGTATTGCGACTTGTAGACCGCCTTTCATCTCGACTCCTTCGAGAGTCACGGCTTGTATCTCGACTCCTCTCCCTACGCCTACGCTCTCGCGGCGGCTCCAGACTAGTACTGGCCGCACCTGATATCCCAGCTTCCCTCAGACTCAGCTGCTGGACCTCTTCCAGCATTCTCTGGTCCTGCTCATCGCGCTCGTCCCTCCGTCGAAGCTTGGGCAGCACATTGTCACCCGGCTTAAACTTATCCCGATCGGCCTTCTTCTCTGTATCCGTCTTGCCCCGACCTGGGTTTGCTTTGAGAAATATATCCAGTAGTGTAGTCACGGTCGCATTGGGCTGTGTGGTGCGCACCGAGGCACGACATGAAGGGCACGTGTATGGGTGGATTGACGTCGCCGTCGAGGCTTGAAAGGCAAACCACTCCTTCAAGCAGGCGCCGCAGAAGCTGTGTAGACAGTCGAGAAGCGTGAGCGGTTGGTAGAGAAGGTCGGTACAGATCTGCGCATTCCTTAGTTAGCAGCAGTACCCCGTTATGTTACTCAGCAGGCCGCAAAAGGGACGACACTTCACCACCACAACCTCCCCCTTCCCGTCTCTCTCTCTCTCTCTCTCTCTCTCTCTCTCTCTTTGCGCATGCAGGTTCGACGACATCTGCGCAACTTCATCATCACAACTCCACATGGCACGCGATTGCGCCCTCCCCCGCAATCCAAACCCCACCTTTGCAACACCATGGAGGTTAGTTGAACCTCGTCTTGACTTACCGAGCACGTCAGTTCCTTCTCGAGATCTCCCTGAACTCCGCCGGCACGCTCACCCTCGGCCATGGTTTGCAATATAGACTGCCACGGCAAGATCCGCTATGGTGGTTAGGTCGCAGGTTCGAAGTCGCAGCCTCACTAGCTGATCTCTTGCGGTCAGGCTTCAGCGACTCGACACTTGGCGAGGCCAGGACGTTTGAGAGGCGCCGTCATACATAGCATGCCAGCGCATCCAAACTCTTGCAGCCGATGCAGGCAGATGAAGTCGTACTGAGGTAGAGGTAAACTGCATCCATCATCTGGCGTCTGCAAGGAGCACATGTCGGGACGTCACGCGACTTCGTGCCATGCATGTGCGATTAGCGTTGGCAGGTCCACCAAGCTGAAAAAGACGCGAACGCGACCTCACCATCCAGGGCCTTTCAAGGAATGGCAACACCCCATCGTAGTAGACACTGGGATTATCAAGCTTATGACATGCAGTAACATCTTCACATCCGTCTTGGCTTGGTCTCAAGCTCCTCAAGCCTGCAGCACATCATGTTTAGCCCATCGTTTCGTCCAAGGTTCCACGACAGGGAATCGCCTCATGATCAGCAACCGAAACATGTTCCATCAAGGCGGATCTGGACGATCCGATCAGGCGACCAAGTCCTCGGGCCTCAGGTTTCGAAACCTTAGGCAAACATGCATTCACTCATCGGACAGGTTCATGGGAGATGATCACTTTCCAACGAGCTCTTGTGGCTCCTGTCTGAATTAGGTGCTTAACTGGGCTAAAATAGGCTTATATTCTCGCAGCATCATCTACAAATTTATATCATCATTTTCCATTCGCCTTCAAATCTTCCATACATTTCACATTACTCAGATCCAATACCTATGCTGAGATGGACCGTGGCCAGCACTGAGCCCATTACTCATCTCTTTCGACCATGATCAGTTCACATGGCGTGCAGATTAAGCATCATCAGCTTGTCCTTGCTGCGACTGGCCATTAATTGCGCCGGTAGAGCCAGTCAGAGAGGTTCCCTGGTTTTGAGAGTTGTCCTGATTCTGAGATGCACCTGCTATCCGGCTATTAGTTTCGATCTAGGGGTGAGTGGATGTACGTACTAGTCTGACCCTGGGAGTTTGTGCCCTGAAGGTTACCTTGACCATTTCCTTGAGCCGTACCCTGATTGCTGTCCTGGCTGTTCCCTTGAGCTGTTCCCTGGGTAGTACCCTGAGCTGTACCCTGACCAGTGCCTTGAATCGTATCTTGGCCACTACCTTGAGCAGTACCTTGAGTTGTATCTTGGTCAGTACCCTGAACAGTACCTTGGGCGGCAGTGCTTTGAGCATTACCCCCGTTTGTACCTTGAGTGGTACCTTGGTTTCCATCTTGCGCAGTGCCTTGGTTCGTGCCTTGAGCATTTCCTCCATTGATACCCTGAGCATTACCTCCATTTGTACCCTGAGTCCCCTGATTCTGCGTCTGCTGTCCACCCTGTTGGCCAGCCACACCCCCAGCACCAGCGTTCCCCTGGTCCGCCCCATTCTGCACAAGACCATTTCCATTCCCGGCAGCAAGATCCTGAGCGGCAGCAAAAGCGGCAGCAGGACTACCAGCAGGCTGGCCAGGCTGCGTAGCACCCGTACCTATGCAACACCGTCAGAAACTCAACCCCTACAAACAAAAACCTCAGAAATCACAACAGATAGAATCGAAAAACTCACCCTGAACACCACCGGCCACACCCGTCTGGTCGCAAGCCGTCGGCCGAATAGCCTGGGAGTTGCTACCGGTCGACGCCATGTAGGCATCAATATTCGGCAGCACATTGACACACCGATTCTGATTAATCAAGTCGATATTCTGGCTCGCCGCCAACCCCTTCACACTCATCTCCTGCAGCTTATCCACCACATCCTGAAAACTCCCACCAGTAGCCAACGTGCTATTCGCAGCAATCACATCGGCCTGGCCACCATTTGCAGCATCGATGATGGCCTTGTGCGTCAACTCGTCCACTTCGGCGTTGAAGGCTACTGTCGCAGCCTGCTTGAATGCAACGTTGTTCTGGATGCTGGGCCCGGTGTTGAGGAAGTTAGAGACCATGGATGTGTCTGCTTGCCAGTTTGACACTGCTGTTGCGAGATCTCCTGCCGTAGGTGTCTGTCCGTTTTGTGGGCCCCCAGTCTGTGGCGCGTTGCTGGTGGTTCCGGTGTTCTGACCGTTTTGCAAATTGGCTTGCCCGTTTTGAATATTGCCATTGCCATTGCCATTGCCGTTGTCGTTACCGTTGCTGTTTTGCACGTCTCCAGCTTGTCCGTTTTGCTGGCCCGTCTGCTGCCCTGCATTCGCGCCCACCTGGGCGAACGGCGCAGCGTACACCGCAGACGTAAGAAGCGAGGCGATGAGGATATACTTCATGATGACTGTATGAGTGTATAATAAATCTGTGAATATAGGTAAAGATTTCAATCGGCTCAACCGACGTTCAAATAAAACAATACAATACGATTACTCTTGCTTCCGTCAGGGCAAGAAAGTAAAACAACAAGTAAAAAGAATAAGTAAGAGAAGATAATGCCCTGAAGGAAAAGAAGCCAATTTTGCTAGATGAAGCGAATAGAATGGGAACCTGTCCGATACAGAATCTCTTCTATCCATCTACCTCCACAACTTTATAGATTCATAACCACGACACATCCTTCCCAATCACCCTCCATATCTGACCCAACGCATAAACCCCATCGCATACTTGCAACACCCATCCACCCCCCTTCTCCCTTGCCAAGACGTACAGATCCAAACGCAGACACCAGCCAGGGCGCCGGATTTGGGACTTTGGATGCTTCGCATTGTTCATCTAGACCATCTTACCAAACTCACAGCCGTCTTTAAACCCCCAGCACTGCGAAATGTAGGAACAGAGTTTTGAACAGCGAAATCCGCATTACAGTCTTCTGTTTTGCGTGGGTGGTTTGAAAAGGCAAAACTTGTATTTTGAGTGGTGGGCGACTTGGCGCGAGGGACTTGTGTCAGGGTTTGGTATGGGGTTTGTTTGGTGTTTTGTGCGAGGGGTTAGCGGTTTGGATGGGTGGTTTAGTTGTATGTATGTGGGTTGTGGTTTGTGGTTTGACGGGAAGAGATGAAACACGCGGGGATGACGATGTGTTTGACTACATCGGAGGGATTGCTGCATATGGAGGCGGTGTTTGTGTTGGGGGATATTTTGGTTCTGGTGAATGGAGATTTGCATGCATGGTATCATTTTTGTCAAGACAAGTTTCCCAGTGCCCTGCCTTTCTTCTACGGTAGCACCGGTTCCCCCTTGATTTGTGTAGACTGCATGGCTGTCTCTACTTTCCTAATGAACCTCGCTGGATTCCCCGCCACAACTGTGAATTCGGGTACACTCTTCGTCACTACACTGCCTGCACCCACCACGCTGCCTCTGCCAATCGTAACGCCAGGAAGAATACATACGTTTCCGCCGATCCAGCAGTCCTCGCCGACGTGAATTTCCTTGCCGAGTTCGGGCCCGGCGGTGCCATTGCGGAGAGCGGGGTCGAGCGGGTGCGTGGCGGAGTAGAACTATGAGGTTCAGTGGGGTTGAACTTGACGTTTTTCCCTCTACATTCGAGGGTGGCTTAGGTAAAATCATACAGAAACATTGGGTCCCACGAGGGTGCGGGACCCAATGGTGGTCAAGCACGTGTCTAGGAAGACGGAGTTGAAGTTGATGAAGACGTTTGCGCCGAGACGAACATTGTAGCCGTAGTCCATGGCGAGAGGTGGCTCAATCCAGGGGTCGTTTTCGAATTGCTGGTCGTCTTCTTCGGGGGTGGCGGCGGGGGTTGGGAGAGGAGTTTTGTCTTGTACGATGCTGAGTAGGAAGATGAGAACAGTGATGATGTTTTGGTTTCTTCAGAGTAATACAACGCACTCTCGAAACAGTTCAGTTAGTTGTCGCCGCGGCACGTCGCCGGCGTTGTTGTAACGAGCGCAGGCATGTTTGCAGCGGGCTCGCTCAGCGACTAGTTCGGGTGTGAAGGCGTGGTAGAGTTCACCGCGGGCCATGCGCTGCTTGTTATCTGATAGTTCCATTGCGGGGTGTTGAGGAGTGTTGAAGCGTGCTGTGGATGAGGACACAGCGAATTAACCAGGCAGGTTGGTGGTGTCTCACGATGTCCCCGCCAACAACTAGGTACCGTCCGGACTCGCCATGAATGGTTGGGAAAGCGACGCATGGTTGTGGTAGTCACTATATGGTGTCGGCAAATAATGTGATCAACAACATGATATGCATGACCAGATATAACTGATAGTTCAAGGACGGACTGCTCATCGTCCCTTCACGCCCTTGTCACAATGTCTATGAAGACGAAACTCGGAGTCGATGCACAGGCCAAAAGTTCAGGGTCTCCACGCTAGATGCAACTCGGCCTAGCGTGATGAGGTCATCAGCCAACCCCGGCTATCCCGAGACCGAAGCCTGACGCGTCAACCGAGGACAATACCAACGACAGGACAACCCTCGACGCCTCTTGGTATTGTTGCGAGGCACGCATCTCTGCAAACAATCTCTGCACGCTTGCACGGCTCATAGGCCTTTCTTTATTCCTGCAATTGCTATGTCTTGAGCCCGCTTGCGCGTGGGCATCTCACCTTGTACATACTCTTCCCCCACACAGGACATCATGGCTTCCAACGGTTCCACCACCTCAGCGCACATCAATGTCTCACATCCTGTAAACAGAGCAGCAGAGCGCAGTAGCTGGACACCTGAAATGGATGCGAAGCTACGGGCTGAGAAGCCCGACACCATGTCCCAGAAGAGCAGTAAAGCCATTGGCGAGGAATTCTTCCCTCATGGAAAACGCTCACTATCAGGCATTGCCATGCGTGCATTCTGTCTTGGTGCTGCCTTCGTCCTTGGCCTCGGGCTGACGATTCTACTCGCATATCATGGCAGCCGTCTATGGCGCCCCTTCCTCTTCCTCTCCACCCTCTCCGTCTTCCACTTCCTCGAGTTCTACACCACGGCCGCCTACAACACCCCCGTCACCAACGTCGCCTCGTTCCTCCTCATCAATGGCGATCAGTACCAGCAAGCCAATTCCATGGCATTCCTCGAGACATTCATCACCTCCTACTTCTTCTCCAATTGGCAGGCTCGTTTCCATTCTCCACTCGTCATCGCGCTGGGCATCGTGATGATCGCCATCGGACAATTCGTCAGGAGCATAGCCATGGCACAAGCCGGCACCAACTTCAACCACATTGTGCAGTCTCGTAAGAATGCCGGCCATGAGCTCGTCACCCATGGCGTGTACGCCTACTTCCGCCATCCCTCCTATTTTGGCTTCTTTTGGTGGGGCATCGGCACGCAGGTCATGCTGGGCAATGTTTTTTGCTTCTGCGCCTATATTGGCATTCTGTGGTTCTTCTTCATGCGTCGCATTAAACGTGAGTTCACTACTCCACTCCCCTCCTACTTTTGAGATCATTTCTTCTCTCGAGGCACTAACAATTCGAGTAGACGAAGAAGAACACTTGGTCGAGTTTTTTGGCGATGAGTACACGGAGTACAAGGCGCGTACACGGACCTGGATACCTTTTATCAGATAGCTTCTTGGCTTGCTGTGCAGGAAAGTCCTTTTGAATATCCTGGAAAAAGTGTCTCTTGAGAGCTACCAAAGAGCCATGTAAAGCGAAATTACGAACTTCTTCAACCCGTCTTCTTTTTGAGGCTAATGAACCGCTGCAAATTTATGACGCTATTGACGGCCCAGTGAAGATTTTTGGTGCGCCTCTCGTTGCTATATCCAACTTCAGAGCGAGTCCTCGATCCCTTGTTTGCATTATAGCTCTTATGCACTATGCCCCTGGAACCTGGACAGAGCTCTCATGTGGAATTCCCCAACAGTCTCCAACTCCAACTATACCCCTCCTATCAAAAAAAGCTGCACCAAAACACCCACATCACACTCCCACTCAATCATCAACCACCCTCCTACACCCCGTCACTCCTTCTCCCCGCCATGCCAATGCTTCCTAACCCACCCCTCAATCCTGCCCACCACCTCCCCCGGCTTCTCATACGTAACCCAATGCGCCGCCTGCACCATCTGCGCCTGTTCAAGCCGCGGCAGCAGCCCCGCGCGTATACTCGGCACCATGCTTTCCGGCCTGCACACGGGGTCCTCGGTCGTGCCAATATACAGCACCGGAACGGTGATTTTGTCGACGTGCTGGGGAAGCTGCGAGTCCGAGGCGAATTGGTGGTTGAGGGTGGTGGCTTTGTACCAGTTTAGGGGACCGGTCATGCCGGCGGTGGTGAATTGGGAGAGGAAGGTGGATTCTAGGGTGGGGGAGTGGGCGTAGGGGCGGAGGGGGGAGGGGGGAGTGGTGGTGTTGGTGAGGTACTGAGGGGGTGGTTAGCTTGGGTGATGGGGTTATTTTTTGGTGTGTGGAGTGGAGGGATGGAGGACGGGGTGGGAGGTTGGGTTTGGAGAAATAGGAAGTGGGAAATGGAGTCGAGTACCTCTCGTAAAGCACCGGGTGTGCAAAATAGATGCTTCATGGTGTCGGCCTGACCATGCATGGCGTGGTACATACGCTCTAGATTCTTCTCTATGACCTCGACGCCATCCTCGGCTGTGAAAAGCTGCCAGTAGGCAAAGAACTGATAGCCAAAGATCTGCTGCGTCAACTGATTCATCTTCTCCAGATCAAACTGCTGGCGAGTCGGCGGCGTATACGGGACGTTTAGGTTGACGAGTCCGACCACGCGGTCCGGGTAGTAGTGTGCTAATCGACAGGCGGCCGCGGATCCCCAGTCGTGGCCAATGGAAATCACCTTGTCGTGCTGCTCGGCGTTGAGGAGGTCAACTATGTCGGTTGTCATGCCGTCCCATCTGTAGGCTGCAGGGTCGGTGGGCTTGTCAGTGCCGTCGTAGCCAAGCATGTCGGGAATGAGTATGGGGTGGTTAAGAGAGCGCAGAGGGCCGGCGACGTCTGCCCACATGGCGGCATGGTCGGGCCAGCCGTGTTGGAAGACGAGGGCTGGGAGGGACTTGTCGCCTGCCGAGGTGTAGTAGGTGTATGTGTAGCCTCTAGAGGTTTTGAGCGTCTTCTTGGTGAAGGCGTCCATGGTGGTCGGTATCGTCTGGTATTGCAAGGAACTGCAATGGAAAGGAGACGAGAAGTAGAAATGCTGCGTGGTATAGGTATGGTAGAGAAGAGACAAGAGAAGTAGGGTATACTTATAACAGACAGAGAATCTGGCACATGGCCGGACCCGGTAACGTCACCGAACCCATATAAACTTGAGAGGTAGAGCTCCGCTCCGCTCATGCAGGGTCCACAGTGCCACTACATACAATATGGCACAAAACACGGCTTCGGGAGCTTGCCAAACAAGGAGTCTCCGCCATGGAAAGGGAACAGTCTCGGATCTCTGATTGTTTCTTTCCGATGTGATGGAGAACGGGTATGACGAGAACCATGCCGTCTTGCTGTAGACACAGGACTCGTGTCTTTCCTCTGTCTCGGTCCAGGTAGGCATCGGCCATGACGTTGTTCATTCAACGAAATCCGTAGGATAGACTGGCAGAAGCTAGCAGACATCCAAATCTGGAGTGGAGGATCCAGAGCCCTATCCCACACAGTTCCGGGTGACTGAGTATTTGGAGATCGGATGTTTCATGCAAGGGCGGACCTCGATGTCATGGTTCCGTAGAAAACTTTTGGGATGTCAAGTTACCTCGGCAGAGCCAACGTCGATTACCGGCACCGGTCGTTAGCGAATGGCGTCACTGCGCGTCTGAACCTCCGGAATTCCATCACGACGCACAGCGGCCAAGTAGAACAGCAGCAACATCACAGCAACATGGCAGTAACGCGAAGATCGACGCGTCAAACTGCACTCACTGTGCCAAAGTATAATGTTGAGAGCTCTCCGTCAGCTGAAGACAAGAATACAAGACGCAACATCAAAAAGACGACGCGTCGTAAACGCGTTCGCGATGAGAAAGATGACAATGATGAAGGAAGAGAGCAACAGGAACAAGAAAAAACTGTAGATGAAAGTCCACCACCAGCAAAGAAAGCTGCTACATCCAAGACCAAAGCCAAAGCATCCAAGCCTACCACACCCTCAACCATCACCAACACAACCACCACAAAGCACAAAGCCAGTCCACCACCAGCCCCATCCACAGAATCCAACCGCAACCCAGACGGCACCCAAGAAGTCTTCTGGCTGCTCAAAGCCGAGCCCTTGCCCCGCTACGAAAACGGCGTCGACGTCTCCTTCTCCATCGACTCCCTCGCCGCCTGCACAGCCCCTGAACCCTGGTCCGGCGTCCGCAACCCACAAGCCCGCAACAACATGCAGGCCATGCGCGTCGGCGACCTAGGCTTCTTCTACCACAGCAACGCCAAGCCCAGCGGCGTTGCGGGCATCCTGCGAGTCGTCGAGGAGGCCAAGGTCGACGAGACGGCGTTTGATCCCAAGGATCCGTATTATGATGCTAAGAGTAAGAGGGAGGAGCCCAAATGGTGGTGTGTTGGGGTCGAGTTTGTCAAGAAGTTTGACAATGTGGTGAGCTTGGAGGTTTTGAAGAGGGAGGCGGCCAAGGGAGGTGTGCTCAAGGATATGCAGGTTGTGCATAATTCCAGGCTGAGTGTTTGTCGTGTCAGGAGGGAGGAGTGGGAGTTTGTTCTAGGGCTTGCAGAGGGGATGGGGAAGGAGGAGGAGAAGACGGAAGAGCAGAAAGAAGAGCAAAGATGAGATGTTTCACATGATCATCTCTCATGTTGAAATGGATCTGATCATGCTACCTACTGAGATACCTGCATGTGGACAGCAAAAGGCCACTGAACAGACTTAATACTGGAGGCCCTCAATAATCGCGCGACTATTCAGGAATCCACATCGCTCCTCCAGCCTTTGTGTCCGCACCACCTCCGTCGAGTTTACCCCTGTCAATGCAAAGAAACCTTCACTCGGCCCTCCAATTGTCATCACGTACGGGCCGCCCGGGCATGAAAAGGCACCGTCCCAGCCTTGAATAGTGGTGGACGGATGCTCAGGGCTACTGGGGGCAACCGCATGACCTTTGCTTGCATAGGTGCTCCAGGATCGACTGGCTCGAACAGCAAGATCACGGTCCGCCTGGGCCGCATGCAGAGGATAGCCCGACACGTCATACGCCCGAAAGCTGTCAAACATATATGCAAATTCAGAGGTGTGTACTACGCCGTAGCCGGACACATTCGTCTCGTGTTCCAAAAGCGGTTCCAGGATTGTTTGGTTGAAGTTGAAGAAGAAGACTGGGCCGTGGTATTTCTCCTCGACTGCTTCTCCGAGGTGAAGAGATGGGCAGACCATGAGAATGTCCCGAAAGATACGAGCGGATCGGTGGAATTCTGCGGTCAGGTTTACGCTAGCCTTGAACTCATCCACGGGGTACATGTTTAGTAGCTGGGCCACTGAAGCTTCGGGCATTGCTGGTAGATATGCGCGGATGAATTCGTTCGTATCATTGGCCGTTATGATCGAGGTGTTGGTGTAGTAGTTCATGTCGTCTTGCTGCCAGCCGGACATGAAGGTTGCGTTTCCAAAACGACCCTCGGCAATCAGCTTACTCGGCCCTGCGGGAAGAAAGTCACCATCGACAATCGGCAACCAGACGTCCCCAATGTTATGAGCAATGCCACTCTGATAAGTTATGATTGAGGCATTGAGCAACATGGCCGTGTCCATCTTACGAAGACAGGAGATGGTCTCTGGTTCGTCGAGGGATGTGGCATTGCATCCAATGTAATCGACCACCGCCTTCATAGCATCTCGAGCAAACGATCCAGTGATACCAGGCTCAAGTGACTGCGACTGGGCAATGCCTCGCTGAAAGGGCAACGGCTTCGTGCCTCCGTAGGCAAGGATATGCATACCAATGGCGAGCCCACCGGATGATTGGCCGAAGATGGTGATGTTCTCCGAGTCACCTCCAAAGGCCTCAATGTTGTCGCGTACCCACTCAATGGCTGCGCGCTGGTCACGGAGACCAGCGTTCTCACTGCCCTCGCTTTTTAGAGTGCCCGAGTTGGCAAATCCAAAGACTGTGGTTTTCGTCAGTCAAGATGTCTCATGCAACTGCAGTTCTTCACTTACATCCAAGACGATAGTTCATTGCCACATGGATAACCGGATCACCATTCTCCACGGACTGTCGAATCAATCCATCAGGTGCCGTAGTCGGCTCCGTATTCGAAGCCCACCAAAAGCTACCTCCATGGATCCAAACCATAACAGGTAGCTTCTTGGCTGCATCCATATCCTTCGGCCTCGCTACGTTCAGGTTCAAGCAGTCCTCGGAGATGTCTGTGATGTTGCCAAGCCCAAGAGGTGGAAACAACACGCCAAGTGGCTGCGGGCATGCATGGCCAGGCTTTGTTGCGTTGAATGTGGCTCCGGGAGGAAAGACATGTGGACGAGGAGGTTTGAACCTGTTCTCGCCGCTGGTGTCTTGTGCGTATGGAATGCCCAGGAATATCTCGACTCCGTTACGCTCAATACCTTGGTACTTGACGCCGTTCGCATTAACTTCAGGTATGGCAGTTGTGGCGACAGCAATAGCTCCGAGGAGGGCGAAGACAAGGAGTTTCATTCTGATATCCTAGCCGTTATGCCACTCGTGATGAGAGGAGTAGAAGTCAAACTACAAGATAGTGAGCTGTTCATAAAAGAGGGCCATTTATATACCGAGTCTATCCAGAAGGGTGAGAGTATGGGTGAAAGTACATGCAGTACGGACTGCGTTTGCTCTCACATACATTTACTCGAATAGGCAGGTGTGCACCACGCCTAAGCCGCCAAGCGGCAAGTCGACCCTCCTGCTGCGACTAAACGTAAGGCCAGCGTGTATTGTGGCAAGATTCTCATTTTTCTCGACAGCCTCCAGGGATCCAAGGGACTCAACAATGTGGGTGAGTTGAGTGGGAAAATACTGCAAACGACGTCTCATATGACGTTTGGATGCTGGACGCTAGAGAACAGGAGCAGACTACGCGAAGGCTAGGTAAGGTCCAAAGCCGGTCCTCACTAACATGCGGATCGTTGGAATTGCCGAGGCTGGTGGGAGATGACGTTGGGTAATATCATTTACTTGACTTGGTACAGATGAATGTCATGGTGTGCTGTAGAGGGATCAGTCTTCCGAGTCCATACATGGGCCACCCTGGCCGTGCTTGAACGTGCCCATTACAATCTGGCCTTCTCCTCTCGCAACTCTCTTGCGACTTCGGGAAACCTCTCATAGCAGTCCTGCTCCGCATCGAAGTTCAGCAGCCATGCTTCTCGAGCCAGGTGGATGCTCTCCGGATTCTTCGCAATCTCTTCCCAGTTGGCCTTGTGCCATCTTTCTCGCGTCTTGACGCCCATGGCTTGCGCCCGATGGACTCTCTCATATCGTATCTTCTCATACGCTCTTACTGCCAATGGGATATCCTTCTTGCCAGCGAGCTCCAGACACGCTGCGAGAACCACGCCGTCCTCGATGGACTGACTGGCTCCTTGGATCGAGGTTGGTAAGAACGGATGCGCAGCATCACCAACGAGAGCGATACGCTGCTTTGGTGAGATAAAGGTCGGCAGCGGATCGCGAAAGACGAGCTTGAAGTCGATCAACCGCGCATCCTTGGGCGTGGACCTGACAATCTCCTGGACAATGGGCGCCCAACCTTCCACATACTTGAGACAATCTTCCACTCTTCCAGGGAACTGCCAACTCTCCTCGATATTCCCATCATCCACATGCGTAAACACCCAATTGAACTCCTTGCCATCCTTGAGCGAGCTCACCAAAAAGTGCATATCCGGCCCGATGAAGCCCAAATGCGAATCCTGCTCGACAAGATGCTTCAACAGCGGATTCTCCCTAATCACATCCCCCGGAAACCACGATCGATACACCGCATACCCCGAACTCTTCGGCTTGTCATCGAACCCCAACACAATCTTCCTCCCCTTACTCCTCACCCCCTCCGCAGCAACAACAACATCCCCCACCATCTTCACCCCCCCATCCAAAACCACCCCCGCCCTTGGCCCCCCATCCTCCTCCTCACCCTCCTCAAAATACCCACTCACCCTCTTCCCCCATCTAATCTCCACCCCCCTCTCCACAGCATACCGATAGATAATCTCATACAACTCCCCCCTATGCCCATTAATCCTCGGCCCCCACCCCCTTTCCCCGCTAAAATCCTGCCTCGTCACAAACGTCCCCTTCCAATCATACAAATCCAACCATGTCGTCTTGCGCGCCACCGCCCGCATCGCCTCCAGCACGCCCGTCCACCGCGCAAAGTGTCGCGCCCCGTTTGGGTCGAACGAGATGATGTCTCCGTACCGCGTTACCTCGGACACGTTGGCTGCTTTTTCTAGGATCACAACCGTGTGGCCCTTGCGCTCGCATTCTATGGCTAGGGCGAGGCCTGCGAAGCCCGCACCTACGATTATGATGCTGATGGAGGTTGGGGAGGGGTGCGGGGTGCGTGGTGGTGTCATGATGTGGGTGTAGGTGTGGGTGTAAGTGTGGGTTTGCCTGTGGGTTTGCCTGTGGGTTTGCCTGTGGGTTTGCCTGTGGGTTTGCCTGTGGACTTTAGGCTTTAGGATTGGGACTGGAGAGTACGGGACTTGTGCGGCTATGGCAATGATGCCACTGCGTTAGGGGTTTTAATCATTTATGTAAAGGGAGTATAGATAGAGACGGATCTAGCTAGAACACAAAGTGTGTGGGGTTCGGCTGATGATGGGCGGTTGTCAGATTAAGTGATGTCCCACATTCAGCCTGATTGTGAAGGATGTGGGTAGCGAGATAAGCTTGGTATTGAGCCTATGCACGGGGTTTTTTTTTGTGCGGGGGTGGAGTTTTGAAATGTCTTCTTTTCATAAAATTGATAGTGTTGCTTTGGGAAAATCAAGGGTCAAGAGACGATGAATCGGTTTTGGGATATGGGAGGAAGTGGAGTCTGGGGTAATTGTGGGACTATATGTGTATATGCATCCTTGTCTGCGTAGTCTTGTACATGGTAATATACTTTTGGGCTATGACAAGGGATAAGCACATCAGCTTACAGTATCCGGACAATGTTACATCGGGTAACTAGGTCGCAATCTTTCCACACAATATCGACTCAGAACACCATAGCTCACTTCCTCCCCGTCCATCCTCTCATTACTCAGCAAGTCTTCTTCGCCCTCTTCGCCTTCTCCGACTTGTTCGCAGGAACCTAATCATGTCCCCAGCTCCTCCTCAGACGCACCGCCTGCAATCCCCTTTCCCTCTATTCTCTTGCTCTTATCCACATCCACAGCTCCCCACGTCCTCCTGTCATGATACCCCGGCAATACCCCTACCTCATTCAAAATTCTAAACCGCTCCTCATACCATCCCCTCTCCCCAATCTCCACAAGCTGGTGCGCAAAGCCGATTCCAAACGGGATACCCGCACCCTCGAAGCCATACAGGCGCGCATCTGCAGCGAGGAGAAGGGCATAGCGCACTAGGCACGCGACATCTGCTACGCTCCTGGCTAGCGCAAAGGCCGGGTGAAGGTGAACATGGTGCTGGATGTTGGTCCATGAGGAGCTGGAGCCAATACCGGGGACGTGGCTGACGTGTTGGTCGCGTTGGTTGAATGCGGCTAATTCTATGGGTGCGTGTGGTGCGGCGCCACTGGGCGTGGGTCCACCGGTAGTGCTGGCGGGGATGGTTTGGTATGCCCAGATGGAGTATGTTCGTCCTATGAGGGGGTAGTAGTCGGGAGGGAGGTAGGAGCCGAGGCGGACGGTGATGGGGAGGTAGCCGTCTTCTGCTGTGGCGTCGTCGTAGGTGAGGGAGGAAAAGTTGGGGAGGTATTGTATGCGGTGTTGGCCGATGGCGAGATGGAGGTCACGTAGGGAGGGAGGAGGCGGTTTTCTGGCGGAAGAATCTGTTTGAGAGTGTGTTGGAGGTTGGGGAGGATTTGTGGTTGCATGCGTGCTGGGAGTTGAGATGATAGGCGAGATGCTTGAATGAGCTTCAGCACTAGCTGTGGTGAGTAAAGAGCTTTTGGTACCCAGACTGTGTTTGTGGGTGCCTTTTGTGGATTCTAAAGTCTGGAAGGGTGTTTGTTTGACCCGAGGACCGGACAAGATTTCTGTGTGGAATGTATTAACGTCGCAAGAGACGGCTTGGGATGTGTCCATAGGAAGCTTATTGGCATAATAATTTACACCTCCCCGCGTAGCAAGTGTCTGTGGCGCTTCGATACTCGCCTTTGTAGCATCGACCGTCGGCCTGGGTTGATGAGATACCAGACTACCCAGATCATGCCATTGTTCAGGCCGAGCAAGTAAAGAAGCATCACTCGAATGAGAAGATGTGCTGTGACCTACCTTTTCGGATGAGTGGCTCACCGGTGAACCTCCGTAACTGCGCGTCGGGAGAAAGAGCGGCATTATATGCTGCGTTTGCAACAAGCCGTTGCAAATCCTGTGTATTAAATAGCATGGATGTGACGGTTCCCTTTGAATCTATCGTTCAAAGGTTCGATGCGTCTTGATGTGAGCAACGAGGAAAATGCCACATTTGAAGTGACACGGCGTAGAGACACTGACAGTCGGGTGTGGAGAGACTAGTGCGTGTTATCAGTGTGCAAGGCACAAGGTCGGTGAACATGCGCGGCCACACTCCTTTGGCCTTTTTATCCCTACGTTGCCCTTCCTCTAAACTCGCCATTCGGACTTGCTATAAACTATGTTAGCAAAAACGGATGGTCCTGTAGCTCTCATCGAACGTACCGTGAATCTTTGTAGCACATAGCTTCGGCGGTCTCATAGTAGCCTTTAGATGGTGTGGGCATGAGCAAGCCGAGTAAAGCACTAAACACCCCGTTCGAGCACAGCTTTCTTGTAAAAAACTGACAGTTCGTTTTGTTGGGAAGTATGTTTCGTAATCTCAATTAAATGCCCCAATCCGTCGCATGTATCTTTAGATTTTGGAGACCATACTGGGCCAGAAAATCTGTAGGCAGGCCTAGCTTCGGATTATACAGTTAAGCAGAGGAATAGAGATGCGAAAACGAAAAGAGAATAAGAGAGAAGAGAGCGTGACGAGGAGAAGACAAATATAGAGATAGAAGCGAGAGGGGAACACAAGCTGACATAAGAAGAGGAGCTGCGAAGAGAGGAAGAAAAGGGATTGGAAGTAAAGAAAGGTTGCGTGTAGACTCAAAGCTGCCATTAGCAGTCGACTATGTATTGGAAACCTTGGTATGCTGAAGATTTAGGACTAGAACGTGAAACAAAACCATAAAACGAGCCTAGTTTGAGCTTTAGAGAATGTTTGGAATGTTTGCAACATGCGCCTCAATTTGGGACAAACAGCACTATGCCTGCTTGTGTTGTTTTGGAGGAGCAAGGTGGTCACGTCCGCCGACTCACGTGACAATCAATCCACCGGGGGTGCATCGCTTCTACCGTAGACATGCATGGATAGATCCGAAAATAGCCTGGTTGTTCTGAGGATGAGAGTGAATGGGTAATAGTATCCCTACAATGTGTCAACACACCATACCTGGTCACACATGCAGTTCACAATGGGATGGCAAGGGGGTGGTGCCTGGCGGAAATACAATTGACCGAAATAGAGGAACCTCGGACGTCGGAGGCGGCTGACGTAGCGTCCACGTTGCATCTTCATGTGCCAATTGGCTGTCGCCCAACCTGTACATCAACACTTGCATCTCGTCCCAAACTTCACTGCCGTTATCTTGACGGGGTTTGTGTCGCGCATTGGCGGTTTTTGTTTTTGATATTCAATGTGCCCAGCCCCTTAGCACACGTTTTTATTCCGCCCACTTTGGGGCTCGACACCATGTCAAAGGAGAATCGCGCTTTCGATACCGAGAGGCTGGGTGCTGGATATGGCTTCCAGTCGTTTCCAAAAAAGGCAGTCGGGTTGCCTCCAACTTGGGTGTTGATAGTGGGCTTGGGCTTCTTACTGCTCGCATTGGCGTTTTGGGTAAGGAAGAGACGGTTGCGATCGATCAATTCGCACACTACCTTCGCTAATACCACGGCTATTTAGGTTTATATAGCCTTGACCCTCCTTGCGCCAACACCTCGCCCACCGCGTCGATCAGAAAAACAGTACATCACCATTTTGCCGGATGGCTCGCGCAGTGAACCCAACCCGTTGCCATGCTGGCTGGATAAGTGGGCGGCCGAGAAGGAGACCGCGAAGAAGGAAGCGGCCAAGGAGCCAGGCGCGAAGGTAGTGATACCACCGCAAATGCCCATTGAAGAAGCGGAGCTCTTCATGAGCGTTGTGGTGCCTGCGTACAACGAAGAAGAGCGATTGGAGGGAATGCTGGAAGAGGCCGTCGAATTCCTTGAAAGCGAATACGGTAGTGCACATGATGGAGAGAAAGGTCAACGAGAACAAAGAGGCTGGGAAATCCTGTTGGTGAGCGATGGGAGCTCTGACAGAACCGTTGACAAGGCACTGGATTTTGCAAGAGAACACCAACTGAACCAACACCCTGCACCAAAACCTGGACCATGGTCGGACAAAGGAGCTGCACATGCGACACATATTCCACATGGTAGTATACGTGTCATCACGCTCGAAGAGAACCGAGGAAAGGGAGGGGCAGTTACCCATGGTATGAGACATGTGCGTGGCCAGTATGTCGTCTTCGCAGATGCAGATGGTGCCAGTCGATTTGCAGATCTCGGCAAGCTTGTCGAAGGCTGCAAGAGTATCGAAGACAAACACGGACGAGGCGTTGCAATTGGCAGCCGCGCCCACCTCGTCGGTAGTGAGGCTGTCGTCCAGCGGTCAGCTCTTCGCAACTTCCTCATGCACTCCTTTCATATCCTCTTGCGTGTCATGACGCCTCCCGCCACAGCCAGGATCAAGGACACCCAGTGTGGTTTCAAACTTTTTTCACGCCCCGCGCTACCATATATTGTTCCCTACATGCATTCCGAAGGCTGGATCTTCGATGTTGAGATGCTTATGTTGGCGGAAAGCGCCAACATCGCCATGATCGAGGTTGCGATTGGATGGAAAGAAGTCATGGGGAGTAAGCTGAATGTCGTGTGGGATAGCATCGGCATGGCATGGGGCCTCGCGCTGTTGAGAGCCTGCTGGATAGCTGGCATCTATAAAAGGGACTAGCATATGGATATGCAGAAAATAAGATTACTTCTCCTCAGGCGCTCGGCCGAGCGGACTATCACCGATAATTCAAGGCACATGGCTCTTTTCAACGTGAAGTCCATCCACAAATCACGTCACTTACGGCGCCTCCAACGTCTTTGCTCGGCTGCTAATCCCAATTCGTGTGTGACGGACACAAAATTTCCGATCAGCTCAGATCTTGGGGATTCCACTCCAAGGACCGGAGCCATCTTAGGCACATCCATCACAATTAGGCAACAAGGCAAGTCGACGCATGGACGTCCATGTCGCTCGAGCAATGCAGCACGACCACCAAGTCTGCTGGGTTATAGGGATCGGATCGACCCTGGTTCCTTGAGATGCCCATCTGGAGGATCGTAGCAGGGGAGGGTGTCCCACAATCTGGACAAGCCTAGTCAGCGGACGCAACGCGGCCCATTGTTCCTTTCAGCCGGTCGGAACGGCTCCTAAACCTGCGCGATGGTCGACAAGGGACAGGGCTTCTAGCGCGCCGTATACGAATCTACGCGTATGTACGGTACACGGCAACATGAACATCAGTAAGCAGCCAAATGGTCACAGCCTTTGACAGGTCGCCACGGCGAGCAGATGGGCGCACGTCAGTCCTCACCTGGGGCTAGGTTCAACCGTCGATGAGTTCGTTTGTGGACCCGTTGGACCTGGTGGAGGGAGCGAACCGAGAGGTCAGCCAGCATACAGGCACAGCGTGCGCTGGCAAGCTTGGCACGGTACCTAGTGGGCTTGGTTACACATTCACTGTACGGTCAGACGCGAAGTAGCCATTACGACAGATGAAGATTCGACCCCAGTGGTCGAGTTCGGGTAAGTCATCATGCAGTCGGTCATCTGCTCACGCTGCTGTTCCTGATTCCATGTCAAGGTCGGTGATGGGAAATTTGGCTACTACATACCGGTACCTCGACCTCAACCTCTGGTGAACCAGTAGGTCCGTGAATGCTCATCACCTGAAACAATAGCTCATGGCGATGCACGAGCGCTGGCCCTATGAGACATTTATGGTGGTGGACAAGGAAATCTTGCGCCGGTTCGCAGTATACAAAAGGTCGGTGAGGTGCGGTATGGCTGCCTAATGTCACATATCTTGAGAAATTCAGGTACAGGTACACACTGACCATGGGTATACGAGATGGCGTACAGCCTGTGACCAGAATTCCGGTTCAGATCTGCACATCCAACATTTTAGGCCAGGTACAGGTCGTCTAAGCAGGTGCAGGTGCAGGAGCTTGCATGCCGACTAGAGGTGTAGAGACCAGGGCTTTCACAAGCAGTTGGTCTACAATTCGACCGGCTATTACCCGAGCTGTACGGAAGATCACCATCCGTCCCTTTCACTACCTTGCGCACCGGTCAGTCTCGAAGAAATACCCGGGGTTTCCATGCTCTTTCCTGGAGAACGCCAGATTGACAACGCTAGGTTTTGGATCATTTCCACACGCCGCTTTTACTTCCCTCTCTCCTTCACCTGCTACACGCCATATGTGTTTCATGAGAGCTGTGTGTGAGGTATGTGCGGGAGGTCCTCCATCCATCGCAGCATATATAAAGTCAGCTTGTTTGGAGACAATGATCACATCTCACGCTGCCGTTACGAACTTCAATCACCACTTTCACTATCCCTTCGCCAGTGGAATCTCTGGCTGTGTTTTCAATGTCTCCAAACGAATCATCACCTCTAAACACAACGGTGCCTGGACAACCAAGTCCCCGCAAACGGCGTCCCAATTCGTTAGTTTGACAGTATCCTCCGAAGCTGCTAATCGCTAACTGGAGACACAAGCATGAAAGCCGAATGTGCATGCTCCATCACTGCCAAGGACCCTCACCCAACCGATCATACCGAGATCCAGATTCCTCCCATGGGTCCACCCCCCGATCTTGCCTCAAAAGAACTTCAGTTCAAGCATCTAGGCTCGCAGTTCTACGACAATGATGGAGGGGGGTTCTAGGCTACGCAGGAGTGCCATGAGTTTTGTCTTTGTATTTCCCGAGTCTGAGTATCTCCCATGGCACGTGGGACTTGGGATGTGTTATGATAGTCGTGGGAAGATGGCGTGTATGAGTAACAAGTTGTAACCCCTAATATAGACACGGGCCCCTAATCTGTAAATTAAAGTGTAATTTTACCCATCATCCTTTGGAACTCTCGCGTACAATGTGAAAAAGCCTAAAGCGAGATCAGATGACAGCATTCAAAATTGAAGCGTCAGCAGACAAGAAATTCAAGTCGATCCTCAGCAACAAGATTGCAGATTTAGTATGCCGGGGTGTCCGCACCATCCTAAAACGATCAATGCATGAACCTGCATACGGACTTTCGCATGTCATTCGATCAAGACCGGCAAGAATAAATTAAATCCCAACGGTCGGCAAGGTTATACATTATAGGACGGCGGAACCGCTTCCATATTGGTAAGGAACAAGCATTATCGCGATCTCGCATGCAAGTGTCCCGTCGATCAATCCTCGAACCCTTTTAAAAAACAAATATCTGTACCACCTATACCGGTACTGTGCCAATAACAACTGGATGACAACAACACGGTAGCATCGTCACAACCTACCTAGCCCACTGCACTGTATCCAACAGCCTCAACAATAAAAATTCCCCATAAACCTTAAAAAAAACCCCCCCAATACCCTTATTCCTCCCCAGCCCCATCTAACTATCCATATTCCTCCACACCATCAAACCCGTCTGCGCTGATTAAAATCGCGCGATTAAATCTCCCCGAGCGATGAAGACGATGGACAACAACAAATCCGGCCGGCTTCTTCGCTCTAACCGTATGTGCAAGCCCGACTGCCGGAGATGAGCACACACGTAACTGTGCTGACGCGGCGGTAAACGCAGGGCTGTGATTGACGCAAAAGAGCGCGTGCGACGGGCTCTGCTGCCTCTGCGTTATCCGAAGCTGTTTAAGCGAAGCGAGAAATTTTTACTATCTTACATTTTGAGGCTCAATTGCGAGTTACAGTTGCAGTTGTCAGCAGGAAGGTTTGCAGTCTCGATTGACATTGGGGAACTTCTGTCGCGGGTCGCTGGAAATGGATGCAGGTATAATGTTGATGTATCGAGCGAACTGTATGACAAGGTTAGGGTGATGCACAAATGAGTGACCGAGACACTGTTGGGCGTTTCTAGAGTCAGGATTGGGATTGGTCTCTTTTGATACTGTATTTATGTTGCAAGATCGTGTGCATCGTTCTGCTTGCTATGGTATTGTTGACGCATGGGGCTAAGAATAACCTGGATTTTTGTAGAGTCAGATACGGCTGGCCACTGATAAGAGATTGAATAACAAGATATCAAGTCTATCGCTTGGTTGGCGCGGTGGTCGTGACCAATGTCCAAGTGCACCTTGTGTCCATGCAACCATGTGTGAATTTAGATTGTCATAGTGGCAGCATTTGCAACCCTCTCGTCGTTTCAAATCAATATCGTAAGGAAAATGAATTTTGGAAGGAGATTTATATTCGATTGACGCCATATGTCAGTCTACCGAAAATTGCAAACGTGACGCATCGTCCTCTGATCTCATTGCACTTGATGTCTAGCAAAATGTTCCCAAACTACAATAGTTATTGACGCGATCAGACGTGGCATTCGGGAAGTGAATTCTCCAATCAAATATGAGTGCCCACGCAACTCAACATTTGACAGTTGCATGCTTTTCTCGTCGGTAATGTTTTAATAGCAAATAACAAAGCTTAATCATAGTCACGAAACCAGTGCCATCACTCGAATTTCGCGACCCATCCGTCGCCAATTCTTTCTCCTTTTGCATCCATACCGCCCCAAAAGACAACACTGTTGCCCGTTTCCATGACATCTGCGCCAAAGAACGCTCTTGGGCCTGGATGAAGCTTGCCGTTCTCATCTTCCAGTTCCTTGTCAGCAGGAACCTGCACGACAGCCTCTGACCAGGTTAGATGACCCGTCTCAGCGCCGATTGCGGAGCGTATAGCGTCCTTGATCTTTGCTGGTTTGATCGCTTCCTTGAGGGAGAGAGCAGGTTTAGCCTCCAAGTCGCTTGATGGAATTTGGAGAACCCATGTGTCGCTGAATTGAGTGATTTCTCGTGAATGCGCCAGGTCTTCAGGTTCTGTAGTTGAAGTTGCTGGTTCATAGTTGCAAGCCCCCAGAAGATATACCAAGTAGTTACGACCATATCCTGTGCTGATCGGAAGAAGTGCGCCTTCACGTCGTGCACGAGGACCGGGCGCCAATGGGTTGGTTGGAAATGTAAACGATTCCCATGACATCTCCTTCTGAGACGAAGAAATATTCAAATGGTGTATCTGACTGCTTAGCGGATCTGACCCCGAAATGAGCCATAGCTCGCCATTCATCAATGCTGCATTCGAGGCTGCTATGGGCGCGGTGGGCAGTTGTGCCCAAGTCCGTGATGCAATGTCGAACTGCCAGAGATCCGAAGCATTGTCTCCCGACCCATCGACTCCGCCAAATAAGAGAACGTGCGTGTCATTCGCGAAGAGTTGGGCATTATGGCGTGGTCCAGGAGCGGCATGCTCGTTGACTGATGCAAGCATATCCCAGGACTTCCTCTCCGGGCTAAAGAGCCACACAGCAGACTTCTCATCAATAAGTTCACCACGCTCATCACATCCTCCATACACAGAAATGTTCCCTCGGAAGGCACACGCTGCGTGTTTCGATCGTGCGGCAGGTATTTTGCCACCATCAAAGGTTGAAAGTGCAGGGACCAGACTGTAGTCCATTTCTGGCTTACCAGAATGCTCAAGAGTAATAACATGAATATCAGTGCTAGCAGGTATACCGGCCGTGGTTTCACCGCCGAATATGTATGCCTTGTTGCCGATGACTGTTACTGTATGACATGAACGTGCCAACGAACGTCTACGATGATTAGAACTCGTTTTAGAGTGAACATGGCTTCACAATTACCGAGACTCATCATCTGACGCCGTTGCTATGCGCGTAAATGTTACCTTGAGAGGCAGTGTCGGCTTCGAGACGATGTATGCTGCATAACCAGCTTGGGCCGTGTGCTCGATGAACTCGGCCGCCACATAGGCGCCAGCAGCGATTTCTGCCATTACGAGTGTCTTGATAATGAGGGGATCCTCAGTTGAATGGAATTTTGTATGAAGAGAGGTACAAGTGATGTGGACAGAGTAACTGTTGGGAGTATGGAGGGGTGGGTTTTGGCCATAGCTAATGCAAGGTACGAACGCTCATGACGTCAGATGCGGTAGCGGTACCTACTTGTCTCACAATGTCAGTCGCGAATGTTTACTTGAGACTTGCCCGATAACTTTCTTGTATTTTTATCGCAAAGGATGGCCCATTAGGAAGTGTATTTAGGTAATATTAAAAAGAAAGGTTATAGCAAGGTGAGTGACGTTGAAGAGAAGTCGAAGTGAGAGTAACAATGATAATGAGCATTCTGCAAATGATCGCCGTCTTTTGATTCTTGCCCTTGAATGGATACAGAACAGTGTGAGTAAGGTCTTGATATTGGATGATTGGTATGCCTCCAGCTGTTGGACATGAGGCCCAGGTAGTAACAATTTAGGAGCGGGAAAGCGGCAGCTGCTCAGGAAAGCGATCTTTCCCAGGTACCCCTTAATATATTTCAAATAGGTTATTCGGCCAGATTAATTCCTAAATGTGATGATTTAGGGCTCACAAATGCCTGCATATGAAGGGTGTTTATGCCAGCTCGCGCAAGGCTGATAGTACGCGCCGCATGCATTGTCATCTTTCTTGCCTTGTGTCTTCAACCAGGGTATGACGACATGTCATGTTTCCGCCACCTATCATTGTGTACCTGAACTTGTTCTGCAATCACCTGACACCACATCATTCCATCGCTCATGTTACAGTCAGGCGTCCAACGCCATGCCTGTCCCCCTGGTCGGACAAAGATAACTGGCTGTGGCCACATCCATTGGTTTCTACCTGATCCTACAGTAATCCGGGAGACCGAGAGCCCGAAAATGGGTGGCCGAATGAACGACGACTTTGATATAATTCACGACTCATCTCAGAGAACATCTACATCTCTACACAAACTTCATCATGTCACATGCCACTACTCTCGCCTTCAGTGCTATTTGCACAATTTTGCTGGTAAGGGGCCTTGCTTTGGGTTAGCACGCAACGTTGACCCCTCAACGACCCAAATATTCGACACTTTCTAATGACACTCAGGTACTTTGTAGAATATTCTACAACATCTATTTTCATCCTCTTCGTCATTATCCTGGACCAAAGATCTGGGCCGCCAGCCGATTAAGATGGGCATATGCAATGCAATCTGGCACCTATCATCTCAACTTGCGTGATCTACACGCAAAATACGGTCCAGTTGTACGCGTTGCTCCCGATGAGTTGTCATTCACTGAACCAGGTGCCTGGAAAGATATTTATGAAAACCGCAACATAGCGAAGACTTCAATCTGGGCAGGCCAAGAAGAACACCACCACCCTATCAGTATTGTGAGTACCGATGAAGCCACACACCTACGCAATCGCCGGGCGTTGGCTGGTGCATTCACTGAGCACGCCATCTCCGAGCACATGGAGATCATTGGAGATCTTATACAATTGATGATGCTTCGGTTCAGTGATGCTGCCAAAGATGGCAAGCCTGCCGTTCTGGACCTTGCCGATTGGTTCAACTTTTTGACTTTCGACATCTCTGGAGCTTTGTCTTTTGGTGAATCGTTTGACAGTGTGGCTAGTAGTAAGGCTCATCCGTGGGTGGCGATCAGCTGTGGATTCGGTAAAGGCATCGCGCTCATGGCAAGCATCAACTTCTTCTCCCCCTTGAACAAGCTGTTGAAGCTTGCTATGCCACACAGCGTTATGGAAAAGATGAAATATCACAAAGAGATCTCACACCAGAAATTGCTGCAGCGACTCAGCATGGAGCACAAGACTAAAACCCAAGACTACGTTGGCTCGATCATGGCGTACAACAAGGAAAAGGGTGAAATCAAGATTCCGCAAGACGAGATTGAAGCGAACATGACTCTTCTCATCTTTGCTGGAAGTGAGACGACAAGTACTGCAATGACAGCCATAGTAAATGGACTGCTTCAAAATCCGTCATGTCTTGAAAAGGTCCAACGAGAGGTGCGAGAGGCGTTCGATTCCGAAGAAGAGATTACAGACGCCAAAACAGCTAAGCTCCAATATCTTACTGCTGTCATCCAAGAGGGTATCCGCATGGGACCACCTGCTGCCATTGGGTTACCACGGGTAACACCCGCGAGGGGGTCTCAGATCTGCCGGAAATTTGTACCGGGGAATGTAAGCACATCTTCGTGATCCCCACATCACATAACAGACCTACTAACGACCCTTAGACGCTCGTCGCGGTGAATCAGTATCCCACATTTCGCTCCGCATCCAACTTCACGCAGCCCGACTCATTCGTACCAGAACGATTCCTGCGCGATTCGCCATTTCCATCTGATCGTATCGATGCATTTGAGCCATTCCTACTTGGACGTCACAAGTGCATAGGTCAAAAGCTGGCATGGACAATAATGCGATTAACGCTTGCGCGGCTGCTCTTTTCGTTTGATCTGCACGCAGCTGAAAAGCCGAGAGATTTTGGTACGCAAAAGACGTACATCTTTTGGGAAAAGAGGTCTCTGAAAGTGGAACTCCGGTATCTTGATAGAGAATGAGATATGAGAAGGATGCCCATATCGGCAATTGTATGGGGACGTTATTCGTGAAGTAAATGCAATACATGTCAAACTTGGCACTACGTCACGTATGAGCAGATAAAAACTTTTGTTGCCCATAAGACTATTAAGACCAGTAGGCGCGATATAACTATTCAACCATCCATCTGTAACTGTGATCTGTGTGTCTAATGCTAATGATAGAGAAACCAAGCTCAGCCATGCCCACTAATTTTGTATTGTCAACAAACTAGAAGAATATCTACCAGATTTTTGGATTGCAATTCAAATATCAAAAAGAATCATGCAATGGAGGGAGAAAACATAAATTCGAGATAGCGGGATTGCCGCAACTCTAGTCTCTGTCAACTGCCTTAGTCCCTGAAATGGAATATCAATTCTCTGGTTCACAAATGAGGTGTCACAGGCAATTCTCAGCGACAACGCCGGTCTGGAAGATGCTAACAGTAGTGAAGCTGCATTTCTGCATTAAATTAATTCTCTCCGCAACGTACAAGCTATTGTTGAATTCTTTTCCCGAGATTGCTGGAATTCATGGAGAGCGCTGAAGTTCGAATCATGCACAAGACTTCACGCCCGACCGGACCTGTCGTTTTCTCAGCCTGATCTAAAGCAAGCTATCGGTGAATAAGTTGAACATCTACTATCAAAACGCTCATGTCACAAAAGCCTACACATAGGTTTTTGGAATTTTCATATTTTTGTTGCTACTGAGTCAAATAAACACAGTGACTTCAACATTATGCTCTGTCAACATTTGAACCAGTAACAATCCACTGCTTCACAAACGTCGACGCATCGTAAAACAAGGCCATATCTCAAAAATCAAACAGCTCAGCCACTACTCCCGATTTTTCAAGTGTCCCAATCTGCCTGTTTGGAAGTCTTAGTGCCTACTATTATCCATGGATAACCGGTCCAAGCTCAGCAAGTTACAACATGGCTCACGACGTTCGCTTTAGCGCACATACTGCTACGTTGTAAATTTGCCTTTGTCTTGTTTCAGATGGTCAGTTTTACGACTAATGGTTGCATAGAGTGCAACGGTATTGTGTAAAGTTACGGGGGACGTCTCCGGTCCTTTCGCACGGTGCTAGGGGTTCGCCGAAAACGTTGTGGGCGGTCAGGATGCAGGATTGGTTTGATCTTGTTATGTTATACATGGCGAAGGGCAAGAGTGAAGATGCAAGCACAAGTAATCCTGCGCCTGTAGATGTATGGTGCGGTAATAAGGAGCAAATGGGAAGGTAAAGATGAGAATACAACGTCAGGTAAAATGTGACCAAAGTCATGAGGGAGGATTTGGAAATATTTACATGCAATTTTTAAAACAAATTCATTCGTTCAAACTGAAAAAACAATGCTAGTGCTAGCCTTCTATATTGATCTGATCCAAGATGTAAGATGTGGTCGAAATTCCAAAGCCATGACCACCACATGTTCGCCCAATGCCAGGGGCGGTAAGAATTTGACAGGGGAATCTACAAAGTTCCCTCTCCAATGCAGCGCGGCATTGGCATCTTGTCCTGCACGCACAGGGTGATCATGCCATCCACCCAGTTGAGGTTGCCGTAGCTCTTGGAGGTGAAGGAGTCGGCTTGGTAAGGCGTCAGCGAGCCCTCCTCACCAATCTTGCCCTTCCAGACGTTTCCGCTCTCGCGGTCTGTCCACGCATTGCTCACAAAGGCACCATACTTTCCAGCAGGCACCTCTGCAGAGAACTGCTGGGTTTGGTCCGAGGTCCAGGTTTGGGTGTAGTCAATCTTGGTTGTGACGGAGAGGAAATCCTGGATGAGCTTGACCTCGCTGCTCATGCCGACAGCGAGTGAGTTGGCGATTGAGTAGCCAGAGGTGACGGTGACCCTAGTCTTCTCCGGGCCTCCCTTAGTGACGCTGCTCATGATGACGTCCCAGCCTAGGAAGCGTTGGTGGGGGTTGGGGATGATGAGCCTTTCGCCATCACGTTTTTCGGCCGCTACGGCCTGCCCCTCAACGGACTTGTTCTTTCCGCCGGCGACGACAAACATGCCCTCTTCCAGCTCGGTGGGCTTGGGTGGGAGGACACCGGACTCTCGGATCTTTTGGATCTCGTCGACTTCGGATCGCTTGACGATGGCGTAACGACCTTTTCCGTAAAGAATGACATCGTCGAGACCAATGTTGATGGGCTCTGGTGCGGGTGCGGCGGCGATGAGTGCGGCGCTCGAGGCAACAATCAATGCTTGGAGGAAATGCATTTTGAGTGAAAGATGTAGGTTGGAGAAGAGAATGTTTTTTTTTGTAATGAGCGTAGAATGCTGCAGTGTTTGAATGCCTTGTGAGGATGAGTGGTTGACTTTGCAGTGAAATGGCCATCTATATATACGCGAATTCTCACCTGCCATTCCATGCATTCATGTAACTCTCGGAACAGTTGCCCGCCATCACCTTGTTTCAATCCATTCTTCCTCTGTCAAAACGTACTCTATAATTGGCGATGTTTACTTACAATGTGACGTGCAGAAACCTATCGGCCCGAACCAAGGTGGAGTAGAATGATGTGAATCTTAATAGGACTTTGCTTCTGAAAGGGTGGAGATCTGGTTGAGCTTGGGTACACAATCCTGAATCTAGGGTTGTGTTTCCGCCAGTGGTTCGCGTTAGTGGCTTTCACGATACCTGTCATTGAATCGGCCCGATCCGCATGACTACTCAATCTTAGCCCCCCACATAGCCAAGCAGATAGACATCATTATTCTAGAATTCTTCCGCATGAGAGGTTCCTACAATCCTCCTGGCTCATTTGTATCCGTATTCAAGTAGCCAAAGGCAAGTTGACCGGTTATCTGGTGACGTCCTACCATGGAGAAACAGACATTGGCGTTCCGGATAGGTTGGGGCTCCGCAAACTGTGACGAAGAAGGTTAGGTGAGGGTCATGTCAGGATAGCTGATGATTATGATTGTGACTCTATTCTTGCACGCTGGCTGTAATTGAGAGGCGATCGGATGCTGAGGGCTGTGTATAAGTATCTCGAGGCAGACCGGTAGAATCATCTCATCACTCAACGACTACCTTGCTACACTCACTCATTCGAGCCTCCTCACTGCTCAAGTCCTTCTCTTATCTTGACACCATTCTCTCGTTTTCACATTCAATCCTCATCCAACCTTCATCAACATGCGTACCGCATCAGTTTTCGTCGCCCTTGCCGCACTCCTCACACCTTTTGTTGCTGCCGACTTGCACCACAGTGGAGTGTGCGTAAACGGGAAGAATGTGTACAACAAGGACGCCACAGTCAAGGCTTGCGAGGCGTACCTCAAGAGGAACACTGGAAATAAGCAGCACGAACAGTGCCCAGACTGTGTCATGGTTGGTAGCCTAACTTGCATATTGCACCCACCCACGACTTGCTAACACAGATGACAGAAAAACATTGGAAACCTCGATGTCTGCAACTCTGCTGGATGGCACATTGGAGGCAAGGAGTTGAGCCAATACTGCAAGGATGCGGGAGCCTCAGGGTCCTTGGCGAACTAAAGTTCTAGAAGCAAGTTTGACTGTTTATATTTGAGAGAGGAGGGAGGAGGAGGAGGAGGAGGAGGAGGAGGAGGAGAAGGGTTTGTTATGAATTTCCATAGATCGGTGACAAGCCAAGAATTTTAGATGATTTTGTCATTTTTTACATGTTACCTGTTGTCAATCGCCTTGATGCAGTCTTGTGTTGTACAGAACTTGCCCTCTCATTGTTGACGCGATCCTCTACCATCTTCGCAGCAAGGCTGTGGGGGACGACTGGTTTGGGCCGGGACTGTTAGGAGGATGGCGGAACCTTCAAGCTTTTGGATCCCCTGAAAGGACACCAGCGGTAGGAAGCTTGTGCACATGGTGTGGAATATGATCCTATTGGTTCTGAGATTGTGGTGAAACCAACTAAAATAGTGTGAGGTAGTACGAACTGTACATTGCAATAAGCAATTTCCCATGCGGGGGGCAACCCGCAAGAGCCGCAAGTGGGTCCAAGCACATGGGAATCGTGCTAACAACTCGTGTGCGGGACGTTGGACAGAACCGTGTACACTTGTACCCAACACCAACCACCACTAACCCGCACCCCAGCTTTCCCCCGTTATCCGGACATCCGTTGCCAAGTCGCCAGCCAGCAGGCTTCAAGATGGTGCTTTTGGATGAAGTTGCTCTACCACGAAATCCAGTCCAATCTCGTCGTGAATGTAGGTGCGATGGCCCCTTTCTTGCACATGGCCATTTCTGTGCTGTCCACCAGTGCAACCAGTGCAACCGGATCTGTCGGTTTTGACGCCATTTTCAACAAGTAGCTATGCAGGGGCACGCATGAATCGTGTAATGGGCAAGTGCCACAGCCGGTCTCAAGACGGAGTCGAGTGTGCACGTAGGCACATGACTACCTACCGGTATGGCACTGTATGACGTCTGCAGCTCCTGGTAACTGGGTTATGATCCATGGCTGGCTGCCAGGCAGTGGTAAATACCAGTTTGTCCAAGTAGGTATGCGAGATCGCAAGGGCCGACATGGTGTTATTTCTGGCTAGATTGGCGAGCTCGATGGGCTTGCAAGTGTAGGGCAGGTATTGCGCCCGCTTACTCTCCTCTACGAGCTCTGGTCCCGGGCCAAAGCCATCCGAGGGGGCCATCCGAGGGGCATGCTTGGTCGGTGCTCCAAACCAAGGCAAGCTTGGCGAGCGACACAAACTCTGGACTGTGCCAATGAGCGGTCTGCGCCAAAACATGTGTTTGCTAGGGTGTCCGGTTTGAGTGCTTACTCGGCAATTTAGGTGCTTACATGTTGAAAAGAAGCAAAGCACATGCGGCCCCGTGGCGGTGGTCGAACGTACAGAGTAGGACCGAAGTCGCTGTATCAGCAAGCAATAGCCAAATCCAACCTCACATCATAGGTACCTTCTCCAGAGCCATTCTTCTGTCTACCCAAACCACGAGGCTATTTTTGATCATGGCAGTAGATCAGGGGGAACACGACTTGGCCCCCCAAGCCCCAGCAATTCACACAGCTCAAAGTGAACAGACGAGGTCTGAAACTCGCTGCCTCATGCAGGAGCACATGCTCCTTTCGGTTAGTCGTGCATCGTGTGCACGGCCCGCGCGTTGCCGGTCGTCCAGGGCGAAGGATGCTGGCCTGCAGAATATCTCCCCCTTAGGCAACTCGTACTTGCATCACGAGGTCTTTTGATTTGCAGCATTGATTTGTTGCAACGAATTACCGTGCATGGGCTAGGTATGTCGTACCCTTCATCTTCTCGCATTTTCTTGGCCTACCATACCGGTACGTACCGGTACGGTCGGTAGTTGCCGGTTTCCCGAGTGCACTCATTCTGGCCTGCTTCCTTCCCCTACACTTCTACACTTCACCCATGGACCCCTCCATAAACCTCCTTGATTCTTACAATCATAGGGGGTGGTCGAGGCATTGTCTTACTCGAATTACCTGCAAAGTGCATGTTTACTCCTCGAGTCTTGCACATGGTACTCATTTCCATAGCAAAATGCATTACCCCATGTCCTACAGACCCACTGTGGTAGCATGGTGTGTTGGCTAGCTAAGCACTTCCTAACCTTAGCTCATGCCCTAAGCGCTGGAGGCGGACCTGAGCCTTGCCCTCTTCCACATAGACGAAATAAAATATCGTGTCGATCAAACGACCAACCAACGGCCTACCTGTGAGGAAAAACACATCTGGGGTACCAGCAGCCGGCGCGATTCACCGATCACAACGCAAAACTATCGCAAACACTGACACGCTACTCACAACACACGTGGCTAGCAACGCGATTCCATGCACCACTCTCTTCTCAGTCATCTGTTATCTACAGGGCACACCTACCTTTTTCGTGGCTCACAATCTATCTTCAGCCTCCAAGCAGCATACGTGCCTTGTTTAGGGGTGGCATGGTTTGAGGCTACATGGCGCAGCAGTGGCCATGTAGATACTGTACCGCAGAGTACATACTATAGACGCTACAGCCATACGCTCAGACTTGATAACCCATGAAGTCTGCCAGGCGTGTGAAACAGTCGTGGGGGCTGGGTTGGGCGCTCAGGAATAGATTTCTACGCATTTCTACAGGCACAGCGGGCCTGACTCGTTTGTACTTTCGGGTGGGGGTACGTACATGGAGGGTCAGGACACATGATTGATCATTGAGCACCCTCCGAGCTCATGACGGTCTTGGTAGCTGTGCTGGACTAAGCTAGCAGGATACCTGATGGATATCAAGTCCTATCTACATATAATCTGTCTTTATGAAAAACCCTTACCATGTTTGAATGCTTGGCGTGGTGGGAGCAGAGTTGCACCCTGACACCACCAACGTGCCCAAAGAGGTACCAAATTCCATCAAGTACAGACACTCGTGAGTAAAATGATACGCGCACGAGCTCATCTTCATTCACGCCTTCCAATCACATCAGACCCCAAAGAATGGGTGATGCAACACATGCGCATCTAACACAATGAATTTTCTCTCTCTACCCACCTCATTACCCATTCTTCCCCCCAAACACCCACAAATACAAGCAAACAAACGCCCATGTTGTCTGAAAAAAAAACACCCCAGTCCCCATAGAGTCATACAACCCGACAAACTAAACACTGCCCGCAACCTCTCCAAACCACTGCCTCAATGCCCCTGCGAGCACGCCAGGCAGTTCTCGAACATCCCTTACAACAATATAATACCTAAACGGAAACCTCTCCATGTACTTCCACCTCACCACCTTGCCCTCTGCCGTGATTTCCACCGATTGCAAGTCCAGAATACTCGTCTTGTCCATCTCCCTGGGTGCAACAGGTTGGGATACAGTCACCTCATTGGATGGGCGAGGCATGGCTGGTACTGCTGTGGCTGACGCAGGCGCAGCCGTCGTCGTCGTGGCACTCGAGTCAATAATGACAAACACAATCATCACTCTTTCCTCCTGCGCCTTCCTCACCAATCTCTGAATCTCAGCGTGAGAATCGCAAATACCGTCACTGACAATCAGCATAAACTGCCACAGATCCTCGCCCGCGCCATGATTTCCCGTCCGTCTGGCTTCGGCAAACAACTCGAGACTCTTGTCCACGAGACCGCGCACATTCGTCTTTGCCGCCCCGAACCCGAATTGCTCAAATACGCGGACACCGGCTTCAGAGGTAAAGGGCTTGTCGAAGTCGTGGGCAACATTGACGCCGTCGCCAAAGCCCACGACGGAGACTTCGCCGACTTCGAGCATGGAGAGGGATTTGGTGACTAGTGTCATGGTCTTGAGTGCCAAATTGCTCGCCCCGCTTTCAGCCATTGATTTCGAGTCGTCGAGCGCGATCATGACTTGGTAGCTTCGCTTGGATGGCTGGCTGCGACGGAGCCAGATCTTATCACGCTTGTAGCCCGAGGCGATATATGGGATGATGCGCTTCAAGTTGAGCCGCTTACCCGTGCGGAAATCACCACGGAGTTTGGTGGCAAGGGTCGGCGCGAGGATGAGGCGAAGATGCTCAGTTAATTGTTGGGAAAGCGAGTGGGTAGCTGCTTCATGAGAGAACCAGAGTGCGCGGGCCGAGTCTGGCGTCATGGGTGAAACATCGAGGTGGGTGAGCTCGAGCTGTGTCTCTACTTCGTGGACTGAGGAAGTAGAGGATGCATCATCATCTTCGGCCACGGCATCCATCATTTCTTGGTCTTGATTGTCTGGTAGATCCTTTTGCTCACCGATGAAGGCTTGGGGCTGACCTTCCATGGCATTAGACTGCTGTTGCTGCTCTTCGGGCTGTGGTGCATCTTCTGGCTCTGCGTCTGCCATTTCAACGTCCTTGTCCGCACTCATTTGCTCGTCGTCTTCAGGTCGGCTGGGCATCTTCTCCTCGTCCTCATTGACTGGCATCGCCATGTCGTGATCTAGTGCCTTGGCCTGCTCTTCAGTAGCAGTCCCCAGAGCCTGGGTATCCGCCTGGGCTTCCTCATCATTGAGATGCTCAAAGTCCGCATCAGCCATGTCGACTTCCTTGTCAATCTGCTGGACCTGCGTCTCCTCTTTTTCCTGAGCTTCAGAGATTTGCTTTTGCTGGTTGTACCACTTTTCTAAAACATCTCCTAGCTTCTTGAAAGACTGAGTCTCGCGGGTCTCTTCCGGCTGTTCGCCACGTCCGCCAGCATCGGGTGCTGCTTTTTGACCAAGCTGCCCATCGGCATCAGCAGTGTCTTGCTGCTGCTCGGGAAATTCGCCTTCTTGTCCTTCATCCTGATTGGCAGCACTAGCTGAGGCTTGCTCCTTCTTGTCTTTGTGTGCTTCTTCATTAGCTTCTGTACCACCTCCAGCGTCTGCATTCTGATCTTTCTGGTCAGTGTCTTTCGTATCGCGAGGTTCATCAGGAATATTGTCATCCGGCATAGGAACAGCGTCGTCTTCCATCGGCTCTTCAGCCTCTTCCTCTTCTTCCTCCCCTTCCTTCTGGTCATCCTCGATGTGACCGGTAGTATCTTTCTCTTCCTCGCCCTCTTGTTCAGGCCCGATATCCTCGTCGACGGTATCAGGGCCTCCAGGATCCAGTTCGGAATCTATCTCATCTTCTGGCAGATCATCGCCCATGTCCATATCAGCGACATCATCTTCTTTACCGTCCTCGTCCTGACCGTCAATATTGAGATCCTCAGGCAGGTCAAGCGTCTCCTCTTCTTTGGCATGAGGGTCCATCTGCTCAGATTCCCCAGCAGCAACATTCTCATCTTGATCTTCGCCCTCCATCTCCTCATCTTCACCTTCCTGTCCTTCTTTCTTCTCTTCTTCGTCGTTCTCGTCGCCCTCTTCCTCCGGTTTGCCTTCTTTCTTCTCTTTCTGTTCTGCGGCAACCTGCTCATCTTGGTTCTCTGTACCAACATCATCCTTGCTTTCCTTCTCCTTCGCATCGTCTTCCTTTCCACCCTCGTCCCACATCTTCTCGTCAACTGCGCTTGGGCCAAGATCATCGACACTCCCGACTTCGCTTTGGACGTCATCATCACCCTCGTCGCCAGATTCATCACCCTTGTCCTCCTTCTCGCCAACTTCTTCGGTCTCGCCTTCCATGTCTTGCTCACCCATATCAACGGCGTCTTCCTCCTCCTCAATACTGCCTTCGCGCTCTCCCTTCTTTTCTTGCGCCAATTCATCGAGATCCTCATCATCTTCGATATCTTTCGAAATGTCTTCTGCACCTTCTCCTTCACCCAGACCAGTACCAGATTCTAGTTTTTCGTCTTTGCCTGGCTCCTGTTTGTTCGATTTATCTGGCGGTTGACAGAAGCCCTGTGTGCCGATCTGGATGAATGACTTCTGTAGACGACAGAGAAGATTTGCAGTTGCAGCGTGAAGCGCATCGAAGCGGGCGATGAGATAGTTGTGTGTCGCAATGTGTTGATCCAAGATGGGCCGTATGGAAACAAACAGAGCGGCAACGGTGCTCAAATGCTCGCTCTCCCCGAGGAAGCGCATGTTTTCAACAAGGCCTTGTAACGCATCGGTTATTTGCGAGGGGTGTAAGGAATTAAGCGCAGTAGATAGTGCTTGTTCTTCCTTGACCAGCCATGTTGCATCTTCCGTCGAAGCTGGAACGGCCTTCAGGGAAGCCTCGACATCTTGTGCGGATCCAAGGATAAGATCCAGAGCATTGTAAATACGTTGTGCGTATTCTTTCATCGTGACACTGGTATCTTGAATTGATTTGCTTGACTCGATCCATGGCGACTGAAGCAAGAAAGGCTGGATGTGCTTCAACGTTGTCCTTGCAATGTCATCGTTGAGCCAATCCCTGAAAGTCATCTGCAGCTCTCTGAGATTCAAGGCGACTGCCCCTTGTAGTTCTCTATGGGTCTCAGCGACAATGGATGCGGGTAACTTTGGCACCCCTTCGAATCGATCGGCCAGCTCGGTAAGCTTGTCGGTCCATTCGCGCATTGAAACAAGGACAGAATCGAGACAGTTTGTCCTTCCAAGCTTTGCCTGTGCATATATGATGTCTGCACCAGTTTTGATCATCACAGCGAGCCATCTGAGCTGAGGCTGTAACCCGTTCATTGCCTCGATCTGATCAGGAGAAGTCCGGGATAACGAAGTCGCAGCAGACTGGCACAAGCCCGCGATCAGAGCGATAGGAGTCTCGATATCTCTTAAACTTTGCATAGCCTTGCTCAATACGCCCCGTTGTCGAATGGATATATGCAAAAGGCCCTCCAGATACCCAATGCTCTTGTTCACGTCATTGGCTGTTAAGTCGCCGGAGTGTTCTTTGTACACCATTCGTACTTGCGGCATGGTGTTGAGAGACTTGTGTAAGTAGTACTCTGATGCATTGCCAAACTCTCCGCGGCCATATACTAATGGCATCGTGGACAAGACCGTGGATAGCTCATCCTGTTTCGAGAGTGTATCAATGCTCAGATTGTAATTGACACCCATCAAACGAAGCTCCTTCATAGTGTCGGCATAAAGTTTACGCTTCTGGGTCTTGAGATGTTGCACGGACTCTTTGTTTTCTTCCGTCAGCGTGGGTGGTGTCGCTTTCTGAAGCTCAGCCATTGATGACGCCAAATCGGCGATGAATTCGTCAATATACGCTGCTCCATCAACACTGTCGTTATTGACAGTCGAGAAACCGCGCATCATGGAAACTGTCACACCGAGATTTTTGAACCGCATTGGCCGATTTTGCCAGCCTTCTACAGCACCTGCACAAAGCTCGAGGGCTTCAGCGTTTGTAGCCGTTGTGACTGATGACATAGTTGCTGGTACCAATGAGTGGCTACGATCCGGGAAGCCTGCGTGTAGTATGCTGGAAGCGGGCTGATTGAGGAGATTCCTGAACTTTCGGACTAACTTGCTCAACTTGCGATGACTTGTCTTTGCACTTTGCTTCAGCGCCTCGATATTAGTGTCCTTCCAGCTCGCCAACTTGATGACGTCCTTGACTTCCTTCTCGAGGCTCTGACGTCCCTTTGTTAGTGCTTCATGGACCGGCTTCTCCATTCGAGAATAGTATGCAAGGAAGTTGTCCAATGCCGTGTGTATGATGCAGAAAGACTTGACATCTTGCATGCGCATCGCCGCGTGTTGACGAAGCGATTCTAGCAACTTGATGCGCTGTTCATATTGACCCATAGTTGTGGCTTCAAAGAACCCTTCAAGTGACTTGAGTAGGTTCTTTGAATGAGCTTTAATGTCCTTCTCTTCCTCAATGCCCTCCACGGCTGCGATGATCGTCTCATAGGCTACGAAAAACCAACTCCGGGCATCGTCGCGGGACTTCGTCTCTTCGAGATCAAACAACTTCGCCCAAGTAGTAAGCTCAAGTTGACGCCAACTCACCAATAGCTTGGTCAGGTCATCATAGACGTTGGCGGTGCTGTACTCTCTACTAGCAACCTTCTGCCACTCATGCATGTACGTGTACAGCTTCTCGGCCTTTGTGATAAATTTGGCAACAGGATCGACATGTCGGAACTCCAGAGCTTCGTCACAAGTGCGCAGGACGTCTGACAGTGTCTGATGTTCTGGCCAGATGTTTCGAATCTGGCGATAGCGAATTTGAACGCGGTGAATCAGCGCGATAAAACGCTTGGCTTCGGAGAGATTGGCATCGAAGTAGAAGTTGTATTCTTTGCCAGTGCCCGAAGTAGAAAGTGCATCTGCCCTCCTTTCCAGTGCAAGATAGATCGCAGGTAGGGCATCCTCGTGCTTCGTCCCATGGCTCTTGCCCCCTGAGGCGCGGTTAAGTTCCTCAGCACACCATGTCAATAAGATCTTCATGGATTCTGATGCATCGCATGCTTGTAGGAAGAGCTTGGCGTGTATGTTTGCAAGCCGGATCGCATGGTCTCTGGCGTTGGAAGGTGCCACAGGTGGCTTATCTTGCTCCTCCTGTTCCACTTCATAGTCCGGAAACAACGTAGGATCTTCCTCATCATTGTCTTCATCCAACCCTCGGTACGTGTACAAACTAGTGTCCATAGCCTCTTTCTCTTGGTCCGCTTGGAGCTTCGTCTTCCAGTCAACATACAGACTGGAGAAGAGGTCATGCAATAGATTTCTGGCCACTGAGCTGTCCATGAGCAAAGGGTCCACGTTCTGGAGGATTGAAAAGGTGTGCAGTGCGTGCCAGCGAATGTCGACGGCTGAGTACCCTTGGCCTAACGCGCTCTCGATTTCCTGCAAGTCATCTTCCGACCTCGTAAATACCCGGGAACGGCCGAAGAACGGCGTCTCTCGACTAATATACGCCAGGCTTCTGCTCACAGCGCTGGAGATCTTTTCTTCTTGCTCCGTTCTTCCAAGCACCAGGCCAATGGCCAAGCAGGTAAGAAAGCCTACCGCAGTATCTGTAATATCTTCGTACGCTCGATAACCCACCCTAAGTCTCTGAATTATACGGAAGACGTTCTGTTGCAATGTCATATCATTAATTGCGGCCTCAATCGACATAGACTCCTTCAGCAAAGGCTGAATAGTGCCGAGCAGATTGGTGAACTCTCCCTGAAGACTGTCAAGCTCGGAGACTTCGGGACGAACAATTTCTGGCACAGGTGGCTCGGCTCCCATTGTCTCGATTACGTCCTGAACCTGGCGGATCCGGAAACTTGTATTCTCACCGGTCAAGTCGAGCTGGAATAGCTGCAACACCGTGAGTGTTGCGAACAGGCTAGATTTTTCTTCGTTGAACATCCTACGCTCAATTGTAGGCCTCAGAGCAGGATCATGGGGGTAATTAGGGACATAAAGTTGCAGTCCTAACAAACCTAGTTGTATCCAAGCCGCCGCATCAATAGAGTCTGTGTCTGACATGTACATGTTTCCAAGTCCTTCGCTGAGTAGAGACTGTTGTGCTGGAGTGATTGGCGCATCCGATTGCGGTTCTTCAGTTGTATTGTTGACCACATTTGAATGTGTCTCGATAAGCTTGTCACGGATAGCGCAAAACAACCTGCCAAGAGCAGGTTCCTGGTCTTTTGTGATACGGCCTGCATCGGTTGCAAGATGTTGTGAGAGAACCTGCAGTTCAGTCTCGAATCGATCAAGCTGTAGAAGTTTTACTTCATCAGCCCCACACAACTTCCCTAGTATTGCGGTATGGAACTGGCGCTCCAAAACCAAAGCCTTAGCCGCTGGACGTGTGAGTCCAAGGTAGCGTGATAATTTCGCGAAGTGATCAACAGGACGCGTGGACCTTCCCACGGCAATTGTGGTGAGTTTTGTGGCTCTTCGAGCAAGTAAGGCGGATTTGGCGCGTGTCATGATAGTAGCGCTTGCTGGCGATGTGTAGAGCTGTTGTGCATCTTCACTGAAAGCGACATCGAGAAACTGGCAGAGACCCTCAAATTCTTCTTCGAAGTATGGTGTAATGACCACGTCGTCTTCACCGACACTCTGCTCTAGTTCCTGGACAGCACCCTCAAACCCGATAATCAGCTCTCGCGCGTTGGCGTCATCTTCGCGTACGAGAGTAAGGGCGCTGGCAATACGCTCACGGATCTGAACCAGCTCGTCAATCTTGAGCTTTGACTTCCAGATCACAGCGTCCAGTCTGTCAGCTAGTTCCTCAAGCTCAAGGATGGCCTTTAATTGTGTCTGAGTCTTCGGGGTCAAAGGCTTGAAAGCGCGCCAAATTCTTTCCATGCCCAGACCAGTCGTCAATTGAACATCTGAGCCAAACACTGCGACTTGCTTGGACAGCGACAAGCCTAAGATCTCCGGTAGCGGGGTCGATCCCTCGGTGATGCTGGGAATGGCGGATGTTAGCATTTTCAAGTATGTTTGAAACGTCGCTCGATCAAATGTTTTCGCAGTAGTGAGCGCAAAGAAAGCCCAGAATAGCTTCCTTAGGGGTTTGAGATAATTGGCTTCGAGTTGCTCGCCAGCACGATGAGAAGCCCAGAGACCCTCAACAACCTTGACTAGCGCTTGCCAATAAGCATGTAGAAAAGCTGGTAGCTTCTGTTTCTCTTTGCGACGCTCAAATCGGGCGGATGGTAAACTCTGGATCGCTTGTTGCATATTGTAAAGGTCCAACATGACATCGTACATGAATCCATACCACATGCCCAATGACTTCGTTGCAGTATTTCGGTGGAGGTAGCGCTCATTGACAAGCGGATGGTACACAACGAGGTCCTTTAGCAATTTGGAGTCGATCTCTTGGGCAGGGGACGGAATACTTGAGCCCCATACGCTCTCGAAGAAGCATCCCAGATGCGAAAATCGTTCTCTGAACGTGCTTGGCACTACCGCAGCGACAGCTACCTGTGTCATATCATGTCCATTGACACCATTGGACTCGAGTTGCGCAGATGAATTGATTAGGTCCTGGTTCACCTGCTTAGCGAAGCTTTCCAGCAGACCGTGGTCGGTATAGGCTAAATTCTCAAATTGTTGTTGTATCGTCATACTCGAATGCTCTTCATGTTCTTGGAATTGACGAAACCGATACATCGCTGATTCCAGTGGATACTCTAGGACCTTGCCTTGAAACTGCGACACATCATGTTCTGGCTGAAGTAGACAGACCTCTACAGCTCTGTTCCTCATGGCACGAGAGAGCTCTCCGAATCTAGGATCCATGGTCATGAAGATGCGGAAATCGGGGTGGGGCCGAATGATGCGTGCTTCGCCGTCGGCCGTAGCGTGTTCGTTGATGGAGAGATAGCCGTTGGGCTCCAGAAGCGAGTTCAGTCGATCGAGAACAGCACTGGAGCACAAATTGGCATTGTCAACAACAAGCCAGCTGCCTTGCTCAAGCGCACGAACGAGGATGCCGTCGACCCATTGAAAGCGTGCGCCATCAATCTGTTGATCGAAAGACTGTTGGAGATATCGGAACTCTTCCAATAGGCTGGCTGCCTCGAGGTCATGCGGCGCGATGCTGTGTAAACACAAGTCGATTTTGGAATGACTCAAGGGCGAGCCTGACTGAAGAAGCTCGAGTAGTTCGGTATATGCTGGCAACTGCTTTTCGATGCTTGCAATCTTGTTCCGAACCAAGTCTTCTAGCCTCTCCATACATCGGTGCATCTCTCGTGTCGGATCCACCTGCTCATAACCACCAACAAGGTCCATGGCATCTATATCCGCATTCATCGCAAATGTCACAAGATGTGCTCCGACGAAGCTTGCAAGCTGATTGATCATGCTTGTTTTGCCTGAGCCCGATTGCCCGACAATTATCACGGGCCAACTTTGCTTTACACTGATCAGGAGCGCTTCAATGGGTCCCAGTTGCCGGACTTGTAGAGCGGAGATGGCATCTGGACTCGTAGTGGTGGCTTTTCGCGGTAGCAGGCCAAGACCAACCTGCAAAGCGTTTCTACTGAGATTGTGAAAATGACTGATACGCGGCTCGTGAGCTCCATATTGGCTTTCAAAAAGCCGGTGAACCCGTGCGCGATCGGCCTCGGTACGAAATCTATGGACGAAGATGGTGTCAAGAAAGTCTCTTGCCGTACCAGGGAAGTCCTGCGAAGCCAAAAGTTGGAGCCAACGCAGTGTGTCACGTAAATTGAATTCCCAAGGTGCTCCTGAGTTACCAAAGGTACGCCGATTCACAACCTGGTCGTCCAGGTCCGCCACGAATCGAATCATTTTGGATACTTCGTCTTCTTCAATGGCAGGGAAGACCTTTTTGCAGATGAGAAACAAGTCATCTGAATGGAAGACATCCGCATACACGACTGTGAAGCGGTTTACAAATGATGCCGGTAAGCCTTTGCGTCCGCCACCTTGATGATGCGGGTTTTGGGCGGCAAAAACCCTAAAATCAGGATGTTTATGGAACGTTTGGTCAAGTTCGGAAACGTAAACCTCACCACGGTGGTCAAGAACGGCATTAAGACCCTCCAATACGGACTGTGAGGCCAAGTTCATCTCGTCGAGAAGCACCCAATCGCCATTCTTCATTGCTTTGAGGAACGGTGCATCGCGCCAGGCAAATGTGCCTGCTGCACCCCCTTCAACTGGCACGTCGGAACCAAACAAATCCATGAGATCTGTTTGCTCTGACAGATTGAGACGGGTCAAAGGTTTTCCGATGGCTTTTGCAAGTGCAGTCACCAGCGTTGTCTTACCAACGCCTGGGTTACCTTCCAGAAGGATTGGCTTCGCAAGTTGTAGGGCACGAACGACGCGCATTGCATTTGAGCGTGTTGTTGGTGCTTCGAGGGAAAAATTAAGCGTCTCAGACGCAGCAGACGAGAACTTGGGTATGGAAAACGATCCCAGTTGGAACACTGAATCTGTGTTGACAACGTCGACCTTGCTGAAATAAAGCGATGTTACGTCACGCCCTAGAAGCTTACTGAGTTGGTATAGACAAGCTTTCCGTTCGTCTTGAATGGACGTGGCGGATATAGCAAGCAGACCGGCTGGGTTCGCGCCTAGGGTATCGATAAAGACCATGGCCGCACCATGAACGACACCAAAGATCGGATCGCTGTGGGTTGACTTATTGATGAAGGAGACCCAAGCCAAAGTATCTCGAATGGAGACAGAAGATGACACCGAGGTATTGTACTTGTCGTTGAACCATTGTGAGAATGACACAATGGCCAAAGCGAATTGTATCAAGTCTGATCGGAGCTTTGAGCGTACGATTTGTAGTATGTCGTCGATGTCAGACATGGCGGGTACCCATATTTCAGTGAACCGGTTGCGAAGAGCTGGTGAAAGCTCCTTCTTACCATAGTCACCACCAGGATTCATGGTAGCAAGGAATTGGAATCCATCATTAGCAGTGATCTGGGAGTCGGTGGGCCCTTTTTCGGCCAGTAAGATGGACCGTGACGGTTCAAGAACACTATTCAAACGCTCAAGTACTGAGTCATCCGCCAGCGAGATCTCGTCAAGGAGAAAACAATGACCCGCCTTCATCGCATATACGAGGCTACCATCAACCCATTCGAATAACGCCGAGGCTTTGGACCTTTGGGTTTGAATAGCTGCAATATCAACATCAGATATCCTACCCCGTACTTCCAGATCAAGCTGGTCATATAAAGCCAGCAATTCATCAGTTCTAAGCCTGGCTATATCTCCATCCATGGTCTCTTGCTGCACGCCTTGTAAGACATGGAGAAGCCGCTCTCTTAGAAGATCCTCAATCGCTGCTCGATTTCGAATGGGTCGTTGTGCACCGATCAAGTCCCCGGTTTCTGTGTTTTGATGAGCATTGACGATATGCAGCTGGGTTTGGTGCTGGTCGGCCAGTAGCTGACAGACGGTAGTCTTTCCGCATCCCGTCTCTCCAATCAGGAGTACTGGTTCGTTGTTGCGTATAGCATGCGACACAAGGACGAACAGTCGTCGCATAGCATGCGTCCAGACCACCCCGTCATTAGCCTTCACTGCGAGAGCTTCATCGACGCTAAACATTCGCTCGACATCAATGGTCACTCTGGGTCCCTTTTCGCTCATGACTTTTTCGAGAATCTTCTTGACTGCCGTGCGTTCGTCTTCCTTGCGCACACGCTCCGCAAGAAGCATGTACCCGTTATTGGCAAGATCCTGGATCGTATCTGCTTTCCGCTGCGCCCATCTGAACAAATCTCGTAAAGTTGCGAAGCTCTTTTGCTCAAATATACGGTGCTCTTGTCGCAGTGTTGAGAGCTCGCGGTATACCTTGACGATGCGTTTACACCAGGTCTCGGGGATCATAGTGCGCCGGTGCAGAATCTCAGTAAGCTCTTCGACTGGTATGTCATCGAAGTGCAACTCTAGGAAACGGTTACGAAAGGCGCGAGACAAGACTTTGCGACCACCGTAGAGTCCCGCTGGATTTTGTGTGGCAAATAGCATGAAGTCGTCATGAGGTCGGACGACTTCTTGCGTCTCAGGAATCAGCAATTCTCGATTGTCATCGAGAAGGCGATTGAGAGCTTCTAGTACATCGGTTGGAGCCAAGTTCAACTCATCAAGTACGATCCAGTGACCTTCACGCAAGGCTCGGACAAGTATTCCTTCTTGAAACACAAGCTTTCCGTCTGCGCCTGATACATAGGAGCCAAGGTATTCCTGAAGATCGGTGTGCTCATGATTGTTGATACGAACGAATTTGTTCCCTGAACGTTTGGCTAAATATTCAATCATACTCGTCTTTCCGGAAGAAGTAGGCCCCTGAATGAGCACTGGATATTTGCGGGTAGAAGCTGCTCGGATAAGATTGTTCATATTACGCTGAACGAATGGAGTGACGATGTAGTGTGATTGCTCTTCGACAGCGTGTGCACCTTGACGGAGCCAGTAGTGGCCCTCTCTAACGTAGGAACGGTTATCCGATGGCTCTTGAAGCGGTTTTCCAAGCTCAGATTTCATTGTAGCTTTCTGGGGAAATAAATGTTTGATGATGAGTGGTGCAACAAGGTCTTCAGAAGCCTTGCCGAGAAAAGTCAGGAAACTCATGTGAAAACCTTCGTACAAGGCTCTTCGGAGACTGCAAAGGGGAGCAATATCCCTGGCGTAAGACAGGGTCCTTGTCAGTGTTCTCAAACTAAAGTGAGCTTTTTGATCGGCGCCATCAACAAGCATGTTCGCTTTCGCAAGCTGCTGAATCTCTAGATAGAGACTTGTGACATCACGCGCTGCTCTGACAACTGCGGGATCAAGTTTGTCACTACCGAGATATGCCTCCACGATGTTGCGTAAACTCTTCTCATCGCTGTCTGGGCTTTCGACGTACAGCTCAGTGAAACGTGATCGGATACCAGGTGGTAGATCTTTTTTGCCAACATCTGTGGCAGGGTTCATTGCAGCAAAGACTCTAAAGTTAGGATGAGCCACCACACGCTCAACATTACCGGTTTCAGTGAGGAGGATGGAAGGATTGCCATCTGGCCCACCGCCAAGAAGATCTGTGAGAGCTTCAAGTGTGTCTGATGATGCCAAATTGATCTCGTCAAGCAAAACCCAGTCACCATTTCTCACAGCTTTTACAATGTTGCCTTCTAAGAACGAGAAAGCGAATGCTTCGGAACCACTAGCAAGCTGCGCTTCGAGTTGCTGGAGATCGGTAGCGAATTTCTCCCATCGAGCTGTTGGGAAATTCGCCGGCAAGGCGCCTGTTTTGCGCTTCTTCTTGGGCTGCCCGCCATCAGGGTCGGGTGACGAAGTCCGCGACTCGTGCGACTTCCGTGCTGCGTCCACCATCTTCAGGGCCTCGTGCCATAATTTGCAGACGCGCTTCCACTCGCCCTTGGCAACACGCTTACCAAGCATGTCGATAAAGCGCAGGTTCTTCTTTCTTGAGAATGTCGTATCGAAGATTTCGTCGAATTCATCTTTGAGAGGAATGACAAGACTCCGCACATTGACAGGCTTGAAGCCACCGAGGAGATCGCCACTCTCGCTCTGTTGAGACAAGTTGAATGCGACCATTTTTCGACCAAGTTGCTCGGCTAGATACTGGATGCATGTTGTCTTTCCGGTCCCAGTCTCACCAACAAGCAGGAGCGGCTCTTGGCGATCCACAGCTACAGCTACCTTCTCAAGCAGACGTAACGTGTAGTCGTTGGTGGAGAATGGGCGTCCAGACCCCATCCGCTTCGTCGATTTGTGTTTGGCTAAGCGTGCTCGTCCAATCTGTATGGTCCCAGAGGCTGTAGTCGTTGACGGAATCGAAAGCTTGACTGTGCGGTTCTTGAGAAGGTGGTCTCTTCGTTGAGGATCGATGTGTAGCTCTTCAGCAACACATGACATGATCTTCTCCCGAGCAAGTGTGCTATGGAGACTGCCAGCGAAACAATCAAAAGCTTCCATGAACATATCATCCTTCTTCTCAGTACTAAAAGAAGCTGATTGAGCTAGTAGCACCGAAATCCTGTCACACCATTTCAACAAATCCCGGGGCGTCATCGCTCGGATTGATGTGCCATTTTCCGAAGAAAATTTGGCATCGGCATACAGCTTCACCAAACGTGAATATACCCGCATAATGTCAGCGACATGCTTTTGGAGTACAGGATATTTGACATGTATAATTTGCTGGAACTCTTCCAGCTGTGGCATATGTATAGTGATTGACTTCCAAAATCGATGTCCGATCATATTCTGGCGAGGCACTATCTCTTGTCCTCGTGGGTTAAGTGTGCTTCGCATCGTGGCAATGATACGAAACCCTCGTGCTGCGCGTACGGTCTCTCCTCGGCTAGGAATGAGCAATTCTCCTCGTTCGATCAGTGGTAGAAGTGTACTGATGACCTCGTTGGGTGCTCGATCCAGATCCTCAATGAAAATCCACCTGCCCTCTTTGACTGCCGTCGTAAGTACCCCAGCTCGCCAGCTGAATGTTCCGGGCTTCGCTCCTGTCGTGTACATGCCAATCAGCAATTTTGCATCACTCTGCTCGTTTAGGTGCAGAGTAATCATTTTGTCAAGTTTGTTAAGCTGCCAGGCGAACTGTCGCGTAAGCAACGTTTTGCCGGATCCTGCAAGGCCGGTAAGTAATAGCGGACCAGACCCCAGCAGGCCTTGGGCGACATTTTTGAGGTTCGTTTCTGTGGTAGCTGTGGCTACAAGCTTTGATGGCGTTTCTTGCGATGAAGCTCCGTCTAAACGGGGAAGTAGTATACCATGGACATTGACGGTATAGGGTGAAAGTTCGCGATATACAGATGTAGGGTACAATTGCTCTGTTTCGCACGGTATTTTTGCCAACTCCTTTTGCAAGTCTCTCCATCTCTTCTCTTCCCATAACGCAAGGAAGCGATAATCAATGGTACGCCCCTCCCATTGGCCTTCGCATTCTCCTTCTCCGACATGTCTTTTGATAAACGCTTGTGCGGCATCATCTGCCATGTGCACATAGACACAGTAAGTCCGTATAGCAAGATATCGCACAGGGCGACTTGAATGCTGAAAAAGACTCTCCAAAGCCACTGGTCGAACATGTCTGGCGAAGTTTCTGCAGTCATAGCTCAACAAGCGAAAAGCTCCCAGCAGGATTTCCAGTAAATCAGACTCTTTGGTCAGAGCCAGTCCATTCTCGGACGAGGGTGACGAATGCGATCCTACCAGGCATGAAGCTGATGAGTGTGCTAGGAAGCGTTCCACGTGCTCTGCAAGGTGAGGCGCAAGCGGTAGTAGCCGTCCAAAGGCCGCTATCTTGGCTTCGGTTTCCGCGCTAGATTGAATCCACCGCGCACACAATTCTGTGAAAAGGGCTCGATGCTGCAGGAAAACCGCGTCGGTGGTCGTGGGACTCAATGCTTCTGTGGCAAGGACACTGATATTGACCATTTTACCGGCCATGTTGATTGTGAATCACCTTTGAATTGGGCAAAGGTTGTAGAGGTCAAGGATGTCTTCGGGGCGCCTTCCCATAGTTTCGACGCTTCAAGTATTGTCGGTGTCAGAAGAAGTGGACGGAGGTTGTTGTGGCACGTGTATTCGATTGGAAATGTCGAAGTTTCTCACTGTCCCAACTTTTTTGCGGGTCCCTGGCCAGGCTAGCCAGCTTAGCATCCATTATGGCATGCCTGCGCCAAGCCTCGACTAGAGCCAATCCTGGCCAAAGCAGCAAATCAAGCAAGGCACCTCCGAACCCGTCGCCGCAAATTCTGGGACAGCAGCGACCTCACGCCTCGACGTTGGAAGCGAAAAAAGCCCGCGAATCCCCATCGATCCCACGCAAGGAAAGAAGAACAATGTCTGCACCAGTGTCGCGCGCTCTCGGGCGCTGTGTTTGCACGGTCAGGAATACTGCCCATGTACGGCCGTCGGTGGTGGGATCTGGAGCACAGCAGAGGATACAGCGGAGATGGGCGTCAGGCGAGGCGGCGAACCCCAAGATTGCGACCATTGTGGACCAGATTAGCCAATTGACCTTGTTGGAGACGGCAGACTTGGTGTCGACATTGAAGGTATGGAAGGAACTCCTCTTGCGTGGCGTCATCATGTGGGAGCATAATCGAGTACAAAACACACACACGCATGTACACGACGCATGACATGTATACAGCTTCAAACTCACCGCCATAGAGACTGACAAAAGATGCAGACACGTTTGAACATCCCCGATATGCCCATGGGCGGATTCGCTGCAGGCCCCGCCGGCGCCGCCCCCGCCGCCGCCCCAGTTGAGGAGGAGGAAGCCGCCCCCGCCGCCCAAGAGAAGACCATGTTCAACCTCAAACTCGAAAAGTTCGACGCCGCCGCCAAACCAAAGGTCATCAAGGAAATCAAGGCCATGTTGGGACTGAGTCTGGTGGACAGCAAGAAGTTTGTCGAGAGTGCACCGAAGATGATGAAGGAGGGTGTGGCCAAAGAAGAGGCGGAGAAGATTGTCGAGACACTCAAGGCGTTGGGTGCGACGGTTGTCATGGAATGAGTGTAGGAACATGTGGGAAGGGCGGCATGAGGGCTGTGGATTGCGGCATGAGGGCTGTGGATTGCGAGGAAAGGAGGACCAAGAGACGGCTTCTTTACTACTTACTGTATCATAGCATGGCATGTGGCGTGTACAGATGGAGTTGGCAACATGTGGAATTCAGAGGATTCGATATGTCTAACAACACACGTAACAATACAATGCATGGGGTGTATAACAAACCCGTGGTATCTCCTCCACCCAAACGCCTCGCAATGCAATCATGACCAAAAAAATAACATGGCATCGACTGACCCTGCAAACCAAGAGTCAAGACAGCCCGCACCACTCATCCAAAAGCAACAGCCTGCCTCCTCTCCTCCCGATCCTCCCTCCCCATCACAACATCATCCTCTCCAACCTCACTCGCCTCCTCCCACAACCTCTCCATCTCCTCCTCCTTCTCCCCCGGAACCGCCCAGATACTCTCCCTCAACCTCTTATGGCGTTCCCTATCCTCCTCAATCCGGTGCTCAATCTGTCTCTTGTCCATCTTCACACCCCCATTCTTCCCTCCACTCTTCCCCCCATCCCCATCCCCCTCCAGGAACGGATGCGTCCCCTCCCTACTCTTCAACACACCCTCCAACTCCCCCACCGTCTCGGGTAACAAGATCTTCAGCCCCTCCAACGTCTTCAACACCTTCCTCACCACCCTCACATTCGCCCCTTCCTCCCCTACCACACACTCCACCACAGCCAGAATGTCGCGCTGCAGCATGCGCACATATCCCATGGCGCTGGGATCTCCGGCATTGTTGTCGCGCACGCTCATTTCGCACAGCGATTCAATGAAGAACATGATGTTTGCGCGCGTGTTCATGTTGGTGCGCTCGAGTTGCTCGAGGATGCACGAGTGCAGGTCTTCATCCAGTTCTCGGTTCTTAAGCGCGTAGAGGGCGGCCTTTTGGAGCGAGGTGTGTGAGGCGCTGAGGTGGGCGAGGAGCGTGGTGAAGCGCTGGCGTACTTCGAAGGGGTCGGCCATTATGGTGGTGGTGGTTGTCAGGGATGTGTGTCGGATGTCGTATACCGGTAGGGCGTAGACGACTTATGCTAAAGAGGCGGATGGCATAGGTGGACACTACTGTATGCACGCTATGGCTTGGAATCTTGTGGTCTTGTTACGCGATAGCTTCGCTTTTTGGGCATGCGTGGAGCTTGGTCGTGGTGGTCGCAGCCGCCAGCGCATATCGTCGGCCATGGTCTGTGCCTAAACCAAGTACGGTACCATAGGTATTACTTCACCCCACCTTAGTCGCTCCGCGTTCAAAAGTTGGAGGGAAAGTCACAACTGCCCTACACCACCACTACCACCACTACCCAAAACGGCCCAGATTAAGAAATACAACAACATGGCAGACAAACACGAGTCCAAGGGTCTTACATTGACCGTCCTAGGCGCAGGTATGTTTCCCAATTCATCCCCTCCGCCCGTACCACACGCGCAACATCAAGTACTGACCACAATCACCCCCAGGAACAATGGGCATAGCCATCATGGGCGGCGTCATGTCCTCGCTCGCCTCTGCCAAAACCGCCGCCGTCGTCTCCCCCTCCTCCACTAAGAAACCCACACCCAACCTCTCCAACTTCATCGCCTGCGACCAATGGGCGCCCGCCGAAGAAAACGTCCGCAAAGCCCTGGGCCACTACGCCTTCCCGCTGCAAACCCTCACAAACCAGAACCTCAAGGGCGTCCAAGAAGCCGACATCATCCTGCTGTCGTGTAAACCCCACGGCTACAAGCAGATTCTCGGCGAGCAGGGCATGCTCGATGCGCTCAAGGGCAAAGTCCTCGTCAGTATCCTCGCGGGTGTGACGCAGCAGCAGCTCGAGACCTTCTTGTACCCAGAGGGCGCGCACAAGGTCGAGGGCGCATGCCGAGTGGTGCGCGTCATGCCCAATACGGCGAGTTTCGTGGGTGAAAGCATGAGCGTGATTCAGATTTCAGATCCGCCGCTGTCGGAGCAGCAGGCTGAGCTCGTCAACTTTGTCTTTGGCAGCATTGGCCGTGTGGTGTCGCTGCCGCCAGCGAATATGGATGTGAGTACGGCGCTGTGCGGCAGTGGTCCTGCCTTCTTTGCCCTGATGCTGGAGGCAGCGACGGATGGCGCTGTGGCTATGGGGCTTCCGAGGGCTGAGGCGCAGATGATGGCTGCACAGACGATGAGGGGGACCACGGGGTTGGTGTTGAATGGAGAGCATCCTGCCGTGTTGAAGGACAAGGTTTCGACACCTGGTGGCTGCACGATTGGTGGGTTGATGAGTCTGGAAGAGGATGGGGTGAGGGGTGCGGTCGCGAAGGCGATTAGAGAGGCTACGGTCGTGGCGTCGAGGTTGGGCGGGGAGACGAGAGAGTTTGTGAATCATAGACGGTAAATCGTCTGGTAGGTGTCGATGGGATGAATGTAGAATATGAAAAAAAATCATGGGATGACAAGAACACGATACCCTATGAATATCAAGATACTGTTAATACCTAGCGGTCGGACTTTAGATGGTGATTGTTAGTCTATTAAGCCTATGCCTAAAAATGAGACATAGCGGCGCGGTCAGCGCATATCTCTACTCCAAGGGTATATCGCAACAAGTAGAGAAGCAGTCACGCATCCATGGCTGTATCCGCATTATCCTCACCCCACACCCGTTTCTCGCACCTCCCCTCCCCAACTCTGACTCTCCCCCTAATCCGCTTCCCACACCAGAAATCACCGTCTCTCCCTCTCTCGTTGCACCATCTCCCTCTCCACATCCCCTTCGGTCCTCACTCCCCCCCGTCTCTTCGCATTCTTCCTCAACCCCGCCGTGAACAGATTGGCAATGTTATCATCGCCCGTGGTGCCACTCTTGCGTCTCTTGTCCCGATGGCCCGCCGGCCCCGTAGGCGCCTTGATCTCGGCTTTGGGACCTTTCGGCGCAACAGGTGCGTGCGAGTCATATCTATCTTCCGCCTCCTCACGGGAGCGCTTGGAAGACGAGGAGGGTCGGGAAGAAATGCGTGAGTGAAGCGACTTATCATTCGAAGGCTCCCGTGGTGATCTTTCAAGCCGTTCGCGAGCATGGCGTTCACGTTCAGCGGCATAGTGGTCTTGAGGTGTCGAGGGTGCAATGGGAGTTGCATGGCCAGAGCTCACGCTGCTCTTTCGGCGATGATCTCTCGAATCGCTGCGGTCTTTGTTGCGATCTGCCGCCGGGCCCTTGGGTGGCTGGAATGCTCGTGGGCCGGCCGGGGGTTGAGGGGGTGGCATGACAGTGGTTTTTGAACGACCTTTGATGCTGAAGCCATTGGAAGAGGGGCCAGTTGGTGCATTCAGAGGCGGCGAGGCAGCACGCTTCTTCATCATCTGGCCTACCACGTCTTCTTCGTTTTGAATGCGTGGCATCTTCTCTCTTGGCTCCTGCTCATACTGATCGCGGCCCCTGGCCAATTCGCGGTCGCGGTCCTTGCGGCTTCGAGAGGAACGATGTTTGTCTTCATCATTGTCGCGCTCATCTTCTTCTGCCTCGCGATCACGGCGACGCCTACGGTCTTTGTCCTTTTCACGCGAGCGATCCTTTTCCCTCTCATAGTCGTGGTCTCTCTCGCGGTCTTTGCGATCCTTTCGATCTCTCTTACGATCCTTGTCGCGTGATCGTTCTCTTTCGCGGTACTTGTCTTTATCGCTGCTTCGAGGTTTGCGACGAGAGCCGCCATCGGAATCTCTGTCCAGATCGGTACGGCCATCTGTGTCCTCGTACCGCTCCTGTGAGCGATGACGCCGACGATGTTCCTTGCTGCGGTCGCGGTGTGAGCGTGAAGAGCGGTATTTGTCCTTGTCACCACGGCTACTTCGGTGCTTTGATTCGACAGACACGTCTCGGGTGTGATCCCCTCGACTCTCCCGATCGCTACGGTGCCTATCTTCGTTGTCATCATCGCGCTCGTCGTGACGCAATGATCGCTGGTGCCTTCGCTCCCTGCGGTGATCAAAGTCATGATCGTCCTTGGGAGTCGGTGAGCGCCCTCGATCATCCTGTAGTGACGCACGATCTGCTGAATGCGAGCGCCCCCGGTATTCATCCACAGGCTCATCACGTGGTGGTGATTTTGATCGAGATCTTGATCGTGTAGGTGACCTTTGCTTGACACGGAGGGCCTCGTCTCGCAATGGAGATCGACTGCAGAAAATATTAGACATGGACGGTCATGATACAGCAATAGTAGTACATACGATCGCACCCTGCGGTGTGGGTTGCCTTCTGGAGCAGGCTCATGTGCGGAAGCAACACTTCTGGGAGCAGCAGGTGGGAAACGAGTGCTATTCGCCCGACTTGAGAATCCAGTGTTTGGCCGACCTTCACGCATTGCTCGCGGACCAGTTGGCGCTCCAGCGACTCCCACGCCAACAGGTTCGGGAGCCTGACCAACAAGGACCCGAGCAGCACCATAAGCTCCGCTGTTGAAGCCACCACGAGGACCAAAGTTATTCTGTTGATTATATCCCATATTCATGTTCATACTGGGATCAAAAGAAGCGTCCATCTGCTGGTGTGGAATCTGATTCATCATAGCCTGCTGGAAGGCCATTTCTGGATGCATTGCATTGCTCATGATCGACTGATCAAAGTTTTGCATGTCCGCATCACCAGATTCAAATGCCTGGATAGGATTGAGTCCATTTGCCTGAGCTTCCCCGTTTGCATCATCCTCTACATTAGTATCAACGGCATGATTCTTGCTGCTGTCACCAGATGCTTCGGCATTTCCAGCCTGTGGACCAGTCGGGTCCCCATCGACAACCGTCTTACCTTGTTCAGGATCCTCGGCAGGTGCTTTCGCTTCCTCGCCATCAGCATCAGCCTCAGGGGCAGCATTAGCTGACCCGCCAGGCGACTGGCCGTCACGCTGTTGGGAAAGAGAGTCGTCAGTTGCTGAATAGATAGAGACGTCCACCGACAGACTCGTCTTGGGTGGAGAAGTGAGTTGAAATCGACGTACGTTCTGAACGGGGCCACTTCGGCTTTCAGGACGGCTATTTGCGTTCTGAAACGCAGGTCCAAAGTTTCCACGACTGCCATTCCTATCTCGTTGAGGATTTTGGCCCCCTTGATTGGCATGGAAACGATTCTGGTTCTGGTTTGAGAAATTATTCTTGGGGAACTGGTTCATCATGTCGGGATAAGCTCCAGATTGATTATAGCCACCCATCTGGTTGGTTCCGTTGAAGTTTCCATAACCACCGCCCATGCCATTCCATCCATTGCCATAGCCGCCACCATAGTTCATCATGTTCATGGCCGACATGTCGTTCATGCCCATGCCCATGCCCATATTCCCACCAAAATTGCCGTACATATGATTTGATGGCATGCCATTCATGTTATTGAAGTCTGGCTCAAGTTAGCTTCTTGTTCCGGCCATATTCGCGAAGAATCTAGAGCTCATGGGTCGTACCATTCCAGTTGCCATTGGCCATCATGTTCGGCATACCATTCCAGCCCATGCTATTGTTGAATCCACCCTGGTTGGGATATCCATAACCCATCTGGTTCTGCATCCCATGCATCATGTTGAGATTGTTTGTGGAGCCATCACTTGGCCCATCAACGACGCTCTGCTCCTCGTTTGGACCATTCGCCGCTGGACGTTCATCGCCCTGGGTCATGGTTTGAGGCATGGTGCTGTCGCGCTGCTCAAGCGTGTTTTCTGGGGAATCCATGTTCTGTCCTTATGTAAGCAAATGTATGAGGTGATGATGCGACACTTTCAAATCACCAGCAAAGACGATGATCATTTTGTTCAGAGCTCTAGGCCATGCATGGTTGTCATCTGCTCCTAGAGATTGCAGCAAAGGACAATGGGTATATTCTGAGCGTTCAAGGAGAAGAAATGGTCGAAAACCTACTTCCATGAGTTGGGCCGAGGCAGCGCTTGCGCGCTCTTCAGTAATAGCTGCATCCTCTGCAGGGCCAGATAATCCTTGAACAGAGGTGCTTCCCGCTGTCGGTGCTTCCTCCACACTCTCCACAGGCTTCTCGGATACCTCGCCCACGGGCTGTACCTCTAGACCTGCTGCAGTCGCTTCTACGGGCGGGGTAGCGACCTGTGCAGCGACCTTGGCCTCTTCCTTCTTCTTCTGTTTTTGTAGCCAGACTCGCATCGTGTTGCGCAAGGCCTTGTTCGGAGTGCACGAGTCGGCCTCGAGCGGAGAGTGGTCGCACGATGGACAAGTAGTGGGAAAAGAAAGTGTGGTCTGGCCTAAAGGCATTCATTAGCACGTCATGTCCAGTTGGTTTGTTGATGCGGTCGTGAGATCTTACATGATGAACAGATGGCCTTGTTACAGCATAGGAGCTTATACGAGTCAATCGCAAGCTGGTTGCAAAGTGAACAGAACAGATTTTTGGGGAAGGCAGGCGTTGGGAGCGAACTGCATTGATTAGAAAGTGTGGGAAAAAAAACCCCCCGATATAGTGCCTAGGTGGATCGTCACTCACAGGGCAAGCTCCTTCAAGTCCTCAGCAAGCGGCGCCGCCTTGGGATCTAGGGTAGATGTGGCCATGTTTGGTGGTGCTCTTGCAGATGCAGGCGCGAGATCGAAAGAGGCTTCCGCAAGAGAGAGAGAAGTGAGAGAGTAGAGTCCAACCTCCAGATGAAGCTCGGTCCATTTACCGTGCTAGCTGCTAGAACCACTGCGCACTAGCATGCAGGTTGCAAGAACAAGCAGATGGCGACTTTCGATGGGAGGGTGGGCGCCGAGCGGGCGATTAGGAGCGCGTCTATTTGGTTGTAGAGAGGAGAGAAGAGAGAGAAAGAGGGGAGGTGAAGGGAAAGGGGTAAAGGGGAGAGTAGAGAAGAGAGAGAGAGAGAGAGAGAGAGAGAGAGAGAGAGGTGTGTGGTCCTGTTTGCGCAAGTCCAGGCTGCCAGGCAGGTGCCGGAGTCGCGACTGCCAGAAAACTTCCGCGGCGTGATTGGGCCCGTGCGTTACGATTGCCGCCTTGCAGGGCTGTCCAGAGCTACAGCGCACACAAGGTTCTGGTTCTGCTCTCACGGAGATGCGGTGACACAGTCCAGGGGGTTCCTCGTCCCATCCATCAATGGTGACAGTTGCCGGTACCTTACAGGCTTGCTGGTCACGTGAGCGGGACTCTCACTCGCCATGCTTGATGAATCTACCTACTTGCATCCATTTCTCTTAGAGTAGAGTACCGGTACTTGACACTTCCAAGGCCAACATTGCATGTGCACTTACCCCCAAATCACATGAACGCCATTCTCCACACATTGCAAACCACCATAGGTTCCTACAGTACATAGGTACATAGGCTCCAGGCTATGCTTCGGGACCCGAACGAGGCCTCACTGTGCGCCACGTAGGCCATTACGGTCTAGCTAAAACTGCTCTCGTCGTCATCGCTGATTGCCGTCTCAAACGCTACCATACCAATCAGTCTGCTCACAAAGCAATATCACATTGAAAACACTCTCTGTCACACACACACACACACACACACATATACGCATCCTTGTCGCCATGATCCTGAGCCAGATATCCTACCTAGACTGCATCGCCTTCCTCGTCTTCCTCGCCCCTCAACTCCTCCTCCAAATCGGTCCCATTGCACTTTTACAATGGCTAATCCCAGCCCTACCATCCATAGGTTAGCTTCCCTTCCCACCTTCCCCACTGCCCTCGAAAACACCAGATCATACTGATACTCACTCGTAGTCTTCACAGTCATTGCCATACCCTACCAATTCATCCGCAGCCGCTACTTCACAAAGTATGAAAACCGCGCCCCTTTTATGCAAAAAGCAACACCATTCCAAGATCTGGTGATTCGCTTTGTACGCTTCGCTTTTGCCAACATGCCTGCCTTTCTCGGCCGCGTCTTCTTTTCCAAGCCCGTTTCCTTGCCCTTTTTGCGCTTTAGAATGGCCAGACATGGCATCTTTACCGCGCCCATTCGCTGGACCGAGATCAAAAGGCAGAAGTTCAAGGGCCTGTGGGTTGTGCACAATCAGCAGGAGCAACCCGATGTCATTGTCTACTATTGCCATGGCGGAGGCTTCTCCATGGGAAGTAGTTTCTTCTACCTGGAGTTCTTACTGGCCTGGGTGGCCTTGCTGAAGAGTGCCGGGTACAGGAATCCAGCGCTCTTTGCACTCGAGTATACCTTGGTGCCGGATGCAACGTACCCGACGCAACTTCGCGAGACCGTAGCCGGGTACGAGTATGTTCTTTCGCTTGCGCCGTCGCCGGCCAAGGTGATTGTGGGTGGGGATTCGGCGGGTGCGACGCTAATATTAAGCTTTTTACTACACATTGCAGACCATAGTACGCTGAGGCATCAAAAGCCAGGGCTTGCCGTCATGATCAGTCCGTGGGTGACGATTGTCTCGCCAAACAACTCCAACACGGCGTCCGACTACCTCGACAAGGACTCCCTCGAGCGCTATGGTCGCCAGTACATTGGCTTAGGGACTCGGAATGATGATGCCTATGTATCCCCAGGACTCTGCAAAGAGGCCAAAAGGTGGCGTGAAGCAAGCCCCGAGAGAGGCTGGTACTTCCTCTATGGCGGCGAAGAAGTCCTGGGACCCGAAATTCGAAGTCTGGTTGGCTTGCTGAACAAGACGGGTGCGGCCGTGGAGCAGTGGGAGGACAAGGGTGGTATTCACGCATGGCCTGTTGCGAGTCTGTATCTTGGTGAAACGAGAGAGGAGCGACTTGGTGGCTTAAAAAGGATCGTGGAAGTTATATGTGATCGTATATAATGAAGACGCAAAATATATTCATTATTCACATCATGACCTATTTCTGATTATATACACCTACACATGAACACTAACACGTGCACTTCTACATCATCCCAGAAGCTCTGTTCTCGTATTCCACTTCGAGTATCTATCCACTCTACTGACGAGGGGTTGAACCTCCGCTCTGACAACCTCAGCAGCCTTATCATAATCATACAGCCTTCTTTCAAGCATATGCCGAAAACTGTACGCCCTTGCCATGCAAATTCCCATCCCAGTATCCTGAACGCCACGCTAAAAAAAAATCTCAGCTTCCATTCACCAAGCTGTAATGTCGTCCACCTCTGCTTCGCCAAATGTACTGGTCTTGGCAACCTTCATGCCCGAACCTGATGAGGATGTGAGGGATTGCGAGTTTGGGGCGCCATTCATGATTTCGGGTAAGACGGTCCTCATGAATCCTAACAAGTGTTTGTTGACTTGTTCGAACTCGAGTAGGAACGCATCATGGCCATCGGGGGAATCGATTGTCTTCAAGGAAGCATTTGGAATGTGTGCAGCGAGCTCCTGTTGCTCCGCAAATGTAAAAAGCCCGTCAGACTGTATGCCCAGAACGAGAGTGGGCTGCTCGATTAAAGACAAGGCGTGGTGTAGAGCCGATACTGGATCTAGGGTTTCAGGAGATTCGCCCTCAGGATAGCGATGACGCGAGACATCATGTGTATCTAGCTTCCTTGTAATGGCAATGTAGCAATTGGCATCGAAACGCTTGATGAACTTCTCTGCTTGGTAACGAAGGTATGACTGGGCGGAGAAGAAGTGTGGCGCGCTAGGCTTCGTAAGACGACGACTCTGATTGGCCCCATTCGACGGCGGAGTGGTAGGAGACGAAGCATCATGAAATTCGAGGTCTGTCTGTGTTGCTGCCGAGGTAGGTAACGTTGTGCTGCTATTGCTTCTCGAGACGAGTCGTGGCGATCCCGCATTTCGATGGCCGTGATTGTGGATAGCAAAGTGTTCATGCGAAAGGTTCACTGGTGTTGCTGGTCGTGGCACGGTATTGATGCTTTGCTTCTTGGAAAGGTCAGGCGTATTGCGGCCAAAGCGAGATTCGAAGGAGTCGCGACTTCGGTAGGTCAGGAGGGCAGACATGCGCGCGGCTCCCAACCCAGTTGCTGGAGGGTCCTCGTAGGTATAGTAACCATCATCGTACTTTGGATCACTGTAGATGCTCTGTCGTTGCGCTTCACCCCAGCTGATCCCCCACGCGCTATAGCGAGCTGACGTGGCAATGGGGATAATCGACCTGACGTAGTCTTTACCAAAGTATGCGAACTCGAGCACAAGCATGCCACCCATGGAGCCTCCAATGACGGCAGCAATCTGCTTCACACCAAGGTCGTCGAGAAGGAGCTTGAAGATGCTGCACCAATCAGCATAGTCTAAATACAGTTGTTTGCTGCAGAGGAACCTACTTCACATCGTCCCGCACCGTTGTCAGCGGGAACTCGGGTCCATATGGTCCCAGTGAGACATCACCCTCTTTGGCTGTTACTGGACTTGCGCTGCCGTATGGACTCCCGAGACTGTTCATGCAGATGACAAAGAAGCGCGATGTGTCGAAAGCTTTCCCGGATCCGCCCAAGAGTGGTCCCCACCAGTCACCCACATCAGCGCTTCCAGTGAGCGCATGACAGATGACCATGGCATTGTCACCCGTTGGTGCCAGTGTGCCGTAGGTTTTGTAGGCCACACTGACATTACGCAATTCGACACCGGATTCGAGTGTAACGTGTGGTATGATTGCGAAAGTTTGATCGGGAACCATCTCGGCGTAAGGATTCTCGGGCTGCGACGAAAGCCTCTCTATGTAGCCATTAGATTAGCCACCATATCCTTGGAAATGTTGGTGTTGCGTGTTTGCTGCATGCCGAAAGGTCGGCGACAACTGTTCTCTGCCCATCCGTCGGCACAATCTGTTTACATTGTTTGTATGTGCCGCAAAGGATGAGACGCAAGTAACGACCACAAGTAACCGCCCGCGCAACCTGAAAGCAATGGAAGCCCTGGCACGACTGACTTACTATACTTGGACGCGCCATTGGCGCAGCCATTCCCCGCGGATTTCGTCATGACGGTCGATTCCAGATATGTGTGAGGAAAAAGGCTTCGTGCCTGCACGGCCGGTGAACAAGGCGTTTTCTCCGCATTGCGGGGAGCGAGCCTTTTTTTTTTCTTTTGGGAGTTGATTCACTCCAGACACGGCCGCTAGTGTTTGTTAAACATCTTGGCGCGATGACGTGCTTCGACCGACCTCGGAACCGCGTGGCCTGCATTGGCCTGCATCTCGACTTTGCTTGGCCATGTACTACTACGATTACAGCAACCATGGCCAACGATCGAGTGCGTTTGCTCCACAAAGAGTGCCACCAGAACACACGAGACACCGTGCTAGGCCATGGACTCTTCTGGTTGCATGAAAAGATGCACCTGAGCGTGCTCGTTTTCATATCCTACGTTAGGTACTTTGTATCTCGATGCTAGGTACAACGCGTCGCACGTCTTTCTAACAACACCTACAGTGTGCAACGCATTGCGCATGGCTGGACCACCCATCCAATCTGACATTCCATCGTCTACGTGGACAAACGTTATGGCTGTGGCTGCTTGTGCGATGCACCACGTGAAATTGGGATTGTGTTTCCGGTTGCCCAGATGGAAACTGGAGGCCCAAGGCTGACCACGAAACCGTGAAGTTTGTGTAGGCATGTACGGTACCTAGTCTGCGCCCAACTGAAAGATGGTATAAGTTCGGTATTCCCTCAGGTGATGTGCGGTTTCAATCATCCTCAGCACGTCGAGCATGGCCAGATCAAATGTCGTCCAATCCTCTCATCGCAATCCTGTCCATGATTCAAAGAAACTGTTCTACACGCAAACACAACGAGCACTGTCAGAAAAGTCCGCATGCGCCTTTCCACCGAGTCTTGACATCACATGGCTAAAGATGTCTGGCAGACCCCGGGTGTGGCGCAAGACTTGCATGCAACGTATGCGGGACCGGGAGCCCCAACCCTATCTCAAGCCTGACGATCTGGAAGCGCCGCGAATGAGTAGTGATCGGGGAAATCCCGTTCACTCTAGCGACCCTAGTCCGAAACGGAAGTTGTGTGCTTTCATCAAAGACGAAGAGTTGGAGTCGATGCGAGAAGTACGGGCAGATACGCTACACAGCAGTGAACTCCCGGATGATGTAGATACTTTGAGCCCAGTAGTATTGGATGAATTGATGACGGATGCACAGACTCTTGAGCCCGCTTGGGCTGGGAACTACGCGAGAACCAAGACCGGCATGTGGATGGGGAAAGGTCTATTTCAACGGCAGTACCGGCAAGGTTGAGGCGGCTACAAACGAGAAGTCCCCATCTTAAACTTGATAGTGAATTGCAAACTTTATGCATCATAGAATGCCGAAAATCCATATCCGTCTCTGCAACCTTCATCATTGCGTAGTTTTGAATGCAAGACCAAGTAATGTGCACGGGCCACGGAGAAGTCCACCTGTGGCTGCTGTCTCCTACCATACGGTTCATTTTCAACTCCAACCAATATCATTCCTCGCCAACAAACATGCAATGCGAAGAGTCGTGGTTACGGGCTTGGGCCTTGTAAGCCCTCTAGGATTAGGTGCTACCAATTTACCCCGAGTGCAAATCCTTCTTAACTCACTTCCCGCAGGTGTGCGACGGACATGGAGCCGCCTAATCAATGGGGAGTGTGGCGTAGTTTCCATCAAAGATCGAAGCCCAGAACTTGCACTGCTACCAAGCCAAGTGGCCGCTTTGGTTCCCGAAGGCAGTAGAGATGATGGTAAATGGAATGTGAAAGATCACATCACTCCCGTCGTAAGCTTTCCCAAGCTATGTCGAGAAAATTCACTCATTTTGGCCAAGGATGAACGTCGAATGGCACGATTTGCACAGTATGCCATGGTGGCCTCTGAGGAAGCTTTAAAAGATGCAGGCTGGTCACCGACAAAAGAAGAGGACCTTGAAGCCACAGTACGTCGGATACATGATCAGTCTAAGCAAAGCCCGCTCACATCAACAGGGTGTGTACATGGGCTCAGGCATCGGCAGCTTGGACGATGTTTACAACACGACGGTCGCGTATGAGAAAGGAGTTAGTATGGCGAATTTCACCCTCTTTCTACCCTGACATTTGGCAGGGCTACCGAAAGGTGTCACCGCTGTTCGTGCCTCGATTGTTGATCAACCTTGCTGCAGGTCACGTATCGATGCGATACGGCTTCCGGGTACGCTCCAAACATTCTGTGAGCTGGATACCGGCATGATGACTAATCTCTACAGGGACCTAATCATGCAGCTACTACAGCGTGTACAACGGGAGCACACAGTATCGGCGATGCAGCCAGGTTCATTCAATTTGGAGATGCTGATGTAATGATTGCAGGCGGGGCAGAGTCGTGCATACATCCACTTGCAATCTCTGGTTTTGCAAGAGCACGAAGCCTGGCGACCGAGTACAACGATCGGCCTTCAGAGTCAAGCCGACCATTCGATCGGGACAGGGGAGGGTTCGTCATTGGTGAAGGAGCTGGCGTGGTCGTTCTAGAGGTATGTCACGTCTGTTCCCTGGTTCTCTTTTTGGAGACTAATCGACGTAGGAACTGGAGCACGCCAAGGCACGAGGTGCCCAAATATATGCTGAAGTCGCTGGTTATGGCCTCTCCAGCGATGCTCATCATATGACAGCCCCTCGTGAAGACGGCCAAGGTCCCCGACTTGCTATGAGAAACGCGCTCAGACATGCCAGTCTCAGACCATGTACTGTCGACTACATAAATGCGCACGCTACCAGTACGCCTCTCGGCGATGCTGCGGAGAATAGAGCTATCAAAGAGCTCTTGCTAGGCGAACATGGCAAGCAGAAAGCTTCTGAGATCAGCATGAGCAGCACCAAAGGTGCAATTGGTCACCTTCTAGGTGCAGCTGGTAGTGTGGAAGCCATTTTCACAGTGCTTGCTTTGCATCACGTAAGGAGCCACTATTAAGATGCAACCAAAAGAGGTGCTAAAGACCTCTAGAACACACTGCCGCCCACGCTGAATCTCCGAAATCCAGGAGATCCAGCAGCCGACTTTGACTGCAACTACATTGCCCATGAAGCCCAGAGAAAAGAGGTCAATGTGGCAATGTCGAATAGTTTCGGGTTTGGAGGCACGAATGCATCGCTATGTTTCCGCAAAATCTAAGACGCTCGGTCGGCAAGAACAGAACTTGCCGACAAACATATATACGCATGGCACAAGAAGCAGTCTTCCGCAGTTCTCAACCGTCATGAAAACAAGATTAGGTTCAGAAGCGTTAGCGTTGCCCTGGTGAATTGCCTCAAGCTACCCCGCCAGACTACGGTCAAACCTCATGATAAGAAGAAGCAAGCCCCGCCGAGCGTCTTACTGTGCCCGCACAGGATCTGCCCATGGACGATCGTCACATGGGCCAATGCTTCGTTTCGCTCTTTATTTATCTGGATCTCCTCAACCGTACTTAGTATTTTCCACATGGTTTCCAATCAAGTGGGTAGTGCCATGGCTACTTCGCAACGATCCGTCTTCCGCAATGCCTCAATCAAGGCATCCCTTTACCATTCGCGCGTGCCCTACCTCAACAAACTTCCCTTTCCGGTCATTGCCATCATTGTGGCACTCGTCGTAGTCAATCTCTGTGTTTGGGCGGCCGTTGGGATTGTGCTGGTGAGTCTGTCATCTAACGTTGAGAATCTTGTGACAAGGCAATGATTAACAAACGCATAGCACTGGCATACATCACTGATTTCCACTGCAATTCTATCGTACACCTTGGGACTCCGTCATGCGTTGGATGCAGACCACATCTCGGCCATCGATCTGATGACGCGCCGCCTCATCGCCGCTGGCCAACGACCAGTAACGGTAGGGACGTTCTTCAGCCTCGGCCACTCCACCATTGTCATCATCACTTCCATTGCCGTCGCAGGCACGGCAGCCGCTGTATCTGACCGCTTCGACAATTTCGAAAGAGTAGGCGGCATCATTGGGACTTCTGTCTCCGCCGCCTTCCTTCTCCTCCTCGGCATCATGAACATGTACATACTGTACAAACTCATCCTCCAAATGCGAGCCATCACCGCCAGCGAGCCCGGAGACGAAAGCACCCATTTCACCATCCAAGGCGGGGGCTGCCTCTTCCCCATCCTCCAAAAGCTCTTCAAACTCATCGACCGGCCCTGGAAAATGTACCCGTTGGGCGTCCTGTTTGGCCTCGGCTTCGACACGTCGTCTGAAATTGCGATTCTGGGCATCAGCTCGATACAGGCGACAAAGGGAACCTCCATTTGGCTGATTCTCATCTTCCCGCTCCTGTTTACCGCGGGCATGTGCTTGCTCGATACCATTGATGGCGCACTCATGATGACGCTGTACAGCAGCTCGCAACTGGCGCGCGACCCCATTGCCATTTGCTACTACAACATTGTACTCACCGTCATCACGGTCCTCGTCGCGACCGTCATCGGAACCGTGCAGTTTCTCAACCTAGTCTTGAATGTCGCCGAACCGCACGGCGGGTTCTGGGACGGCGTGGAGCGGCTGGGTGAGAAGTGGGATATCGTAGGTGGCGCCATTTGTGGGGCTTTTGTCGTCTTTGGCGGACTCAGTGTGCTCTTGTATAAGCCGTGGAGACGGCGTGTCGACAGTAAGAGGGCGCGAAACGCGCATTTTGAGCCCCTGGCGCAAGATCAGGTCGCTGGGGAGCCCGGGGAAGGGGAAGTTGGTGATGCTGCGGTGATGGGTGAGAGTGACAAGAAGGATGTGGGTGTTGGTGTTGCTGCAGTTGAGGGGAGAGATCTTGCGGGGCCTTCATATCGGTGAGGGGCCTTGAGATTAGCTGCCGAGGGAGGAGAGTGGAGAATGTAGAATTGGGAGAGGACAGTCATGGGCTAGATTGGATTTGACATGAGGACGGGGCATTTTTTGGACCTCAAATGCGCGATGGTACACTGGAAATGTAAATGAATATCTCGATGTTACGTAGACTGAAGATTTGAGACGGCGCATAAGTTGCGTCGTGCGTGTGAAAGAGATCACGTCCTCTTCCACCACAGCCCTTCACTTCTCCCCCCTCGCCTTATTCCTCGCTCTCCTCCTCTCCCTCTCCATCTTCCTCGCCTGATTCATACTCGGCACCGCCTCCTCCTCGCTCAACTTCTGCTTCTCCAGACTCGCCTCTTCAATCTCATCGAGCAAGAACCTGCCCATCTGGCCCGTCCGCCACTTTTGAATCATCCACAGCGCCGTGGCCTCTGTGTCTGCCGTGCCCCCTTTACCCAACCGGCCCGTAGCTCTCGCCATGGCAGTCAGCAACTCCACAATGTCGTTTGTGGGCGACGCATACTCCGAGTACAAGGTGGGGGAATGCAGATTAAGGTGGAATAAGAGGTAATCTGCCAACATGACAGGGGAGATGATTGTATCTTTGACAGAGCCACAGAGGGCGAGTTTCAGCATGGCCGAGGAGTCCGGCACATACGGGATGAAAACACCCGGTGTATCGAGCAGATAGACACCACCGCCGACACCCACTTTCCGTGCATCATGAACACCCTCTGTGTCGTCCTCGCTCGCGATAATCTTCACGCCCGACGCTACTTTGCGCGTCACACCGGGCTGCGCGCCCGTGGCTGCGACTTTTCCTTTGCCGACCCCTTGGGCGCGAAGCGCATTCAGCAGCGTGGATTTGCCAACGTTGGGCATGCCAACCACCATGACCCTGTGCCCGACCAACTTCCACCTCTGCTCCGCATGGCTTCTCAGCCATTCGAGGACTCGAGAGATACTCTTCTTGCCTGCATATTCGCCTGCTTCGTCCTTGCCACCACGGACGAAAAGGGTTGTGCCTTCTCTACCTTTGCCGCCCCAGCTCTGGATGATTTCTTCGTTGCGGTTGTCCCTGTTTCCGCCACCTAGATCGCGTTTGGTGTAGACGATGAGTCGTTCTTTGTCCTCGAGTGCGGATTCGAAGAGGGGATTGCGCGATGTGAGTGGGATCCTGTAGTCGCGGCATTCGATGACGAGGTCGATGGAAGAGAGGAGCTGTTTCATCTTGGTAAGGCCAGATTTGTGGTGGCCCAGGAAGTAGGAGCGTGGGAGCGAGGGAATGGGCGGGAAAGCATGGCGGGCGATGAATGACATTGGGGGGGTGGCATGGTGTGTTGGAGGTTGGTAGTGGTACTGGTGTGTGTATGTGGGTGCATGTGTGCGTATGGGTAATGGGTGGTTTATTTTCAAGTGGACGAGTCATGGAATTAAAGGTCTTGGCAGATTCGCGAATCATGCAAGTGCCCTGGTTTGATTCCAACTAACCTGATTATGTGAACATGAGAATTGATAAAGAAGAAAAGGCAAAGGTGAAGAACTACAACTCAATAGCCACCTGCTCGGCTTCATCAAAGTCCCCTGTCCCCCTATCTGGAGCAGACCATCTGGACCTACTCCTTCTCCTCGCCCACCCCACCTCACCCAACATGAACCGTCCAAGATACAATACAGCATCTAACATCTCCTCTCCGGTAGGAATGATTTCTTCCTTTGGCAACAGGAAACCATAGTTGCCCGTGTCTCGCAATTTGATCTGATAAGAGTACTTGACTCTGAGCTCGTGATAGAAAAAGTCCAGCGCACTGCCTCCACTGGACTCGATGCGTGGAAGCACCGTCTTCTCCTTGTTGGCAAAGGCGACATTGCCTTCACACGCAGACGTTACTTTGTATGTGTGACCTTTGCGTGAGATGCGAATCGCTTTTGCGAGACCAAGACCGAGTTCCTCGAGATCTTCGAGGGAGGGCGGTTCATCATGGCAGGAGTAGGAGTATGGGTAGAGGATTTGCTGCGAGTACGAATGCAAATCCAAAAGGCCCACGAATTCGACATTGTTACTTTCTGTTTCATTCCTGGCCCAGTCTGCAAAGCGCTGCGATTCCACTCCCTCGAATGGCGCATCGCCAGCAAAGGATTCACTACATGGATTCGAGCCCATTTGATCGCCATTCCATTGGTAGGGAAAGCTGCGATCGAGATCGATGCCGTGGCAGAAGCGGAGACTTGTGGGCTGTCTGTTCTTGCGCCACAGGCGGTCTGTCTCCCAGGTATAGACGTAGCCATCGGGGTTCAGTGTAGGGACGAAGACGAAATCAAACTTTTCGAGGAGATGCGTGATCTCACGGTCTTTTCCGTAGGCATTGATGACACTCCAGGCTAGATAGTTGACGGTGCTCGTGGAGATCCATTCGCGGGCATGCAGACCGGCGGTGATAAGGACGGTCTTGCGAGGCTTGGTAGGCTCGTCCTTGTTTGTGGGGTGTACGCCTACGCGCAGGGCAGGGATGTCGCGTCCTTCATAACTGATGCCAATGTTGATTTTGCGGACGTGGGTGGTGAACATGGAAGACATGAGGCTCATCCAGGGGTCGATGACTGAGAGTGGTTGGTAGTCTTGGAAAAAGGGGTGGCCGTTGGCATGGTGAGGGGATGGCCGGAGGTTGGGTGAGAAGCGATTGGTGTTGTGTGATGGTGAAGCGGACGAGGAAGGGTATGTGTCGAAGATGGCTTGCACGAGGGCGGCATCTTGCATGAGGGGTTCATACGACGCGTGCAGCGATCGGGGAAGTAGACCCAGCAGTGATGGGAGCTAGCCACAAAGTCAGTCTGGGAAGTGAGTGCATCGAGGCAAACGGGGTGGGCGAGGAACAGGCTGCAACGTACGACGTCCTTGGCCAGCCGAATGTCGGCCCAGTCCTCGTTGAACTCCCATACGTCGAGAAACAGGGTGGCTGCTGCTTGGGATAGTGCGCGTGCCTCGTCGGCCGTCTGCATCTTGAAGCGCAGGACGACGTCGCCGCCATAGTGGGCCACCCACTGTTTGCCAGGTGCACGGCTGGATGGGCCGGTTGCAAGAGCGAGCATGCTCTTCTGCAGGTGGTTCTCGTGTGGGAGGCTCCCTATCCTGCGGATGATGGCTTCGGACAGTCTCCGCCATGGACTTGGGGGTGTGTGTGGTGTTGTGGTGTCATGGGCGGCCGTGGAGTCGGGGTCGTATGATGGCGAACGAGTGGAAGTGGAAGTGGAAGTGGAAGTGGAATCATGGGGAACGGCAGCGACCAGCGACGGTGCGACGAGCAGCAGGCTCAGCGCCGCAAACGTGGGCTGGCGCATAGTAATGGGGCCTCGCAATGGAGCGAACTTGAACTTGAAGGCGATTGTACGCAGGCTACCAGTGAGAGAGAGGGGTGGTTGACATGTGAGAAGGTGGTGGTGGTGGTGGTCCCTAGTACTACTGTTAGTGGTAGTGAAAGATGTCCATCAATTTACTAGTCGGCTTGGTACCTACTGGTCGACTTACTAGTCTAGAGTATATCCTCGCGTCTGCCTGCTCTAGTACTCTTGTCCAGCACCTCTTCCGTGTACTCTACCCTATGTACCTACATTGCATGTACCTTGCATACTGCCTGGGTACGTATAGAAATGCTAGCAGCAGCCGGCTGCTGCTGGATGGTAGCCAGGTGCAGACATCTGGAGTCATCACCTGCTGCCTACCAAGGTTAGGTACAGGGCATGTACTGCCACCATGCCATGTACCTACTGCTGTACCTACCCAGGGTACTCTACTTGGTAGAAGACAGCCGGAGTCCAGGACAAGTTTGAAAGTGACCCGTCGTTCCTATGCACAGGAGCACAGCACACTGCCACTGCACAGGCAGCACGCCCGACCGGCCGCAAGCAACCGGCACTGGTGGCTGCACCAAGGAGCCAGCGAGCACCAATGCGCCCCGCCAATGCCAACGGGGAGCTGGTCGTCCCCTTTACCCTACTAGTGTGTAGTGAATGTATGTATGTATGTATGTGTGTGTGTAGGTGTCTTATGTACCCTTATGTACATGCCTGGCTACCTACCTACCAGCCATTTCGCGGCCGTACCGGTACCTGTAGCGAAGATCATGGCCAGCCAGCCCCAAGGGAAATTAAAAAATCAAACTCTACTGTCCGTTTGCTTACCTATGCCACGGTCGAGCCGAGCGACACGACGGCTTGCTGCTTGCTTGTTCCCCCCCAGAGACCTGCAGCCGTTGTCTGGTCTTCCTCTCCCCCTCGCCCGACCTTACTTGCTTGTGGAGTGGCGGCTGGATCCTGGCAGCCAGCGCTACCTTCAGCCTTACGGTATAGAGACTCCGCAGCCCGTTGTGCCGCCGCATCGCCCAAGCCCATCTCTCCCCCACGCCCTCCACACAACACCCCCCTCGACCTTGCCCGCAGACCGTGCCATGTACCGCGCTGTGAACGGCCAGTCCGCGTACATGCCCTGCTAGCCCTTGGCCCGCTCCTCGCAGCAATGCCCAGGAGGTCGCTGCGACCCGGCGGCGATCGAGACATCAAACGGCGCAGCACTTTGGACCCAGCAGGCTTCTTCTCCAGGCGCGCCGACAGACATGACAAGAACGCGCCTTTGCACCGCGCCGCCTCTGAAGACGGTCGCCGTCCCACTACTGCCGACCTCGCTGCCAGGCCCTCGACGAGCCCCGACGACGACCATGATGACGACGACGACGACGACGACGAAGAGCATGACGAGCATGAAGAGCACGACGATCCCCCGCCCACGACGCGCCGTTTCAGCTTGATGCGCTTCCGCCATGCCTCGGACTCGCAGCTGTCCTTCAAGGCGAAAGAGCAGGCGGCCCGTGATGCTCCGCCCGTGCCAGCGGTGCCCGCAAATCCACAGCGTATGTGTTGTGCCCGTGAGTGACTGTGTAAGAGCGATTTGGGCCGACAAGCCAATTCGCCATGCACCCATGTATGGGGATGAGAGCATGCACTGATGTCAGCAGCAGCCCCGGCCATCATCACCACGGCGCCCACCGAAGTCGTGGATGCGGAACACGAGGCGCCCCCCGCAGCGTCAGCACCAGCACCAGCACCAGCACCAGCACCAGCACCAGCAGCGACGCCCAAGAGAAGCAGACTGCAGCAGCTGGGCTTGCGGCGACGCTCATTTGACCCTGCCATGTCGGATCGGCCGAACACGCTGCTGCGCAAGTCCATGGACAAGAGGCAGCGGAAGCCGCAGCAGCAGAAGAGCCACAGCAACCTGCTCGAGGGCAACGGCAGCAACCACGGCGGCGGCCTCATCGATCCCTCCTCGGCCGTCGCCACCAACAAATGGCATGCACAACGCGGCGACGATGCGCGAGAGTCGGTGGATAGCAGCGCAGGAGGCAGCTCACGTGGCCTTCACATCTCCTTCGAGCAGCAGCACCGCCATCACCACTACCAGCAGCAGCAGCAGCAGCAGCAGCAGCAGCAGCAACAGCGAGCGCCATCACGACCCAGTCCCCCGCCACGACAAGGCTCTGCTCGCTTTGCCTTTGGGCGGCGGAAGCAACGCGCCTCGCTCTTCCCACTGCCCATGAAGATTGAGCCCCCGCAGTTCCCCGACAACGCGCCTGCCACGCCACGCCCATCCACGGGCGCTGCCAGCTCAGGCTCCCCCGACCACTCGCCCACGGCCGAAAGCCCGCCCTGGACGGCGCGTCGTCTGCACCCTCATGGCGAGCCTCGCGCGCAGACCCCGCCCGTTGTTGCCCCCCCGCCCTCGTCCTCGCAGTTGGCCCTCGCAGCCTCCAGCTTGAATCTCGTCACCCCGGCCTCGCTCTTCCGCAACGACTCGACCAAATCTATCCATTCCGCTCACTCCCACTCCAACGCCAACGCCAACAATCACAGCCACCACGCCAGCCACGCCAACAACGCCAGCGGCCCTATGCGCATGGGCCTGCGCGGCCGCTCATCGACCATGGGCTCCATGGGCGCCCGCTCAGACGCCGGCTCGCCCACCCCACCCGGCGGCCTTAGTGGACGCACGTCGACGTCGACGGCGGGGCGCAGTAGTTTCAGCAACCTCTTCGGCCTGAGCTCAAGATTCCGTAACAATTCCGAGCCACATTCGCCGAGACATGCGTCGCCCGCCCACGGCTATCTAGGCAACTCTGGCCTGGCCTCGCACCACAACTCGCTCAACATCAGCCGCGAGACCCTGGTCCTGCCAGAGCGCGAAGAAGGCGAAACCCCAGGTCACTACCTCGAACGCATCGAGGAGAGCAACCCCGACAAGAGCATCATCGCCAGCTACCTCTCCAAGACGGACGATGCCTTCCTCCTCTCCGTCCTCCGAAGTTATATGCGCAAGTTTGCCTTCTTCGGCGACCCCATTGACATGGCCATTCGCAAGCTACTCATGCAAGTCCAGCTGCCCAAAGAAACGCAGCAAATCGATCGGGTCTTGCAGGGCTTCGCCGACCGCTACCACGAATGCAATCCCGGCATCTACACCAACGCAGACAAGGCTTACTTCATCTCCTTCTCCATCATCATCCTGCATACCGACGTCTTCAACAAAAACAACAAGCGCAAGATGCAGCGCCCAGACTACATCAAGAACTCGTCTTGCGAGGGCGTCTCTGAGGATGTGCTCGGCTGCTTCTACGACAACGTCGTGTACACGCCCTTTATCCACATTGAGGACGAGGTGGATCTCAAGAACATCTCGTCCAAGAAGACGAAGAGGACGGCTGTGCTCAAGGGACCGATGAACGACCCGGCAAGGAAAGCCGCCAAGGAGCCTCTGGATCCCTATACCCTCATCTTCGAAGGCAAGCTAGACGCTCTTCGGCCCAGCATCAAGGATGTGATGAACTTGGACGACCCCTACAACTACGTGGGCACATCTGCGACTCTAGATACTAAGAACATCTACAAGTCCTTCTCCCGGTACGGCGTGATTCAAATCGTTTCCTCCCGATCCAGACCAGAGGCATTCATGTCAGAAGCAGCCCAGGAAAATCCCCTAGGCACCTCGGTCGGCATTGTCGAGATGCCTGTGACCAAGGTCGGGATCCTCTGGCGAAAAGACACAAAACGCAAAAAGGCGCGCTCTCCCTGGCAAGAGTGGGGAGCTGTCCTCACGCGGTCCGGCCTCTCGCTCTTCCGCAACTCAAGTTGGGCCAAGAATCTCATGAGCCAACACGATGCTCATGTCAAAAGAGGCGAGATTGGGCCTGTCCTCTTTCAGCCTGCGCTGCCCGACTTCAAGCAGGATCATCTCATACCCATGGACGGCGCCGTCGCTCTGATTGATAATACGTACAGGAAACACAAGCACGCATTCGTCATGTTCACAAAGGCCGGCGAGGAGACCTTTCTGGCTGACAGCGAAAAGGACCTGAACGAGTGGCTGGGCGTGCTCAACTACACAGCTGCATTCGAGACCCTTGGCGTCCGTTCCAGAGGTATGATTGGTGGGCTTTATGAAGGCCAGCGCAATCGAGGTATTCGACGCCTGAACTCATCCCACTCTACCAAGTCGATAACCACCCCGACAGGCGAGGTAACGATACAGAGTGGAAAGATCGACAGCCAGTTCGCCCAGCAAATGGTCAATGCTCGTAAAGATCTGATGCAAGTACGCATTGGCGAATCCGAGGAGAAGCTTGCTCAGGCGATCAAGGCACTGGAAGGCAGGCTTAGGGACGCACGGCATTTGCAGATTCTAGCCCCAATTCAACCAAAGACACGGGAATTGGTCATCCACGCCGCCGGTCGACTAGCTGCGAAGCTCAAGTGGGATCGTATTGAGATTTGGCGAATGAAGTGCCATCGTGATATTTTGGCCCAAGAATTGGAGGACGAGAAGCAGGGCGCCGCAGACCGACAGGCACGGATCGATCGAATCAAAGAAGCGTCGGCGCCGCCGCCGCCACCACCACCCATGCCCCAACTTCCCCTACACCAATCCAGTCGAGCATCGAAAATCAGTGGCTTAGCAAGATTGACTTCAAAGACCAGCTCCATCAACAGCGGACCAAAACCCCCGCCCTCTCCTGGATCGCCTTCCCTCCGGCCTGGAACCAAGTCTTCTCGTGACACTGACACGGGAGGTGAAGATGCCTTCAGGACGCCGCCTGAGACTTCACGTCAATCGAGTCCACACGACCCTTCTGCACAGTTCCACATTCCCCCCATGTCCTTCAGTCCTCCCTCTTCCGATCGTCGGAGCTCCCTGGCAAGCTCCTCTGGTCGTTCGCCAAGGCTGTATCCCACAGACCATCGGCCATCGGTATCGACCATGGGAGGGGGCACAATCACCTCTGATGATAGTTCTGACGATGATGTGCGATATGCCACGCCGCCACCCGGCGACGAACCCAAGTCTCTAGACCCACGTTCGATGGATGGATTGCGCCCCGAACGAGCCGTTGAGTCAGATGGCGAACAGTCCCTTGCTGCACTAGCCGGATCGCCCGCTTCACGTACGAAGCAAAGGCGCAGTCTACATCGCACACTGAGAGAGAACTCTCATGGGAGCTCTTCTCACCGCCGCAACCACAAAGGCAGCAATTCTACGTCTACTGTTATGAGTGACGATACTAGTGAGAACGAAGGTCTTGCGCGCAGACATGCAAGTTTCACAGTCCATGGCAAGAAGGCATCGGTCATTCAGTTTGGGCCTGACTGGCACAATACTACTGCGGAGGAGAAACTGAAGACCAAGAAGCAGTTGCAGGAGGCGGCTGAGGCGGCTTCCGTCGACGACAGAGATGGCACCAGCATCATCAGCAGTGGCACCAACACCATCATGTCGCCCACGAGCGATGGCACCGACAGGTCGCTACCTCACAAGCTCTCGACGGACGCCATCAAGCAAAGGCACGTCTCGACTGCGACGATCACACCTGCAAGCTACCGCGAAACTCAGCAAAACGGCCAGGTCTCGGATGACGCCTCTGATATGAGCGACATCGCCGAGGAAGAACTGGCCAGAGAGCGAGATTCTGCCGAGCAGCCCACCAAGCAAGACAAACCCTTACCCATACACAACATCCAGACGGAGAACCTCAACTTCAATCCGCCTGTCTCAGGACATGGATGATAGCTTTTCATACCATGGGATCCCAACACTGTCTCCTCTCTTCTCTTTTGTACTGCATTCATTGGATGTTCCCAAAAAGTCTATTTACCCCCTGGCATAGTATCATCGCGATGAGCGTGACAACATTACCAGATCTTCTTTTTCTCTTTCCTTCCATGATATACACTCTTCTCACATTCACCCTCTCAGCTGCTCGTGTGCGACGGCAAGAATTTCAGTCAGTATCGCAATCTCCTATTACTTTTTTTATGATGGTGGCGCATTTCTCTTCCTTGTAGTATTGCATAGATAGGGTCACTCAGGGGTGGCGTTCTTCCGAGCAAAGGGTTCAACAGCCGGGTAACATAAGATATATGGATGGGCGCTGGCGTGGTCCGCGCGCGGAGCCGACGGGATTGAAGGATTTGCATTGGGCGGAAATGACGAGAGAGATGAGTGGGCATGTCGATTCAATCAAAGCACGTAAAGCAGGCGAGTTTGATAGCGAAAATGATATTTTTGCGAATAAGAGCGACTGAGTGTGAGCGGCGAAGACCGGCCGGACGCCATGGAGAGACTGCGTGAGCGTTTATTTGTGCTAGTAGTCTAAACCTGATAGTAACGCAGCCTAATATTAATCTTTTTCTTTTTCTTTGGCAGGACGGATAAGAAGTCGTCCTCTGTACGATTAAAGTGTAGAAGAAGAATCCTTGCCGTTTTTGTACTTGAGACATCCCCCAAGCCCATCACTCCACTGCACATCATCGAATGGCATCGCCCATCTACCTGCCTATCCGAAACCATACATTCCTTGGCTACATGCCTACCTACCTACAGGGAAAAAAAAACATAGCTGAGCAGCTCCAGCCCATCCTTCTCACAACCCGGTATACAATCTCATACCTACGGTACCTGGGTACATGTTCGGCCGCCCGCACAACTCGCACACTCGCGCGCAATCCCCCCTCTCGGTTCACACCGAAGCGAAGCGAAGCCCAGCTTGAAACCTCAGATGTAGCGAAAGCGCCGCACACACGGCAAGAACCTGTCGTGTCTGTGTATATGTGTGAGTGTGTGTCGTTTCGAGGGATGGTGATACATTGATGAATGGGGGGGGGGGGAGGCGAGTCGAGGAATTGGGTTGGGTAGGTGTTTGGTCGATGCCTTGTTTTGATGGCGCGACGTTTGGGGGGTTTGGTTTTGGGATTGGAGGGAGGGGGAGGGGGCGTGGATGGGGATGCATTGGGGTGAATGGGTTGTGAGGTGTTTTGTTATATAAAGGAAGAGGGAAGAAGGGTTTACGCAGGGTTTGTGTATATTTTACTGCTTGTTCCATCACTCATTTCAGGATTGCGAAGTGAGGATTCTTTTCGTTCGGTCGCTACTTTTTTTCTTCTACCTTTTCTGCTCATCCTTTATTTTCCCCCCTCTGGTTCAGGGGCTGGTTTCTTCTCTTCTTGTCTTTGGTGTTATTCCATGTACTACAGAGTCACTCAACCCACACCATCCAACATCAACCGAAACCACAACCACAACCATGGCCCCGGCCATCACCACCACCACCACCCTAGCCCTAACAGCCCTCCTCACCCTCACAACCGCTCTCCCCGCACCCTCCCTCCTCCCTCGCCAATCCAACAACAACGCCCCCTGCTTCCTCCCCGGCTCCAACCCCCTTCCCGCAGAAGTCTCCGCCATCGCCACCACCCTCGCATCCAGCATAACATGCTCATCCACGCGTACCACCCTCTCCGGCGTGCCCGACGTGACCTCGGGCAGCATCTCCTTCTCCAGCATCGACTTCAGCCAAGCCGAGGGAAATGGACAATCGCCGCTCGCGTTTGCGCTCGAGACGTTTGCGACGCCGGAGCCGCTCGCAGATGCGGATTTGCAGACGTTTGAGGACGAGTTGGATGTCTACCTGGCGACCGAGGCGGGCGTGAGGAGTGTCGGCGGCGCGTTGGCAATCAAGGTGCCCAAATTCTTTTTGCAGATGCAGGTCAGTCGAATTCAGACGGCGCAGGGGAATCCGCCGGCTGCGCCTGGGCTGCAGGTCGATCATTTGAGGGATAAGGTGATCAAGAATGCGGCGGGAGAGGATCAGGCCTTGTTGGATCAGGTGGTTGCGTTGGCGGCGCAGCTTGATTAGAGGGGGCGCGAAATCAGGGGCATGGGCATGGGCATGGAAGAGAACAGGGAAACAGGTCAAAGACAGTACACCTACAATGATGGCCCTGGGCCCAGATACAAGTATCATACTCAAGTAGACTATCCCCGCTAATCATGCAACAACAAGTGGAAATCATACAGAAGAAGACCAATCAAGGCATCCATCACACCCACTGCCCCCTTCCATCACTGCCTCCAAAAACATACCATGCCATTAACAATCAATCTTTCCACCAGCATCATCATCTAGTGCCCGACTAGAAAGAAAGAATTACAAGTCTACGTGAGACGGGACAGCATCGGAAATTCCCGCCTCCACCTGTTCATTGACAAAAACATCAACATCGTCAAGGGAAGCCAGGGTGATGGTGCTCCCGACAACCGAGACACTGGGTTTGGTCACCGTCTTCGTCACAATGGACACGACATCTTGTGGGATGTCGATGTCGTGAGTGTTGGAATCCCCATCGCACTTCTTCATATCGGTTGTGATCTTCTGGAGTCTGATTTCGGTCTCGGGCTTGCCTCGCTTCTCCCACTCGGCGTCGGCGCAGACTGGTACACCAGCCAAGTAGGGGTGCATAAATCGAACGCGGAGATGCCAGGAGCGCTTCTCGATGTCTCCATCAGCCATTCCAATGTCGCCTTCACCGAAGTCAGTGTCATCTTCGGCCACTTGTGCTGCCGCAGAGGAGGAAGAAGAAGGGCCAGAAAGGACAAAGACCGAAAAGACCGAAAAGTCTGTATCCATGGTAGATGTGGCAACTTCCACGATAGGCACGGCGACTTCAACAGTAGGCACGGCGACTTCCACGATAGGTGTAGCAACTTTCATAAACGTGTAAGTGGGTGAAACGACAGTAGTAGTGACTTCTCTGGTGAGGGTTGATGTGAAGTCGTTTATACGCCCATGTTTTGGGCCACAGTTCATGGGGTTTTTGGGACCGCTACGGCAATCAAACTTGGTGAAGTCGTCTGTCTTGTACGTATAGCAGTCGTAGCAGATGAGTGAACGGCTCCAGGGATGAAACATCCAGCGACCCTTGTGGTTGTTCTCGGGGCTCGGCCCAAATTGACTGGGAGTTGCTTCTGCATTGCGACTAGCGAGCTTCGGGGAGATCAAGAAGGTATTTGTTCTGGTTGATGTCGTGCTCGCGGGCTCCAGCGAGATCAAGACGGTGTTCGTACTGGTCGATGTCGTACTTACTAGTTGCAGAGAAGCCAAGACGGTATTTGTTCTGGTCGATGTCGTACTCACGGGCTTCAGGGGAATGAGGAGGGCATTGGTCCTCGTTGACGTCTCAGTAGCGGGATCTTGGGGAATCAGGACGACGCTAGTCTTGGTTGAGATGGTAGTAGTGGGCTCCTGCGGAATTACGAGAATACTGGTTTTGGTTGATATCTTGGTAGAGGGTTCCTGAGAGACCACGATAGTGCTCGTTTTGGTCGATATCGTACTTACGACCGGCTGGATCAGGATGGTATTCGTTTTGGTAGATGTCGTAATGTCAGGCTTCTGGAATATTTTGATAGTACTGATTGTGGTTGATGTCTCACTAACAGGCTCCTGGGATATCGCGATAGTCTTCGTCGTCGTCGATGTCTTCTCTTGGGGGGTTGCTTTCTTGTCTGTGTCGACACTCCACGAGACCAAGAGCGCAGTTTTTGTTTTGGTCTTCGGACTATGGTACATCAGCTGACTATCCTAAGAAGAATGGTAAATGAACCCTACGTTGAATGGGGTACAGAGACGCAATCAAAGTGGATCGAAAGTGCTGGAGCATTTGCATCATAGGTGAGGCACTGTTGGAGTCCTCGAGGCAGAGAGAGTCGTCCAAGCGCAGTCTTATCCATACAGCCGCGAGTAGAGTGTGCAACAAGGTTACAAACTGCAGTGCCATTGTTGATGTCATTGATCCACTCAGCATTGTCCGGGAGCTCGAATGGTCTGAAGCTCTGAGACCCACTAGCCAGGTTCAAACACTCATTGCGGCTGACATCGAGGTTGACAAGCTGAGGCGGTGCGTCGCAATTCTTGGCTGGGAACGAGTAGACGCGGATCTTGTCCTCGGACCGTGTAAAGGACGAAAGTGCGAGCAATATGCCGAGGCTAAGTAGAGGTAGTCGAGTCATTGCGAGGGTACTGTGGTAGTTGTCAGAGTTGGGATCATCAATAGGGCAGGCGGAGTGTTGCTCAATAGAAGAAGAAGATTTGGTGAAAGCGGGGAAGGCTGGACAACTAACCTGAGTGCAAATCTTCAAGCTATTATGGAGTTGTTACTGCCATCTGTCAGTCCTAGACACTCTACCGTGTCGATGTTGGGCTGATGGATGTGATGGAAGGGGTGGATGGCCCAAGGATTAAAGGCGAGCCGCAGCTAGAAGCAAAGCAAGAGTGTGTGCTAGATGGTTCGGATCAGGTCGACTGTACCGATGTGAAAGGCCGTGCGAGGTTGAGCGATCCGATAATGTCTACCCATTGTCAGCGTCAGGACGTCCTGGTGGATTGAGGTGTGTTGAAGAGCTGATGACAGGCTCGCCACCCAGGAGACAGGAGGCATGCATGCAGTCATACCAGGAGTGAAGCCAAGATGAGAAGAGGCTGGAAGCTGAATGCGGGACGGTTGTTGTGCGATGTGAGAAGAGAAAGGAGAAGAAGAGACGCAACCGAGCACGAGCTTTTATGGACTGCGGCGCTGGCTTGGGAACGAAGCTCACCGTGGCAACAGTGACAGAAGGTGTATCGGGCTGTCTCTGGTGGGCGTGGTTACTGGTGATGAAGAACCAGTGGGCAGGAGGCTCCGCTCTGGGAAGGCTCCAAGGATCGGAAGTAGAAGTAGATTGTGCGTGTCATGTGATGGGAAGTCGTGATGGAGTAGTCGAGTCGGTCGCATGTAGCAAGTTGCTGACTGCACCAAGTATGCAATCCCAAGACGGTGCTTCATTACATGCATCCATGCGTTGGACCTGTTCCCAGCGGCAGCAGAGACCTTGTTGTTCAGTGTGTTTCGATAGTAGCAACAAAAGAAAAACGAGTGTGAAGCGGAACAACGCGATTGCACTTGAGACTTTTCCGTGTGGAAGTTACGCTTCATGGCCATAGAAGCTGCAATAGGCCGTCTCCATGGCTGTACTGTCCATGATGACAGTCAAGGTGTCGTGTTGACAGCAGAGAACTTGGCAAAGGTCATCGGCGACTCGAGATGGACAATACGTTGTAGCCCCTAATGAAGGGCACAAATTGGAAGGCTTGTCTGCACTCGCTGCTAAGAAAATAGTGTAAATCAGGACAAAATTGGCATGGGAAGACCTACAATGTCACTAAAAGGATGCTGTGCTGGTCTTTCCGGCTTTCGTTTTGTTTCGTTTGCTTTACAAATCCCTGCGGATATAACATGTGGCATCCATGACTCCAAAAACTCCATACAAATGGCCTGAACAAGCGACTGTACCTACCACTCCCCCCAAGCATCGTCTTCCTTCTTCCCACTTGCGGCTCCACCCGACCCGCCCTTCTTCATAGCCGTCGTGCCAATGCCTGATGGTTTCTGCCTTGCTTGGTTGGCATTCACCCTTGTCTCACCTGCAGTCGAGAACTCGTCCCAGAAGTCCTGTTTATCTTTGCTAGGCCCCTTTGCTGGCGCCCCAAAAGACTCCCAGAAGTCTTTGTGCTCCGGTTCGACAGCGGGGCCGCCACGCCGAGCATTCGAGGTCGTACTTTCACCCTCGACGAAGCGATTGAACGTTGTTCCTGCATTGACGACGCCGGTTTGAAGGGTTGCGCCAATGGTGCCTGCAGTGTTGCGCGCTTGAGAGGCAATGTCTGCTTCGGCAAGCTGGAGAAGATTGTCAGTAGCTATAGACTGAGGGACTGTCACACCCTAGGTCTCTACCTTCTGCATGCCTGGCTTAACCCAGCCTTCGTAACCCGTCTTGCCGACCTTGCTGACACTAGCGCCGAGCCAGCCAAAACCCTTGGTCAGCGCTGCGACGGGGTCCTTTTGGAAGTCGGATATCTCAGGCGGCGCGTCGAAGCTGTCCTCTTTCTTCCACGAGTCTGGCTCGCTGCCAAAGCCCGAGAACTTGCCTCCCTGGTTGGGCGCCACACCCTCAGGCCGTTCTGCATTGGCCTGGCCCATTTTGGCAAAATAGGCTTCATTCTTTGACTTTTGCGAAGACATGGCGTTGGTCCCCAGTGCGGGTGAGGCCGAGCGGTGCAAGGCAGCATCGTGGCCTCTTGGCTTGCCCAGGGGAGTTTGACTTCTGCTATCTGTTGCACTGGCACGGCCACTGAGGGGCGCACCCATGCCGGCCGATGTTGAATTGTCCTTCTTGGGCAGTCGCTTGGGCAGATTGGCCTTGTCAAACTCGCGGTCTTCGACCTTGCAGCTTAGCCTTTCCTTCCACTCGTCGCCCGCCTCCGAGTCGTAGCGTTCCTGTATCGTCGAGGCTTCAAACGTCCTTCCTTCCTTGGTATTCGAAGCGTGCGCGTTGAAGAAGTCTTGATAGGTCTTGTTGCCACCGGCGGCCATGCGGGCAAGCTCTGAGCCTTTGAAGGCGTCCATGGTGATGCTGCGAATAAAGGAGATGTGTACGCCGAGACCGCGGTGAACGCCCGAGCAGGACAGACACATGAAGATTCCGAGTTTGGGCGAGGCCTGCCATGTTAGACTGTGCTATGCGCAACCGTGTCTACGCGCCTGAGGGAGGAGGGTGTACATGGTGAGGGAAGGAGGTTGCGTACCCATTGGGGGCTCGGCGCATTGCAATCGACACATTTGTTGTTCTCGTTGGTCTTTTGTATCTCCAGCAACTACATTCACTTGTTAGCTGTCCTATTCGAAAGAAGTATGCGCACCGCATGCATCCTTTGCGCATCGCTCTGCTCCCACATCACCATTCAGCACGCCTAGCAAACTCCACCTCCACGACAACGGCGCTGGAGCGCTTGGAACTGGCCTACCTACCTTGCTGCGCGTCTCCGGATCAACCTCCCACATTTTACTCATGGCGAATGACTAGCGGAAATATGCACTGCTGGGCTCTGCACCGTTGTGTTTGCCACGTGAACTAGTCGTGGGGTGAATCTGATAAGAAGCGATGAGAATGGGCCACGGTGGTCGAGATTCACGGTCCCCCCTCCCCTTACCCCTACCCTAGCGAAATGTAGCGCCTAGGGCACTTGAGCCTCATCCCACGTCATATCGCGTGCCCCCCCCCCCCCCCGTCATGTTTCACACAAATACATTCTCGGGGTTGAACGAGGCGCAGGCGAGAGAGACATGCTCTGGTTGTCCTCTTTACATAAGCCAAAGAGCGTGTAAGCATGAATCTCTGTCTCTGGGCGACATCATAAAAGTTGAATATCAGTGTTGATGGACTATCTTTTATTTTTCAAAGTACGCGAGCTACATAGGCCCTGCTCTCTTCTGACTAACTAATATGGAACCACCGCCTCCCCTTTGCTAATGACCATTTAAAAGGCTGGTCTTCCTCCTCTGAGCTACGGCTTTGGTGTCTTTTCCTTGACTCTCGTGCCGCAGCTGAATCCTTACAAAAAAAAATTACACAATAGCATAATGAGATATCCGGGTGGGAAGAGGAAAGTGGTGTACAAAGTGAGGGCGCCATTAATGGAAGTGAATCCTGGTTCGAACGAAATTCTGAAGACGGTAGCGGTGCGATACCGGAACATGTGCAATACCTTGTTAAACGCCGTGCGCCGATGCTATGATGAATATTCCTGTACAGATGAGGTGTTTGATGATTCGTGAGGTCGTAACGTAGCTACTGACATCCAACTGTCCTCACTAACGTCAAGCGATCTCGAGATCCTCCAGGTCGAGCTCGCAACTAGTAATTGTCACTCGGGCGACGATTTTCAGTCCCTGGATGGATCGGGGTTGACAACGTTTAGCTGCCGTCCGTAATCCCGACTATCATCGATGCTCGCAAGACTGTCTCGACTTTCGTTGGAGCCGTGGAAGGTCAACACAGCCCTAGGATTAAGCCTCGAGTCGACCAGTACGGGCTGGCTATATCTGCGATCAGATGTAGACATGGGTCCAATGGAATCATCATCATGCCGACTTCTTTGTGATCCAGACGTTGCAACTGTCGCTTGAGGATATTGCAGGTTCTTCTCGACACCGTGACCACCGAGCAGACCGGCTTTACTCATAGTACTCGTATTGCGGTTTAGACCCGATTGGCCACCCTCGCCACCCATCTGCTCGCGTTGCTGCTTTCTCCTGCGCCACAGGAGGAAAAGGATGCCGCCAACGATGGCGAGAAGTCCGAGGACACCTCCAACGACCCCGCCGACGATTCCACCTGTATTGGACTGGCTGTCGTTGCTATCGCTGGTCTGGCCGCTGGCGGGAGTGGGATCAGGCGTGAAGACGACGGTGCGGGTGACAATGATGCCGCTCTCAGTGACGACGGTTGCCGTTGTCTTGGGCTCTTCTGTCGTAGTCGGCGGGTCGGCAGAAGAGGTGGGACGCGTAGTAGAAGCCGGTTGTGTGCTCTGCTTACAAAAAAGTCAGCCTTTAGGTAGTGAGGGCATGAGTACGGCCAACCAAGATAGATCGCAGCTTGCTAAAAGCAATGGTGGAAGAGGTAGGACGCAGTTCGGTTGTAGCGACAGTGGAGAAGAAAGAATGTACTTGAGTAACGGAGACGGTGGTAAAAGAAGAACGCAGTTCGGTCGTGGCAACAGTGGAGAAGAAAGAGTGCACCTCAACGAAGGAGACGGTGGAAAAGGAAGAACGCACTTCAGTCGTAGAAACAGTAAAGATGGAAGTAATGGGGGAGAAGACAGTCGTGACCTGCGGTGCGCCCACAACTGTCTGGACGACTGTCTGTGGATTGGCCGTCACCACTCTCGTGACTACGGATGGCGAAGCCTGAGCTTGCTGCCAAACAAGTCAAATACAGATCACGAGGGCATCATGGACACTCATGCTAGATGGGGGAGAGAAGAAAAAAAAAGGAAATGGTGCAGCCGAGGCAAGAGCGGAGAAAAGGTGCTGGTAAGAGAAGAAACAGGTAGTACTGACAGTCGGCGCCTCGGACGAGGGCGGTTTCTCTGTCGGAGATGGGGGAGGGGCGGCACTACTCACGTCTGTAGCAGAGGGCTGCGAACCGCCTTGAGTACCAGAGGGCGATCCGGCGAGTTTGATGTAGATGTAAAGACCTTTGTCCTTGTCGCCGCAGTGTTCGACTGGGAAGCCTGGGCAGCCCACTTGACAATTGCTCGTGTCTTCTTGTCGTGCAGGAATGTAGTTGGTACACCAGCAGTCGGTGAACTGTATGACGGCGAAGGCATAAGTACCAAGACTGTTACAGTGATCTGTACATTTACCGTTTGACTGGTATGGCCAATTGACTGCGAGTGTGTCAGTGGTGTTGAGGCGAGGTTTGGAGGGGGAGTGGACGTACAAGCATCGCCCGAGGCGGTGTTCTGGTTTGAGCAGTAAGGGGCGTCAAAAGCGACGGTGAGGGATGAACTCAGGAGCGCCATCCAGGCGGCAGCACGACGTGCGAGGTCTGATCTCAACATGATGCCCATGTTTGCAATGGCGGGGCGATGGAAAGTGGGTCGATGACAGTGCGATGGGTGGTATTCATGCAGATGGAATACGGGTGGGGGAACAGACGTTGGTGATTACGTCGTAGCTCTCTCCCTCTCTCTTGTGATGTGAAAGCTGCTGTAGGTTGGGTGGACAGTGAAGCGCGAGTCAATCAAGCAGCGCTTGGGTAGGCGGAGGAAAAGCGATTGAACGCCTCCAACGACGTGAGCGAGCCGTAGGGGTGGGGGACAGGGTGTATGATTGCGTGGGCACTGGTTGGTGTAGATGCGGTACTCGAGCACCTCTATGCGGCGGGGGAGGGCAGATGGCAGGTTGGGCGTGGTAATGGTAGTGGCAGTGGCGTGAGGTTGGTGGTACCGAAAGCGAGAATGTTGTTGGCAGGGCTGGGGATGCGTGCATGCAGTTTTGGACGCCCAGCGCGTACCCGAAAGCGTCGCAAGCGAGCGAAGAGATGGTGATGGTGACAGGTAACAGTGAGGGTGAGGGCGAGGGCGGTGACTGTAATGGTGAGGGTGAGGGTGGTGACTGTAATCGTGGTGATGGTTGTGGAATAGCGGACTATTCACTCAAGGGGCTGGTCAGCATTGCTTATCGCTGTGAACGAGAGACCAGACGGGAGTCGTCGGCGTAGGGGAAGGGGCAAGGGGCAAGGCAAGCAAGAGGCGATGGATAGGGTAGCCGTAGAGTTGCAGTAGAGTTGCAGTAGAGTAGCAGCAGCAGCAGCAGCAGCAGCAGCAGCAGCAGCAACAACAACAACAGCCAACAGCCAACAGCCAACAACAACAACAACAGCAGCAGCAAGAGCGGCGGGCGGGCGGGCGGGCGGGCAAAAGCTTTTGCTGTTGAGGAAAGAAAGCTGGATGGAGAAGGGGCCATTGTGGGCCAAGGGCACTTCTTGCCTGCCCTGCAACTGCCAACTGCAACCTTTCCCTGGAACTAAGCCAATCAGCCCCGGCCAACCTTGCCACTTGACTAACCTGGCCTGGCCTGGCCTGGCCTGTCTCTGCGCCTGCCTGCTACTCTACCTTGGGCCGTGCTGAAAATCAGTTCCCGCTTTGTTCCCTGGTTCTTTGCTTTCGGCCCCAAGGACATGCTCCGCCTTCATCCGCCTTGCTTTTTGTCCACCCGCTGTGCCGCACTGGATTCTCTAGGCGAAAAGGAGGAAGCATGGCGATGACAATGACAATCAATACCAATCTACTAGATCAAGTGTAGGTGTGTGTATGATACTGTACTAAACAGCCAAGTACACTTGCCCCTTCTCCAGAGGAAGAACTGGGTACTATCTACCCAAAGATACAGTACATACCTGCTGTACGCCTACTAGGACGCGCCACCTTCCTTCCTGCCCAAACATGAAGCTCATCCACACGCCGACACTTTGGTTGTACCACGACCCGATTCAGCCCTGTCCTGGAATCAGGTAAAGATTCTGCGTCTGGCCATGGAGGAGACTGGCCCTCCCACTAGAGTACTCTACTGCCATGTACTACTACGTACCAGGTAGGCAATCAACAGCAACAGACAACAGGGCTGCTGCAATCCAGCCGATCTCCTCTCGACAGCAAGCTATGACGCAAGAGGCTGACTCGCTTGCTCTCGCTCACAGGACACCCTATGGCCACGGACCGTTTGCAAAACCGCCAGTGTTGTCGATAGTGCGATCGTCAGGGGGTCAGAGTCGGTAAGCGCTACTGTGCCCTTCCACACCCTCTGTCTAGTAGAGAGTACCATGGGGAGACCAAAGCACGGTCAGGCAGCACACTGCGGGAGAGGAGAAGAGTCGACGCTTTTCGAAGCCCGTTGTCGTCATAGGGCAGCACCAGGCACATGACTGGCTGGTTGCACCATCGACGCGTAACTGATCGATGGCCCGAGGGGTTAGCGATGCGCACATGATGCGCGATCCGAACAGGCAACATCCTTACTGCCAACCCCCTCCACACCCCTACTCCTAGCTCCACCACCATGTGTCTACATACTAGTACAGTCGGAGATGAGCATGTCCACCCTTTATACTTTTGGCTTTTGGCTCTTTGCACGGCATCCACCGTACGGCCCCCGTAGAAATGACTGCCCTACCTGCCGTGTGTACCTGGGTATGTACCACACCATCGACCTAGGGTAGATGACAGGAACGAACAGCAAACCTTCAAGGGCTCGAAACCTTGATGCAGCTCCCATGTACTCATGCGCTCGGGTAGTTTGAGTATCATGTGATTGAATAAACAAAAACCTTGGCACGCATGCCAATACATCCATGTACCAAGTATAGAAAGCTCAATCCTGCTCTGCGCTGCAGATTTGGTTTAGCCCCGCCTCGTTCATTGGGTCACTCACGACGAGCATGTGGTGGCATGGTCGGTGTCGGATCCTCCCGCCTCCTCGTCCCATCATCGGAGAAAATAACCAAGAACAATTTCCTGTCTTCGCTTCAGGATGGCGGCTTTCACACGACAACTGGCCTGGCCCAAAAGGTTTCTGCCAAGCGCTCGGAAAGTGTCGAAGCCGGGACGGTTCGGAGCGTCCAAGACTTCACAACTCATCAAAACCCTACTCTAGGTACCACTACTCTTGCCCTTGCTGGGTGCGGTGCCGCAAAGGCTCAAGGCGGATCTGTCATCATCTGATTGTATTGTACAACTCGTCTCCTTTACCACATGTACCTACTAGTAGGTACAAAGTAGAGTAGATGCTCGCTTGTGGACAAGGCCCCCTGCCCCATCTTGCTAGTCATGAATGGATTGCTTCTCGTACTCAATAGGCCCTGGGAAGCCGGCAATAGATACCTTGGACGGTACCGTCAGTTGCTGCGCGACACTGGATTGTCTGTTGCCATGGCATGATGTGACGACCTGATACCACGGCTTTTAGCCATCTCCAAAGAAGCTACAAGCGTCCACGAGGATGGAGAGCACACAAAAGGTGCTTTGGACAGACTGGGTTCGACTAGGTTCTGCATCGACTTGGGACGTCATGTTTTCATGATTCAGAGGGGGTACAAATGCGCTCGCTAAAGCCATGTGTATGAGCAAATGCTTCTAGACATGGCACACGTTGCTCCCACCCATCCGTCGAATGATGAGGCCTCACTAACCCATCCTCGTGATGAACAAAGGTCACCACCACAGCAAGTCCACTTGCCCGTTCTCCTTCTACCTGCCAGACCTTATTTATTTTCCCACTGCAAACAAGTCGACAATGTCCTAGGCACCATCACCCCATAGCCCAACCACTTGCATGGCAAAGGTCAGCCCAGCCAGGACTGTCTTGAGCCTCTCTGTGGACTGCCGTCTCTCGACCGCCTGCCTCACCTGCTCGCCATTGACATTGTCGCCTTGTGCCTCGAGATCAAGCACCTGCCGCTGCTCACTGCTTCCTTGGCTCAGTGTGACGGCATAATCTACGCCTGGGCCCGAGGCAAAAGCAAAGATGGAGGTGTAGAGTAGATACGGGTGCCGGGCCTGCCGTGGGGACAGCAGGTATGCGGAGAACAGGGTAAAGGTGGTCATGTGGCGGAGATAGGAGGATAGAGTCGAGGACGAGGAGGCGAGGTAGGTCAAGGATGTCCGCGCATTGACGGCCGTGGGCAGAGCGAGCAAGGCGGGCAGAGCGAGTGTGGAAAGGGTTGCAGAGACGCCCTGTGGATAGAGAAAGGAAAGCTTAGTAAGAGAAGGTGGGGAGGGCTGTGTGTGTGTGTGTGTGTGTGTATACAATAGGCAGGAGAGGAGATGGCAGCGTGGGATAGACGTACCGTTGCGATGCCGAGCGAGATTGTGCCGACGAATTTACATATGGTGACGGTTTGAGCCGCCATGGTGTTGAGGTTGGAAGTTGAAGTTGAAGCTGCAGTTGGTGTTGTGGGTCTTGACGTCTTGACGATGATGGCGATGGTGATATTGTGTGGTTGTTGTCATTACAAGTTGTGTTGGCGCCGTGCTTGTTGGCTGCTGTCATTCGACGACGACGACGATTGAAGGATGGCGTAGTAGCGTTGGCTGTTGTTGTCAATGCAGCGTCACCTTTTGCCATGCAGAGGTTACAGGCGGGGAGTTGATTCGGAGCATGTCGAACTTTTGGGGACCGATCATCATCTACTTCGGAGCAGGCCAGCTAGCTCCAACCCCAGTCCGCTCTTTGGAACGGACCTCGGCTTGTTCAGTCCCACCGTCCACGGCGACGATTACTGACGGCCTGACCGGCCAACAACAACCGAACGAAACATTGCTTCGCTCTGCCTTTTGACGGGATACAAATACGTGGCTACTCGGCTTGGATTCTGAAGACGTTTGTGTGTATTGGTATGCCCATACTCATGCTTGTCTAGAAGAGCATTGTATTACTCGACTATTGATTGTACACACATACACACATTCACAACGCACAACGCACAACGTACCTATCCCATCACCACATCATATCACCTCACGTCACATCGCTGCCATCATGCCGCCGGCCAGAGACGAGTACTTGAGCAATGTGTGGAGAGATGGCATTTTTGGTAGGCCAGGACGAATCGCACGCAGAAGCCATTCTATTGCTCCTTTTGCTGACACGCACCCGCTCCTATGTAGACAACAAGGTCGTCTTCTGCACTGGCGGCGCGGGCTCCATTTGCTCCGCCCAAGTGCGCGCCCTCGTCGCCCTCGGTGCAAACGCCTGCATCGTCGGCCGCAACGTGGAAAAGACTGAGCGCATGGCCAAAGACATCGCCACCGCCCGCTCCGGCTCCACCGTCATAGGCATCGGCGCCATCGATGTGCGCAAGCCCGAGCTACTCGAAGAAGCCGCAAGCCGATGTGCCAAAGAACTCGGTGCCATTGATTTTGTCATCGCGGGCGCGGCAGGCAACTTCCTGGCCCCGATAGACCAGCTCAGTCCCAATGCAATGAAGAGTGTCATGGATATTGACGTGCTGGGCAGCTACAACACTCTCAAGGCCACGCTTCCCTACCTAGCAGACTCGGCCGCCAGGCACAAGGCAGATGGGCGCGCACCACACGCCAAAGGAACCGGTGGCCGAATCATCTTTGTGAGCGCAACTATGCATTATATGGGTATGCCACTGCAAAGTCACGTATCAGTCGCCAAAGCCGGTGTAGATGCCATGGCCGTGTCTGTCGCTATCGAGCAGGGTCCCAAGGGCATCACCTCCAATGTCATTGCCCCGGGGCCCATTGGCGGCACAGAGGGTATGTCACGCCTCGCCCATCCAGAAGCCGAGAAGAAGTCGATCAAGAGCATTCCTCTGGGCCGATATGGCACCGTCAAGGAGATTGCCGATGCCACCGTCTACCTCTTCTCTGATTCGGGCAACTATGTCAACGGCGAGACACTCGTCGTCGATGGTGGGGCCTGGCATACCGCTGGGTTTGGCAACGCATTCGAGTATCCAGATTTCCTGCTTTCTGGTCAGGAGGTGACGGGTGTGGCAGGGGGCAAGAAGCCAAAGTCGAAATTGTAGACGAGCTTGTCTTTCAGCATACTTTTCTACATCCAAATGATACCCAGAGGTTGGCAGCACTTTGTTTGCCAGTCATCATCGCATTCCTACTTCCCTATCTGTATATGGGATAGCTCCTTGTCTTGCTATGAACGTGCAAAGATGGTTATTTTTTTTTGATTTCACAGCATGTAGCTACCTCCATCCGCGAACACTTACGTCAACCGCTCTGCTCCCTCCCTAACAGCCTGTCCATAGTCCCCCGCATTCGGGGTTCGACAGATTGTATGTGTATGATACTTGGCCGGCTCCTTATTTGTCAAAAACACCCCCGAGTGATGATCCAGTTCAACCAGGATGACGGGGCTTTGGATGCGGAAGTAGAATGCATCATCGGGCCCATAACCGCCAATCCAGCAAAAGTATGTTTCCGAGAAGTGCTCTTCCACTTGCTTGAGTCGTAGTTCCCGCGCCTTGATGGGATGGTACAAGAGGAATTCGTTGCAGATCTCAATGATGAGCTTCCGCTGTTCGTGCGAGAGGTCAGAGGCCACGACGCCTTCATAGGGCACGACACGATTATCTCTAAATGCGCCGCATCGGTGCCTCTGGTCATCCGGCCCCCAGGTATCGGTAATCAATTCATCGGCTTTGCTCTGGTCGTTGTTGGAATTGCCATAGGCTTGCTTCATGCCCTCGTCTCTCAACTTTTTGAATGTCTGCGCTTTCTCTCGTTGTTCTGGCCCAAGGCTCTGCATCAACTGGAGTCCCAAGTTGCCTTCTCTGTGAAGAATCTCGGTGCCCTTCCACTCCCCCGCGTCGATGATGTTAGGCTCTGCGCCCGTGAAAGAAGGCGTGAGCGAGATAAAAGGGCCTTTGAAGAAACAGGATATGCATAGGTGGTGGCCATATAGCAACCAACCCCACGGGGAGGATGGGGAGGTAGAAGGCGTACCGAAGACGAGAAAGTTGTATGAGTATTTGTTCATGATGTTGGGTAGGCGGACGACTTCGCCTAGGAAATGATTGATACGCATGGCCGAGAGCGCCTTTTGAAATCCTTCTGGCGAAAGGGATGCTTGGACAACAGAGAGTATGCCTTGCGCCGTGTCCTCAGGAACTGACCCGTTAGTCAGACGCAAAGGAGGGGTGAGCAGGAGGGAAATGGCCAAGGTCGTAACGTACCCTCTTCGAGACGGAGCCCGAATGGTCGAAGAAGGAATTCAGGGTTGCTCCATGCTCTCCATTCTCGCGCATTGATGGGATAGGTGAGCTTGCCTTTCATCTCGACACTTAGACTGCCGAGTAAGCTCTCTGCCTTCTGGACCGCCAGTTCAACGTCTGGATTATTCCCATCTTTCGCCGAGAAGAGCGCCTCTCGTACTTTTCCGTCATTCATGACGCCAGTAAAGGGCTCAGCCAGCAGCTTCTCCCACACCGTGGTCAAGTCGTAAAGCCACGGCGGTGCGCGATTATCTTGCATGCATTTTGTGTATTCGTAGACGCTCTGCTTTGCAGCAGTAGTAAAGCGCGGACTATCCAGAGCAGGGAGGTGGGCGCGAAAGCCAGCAGAGGCCTCGTCAAAAGAGCTTCTTCGTGCCATGCTGCAACCTCAAGAATGTCAGGGCCAGTGTCAAGGCTGATACGCGGGCTTGCGACAAGCGAACTTCTTTGCTATAAAGTGGCAAAGGGAAGTGGAGCGCGATTGGACTAGTAGAGTACGATGTAGTGGTGCGATCTCCAGTCTTGTTGTCTGCTGGAGCTTACCGTAGGCATCGTAGGTATCTACGGTACCGGTAGGCTCCAGATCTGGCTCCGGACAGTCAGGGCGACTTTCGGGTGAATGCTCTCCCAAAGCTTAGGGAGAAGCCTGCATACTAGAGCAACAGTCCGTGTATGTTAGGTGTGAATCCTCTACCGGTACAGTAGAGGTTGATGAGATTCACCGTGACGTACGGACCACGGTAAGAATTCAAGAACCCCACACGCAGCCTCCGAGCGGCGGTCGTTGCGGGGCAAGCGACCCCTCATCGTGAGCCCGCCCATCTACGTAGTTACATGGCACCGTCTTGTGGGCTCTTGAATGTTGGTCGCTTTTGCAGCATCCCGCTTCTTTTCGCCATGGAATGTCAGGTGAGCCAGGTGGCTTACAGAGCAGTAGGGTATGACAGATGTAAACTGTGTGAAGAAGATGGGGTCTGTACAGAGAGGGCATTTCCAATCGTCGCTTGCGCTCTATTTCATGGAACCACTGGTCGGAACATGTCGTTTTTTTTTTGTTTTTTTTGTTGTTTTTTTGCCCAAGTGGTGTACCGGTACCGGTACCAGATTAGCCCACATCTATACGCTCCAGATCGCACTGGTGAGTGTGAAGTATGGTACTGGGATCTACATAGTGTCAGTCGACTTGAACACAAGAGCGACTGCGACTGGTTGCATCAAACGTGCGGAAGTATCCAACATGCAGACGTGTTGGTCAACTTCTTTGAAACTGTCCACATTGATCTACGTCCACAGTACAATGGAGGGAGCTCCGAGTACCCATGTGGAGCAATGCCCACAATAGGCCACTAAGATCGGTCAGCAGTCAGCAGAGTGGGAAAGGCCCGATGGTAGAAGAAAGGCTACAACGGTAGATTTGGCGCAAAGGGTCACAAGCCCGACAAAGGTCCGGATGCCGGTGTGGAGGAGTATTTGCTGAGATTTTGGCCGGATTTGCTGGATGGGGTGACTTGTTGTCAGTGATGGCAAGACACCGCATACCGGTACCTACAAGCCGTACGACATTTAGGTGATTGCCATGACCACGGTAGGTAGAGATGATGCATTTGTAGGCCACAATCACACCTGTACATGGTGACAGACTTACGGTGCAAGGAAACTACAAACAAATACCGTATGACATCGACCTCTCGTATGTTGGGCTTGAATGCGCCGTAGGTACAAACAGCCCGTGATTGCCGCTGACACGGGCAATGCTAGGTAGAAACAATAGATACAACAGATACAATAAGATACAATGGATAAAATAGATTCAACCTCCGCATACCCAAGCCACATGTTCGATCGTGAAGGTCGTGGTGGTGGGGCTGATACTCGACGCCTGTGACACTAGGGAAACAATCCCCCCGCGCCGGTGGGGTGTGCCGGCAATTGGTCCGCTTCACGACGACGACAACAACCTTATTAGTATGGATCGAAAGGATGCATGTAAGCCTTCTTTGTATATTCTCTCGACATCAAATCCGCCAATTTCCTGCGACTGATTTACAGGAAATTCACTTGCGGCCACACACATTCTTTCACCTACATACTTTAGTAGGCGGTTAAGACTTCTCCCGCTCACAACGATTCATACTCAAACCAGTGGAAAGCGCCTGGAACAACTGGCAACTGCTGAATCAAAATCAAAAGATATAGAAGCAAGCAAGAGTCCTCGGAGAAGACGGTGTACAGACCGCACGATTCTGTCATCAGTTTGGAGTCTTTGCCTCAACTCAAGCAAGCTTGAATCTTTCCGGACGGGACATACCTCTCACCAGATATCAGTTACCATGGCACACAACCTCAGGATAGCTGTGATAGGGGCAGGCATGGGCGGCTTAGCTGCTGCATTGTCCCTTGCCAAAGCTGGTCATAAAAACGTCACAGTCTACGAACACGCTCCAGGCATGGGCTTCGTAGGTGCAGGCATCCAACTTGCGCCCAATATGGCGCGCATTCTTGACAGGCTGGGCTGCTGGAAGGCCATCGAAGCGGAGGCGGTCCAATGTGCCAACACATCTATTCGAGAGGGAAGCTCGGATAAAGAGCTGGCATGTGTGGACTTGGGCTCTGTTCGGGACAAATTTGGATACCCACACATGGTCGGTCACAGAGCAAGCTTAGCCAACGGACTTTACGAAGCTTGCCAAAGAGAAAGCGGAATCACATTCAAACTTGGAAGCCTTATTTCAGATCCCAAATTCGGACCCAACCCATCCTTCAGCGTTACACCAACACAAGGAGGAGAAACTCACAAGGTTGAATGTGACATTTTGATCGCCGCCGACGGGGTCAAGAGCAACATTCGAGTTGCCATGCTCAACGAATTGGGCATCACGGGCTCGGTCCGCGACTCGGGACAGGCTGCATACCGTATCATGCTGACCCGTGATCAAATGAAGCACGACCCGGAACTCCTCAAACTCATCGATTCTGACACAGTCACACGCTGGATCGGCGAGAAGAAGCATATCATTGCGTATCCCATTCACAACAAGCAGATCTACAATCTGAGCACAGCACAACCCGATGTCAACTTTGCTGGTGCGCCCGACGCGCAATATACCACGAAAGGGAGCAAGTCAGCCATGATGAAAGTTTACGACGATTTTTGCCCCATGATACACAATATGCTGAACCTGGTTCCCGAAGGCGATGTCGTTGAGTGGAAATTACGAGTCCACGATCCATTGGCCACATGGATTCATGGAACTACAGCGCTCATAGGCGACGCCTGCCATCCCACCCTTCCTCACATGGCCCAGGGCGCAGCTCAAGCCATTGAGGACGGCGCGGTTCTTGGCGTTGTCCTGAGCCCATCACGAATCTCAGATCGCCGCCCTGAAACGATTGAACGCGCACTGCGCCTCTACGAGAAGCTCCGCAAACCAAGAGCAGAGGCATTAGTGGAGATGGCGGCTGAAAGCGGGCGAGCGATGCATCTCGGTGAAGGCAAAGCCAAAGAAGAACGTGATAGAGCCTTTGCGGCTGCAAAAGCTGGGTCTGGATCAGTGCCAGACAAGTGGGCAGACGCAGATGTACAAGCCCGGGTTTATGGGGTGGACGTTGTCTCTGATGCTGAGAAGTTATGTCTAGAGGAGGGACTAATCGCGAAACTGTAAGACGTGTTATCAAGTATCATAATATGGTAGTGTATTGCTTGTACAATTCGATCAAGGACTCCTCAATATGTCACTCTATATATACGTATGTATATCTGTTTTTGATTCTTTACAAAATCTCCTCATTTAGATTACCATGATATACCACAGAAGCTCCTACCGTAGTCGGGCACTATGTTAAATAAGTTGGAAAATCGGAAAGGTCTATTTGACTTTGCGGTAGATCAGGGTACAGGGTGAACTATAAGTGTGGGAAACTCATACAAGCCCAGGCCAGAATCACTACGTTGAATCAATTGGACGAAAGCTTTTGGGACATGTAATCTTGTCATGACTAGGATGTTCTAAGCATCTTATGCAATAATGTTGTGCAAATAGCCATTACGCCATATTACGACGGGGTAACAGCCATCTCGTAGGTAATGATGTCCCCAATCCCCCACTGCTATAGGTACTAACAGCTGTCGCAATGAAAAAGGCCAGGGCGTGGTCACTGCACAGTCATGGGTGCCACAATAAAGACTATTATCAGATTCTAGACTCATGTTTCCTCCATGGGCATATGATTTCATTAAATACCTTGCAACACCCTAGGGAGAATGGTCTCTGTTGTGTTCCAAAGCATGGCGGCATTGTGCGCGGCCCAGGCAGCGCCAGTGTACCAGGTCGATCGAAGGCCTTGCAGAGCGTTTACCTGGCGAATGATATCACCACGCATTTGGTCGACAGTCCATCGCCGGTACAACATGCCGTGGTCATCGAATGACTTGAAATCGAGTCGGTTGATATCGCCTGTAGGAAGTGTTCCAGCGTCCATCATTTTTTGCAAAGACGTCCGCACAACGTCTTTTGCGCCATCCATGTTCATGCTCATCGGTGTAGCAACGACAACGCGGTACAAGGGTCCGGACGATGAGTTACCTATGAAATTGAAACTTTGCAGAAACGGGATGACAGGAGTAATTCCGTGGTTTGCGGGTGCAGCTTCCGGAAGTGAGTTGAAAACGGCATATGCTGGCAAGGATGGGTGAGCGACGATTCCAACAAAGTAACGATCGCCGGTGTGTGAATGGAGAAGCTTCTCCTCTGTTGCGTCCAAGTCGAAAACTTCTCGTGTCAAAGTCTCTGGTCCTGCCGAAATCAAAAGTCGTTTGGCATTGATCGTGGTCATGCTTCCGTCCTTGCGCCTGACTTGGAGCTGAACCCCCTTTGCCGACCTTTTGCTAGATACCACTTGACTTTCAAACCAGACATTCTGGCCCAAGTACTCAGTCATCTTGCCGAAAATTTCAGAATTGTTACTCGAGACTGGTTGCATCGTGCCTCGAAGCACACTGGGATCCATTCCCTTCCACATGTCAATCATACGTGATGTTCTCGGATCGATGACAACAGCGCCCCAAATTCTGGAAGTTGCGGCCTCGACGTCGTACTTGCGGGCGAACTCAGCCCAAGGCAGCAAGAGATCTTCGGGAATCTGGTTCCCAGCGGGAAAACCTGAACTCGTGGGCAAGATCATGCTTTCGTATTTGTTCCATTCAACTGCAAGCCTGCGAAGGGCAGCATTCATCTCTTCTTGACTGGGTGCGGTATAATTGACCACTTGACCATCCCGGAAATCAGCGTAAAGAGTTTGTGATGCTCCAAAAACAGGGGCCTGAGTAGCAACGTTAAACCTAGCGAAGAAGTCTCGAGATATAGTCATGTTCATGAACACTTCAACTCCATAGTCGAAGGGGTTCCCGGTAACAGGATCACGCCATGTTGAAGTATGCCCACCCTGCACACGATGATCAGCTACCATGTCCTCGAAAAACAGAAACATGCTAAATGAAACTCATAAGAAGTTGACTTACCAAGCGGTCCTCTTTCTCGATCAAAAGAAACTTCTTGCCCATATCTTGGACTCGCACTGCTCCATAAGCTCCAGAGGCACCACCGCCTATGATGACAACATCCGTATTCACAACTTCGGATCTCCCATAATTCGATGGTCTAATGAATGACGCTGATGCCCCTAATGAGAAGAGGAGGAACTTTGCAAGAGACATGATGATTGCGATGCCCGGTATTGGTGAGGCTGATGTTTGGCCACTCACTCCTACCTTAATATACTATAGATACTTCTCCAAAGCCTCGGGTTCTTATATCACTCAAGACCATGACGACCGGGCATGCCTAGTCGAAAAATTTATTCATCGCGAAGCTGTGGGGCTGAGTGAATCATCTCATTGTGATCTAGAAACAGAAAGCAGAACTAATGTTAGAGAGAAAGCTTAAAGTTTAGACTAGCCTAGTTTATCCTTGATCATCCGAGTGTAGGTAGGTGGCCCGTACGGACTCAACGGTTAGACAGCGCGAAACACAACAGAGGATTAGTTTGATCTCGCTTCCACGGCGCCATAGCAATCTAACAGCACAATATTCGAGTGACCCCCAGCATGGCACTGACTCTACCCATGGATTTTTAATAACTGATGTCCCCAAATCGTTTGAAATAAAGTACCGTACAATTTATCCACCTTTGTGGTGGTAGGCTTCCATGCAGGCTCGGGGCCCAGCACAGCTCCGAGTTCCGTCAAAGGCTCTACGTAATTACCGTACCTCCACGCAATTACTCATGAGTACCGTCACCAAAGTACAGACGGTTAGCTCTCGAGTAGTTACCTACCGGTATGCATATATCATATACCCAGCCGGCGATTTACTATGGATCCAGACATCCAGGTTGTGATGGCTTGGCATATGGGCCGGTACAAGGATTCAAGTTGGAAAGCTGAAAAGGAAAGGCAAGATCATCGTGTGTATGGCAGATTGAACTTTCAGTATGAAGGAATGTTGAGATACTTACTACGGTCAACAGCGATGCGTGATCAACAGGTAGTCTTCTTCCGATGGTAACCCCCCAATTCCGCTACAAAGGTGCATATAATAGGTAGTGCCGCACCCTACCTATAGTACGTGCTGTGTACGTAAAGATCCCTTTCCCCGTTCCTACATGATGCAAATGAGCATATTAAATATAGTCCTTTTGTGGATCCATAGCCAGACGACGCAGGCCGGACGAAACAGTTCCGCATAACTGCCGACGTGCACTGAGGCGGAATCTTCGGATCGAGTACCTAGGCACCGTACCTTGTCAAGCCAGTTTTTCTCATTCATGAAATTTAAGAAATTCGACGTAATATGGTTTCCCATCCAATCGTGGTTCTTATTACTCATGCGATAAGTAAGAACTACTGTCATCGCAAGCAGACTGTATTGTAATGCGGGCGTGCCGGTGAACAGGGGTTGGTGATGTCTTTGCACGCGGAGATAAGGCGTCGGAGTTTACATACGTTAGGTACCGGTATGGTACCGTACACCCCGATGTGTACGCCATGAAACTACCACAGTATCTGTACAATGTCTCTTCTACATCATGATACGCTTGAATTTTTTTAGTATAGTCTTGTAAAGTGAAGAGAAAGCTCTAGAATAACAACACAATACAGAGTCATCTCGATATAGCATAGCTTAGCTCGGTTACTCCCGCGGGGGCATATTGCAGAACGGTATATATCAAGAGACCTGGCCCAGTAGCTGTGGCAAGTAACTCGGCGCACTATTAGACGACCAAGCCTCTTGGCCTTACTTTTCGGCCGTAAACTACAGCCATATTCTCCTGGATACCATACTTGGCTCCGTTCTTGGGTCCCTACGTCCCTACCCGACCTCAGTTCAACCATTTCTTGCTTCGACCATCAACCATCATTCACACCATGGCCTCCAAATCGTCCGCCCTCGGACTGTATGTTGATGCAGAGGGTAATTTCACGACGATCAGCGATATTCCCATGCCGGAGCTTGAGGATGACGAGATTCTCGTCAAGGTTCTGTATTCTGGCGTCAATCCTGCAGACTGCAAGCACTCCACGGTGATTGGCATCAAATCGACCATCATGGGATACGACTTTTGTGGCGAAGTGGTCAAAGTGGCTGGTCCAAAAACACAAGGCTTCTCACCTGGAGATATTGTCGGGGGTTTCACGCTCGCCACTCTTGGCAAACCACTGAAGTATGGTGCACACCAAGAGTACCTTGCAACTCCTGTGGAACTGGCATTCCATGTTCCCGCCAACCTTCCGCACACCGATGCTGCGGCTCTCACGACCGTGGTAACCACCGCTGCTGACGGCCTTTATAACCAATTTGGTCTTCCGCTTATTGGTGAATCACCATCGACACAAAGTGAGGTCAAGATGGGACCTCTTCTTATCTGGGGTGGCTCGACAGGTGTAGGTCTTTCCATGCTACAGCTTGCTCGTGCCAGTGGAATATCTCCCATCTTCGTCACTGCGTCTCCAAAGCGACATGCACTTCTGCAAAAATATGGGGCCACTGCTTGTTTCGATTATGCAGCACCAGATGTAATGTCGCAAATCCAGAGCGCAGTCGACAAAGCCGGAATGGGGCCGATTGCTTACGCTGCGGATTGCGCAGGAGCAATGGGTTCGGCTATGCAGATGAAGGCTTGCGTAGGGGACGACGCATTGCTGCTTTCTGTGATGCCGATGCAAGACAGCTGCTTCAAGTTTCCACTGGCCTTAAAGAGCCGCACGCTTACGTTCCAATTTCCCGGAGCTCCCACTACCACTGAGATTCCGGGGCAACCGGAAGAATGGGCGAAAATGCGCAAGGCTCTGGAATGGGCGGTGAAGAATTACGGTTCGGGGTTCAGCTTGCCTTTGGTGGAGGTGTTCAAAGGCAGTACGGATGAGCTGCTACAGGCCATCAAGTTGACGGCAGAAGCAGGGAGGTTCGGAAAGCTTGTGATACAGCACCCACTTTTGCCTACTGCATAAGTCTTGCACACTGCTAGTAGCAGATGCCAAAATCAGTTCAAATTGAATCTTATGAGAAATGATTGAACGCTTAGAACATCCCTGGAATTTCCTTTCACACTCTTGTCATATTGTGTCATAGTCGAATGAAAGTCACTGTTCCCATCTACATACTGACAACAGTAATCTGCGACCTAGAATGCACAGATGTTATTTATTCGCTAACCATGACTTAGGTAGTGCTTGTACGCCTAGATAATAACTATAATACTCATTTCTGATTTGAAAGAATCATTAGCTGCATGCATGGTGAACATAGACTCGGTGGGTGCAGTCTACCTACACTACGGTACAAAACCGGTTTACAGTAGCTATATTTATCTAAAGTAGACTAAGAAGTGGTTTAGGTAGAAGAAGTACACCTAAATAGGGTTTACTATACCATGTATTCTACTTTTACTTCTACTTCTATTAATCTACTGTTGCAGGAGGGATATCAACCGGATCACGGAGCATCTTGATCCGATCAACCCTGATCAATACCCCTGTATGACCCACTATCTGATCGACTGCCAGCTCACTGCCAAGTGCCCAACAAAAAGCAGGAGCTCTAGTAAGGAAGGTTTACCGATCATTCACCTTCTGGTAAGGGTAGCTGAAGCTCTATATATATGAGTACGATCGTAGTAGATACAATCCAATGATCCATCTCCCAAATCATTCCTGACCTCAGTGATCCAAATTTCCACATCTACTAGTTTCCTACTAACTATCTAAGTATTTTACCCCTCCTTTCTTTAATCTTCTTCACCACCTCTACCACCTCTATCACCACCTCTATTATCACCACCTCTATTATCACCACCTCTATTATCACCACCTCTATTATTACCACCTCCTATTAGTAAAAATATTATGACTTATTATTATATCATATATGCGTATATCGTGAAGCTAATCTTCTCTACCCCTTTTAGTCTTAGTTAGGTATTATAGCGTATAAGAGAAATAAAACTACTTTTTATACTTAATTTAAACCCCTACTATAAAAGTAAACTACTACTTTAATAAAAGTAAACTGCTACTTTAAACCTATTTATAGGTATATATAAGGGCAGTTTACACCTATATAGTAAACCCCTAGCGTACTATTCTACAGTAAACAATTTTTTACCGTAGTGACTGTTGTATGGCCTGGCCGAAATTTATAGTCAGTGAAGAATTTGAGATCGCGGCTGAACGAGGGCCAAGCTGCAGAAACCAAAGTGTAGTGATCAAAGAGAAAAGTATAATATTGAATCGCTCGAAGTGAGGCTCAAGCCTGAGCCGGAAGGGTGGTCAAGCCGCCCACTTGGTAAGCTAATATAGGGCACTATCTTTCTGCCGTTTTGGATGTAAGGCAATATACAACTTAGGTATCTAAGCACTTGGATTGAACATGATCTTGGTCTTGCATAAGTTGACTAACAGGCCCCTGGGGATGTCAGGACGCAGCTCTGGGGGCCTACCCCCACCACGCCAAGCAATCATAAAGGTACTTTAGTCTGTGGATACTGATCATCATGAGTGAAACGGTACATGCAAGCATATTGCTAAAGCCTTCACGAGGCTACTCTTACATGGGACTACACCATGTCTCCCACATGTGTAAACAAGGGTATAAGAAACCTAAGCAATCGATCGCATGTAAACCAGTTTAGTAGGATCACGCTTAGTATGTGTAATCGTATGTAAGATAGTATATCTTACATGCATAACATACCCTTCGTAGTCCATGCATTCCCCCATAGTTCAGTTGATGTATTATCACAGTCAATTACCATTAGCATCTCACAGGTGTGTTCACGTAGGTTTTCAATGTAGCTACCCCCAAGGAAAATATAGTAGATCATGAATAGCATGGATGTCACAATAGTAGAGGCCATATATAAGATATATAGCATGTGCCACAGTACGCTTCACAGACCTGTATAGCTTTACGCTATACGACCTGTATGGTAATCGATACGGTAGCTGCCCGCGCGCCACGCAACTCTGCTGAAATTCCTGATAAAGAAAGCAATTTGAACTGACTTCTGGGCTCATCGCGACGCATTGGGCAACAAGGGGCTAATCTGGGTACGACAAATACGAACTGTCGCAGGACTTGAAAGTTTGTGACCCATGCAAGTAATCCTTCCTGGCAACAATACGACATGGACTCACCTAATTTGTTGGGCGACATTTCGTATCTAGATCGCGATTCGTCTGATCTGCTTCCTTACGGAGATGGAGGGTTTGCATGCGCTGCCGAAACAGCAATACTGATCAACATTGGCTATTCTAGTCAATCATTCCTTCGACTCCGATGATAGCATTGCCCGTAAACTTGCCTAACACTACCAATTAAACGCTAGTTTCGAGTTCATTTACCGATTTGATGATCATAAAGATCTTCAAGTCTATGACAACAAAGATTCTTGAGCAAGTGCCGAAGACGCTGTTCGTGGAATACAACCACGCGCGCAACCCTACATCTCGCTCATCACCCTCGTCGTCCAGTCCTAAGCCGTGTGTTCTGCAATTGGTGATGACACTGTTGTTGAACTTTCATTTTGATGTTTTGCATTTTGCATTAAGGACCGTCAATGGCGGTATTGGAGTTTCTGGATGTCATCAGTAGGGTAACATGAGAGCCATTTGGGGAAAGGGCAGACTAAGAGCCAGTGGTGTGGCGGTATCTGGAACATGTCAAGAGTAATGATACAGCGGTTGATGTATGCTACAGACTAGCGTGACTACAGCACGTTGAAGAGCGGAAACCACAACGTAGTGCACTTCCATGTTTTTTTGTTAACCCGAAATTACGGCTTGAGCAGATCGAGAGGCTAAGCTCACGTATGATACCCAATAGGCGACATGGATACCTGATCCCAACGATGCTACACTTTCGAGATATACTGTTGGCATTTCTGTAACATGGGGAAGAAGGTGAACAATCGGGGTATCAAAGAATTCCAGAGAGAGAAAAAAAATATGCAGTTGGCCACCAGGTCACTTTGATCTGGAAAACCTGCAATAAGCGACAGGCAGAGGACATGGAAACGCCGAGTCTGATGTCTGGGTTCCCGTCGCCTAGCTCAAAAGCACAAAATGTGACGGGAGAATCAGGGGTGGAAGGTAGCAAGTACCCTATGATGACAGATATAGCACGAATGATAGTTCAGCCCGTGTACCAGCCCGACGATCCAACAGTCTGATGTTCTTGCTCGCGATGTGGTATAATGGGCTCGTGTATGTCGAAGGCCTCGATGAACATTTGCCAAGTTGGATAGTCTATACTAAAGACGGCCTGATGCTTCTGTACATTCTTTTCTCGCTGATCCGAGACGCCCAGTGGCTGTGCAGGTACTGGCATCGCATTAGCATGAATATTCTACGACCAGGAGCGAAGACTTACAAAGAAGAGGAAGACCATGCTCGTCCTTGGCTATCCTAGCGTTTCCTTCTCGCACTAGGAAACTGACGTAAAACAGATTCTCGACTGTCTGCCCAAAATCATGTGGATTGATAGTAAAGTCGAGTAAATTGACTGCTGCTTCCCCTGAAGGAGCTTGCGCGATCCTGAACCGCCGGAAAGCAGCGGCCTGGTGCACTTCAGTGAGATCATCTTCGGCAATGGGCTCTAATTCCTCTTCGACACCAGTCATGCCACGTTCCAGATGGTCCTGTAACCGCCCTCTGATTCCCTTGACGAGGTTGGAGAGATTTGAGTTTTCCGACTTTTGAATGTCGCCTTCTTGGATCTCCTGGGGTCGAGTAGCAGGGCCGACTGGTTGACGTTGCGACCGGGCTTTCCGTTGGGTAGTGGATACGCGCTTCTGAACCGATAGAGGGCCAAGCAGGAAACTTGTTGTTGGTGGCCGTCTGTTACAAGGGAAACATGCTTGTCTGCCCAGTAGGGCCCAATCCAGGCCATCGGGGTCCTCGTCTTCCTCGTCATCGCCTACAGGGATAGTCGGCGCGTCCTCTTCGCCAGCAACATGGCCACCAGACTTGATAAAGTATATACATTTGGATACAAACTGGTCCAAATCTATGCCGACACCCGCATTCCCTTGCATGCTGTTGTTAAGCTTCTTGCCAGCCAATTCACTCGCGTTGATCAGAAAGCGCGAGTCGAGTGCGGCGTCGGCAGTTTGTCGCACCTTGCCGAAGAGGTTGTTCTGCTTCTTGAGCGCCTCCAGCAGCATGCCATTGGGTTTGACGATCTCGTCACGATTGTCTGGTCTTGTCAGAATAGGGCACATGGCCATGGAGCAACTGTGACTACTCACCCTCCACCATGCGCTGGTGATCGCGCATGGTTGCACGTAGCCTTCGCCGTTGCTCAGGGTCTTGGTTCGGATTGTAGAAGCGCAAATGGCCCTCCTCTTCGGGCCCAGGCTGTGCTTGTGATGCCTCTGCGTCCTCTTCCTCGCCGTCTTCTTCCCGCGCCTCCCATCCTGAGTCGTGGTCGTATGGCTCATCCTGGTAGACCTCTGGCTCGCGCATGCGGTAGTCGCCAGTTCTTCGTCTTTTGGCGCCCGAAGCGCCCGTGATGGAGCCTGAGTCGGGCGTGGGCATTCGGGCAGATGCGCCCCGCAGTGGGCGCCCCTTTGACATTCGTGGTGTGGCTTCGCGTGAGGCCGGCATGTCATTCTCCTTGTCTGACGTCTGCGAGCGCGTGGGGCTCAGGACGGAATACGACGAGGTGCGCGTGTTGCCATGTTGTGGTGCTACCGAGGCGTCGCGGTATAGGGAATCGACGGTTGACGAGCGCGTCTGCTGGGGGGTGGCCGAAAGATGGGTGTTGAGACGCGCCATTTGTTGTTGTTGTTATCGCCAGGAATTTTCACCCTTATCCTCTAGTTGAATTTTTTTGTTTGATTGTTTTTTTTCGCACCATCGACGCAGACGGCGGGGCAGAAGGAGGGGGAAGGAAGGAAGTCTCTGTTGCTGTGTGTGTGTGTGTGTGTGTGTGTGTGCTAAGGATGGGGTGGTGATGGCGATCCTGCCAGCCTGGGACGATAGCCGCCTGGGACGCGCCTGCTCCCAACACACACAGGTCGCGCCTGACGTCTACTTACTTGGGCAGCTTAGCGCACACGCGCGATTGGGCTGAATGGGCGGGCAGGCGGGCAGGCGGGCAGGCGCGATCAACCCATGTCATGCCCTGCTCAAACCGTTCAAACGCGCAAGCAAGCCAAAACCAGGGCAAACACGTGCCTCCGCGTACCCTGGCCAGGCATCCATCAACATTGAATTTGATTGATTATTCCAAGTCTAGGTCACACGTGTGCACTCTACCCTGTGTAGGTAGGTATGTAGTATGTAGATGGTGGTATGTACTTCCCCCACAGGCACATGACCATGACGCTTCATTCTCCCCGCAGACTTCCACCGGCCACTTCACCCACCTGCAGTCACGGTGAACGCTCACGTCTGTATGCAGCTTCCCCATGGCCAACGGTAGCAACCGCAAACAACTTCCTCACCGCTCACCATGGAAGCCTTCAACTTTGCCACGTCTCTTGACCTGACACAGCTGTCGGTCCATGTGCGAATGTAAGCTGCGTCGTCCTGATCTAGGTGCAAGTGCAGGTGCAGGTGCTGAAGTTGTCATGGTAGAGACCGTCTTGATGGTAATCAGAAGCCCATCCCTTACTCGGTTTTGTTGAAACGCTCAGACCTGAGACACCGAGGGTCCATCATCAAGTAAGTAAGTGGGAGAAGGACGGTGGGAATCCAGGCCAACCCAAGCCAGAGAGAGGAAGAAAGAGAACATGATTGAATGAAAAAGAGAGGGGGAGATAGAGACAGAGAGGAAGGAAAAGAGACAGAAAAGTCTGGCTGACATCAAGCCAACAGCCCTCACTTTGAGCTCCATGTGACGGCCCAGATATGGGCTGATAGCAAGCCTCTGACCGTACCCGTCCAAACGTCCTACAAGTCGTTCAAGAACGCGCGCATATGGAACGAGTGGCTCCAGCTGCCCGTCACCTATTCGAATCTACCCGCATCCGCACAGCTCGCCATCACTGTGTGGGATCTGTCCCCCGCCGAAGACAACGACTCAGATCTACATGCAGTCCCTTTCGGAGGCACTACGATTTCCCTATTCGATAATGACAACACTTTGCAAAAAGGCAGGCAGCGGTGTCGACTGCATCGTTTCAAGCCTGCAGATGGCTTGGCCAACACCACTACCCCTTGGGTCATTCCACCTGCACGTAGAGGTAGAGGGACCCAAGTCACAGAGGATACCGTCGATAACCAGGTGGCTGAGATGCAGAGGCTGCAAAGTCTGTTAAAGAAACAGGAGATGGGTAATCTGCCGACTAATGGCTGGCTTGACGGCCTCGTATACAAGAAGATGATGAAGATTCGCAATGAGGCGCTCAAAGCCGAGGCTGCTGCCCTCAATCGTCATATCAAGACCAACGGCGTCACCGGTCAAGATGAAGAACTGTTCTATCTAGAGGTTGAGCTACCACGCTTTGATCATGCTATTGTATTCACTGATGTCGAATACCTTCCACCTCCGGTTTCAGATCTCAGACTTCCAATAGAGGCAGATGTCAGGTTACGACCACCACCCGAGGTCTCGTTTGGCCCAGAGATAGACATAGATGGTGTTGGCTATGGCGATGCTGACGCTGGTCGACTTATCAAAATCTACGACCCAGAGATTGGGCGAAGAGTCAATCCTGCTGAAGACAAGCACCGCGAATTGATGCGTAGCCAGCAAACGGATTCTTTGGATCGAGATAGAAAGCCCAACGTCAATGTCAGAGACAAGCTCAATCTGCTGTTATCCAAAGGACCCCTCGAAGAGATCACTTCCCACGAACGGGATGACATCTGGAAATTTCGATACTTTCTCTTGCGTGATAAGCGCGCGTTGACCAAGTTCGTCAAGTGCGTGAATTGGAAGAATCAGCGCGAAGTTCGCCAGGCAGCGCCGTTGCTCGAAAAATGGGCCGAGGTCGATGTTGACGACGCGCTTGAGTTGCTTGGCCCACACTTTGACCATCCGGTCGTGCGAAGCTACGCTGTTGAACGCCTCAAAAAGGCTGATGACGAGGAATTACAACTATATCTCCTTCAGCTCGTGCAGGCCTTGAAGTACGAAGCACCAGGCGAGGCCGACGATTCTTCGTTGGCACGGTTCCTCGTAACCCGCGCCGCTAATAGCTTCAAGCTTGGTAACTTCTTACACTGGTATCTAATGGTCGAAATCAGTGACTTTAGCAGCGACCAGGAACCAGAGCATCGCGACCTGTTCGCAAAGGTCGAATATGACTTCATGGTCGAGCTCGAGAAATCGCCAGAAGGCATCGAAACGCGAAACACGTTCCGCCGACAGGGCGAGCTGCTCACCGTCCTTGCAAAGATCTCCAAAGACGTGCGGTTTGGTGGAGGCGACCGACCCACGAAGCTGGCACGTCTCAAAAAGTCACTGGGGGATCCCAAAAATGAGCTCACGACCTTTGAGCGGTTACCCTTGCCTCTTGATCCATCGGTTCACATCACTGGCATCTACGCCGACGACTGCAATGTCCTGAAGTCGTCCCTACTCCCCATCGTCTTGAACTTCAAAACCACTACCGAGGAGAAGTACCCCATCATCTTCAAGACGGGCGATGATCTCCGACAGGACCAGCTTGTCATTCAAATCATCACGCTCATGGACCGCCTCCTTCGCAAAGAAAATCTCGATCTAAAACTAACACCCTACCGCATTCTCGCGACTTCCTCCTCCGCCGGTGGTTTCCAATTCATACCTTCCATGAGCATAGCCGCAGCATGCCAAAAGCACAAAGGCAGTCTCCTTGCCTACCTCCGCGCCAATAACCCCGACGACTCGGCTCCATTAGGCGTGAAGAAGGAAGCAATGGACACATACATCAAGTCTTGCGCCGGCTACTGCGTCATCACATACCTCCTCGGCGTCGGTGACCGACATCTTGACAACTTGCTCCTCGCCCCCGATGGACGTTTTTTCCATGTAGACTTTGGCTACATCCTCGGGCGTGACCCTAAACCATTTGCTCCGCAAATGAAGCTTTGCCGCGAAATGATTGAAGGGCTCGGTGGGGCCCAGCACCCCAATTACCTTGTATTTAAAGAGTACAGCTTTACAGCATGGTCGACGCTACGCAAGTCGAGCAATCTCCTGCTAAATCTGTTCGCCCTTATGCAGGGCGCGAATATTCCAGATATCAAGGTGGAAAGAGAGGGAAGTGTTCGCAAGGTGCAAGAGCGGTTCTGGTTGGAGAAAGGAGAAAATGAGGCGATGAGGGAGTTTGAGCGGTTGATTGAGGAAAGTATGGGGGATTGGAAGGCGGGCGTCATTGATTGGGCCCATGATTTCGTGCAGACCTATTGGAGGAAGTAGGTAGAGCGCTTGATGGATGGCGGCTGGTCAATCATGCCAAACCCGTCGTCAAGCCCGCTTGGTTACTCGTAAATGTTTCTTAGCTTGGAGACAAGTGTTGATTGTTGCCCATGTCCAATTAGAGTCGGAAAAGTTCGGGCGCATGATTATTACTTTGGTGATGGTCGTTGCAAGACATTATATAAGAAGAGCGTGACTAGTGAATACCCGCTACACCACTGCATATAGCTACCCATTCTGTAGTGGATGGTGGACCTTAGTCTGGATCATTGCCGCCCAGATCCGGACTTGCTCCGAAGTTTTGCGACGACGTTGAACACGACAGCCGCCGCTAACAACTCAAACCTCACCTCTCTCAATATCTTCGGCCAGAAATATCACGGGGTGCAGCCCCTAATGTCATAACCTCCCTTCATCTCACAGTCAGCCCCTTGTGACATGATTGCTAACAACAGCACGCCCCTTCTTCAAGCTTCCTCGACATGGCCTTGCCTTTGCGATCTGGTGGTCTTCTCCTGAAACAATATAGCCAGGTACAACAAATGCCATGACAAAACGCTTCAGGGTTTGCACAATGAGACTGACACATGGGCCATGCAGAACTTGCACGTGCCTGAACCAGCAATCGCCTACCCCGGGTGAACATTTCGTTTGCCTCTACCGGTACCCAACTACTCCTAAGCATGCACTGTTACTTTAAGCGACGACGATAGGCGCCTGAAAAGAGGAAATTCCAATACACTGGTCACGTTGGCGCAGCCCGCCTTGCGCCAGAGATCCCGAGCTAGCTGCTTAGACCCTGCCGAATCTCAGCCAATTCATTCACTATCCCTCTTCACCGGTGTGGGTGGCTTTTTGGAAGTTGGGATGCCTCAATCTTGGTGTTGAGTCGTGGATTGGTGGAATCACGATGCGCTTCGGTACGCTTCGAAGCCAGCGCCAACAGGAAATTCTTGCATTGTTTGGCTCGCTCTCGTATCAGTGCCAAGCTTTGTTCTGGTTATTTCCATTACCTATACATCAGACCAGAGGGTACCGTCAAGCCGTATCCACAGCAGCAAATGTGTGTCACCATAGGCTGGTCAGGATGGGACCTGCGCCTTGTGGGTACCAATGCCGCGAACCAAGACAGCATGGACCAATTATGCTCCAATCTATGTGCGAAAACGATCTGGCAAAGCGGGTACGATGCTGCAAAGGTGAAATGCCATGGACCATATGTCATGGCGCTTGCGACATTGCTCCCAGCTCGACCTATGGTCAATCAGATGCGCATGCGCCTTGAGTTGGCCCACCACAAGGCATGAAAGCTACAGTGCTGGTTTGAAGGATCCCTCTTTTTCTTTTCGTTCTCCAAGATCAAACCTCTCATCTGTCTTCTTTTTTAGTAAGGAGCATCTCCCTAGAGTGTAGTCTTTGGACTCACTGTCCACTCGCTTTATACTTACTTGACGATCGACGATTTCCAACCGTTCCCTCGCTTACTCCAACCAATCCAATAAGGGCCACTATGTATCTTTTAATAGTCGTCGCCGCTACGATCGCCGCCGCAGGACCTCTGGTGAATGCTCATGGTGCAGGGCTCCCAAAGATCGTTGGACTTGACCCAGCAGACGTGAAAAGCAGAGACCTGCTTCTCGCTCTTGAAGAACGCTTTTCACGATTGGATCATGCTCAGAGCGAACCTGCTTTGGCTACTCGCACAAGTGCCCCCGAGTGTGGACCGGGTGTCGGTTCCTGCCCTGCTGGCGAGTGCTGCTCAAGAGCCTTTTGTATGTCAGATGTCTGAACTTTTTCATCATGTTACTGATCCAGTGTAGTCTGTGGAACGTCTAAAGACCACTGCTATTCACCTGGTTGCAACTACAAGTATGGTCCGGGCTGTGCAGAAAACCAAGCTCCTGCCGGTACAAACACATCTTCCATCTCGCGCGACAAGCTTGGATCGATCCCATATGGTGGCAACGGCACATTCAGATGTACCAAACCAGGAACAGTTGCGATCACCTACGATGACGGTCCTCAAAAGGACTTCACCGAGCACATTCTCGACCAGTTTAAGAGCTATGGCGCGAAGGCCACCTTCTTCGTGACGGGTAATAACATCAACAAGGGTCAAATAGACGTCGAGTATGCCGATGTCATCAAGCGCATGAGCGCCGAAGGCCACCAGATAGCATCGCACACTTGGACACATCTGGACTTGAGCGAAATCTCCTCGGAGGACCGCAAGAACCAAATCATCATGAACGAAATGGCCATCCGCAACATCCTTGGCAAGATCCCAACCTATCTCCGCCCTCCTTACAGTAGCTGCACTGAGATTTCTGGCTGCCAAAAGGATGTCGCAGACCTGGGATACCACATCACTAACTTCAACGTTGATACCGATGACTACAACCTGAACACCGCCGAAGATATTCAGATCGCCAAGGACAACTTCCATGGAAACATCACCAGTAAGGGAGCAACTGCCAAAGACCATCAATGGCTTGCTATCGGACACGACATTCTAGAACAGACGGCGAATAACTTGACTGGATTCATGTTGGAGACAATCACTAAGCTGGGTTACAAGGCTGTCACTGTTGGAGAGTGTCTCGAGGATCCAGAGGAGAACTGGTACCGTGCTGCAGACGGCGCTGGGATTAGTCCAGATAACGAGACTAATCCAATTAGTTCCGACAGTGGAAGCAATACTACTTCGCCCAGTGCTACTCCAGCTGCTAGCGCTACCGGTGCTGGAAGCGCGACTCAGTCATACTCTATTGCTACTATTGCTCTTGCCTTTACCATGGCGTCTGTATACGTGCTCTAATGTAATTATCAAGTCTGATCTAGCATGGCGTTTTGATTCGAAGCCGGAGTATGAGTAGGGAACAACAGCTTGTTTTTACATGTAGATAATAGCGAGGGTCGAACTTGTTCATTGTCGATCTGTTGATAATATCTACCCGAACTCGAAACAACTCACACAATTTCTACCTGGCAGGATTTTGCTTTTCTCTTCAAGTTCTCGGCAGCGTCTAGGTAGCCATGATGGATCAGCGCGGGACATTGTTACGACAAAGAGCAAAAGATGGTCCCAATGGTTATCTACTCGAAGAACTTCACGTCAATGCTTGTAATCTGATTGACTGTATTCCAACTTCATCTATAACTTGATAAAACTGTCATACAAAAGCCTGTATCAACCAACTAGGGCTAATATCTCGTAAAACGTAGTATCATAAAAAACCTCTAGCCAGAAACAAATAATGTTCCCTTGGCATCTCCAACGCGCACCATACATCATCGTCTCGAACGAAAGTGAAACAATAGCTTGAAACTACAATTCATCCCTTGCCTCCTCACCCTCCCCGACCTTCTTCTTCACCAACATCGCTTCAACAGTGAATTTGACCTCCTTATCGTCGGTGTTCGTATGCTGCACTTTCCCAATAACTGCCCCATCCCTCGGCTCGTTCGAGTACTTTTCCAAATCGTCAAAAACGCCTTGGAGTTTTCCAGTCAGCCCTAATTCTTTTCAAATCGCATCTCACCAATACCATCTATCCGGTATTTGTACAATTGAAGAAAGCGACATACCTTTACAATCACTACTTTTATCAGCACTTCCATCATCGACCCAAAGCGGCAAAATGGGATAGATTGCGCCTGGTGCAAAAAACACTTGGTCATCCTGCACACTAAAATGCCTCTGCGTTCCATTCTTCTTCAGCCACTCGCGCACTTTAAAGGGGACATTCTTCATTTCCATCTTGATCAACTCACGCCCCACGCCATGCACATCAATGCCGCCCCACGAGCCGGCGTATAGTTGCTTGTTGTAGAATACTTTGAGCTGCGGAGCGAAGTCTTTGAGATCTGGGTAGAGTTGGGCGAGAGTGTAAATGGGGACTGTGTAGGTTGTGGTGGTGCGGCAGTGGAGGGTGAAGGGGGTTAAAGTTGTGGAATCCCAGGAAGCTGTCCACAGGGCACCAACAGGCGTCGGCTCAGGAGAGGAGGAGGGGTCTGCTACAGAGGGGTCGTCGATGGCATATGCGGTAGCTGCTAGCAAGGCGGCGGGAAGGAGAGTGCGGAGTCTCATGGCTGGGATTATCTTCAACGCGTATATTTCTAGGTGGAGGTAAATGTGAGGTATCTTTGAACATATATCTGCGCCTGCCCGAGTAACATATATACCCCTTCAATCCCATTCAGTCTTGGAAAACCAAGTAAGAACAAAACAAGTAATGCATTGTTGTCCTTTTCCCCACAGTCTACGGTCAGGAGCAAGTTGACGACCCGGCTGCTCCGCTTGATTATTCCGCGTTCCATATTAAGCGCCGGGATGACCAGCGTATTTAGCGAGGTGAACTTGAAGAAGATAGATTAAAAGAACACTGTGTCGCCCGTTGGGCCAACAATCGTGCTCGAGAAGAGGTCGAAAAAAAGCTTATCTGGCATTACGGGAGGCTTTTGGACTGTGTATTGCAGTCGCGTTGGGTGCTATGCATGAGTGGAGATGATACCACATTTCGCATTGGTGCGGCTTTGAGGAGATGCAGGGATTGACAGGCGACGAGAAGACGATTCAATTCAAACAAAAACACTTGGCAAAAGATGTCATAATGGAGCAAGATAACCATGCAATCATCCGTATTCACATGGAAGATGACAGTAATGGTTCGCTGTGGCTAGAGTTGTGTTTGGTTGGCGTGTCGAGCTGAGCATACGGCATGCCTACCGGTACCTAGGTATCGATCGCTCGGCCAGCCCCTTTGACTTGCATCGGGAGCATCTTCGCCGACCATCCCAGCGAACCAAACACCATACCATGTCGAACAATCTCAACGCCTGCACTGTCCGAACACTAACTCTCAAGTTTTGGCAGCACGAATTTGATGCAAATACACTGTGCACATAAAGTATAAGCTCGGTAGCGAACATACAACATGAGGTAAATAAGACAACAAGCAGCTACCTACAGGCAAGCCTGTAGCCCGTTTCGCATGTTAGGTTCATTACAAACGGTATCTTAACGTGTGAAACATCAAATGTATAATTTAAGGAAGTAGATAATAACATTCATCGACCGACAGAAGTCGCCATGCACCTCGATGATCTGAAGTCGAAATTTTTGGGGAGTTATTTGGGAGGTCGCAAATACCGCACAACTGAATAACTGTGGCATGTGATGTAATGGATACGTCCATGTATTTATTTACAATACCGCTTGGGACTTACTGTAATACTTGGAATGTAAAGCGATCTTCCTGTGAGATAGTACTTGGAAAGAACAATTAAGTCTGAACGCAGATATTTGTAGAATCCATGACATCGAGAATGCGGTCGTATAAGGACCATGGGTATCTCAAGGCCAGCCCTATCAGCGGCATCCACTCTACTATGCGTAAATTTCAACATACGAATGTTTCAACATACCATAGCCATAGGAACTTGAAAACTTGTCGCACAATATAGAGTGTGGGAATAGTGTCCGTGTATGAAAGCTGAGCGCGATGTGGATGCCTGTTCTTTGCTTGCTTGTCACGATAATTTACTACATACTGTTGAACACTCCATGCCATAAATATTGACTAAGTTCTTCTCACAAGAAGACTAAAGTATGCTAGACGCATAATATTGATGGATGTATAGTGACCATGTCGCTCATGGTGGCGGTGGTCGGATTAGAAATCCATATTAATTATATCACTAGTCATCAACTTACTTGGGACTAAATGTAATGCAGGCCGATTAAGACACTAGAAGAAGTATCCACGAATGAAAGCCCGTTGAGAAGGATATCCAGATTTCCATCCGATACCTATTATCGATCGCAAGTCCAGTTTGAGAAAACATTAGCTATATATTGGGAATTTGCTTCACAAGTGAATAAGTGATTGATGTAGGTCGCCTACAGTATCATTTCCACGATCTTTCTAGTGTCGTCAGGGCGCACAGCAAGAGCGAAACCCGACCTGAGTTACTACTTAGGTACCTAGTGTAATGATGAGACTAATAGCCAGGCCCATAAAAAACCCCGACGCCAAAGTTAATCTCCAAATCTCTACAACTTCAACTTGAACGACGAAAGTAGCCGTGAGAAGCTGCCAGATTAGAAGAAGATGAAGTTATCTTGCTTTCTATTCATCTTCACAGGTAATACAATTTTTTTTTCAGTAATCACACAATAGGTTTACTTGGGTGCGGCACATCTGGACAGCATATGGAGTCTCTTAAATTGTTTGTCAGGGGCGCCTGAATTCTTGCGTTGGTGAAATAACATGCTATGAAATTCTCAAACTTGACTAGTTATTCTAGGTTGGATACAAATTGTGTGTTTAATCGGTTATGAATGTTAAAGACCAAAGTAGAAATCCTGTAACCACTGTATTGCAGATATTGTAAGTCAATTTGCATCGTTTTCGCGATGGCCATTGCTTTACATAGAATTCAGCTCATTCAGCTCATGCAGAGGAACTAACACGTCGTTCCATTACCACCTTCCTTGGGCCGTTCTCCTACTTCCGCAGCTTGTTTCCTCCTATCTCTCGTCACTCTTCTCACATGACCGATAGCAGCGCCCATGTTAAATAAGAAGATGAAAGCAAATACCACCACCAGCACGGCCAAAACCACGACGACACAAACCATGCTCAAGATTACGAAGCCGTAACTCCCCCTCAAAAACGTCCTATTACCTTGTAACTCCTGTAGACTGGTGCCAACTTGCATAGCGCTGAGTACCAGACTGAATAGCACGAAGACGGATAAGATCCAACTAAAGTTGCGCTGGAAAAAGACGACGTAACGGTTATACCCGTACAAGTAGCCACGTACAAAATGTGTACTAAAATACCGAGTACGGTAAATAGTATTGATGCGACTAAGTCGTAGTTCACCAAACTGGTACCTCTGATTCACCTGATGTAGCGCGTTGACATCCACGTGTGCGTAGAAATCAGCAACGAAATCTTTCCACCAGTGCCATGTCACGAAGCTCGGGAGAAGAGTCTCGTCATGCGCGAGATTCAAGTCTATGGGCGTAGTGATGAGCCAGACGTAAGAGAGGAGAAAGCCGCATGCTGAGCGGTGCAATGCTTTGTTGGAGCAAATGTAACCCGTCCAGAAGTCGTGGGACAAGACCCACTCTGGGAGCGGTTTGAGGATAAGATTATTTGAGAATTTGAGTAAGTGAAGATCCATTTGTTGTGTAGGAAGGATATGGAAGCCCATCATCTTGTAGCGATGGAGCGGCCGCGCGCGCATGGGGCGACCAGCCATCCATAAGAGGCTATGGATCTTGTTCAGCCGCTCTAGATTGAGGGCATCGTCTAGGAACTGCTCGATTGCATTGTTGGCAAGCACTATCTTGTGACCTTTGCCTCCCTTGCCTGTAATGGTAGGCAAGGAGTCAAGGCCTGTCAATGGTATGTTCGATGCTGTGTCCAGGACAGGCTGCTGGCCTGTGGTGACGCCAACATTGGCTAATGATGTTTGCGACGCGGTGAGTGGTGCATTTGGCGCGTTGGGAGGGATCGTTCTTGGTGTAAATGGGGGCTCCAACGCGTCAGTCTGGGCTGTGATTAGCTTTGAGCTCATGGCTTGGAAATAGTTCGAGGAAAGCGTCGCGAGCGTACTGGGTGCAAAACCATGTTGTCTGTCATTATATTTTGAACCGGGGAAAAAGTGGTAGTAACGGAGGAAAAGACATCGAGGCAAGACCAAGCGGGCGAGCTGTGAGTTTTCAGCTATCTGCGAGGGTTCCTATAGTCAAGGCGCACGAGACTCGCACATGCAAGAGCCCATGATGTGGTGGCTCCACAACCCCGACACGGGAGCCAGGGAAACTGTGGGGGCTGAGACGGCTTGTTTCATGTTCAAGGCCGAACTTTTCGGTCAGGAACCACTCCATTCGAATGTCACAATCTGTGATTGGGGTATAACATGGTAGATTCATCATTGCAATTTTGACCCTGTACTACCAGTAGTAACTTCGTTCGTTCTACTACAGACATCACCACTTGCTATGCCATTCATCGGTACTTTTATAGATACATCCGAAGTAAAGTGCAAGGACCAATTCAATTATTGGTATTCTTTTACAAGATTCCGTAACCTGAGCTCGCAAGTTAGTCCCAGGTGGGACATCTTCAAGCCTTCCGCATCCATCTATAGAGACAAAGTCACTGTAAGCTCACTTGCAATAGTTTGCTGGAAAGCTACCCTTCATCCCATGAACCTCTCCTTCCCACCAATCTTGCGAGCTTTCCGTCTTCTTGAGCACGCGGATACGGTCACCCTCCCGGAATGATAGATCGCCGGCCGTGTGGCTGTCAAAGTCGTACATGGCTATGACATAGTCAGATTGAAAAGAGCCGATTTTCTTCGGGGGTGGTGGCGGCGGCTTTTTCTTGCCTGCAGCTGGATTTGGGGAGTGGCCCGGTGTTGATGCTGTGGAGTTGTTTGATGATATTTTTGATATGACATTGTTGAAGTAGTCATTACCGTTTGTACCGTTCGAGTAGGAAGATGCTTGCGATGTTGACGAGGCACGTCGGCCATAACTGTCTGAACCTGGTGTCAGGTGCGGCGAACTGGACGGTATCCTCGGCTGGGAAGCGCTCAGAGAGCTGTAAGAAGGCTTATTGGACAAACTGACGGGTGGTGCACCATCCTCTGCTGGCGATGTGAGAGTTGTTGTAGGCCGCGCGGGACGTTGTGTTAGCGTCTGAACGCCGTCGCTGCTGCTGACCCGACGGCCGGGCAAGACTTTATTCCTGATGCCCAACCCGGTCAAAGTGTCGCCCTTGTCTGGTAATCTCATTGGCAAGTGTACCGCTTTGCCTGTCCTCAGGAGTCCCAGCTCTGCCTCCATCTCCTTGCGCAAGGGGGTAAAAGCCGAGTCCCAGACCGGGATGACCTCTTCAGGTTCGGGTGGTGGATCTGGGTATCCCTGTCCGTGCGAGTATTGATGCAGTACAGTGTACAAGTTCCCAATCAAATTGTTCTGTAATACGATCTGGTTTGTGAGAAGGTGGGGTAGGATGGAGAAAGTGGCTGCGTTGAGACGAGGTAGACGATGGCGAAGGTTCTCGTCGCTGAGCTGGTAGGCAGCTGTGGAGCGCTCGAGGTCGGCTTCATGCTTGGCCAGGGCATGATTTTCACGCTCAGAGCGGGTGCCCTTCTTCTGTAACGCTTCACAGCGGCTCTTGTAGCGTTCGTAGTCGACCTGGGAGGCAGCATGTCAGCGCAGTCCAGAGCACAAAGCGAGTGAGTTAGACCTTGGCATCCTCGCGCTTCTTGATGGCCTTCTCCATGGGCTTGAGCGCATCTCTGGCGAGCTTTGCGGGTATAACCAGCTTCCTATCGATGTCCTTGACTTCTTCCATCATGTCCGTCTTCAGCTCTGCAAAGGCATCGTGCAGTCCGTGAACCCTTTCCAGCGTGGACTGTGGTGTTTCGGCTGCAACATGTGCGGTCGTCCCTTCACCACCAAGAGGTTTGAAAATGGTGTACATGTTCTCCACCGTGGCGAGTTGGTGGTTGAGAATGTTTGTCCATGCATCACGCCATTGCTTCGCGCAAGCTTCCACCTGTACCGGTCAGGCATAAAGAGCAAAATGCATTTGGTCAACAGTCTCGGAAGCAAAACCGACTCAGCAGTGGGTGGTGCCTCTGTGTATACGCTTGGGTTTCTGGGTATATAAGTCCGGGACGGGGTACTCCAAGGCAGGTCCCACACCCCCGCCAGTTCCCGCCCCTGCGCTGTCGGCCATAGCAAGAACAAAAAGCAACAAACATACCTTTTCCAGCATTGCCTTGGAATCATTGAAGTCCTTCAACATGGCCTCGACATCAGCCTCGTTGGGCGTCCTCGTAAGGAAGCGGCCCGTGATTCTCTGCACACGCTGCATTTTGCAACGTGGTCGCGACAACAAGCGAGGAAGACTTGATGAAGACGAGAGAGGTGATGAGGCGACAAGGTTGAAGGAGAATGTCCCGATTGTGCACAGTAGGTAGGTAAGTAGGTAGGTAGGTAGGTATGTAGGTATGAGGTAGATAGGGACTAGGTAGATGGGTACAGTAGCCAGTAGTCGGGTACGTGCACATGTGAGCCATGCGTAGGTTCCCCGCTAGCAATGGCTGTGCTTGGAGGCTTCGCCGCGGCGGTGTGATACTTTTCTGGTATTGCCACGCTGACATCAGCCTTCTCACGAAAGAGCCACCAGCAGTATTCATGATACAGAGGTGTTGGTACGAAACGGCAAGCATGGGCATGGTGTCGATTGAATCTCTAGGCTTCGATGGAAAATAGCGCGCCGTTGAGAAGATGCACCTATGGTGCATGTATGACTACGTACAGCAGATACATCGCAATGGTTTGGGGGAGGAAATGCCGAAATATTGTGTGTTGAATAGGTACCGGTATTCTAGCTGCACGTTGCCTTGTCACCGTCAACCTGCCAACTACACGTAGTGCTATTGTGCTTGCAGGGCGAGTCCTATTTTTATTAGCATGTTCTGTGTGTAGATCGAGGCTATAACTGGATGTGGAGAGAGAGAGAGAGAGAGAGAGAGCACTAACCATGGAGCATTTCCGGCCAACCCACATTTCCATCTCATCTGTACCAGGAGACGACTGCATGTACCCACATCTACCAGGGTCATCAGCTGCTATGAAGCTGCTGGTACCCGGAAACTTAAGGCACACCTGGGCTGTGTTAGTTCACTAGGTATCTTTGAAACGCAACAAGAAGTAGATCAAATGTACATATGCTTGTTCAACAGCAGCGCGAGCGCCAGAAAGGCAGAAGAGGATACCGGTAAAGCTGGTAGCTAATTTCATGTCGAAGGTGGGATGATTGAATGATAGAGCGTATCTGATGTAACGGTAGAATAGAAACTCGTAGAGGAGAGGTGGGAACTGAGAAGTGCACAGTATGATACGCACCATGGGCTCCTATTACCGGTAATACCTACGTACTGTGTACACTAGAGCACTTTCTTCAGCATTCTCACTGGTCCATCTATAGTACCTGAAAATTAGATGTAATCTACCCAAGTCCAGTGCATAGCGTACGGGGTATGTAGAGTACACTACTCACAGACATGGCTTCGGCCTATTTTCGGTACCCAACTGGACCTATGTAGACTGTTCGGCAACTGCTGACAGCTGTTTGAAATCCTGGTCCAGCGTAATTACTCTGCAAAGTAGGTTAGGCATGACGGGTTAGCATGATTCACAATAATCACCCAGTGATAGCGACAGGCTAGGAACAGCTTCAAACAGTCCAGCATTCGGTTTCTACCTACAGTCCCTTCCGTACCCACCGTACCCACCACACCGATGATGGAACATCTCGGCCATGTCTTGGTAGCAGAAATCACCAGAATAGGGTAACAGTACACTTGTCTTATAATTCATGCGAAGCATAGTGGAGGCATGATCAGAGTGTAGTTGTAGGTATGCCAAGTTACAATGTACTGTGTGCTCCAAGGTGTCCATGAGCACCGCCACGAAAGTCACATGGTTGCGCGGCAAGGCGTCCTCGGGCAGACAACGCGCTTGCTTCCAAATCTTGCTTCGGACGCGTCGGCAGTCCACGTTCAATAGCAGCCACTTATCTGCCAACAACCAACTATAGTGGTACGTGCAGTAGCAGCAACAGCAGCAGCGACAGGAAAAGCGCCTCAACCTTCATGTCGCCCGCCAGTCTCACAACCCCTCTTCTCAAGACGTATCCACAATGACGGCGCCTCTACAAACTACCACGCCACATGACACCGTCGTCCTCCCCGCATCCCAGAACACGGCGCCTGTGGCTGAATACCGCTGTCTCTTCACCCACGACGTCAGACGAAAGCAGAAACGATGGCAAGATGGCTACCTCAGATTCCACTCCTTCAACCACCGAGTCATGGTCTATGACGAATCGCGCAACTTCCTCGGCGACACGTACTACAAGGACAGCAGCGAGCTGCAGGAAGGAGACCAGCTTAACCTCGACAAGGGCATCATGATCGAGGTGGCAGAAGCCATTGGCGTCACCCAGACCGATCTGACGCCCCTGTTCGAGAAGAAGCTCAAAGAAATACCGGCGCGTCCAACGACTGTTGCCTCTCAGACACGACCTTTCCAGCGGCCATCGGTAGTAGCCTCAAGCATTGTGCAGCGGAACACATCACAGCTGCCCCACAAATCACTCAATACCTTATTGGGAACACCAAAAGGTCCACTCGGGAAGGCGCAGCCCATGCAGTCCCCATTCGAGGCACGCAAAGCAAAGGACAAGGAGAACCGCGTTGACGCAGGACCATCAGCGCAACGGCCGAAGCTCCCCCGGCCTGCATCGCCTTGGAGAGCCTCTAGTCCGACACAAGAGGAGAGTCCTATCGCGAAGAGAGCCGTCTCATGTTTACCACAATCACCAGCTGCCCAAGCTGTCCAGAAACTCCCTTCTTTGATTCCACCAGTTGCGAATGTCTTCCATGTCGAATCTGAGCCCAAATTGTTGCCTACCGTCTCTCCCGATATGACTGTGTCAAATACATCAACAATGGTAGCTAAAACAGGAGCAAAGCTTCATTTCGCCTCCAAAACTGTACCTGCGTCAAAGACTAATCATCAGTCCACCATGGTACCCGGTAGGCGTTCAGTGCAGACGCCAAAGATTTCTCGGGGCAAAACACCAGTGCTCCTCGCGAGAACTTTGGAAACTCCCCGACACCCTGCTCCAAGATCATCACCTCCAGTGAGTGTCTCGAACCGGCTGGCCAACGTCGAAAATTCAGTCCAAACCCTTGAAGTACCGCTGGAGAGGCCTGTCCCGGCGTCTTCGCTGCCACGAAACCCCAAAACCAAGTCATTACGATTATCAGCTGGAGTCATGCGGGGAACACTAATATGTCAGACGCTGCCATCCTTGACATCGAAGATGTATAGTGAGTCAAGACCACCTGGCACAGTGCAAGAAATTGGGCGACTGTCGTGCAGCATTAGCAGAGATTCTTCACCTGTCGTTCCTGACATAGGGAACTCACGCTGCGGGAAGAGTAAGACCAAACTCTCTGAGGTCCCACCAAAGTTGAGTAGTAAGCGAAAGAAGGCGCAGAGGCCAGTGGGAAAACCTGTGAAGCGAACGAGGATTGCCCCAACGCCACCAGAGCCAACGTTGGCCATGTTTGACGATCCAGAACTCACACACGGCATGATGGATGAATCTCTTCTTGCGCTTTCTCCGCCCATGTCGCTGCTCACATATAATACAGAAGCAACCCCGAAGCCCTCCAAAACGAAGATTATTACAGTGGGTAAGTTAGCAGGGAAGCAGCAAGATGTACAAGAATGCGTCATTCTTGACGTGCCCACCAAAACCTCCCCACTGCAAAATTCGCGAGGGAGAATATTCCCGCAGGAATCTCCCACAGCGGATTCAAAAGCAGCCCTTGAAACTACGGTCCCATCCCGTATAATCAAGACACCAGACACCTTGTCCCTCGCCGTCTCACCAGCACATGCCGATACCACCTCTACCCGCTCCCGAACCTCGTCTACTTCCCCCAAGAATTCCGCTCTATCCACTGGCGCCTTCAGCAAGAAACCAAAACTGGGCTTAAACGACATGCCCGCTCCCCATTCATTTCACCATGACAAGACTGTTGTCTTACTACCTTACCCCCTCCACGCCGCTCCAAAAAGTTCTCTGATGAGCACCACTGAACTCCATACACTCCTTCAAACATCGAAAAAACCCAAGAAACCCGGGACAGATTATATAGAAGAAACTAAAATTTCACCGAAAACCTGCAAATCCGAAAGCCGCAGCTTTCGGCGCGTGCGAAGCGAGAACGATGCGCCCATCCCCAGCGCAGTCAAAGACTGGGAGAAGCGGAATCTTCCACTGCAAAGGATATCGAGTGCGCTGACTGAAGTTTCTGAATTAACCATGGACACGATGGTTTCAACCATTGGGGAGACAGTAGTGGACAAGGGAATAAGGCTGCCGGCATCAAAGAAGAAGGATCCAGGTCGCATAATCAAACGCACGCAGAGTTTGAGGGTACAATCAGATGGATTATCCGCGACTACAGCACAAGTCGATGTTCTTACTCCGCTGATTGATCAAGACGTGGGGCCATGGAGTATAGAGGCGGGAGATTTGTTTGATTGGAAACCGCCGGGGCGGTGAGAAAAGGCGCAAGCTGAGTTTATTTGTGAGGTGATCCTTGTTTCTTGCTATGGAGCTTATGAACAGAATTGTAAGATAGAAAAGCAGGGAGGGGGGAGGTGTTGATCTTGATGGCGAAGTCGCAGTTTCTTCCGCCTATAGGTCAGGTACAAGTAGACACAAGATAAAGATCATGACTATAATGCCATGGCATCAGCATATTCCTACGAATTGATGTACATCTACATCACCTCCTTCTCCCCTTATTGTTAGTGACATTCGTTGTAGTTCAACATGTTGGGAATGCCCTACACATAATCTAGATCTAAATAAATCCACATAGGAGTTTAGGTACTATCCATCATACATAGGCAACGTTTTACACCATCATTCTTGGAATCCAAGGCCTTAAACCGCATAGAACCTATATTTCTGGCTTATCTCTACTTGACTATGCTTTCTCGTCTGGCCAAATGAAAATACGACGTCCTCTTGGGCGAAAGAAAGAAGACAGAGATGCGAATTGATACCTTACAGTGTATGTTTCTCTCTACTACCTGGACAATACAGGTGTGAACAAGCGCTTGCTTCACAATATGCCGTCCACCCCATTAGCACTATGCTAACGGGCAGACAAACTACTAGACAAAAATACACTACATAAATTAATGTCACTTGCAAATATGTAAACGCAGAAAAGGCAAGACGTAGAAGTCATACAAGTCATGATATCCCTATTGATTGCCTTAACTCCAACTAAGAGCCTTGCCACACTCCTTACGCGCATTACATATACAGCTACACAGTTTCGGTACTGAATCGTGTCAGAAAATGACGCAAGAACAACAGTGGCCCCGCTTCCGCTTATGGACACACTTAATAACCTAAAAGAGGAACTAAGAACAAGGAGAAAGCCAGGCAGTTCGACCTCGAACACTTCAGCAGTTGCTGGATGAAAGAATGATTCAACACGTGTTCCAACACCACAAGCATGCCGTGTAGCCCGAGTGGACTAAATGCCGAGCGCATAGCAGCAATAGGTCCGATGAACGGTAGATTATAGCTCAGCAAGTTCGTCGTTCTTGCTTTATCTCTTGCTTCATCTCAGACAGCTTTATGTCATGGTTCTTTGTTTGCTTCTTCGCAGTGCCTATGTGCGTGTTGTGTACCTTAGTCGCAAATTTCAGGCTTGTGAGAGTCTCTTGCAAGTGTGCCTGCAGCGGACTGACCATGACGAACATGAGCGTTTTGGAGTTGCCACCGAGAGAATTTTGGAGAAGGAATGTGAGCTTTTCATCTGTTAGCGAGGGTTCTGAACGAGATGTTTCATGTGAGAGGATTTAGCGTACCTTAGAATTTCTGTATGGAATATGCGTGCTCTCCTTGGCTGTTCCCAGAGCATTGATGACATCTCCCAAGCAGCTTAGACTCTTGTTGATGTTTTGCGTCTCTTTAAGTCGTGCACCTTCGGCTTTGGAATGTTCAAGCCTCTCAGATCCAGCAAGATCAACGAGGTTGAGCGTACCCTCGCTCTTTTCCCCAGTGACCTCGTTTGTCCCTACAAGCTTCAAAATGAAAACCGAGTGACTTCGACTTGATCGCATGTTCGCCTTCGTCGCGGCTACGGTCCGATTCTTACTTGCCGTAGTAAGGATTTTTACGACGCTCTCAGGACCATCCAACATGACGCTCACAACATTTTCCAGGTAGGTCTTCCCATTCTTTTCGTGCTTCACGGTTATTCTCTTCTTATCGAGATCCTCTGAACGACCCAGCAGATCGTTATAGGTCTCATTGTAGACCTCGATGAAAGACCCTTCCATCGTGTACCGCCAGTTTTTGTCTTGTAGTCGTTGTGCTTCTTCCCATATCTGTGCCGTGGCTCGCGGAATCATTCCATCAGCAGACGACATTGTGTGCGTCTTCCCAGACCCGGTCTGGCCGTAGCAAAAAATACAGACATTATAGCCGTCCAGCGCACTCTGTACCAGTTGGCTAATCTCCTCAAACACCTCGGCATTCTGAGTCGTGGGGCCGAAGACACGGTCAAAAGAGTAGGTGTATGACGCAGTAATGTCTTTACCAGTCGCACTTTGCTTGCTAGGGCCAGTGATGGCCACCTCTTTGCAGTCAGTGTCGCAGTCAGGGTAAGCAATAAGTGCAGGTTCCGTTTCCGACTTATGGGCTGGTCGGACACGACACATGACTCTGATGTTGCCTTTCAGCTCTTGTACTTGGTTAAACAATTTCCGTCGAAGCGTTTCTTCTTGACGCAACTTGTCATGTGCTCGTTCCGCAGCTTCGATAGCATCCTGCATCCGCTTGTGGAGATCGTTGAATGCTTGCGATTGGGCTTGACTGTCTGACTCAAGGAAATCGATCTTCTCCTTCATCGCTTTATTCGCTGCATCCATGGCCAGATTGTTCGTGATCGACTCTGTTAGTTGGATCTGGAGGCCTGCCTTTAGAAGTCGTTCACGATCAAGCTCAGCCTTCACCTTCGTTACCTCGCCCTGCAGGAGCTGGACTTCTCGCTCCTTCGCATCTGAGTCGAGTGCAGCCATTCGTAATTTCGAGGCATACTCCGTTTCAATCTTTTGGGCTAGTTCTGACTGTCTAGCGCGCTCTGCTTGACTGTCGATATCCAGCTGCTTGCGAAGCTCCGCTAGCTCCAAGGAGTGATCTTTGAGAAGTCTATCAATTTTTTCCTCTAGGTCCTTTCGCACCTTGCTCTCTGCGTCTTCGTTCTGCCTCTGTAGCCGTGCAGTGTCTTTTTGATATCGAAATTCCAGCTCCTCAACCTCATTGCGCAATTTTCGGCGAAGATCGTCTACTTCGTATGAATGTTTTTGTTGCGCCATCTCCATCTCCATCTTAACCGACTTGAGGCAGCTTCGCGTGTCGTCTAGCTCGAAGTTCAACCCTTTGTTAACGACCTCAAGACGGGCACGAATCGCCTCTAGTTCGGTAACTAAGGATCTGTGTGAGTCATGCATGACTTTTATGTATTGCTGTCTTGACTTACCCCGATTCTGGAGTTGCTGGATTGACTCCTTGTACTTGGTAGCTTGTCCTACATCACCTTCCATCTGTTCCTTGAATACGCGGAATTCGCGTTCCATTTTCTCAATGCGCTCATCGTAAAAGTCTGGGCAGCGGTCGTTAGTGAATTTGTTCAGGAAAGGTGATTGTGGTGGTTTCTTGAGCGTTGATACTGATTGCCGAAATGACACGGCCATAAGTTGCGGTCGGATAGGGGGGGCTGTAGTCAGAGAAAGATGAGACTGGGACATTTTCGTGCTCAGAAATACGGTGGTTCCCTTGCTAGATGAAGAGTTCCGGCCGTCATGAGTTCCACCAGACTCTGCTTTTGAGTCGCGCAAAATGAGCGCTCCCAAACTTGTGCAGATGTCACCGCGATCAATCTGAGCAGGCTCCTCGATGACAGGTGTGATTGGGCGAAGAACAGAATGAGAAGAGACAGGACGCGTCGTCCACAAATACAAGGATTTCTGAGAGAACATATGGCTGGGATTTGCGCGCATTACGTAGGATGACGCTGTCCTTTTCGAAACATGCATGCTTTCGGTGGGGCTCATAGGGATATGAAATGGTTGCACACCTTTGCGCTCCGCTTCCTCTTCGTCCTCCTCATCCTTGCCACCTCTCATTGCGGTGGCCGGCCGCGCGCCCTGATGATAGGACTTGCTCCGTGCATGACCACTGTATTGACCGTAGGCAGACTTGGGTCGCGCGGGGCCCCGCGGGCCTCCCACACTACCACCAAGGGTTGCCACAGACGAGTGTTTGGATAGGCCTTTCGAAGGCATGCGTGAGGTCGAGACTGCATGATTACGCCCCGAAATGCCCTTAACACTATTAGGGGGCAAGCGCGAGATAGATGAGGCGCCTGGCTTCAGTGCGATAGGTTCGCCAGCCTTCTCCTTGAGGGTCTTGCGCATTTTAAAGGCGGGTTCTGGCACTGGGTATGTCAGCAGCTCGTTGGATTCATTCAGGATGGGTGTGGGTAGTTTACAGCCGGACGGTTTGTGCTTCATCGATGACGGCGCGATTGCAGAGCGGGTGTTCATGCTCGAATCTCGCAATTCGGCCAGAGCGGGCGGTGGAGAGGCGTGGAGAGTGATGGGTTTTGGTGGAGGAATACCAGAACGCTTCATCGCGCCCTACAGTACAGTTAGCATTGACACGGCTGCATCCATTGGCGTCCTGGCAACATACCACATTCTCGTTGGTGTAGTCCATGGCGTTGTCCCACCAAAAAGAGACTTCCAAAGAAAAAGCCTGACAAAAGAATGATATATCACCAGACCATGTTATGCAGCAACAAGACAAGATCAGGGCGCTGTGTCGTTCGCGTCAGGTGGGTGTTGGTGTTGACGGTCCGGTTGTTGCTTTGTTTGGACGGAGATCTTGGACGTAAACAATCTCGTCTCCACTACCTATCTCGCTCGATCAGGACTAGCCGCGTCCCGACAGACTAGAGTCATTCAACTCAACCACCGGGACCCTCCATCCTTGTATGTCATCACTAGGACCAGTAGTAATGGCAGTACTCTGTAGATATGATCAGAAGCGACTTCGATGTAGCAGTTAAGGCTACACGAGTGCATACCTATACAGTAGTCTGCGCGTACTACAGCCCTAAGAGGACGGCGAGTGAAAAAATCTGTTGAATTGGGTGATCACGAGCTTAGGAATAATTTGGGAGATTAATTATGACATTATAACTATTAGGATAGAGCTTAGAAATATATATCTTAAGCTTAGTAATCTGCTTAATCTTTATTAAGTATATCGTACCTTACGGGTAAACAGTCTACATAGGTATGCGGTCTACGTGTTAGGACACAGGGCTCTGCTAACCCTGCTAACCTAAGCATAGGCTACAGTAGCCTAAGCTAGATAGATTATGTAATTATAGGTAGTATAAATACCTATAAGAATTAATATATATAATATTAATTTATTTAATATCTAATTAATACCTATTATCCTAGTCTACTACTAAACCTCTATCTCCTACTATAACATCTTATATTTAAATTAATCTACTTAACCTAATAGAATATTTACTAGCTAAGTAGTATATTATATATTATAACTATAATAGAGGATAACTTCCTACTAGAAAATCCTAGTAATTACATACTAGTAGACTATATATAAGATACTACCCTAAGTATTACTATTATAGATTAGCCTTAAGGGAGAATGCAATAAGCGTTAATAATAGTATTTAGTATCTTAAAGGAGAGATAAGCCCTCTACGCCTTTTTATAGGTGTCTAGTGTGTTTGCTTAGTAGTAGTATTAGACTTAGTCTATCTTATATTAGACCTAGGCTTAGGTATAAGCCTAAGCCCTTTATATACCCCTAACCTTCCCTATACACTATTATAAAATTAGCTTTCTAGGGGTCTAAGGTTATATCTTTATCCTCTATAATCTATATTAGGCTTTATTACTAAATTTTTTAGTTTTATTATTATATCTTAATATTTCTTCCTAATTTATAATAGGCCTATATATTAAGTAGTACGCGCGTATAGCATCTATATACTTATTTTAGCACCCTACTATAAAAGTTCTAATATAGCTATCCTACCCTACTATAAATTTCCTAAACTTACTTTGTTATATAATAGATTTTCCCTACTAATTAGCCCTCTCTCTACTCTTTTTCTATTAATCTTGCCTATCTAGCCCCTATTATATCCTTGTCTACTACTACTAGTGCTAGTAGTAGGGATCTACTATAAGGTAGTTAGACCCTACGCTAGGCCTACTAAGATAAGGTATATACTTCTAATATTCTTCCTATATTTCCTATACTAACCTTTTATTTAGTATATATCTCCCTAAACCTAGTTACTTAGTAGCTTTATTATTTCTAGTAACTTAGATAATAAGGAATATAATAGTAGCTTTATAAAGCTACTTCCTTATAATTAGTATATTAACTAGCTTTATCTCTTTAGTAAGTGTAACTATTAGAAAGATAGTAGTAAGTTCCCCTTAATTTTTATTTCCTTTATAGCAAGTTCTAACTATATCTAGGGTGCTTATATAAGTCCTACTATTATAGCTATAAGACTTATACTTAGTTAGAAGCTATCCTTACTAATAATCCTAATATTTGCTAAGCCCTCTATAACTAGCTTTAGTTTTATTATAGTTACTAGGAGGATTACCTTTATATTATAAAGAAGGGGACCCTTAGTACTTTTATAGGGAAACCTACTAAAGGCACCTATTACTAGTTTATACTATAGTTCTATTAGCTCTACTATTATTTTAAGGATCTTATATTAAGGGCTTAAACTAATAATACTATTACTCTACTTACCCCTACTACCTACTTACGCGCCTATAATTAGTATTAGCTTAGTGCTATTATTCTATCTACTACTAGTACTCTAGTATTTCCTCTTTAGTCTACTATTACGCCTTTATATAGTAGTTATAGTAATAATAATATTATATAGCTTGCTACTACTACTAGTATTACCTTCTAGCGTATTAACTAGCGTATAAATAAGACCTAGGCCTAAACTAACCTTTATATTAATAAGCTTAAGAGCGCTACTAAGTGTACTATTTAAGGTATTAAGACTCTTATTATTAGTATTAGTTTTCCCTTATTCCCTTTATATCTATTCTAATATTTATTTTCTTTAGGCCTAGGGTGCTACGCGTTAGTAAGCTATTAAAGCACTACCCTCCTCCTAACACTACTACTACTACTACTTATACTTATTAACTAAGTTGTCCCCTACCTATACTACACGTAAGCGTTACTACTATTACTAAGAGATATAGAGGTGTTAGAATAATATAAATAATAGTTTAGGGGGGGCTAAAGGGGGGTTAGTTATAGATAGTAATAGTATAGATACTACTACCTAATTATTAGCTATATTATAAAACTTTAGTAGTAGGGCACTTACTTAGAGTATTATAAGGATAATTAAAAGATTTCTCTAATACCTTTCTACTTCTTAGTTGTAACAAAGGTCTAAGTTATTATTCTAGTTTCCTTTTACCCTTGCTTCCTAGCTTTTATATATATTAGGCTATTATTATACGTAATATCCCTATACTATTCCTTAAATATATCTAGAGTCTTAGTATCCTATACTACCTCTAGAAGATGCTATATTAGATTAATATACACCTTCTATTTTACTAGGACTTAACACTTTCCTTTTTCTCTTATATTCTTTATATAAAGGATCTCTTCTACTTCCTATTTATCTAGTATTATATATTTATTTTCTAAAGTAACTATTAGGCCTAGTTATAAGTCCTAAAGCTTCTAGCTTAGTAGCAGATTATTAGCAGCTCTCTCTAGCAGATCTATATACATAGTCTTATACAAGCTCCCTAGTAAGTCTAATACTACTATAAGTAGAGTAGGAACTTCTATTACTTTATACTTTACCTATAGCTAGTTAAACCTTTTACTTAGTTAGTTTATCTTTATATTACGTATTATAAACTAAACTATATTACTTTTTAGGAACTTTTTAGCTAGGTATTAGGACTAGTTTATTACTTCCTATTATTATTGCTATTAGAATATAATAGTAGCTTACGCTAGCTCTATACCCCTTTATAGGTGTAATAAGAACGCTATAGCCTCTCTATAAGGATTCTTAGGCTTTACTAGTAGTAATATTAACTTTTATAGCGTGTCTATAGTATACCTATTTTAAAGTAGATTTAGGCTAATACTAGTTATACTAGAGTCCCTATTATTAAGTGCAAGTTAGTAGGCTAGTAGGTAGTTAGGCTAGTTAGTCTACTTAAAGTATACTATTATACGCAGCACTACCTATACTTCTTAGTTTACCTACTCTATCCTGCTGTCTATCTAAGGGTAGTATATAGTAGATAGTAACTAGTTTATCTTTATTACCTAGCACAATATTATCTAGAAAGATCCTAATTAGTTAGAGCCTTAGTTAGTAATAATAGAGGATAGGAAGCCCTAGAACTACTACTAGTTATCCTAGAAGATCCTTACATAATAATTAGCTACTATAGAGACTATTACTTTAAGCTAAATATATTTAGATAATCTATTAGTAATAACTAATAGGTACTAAGGTTTGCTATTATCTTTTATAGGTAGGTTAACTATAAAATCTATAGATATTTAGGACTAGTATTATAACATAACTAGTATAGGTTATAATAGACCCTATTAGCGCTTCTAGGAGATATAAGTACTATAATAATAGCAGTTTTAAATATACTGCGTAATATCTCCTAATATTCTATCCTAATAATAGTCGCGGCGTAGTATTTAAAATATTATATTCTTTCCTAGATATCCTACTAAACCTAATTTATATACTTGCTATATAATAGTAGTTATAAGGGGTTCCTATATTAGTAACTAAATAACGCCCCTCTAAAGCAAAGTGCTATATGCGCTAATTATATAGTCCCTAATCTATTACTTTATATTAGCTAAATCTAGGAAAGACCTAGCGCTATTCTAAACTATATTAAGACGCACTTAGTATATCTTATCTTTTAGTACTACTTTGTTCTATAGTATCTATATATATAGGTTAGTAAAGAGGCTAGCGCCCTTTAGTAACTTAGACGCCTCCTCTACTTTTAATACTATAACCTAAATTAATTTAGGGCGTATTACTAACTATAGTGTTGCTTTAGAGGAGTTTAAATCTTATAGTTACCTACTTAAGGTATTAGGTTATCCTATAAGATAGCTATATCTATACTATAGGGTGTACTAGTATTTTAAAAGTTCCTCTACCTAGTAGCACTATTACTTACTTAAGCTCTAAAGGCTAGTAAAATACTCTAAGTTTTTATAATCTATAAATATTATAAATAGCTTATAAACACTCTATAACTTTACTAACTAACTTTTAAGATACTTAATAATAGCTAGCAATTCCTTATTATATATTATATAGTTTTATCTCTCTAGTATTAGTGCTATAGAGTAGTAAGTAACTAGGCGCTAGACGCCCCTAACTTTTTATAATAGGTAACCCCTAAGAGCGTATCCTAAATAGTCTACTTCTAGTAATATCTCTTTAGCTAGGTCCTATTATATTAGTACTAGTCTAGATATAAATACCTTTTTTAGTATATTAAATACACTCTATTCTTCCTCTCCCTATTAAAATAGGGTGTCCTTCCTAGTTAGTTAGTTTAAAGGTGCTACTACTTTAGAAAACTTTATAATAAAATTATAGTAGAAGTTAGTAAAACCTAGAAAACTCCTTACCTCTCTTATATTCCTAGGGGATTCCTATTCCTGTACTACCCTAAGCTTTTTAGGGTTAGGTCTAAGTAATTTACCTACCTTAATAATATAGCCTAGGTAGCGTACCTTCTTAATACTAAAAGCATATTTCTCTAAGTCTAGGTGTAGTCCTACTTCTTTTAATAGTATAAGTACACGCTTTACTTTTTCTATATAGTTAAACTAGTCTCCTCCTAAATAAATTAGGATATTATTAAGGTAGGCTATTATATATAATCTAAGTAACTCTATAAGCGTAGTATTAATATATTATTAGAAAGTAGATAGCGCACTACTAAGACTAAATAGATATACTAACTATTTATATAGCCTAAACTAGGTGTAAAACACTATTAAGGACTTATAGCTATCTATAATTCTAACCTTATAAAAGGTAGCGTAAATATCTACTTTTATAAACTTTTTTACGCTAGATAGAGTGCGTAAAGTTTCCTTAATAAGTAGTAGTAAGTATTAGTCTAAGGTAGTTATACTATTAAGTATCTAGTAATCTATATAAAGGCGCTAACTACCTAATAGCTTCTTTACTAATAATACTAGAGCTCTAGCTATAGAAGAGCTGGCTTAAATCTAGCCCTTATCTATTAATTTAGTAAGTTATATTCTTAGTTCTAGTAATTAGTTACGTAATATAGGGTATAGGGGACCCTATAGGGGGTTAGGCTAGGTTCTATCTAGGAGGGTTATTAACTAAATATAGTAATCTATACTACCCTAATAAGGCAGCAAGCTACCTACTAATTCTTTATTAAATAGGTCCCTAAACTCTTATAGCTCTAGTAGCAACTTTATCTTCCTAGTTTTATACTCTAGACTATAGGGGACTGTGTTACTAGCAATATAGATAGTGTGTATATTAATAGCACTTCTATTATTAACACTTCCTAGATACTTTACTAGGCGCAAGTTATATATTACCTATAAAATATCTAGTATATTTATTATAAAAATCTATACCTATATATCTTCCTATTAGGATTTTTATTTTAATAACCCTACTATAACTAAACCTAAGATAATAGAGATATAGGTAGGATATAGGCGTCTCCTGCTCTCCTACACTACTATATTCCCTACCTCCCTAATTACTAAATTGCCTTGTAGTATATCTATAATAACGCCCTCTCTACATAGCTATAGTCTGCCTAGTATTAATTAATAGGGTAGACTAGGTACTATATAAGCTAAAAGCTAAGACTACTAACTATATAAATTATAGTCTAAGGCTACTAACTATAAAATCCTTATACCCTTAGTAATTCCCTAGGTATATTATAAGGGCTATAGGGGAATATTAATAAAGTTCCTACTAATCTATCTTACTAACCTTTCCTTAACTACACTAAAATACTAGTTCCCTAAATTAACTATTGCTTACATATTCTCTACTCTACCTAGGAGGAGGGGAATAAAGAAAGAAGGATTATTTAACCCTACCTTAATATCTAGGGGATACTTAATAGCCTCTACTATTAATAATTCCTTTACTATAGTATTGTCCTTATACCCCTAACTTAGCCTAAGGTTAGGGGTAGCTAGTTTCCTAAATTAGGGCTGCTTACTAATACTATAATTATCTTAACACCTACTAGTTATAGTAATAGTGTAACGACTTAGGTAGGTAGGGCATCCAAAAGGTATCCTATACGACTTAAAGGCATATAGGAGTGCGCGTCTGTATAGAAAAGGATAAGATTCCTACACCTATAGGTCTTATACAAAAGGATAAGAAGAATATACCTATCCTAACTATAGGCGAGCTGTTCTCTATATAAATTAGTAAGTTAGGCCTTTATTAGGCCTAACTTAGTATAGAACAATAGGCAGGCAATTCTACCTTATTATTACACTACCCCCTCCTATAGAGAAAGGATAGTCCCTATCCTTAGGATTAGGTTTAGATCCCTTATTAAAGAAGAGCTTTTTGCAAAATAATTCTACCTTTACCTCTGCCTTTACCTTCACTTCTTCTTCCTAGGGCACGGACCCCTATCCCTAGCCTGCATATAACTAGCCCTCTACCTACTAATTTTCTTATTTCTATATCCCTAATTTTTTAATTATTTAACCTAATCTATCTAAAATCTAGTAAGTATTTAATCTATATAATTAAATAGTTGCTAATCTAAATTAGAACCTTTAGCTATGCTAGTACTAGTACTACTAGAAGTTCTCCCTGTTGCTTATCGCGCTCTCTATATAAGGGTAGTTAGGGCTCTAGCTAGGGGCAGGTTTAATAATTTTAATTTTAAGTTAAAGAATTCTAAGAAGTGCTAGTACTATATCTCCTAGAATAAGTATTGCAATCTAGTAAGTATCTAAGTCTAATAGGGTTCCTTTACTAATTCTAGCAGATTCCTTCTTTTGTTAGCTAAGAGTACTCTGCCCTTAGGGGTGCCCTAGAAAAGTACTATAGCCTAGTAGCAAACCCTACTAAAGGGGATAAGGATAAGGAAGCTATAGTTACTTATTAGAAGGATATTAAGCAGTTTAAGGCCACTATTTAAGAAACTGCCTAAAACCTAGCTAAGTGCGTTACTATTACTAATACTTAGACTAAGGGTATAGAAGCTACTAAAATTCTTATAGCTACCTATTATACTACTATATCTAATTTATATTAGCTTTAGAATAGTATCTATAAGATAGTCTTAGCAGTTAGGGGCTTAATAAGGGCTATTAATAAACTTAAGGAGGAATTAGCACTAAATTAGGAGGCAACCTTCCTAGTGTAGGCTAAGATAAAGGCGTTCTATAAGAAGGAGTCTAAATTAGTCCTAGCTCCTGCCCCTACTCCTGCACCTGCTCCTACACCTGCTATACTAGTTATCTAGAAGCTAGCTAAGAAAGATAGTCTAGGCGCTATCTTAGCTAATACAGAGTCTAAACTAGGTTCTAATAGAGAGATAGATATAGAATAAAGAGGTTTCCTAGGGGTAGTGTCCTAGGAACCTTAAGGGTTCTAGGTTAGTTCTAAATAGGATATAATAATAAATAGCAATAAGAATAATAGTAATAGATAGTAGTTAATAGATAATACGTAGCTAAATAGGATATAAATTAGTTCTAATATTAGGTATAATTATTATAAAGTAATATTAGATCCTCCTTGCCCTTTTCCTAGGCTTGAATCTATTTTAGTAAGCTGCGTAGGGGACCTAGCTAACTTAGATACTATTAGTAGAATACCTGTAATTTATAGGGAGCACCTATAAAGTTAGAGGTAGGATACTAAATAGGATTAGGATTGTGTCTAACCTACTTAACCTTATATTTTAGCTTAGATTAATATAATTTGCTAGCTAGGATTTCTTTTACTTCCTATTCCTCTATACCTTGTATAGGCGTACTAGGGGGTTTTAGAGCCTCTTATCTAGGTAATAGGTCTTAAGGATCTTTGTATAGTATATTAGGAGAGAAAACGTTATAGATCTTAGAACTAGGTAGCAATTAGAGGTAATACGCGTTTCCTACTTATTCTAATACCTTAAAGGGACCTTCCTATTATTTAGATAGTTTTTAGCTAGGTTATAAAATAGTAAGATTAGTAGTAGATAGATAAATATAGTTACTAACCTTCTAGTTAACTAGATAATAATAGTAATTAGTAGTAGAGCGTATTTAGTCTTAAGCTCTTTCTATATTTTCTTTAGTAATCTTCTAGGCGTTATATATCTAAGTAGCAAGGGATAAGGCGTCCTTATAGTTTAGTTTCTCTAGTATAGTAGATAGGGTCTTTTCTAGTTTCTAATACTAACTTTGCTTTAGTAAGGAACTAAAGAGGAGCTAATATAGAGCTATACTAATAGATAAATATAGAAGAGTACTTTAGGCACGGTCTATTATAGGTAGTAGGTCGCTCTAGTTATCTTAGTAATAGGATACAAAAGGCCTTAGTCTCTAATTAATATACTTATTTATAATCTTAGTTTGTCTATTAGTTTATTTGTAGTAGGTAGTAGAGAGCTTAACTTTAGTGCCTATAATCTAATAGAATTTAGACTAGAAACTAGATATAAACTAAGGGCCTTAATTAGAAATAATAGTATCTAGAGTATATCTAAATTAGTACACCTACTAAATAAATAAGGTAGCTATACCTTAGGCGTCTATAGTTTTATAGTAAGGGATAGTAATAGCTTGCTTTAATAGGCAATTAATAATAACTATAATCTAATTATAACCACGTTAATCCTAGGGAAAATCCTTAAAATTAATGCATAGGTGTTGCATTAGTAGACTAGGGATAGGAAGGGGGTAGAGTATGCTAGGGAGTTAGTGCTATCTTAGGTGCCCTCTCCTGTATAAGATACAGTTCTAAACGTAGCGTTTATAGGTAGTCTCTATACCTTTCTAGTAGTAATGTTAGGCTAGAATCTAATAGGTTTTAGTAGCTAATAGGTGCGTAGTAGACACTTAATTATAAGCCTTATAAATTAGTCTAGTATATAGGACTAATCTAGCAGGCACGCAAAGTTAATCCTAGTAGAGAAGGAGTCTATTTTCTATCTAATAGTGCTTAGGCAACTCTAATCTTTCTATTAGGAATAAGGACCTATTTTCTTAGAGAAGAGTTTTAATAAGTTCTAGGGATCTAAGAGTTATAGAGTTCTAAACTACTATAATTAAAGCAAGGATTAGTAAGGAACGCTTAGCTAGGTAGTCTTACGCTAAGTTAGAGTTAATTTAGGGGTGTAACCTATCTAGTGCAATTATTACTTATAAGTAATTATCCCTTTAAGTAGTCTTAAGGTTAATTATATCCTATTCCCTTCTACTTAGGATATTAGCTTAGGCGTTATAAGATCTAGGAGTATACTTAATTTAGAAGTTAAAGGGACTTATAACCTCTAGCTATCTAGCTTCCCTAGCACTAAGGACTTTAGTAGATATAAAGTACTCTAGTGCTTAGTAGTATGTATATACTCTAATAAGGTGGTAAGTACTTATTAGGTTAGCACGCTATTTCTTAAAGGCGCAGATTATTGTAAATAATTCTTTATTATAGATTTCCTAGTTAAGTTTAGAACTAGTAAGGGTTTAACTAAAGAAGGATATAGGGTACTATTTCCTATTAGGATACTCCTATAAGAGGATAGCTATAATAACTCTATTAGAGGCGTCTATCTCTAGTTTTAGAGGATACTTAGGATAGAAGTAAGCTAAGCTTAGGATTGCTAGTAGGGCATTCCTAAGCTAGTTAAAGGCTTGTTAACATTCTAAAGTCTATATAAATAGGGTAGCAGGGCTCTAGAAAGTAGTTAAGGGCTTAGCTATCTTAGAGAAGTTTTCTACAAATTGCTAGTAGAATCTAGTAAATCCTAGGAAGAACTTTACTCTAGTTATTATCTTAGGAGCGGACTAGTTTTAGAATACTTTAACTTTGTTAGGATCTACCTCTAAGCCTTTATTAGTAAGGATATATCTAAGGTAATAGGTACAGGTTGTATAGAATTTGCTTTTCTTAATATTAGCCTATAATCTAGTAGAATAAAGACGCTTAAGGACTTTTTAAATATAGTCCTTATAAGTAGCAAGGTTTTTAGAGTAGATAAGGATATTATCTAGATAGGTAATGTAGAAGTTGTCTAAATAATCTATTAGTATATTATTTATATAGCGCTAATAGGTTACAGGTCTATTATATAGCCTAAATAGTAGGACTTTGCATTTATAGGCACTATACCTAGTATAGAAAGTAGTATACTCCTCTAAGTTAGGGTCTATTTAGATCTTATTAAAGGTAGCATAAATATCTAGCTTAGTAAATATTTTTACTTTAGCTAGCTAGGATAATAGATTATCTATATAGGGTATTAGATACGCGTCCTTTCGCGTTAAGCTATTAAGCTTATAGTAATCCACACAGATCCTAAGGCCTCTATTTAGCTTCTTAACGCACAGGATAGGAGAGGTAAATAGGCTCTAACTAGTCTTAATAAAACGTTTCTATAGGTGCTCTTGTATATATTCCTTAGTAGCCTAGAGTTCCTTAGTATTTTAATAATAGAGGGGACTCTAGTAGTTTAGAAGGGGTTCCTCTAGGACTATCTTATAGTTATAAGGCTAGCAGATTAGAAGTTTGTTAGCCTTAGCCTTATTAAAGACGTCCTAATAGGAGTTATAGTTAGATAGGAGCTTCTAATCTAGTAAGCTATAGTTAAGAGTGTCCTATTTAGATAGGGTTTAGATCCTACGCTTAATCTTATATAGGCTAGTAGTAAAGAATTTATTAGAAGATTTTTTTATATTAAAATAGAAAGTATTAGTAGAAATAGTAGTAATTTAGAATTTTGCGGGTAAGGTAATAGTTAGCAATTAGACTAGGGTAGGTAGCGTAATAGGTTTAGTAGCAGCCCTATAAGTGGCTAGAATTTTAAGTATACTACGTATCCTATTAATTAAACTAGGACTGTTTTAGTTCTAGTTCTCTTCTTAATCCTAAAGGGCGTCTCTTTATAAGATATTATAGGTAACTAGAGTAGATAGCACTTGCTAGTAAAGTTGTACTAGAATAGGAGGTGTGGGGTTGTAGGTTAGAGGATATTTCTCTAGCTAGATTAGTTAAGATTTATCTATATTAATTAGGATTTAGAACTATTTTAGCTAGTGTTATCTAATAATATAATCCTAAGAACCTAAGTCTACTATTATAAAGGGGTAGTTATAAACCTTTTAGCTACTAACTATTATATAAAGCTAAATATAGTAGGTAACTAGGGAGGAAATCTAATCCTAGAACCCTTTAATAGTAAGCTTATATAGTAGCTTTTAGACAGGTACCCTAAGTGTAGAAGAGATATTATAAGTAATTTTTAAATTAAGGAATAAGTAACCTTAGGCCCTAGTATCTACTAAAGTGTTTAGGCAAATACTAGATCTATTAAGGCATAGGGTTATATATACAAGTAAATAGGAACTAATAAATAATTTAGTTAAGGAAAGGTTTAACAGGTTATATTAAGTTAGGCCTAGGAAGGAGGATCCTTATAGGTATTATTATTTCCTGTCTAATAGCAATCTAAATTAGTTAATTTAGTAGTTTCTTTATCCTTAGAATTCTTAATAACCTATTCTATATCTATAGCCTAAATCCTAGGGGGTTTAGGGTAGTTACTAGAGAAGTGCCTAGGCTTTCTATAATTATAGCAAGTTCCTAGGGTTCCTATTATAGTAGCGCTAGGAGTAGCTAGCGTAGTAGATAGGGGTTAATTATTTTAAGGGGTAGTGTATTATTATTATAAGTAGGGTATATAAGGTTTAGCTATTAAAGGTCTATTATAGGGTTTCTAATTAGCGTCTAAATAGGACTAGTTTCTAGAGTATTAGAAGGGGGTTAGTCCTTTTCTAGATAATAGAGTAGTCTAGGTAGGAGTAGACAAGGTAGGGTATAGGTAGTGTTCTATATTAAAAGTAGTAAGATAATCTACTATAGTCTTAAAATTATTGTGCTAATTCTATTAGAAAGCAAGGTTTAGCATCCTTAGGGAAGGTATAATCTTTATCTAGAGGTAGTATTACTACTCTAATTAGGGTACTTCTCCTCTAATAGCAAGACTCTAGAATTATAACTTAAAAGTAGGGAATATCTCTATATTAGTTATATATAGGCAGTTAAATATAGTCTAACTCTTAGCTATCTTATTTCTAGTAATAAAGTAAGTTTAAAGGAGGGTAATTATTTCCTTAGCTTTTTAGAATTAAAGACTTAGGGAATTAGATAGGTAACGTGGCTCTAAGTATTCTCTTGCTAGTCCTAAGCAGTGTCCCTAGACTAACGCTATCTAAGCTCTAGAAGAGGGGTAGTAATTAGCGTTAATCTCTAGCCTATCCTAAATAGATGCTTGCTATTATCTAAAAGTAGGATTAGCACTATTACTAAGTATAGAGATATTTAGCGTCTTTTTAGATTATCTCTTAGCTTTTATAGTATATACTATAGGGTTTAATATAGAAGCTAAAGACTAGCTAGGTTAGGTAGTACCCTATATCTGCTTATAGAGGGAGGTGTTATATAACTAATTAGTAAGTTGCTTAACTTATTCCTCTAACCTCTCCTTTTTAGATAGGGTTAATATATATTTATCTTTAAGAAAGGTGTTACTTTAAGATTTCCTAGGAGTATAAGGTACCTTAAGAGATAGATAGGAAGTGGGTCCTTCTAGGAGGGTGTTGTTAATTAAGTCTTCCTTATCTAATTTCTTTCTATTAGTAAATAGGCTTTTAAAAGCGGCTAAACTAGATACCCTTCCTTTACCTTTATCTAATATTTTGTAGTTAATAAGAATAATAAATCTTTTCTTTAGGGGGGGTTTGGTTGTAGGAGGATATTAGCTTTGCCTCTAATTCCTCTAGGCTTTTAGTAGTCTCTAGGTCTCTACCTTAACGCAATCTAACGCGATTTTTCTAAAGGTAATCTAGCACTACCTATAGGTCTAGAAGTCTAAGCCTATAGGCTTTAGTTATTAGAAGTTCTAATAGCTATTCTAACTATAGAGTTACAGGGTTAGATAGCTACTAGAACTAAATTAGTAGCTTAAAATAATAATAAGTGCAATATTCTTAAATACTATTACTAGCTAGGATAATATTCTTCTTGTAATATAACAACTTAGGTAGGTAGGGTATCTAAAAGGTATCCTATATAACTTAAAGGTATATAGGAGTGCGCGTCTATATAGAAAAGGATAAGATTCCTACACCCTACACCTATAGGTCTTGTACAAAAGGACAAGAAGAACATACCTATCCTAACTATAGGTGAGCTGTTCTCTATATACATTAGTAAGTCGGGCCTTTATTAGGCCTGACTTGGCATAGAATAATAGGCAGGCAATTCTGCCTTATTGTTACAAATAGGGTATTAGGATATACCTACGTAAAATAACTACCCTATCTATACTAGGTATAGACCTTTACTAGCTTTTATATATTAAATAGGTCCTATAGGATCTAGTTAGGATATAACATTAGTAGTTTAGTAGGTATACTTAATACGGCTACTACTTTTGCTATATTTATATTACTATCCTAATTTAGAGTAGACTTCTACTAGGGTTCCTTAGACTTACTAGCTTAAAGAAAGCCTAGTTCTAGGGAGGCTATTTTAATATCTACTTTAATTATCTTATATTCTTCTATAGCTATATTATAGTTTATCCTAGAGACTCCCCTATTAAGGGAAACTAAGCGTATATAGCTATTAAGTAATTAGCGTAGTTATAAAAGCTTCTATTTATTATTCTAGTATAGACCTCCTAACTATATAAGAAGCTATATAAAATTTAAAAAAACTTTATAAAAGGCTAATTTTAGCCCTAAATTAGATATTCTAATATAACTTAGCTACGCTTCTACGTATAATAGTTACTATAATAAAATACTAAATAGTTAAGAAACCTACTTATATCCTAACGCTTATATATACTATCCTTAAAGTATAGTACTATAGTGCGCTAGACTATAGGTAATAACTAGGACTAAATATATATAAACTTTGCCTCTATATCCCTAATAAAGACCTTATCTATATATAGTTTAAATTCTATAGTTATTTACTAGGAGGAGAAGTTTACCTTAGTGCTATTATATAGTAAGCTAACTAGGAAGGGTTTATAACGCAAGGTAGAGGGGGGTAGAGGTAGTAGGTTATTAAAACTAGCAGGCTTAGAGGGGGGTTAGGATAGAATCTAATTGTGTATTTCCTTATTCTACTAATATAGTATACCTATTATAGTAGAGCCTTAAGCCTATTATTCTATTAATCTATAGACCTGCTATATTAGCCTTTCTACTATATTAGGTTGCACCTAATTATTCTAAATATCTAGTATATCTATCTCTATTACCTTTATAGTATATTTAATAAAAGATACTAATATATTATAAACTAGCCTTAAGGAAGAATATAGTAAGTATTAATAATAGTATTTAGTATTATAAGGAGATATAAGACCTCTATGTCTTTCTATAGGTGTATAGCGTATTTACTTAGTAGTAGTATTAGTCTCTACCTATCTTGTATTAGATATAGGCTTAGGTATAAGCCTAAGCCCTTTATATCTACCTCTACCTAGATCCCTTTACTTAGGGTATACTATCTAAACTAAATATACTAGGTAGGCTAATTAGATAATCTATTAAGTAGGATATCCCCCTTTAGGATTTAATTACTTATAGTAGAAGAGTATTAAGTAAGCTTTTACTTAAGAAATAGTATAGAAAGAGTAAGCTTACTAGCTTAAGTAATTATCTTAAGTAGTATACTTAAATAGATAGGATAATTATTAATAAGTTAGTAAAGCGTAAGCTAGGCTTATGACTATAGAAATTTAGATTACTAAGGTTAGGAATAATTTAGGAGGTAGATTATTAAATTATATCTACTATAATAGGACTTATATAAATAGAGCTTTAACTACCCTTACTAGAAGATATATACTTAGTAAACCTTCATTACTAGAGCTTCTTTTTCTATTAGGTACTTAGTAGAAAGCTAGTAGTAAATTAGATAGTAGATTTGCTAGGGGTACAGAATAAGGATATTAATTAGGGATTAGATTAGTTAAATAGATTAAGATGCTCTGTAATCTAGTTAGTATCCTTCCTATAACACTACTTTATATTGTAGCTACTTATATCGTTACAAGTAGCTATTATTATAGTCTTAAAGTATTAAGGATAAGTAAAGGTAGTCTAGCTAGGAGATTATAAGTATGTTATAGTTATTAAAGGTATCTATACTATAGGATAGGCTAATTAGTAGTGTCTAGAGCACATATTCATTATAGCGTCTGACGTGATAGGGCATGTTGCTTATTGAGCGTTAGGGCGCCTGCTTTGTTTGGGTTGTCGCGCGACCCACGTGTTGCTAGGGAAGCGACTAGGCTAACAGCCTAATGATGTGACCTAGGATTCGGCCCGTTCTATATGGTACCTCGATGTGATTATTATCTTGTAGAAGCTGCCTAGGTGGTCAAAAAATCGATATGCAAGACGAAGCGGACGTGTTTGTCATGCTCGCATGTCAGCACGCCAACAACTGTGCATCGTCACCTCGAAATACCAATCCAGACTCTTGAAGCTGGACACCAAGGATCTGTGAATAGTAACAATGTCCATTGGTATATCACGGACAACCGGATCCGGCTCAGAACTTATGTGACAACATGGTTTGAAGATAGCCTAAATTCGATGATCTTAATCTTACATGCTCCTGGTACCCTACGCTTCCAGCAATTGATATATGCCAGATCGGAATCTACAAGATTGTTGATCTGCTCTCGTGGTTAATAGCTGAATTCAATCATTATCGAGGATCGTACCATAGTGGAGAGCACTAATCCTTGAAGTCTTTCTTGAATTTCTCGAAGGCTTCCTGCACATCGCGTTTGCTGCCACCTTTCTTCACATACATGGTGCCCATCACAGCATGCGTTCCGCCATTCTTTTCGCGCCAATCTTTGATTGACGATGGGACCTTTCCAGCATTTGGCTGGATCTGGAACTTGTTGTAGACTTGCTCACGCTGGGTCACCTCCCCATCAAAATCCCAACGGATACCTAAATTCTCAAGATCTTCTGGTGCCTTTGGAAAGGCGGTCGTGCCTCGGTTCACAGAAACGCTGGTGAACTTTTTCGCTGCTTCCGCGAGCATACCTTCGGCTTTGCTGAACACTTTGTTCATGTCTATAGCTTGTCTCTGAAGTGACTGTTTTCCCATGATCTGTTAGATATTGTGGGAAAACATGAGGCAGCTATGGGTGCTTACATTGAAGTTAAGAGCATTGTCCAGGTAGCGAGTGAAAGGATAAAACAGGATAAGGGATGTGATCGATTAGCGATTGAAGGATAGGATAAAGGGTATTCAGATGTATGGAAGGGAATTGGCAGCCATTTATACAAATTCAATCGCACTGAAGGTTCGAGACTGGTAAATCCAGTAGCATATTCGAACGGCCCCTTCGATGATTTGCTACCCAGTAGCCCAGGCGCCTCGCGTTACGCCAGACCGGTCAGCGTCTATACTAATCACCACCTGGGCAGCTATTCAATCGTCCTATCTCTCCATTGAAAAAGTTGGAACTCCAGGATGAGTCGCGGTACTTGTTGACTACGTCCGACCAGTGATCAAGGCTGTACAGAACACGCGCGCGTTTCCGAGGCGGCTGGGAGATGTTGCGGTGGATCCCAAGCAGCGCGCGGAGAATCGAGGTAATGGCATGCTTCGCTCTTAAAACTGTAGTCTGTGCTTGCGCACCAATAAAGCTACGATTTCAGCGAAATTCTGCGGATTTGGATTCAAACCGGCGCTTCATAGTCCGGATCATGAGCGTGTTAAGGGTTTGATTTTTTGGCGCGTGCAGTCGTCTGCCAAGTGATCGGCTGTCGGGCCGTGCCCGTGCAACACCGGTAGTCTTGGCAACTCTCCAGTTTCGGGGCCGTGAAGAACAGCCAGGGCCCATCAACAGCATCACCTCATCTGTCAGAACCCAAATCCCGGATAGGAGACCAGCCACATCTAGCATGAGGAGATTTTGTTTCGATTTTCCGACGCCTCGCTCTCTTTCACACGCCTGCTTTGGCCTACGGCAGGAATTATCCACCGCTGGGCAAATGGCAGTGTATTCGACGAGAGAAACATTACAAGCCGGCAAGGTATCATCGAGTATCAGCGATCCAGAACATACGTTCTATAATTACACGTCTGGTAGATGGTTGTAAGTAGCGAATGAACCTTGACATTTCCGTACTTGAATTGATAGGTCGAAACCACCGCAGGTACAACGAGCGTTTGCGTCTCTCTGAAAGGCGACGTCATTTTGATATTCATGAGCTCTGTCAGGCTGTTGCCAAGTCTGTCGGTCGTTCCACTGATGACATCACTACCTTTGCAAAAATTGCTGAAGGTGGTTCATTCCGTGTCTTTGAAGCGACATTTCAAGATAGGATGAATGTGATCGTGCGACTTCCATACCCTTCCACAGTACCTCGGGAATATGGTATTGTCAGTGAGGTTGCTACAATGGAATATCTACGTCTGCATGGTTTACCAATTCCGAAGGTCTTTGACTGGAGTTCATCGACGGACAATCTAGTCCGGTCTGAATATATCATCATGGAAAAGGTTCAGGGTAAGGAATTGGAACATACTTGGTATACGATGACGGCAAAAGAGAGAATGGCTGTCGTGGAGAAGATTGTCGACATAGAGAGGATGCTATTTGCGATACGATTTCCTGCCAGTGGCAGCATATACTTTAAAGACTCTGTGGATACCCGAACTACTACAATTGACCTACCCTTGGCTGTCAATCGTGGCACAACGGACAGGTTTTGCAGTGGGCCTTCCACTGAATTCCTTTGGTGGTATCAAAGGCGAGACGAACTGGCCGTCAATCGAGGACCTTGTAAGGAACCCTTACTCCGTATTATGTTCCCTCTTGATTAACCAGAAGGATGTAGGGGAAACGCCCAAGGAGCTGTTGGAGGCAGTTGGTCATAGAGAATTGGCCTGGTTGCAAAAGTTCGGCAAGCAACGTTTCCCCCGTGAACCGCTCTATAGAGAATTTTACGGTCGTCAAAAAGTCAACCCGCAGGTGCAAATAGATAGCTTAAGGGATTACCTCAAGGTTGCTCCACACATTATTCCGGAAAATCCTGAGTTATGTCAACCAACGATCCGTCATCCAGATCTCTCACCTAACAACATCTTCGTCTCTGAATCTGGCGACATTACTGGCGTCATCGACTGGCAACACAGCACCATACTTCCGATGTTCCTGCAAGCCAAGATTCCCAAACATTTCCAAAATTATGGAGATGACGATTCGGAGAATTTTCGACGTCCAGAGCTGCCTACGGATTTCGATTTCTTGGAGGAGAGCGAGAAGGCAAATGAGTTAGAGCTCTATCGCCGACGACAGCTCCACTATTTCTACCTGGGATTTACCAGTACCAACAACAAGCCCCATTTTCATGCAATGGGAAAACACGACCTCATTGTACGAAACCGACTCTATGATACTGCTGGCAGACCGTGGGAAGGCGACAACACATCACTTAAAGCGGAATTAATACAAACATCGACTTACTGGCCCGATATTGCTACTTCAGCAATGAAAGAAACTAACTTTCCTGTCAAATATCCTGATGCAGATGTCACAAACTGCCTTAATATCGACGCAAAGCAGAAGATTGCGGATGCACAAATGCAGAAATTGCGCGATTTCATTGGAGTCAACATTGACGGATGGGTGCCGACGGACTCCTACGAAGAGGCGAGGGAGAAAGAACGCTGTATCAAACAGCAAATGCTTGACGCTACTGAGACGGAGGACGAGCGAAAGGAGCTAGAGGAACATTGGCCCTTCCAGGATCACGAAGAGTTCGATTAGGGTGGCCAAAGGTTAGTGTTACAGTACCATACATCCCATGTACTACTATTGTCTAGCAGGCACGATTTTTCTAAAATATTATATAATATAATAGGAGGATTCTAGAACTATATAATTGCCTAAGAAGAGTTAGTTATATTTTAGCATAACGTACCCTATAAGTAACTAGCTTATATGTTATAGACTGGCCTTAAGGGAGAATACAATAAGCGTTGATAATAGTATTTAGTATCTTAAAGGAGAGGTAAGCCCTCTATGCCTTTTTATAGGTGTCTAGTGTGTTCACTTAGTAGTAGTGTTAGACTTGGTCTGTCTTGTGTTAGACCTAGGCTTAGGCATAAGCCTAAGCCCTTTATATACCCCTAACCTTCCCCTATAAACTATTATAAAATTATCTTTCTAGGGGTCTAGGGTTATATCTTTATCCTCTATAATCTATATTAGGCTTTATTACTATATTTTTTAGTTTTATTATTATATCTTTATATTCCTTCCTAATTTATAATAGGCCTATATATTAAGTAGTACGCGCGTGTAGTATCTATACACTTATTTTAGTACCCTACTATAAAAGTTCTAATATAGCTATCCTACCCTACTATAAATTTCCTAAACTTACTTTGTTATATAACAGATTTTCCCTACTAATTAGCCCTCTCTTTACTCTCTCTCTATTAAATCCTGCCTATCTAGCCCTTATTATATCCTTATCTACTACTACTAGTGCTAGTAGTAGGGATCTACTATAAGGCAGTTAGACCCTACGCTAGGCCTACTAAGATAAGGTGCGTACTTTTAATATTCTCCCTATATTTCCTATATTAACTTTTTGCTTAGCATATATCTCCCTAAATATAGTTACTTAGTAGCTTTATTATTTCTAGTAACTTAGATAATAAAGAATATAATAGTAGTTTTATAAAGCTACTTCTCTATAATTAGTATATTAACTAGCTTTATCTCTTTAGTAAGTGTAACTATTAGGAAGGTAGTAGTAAGTTCCCCTTAATTTTTATTTTCTTTATTATAAGTTCTAACTATATCTAGGGCACTTATATAAGTCCTGCTATTATAGCTATAAGACCTATACTTAATTAGAAGCTATCCTTACTAATAATCCTAATATTTGCTAAGCCCTTTGCAACTAGCTTTAGTTTTATTATAGTTACTAGGAGGATTACCTCTATATTATAAAGAAGGGGACCCTTAGCACCTTTATAAGGAAACCTACTAAAGGCACCTATTACTAGTTTATACTATAGTTTTACTAGCTCTACTATTATTTTAAGGATCTTATATTAAGGGCTTAAACTAATAATACTATTACCCTACTTGCCCCTACTACCTACTTACGCGCCTATAATTAGTATTAGCTTAGTACTATTATTCTATCTACTACTAGTGCTCTAGTATTTCTACTTTAGTCTACTATTACGCCTTTATATAGTAGTTATAGTAATAATAATATTATATAGCTTACTACTACTACTAGTATTACCTTCTAGCGTATTAACTAGCGTATAAATAAGACCTAGGCCTAAACTAACCTTTATATTAATAAGCTTAAAAGCGCTACTAAGCGCACTACTTATAGTATTAAGACTCTTATTATTAGTATTAATTTCCCTTTATTCCCTTTATATATTCTAATATTTACTTTCTTTAGGCCTAGGGTGCTACACGTTAGTAAACTATTAAAGCACTACCCTCCTCCTACTACTACTACTACTATCGCTTGTACTTATTAACTAAGTCCTTCCCTACCTACACCACGCGTAAGCGTTACTACTATTGCTAAGAGACGTAGAGGCGTTAGGATAATATAAATAATAGTTTAGGGGGGGCTAAAGGGGGGTTAGTTATAGATAGTAATAGTATAGATACTACTACCTAATTATTAGCTACCTTATAAAACTTTAGTAGTAGGGCACTTACTTAGAGTATTATAAGGATAAATAAAAGATATCTCTAATACCTTTCTAATTCTTAATTATAACAAAGGTCTAAGTTATTATTCTAGTTTTCTTCTACCCTTACTTCCTAGCTTTTATACGCATTAGGCTATTATTATGCGTAATATCCCTATACTTTTCCTTAAACCTATCTAGAGCCTTAGTATCCTACACTACCTCTAGCGGGTGCTATATTAGATTAATATACCCCTTCTATTTTACTAGGACTTAATACTTCCCTTTTCCTCTTATATTCTTTATATAAAGGATCTCTTCTACTTCCTATTTATCTAGTATTGCGTCTTTATTTTCTAGAGTAACTATTAGGCCTAGTTATAAGTCCTAAAGCTTCTAGCTTAGTAGTAGGTTATTAGCAGCTCTCTCTAGCAGATCTATATACATAGTCTTATACAAGTTCCCTAGTAAGTCTAATACTACTATAAGTAGAGTAGAGACTTCTATTACTTTATACTTAACCTATAGCTAGTTAAACTTTTTACTTAGTTAGTTTATCTTTATATTATATATTATAAACTAAACTATATTACCTTTTAGGAACTTTTTAGCTAGGCGTTAAGACTAGTTTATTACTTCCTATTATTATTGCTATTAGAACATAATAGTAGCTTACACTAGCTCTACACCCCTTTATAGGTATAATAAGAACGTTATAGCCTCTCTATAAGGATTCTTAGGCTTTACTAGTAGTAATATTATCTTTTATAGCGTGTCTATAGTATACCTATTTAAAAGTAGATTTAGGCTAATACTAGTTATACTAGAGTCCCTATTATTAAGTGCAAGTTAGCAGGCTAGTAGGTAGTTAGGCTAGTTAGTCTACTTAAAGTATACTATTATACGCAGCACTACCTATACTTCTTAGTTTACCTACTCTATCCTGCTGTCTATCTAAGGGTAGTATATAGTAGATAGTAACTAGTTTATCTTTATTACCTAGCACAATATTATCTAGAAAGATCCTAATTAGTTAGAGCCTTAGTTAGTAATAATAGAGGATAGGAAGCCCTAGAACTACTACTAGTTATCCTAGAAGATCCTTATATAATAATTAGCTACTATAGAGACTATTACTTTAAGCTAAATATATTTAGATAATCTATTAGTAATAACTAATAGGTACTAAGGTTTGCTATTATCTTTTATAGGTAGGTTAACTATAAAATCTATAGATATTTAGGACTAGTATTATAACATAACTAGTATAGGTTATAATAGACCCTATTAGCGCTTCTAGGAGATATAAGCACTATAATAATAGCAGTTTTAAACATACTACGCAACGTCTCCTAATATTCTATCCTAATAATAGTTATAGCGTAGTATTTAAAATATTATATTCTTTCCTAGATATCCTACTAAACCTAATTTATATGCTTGCTATATAATAGTAGTTATAAGGGGTTCCTATATTAGTAACTAAATAACACCCCTCTAGAGCAAAGTACTGTGTGCGCTAATTATATAGTCCCTAATCTATTACTTTATATTAGCTAAAACTAGGAAAGACCTAGCGCCTTTCTAAACTATATTAAGACGTACTTAGTATATCTTATCTTCTAGTACTACTTTGTCCTATAGTGTCTATATATACAGGTTAGCAAAGAGGCTAGCGCCCTTTAGTAACTTAGACACCTCCTCTACTTCTAATACTACAACCTAAATTAATTTAGGGCATATTACTAACTATAGTATTATTTTAGAGGAGTTTAAATCTTATAGTTATCTACTTAAGGTATTAGGTTATCCTATAAGATAGCTAGGCCTATACTGTAGGATGTACTAATATTTTAAAAGTTCCTCTGCCTAGTAGCACTATTACTTGCTTAAGCTTTAAAGGCTAGTAAAGTACTCTAAGTTTTTATAGTCTATAAATATTGTAAACAGCTTATAAACGCTCTATAACTCTACTAACTAACTTTTAAGATACTTAATAATAGTAAGTAAATCCTTATTATATATAGTATAGTTTTGTCTCTCTAGTATTAGTACTATAGAGTAGTAAATAACTAGGCACTAGACACCCCTAACTTTTTATAATAAGCAACCCCTAAGAGCATATCCTAAATAGTCTACTTCTAATAATATTTCTTTAGCTAGGTCCTATTATATTAATACTAGTCCTAATATAAACGCCTTTTTTAGCGTATTAAATATACTTTATTCTTCCTCTCCCTATTAGAATAGGGTATTCTTCCTAGTTAGTTAGTTTAAAGGTGCTGCTACTTTAGAAAACTTTATAATAAAATTATAGTAGAAGTTAGCAAAACCTAGAAAACTCCTTACCTCTCTTATATTCCTAGGGGATTCCTATTCCTATACTACCTTAAGCTTTTTAGGGTTAGGTCTAAGTAATTTGCCTGCCTTAATAATATAGCCTAGGTAGTGTACCTCCTTAACACTAAACGCACACTTCTCTAAGTCTAGGTGTAGTCCTGCTTCTTTTAATAGTATAAGTACACACTTTACTTTTTCTATATAGTTAAACTAGTCTCCTCCTAAATAAATTAGGATATTATTAAGGTAGGCTATTATATATAATCTAAGTAACTCTATAAGCGCGGTATTAATATATTATTAGAAAGTAGATAGCGCACTACTAAGACTAAATAGATATACTAACTATTTATATAACCTAAACTAGGTATAGAAAGCTATTAAGGACTTATAACCTTCTACTATTCTAACTTTATAAAAGGTAGCGCAAATATCTACTTTTATAAACTAATTTACGCTAGATAGTATACGCAAAGTTTCCTTAATAAGTAGTAGTAGGTATTAGTCTAATATTATTATGCTATTAAGTATCTAGTAATCTATATAAAGGCGCTAACCGCCTAACAGCTTCTTTACTAGTAATACTAGAGCTCTAGCTATAGAAGAGCTTGCTTAGATCTAGCCCTTATCTATTAATCTAGTAAGTTGTGTTCTTAGTTCTAGTAATTAATTATAAGATATAGGGTATAGGGGACCCTATAGGGGGTTAGGCTAGGTTCTATCTAGGAGAGTTATTAACTAAATATAGTAATCTATACTGCCTTAATAGGGTAGCAAACTACTTGCTAACTCTTTGTTAAACAGGTCCTTAAACTCCTATAGTTCTAGTAGCAACTTTATCTTTCTAGTTTTATACTTAGGCTTATAGGGAACTATGCTATTAGTAATATAGATAGTGTGTATATTAATAGGACTTCTCTTGTTAACACTTCCTAGATATTTTATTAGGCGCAAGTTATATATTACCTATAAAATATCTAGTATATTTGTTGCAAAAATTTATACCTGTGTGTCTTCCTATTAGGGTCCTTAATTTAGCAACCCTGCTATAACTAAACCTAAGATAGTAGAGATATAGGTAGGATATAGGCGTCTCCTGCTCTCTTATACTACTATATTTCCTGCCTTCCTAATTATTAATTCGCCTTATAGAATATCTATAATAACGCCCTCTCTACAAAGCTATAGTCTACCTAGTATTAGTTAATAGGAGAGACTAGGTACTATATAAGCTAAAAGCTAAGACTACTAACTATCTAAATTATAGTCTAATACTACTAACTATGCAATTCTTGTACCCTTAGTAATTCCCTAGGCATGTTGTAAGGGTCGCAGGGGAATATTAATAAAGGTCCTACTAATCTATTTTGCTAACTTTTCCTTAACTGCACTAAAATACTAGCACCCTAAATTAACTATCGCTTGCACGTTCTCTACTCTACCTAGGAGGAGGGGAATAAAGAAAGAAGGATTATTTAACCCTGCCTTAATATCTAGGGGACACTTAATAGCCTCTACTATTAATAGTTCCTCTATTATAGTATCCTCCTTATACCCCTAACTTAGCCTAGGGTTAGGGGTGGCTAGTTTCCTAAATTAGGGCTACTTGCTAATACTACAACTATCTTAACACCTACTAGTTATAGTAATAGGGTATTAGGATATACACGTATAAAATAACCGCCCTATCTACACTAGGTGCAGACCTTTGCTAGTTTCTGTGTATTAAACAGGTCCTGTAGGATCTAGTTAGGACGTGATATTAGTAGTTTAGTAAGTGCACTTAATAAGGCTGCCACTTCTACTATATTTGTGTCGCTGTCCTAATCTAAGGTAGACCTCTACTAGGGTTCTTTAGACTTACTAGCCTAAAGAAACCCTAGTTCTAGAGAGGCTATTTTAATATCTACTATAATTGTCTTATATTCCTCTATAGCTATATTATAGTTTATCCTAGAGACTCCCCTATTAAGGGAAACTAAGCGTATATAGCTATTAAGAGATTGCTAAAGTTATAAAAGCTTCTATTTATTATCCTAGTATAAACCTCCTAACTATATAAGAAGCTATATAAAATTTATAAAGAACTCTATAAAAGGCTAATTTTAGCCTTAATATAAGTATTTAAACGTGACTTAGGCACACTCCTGCCTATAGTAATTACTATAATAGAATACTAGGTAGTTAAGAAACCTGCTTATATCCTAATACTTACGTGTACTATCCTTAAAGTATAGTGCTATAGCGCGCTAGACTATAGGTAATAACTAGGACTAAATATATATAAACCTTGCCTCCTTATCCCTAATAAAGACCTTGTCTGCACGCAGTTTAAACTCTATAGTTATTTACTAGGAGGAGAAGTTTGCCTTAGTGCTATTATATAGCAAGCTAACTAGGAAGGGTTTGCAATATAAGGCAGGAGAGGGCAGAGGCAGCATGTTATTAAACCTAGTGGGCTTAGAGGAGGGTTAGGATAGAATCTAATTGCGTATTTCCTTATTCTATTAACGTAGTATAGCTATTATAGCAGAGTCTTAAGCCTATTATTCTATTAAACTATAGACCTATTATATTAGCCTTTCTACTATATTAGGTTGCACCTAGTTATTCTAAACATCTAGCGCGTCTATCTCTTATTACTATTATAGTATGTTTAGAAGAAGATACTAAAATATTATAGACTAGCCTTAAGGGAGAATATAATAAGCGTTAATAATAGTATTTAGTATCTTAAAGGAGAGATAAGCCCTCCACGCCTTTTTATAGGTATCTAGTGTGTTCGCTTAGTAGTGGTGTTAGACTTGGTCCGTCTTGTGTTAGACCTAGGCTTAGGCATAAGCCCAAGTCCTTCACACTAATAGTAATAAGGTAGTAAGCTATAAGCTAGAGAAGATCTATACCTACGTTAAAAGAATCTATTAGTAAAGAGAAGGAATAAAATATATATTAGCTAGCTAAATAGAGGAAGATACTTAGTAGCTATATTAGATATTAGAATTAGTAAAAGCTACGCCTATAAAGGAGGAAATTATAGATATAGTAAAAGGCGTTAGAAAGGAGCAAGCTACTACCTAACTACTACTAAACATTAACCTAGAAATAGACTAGTTAATTAGGGCACTAAGAAAAATAAAGATAAGTCTAGCTAAGGCTAATAGGCTATAGGAATACTACGTAATAGGCCTGCTACTAAAAAGCCTAGTAAACTAGCTCTACTTTATTTTACATGTAACTAACGCTAGGATAGAGTAAGGAATACGTTAGAATACTATAGTAATTAGAGGGTTACTAATAAACTAGCTAAGAACCTAGGGCCCTATATAGACGTTAACTACTTAGCTAGTGCTATAGAGTTATAGGGGGTATAACAAGAAACTACCTACCTATAATATATATAGATTAGAAACCTACCTAGTAAGGGACTACCCCCCCTAGCTAGAACTTATAGCGCTAGAGTAGGTAAGCACTTCCTAGAATCTAGAAATAAGGACTAGGATATTTTACTACAGACTATTATATAAAAGACTAGGGTAGGTTACTAAGCTAGCACTATAGAACTATACTCTTTACTAGATAAAGAAAAAGTTGCGTAAATACTATAAAGTTACTAAGGATATCCTTAGCTAGCTAGTATTATAGGTTAAGCTAGAACTATTTAACAGAATAGATTTAAGAGGCTAGTAGTAGAGGCAGACTTAAGGACTAGACTACCTAGCAGCAAAAAGAGCAGGAGCTAATATAATATCTTCCTAGAATTAAGGATTAGAACTAGTAAATACTTAAAAAGAATATAAGCAGTTCTTAAACTATTAAATACTATAAACTAATATGGAAGACCTAGTAGTAATAATGCTAGATTATATAGACTTAAGATATATTATCCTAGAATTAGTAGATAAGAATACGCCTAGGATCCACGCCTCTATAAGGGAGAAAGAAAAGCAAAGGGACTAAGTCTTAGAAGAAGTAAGGACAGGATTAATCTAGAAGCGCAGGCAAGGAAGACTAACATAAAACCTAGTAAATAGGGAGGAGGGGGCAAGTAAAGAGATAGAACTTAAAAAAACCCTAGAGATTCTATACCTAGCTTAGGCCTATATAGACCCCTTTATAATAATCTAGCTACTAGATAGTATAGGTAAAGGCTATATAAATTTAGGGCCTAATTAGGACTAGCTAGTAATAAGAAGAAAGGTATAGTTTAAAGAAGTAAAGGATAAGGAGCTTAAGGGAATAATATATCTAAGCCTAAACTAAAGAGTAGCTATATTTCTTAGGCAGGAAGTATAGGGAATTATAGTAGCTAACCTACTAGGGTAAGATTATCTACAGGAATAAATTAAGACGTTATTATAGGAACCCTAGACTTAAGTCCTAGAGGATAATAACTACTTTAGTAGGGTAAATATAGTAGAGCTAGGGGGCCTAGAAAGTGCGCTAGTCCTAAATAGGTATCTAAAGGGTGCGCTAATTTTACCCTTTAGATATATTAACTAATTAGAGAAGCTAGAGGTAAAGAGCCCTACGCTAGGTTAGCGCAATATACGCGCGATACTAGAAGTACTTAATACCTAAGTAAGGCTCTAATTTAGATAAAACTTAGATAGGTATAGAAAAGATTTAGTTATATAAGAAGAAAAAGACAAGTCTTATACTAACTAGGAATTAAATTAGATAACTCTATATATAGAACTACTAATATGCTAGACTAGTATAAGGGGGAATATAGTAAACTACCTAATTAATATAGGGGTATAAATAAATCTCTTAAGATTAAGTACTATATTAGCGTTATAGGTACCTATTAAGATACTAACCTAGACCCTAGGGTATACGCAGGGGGTAGTTATAGCTAATAGCAGGATAGACCTATTTATTAGAACTGCGTGGAATATACTAGTATGTATAAGGGAGGTAGAGACCCTAACTTATTTTAGGGTAATTACAAACCTAACCTACTTAGCTATATTAGGAGGGCTATAGTATACCTCTACTAGGCTAGCTATTTAGTATAATATCTATAGGAGGGTTACCTACTAGGTACTATCCTTAGATAGGGAAAGGAATGCAGTCTTTATAGCCTTAGATCTAAAGCTAGAAGATAGAGATAAAATAGAAGAGGATAATAAATTAGAAAACTAATAGCAGGACCCTTGCTTAGGAAAGAGATCCTATAAAATTAATACCTAGGAGATAAGTGCTATATAGTAGAATATATACTATATTTAAAATTTCTATAAGAAGTAGACTATATAGAGCTATAAGCAGGATTTAGCAAATATAGATAACTATTTACCTTAGAAGATAAAAAGATACTAGAAAAATAGGTAGCATAAACTATAGGATATAGTGTAGGGGCAAGTAAAGACCTATAGGCTATCTAAGAGCTAAACCTAATATTAGTAATATACAAGCTAAATTAAGGTGCGTAATAAAAAGTTGTAAAAATAGTTACTAAGGTAAGCACTAAGTATAAAAAAGTTAGCAAGAAAATCTAACTAGTAGATAATATAAAAGAAAAGGATAAGGATATAGAGTTTAGAAGGGAGGACTAGAAAATAGTAACTAAGGAAAACTAACTGCTAAAGCTTAGTATTCGCGAAAGAGTTAACCTTAGCCCTTTTAACTATCTTTTTAAGAAAAGAGATATATTATTTCTAAGAGGGTCTAGGTTAACTACTAAAAGGATGCAAGAATAAAAATTTAGTCTAGACTTATTAGTAGCAGAGAAGACCCTATTTTAAGAAATAATTCTTAATAGAGAAGTAGCTATTACCTTTAACTTTAAAGAAAGTAGATATATTACTTAAGATATTAGCCTACCTTACTAAATAAAGATAATCCTGTATAAAGTATAGCAAATACGTAGTTTCCTAGTAGCTAAGGTAGTAGAAGAAGAATTTATTTAGATATTAGAAGAGCGCCTAGATTAAGGAACACTTAAGAGGTGTAATAGCCTATACTAGAACCTATATTTCTTAGTAGTAAAGAAAGATAGGAAGTACTAACTAGTCTAGAATGCTATCTATATACACAAGGTTAGCTAGAGGGACGTAAACCTACCTCTAACTATAGATAAATTCTCTAAGAAATTTGCTAGGTGTAAGATATTATCCCTAATAGATATATTTTTAGGATATAACTAGATTATACTTTACCTAGATAGTAGAGATATAACTACTATACACACCCCTATTAGCCTACTATAATCCTGCACTATAGTATAAGGAGCAATAAACTTAGTAGTAGCCTTTTAGAGAATTATAATAAAAATACTACGCGATTATTCCCCTTATATAATGCTATTTATAGATAATATAATAGTAGGGGGGCCTAAGACTAACTATAGGGGCAAAGAGGCGCTTCCTAGGGTCTAGAGATTTATACTTAAGTATGTGTAGTAGCTTAACTAAGTCCTAGCAGATATTAAGTAAGCAGGAGGTATAGTTTTAGGAAAGAAATATTATTAGGGCATAGCTTATCTTAGCGTTATAGGCTATAAGGTTAGCTTTAAAGGAAGATACCCTAACCGCATAAAGGTAGAAAAGATTGTAAAATAGCTAGAATACAGAAATATAAAGGAAGTCTAGATATTTATTAGAATCTATGTCTACTACTAGATATAGGTTCCTAGCTTTGCTATCTAAGCAAAGCTATTATTTATACTCCTATAAGGTAACACTAAGTAAATATAGGAAGAACTATAGAGAGTAGTAATAAAAGAGCTTAAGCATTTTATTACTATAGCACTAGCCCTAATAACTATTAATTATAAAACTAGAGGGACTATCTACCTTATAGTAGAATCTAGTAGGAAAGGCGCAGGAGCTTCCTTAGAGTAAATAGGGCTAGATAGAAGGCAATATCTATGCTAGTTTAAGAGTACTGTATAGTTAAAGTCTAAAGTAAAGTAGCACTCTACTAAGCTAGAGTATAGAGTAGTGCTATAGGCCCTAAAAAAGTTTAGAGTTTAGCTCTATAGAACACTATTTATTATTAAGATAGACGCTTAAACCTTAATTATATAGTCTAATTAGTCCTTAAGCAAAATACTAGGAGGGGTAATAAATAGGTGGCTTACTGCTATTTTAGTATAGGACTTTAAAATTTAACATATTCTAGGCAAGAGAAATGTGGTTATAGATGCTCTATCCTAATATCTAAAAGAGGATAGATAGGAACCCCTAGATAAAACTAAAGACAATATTAAAGACTTTATTAAGTATATAATTACTAATATTAAGTTATATAATCTAATAAAGGACAAAGTACTATGTCCTAAATATAGCGCTAAGTTAGAAGGAATTACCTAGTTTCTAGTTAGGTTTAAAATCCTAGATATTCTATAGAAGGAGTTAAGGGTATAGAAGAAATAAGTATTAAACTTCTTTATAAGAGATAGGTTCCTCTTCTACAAGATATCTTAAAATATAGCAGTAAGACAAGTAGTTAATAATAAAGACGTTAGGATTACTACTATATAGGAAATATATTGCCTTGTTAGTTATTTTAAGGTAAATACTATCTACTTAATAATAGCTTAGTAATATTAGTAGGAAAGGATATATAAGATAGTAAGGCTTACTCTACGCATATATTATAAGTGTTAGAAAAGAAGCAGTAAGAAGAAGGTTAATATACTTACTAACACCTACTCCTATACGCTATAGGAGATGGTAGCTATTAACGTAGTCTACATGCCTTATAATTCTAGGAAATAATTCCTAGTAATAGCCTAGGACTATTTAAGCAGGTAGCCTAAAGTACAAGTATTACTAAATTATAGATTAAAAACTATTACTAAATTTATATATAAAGATATCCTATGCAGATAGAGTATAGCGTAAAGGATTGTAGTTAATAGGGGGCCTAACTTTTAAAAAGTTATTTGTGATTTAGCTACTATCTATAGTATATATAGGGTTTAGATCTCTGCCTATAACCCTTAGGCTAATAGAAAAATTAAAGGAGGGTATAAACTAATTATTAACGCACTTGCGAAGCTCTAGGGGAGCTAGGTCTCTAATCTACTAATAGTACTCCTAGCTAACTAAATATCTATTTAAGAAAATACTAGATACTCCGCATACTAGCTAGTTACTAGTTAGAACCTAGTGCTCCTAATTAAACTAGCTCTTCTAATATAGCAGACGCTTCCCTTTAGGTAGATAATAGATAGGGCTTAGCTACTAGTAGTAAGGGCTACCTAGGTTAACCTAAGAGATTAGTTTCTTAAAGATGTAGTGTTAAGAATTAAGAGGCTACGCTTATAGAAGAAAGAATATTAGGATAACTATAAGGAAATTTAAAGAGAGGAAATTAGCCCTAGCTTATTAGTACTGCTATAGGATTTAGTCTGCTAGACAGATATATCTAGAGATAGGAAACTTAGTAATAAATAGCTAGGTCTATACCTAGTAGCGCAGAGCTTTCTAGAGTTAGGGATATATTAGCTAAAAGATTTAGATAGAACTAAGTTTATATATATAACGCTAGGCTAGAGGATAAAGATCTTTTACTAGAGAAGCTAGGATAAGGTAAACTAGGAAGACTAAGGACTTATAAAGTTATAGGATAGGGCACTATAAGAAAATAGGTATATCTTCTAAGCGCCGCCTATATAGTTTAATAAGTTAGGTATAGAGGGAAGAGAAGAAAATAAGGAAGTTAAATTAGAGAATTAGGACTAGGAAATCCTGCAACTAGATATAGGTAGTCCTACTCTTAAGATTAGGCCTAGGGCGCTCTTAGATAAAGAATAAGTAGAATACTAATATTTTAATATCTTAGATTCTAGCAAAAGTAATTAAGAGGAGGATAATTAATAATTAAGAGTTAATAGTATTAATATTTTAGTGTTAAAACTTAGGAAAAGATGCGCTATAGGATAGGCGCAAGATTAGTAGGGGGAAGGTAGGAAGCGCGCTAGTCCTAAATAGGTATCTAAACTGTGCGCTAATTTAACCCTTTAGATATACAACGCTCTAATTAGCTACACTAACTACCTACCTACGCGTGGATAAGCAATTATAATAAGGATAATAAGAAAGTAAAGCTAGAAGGGTAATAAATAAGTAAAGGTAGAAGGATAATAAACAAGTAAAGGTAGAACAAAGTAAAGGTAGGAGAATAATAGGAAGGCGTAAGTATAATAGGAAGGCACGCGTGTTCCTATATATATTCTACCTACGCTACTACTACTATAATAAACTACACTAAAAAACTTTAGATATCTAACAAAACTATAAGTATCTAATAAAGCTACTACTAGAAGATCCTAAATAAAATAATAAGCCTAATAACAAGCCCTAAATAGTTGTTAGAAGTCTAGAAAGGAAAATAGCTAGTAGTTAAGCTAGGCTTACTAGGATCCCTAATGTTAACAGGTTCCTCGCAGTCCCTAAGGTTAAGCCCACAACCTAGAGGGTTGCAGCTACTACCTATAACACCTAGAAGTTTCACACTAGACTATTAGTATACATTATAATAGAGGAGTCTTTTAGCTATTAAAAAGTTAGACTTAGTTTAGCCTAAAGAGTTTAACACGTAGACCTAGGTACTTTATAAAGGTATCCCTCTTTAATAGAAAGGAGGTACAACTATAGGTAGCTAGATTAATAAGATGCGTGTAAGCACTATTATATAATAGAGGAATATTACAGATAACTTTATAGGAGCACTAGGGGAGCACTTTAATAAAACTTTAGGATTAATACTAGTAGTAAGGAGCTTTATAGAGTCTAGCCTAGCACTTATATAGTTATATAGTAGTGTAGCTAATTTTAGGTTATAGTACCTATTTATAAAGGAAGCGTGCAATATATATAAGAAGTGACTTAATAAAATACGCTTAGTAATATAGTATATCCACGCTAATTACGTTAAATTCTATTAGAAATACCTAAGCTAATTTACCCTACAAGTTAGTTAGACACACTAAGGATATATAGATGTAAGGTACCTCCTATATTACGTAGGTCTAGACTAGCTTGCTAGCTTCCTAAACTTAGAGGTATACTATAGAATATAGGGGTAAAACTAGTTAAAAGACAATTTTGTTAATATTACTAACTAGTATAAGGTCTAGGTTATAATTACTAAGCTAATAGGAAAGGTAGATACTATCTTAAAGGCTAAGGAGGAACTAGAGGACTATTTCTTATAATATATTAGGGTAATTGTTTATTACTATATAATAGGCCTGTATACCCTACCTAGACTAACACTTAAAGGTATAAGTAACCCTTGCAACTTTAATATACGCTATAGGGAAGAGGATAGTGCTTACGCTAAGATTTAGTACCTAGTGCTATAATAGTATAGGAAGTTAGAGAACTAGGTAGGGGTGCTACTTAGTATAATCCCCCTAAGTAAATAGATATAGAAAGAGGGTATAAGGTTATTAATAAACTATAGGATACTAGTGCTAAAAGAAATTAAAGATATTCTAGCTAGCTCTCTGCAAGAAAGCAGAGAAGTAGCTAAAAAGAAAGTAGAGGAGGAGAGAGTAATATAAGAGATTAAGAATCTAGGTTATAACTAGCTACCTAGGACTATATCCTACGCTAGACGCGCCTAGACTATACTACTAGATAGGAGTGTAGTCTAGAATAGAGGACTATTAAGGTTAGGAAGTATAGTAAGGGAGTTATAGAGTTATAAGAAGAGGATAGAGGATATGCTAGATACCGCCCTAGGAGTAATTAAATTAGCCGCCTATATCTTAGAGGAAGAATCTCTAGTAGAATTACCTATACAAAGGATAATAAGAGCTTAAGGAAGATACGCTGCCTAGCTTTTAAAAAGGATAGGAGAGAATATTTACTAGGAGTTTAGAATTATTAGCTAATATATAGTAGCAGGCCTATAACTATAGGATACTAATATAGAGGTAATAAATAAATTGCGTAACTCTTTACCTAGACTACTTAAGGAACTTAATAAGACTCTAGACACTAAGATAATAATACTAGAAGAAGAGGGTATTACTAAAGATAAGCATGCTATAGTTAAGAATAAAGCGCCCTATTAGTGCAAAAACTAACGCTCTGCACTACAATTAATTACTACTAGGATTAGGAGTAGCGCACTTAATAATACTAAGCAAAGGAAGCTAGTTAAAGTATAGTACTACAAAGTTACTAATTATAGCACTATCTAGGACGCTAAGGGGAGGATAGTGCAGGATTTAAATTAGGTATACTTTAGCTACTTAAAGTTTATTACTAGCAAGATAGGGCTCTATACTTAGACTCTAAATATAGAGGTAAGTAATAGATAGCTAAATATACTATACTATAAGCCTAGAGAATAGGGAAATTTGTAAGCTAACCTAGTTACTGTAGTAGCTTTTACTAAGCTATTTAACTAAGATCATACCTCTAAGGATTTATAAGCTTATTACTACTAGCTAAAGAAGATAGTACTAATAATTAACTAGGCCTAACTATAACAGGTAATAAAATTTAAGTAGAGTTACTAAGGCTTCTTATAGAAAGGAAGTATAACCCTAGATACCTTTACCTAGATCTATAAAGACCTAGAACTAGTAAGGATAGTAGATAAGTGCTTTAAGATATATAAATAGCACTTAAGGGAGATAAAGTAGGTAGCTAATTTAGGGTAGTGCAGGACTATATACTACTCTATTATTTAATAGCTAGTATAAGGGGATATAGGATACTAGCTCTAATATACTATAATCTAGGAAACTATAAACCTAATCTTATACCTATACTACACTAAGTACGCCTAGGTAGGGGACTAGATATTCTTTTGTCACGTGGACGTAAACCTTTCTAAGGCAGCGTAGTTAGGATAAGGGCTTAAGATAATCTAAGGCTTAGTTTCTTTTAATAATAAGGACTAAGATAACTATACTAAGCTCCTAATTAGATTTAAAGAAGTATAGAAGAATTAGGTAAATTAGATAGATAGGGGGTTAAGGAGGAATAAGAGGGCCTATATCTAGGTATAGGAAGATAGGGTGCACTAGCCTAAAGAGCTAAGGGAGAAGTGCCCTATAGTAAGATAGGAGAAGGAAATCTATTAAAAAGGATAGGCAAGGATTATAAGCCTAGTAATACTATATAGATCTACTAGACCTACTACTTAAATATAGTATATAGTTCTGCTATAGTATATAAAAGTGTAGGATAATATAATAATAATAGAGGTGCTAGAGATAAGGATATATATAAAGATCGCACTAGCCTACCTATAGATAAGTATAGCCCTAAAGACTCTATTAGGGCACCTGGTTAAATATAGTAGAGTCTAATAGCAATTTCCTAGAGATATCTAGGCTACCTATCTAACCTAGGTCTTAAAGGCAATTATATGTTAAGTTTAATAGGATAACCCTTTAGTAAAGGCAGAGATCTAGAAGTACCTAATAGGAGATTTAAATAGAGAAAGGATAGGAGTATAGATTAGGAAGAGTTAGGTTAAGATAGTAAAAGAGTTAAAGAAGAATTAGGCTATCTGCGTTAAGAATAAGAAGCTTGTATTTAGCAAGGATAAGGAAGCTAGGGTACTAGACTAATCCTATTTTAGTATAAAGGGGGTACAGCCTACTAAGGCAGGAGAGTAGTAGAGGTATAATAGATAGATTAAGCAATTAGAGACTCTAGATATAGTTAAAAAGTATCTAGGAGCTATTAAAGAGGAACAAAAGGCAGAGGGATCTAGGCGCCTAGGGCTAGGCTATGCAGGAAGCCTAGTAAGGGCGTAGAGGAGAACTATCTTGTTAAGTTTAGGTTCAAGATTAGAGACCCTAGATACCCCTACTCCCTTACCTAAAGCTTAACGAGCTAGGAACTAGGGTCGCTAACCTAGAGGAGGAGAGTAAGGGCTAAGCTTAATAGGGCTAAGCTTAAAGGAGGGGGAGGTTTGTGCTATAGTATAGGATGTGTAGGAGAAAAACAAGGCTTAGCCTAAAAAGTTAGGTAGATTAAATAGTATAAAGGTATAAAGGATTAGAGGATAGAAAAAGGATAACTCCTGCAGACTTTACTTTAACTCTATAATTTTATCTTTTTACTTATGTTTCTGTATTAAACCTATATCCTCTGCTATAGGATCACTACTATTAAACCTTGCCCCTCCCACTTCTCCTCGTTTAAATGGGTTACTCTCCCTATTAGTTTACTACTACCTAAAGTATCTAGTAAACTAATAATCTAGCACTTTATTAGGTAATATTATATTATAAGTATAGGATAGGCTTATATTATAGAGCTAAGTTGCTGCTTTAACAATTTTAGGCTAGAGCTTTGTTAGTAGGTTAGCACTAATCCTTATTTTAATTAATTTTGTTATAATCTCCTGCCCTACTCTTTCTGCTCCTCTATTAGGTTTATAGGTATATACAGGTAAGCTCTTAATCTTAATACTATTATTAGCTGCCTAGATCTAAAAGCAAGATTTACTACGCTAAGGGAGCGTTGCAACGTTGTTGTCTTGTATAATCTTAACTATGCTAAGCTTATATTAGTTAAGTATTAAGCTCTTAAAATTTTTAAACACCTATATAATTTTATTAAGGTTTTTAGCTTATAGTAGATAGGTATAAAGCTTTCCTAAGTAGTTGCACTTTAATACTAAGATCTATTACTTATAAGCTATACCTGTTAGTATATTAAATAGATCCTATAATACCTAGTAGTATAGACGTAGTAATCTTTCCCTTAGTTATCTTAATATAACCTATTAGGTATGTGTAATTGCGTAGTACTTGTATTTGCTCCTAGGAGTTCCTTTAATCCTAACGTTTATTACTAACTTAACTAGAGCTTTAAGCGCCTTAGGTCCTAAATAGCCTAATTATTAGTGCTAAAGCTCCTTACTATTATATCTTAGGTAAGTTATCTAGGATTGTTAGGGTTATTTAGGCACTATGCTTTAGATTATTTAATAAGGGGTAGAGGGCTTATATTCTAGGAAAGTTAAGTTAAACTTGCGTAGTAACTTGGCTAATACAACACTCTTTTCTAATAATCTAAACTATAAGGTGGCATCTAGCCTAAGGAACTAAACTCCTACTTTAAGCAATTAAGCTTCTAATATAATATTTATATAAAAACCTTCTACTAACACTATATTAGTAAGCACTAAATCTTCTATTTTTAGACCTCTTAGTCTATTAAGAGCATTAGGGATTACTCTAGTCCCTCTGCCTAAGATTAGAAAAGCTTAAGTTCCTGCTTTAACTGTCTTATATCTAACTAACCTAAACAAGCTTTCTTCTAGGTAGCTTATATTATTAACTAGGTGTACTGCACCCCTATTATTAAAGATAGTGCTCTTTAATAGAGCGTAAGCTTTAAAGTCTATAGTTAAATAGATCCTGTTCGTTTTCTCCGCTATTAACATAGGGTTAATTAGTGCCGCCTAGATACTACCTAGATAGGTGATCGCGCTTGCCTTACTACTATAATCTTAATTAATAGGATAGGACTTAATTAGAGCTTTTCTTAACTCTTTGAATTTTTAATTCCTATTAATCTTTTTCTTAATCTCTAATTATTAAGTAGTAGTAAGCTTGTTACCTATATTAGTCTAAGCTTTAATAACTTTTTTGTATTTAGGAGGTTTCTATAGGTAGGATCTACTGTATAGGTATAAAGACTCCTTCTTAGGTTAATTAGAAGGTAGAGCTCCTATTATTACAAACACTCCAGGACCCTTAGAGCTTAATTTTATGTTGTTCTCTTAGAGAAGTAATAAATAGATCTTAGTAACCTGTAGGAGGTTATAAGTTAGCTCTCCTATTACTAACTTTTTAATAATCCTTTAAAATATAGTTTAACCCTAATCTAGTAAGATCCTAGTAGATAGAGCTTTAAGATAATCCTATACTATAAGCTGTCCTTTAATATTAGGAACGTTGTATACCTTAGCTTGCGTATATAGGATTGTCTACTCCTTCTACTAGTAATTAGTGTCTTAGCTACTTATTTTTACCTTAGCAAGATAAGCTTTATACTATAATCTTGCTAGTGTTGCAGCGCTTAAATTAGTTAGCGCTAGGTTATTGCAGAGCACTTAGATAAGTGCTTAAAGGGTTACTCTTACTTAATTAATAAGCTCTATATAGGCTAGGGTAAGGATCCCTTAATCTACTATATTATTAACTTATATAAAAAGGTTCTAGATTGCTAATAACTTTAATGCCTAATCTAATAAGCAGGCTTAGTACTAAGCTATTTAGAGTTTGTACTGCTTGCTTGTTATATTAGATAGCGCGATACCTATTAGTATGTTAGGCTTAATAGGTTTATTCTTAAAGTAGTTTTTAGCATCCTAAGCCTTAGGGTCTACCTCTACCTAGATCCCTTTAGTTAGGGCATAGTATCTGAATTAAATGTACTAGGTGGGCTAGTTAGTTAATCTAGTAAGTAGGATATCCCCCTTTAGGATTTGGTCGCTTATAGTAGAAGAGTAATAAGTAAGCTTCTGCTTAAGAAATAGTATAAAAGAAAAAATAAAGCTTACTAGCTTAGTGTCCAAGTTAAACAATACGCTTAAATAGATAGGACGATCTTTTAATAAGGTAAAGCGCAAACCAGGCTTATAACTGTCGCAAACCAAGAATGGGGCAAAAGTAAACACTGTTACCCCACCCCAATAAGTTAATATATATGGTGGGATATTAATGAGATATTATATTGTGACACAAGGTCTTTAGAGTAGATAAGGATATTATCTAGATAGGTAATATAGAAGTTGTCTAAATAATCTATTAGTATATTATTTATATAGCGCTAATAGGTTACAGGTCTATTATATAGCCTAAATAGTAGGACTTTGCATTTATAGGTACTATACCTAGTGTGGAAAGTAGTGTACTCCTCTAAGTTAGGGTCTATTTAGATCTTATTAAAGGTAGTATAAATATCTAATTTTATAAAGATTTTTACTTTAGCTAGCTAGGATAAAAGATTATCTATGCAGGGTATTAGATACGCGTCCTTTTGCGTTAAGCTATTAAGCTTATAGTAATCTACACAGATCCTAAGGCCTCTATTTAGCTTCTTAACACACAGGATAGGAGAGGTAAATAGGCTCTAACTAGTCTTAATAAAACCTTTCTATAGGTGCTCTTGTATATATTCCTTAGTAGCCTAGAGTTCCTTAGTATTTTAATAATAGAGGGGACTCTAGTAGTTTAGAAGGGGTTCCTCTAGGACTATCTTATAGTTATAAGGCTAGTAGATTAGAAGCTTATTAGCCTTAGCCTTATTAAAGACGTCCTAATAGGAGTTATAGTTAAATAGGAGCTTCTAATCTAATAAGGTGTGGTTAAGAGTATCCTATTTAGATAGGGTTTAGATCTTACGCTTAATCTTATATAGGCTAGTAGTAAAGAATTTATTAGAAGATTTTTTTATATTAAAATAGAAAGTATTAGTAGAAATAGTAGTAATTTAAAATTTTGCAGGTAGGGTAATAGTTAGTAATTAGACTAGGGTAGGTAGTATAATAGGTTTAGTAGCAGCCCTATAAGTAGCTAGAATTTTAAGTATACCACGTATCCTATTAATTAAACTAGGACTATTTTAGTTCTAGTTCTCCTCTTAATCCTAAAGGGCGTCTCTTTGCAAGATATTATAGGTAACTAGAGTAGATAGCACTTGCTAGTAGAGTTGTACTAGAATAGGAGGTGCAGGGTTATAGGTTAGAGGATATTTCTCTAGCTAGATTAGTTAAGATTTATCTGTATTAATTAGGATTTAGAACTGTTTTAGCTAGTGTTATCTAATAATATAATCCTAAGAACCTAAGTCTACTATTATAAAGGGGCAGTTATAAACCTTTTAGCCCCTAACTATTATATAAAGCTAAATATAGTAGGTAACTAGGGAGGAAATCTAATCCTAGAACCCTTTAATAGTAAGCTTATATAGTAGCTTTTAGACAGGTACCCTAAGTGTAGAAGAGATATTATAAGTAATTTTTAAATTAAGGAATAAGTAACCTTAGGCCCTAGTATCTACTAAAGTGTTTAGGCAAATACTAGATCTATTAAGGCATAGGGTTATATATACAAGTAAATAGGAACTAATAAATAATTTAGTTAAGGAAAGGTTTAACAGGTTATATTAAGTTAGGCCTAGGAAGGAGGATCCTTATAGGTATTATTATTTCCTGTCTAATAGCAATCTAAATTAGTTAATTTAGTAGTTTCTTTATCCTTAGAATTCTTAATAACCTATTCTATATCTATAGCCTAAATCCTAGGGGGTTTAGGGTAGTTACTAGAGAAGTGCCTAGGCTTTCTATAATTATAGCAAGTTCCTAGGGTTCCTATTATAGTAGCGCTAGGAGTAGCTAGCGTAGTAGATAGGGGTTAATTATTTTAAGGGGTAGTGTATTATTATTATAAGTAGGGTATATAAGGTTTAGCTATTAAAGGTCTATTATAGGGTTTCTAATTAGCGTCTAAATAGGACTAGTTTCTAGAGTGTTAGAAGGGGGTTAGTCCTTTTCTAGATAATAGAGTAGTCTAGGTAGGAGTAGACAAGGTAGGGTATAGGTAGTGTTCTATATTAAAAGTAGTAAGATAATCTACTATAGTCTTAAGATTATTATACTAATTTTGTTAGAAAGCAAGGTTTAGTATCCTTAGGGAAGGTGTAATCTTTATCTAGAGGTAGTAATACTACTCTAATTAGGGTACTTCTCCTCTAATAGCAAGACTCTAGAACTATAACTTAAAAGTAGGGAACGTCTTTATATTAGTTATATATAGGCAGTTAAATATAGTATAACTCTTAGCTATCTTATTTCTAGTAATAAAGTAAGTTTAAAGGAGGGTAATTATTTCCTTAGCTTTTTAGAACTAAAGACTTAGGGAATTAGATAGGTAACGTGGCTCTAAGTATTCTCTTGCTAGTCCTAAGCAGTGTCCCTAGACTAAGCAGTGTCCCTAGACTAACGCTATCTAAGCTCTAGAAGAGTAGTAGTAATTAGTATTAATCTCTAGCCTATCCTAAATAGATGCTTGCTATTATCTAAAAGTAGGATTAGCACTATTACTAAGTGTAGAGATATTTAGTATCTTTTTAGATTATCTCTTAGCTTTTATAGCATATACTATAGGGTTTAATATAGAAGCTAAAGACTAGTCTAGTTAGGTAGTACCCTATATCTCCTTATAGAGGGAGGTGTTATATAACTAATTAGTAAGTTACTTAACTTATTTCTCTAACCTCTCCTTTTTAGATAGGGTAAATATATATTTATCTTTAAGGGGGGTGTTACTTTAAAATTTCCTAGGAGTATAAGGAACCTTAAGAGATAGATAGGAAGTAGGTCCTTCTAGGAGGGCGTTATTAATTAAGTCTTCCTTATCTAATTTCTTTCTATTAGTAAATAGGCTTTTAAAAGTAGCTAAACTAGATACCCTTCCTTTACCTTTGTTTAATATTTTATAGTTAATAAGAATAATAAATCTTTTCTTTTTAGGGGGGTTTAGTTATAAGAGGATATTAGCTTTACCTCTAATTCCTCTAGGCTTTTAGTAGTCTCTAGGTCTCTACCTTAACGCAATCTAACGCGATTTTTCTAAAGGTAATCTAGCACTACTTATAGGTCTAGAAGTCTAAGCCTATAGGCTTTAGTTATTAGAAGTTCTAATAGCTATTCTAACTATAGAGTTGCAGGGTTAGATAGTTACTAGAACTAAATTAGTAGCTTAAAATAATAATAAGTGCGATATTCTTAAATACTATTACTAGCTAGGATAATATTCTTCTTATAATATAACAACTTAGGTAGGTAGGGTATCTAAAAGGTATCCTATATAACTTAAAGGTATATAGGAGTGCGCGTCTATATAGAAAAGGATAAGATTCCTACACCTATAGGTCTTGTATAAAAGGATAAGAAGAACATGCCTATCCTAACTATAGGCGAGCTATTCTCTATATACATCAGTAAGTCGGGCCTTTATTAGGCCTAACTTGGCATAGAATAATAGGCGAGCAATCCTGCCTTATTGTTACACTCTTAGTGGTTTACCACTACTAGCACTAGTAGTAGTAGATAAGAACATAGTAAGGGTAGTATAGGCAGGATAGATAGAGAAAGAGTAGAGAAAAGACTAATTAGTAGGGAAAATCTGTGGTGTAACAAAGTAAGTTTAGGAAGTTTATAGTAGGGTAGGACAGCTATATTAGAACTTTTATAGTAGGGTGCTAAAATAAGCGTATAGATGCTACGCGCGCGTACTACTTAATATATAGGCCTATTATAAATTAGGAAGGAATATAAAGATATAATAATAAAACCTAAATATATAGTAAGAAAGCCTAATATAGATTATAAAGAAGAAAGATATAACCTAGGACCCCTAGAAAGATAATTTTACAATAGTTTATAGGGAAGGTTAGGGGTATGTAAAGGGCTTAGGCTTATGCCTAAGCCTAGGCCTAATATAAGATAGACTAAGTCTAACACTACTACTACTAAGCAAACACACTACACACCTATAAAAAGGCGTAGAGGGCTTACCTCTCCTTTAAGATACTAAATACTATTATCAACGCTTATTGCATTCTCCCTTAAGGCTAGTCTATAACACCTGCCTAGACTACCTTCTTTAGCTACCTTTTCAGTAACTAGCGCAGCTAGTTTTAGAGTAGGGGTAGGAGCTAGAGTAGATTTAGATACCTTCTTAATAGTCTTAGTTAGCAAAGCTATAGCTATCTAGGTTACTTCCTAACGTACTACTATTTCCTCCTTAAGTTTATTAATAGCTTGCGTTATACCCTTAACTACTACTACTATCTTAAAGATACTATTATAAAGCCTATATAATTTAGATAAGGTAGTATAGTAGGTAGCTATTAGGATCTCTATAGCCTCTATACCCTTAGTCTAGGAGTTAGTAACTATAATATATTTAGGTAGGTTTTAGGTAGTTTCTTAAATAGTACCCTTAAATTACTTAATATCTAACTAAAAGGCCCTTAGAGTTTCCTCTTCCTTATACCCTTTAAGAGGGTTTATAACTAGACTATAGTACTTATTAAGAGTACCTTAGAGACCTAAGTACTTATAGCTAATATAGAAAGTATTCTATTATAATTAGAAAAGAAACTATACTAGACTTAGATACTAACTAGATCATAGTACTTGTTCTAAGAAATATAGTACTACTATTTCTTAGAATTCCTAGACTTAAAGTTAAAATTATTAAACTTGCCCTAAGCTATAGCCCTAATAGCTCTTATATAGAGAGCGCGATAAGTAACTAGTAGAACTTCTAGTAGTACTAGTACTAGTATAGTAAATATTTCTAATTTAGATTAGTAACTACTTAATTATATAGCTTAAATACTTACTAGATTTTAGATAATATAGGTTAAAAGTTTAAAAATTTAGAGATACAGGAATAAGAAAGTTAGTAGGTAGAGGGCTAGATATAGGTAGGTTATAGATAAGGGTCTCTACCCTAGGAATAAGAAGTAAAAGTAAAGGTAGAGGTAAAGGTAGAATTATTTTATAGAAGCGTTTCTTTAATAAGGGATCTAAACCTAATTATAAGGATAGGGACTATCCTTTCTATATAGGAGGGGGTAGTATTATAATAAGGTAGAATTACTTACCTATTATTCTATACTAAGTTAGGCCTAATAAAAGCTTAACTTACTAATATATATAGAGAGCAGCTTACCTATATTAGGATAGGTATGTTCTTCTTATCCTTTTATACAAGACCTATAGGTGTAGGAATCTTATCCTTTTCTATATAGACGCGCACTTCTATATGCCCTTAAGTTATATAGGATACCTTTTAGATGCCCTACCTACCTAAGTTATTACACAAGTTATATAGGATACCTTTTAGATGCTCTACCTACCTATATTATTACACCTAGTCTCTAGACTACCTATAATATATCTAGCTAAGTTAGTTAGGATAACCTCCCTAAAGAGGGGGGATAATATTAGGACGTAGGCCTCTACTAGCCTAAGGGGTCTAAGTATATACTAGAATAGCGTAGGTTAGATAGATTATATCCTTATAGGTAGTATAAATACCTATAAGAATTAATATACATAGTTTTAATTTGTTTAATAACTATTTAACACCTAGTATTATAATCTACGTTTAAAACCTCTATCTCCTTACTATAAAGCTTATATTAGCACCTTCTTTCGCTTACCTATGTAATCTGTTTACTAGTAGGGCACGTTAGTTAGATTAGTTAGATATTAAAATAGAAAATATTTTATAAACACTTAGTATAGTTTATTATATATAGTATTAAAGTAGTTAGGATATCTATATAATAGAGATGTATGCTACTTTTAGAGGTTCTTGTTCTTCAAGCGTTAACGCTTTGTTCATACTATTCACCGTCTCCGACTGCCCCAAACTTTGCAAAATTCAATCTTCTCCTCCACCCCTAACCCTACCCTCTTCACCCTCCCCAGCCGAGCCAAATTCTCCCCAACACGATCCAGGACCTGTTGTTCTTCTTCAGTCACTGCTTTATTCTGTTCGACCCGAGCAACATCACTACCAACATCGACACACATAGCACCTCCCGCCTCCCCAGACGCACCCCGCAACCCGTTCCTGAACGCCAGATTATCAAATACGTTAGCATCATACCCTGTTCCCTTGGCCATACTTGCACTTGACGGTGATGGCAGCTCCGAGGGAGAATCCAGGCTCTCGTTGTTGTATACATGACTCGCAATCCTTACCCTCATCTGATGCGTCGGCTTGCTCAACAGTCGCCAGAACCAAATTAGCATGCCCCCAGGAACAGGCGTCGTAACATCCTGTGGCGTGTATCGCAGATTCACTGGGTAGATCCTCGTCCTGCCATCTGCGCTTAAAAGACTCGGCGAAAGGGGTAGAATGCCTCGGCCGTTTGTGGTCGTTGTTTCGGGGAAAACGGCAATGATTTTGGTAGGATTGGTGACCTTCAGTTGGGCGAGGGTTACTAGTTTGGCCGAAGGGTGCGGGAGGAGGGCGGGCGGGGAGAAGGCGAGTAGAATGGCGCGAAGGAGGGTTATGCGTTCAACAAGGCGGGTGTGGGGGTAGGAGCGGGTGAAGATGGGCTGAAAGATGCCAGCGAGGTAGAGGGGGTCGAGGGGCGAGGTGAAGGACGAGGCGATGATTGTGCCGGCAGAGGGCAGGTTTTCTTTGGCGGAGTGGAGTTGTCTGTGAGGACTTGGAGTCAGCATTTCCTAGCTTTCCGGCGGCCTTTCCGGGACGCCAATTTACATGGGAACTGTGAGAGAGACAGGGGCGGGAGACAGCGCAACGCACCCTCGCTTTACACCATCAACTTGCAGATCCACCCACCACACCCCAGGGAAGCTCAGCATAAGCCAGAGGACGCAATATTTGACTGTGGAGCCAAAGGATATATACTCCAAGAAGATGAAGTAGAGAATGGAGACGAAGATGACAAAGGGGGTGCGCACGCAGAAGAGGAGAACGTGTAGTGGTGCCCACACGAGGCCGACGGGCGGTGGAGGAACGGGGAGGAAGGGCGCGATTGCGGTGCCTGTATTCTGTCTGTCAGCTCTCACTGTACATCTGTGGCAAGGCCAGATATGACGGAATACCTTTGTCGCGGAACTGGCTGTACTTCTCCATGGTTTAGTGTGCAGTCGTGAGGGGCGGTCTTGTCAGGGTGCCATAGGTCAGCCCGTCGACGCAATCCTCTGCCAGCACAATCCTGCCACACACACACACACACACACACACACACACGGGGGGACCAAGCAGAGTAAGCAAGAGTGGTGGAGTGGTGGCCGACGTGCAATATTCACGAGCTGCAGGTCTCGTGACGGGATATCTACGACGTGGGTACTCTCTAGAGCGAGTGTGCCTGTGTTGCGGAATGATGCACGGTTTACTTTGTGGTCTTGCGAGTCAAGGAGCCAGCATGTGAATGCCAAGAGTTTGGGGGTAATGATGCAATCCTCTACAGCACCTCCCGACGTCGCTCCTTTCTCCCTTCCACTTGGTAGAGCATAAACAGCGTGGATAGATTACCCGGGTGTGGATTCGCTATGTACCTATACTGCTTCACCTGCTATCAACACGGCCATGCTTCCTCCACCCCTGCGCTCCCCCTTTCGGCCAATACATTCAAGGAGAAAATCAAGTCAAGTAAAGCTGAGTAGCAATGATGCACGCTTCAGGCGCATGAGTAGAATAGAAGATGCATGGAACCACCAGCAATGCGAAGCCAAGGAGATAAACCACAAAAGGAATAGAATGGATAGTGTTGCTCAACACGAGAAAGATGGGGTATGGGAACTTGTGTGTGTGTGCGTGTGTGCCAATATTACTGCTTCTTTTGGTGTGGGCACTCGTGCCATTTTTACGCCTTTCCTGCGCCAGGAGTCGAAACTAGGTTTTGTTTTGTAGAGGTGACTCGCCAAATCTTCGGAAAAGGGGGGGGGGGGGGTATCAGAGCCACCAGTGACGTGGCGGCATATCATGACGAACGAGACCGGGAGGGGGGTTGAATGCGAAACAAGGAGAAAGCATCTTCCGACTTCGCCCCAAGTAGCGCTCTCACATCAGTCCCGTCTCTTATGCAGATTACAAAGTGATTACAAAAGTACAATCTAGAAGCTCAGGAGTTCTTGCCGACATTTCTACCATCCGCCTCGTCGTGAAGAGCGATGGAGGCGAGGTAGCGGTGCGGCGCACAGGCTACTAGGGTATGCGCAAGAAAATCTTCTGTCCTCATCTCAAACGACGCTTACAACGCAACATCTAGAACCAAGCTGACATCGCTGACCTGGCTGCCAGCGAGGTCTTCTAAGACCGGTATGAGGTCTAGAAGTTCATTATCGTGTGCGTCGGAGAACCAGCTGCTGATGGGAACGGCGTGCTGAGGGTGAAAAATGTAGGATGTGGGCGAGTTGTCGATGATGATGGTGTCCTTTAGGTCGCGACCAATCTGAGACAGATCCTGATGTGCTGTCAGCTGTGCGTCAGGAGATGATTGTAGGCGATCGCATACCTTTACATAGTTTCCTTGGTGGTTGTAGCAACTTTCTCTGAAAAGCCTGTGATGTACGACACCGTGTATATCAAGTTGATCCAGAAGCGGGTCGCCGTACTGCCATGGTCAGCATGTTCCATGGCTGGTGACAATCCATGCCCATCACTCGAAACTTACCTTCGAAACGGATGCGGTGAATACAACAACCTCGTACAATTCACCCACTCTCTTCATGAACTGGTCGACACCGGGTCGCTTGATCACGTATACATTGTGGTACTGTCCCTCAATCTCAACGGGGATCGTAAAATCGGCTTGATGGAGAATCTGCATCTGATTAGCGGGCGTGTTCGCACCTTCACCCGATGATAGGGACAAGGGTACACACCTTGAAGCTACTGTGAACCAATGTCTCGTCAAGGTCGAGCACGAGGCATTTCTTGCCCTTGAATCTCGGTGCTATTGGGCCAAGGAGATATTTTTGCGGTTCAGAAGCCTCCGACGCGTCCGTAACCTGGCTTTGGACTGCATGCTGTCTCTCCACAAGTGGTGGCGGCGGTGGAAGGTCCACCTTGGGATGATCAGGCTGAGCGTCGGTGCTTTGGTCCTCGCCTTCTTGGTGGACGTCATGGGTAGAGAGCGGTACATCCTTCATCTCAATGTCGTCGTCGATTTGCTTCTGCTCCTCGGTCTGGTCTTCTATTATGCGCTGCTGCTCGACCGACGGGCGAGGAAGAACGGGTGTGGCGGTGGGTGTGGGGTTCGTGATGCTGATCTGGGGATGTCCGGTCTGAAGGGTATCCGGCTGATTTTGCGCAGCGGCATCGGCCTGGGCCTGTTGTCTCTTGGAGGAGCTTCTGGTCACCATCGGGGGCCCGGTTTCCACTACTTGGTGCTCGGGCGTACCATCACCGCCGCTGGGCTTCTCAGCGTCACCCGAAGTAAAGTTGGCAGCCCCCGCCTTTTCCTCCAACATGTCCTTGGAGTCGATGTTGCCGGACTCGACGGCGTTGTGTGTCTGCTTCTTGACCGGGGTCGATTGCGACGTTCGACCCGTCGGTATGCTCTGCGCTTGCTTGACATTCTCTGGCGGCGTTGTGTCACTCGGCTCCCGAGACTCTTTTGGGGCAAAGCAGGGCAGGCAAGAGAGCAGACCCCCAGTCTTCTTTGTCTTGCTTCTTGTCGAGCCAGCGCGGTGTGTCGAGGCAGGCACGGGGGGCACCTCGCCCTTCTCCGCCACACGTTGATGGGAGCGTTTACTGCTCGCCAGGCTGCCTGCTCGTCGCTTGCCCATGCCAAAGCTGCGTTTCGAGTGCTTCGACGCTCGGCCAATGCTTTCCGCGTCGGCGGCGGTGGCCCCACTGAGACCCGTGTTGGGGCTCTGCGCATCGGTGGACGGTACGCCGGCGGAGGGCACGTCAAGGAGCGAGCGTTGCTGCATGGGCTCGGCTTGGCCAGGCATTCCCCCTTCCGCTGGCGGATGGGTGGACAGGCCTTGCGTAGAGGACTGGCTGGGAATGACGGTCTCGTTGTTGAGGAAGGTGGTTCCGGTAGCTGGTTGAGGTTGGTTAGAGGACAGGAGACGAGTGGAACCAAGCTGCACGTGTGACCTACTGTTGCCGTTGGACTGGTCGGCCTTCTTGGAGCCCATCGTGGGCTGATCCGTCGAAGCGCGAGCGGTTGCGTCGGCCAGCGTCTGGGAGGGTGCGGTACTCATGACTGCGCAAGGGGACGCGAGTGATGAACGGGGGCGATGCGATGCGATGCGAGGTCGGAGCCCTGAGGAGGCCCTACTGGGGAGGGCTGGGGAGAGGAGGGTGGCCGGGTGGAGAGAGAGAGAGAGAGAGAGAGAGAGAGAGAGAGAGAGAGGCTCCGCGTGGAGCGAGTGCAGCGGCTGAGGAGAGCCCGTCGTCGTGTGGGTATGTACGGTGTATGTGTTCTGTCTATGTGTAGGCGGGTGTGTGTCCGTGTGTCCGTGTGTGTGTATGTGCAGGTCGCGGCTTCCTCGTCGACGATGGCACAGGCACAGGGCAAGCGCGATAAGAGGGGGGAGGGCGCGCGGGAAGGGGGAAAGGGGCGGTCGCAAGTTTGTCGCGAGAGTTGTCGCGCAGACACCGCAGAGGCAAGAAAGCACTACGGGCGAGGGCACTGGAGAGAGGAGGACGAGGAGATGTGTGGGTGTGGGTGTGTGGGCGTGGGTGTGTGTTAGGGAGAGCTTGGATCATGGGCTTGGGATGAGGCTGGTTCGCTAAGGCGGGCGGAAATGAGACGCCGTCTTTGACCGTCATCAGCGCCAAAGAGGCAGCAAACAACCGCCTATTCCGACGACAGCACACGGGCGTGGAGTGCTCACTGAGGGCGTGGGCATCAGAACACACATGGGCCAGGCAGGCCCAGTCTACGTCTGCCATGACTTGTCACTTGAAGGTTGTAGATGGGACATGGACAACAAAGGGAGGCTGGACATGGCATGGGGGCTACACGGCTATGGCTCGAGAGCGTTGGTAGGGACAGTAAGACTACTATAGTGGGCTTTCTTTGCAAACCCCCCTCTTGGGGCTAAGGGAGTCGTCACTACTGGTATACCTAGCCCGACAGACGGTCGACTGTCCTGATGAGGGATGATGGAGAATGGAGAATGGAGAAATGGACGAATGGATCCATCCCTCATGGTTCCCTCTCTCCCATGTCCAGACCCATTGTCTTGTGTACTGTGAATTGTACTATCGACTTGTCTAGCACGAAAGCGTGCTAGCGGGCCGTCCGCACAGCAGCGAGCCTGTACCAGTCCAGTCCAGTCCAGTCCAGTCCATGTACTGTACTTGGATGTGTAGTAACTATGTACCTACGTACTCCTTGGAGGACCTGTCAGTGCCTGGGTACCCTACTGTGTAAGTAGTCCAGCTGTAGGTACTTGGGCTGGGGGGAGGCAACTGGCAATTACCCATCCATTGACCAACCTTTTTGGCCATTCAATAGTCTTGACCTAGTTACTTTACTGTACCTGCCCATTCACTTCCCACCTACCCACCTACCGCACTGTGTACCTAGTCGCAGCCCTCCATCCTGGCCATGCGGCGGCCATTTGTGCAGCCCATGGCCTTTTTGCAGGAAGAGAAGAGGAGAGGGCAGAAGAGAGAAGAGAAGAGAAGAGAAGAAAGGCACAGGGGGACAGCTGCAGTGACTGCAACCGTGTAGCCGCCCGTCGTAGAGTACCGGGGGAAAGCGGAATAAGCGAAATAAGCGAAATAAGCGAATCCTCCGCCAGCCTATCAGACCTCTCCAACCACCAGCCGTGAGCAAACACCCTTGACCGACTGGAGGTGCCCGCACACTTTGCACTAGTCCACTTTCTGGCTAGCGTACCGGCCATCACATGTGAGCCCAGGTGCAGCATCCCGCTAGCACATTCCTGCTCACAACCTTGCCAGTCATCAAAGAGCCCTCTTTTACGATGAAGTTAACTTACTGTTTATACATATATATATATATATATATATATATAGATGCATGGAGTACGACACATTCACGGCAAAACCAATTGAGCCGTGTGTGAGGAAGCAATACCAAGTACCGTTGCTGTCCTGTCCAAAGTCCCCCTCGATCGATGCAAGCCTTCTATCAAGCCATGTACAAGTATGTCAAAGAAAGTACAAGTACTCTAGAGTAGACCAAGTACAAGTAGTGGATGCCCATCGCCAGTTGCAGTAGAGTAGTAGACCCCTTGGACCTTGGTTTGTCGTGCATCATCCACTCCTTTTGCTGGACCCTTGCAGCCTTGGCCAGAGCTCAGCTCCCCCCGCCACCTCCCTGGCCTAACACACACGCACGCTCTCTCTCTCTGTGACGCCATTCACAAGTCCCATGGTTGCCTAGCTGGCCTACTCTCCCTGGCCCTTCCTTTGTCCTTGGGATAAACGCGACCTCCTCAGCGTATCCACACCAAACCATTCCCCTCATCCGTCTCGGGCGCTCACCATGAGCGACGCAAACCCTGCCCCGCACCACGAGCACGACCCCACCACTGCAGACGTAAACGGCTCGAAGGAGCAAGACCAAGACGACCACAAGCCACGAGATAGCAAGGGCTGGGATGGGAAGCTGCGTCTTGACAAGATGACGTTGGTTGATGAGCCGCGCGATCCGCACGCCCAGGTCGTCAGCGACCCAGAATCCGAAGACGAAGGGCCTCCGCCGGAGCAGCTGGCTGCAGACGAGGATCTGCTAGACGACACACCAGAAGACGAAGACGAAATCGAGTTGGTACACTGCAAAATCTCAGACATGGACTCCCTGCGCCTGGAGCGATTCAAGCAGATGAAGGTATTGACTTCCTCTCCCTCCCGCATCCGGCCACAATCTAGGCCAGGCTAATACGATGGGAACCCCCGCAGCGCCTCTGCCTTCGTCAAAATCGCATAGAAAGCATTTCTATTCCTGCAGACGCTGCCGACACGCTGACCGAAATCGATCTCTATGACAATCTCATCTCCCACATCAAGAACCTCGAACCTTTCACCAATCTCACCTCGCTCGACCTTTCCTTCAACAAGATCAAGCATATCAAGCGCATCAACCACCTCACCAAACTCAGAGACCTATACTTTGTGCAAAACAAGATTGGTAAAATCGAGAATCTAGAAGGTCTGACCAACCTGCGGCAAATCGAACTCGGGGCGAATCGCGTTAGAGAGATAGAGGGCTTGGAGACATTGACAGGACTAGAAGAATTGTGGCTGGGCAAGAATAAAATCACTGAAATCAAGGGTCTGGACACCCTTAGCAATCTGAAGATCCTATCCATCCAATCCAACCGCCTGCGCTCCCTATCCGGCCTTTCCCATCTCACTTCTCTTGAAGAACTACACGTTTCCCACAACCTCCTAACCTCCCTCTCTGGCCTCTCTTCCAACGCCAATCTCCGCGTCATCGACATCAGCGCGAACCCGATTGAGCACCTTGCCGGTCTGGACGGTCTCAACCATCTCCAAGAGTTCTGGGCGAGCAATTGCAAGCTAGGCGATTTCAGAGAGATTGAGAGAGAGCTGCGAGACAAAGAAGAGCTCGAGACTGTGTACTTTGAGGGGAATCCATTGCAGAGACAGCAACCAGCCTTGTACAGGAATAAGATTAGACTGGCATTACCCAGAGTCGTGCAGATTGACGCTAGTAAGTCGCACCTTTCCTGTTTTCTCGAGAAAGAAAATCATCGCATTCTTCTATCCCTTTCCGGTATTCCAATCTGAAGTGAATGGAGATGTATTAATACCATGGTAGCTTTTGTCAAATAGGTCTAGGAAGGCAGGTCAACGGGCCCGATAGTTGGAACCGGGGATGCATGCCAAGGCCTTTTGATACTAGATGGAAAAGTGATCACGACGAGGAGCATTTTAGGGCGTTGATATATTATTCATTTCAGCAAGGCATGGCATGCATATAGGACACGACCGGATATACCCAATGTACATAAATGACTGTCACACGACCTGAGATATACCCATTGTACATGAATGACGGTAGCTCGATTCTCACTCGCACAGACCTGAGTGAAACTCCAAAACCTTACATGACGGATCATAATTGACTTCTTCTTGGATCCATTCCACTTTTGACGTACCTCATGCCATGCACCCACAACCAATGATGACGAGGAAAAATGACCAGCGCGAGACCCAATCAACCCTTTTCCCCATCTACATGATCAAACAGAAACAATGTACCTACGCCCATTCCCATGTCTTGTTTTTCCAAAATTCAGGTATCATAACTATATCCTCCTCCTTTTCGTCATCATGAGGAGACATGTCCCCCCCCCTTTCTAGAAGCTTGCATCACCGTTCCTCCCGAGCCCACCCACGCCGTTTGCAATACCCTCGGCCGGAACGCCATTGACGGCGCCATGCTGGTAGTCCTTTGTGATTTTCTCCAGAATGCCAGCGCTGGCAGCAATGAAGCCAAGATAAGGACGGCTGGGATCCAAGACTCGAGACAGGTACTCTGGGTGGAACTGCACACCGACAAACCATGGGTGATCTTTGATCTCAATCACCTCCATTCGCACGCCTGCTTCATCTTTGCCCACGAAGCTGAGCCCGCCCTTTTCCAGCGTCTCAATGTAGTCTGGGTTGACCTCATATCGGTGACGGTGACGCTCGAGAATTTCATTTTTGCCGGCGTAAAGCGCACGAAGACGTGACCAGTCACTGCCGGGTTGGAACAGCGTCGGACGCAGACCAAGACGCATCGAGGCGCCCATGGTCGTTTTGTCGACTTCTGGCATGAACATGATAAGCTTGTTCGCGGCGTCGCCATGAAACTCCTCGGATGTTGCATCCTTGATGCCGCAGACGTTGCGCGCATACTCGATCACAGCGATCTGCATACCAAGGCAGATACCCAGATAGGGCTTCTTGTTTTCCCGTGCCCATTTCGCCGCGGAAATCATGCCTTCAGTGGCACGCTGACCAAACCCACCGGGCACCAGGATTCCAGAGGCCTTGACAACCTCATGCCACGCGTTGTGGAACTTGGCCGGATCAGAGTGTTGGCATTTTGGCTCGAGGTGATCGGAATCCACCCAGCGGATGTCGAGTTTCCTTCGGCACCGCATGGTCGCGTGCTCCAAGGACTTGATGACCGAGAGATAAGAGTCTTGAAGCTCGACGTACTTGCCGACCAAAGCGATTGTGACTGAGTCGTGATAGCGGGTGTCATGGCCTGTGAGTGATTGCCACTGAGCCCAGGTGTGGTGGCCTTTTTGTACCATGGCGTGGGATATGGCCGTCTTCTCCAGGTCAAGGAACTGACGGACCATAGGAATCAACCGTTGCTGCTCGAGCAACATGGGAACTTGGTAGATGGAAGGCATATCCTTGACGACCAAGACCTGCTCGGTCTCTACCTGGCAGAAGTGGGCAATTTTTTCGACAGCCGAGGCCTCCAGTTCGCACTCGCAGCGGCAGGCAATCTGAGCAAAATTAGCACCTGATGATATCGAGGCTCACATGCTTGCTGGTCCGGGTGGCTGAACATCTACAATGCGGGAAAACGTACCAGGTCAGGAATGAGACCGTTACTCCGAACCGCCTTGATAGCTTGCTGTGTGGGTTTCGTCTTCTGCTCTCCATGAATGACGGGCACGTACGACACGTGAATCTGCATAAAGTTGTTCTTGCCCGCGCGTCTCCTCAATTGACTCATAGCCTCGATGAAGGGCATGCTCTCGATATCACCCACTGTGCCTCCCAACTCAATGATGCAGACGTCGGGCTCCTCACCCGAGTCGTCGACGGGTATCCGGGCAACCTTCTCGATCCAGTCTTGGATCGCATCGGTGATGTGAGGGACGACTTGTACAGTCTTGCCCAGATAGTCGCCCTTGCGCTCGCGCTCAATGACATGCTGGTAGATCTTGCCCGTGGTAATGTTGTTGTCACGGGTAAGGGTGATGTTGAGGTAGCGCTCGTAATTGCCGAGATCGAGGTCGACCTCGCCGCCATCGGAGAGGACGAAGACTTCGCCATGTCTGAGGCATCGTTTAGTGTATGCCATAGCAGATTGTACAATAAACAAGGGTGACGCACTCCTTGGGGTTCATGGTCCCCGCATCGACATTGAGGTACGGGTCGACCTTGATGGACGAGACGTGCTAAGAAGTCAGTATGCACTGCGTTGCGCGTCAAGTCTCTGCACTTATCTTGAGGCCAATCGTCTTGAGCAGGAGACCTGTCGAGGAGGCTAGGAGGCGTGAGATCAGCGGGGTGTCGTTGCGTTGGAGGGGCTCTCGCTACGAGACGAAGGATGGTGGGTAGGGAGACCTGGAGACTCTGGACATGCTTCTTCTCCCCAACATTACCAAAACCAAATCAAAAGAAAAAAGAAAGAAAGAAAAAAAGAAAGAAAAAAAGAAAAAAGAAGGTCTCGTCTGTCTCCTGTAGAAAATCGCCAGGCCACCTCGTCCTCTTCACCTCGCACTCGATTGCCCACTGTTTTTCGCTTGCAACTTACCAATGATGCCCTAGATTTACATATTAGTCTTGGGATCAACGAGCCACTTGCTCCCTGCAGCTTACCTTCCCCACGCCGCTGATGACGCCGCCAGACACGAGCACGTATTTCATGATTGCTTTCGGTGCCTGGGTTGGTTGTGGGGAAGGGGAAGGAAAGGAAGAAAGTCTAAGTTGCGAGGCGCGTCAAAGAAAATCGAGTGGTAGCGCAAGGACCCCTGACGCACAAGAGTGGGGCTGGCCAGCTAGCCTCGTAGGGAAGCTTGACCTGAAGCCTCATACAATGCATATTCACTTCTGTTCGAGGCAATACAAGGCTTGTTCTTCACGCTCGGACATGGTCATGATGGCAGTCAAAAAGGTTTGCCCTGGCTGATCTACCGATATTCCTTGTAGGAAAAGAAAACTCAAAGTCTACACGTTGGGCCACCACCACATCACCGGCGTCGTCTCCACCTACAGCATCCATGCCACTCCTGAACAAACGCAACGGAGCTTCATTTTTGGTGAGCTTATATGGGGAGAATCCGCTAGCAGCCTGAAGTAGATTCGATGCCATCTGATCATACAAGGGCCGATATCTAGCACCACGAAGCAGACATGGCTCGGCTAGATAATAACGCAAAATAGGCTCCGAGCATCTTCAGCTTAATCGCGTTACATCAGAAAGTATCAGAAAGTACATGGAGTGTCAGCAGGCAGCGAGTGCTCTGAAGAGAGTTATGCTTTCGTTGCGAGAAACATGCTATCAATTGGTATCGTGCTCTCGTCCACCCAGCTAGTACTGAAATGCATCGTACCAAAATTTCGCCTTTAAAATTGGGTTAGTCGTCGTTTGTATAGGAGTGCATCGAATGCTACGCGTACGCTCGAGAGGACGTTGTCGTCTCCGCCAGCCAAGGAAACGAAAACGAAAAGCGACTCATAATGTCGTAAGGATGCAAGATGAACAACTGCAAAATAATGCTCCAGATATCCTCCCCCAGATATTAGCTATGTCACCGGAAGCGGTAAATGATGCTCAAGAATTTGTCCAGGTGCAGAATGCACACAAGGTGTGGTCATTAGTCTCTCCGACGTCGCTTTTGTTCCTCATCATCAATACTGTCGTGTTCCTGGCTTGTGGTAAGCCTTTTGCGGGCCAGGGCCTTCTCGTTGCCCTTCTTCACTTGAATGTTGCATCCTTGCAACTTGAGCGCCCTGGTCAGAGCACTGCTGGGCCGCATCCCAGGAAAGTCTTTGGCGGTATAGACGGTGAACACATCGCTCAGAACCTCGGTAAGGATGGGTGAAAATCCACCGACGTGGAGGTTCATGGGATCGATGCGCATAAGTACGAATCGAAGTCTGTATTTTCCGTGTGTGCGGCAGGAGAGGTCCGGGAAGCAGAAAAAGCAGCCTTCGACGTCGTGTTCGTCCTTTGCAACCGAGGGTGATGCCACCAGCTGACCCATCAGTCTGCGCGTCGTTCGTCTATCCGGCTGTACGAGCGCAGTCTCCTCATTTGTACCTTCCGCGTTCCATAACGTGCAATGGACCACATTGAGCGAATACCGAAGCTCTTCTGGCTCCGCAGCACCAGTCTTGGGATCTGTTACCAGTAGCTGGATGATCGGAGGAGGGTCGATAACTCTTCGATCACGTTCCCCAAATCCGCATGCCCGGGCCGCTATCGGTTGTTGCCGCACACGAAGCTCATAGTTGAGATTCCTGTATCCTGTTAGCTGATTTCTATATATTTTGGGAGACAGGCTACCAGAATGCTTACAATTGTTCGTTATATACGGGCTGCGGTATGGAGCCTGGTAATGGGATTGTGCGTGACTGTTTCCGGGGTGGAGGGGCCGCTGCAGGAGGCTCAGAATAAGCCACCGATCTCAAGGGAGCCGCTATGGAACCACGCTGCGAGTGTTGCAGTGAGCCAACAGATCCCCGGAATGGAGTACTGCTTGACGCATAGCTCGGCGCGTATCCAGGTGACGGGAGTGGGGCATATGCTCTTTGCTGCGAGTGCTCTACTGGTGATGCAAGGGACGAATACGGCTGCTCATGGTGCTGGTGTGCATGTGCATGTTGGTGTGGATGCGGTTGTGGAGGATGGGAGTTTGAGTGTGAGTGTGAATGTGGGTGTGGGTGTAGGTGTGGGTGCGGTTGCGAGTGTGGGTGGACGTGTGCATGTTGTTGAGGGTGGTGCTGGACATGCCGAGGTTCTTCGTAGGTGTAGTGTTGCTCAGTCAATCTCCTCGGTCCTCTACCGTCATATTCGGAGCGAGGTGAGATGGGAGGTCCATACTGTTGCGGAGAATAGGGCGGATTCGAGTGGGGAGGGGTATACTGGTTGGGTTGTTGCAATAACAACTTTTCGACAGGTGCCGCAGCGGGCCTATGTACTGTCGTTGGCGGCTGGTAATCGTGCCGTGGAGGCAATCCAGAATGGATTGAAGGCAGTTGGGTGTTGCTGGGTGAGCGGAATTGGCGGTCCGACCGTGGTGGTACAGCGTTTGGTGGAATCTCTAGTGGTTTGAGCTGGTCAAGCGGGGGCAATCGCCGGTGAGGAAAATCCAAGAAGCCCGGCGGCGAGAAGACGGGAAGCTTTTGCGTCTCTGTCATATCTGAAGGTGGGCGAGAAGTGTTTGGCAAAGGGAGCGATGGAGGAGGAAGAGGTGGTTGGGACATGCGTGTATTATTATTTGCCCGAACCAGGACACGATGCACGAAGCCGCATTGGGAGCTGTACTTGTGTTCACTTCGGAGGCTCTTTTTGCAAATTGGGGGCGCCAGGGAGTGGTGCAGTGTTGGACAGGACGTCAGGAATGCGGGCACTGCCTCGAGTGTGGCGGCGTAAGAGGTTTATAGTTCAACGTCCCCTTGTAGGCGACGGTGCACGTATCTGGATCGCCCACAGCCCGATCGCCGCCCGGCTGCTTGAATGCAGTAACGGTGCGGTTTGGGTGGGAGGCGCTCAGACGCCTTAAAACAACGGCCGCCCGGGAGAGGAAGAGGTTGCAGACGGGGGGGGGAGGGGGGGAAGGGGTGTGGACTGCCAGAACCCTGTTCACTTGCAAGCCTCACGACCAGGAGGAGAGGGAAAGCGGGAATAGGAATGGCAGACCAGGAACCTACCGAGACGACTGGCAGGCTGAGTTAGCCGGCTCGGAGCATAAAATGGGCCAGGAGAGCGACCAAGTAAAAGTGCAGCCAGCAAGCAACGATGGGCGCGGCGCGACGTGTGGATCCGAATGCTTGGCAGACAGGCGGCGGACCCCAGATTCTTTGACGTCGTCTCGCGGCCTACATATAGGTAGTAGAGTGGTATGTAGTAGTCATGGTACTTGACGGGCGGGAGATGTGCACACAGACACAGACACAGACACACACATCATAGACACAGGACATACACAGTACACAATCCGCCTGTGCTGTTTAATCCTGGGCTTGGGCGCCGCCGTTGCTCGCGGGCTGTTGTTGCATTTTCGTGGGGCGCCACCAATTGCGCTCTCTCTCTCTCTCTCTCTCTCTCTCTTTCTTTCTTTCTTTCTCTCTGTCTGTCCATGTCTTCCATGTCAGTCTCTGTCTCTGTCTTGTTTCTGCTCTTCTCGCCCGGGTAAAAGAGAGACAAATAGCAACAGGGCAGGTTTCGCAGACCAGCAGTGTTTTCGAATCAGACCGGGCCAGGTTGTTGCACACGGTAACCTGGCGGCAGCCAATATGGGGTGGGGGGGGCAATCTGCTACGGTACTGCTAGGTATAGATTGCCCACGTCCACAACTCGGTCGACGGGCACCGTTGAGCGGAGGTAACATCGCGAAAGTGGCTGGCACGGTGCTGCAGCACACATCCTGGACGGGCCTTTCTTGACTCTGCTTGAACTGCCCCATGGCGGCGTGTGCCAATGGCGAGCCCTGGCCCAGCGGCTAAAAGCGATCGCAGTGCTGGCAGCCTGGCACCCGCTCTCCGCGCGGCCAGCTGGGCCACCGTTGGCCTGCCTGTTCAAGTGTTTCCTGCCTGTGGAGCGGGTCAAACGCTCAGCGTGGCGAGGCCAGTCACAACCGTCGCCCATTTCCGGGGTTTTGGATGCCTGCGCGACGTGCAGGTCCGTCGCATGCACCCAGCGGTTCCATGACATGAGACACCCCCTTCCACACCTGGCTACCGGACTCAGACGTGACGGACGCGGCCGCCAGGGCTGGTCGGTGGCGTGCGCTTGTCCTGACGAGGCCGTTGCTGGTCTCGAGGCCGTGGTCGTTAATAGCACTCGTTAAGAGACAGCTTCCATCCAGCTACCCGTCACCGCCTACCGCCAACTGCCTATTGCACACTGCACACTGCACACTGCACACTGCACACTGCAGCAACTCGCGTGCGGACCATCCGCCATAGCTGGGTGGTTGGCTGTCCGTCTGTCCGTCTCCGTCTCCGTCTCTGTCTGTCTGGTGGGCGCTCCTGTCATGGGGCCGCAGACGAAGGCGTCGCGAGCATGACCTACCTGTCTCTGCTATTGCGGCAGTTGGAGTTGCAGCAGGCAGACAGAGCAGCGATGATGGTCACCGTCTCGCCCCCAGGCTGCGGCGATGACGGTCGCCGTCTGCCTGCCACCGGAGTCCCTGTAGAGGTCATGGTCCACCTACCATGCCTACCATAACCATAACAGACACACGGTATGTCTGTGTGTAGATAGTATAGGATAGGTAGGTACAGTAGGTAGGCATCTAGGTGGGTATGTGTTTGTGTATATGTGCACTTGGGAGTAGCGCCGTGGAACCGCTCTTGTGTGCATCGTTTACCTAGCAGCCGCAGGCCAGGCAAGAGAAGAAGAAGAAGAAGGGAAAAAGGACCTTTTGCTGCCCCAGACATGAACAGCGTTACACTGCAAACCTGGCTGGTTCAGCCAGTCCTGCTCAGGCACTTGGCAGAGTCGGTCATGGTGCTCCATAAGACAACCCCACGGCGCTAGTGCAGCTTCATGTTCCCCTGTTGAATGGGAGGAGCCCTTGACTGCTGTCGCTTGGCTCAAGTGCCTACATAGTACATGGTAGCGGTAGTTGGGATGATCCTACTAAGCATGTAAAACTGTACATACATAGCACATATGGCTCCATCATGCTAAGAGTAGTACCGTCACCGACCTATGCCATGGTACGTGGGTGCTGCCCGCGCGGATACAGCGCAGGTACGCAGCATCCCGGACTGGCTCGCTCCTCTGCGCACAGTGACAGAGAAAAAGCAACGGGGCAAAGGGCGGGCACACTGCCATTTGCGCTCGAGTGCCCTCGTCGTCCCATATTACGCAGCGGCCGTCGCCAGCTCCCCAGGGTTTGCGTGCGTTGGATGGGGGGCGCTGGTGCATCGGTCGTCGTCGTTGGTTTTGGGTGTGGTTGCGACTAACGAGTCGGTCTAGGTGACATGTTGGTGGGTGGTTGAATGCAGGTGCCGTGCCAGGGATTAGTTGGCCACTGTCCCTTTCACCTCAACGCGGTTCATCGCCCGTCCCGCTCCCTACCCTTTTCCCTACCAAAGCCAACATCAGCAAGCACACTACCATAGCACTATAGCAACTATAGCACTATAGACTATCGACTTATCGACTATCGACTGTCGACTATCGACTATCGACTATCGACTACCGGACTACCGCCTACCGCCTACCGACCACCGACCACCAAACTATCGACTATCGACGGCGTGCATCATTCGATACACTTGACACTTTTTGCCTTTGCCTTTCGGCCAGCTCCAGCTCCAGCTCCAGCTCCAGCTCCAGCTCCTCGTCGCCCGCTAGTATTGCTTTTACAGTACCTACATATACATACTACATACACTGTACAGGAGCACCCGCGGATGCACACACCCCTCCCCCCTGTCCCCTCGTCTCGATCTGCATCTCTGCCCAAAAGAGCGCTGGAAGGGGGCCAGACATGACTTCCTGGGGCAACTATTCGGGTAAGTCTGGCGTCGATGGACGCCAAATTGGATTCCTCTCTGGCAGCTGAAAAGCCGATACTGCCCGGCAACAACTGCCTCGAATCAAGGCCTCTGTGCTAACACGAACGGCATGCTGCCGCCTGCAGATTATAGTGGCCCGTCCAAAACACCTGGCTCTGCCACCCACGTTCTTGATCCCCGTCTGAGTTTGCTTGCCGCGCTGATCCCAGGAATCTTCACCGCCAAGCACTGTCTGGACATTGGCTGCAATGCGGGCAGCGTATCTTGCCAACTTGGTGAGTGCCCTTGTGTGGGAGGGATACCCCTGCTCTGTCCCGCAACCGATTATTACTCTCGATGCGCAATATTGATAGATTCCCAGCATTCGATTTCGCTGCCACAGCCGTGACAGGAGTTGACATCGACCCCGAACTGGTCAAGCAAGCCGAAAAGCTGCTAGCTCTCCGTGCCTGTCGTGTTCGACCTCCCGCCCAACACGCAGGACGCGTGGTGGACTACTTTCCAATCTCGGCCGTGCTCACGTACGGCTACCGCATCGAGCCGCTGAGTGAGGCTTCACGCAAGGCAGCGCCGCCATCGACTATTGCAAACTGGCCTTGTGTGAATTTCCACTCGGCAGACTGGGTTACCTGCACTCGTCAAGAAGTAGCAGGCCCATTCGATGTCATTCTGGCTCTATCAGTCATCAAGTGGATCCATCTGGAACATCTCGACGGGGGTCTCGAGACCTTCTTTGCAAAGTGCTCCTCGTCGCTAAGAACTGGGGGACACTTTGTTGTCGAATTGCAGACGTGGGACTCGTACGAGAAGGCTGTTCGCCCAAACACGGCTCCGCATTTCAGCCAGCACATGGAAGCTCTGCATTACCGCCCAGAGACGTCATTTGACAAGCTCCTGGCCAACGTTGGACTGGACCTTTGTGCCACATCAGATGCACTACCGCGCCGGATCAACGTCTATCGCAAGAACTAGTCTTTAATACTCTGGCCATTTGGCCTGTGATACCCCTTGTCCCCTTGTCGTTCCTGCTACTTGGTTGCTCTTCACCACGTTCCTTCTGAGGCATGGCCGCCTTTATATATATATCCTTTGCCGACGGTTTTGCCACACGTGTACACACCATGTATTCTCAGCAAAGTGTCAGCACTAGAAACGCGCGGCGACAAGGGCGTGACACCAAATCATTGAGAACAATGGATGAGTGAATGAGAATGCCAGGTTCTTGGCTCACAGAGAGTCTTTATGATACAGTCCAACAAGTCACAATGGCTGCATCACTCTTGACAGGCCCAAGTGTTGTACTATGAGGCTGCGGCATTCTTCGGTGGACAAAGAAGCTTCGCTTACTAAATCCATCTCCAGAAGCCTCGGGATGAAAAGGATCTTGCCTTGGGAGCCATTCCAGGATTCTCTTGTGATCTTCCATTCGGCAACGTTGCCTCGACTGGCTTGACACCAACGGTGCATGGGCTTCGATCCCGGCTATCGATACTTCCATACTTGTTCGCCTATGCCCCTTTTCGCTGTGTTATTCTATTCAACCTGCAGGGCGAGCCGAAGGCCTCGCTGCCGTACGATCTTAATCTGGGAACTGCTAAACACGGCAGGGTGACTGAAAGGAAGTGTACCTCGAAACTCAGCTACGTACATGGTACTCCGAGTTGATCGCTGCAACTGGCATCAGTTCCTACTCACCCCCTGCTTTACGGGGTGGCCTGCTCTATTGGTTCAGAGCCGATCGTCGCTCCCATGACACCGTCTAGGATATCCTGGTATGCCGATCAGTCTCCTCACTGTTCCAGCAAACCGCAACCTAAAAAATCGTACGAGAAGCCAAGCATCCAATCAATGTCATGATTGATTCGTGACAACCGATATTTGTGCATACTTCTCAAACCATCTGCTATCGTATGCAAAGCGTACTGTTTGGTCACTCTGTCTAGCATGTGATCCTAGTAAACGCGGCCGTGGTAAACCACGTCTGACACAGTCGATACTCGACTATACTCTATTGCTGGTGCTAAACTTGTCATGAAGTGTGTAGATCAGTTGAAGAACAACGCCAGTCGGTTTGTAGTCAATGCTGCGATTGCAACCGGGAATATTAAGGTCGCTATTGTACGAACTATCTCTTCGCTGTGCTCACGACATGCCTGTACAGACTCGCATGGTGAAGTTCGTGAATCTGGCTCGCAATATAACCCACTCGGCAAATCGGGCAAGCCAACTGACTTTTCCATTCTGGCTCTTTCGGAAGGCCGGCTCAGCAACTAGGATCACGCTCTCGAAAATCCTTTACATGTAGGTATCTGTGTGATCGGCAGGATACACTAGTACTAGGTCTGATCGTCCATGCGATGCAATGAACTGATTATCCAATTTCCGATCATCTCCTGAATAGATGATACTTGTGGGGATACAAGACTCAATTACGACGTTTTGTATAGAAAACAAAGTATTAGACAGGCAAGCATGCTCCTTGGTCTCGGACGTGATTCCGCTCTTCCACACCTGGGGTTACAATGGGGCCCAATGCTGGTAACACGGCGGCGTGCACAGCAGCGTGAGCTGGCACTCTGAATGCCCACCGAGCATGCTCTCTACATGCGTGTCGTTGCGAGTGTTCAAGAGTCGTGAACAATGACATCCCGCGTTCAGGCCCGGGCACGTTGCGTAAGCACAGCTTCGAGCTGGTTTCAAAATTTTACCCGAAGATCCCATCTGAGTGCTGGATCTTGTACCCGAGATCAGGTCACCAGCAGATGGTGTCTGCAACCCCCGCTCGCAATCGCAAGGATCTGTATTACCAATAAAAGGCTCAACGCCTTCACTCAACCGCACATACATTTCGACATGGAGGCAGCAGCGTAATAGACCTCACACCAGTTGATCCATTGTACTGTGCTCCGCAACAAAGTTTGATGGCACGCTAATCAGCATGAAAAATCTTGGATCAGTAGGGAGTAACCATGATCGGCGAACTGCCTTTATCGGTCGCATGTGCAGAGTGGCACGACACCAGATATGGCCATCGGTCGACAATATACGGTACTTGTTTCCTCTCATGCACATGGTCGGATCATGCTGGGGCTCGTCAGATTCGTTGCCGTACGCTCTACTACGTTGTAAACTGTAGTCTGTTCTAGTTGGGACGCACGCCTGTGCTTCTACCGGTAGTGGATGCAAAATTGGACGACAGCAACTATCAAAACGCTCTCCGGCCTGCGCCCAGAGGGGGTTGCCGGATAGGTACACACAGCTGTGCTGCCACGTCTACAATGTTTACGCCATGATAGAACATGCCGTTGGGTTCCCCTCCCGCGAATCTATCATCAAGGTACAATTCATGCACAAGGCAGCGGATAGGTAGTTTACTTGAACCCAGAGGACGAACACAGCCACGAGATGCACACGGGTAGCTAGCCACAACAGTCAACCCAGCCCAATAGGTAGGCCATCTGCTAGACGATTGCCGCTCGCAATGTTTTTTCAAGCTACTTTCCAGCTACGCATCTTGCGCTTGACTCGGCATCCACCATATGCCTTGACTCCTCGCGTTGAAGAGGTTAGTGTCGACAGGCCAATGTCACCAAAACCTCCTAGTCCGCGCGAGGCAGAAGGAGTCACAGCAATAATAGGGGATGCAACGGTCAGCCACTACCGCGAAATGGCACGTTGTTGCCATTGTGGCATGGCCGTTGTCCAGGCGAGAGACCTGCAGTTGTGCGCAAGGTCTCGATTACGTAGGCAGTATACCTCCAATGAAGGCTACATACTGCTACCGTTCATGCATCAAGGCGTGCCTCCTGGGGATGCACGACATTGTGCGACGATTGACCAACACATCACACTGCCAGCGGACACTATTTTCTGATGCACAGCATCGACATCCTTGCCACCAAGACTGCACTCTTCCTGAAACAAAGTTTGTCTCCTTGAGATTGCGAAGCCCGTCAGAAGGATGCGCAAAAGCTGGCCTAGAAGGGGAGACAAACAGCATCGATCCTATCTAGATACCTACCAGCCTGGGGGCGGTGACGTGCGGGACGGGACGGACACCAGGCCAGGTCTCTAGTGACTTTTCTGCCACCTCCACTACTTTTGCTACGGTAGGGGCGCGCGTGTCAGGGCATCGTCACCTTCGACCAATGTACTATACCTCTGTCAATGTTGGAATTCCCCCTAGAGACCGCCACCCACGCCAGGGATACTTGGCCGCGTTCCGCAATGATGCCAGCGGGCCCATGGCTGTTAGGTCGCCGTTTGCTGGCTGCTTGCGGTGGCGAGTATGTATGTTCAGCTGGACGAGCGCACCAGTCGCAATATGCGGAGAGCTAGCACGGCGACGCCTTTGTCAGGCCCCAGAAACTATTTATGCCGCTCAGATGGGCAAACGCTTCCAAACTCATCCATCGTGTCCCCTCCGGCTCCCGGTCGTCCATTCTTCCTCGTTCTTCTTCGTCGTTTCAGTGAGCTACAGCGAACGGGGTCATCGTCCTTGACCTTGAGCCGGGTAAGTCACTCCGATTCACCTCGACTTCATGTGCGCAATGCTCGTAAGCAGCATAACCGCCCAGAGACATGGACTGGATGCATTGTCCATTCGTCGCATTGATTTCGAACATGATATTGAGGCGCGGAAACGTGACATGCTCCGGCGCCATAAGCGCACTCGAGGGTATCTGGCAGGATGCTGATGATCAGACAGGCCCAGAGTCCCGCGCGCTTCACGATCCTTTCTGCAGATCTGGGTGTAGTGGTAATTTGGGGCGTCAGCTTTGCTTACACTGGAGATCCTGGTCCCATCTCAAAGCGAATGGCCTTCCCATCCGGGTCACACAACTCAACAGGCTAGTCGACGAGACCCTACATATTTCGGCAGCTTTGCGCGGGGGTGCTTTGCCGGAGCCACGGGATTTTGACCCTACTGTCCCTATATACGTGATCGATCACGAAGCTTGCAGAGAATCGGTCCAGCAGCGCTCTCTCCTGAACATCGTCCCACAAGCGCAACACGCGAGACCATCATGCCGCCTACGAGCTCGTCGTTTACGCCGCTGAACATTACAAACGATGTCGTTCCCGAATGGATGGGATCCTTCACCCTTGCTGCACCCCCAAATACCGATCTTTGGAGGAAGCCGCCATCAAGAGACACGTCGACGGCGCCCATACTCTACACCGCGTTACGCAACCCCTTTGTAGCCGCCGAAGTCACAGTCTCGGCGGATTGGGAACTGGAATGGGACCAGGGAGGGCTGGTGATATTCGCGGGCGCACCGCCCGGGCAGATACCAGTCGTGTCACCAGAGCCTCGTCGTGTCATAGACCTCGCGTTAGAGGATGAAGCATTACCATCGCCATCGCAAGCTCTGGATATCAATGGCTTCAACGCCACACGAGCACAGGACTCCCATCTGGACCCTCCAAGAGAGCGTAGCCCTCCGCCCCCTTACGTGCCACCCGCCCCAGCGTCAAAGTGGGTCAAGGTCGGCTTGGAATTTTGCAATAATGCCTGCCACGCGACATCAGTAGTCGCAAACTGTGAGGGTGCAGATTGGTCTCTGTCTGCGCTGCCACCGCACCATGCGCGCCGTCTCGACCTACGCGTCAAGATTGAACGCATCGGCTATGCACTGTGGGTTTGGTATGAGGATGAAATGATGGGCTGGAAGAAGCTACGGGAAGTCACTTGGTTCTTCTGGGGTGTCGAGGACAAGGCCGTTCGTGTTGGAGTGTATGCAAGTCGGCCCGCCAACTTTGGCATGAGCATGTTTGAGCGAAGAAACGGCAGTGGTCAAAACAGCGGAGCAAGGAACCTCTGCGTAGACTTTGAGGGCTTGGAAATTGGCTGACGGTTCGCGCAGCCAATCATCCATGAACCATACTTTTTGGTTTTTGTTGCATTCGCGAGTGGTTCGTGGCCACAGGATGATACCAGGCGGCGTCGAGAGTATTTCTTTGCAACTGGTGGGGAGTGCCATGCCACTCATGTTCCATGTCCATCTTCTCCTGCTTGACTTCTTCGTACATATTCCCTCATCTCTATCGTCTATCCTAATACCTTTTTTTGGGGGGGGGGGCGGGGTACTGACAGCCCATGGGTGCATTACTCGCATGCTTATTCCTCCCATATTTCTTCAACCTTTGTCCACTCACTGCCTCTTTTCCCAGAGCACAATACTTGTCCTTGCACTGTTGGAGATTCTTGCATTCGGGTTTCTCTATTCTCCGTGCTTGCTCGTGGCCCAGAGGACTGACGACGAGAAGCGTTGCACGTTGACTTCAACTCACGTGCCATATTCCCCTTGGATAGCTATCAGTCAGAATATATTTGGTAGCGCGCACGCCCTTGATCCCATCCCGTAATTCATCACACGCTGATTCATTCTTGCTGGCGGGAGCGTAAGCCGGATGCTCTTTCCGTGTCGGCCTGACAAACGTGCATGGGGCGTAAGTGAAGCGGGAGTGGACGAGCCTCCCCCCAGACAACCAAAAGTTTCCCTCTTCACGAGCTCATTGCCAAGTAGGAGTGTGGATACGCGAAGTTTGAATGGCTCGCATGGGGAGTTGCCAACGTTGGCTTCACACGCACGAGAGGCGCAAACGCGTCGAATGGCCTGTCTGCATGATGTCGCCAACTGCGCAACTCTGCCCCTTTTCCCTGAGGGCGCATTGCCAATCCGTTGCATGTGCACTGGAGGACATTGGCACCAGGCTTCGACTGTATACAATTGCGGCTAGGAAAGGTAGATGCGATTCTGACGATGACGGGTGAGTTTTCATCGTCATCATCATCATCATCCGGTAATACAGCAAGAGTAGAGGGGGGACCGGCAAAAGAGTGGGATAACTTGTGGAGTGAGCTTCCAAGATTGCGGTCAAGACGGATGAGTAGTTACTTGGGCTGGGATCGCGTGGGAGGCAGACTACATATCGTAGAGGCTCAGAGGTCGCTTGCAGGTGATGAATATTTCTTCTCATCGTCCTGACTAGTCAGTTGAGTACTGTTGGCTACTGAATCTCTTGATTACATTATTTTACTATTTGTCTCCCATAATGGAGGCCTGAGGGCTATACTGTGCTCTCTTCTAGCCTTTGCTCTTTCGTCATTTACGCTCTCAAAAACGCCGATGTCTGTTCCTATAAATCCCAGCGCCGAAAGCGCGCTACCCGTTTTTCCAACATGCAATATGTACACCGCTCACCCTCTCCCGTTGCTCTTCTCTCGTGGCCAGCAGAGGCAACTTGTCAAACTACCGCCTAACCTCCCAAACCAAATACGGCCCTATGACCCTCGCCGCAGTATAAATCACCATGACACTCTCCACCAACAGCACATATGGCGCCTTCCACACCGCAACGTCCTGCAGTCGACACCAAATAGCATAAAAGGCGACGCTGAAGAAGTGATAGACGAGCATCCATGGATTCGTAATGAGCCCGCTCAGCATACCACACGGCTCACTGATGCAAGCACCGCCAAGCTGGAAGTAGCGGAAACAGCCGACTTTGAGCATGGAAAGGTATTCATTATTGGCAGCGAATAGCGAGTACAGGGCCATGGCTAGAATGTTGATGACTGACGAGCCATTCTTGCGCTGCCAGTGGAAGGTACTGATTGCGCCGAGGACGGCAGAGGTGTCTTCGAGCGAGGAAACGTTTTCGGGGGCAAGGAGAGTCGACAGCGTCACCACATCGTTGAAGGCTACCGTCATTCCGCCGCCGGTGAGGGGGTGACGCATGTTCATGGCATCGCCTAGCATGATCAAGCCGGCTTGCTTTTGGGTGGCGGGTGGGAGGAACGAGTTTGGCATGGAGCGTAGTTTTCCGGCTTCAACGGCGCGACGGAAAGCGGGTTGGGTACAGGGTGGGAGGTTTGGCAAGGCGACGTTGAGCATGTGATTCTTCACACCACCCGCTTTTACGCTGGCGCTAGGGAGACCTTCGGGGATGTCGACGAGGATTCGGGTTTCGTGGGTGCCGATCTGGTAGATGAGGATGGGAGGCGCGTCGGTGAGGATGACATGGCCGTGGTTGGGACGGGGAAGGTCGGCATCGATCATTTCGAGCCCCCAGAATTTGGAGCGAACCTGGGGCTGATGGGGGAGATATTGTTTCCGAAATTTGGATGCGTAGCCGTCAGCGACGAGGGTGAGGGCGCCAAAGTAGTAATCCAGTTTGCCGTCTGTCTGGCATCGGACACCGACGACCTGGCCCGAGTGATCGGATGTGACGGTGTCGATGACGGTGGTTTCGACGACGGTGACATTGGGCGTGGCGGCGGCCTTGGCGCGCAGTTTGGAGATGAAGCGACCGTGATGGAAGGAGCGACCCTCTGGGCGTTTCGAGGACGCCGAGGAGACGAGGTTGTCGGGGTAAGGAATGTGAACGGGTTCATTGTAGTATGAGACTTGGTAGCCGTAACATGGAATGGCGTCAATGTCTTCGAGACAGTCTAAGGGGGGGGGGGGAAGTCCATGTTAGTATCAAAGCTATAGATATAGATATAGATATGTGTGTCTGCATGGCATCAACGTACCCCTCATCCCCAGCTTCTCCAGCGCAGCCACACCGCCCGGCTGCAGAAGCTCGCCCACAATGCGGTCCGGCTCTTTCAGGCTCTTCTCCAGCAAGAGGACGCTCCTGCCCTGGTTGCCAAAGGCGACGGCAGCCGCGCAGCCGACGATACCGGCGCCTACAATGACCATGTCGGCCTCGTGATGCTCTCGCCGCCTCTGCTCGCCATAGTCGCTTGTCACTGTTGGTTCGGGTGTGGGTGCGGGCGGGGTGGAGACGCCCCTTGCGCGCAGTTGGGAGGAAGGCGAGGAGGCATGGACACCAGGCGGCAGCTCGGTAATTTTGGACCCAGAGAACATGGTAAGCATGGTGACGATGGGCGTGGAGAATCGAGTCGCAAGACCTCCGAGGTTTCTATTGTAGTGGTGGTGGTGGTGGTGGTGGTGGTGGTGGTGTCGTCACCCAAAGGTACAGTACGTTAAGCCCAGTCTTTTTCACACTGCGCCGATCCGAAAAATAAGCAGAGATGGTTCGGGCAGATTCAATCGGGAGAAGGGGCGATGGAGACGGCAGGAATGGTGGGGAAAGGGAGCGAAAGGGATTAGCGCAGGTGTGATTCACGCTTCTTGTGTAGATTGCAGTGCGTGCTGCAATGCTCGAGAGGATGAGAGAGAGAGAGAGAGGAGAGGAAGGACTGGGGCTGGGGGTGAACTGCAAGTGAGGAGTGAGGAGTGGTGAGTGGCGGATTGGCAATGGTTAAGCAGAGGTGCAAACCTTGAAAGGGTGCTCGAGTGGCTGGGGCGGTGAGGCTGAACGGGGGGGCGATTGGCAAGCTTCTTGCCAAGGGGCCTCCACTCAGGCTAGGGTGGCGTGAAGGTCGCTTCATCCATCACCCGCACCGTAGAGTCCATGCTGTCTTACCCTCCCCAACTTTCACGTGCACCGACGAGGGCGAGGGCGAGGCTCATCGCATCGAACCATGATGGTCTGCTGTTGTCGACACTGATTGATTTCTTCTTTCCTTGTTGTTGTCATTACATGTTACCCCAAGACGGCAAACATGAATCATGGGGACTAGAGTACATGGCCAGAATCCTGTCTGCATTTCTCATTCATCCATGTGCTACTGTATGTACGCACTCTACGATTATGCAAACCAGAAAGTAATCATGGGGGACTCGAATGGTAGAGTAGGTCGTAAGAGCCCGGCTCCCACCTAGGTACCCAACTCCATTTGGGCGGCCGGTATCGTTGTGCAATGCCCGCCCAAAGAAGAAGAAGAAAAATAACAAAAAGTTCAATTTACAAAAAAAAAAAAAAAAAAAGACGTCCAATAGGCAACCCAAGAAAAGAATCATGATTTCCACCGACGACGTAAAAAAGGGAGAGGGGCTAGAATGCGGCGCCAGGCTGGTGGTGGACCACGGTGGCCTGGGGAAAAGAGCGCCCGATTTGCGAGTTGCGGTCATAGTAGGCTTCGTAAAACTCACTGAGCCGCGCATCCTTGGCTGACGACAGTCTGCCGGCCAGAGGGAGAGGCAGGAGCGAGGGAGCACGAGTGAAGGTTGCTCCTTCTTCTTCTTCTCCTTCTTCTTCTTCCCCTCCTTTTCCTCCTTCTTCCTTCTTGCCCATCGACACTATGCCCGATTGGTGCCTAGAGCCAGAGTCAGCGCCACAGCCAAAGCTGCACCCAGCCTGTTCCTCTGGTTGTTGATGTCTCTGATAGGCTTGGTAGGCTTGGAAAATGCCCAATCGCTGCTGCTGCTGCTGCTGCTGTTGTCCGTGGCTACTGTACAGGCTGCTCGCATCGCTGCCGTCTCGCCCGTGGCTTCGTGTGCTCGGTGCGCTTGCGTGTGCATGTGCATGTGCATGTGCAGTTGGTGGTCGTGCGTCGTCCGCTTGCCCTGGTTTCAAGAGACGAACCGAGCAGGAGGCTAGCGCAGTTTCATCCGCTTTAGCCACTGTCAGGCCGGCTTTCTTTCATAAACATAGTATTGATATCGGCTAAAAGTACAGCAAGCAAACCACGAGCCAAAGGAGAAGAAAACCCCCCTCAACCCCGCATCCGGCTGAGAGGCTGAGAGAGCGAGAGCGAGAGTGAGAGAGAGAAAGAGAGAAAACTACCTACTCGGTTGGTAAACCCGCACCTGCGGATTGGCCGACTCGGGCGATGGAGACCGCGACTCTTTTCGCCACGCTGCTCCGGGTATCGTGGGCAGTCGACCAGTAGGTGGTTTGCCCGACGAGGATGGAGTAGGCAAGGGTCCAGCCGAATAGTCAGATGAGGTGGTCTGCGACCGGCCTTGGGCCTCGTCTCCAGTCGCGTACGCTGCTCGAAGGGGATCAGGCATGGGAATCCTAGGAGCCGGTGCATAGTGTTGCGCGTGCCCATCTCCTGTAGGGGACAGAGAGCGTGGCGACGTGAAACCATCACTTTCGCTGTCGGAACCACCAAACGTAGGAGACTGCCCACCGCCAAACGCATGCTGGGGAGCATGGCTGGAGGGAGAGGGAGGAACCTGAAGGGACATATCCACTGCGCCGTGGTGTCGTCGTCCGTTGAGCTCGGCGTCCGAGGGCAGCAGCTTGCTGCCCGGCGAAGAGGCTCTGTGCTGCGGGTTGGCATCGGGAGCGCCGAGGTGTAGGCTAAGAACGCTACTGTTGTTGTTGTTCATTTGCCCTTTCATCAGTGGCGAGCTGACGTTTCCCCCGACCAGAGTGCTAGTGCTCATGCTCGGGTGCTGGATGCTCATGACCGATCCGGCTCTGGACGTCGGCCGTGACTGGGCTACACCAGCATAGAATCCGGCTTCAATGGCCCGGATACCGAACAAATCTCCCTCATCCTTTTCGCGTTGATTGAGCTCGACCGTGTCTTCCTTGGGTCCAGCCTCCAGCTCTGCTGCCCTGGCCTTCTTTAACCTTTGTTTTTGGTGCACGAGTTAGTCTGAGGCGCTTGGCATGCTACTTTCCATGGACGACCTACTTGTTGCGATCGAAGAGTACCTTGATGAAACCAGCTGCCATGACCAAAACGAGCAAGCCCACAAAGACGACACTGAGACGGTCAGTTTACTAGTCTTCCTGGTGACTACTGTCTGGCAGTTCTTACACATATTTGTAAGCCAGATCCAAGTTACCAAACCAGTTTTCTGCACCCATGATGGCGATAAGAGGGTCGGGACCAAGTCGACCCAGTTCCAACGTTTCAATCAAGGTACGAGCGCGAAAGAGGGGGGAACCAAATAGCTTCGGCGCCACAAAACTTTCAAAACTTCCGGTGCTTTGGGTCAAGTGGAACGGTTGATTGGGAATAAACGGTTCGATTTCGTTTCTTTCTCTCGGACAAGTCCAAGCCAGGTATCGGTGTAGAATCGTCAGATGGCACGTAGATGGTGGGATGGTGGTGGGATGGTTTGTGCGAAACGAGAGGACGTGTGAGCGAGACACACTTGAATGAAGGAATGAAGGACTAGAAGGAGTGAATGGCAGGAAGGGTGGCCAGGAGGAGGAGGAAACCAGGTCGGGAGGAAGAACGAAAGGAAGCCAAAAAGAGCGAGCGAGGGGACAAGGAGAGGAGTTGGATAGAAGAGGCTTGCAGCAAGAGTAGCAGCAACAGCCGCAAGCGCGCTCCTCTGTCTCGTTCCGTGTCGGGCTATGGGACTGGTGTCGGCAAGCAGGCTCGAAAACCTAAAAGCGGGACCCAGGTGACGGCGTGGATGCCCATGGCCCCCCATGGCCCCGTCGATATAGCGAGCTTTGCACCAATCATGGCCCCAGTGGGCGCAGGCCTAGGACAGGATAGAAGCTGAAAAAGGAAGATGTCCTCTGGTGGCGCTACCCCTTTCAGCTAGGCTCCTCGTTGGTTGGGGTCCCATCCGGCATGGTTCTTGTGAGTATATAGGGTATGTGTAGTATTGTATTGTATAGTAAGGAACCAGTACAGACAAGTGCACACCTAGAGTACCGTACCCATGCGAGCCCTGTTGGCCCCTCGTACTAGCCCGAAGCCAGAGTGTTCTGCTGCCAACGGTCGGTGTTCTAGGTGCAGGTGCAGGGCTTGGGCAAATGTTTCGGGTGAGGTGTGGTCGTCGCATAGATGTGGTCTTCTATCGACTGGGCGGCACCATTCCACTGCCTATTTCGCCGACGGGTTCGGGAACGTTGGCTCCACGGCTCACAGTCAGCACTCTATTGTGCAGAAGCAACAGCGACGGCGCTCGTGTCAGCACTCTGTTGTGGAAAGAGAAAAGCGGCGGGCTCGTGTCAGCACTCTGTTGTGGAAAGAGAAAAGCGGCGGGCTCGTGTCAGCACTCTGTTGTGGAAAGAGAAAAGCGGCGGGCTCGTGTCAGCACGGCTGTCTGCCAAGTGCTTACTGGGTACCTACCTAGACTCCCTCCCTCCCTCCCTACCTACCTACCTACCTACCACAGCTACGTACTATGTAGGTACTCTACAGTGTGTATTGTACCTACGCTTGTGAGCAAGACCCTGCGCCAACAGTGGACGGGTGATCTGCCGCATACCTACAACAGGCACACATGTACGGTACTGTGTGTAGATGCCATGGTAGTTTGTCGCTATCTGTTTGTACAAATTACCCTGTCCCCTATTCCCGTACTACAGCCATGTAGACAACGCAATGGCCCAATACCAGCTACTGCCTCCACTTCTACAGAATACGAGGGAGCGCCGTGGGAACAGCCAGACGAGCCCATGCGGCCGTGCGGCCATGCGACCATGCATGCGGTGGCTGAGGTTTCTAGGGCCTGCACGTGACAAGCACATGATTCGCTACTAGCAGCAGCCCGTGCGCCCGTGCCGCCCACACCCACACCCACTCCCACTCCCACTCCCACTCCCACACCCACACCCACTCCCACACGCCCCCTCATTACATGGTGACAGATATAGGTAGGTAGCTACATATAGTACCCCATCCTATCATCCACAGTACCGAGCAGACAGTTGTCCAATGTCACCCCTGGACCAAAGGCGGGAGAGAGTTGGCGCATCGCAGCAAGAAGGAGGAGAGGAGAACACGAGGAAAAGACAACAAAGGCGTCACGTCCAAAACAGCCAGCAGGATCCGACAATGGGCCCCACCCTGCCTGCATCCACATCCCCATCCATCCATCCATCGTCCACTCCAGGGCTTCCCACTCGACCTCGTCATGGATGCCTCCTTGGCAGGGGCAATGGCCACCCGACCAGCCGCCCAGCCGCCCAGCCCCCCAAATCCCAACCAGGTCTGGCCAACGTTCCAGCACGCTGGCGACACGAACAAGGAATCAGGCCCTTGTAACATGCTTTAGGGTAGGTACTTACTCTACTACTGTTGCCATAATGCCATGATAGGGACCTCATCGAGTGCATGCGAGAAAAACAGTTGCCGACCTCGGTCCGCCCGTTTTCCCATGCGATGATCCAGAAGACCGTTTTACTGTACCTTGCTCTGCACGGTTGTACGCCATGTACCTACACTGTACACGGTCTGTTTTATCGTGAATCTGATCTTCTCCGAGTCGGCTGGTATAGGTACATGTACATACTACAAGTGTCTGTCACACCACAATGGGAGAACAGGCTGACATGCGCCAAATCGAAAATTGCCACTTCCTTCTCTGCTTCTGACTCTGCGCTCTGCACTCTGACTCTGCACTCTGACTCTGACTCTGCACTCTGACTCTGGCTCTGGCTCTGACTCTGACTCTGACTCTGATTCTGATTCTCACCCTGGCTCTGACTCTCGACTAGTCATCCGCGGAGCCTATATGGCGTAGTATGTACTCTAACCTGCCTGCCCTGCTGTCCCATGTACAAGTACAGTCACTATCTATATGACATTGTAAACCGTCATGCGCTGCAACGCGAAGAGTCGTATTCGTAATTCAACTTCTTTGCTTGGCATAGGTAGGGGGAAGAGGGAAGGGGGGCCGTGGGGATGGCCCAACATTGAAAGTTCAAGCCTAATATAGGTAGATACTTGTACCTGTCATGCACACACATGCCCACTTCTAAACCCTTTGTCCTGTTTTGTTTATCTGTTCCTCCAGCCTTTTTGCCGTTGGAAATCACGACACTCAGAGTCACAAGAGTGCTAAACAAAGGGGGGCCAATAGAAAGCAAGCCTTCTATCCATTCCAGCATGGCCTCCTGTACTCATTTCTGAGCGCAATGCGGCTCCCATCGCTCCATTGCCCCAAACCAGAGGCTTGCAGGCGTCCATCTGCAGTCACGAATACGGTACGGTATGCCCGCGCGACCCCCCGTTGTATGTCTCACATATCACCTCCAGTGACGCCCCACTCATCAACTCACTTTTCCAGAAAAAAAAAACCCCCCCCCAATAATAATAATAATCATCCCCATCCAAGGTACAAGCCGTCGCGGATTGACATGGTCATGATGCGCTGTCGGGTAGTCGCCGTAGAATGTTTGTCGGTGATGTTGCAGGTCCAGTGCAGGGCTCTTGGCAAAGAGTCGCGATGCTTCGCCTGAACAGCTTACAGTACCTACCTACCCTACCTACCTGCCTACCTACTAGTACCTGTACCTTCCTCGCCCCTCCAACTCGCACCCAAAAAAAAATTGAAACAATCAAACAGCACCACCTTACTGTCCACGCTTGACTGCGCACACCATGGTATCCTCAGGTCGCGTCTCCGATCAGCTGCCTCAAATCATCAACACAGAGCCTCTGGCAAGCTTGCTCTTCGCCTCGAGCCTGGCATCCTATTGACGTCGGTAGGACAACAAGGACGCCAAATGGGCTACATTCGTCAAGTAGGTCACCATCTTGGCCCTTCCCACAGTCTGGTCATCCTCTTGAATAGCACAATCCTGACCACCCCGTAGAACAACCTACTCGGATCCCCAAGGAGTTGAACGCACGTGGGAGCATGGTGAACGCCTCACTCGCCCAAAAGGTTGCGACATTGATGGCGTTGGGGTCGTCGCCATACTGCAAGACCCCTCAAGGCCAGAGGAAGAACCCCGTATCGTGCTGTAGAAGTAATGGCGTTTACCTGTAAACGCGACCGTCATAGAGGTACCTGCTGGTCTCATGGACCCTGGTGAGACACCAGAGGTATGCGCCCTGCGTGAACTGAAAGAGGAGACTGGCTATGTCGGCGAGGTCGTGTCCGATCGTACGTTTCAGGCCACTCCAGTCATGTTCAATGGTGAGTGAGTGATTTGGAGAGGTAGACTTGGAGTCGCCCATGCAACGTGCTGACATGGTTCAGATCCCGGCTTCTGCAATACCAACTTGCGGATGATACATGTGACCGTCGATCTCTCTCGACCTGAAAACCAGAACCCCCAACCTGAGCTCGAGGAGAACGAGTTCATCGAGACCTTTTCAGTCCCCCTCAAGAGCTTATGGGACGAATGCATCAAGCTCGAGCAACAGGGTTATGCTATTGATGCAAGAGTGGGCACCTTTGCTGAAGGCATAGAGTTTGCCAAACGCTGGAAGCTCTTCTAAAGTCTCCGACGGTGGTTAGCTACACTTTACTCTGCCTTCTGTCACTGATTGTAGCGAGCAGCCATGCCATTACACACACACGCACGCAAAGCGCTCTCAACAGTTTCCATATCCTTGAGCATTGCACAAACTTCCAATATCACACTTCTAGCCGTCCACTGAAAGCCTCAATGCCATGTCGTCGCCCTTGCGGCTGGATTCCCGTTCAACCGCACTGCCCAACTGTTTCACGTTCTTGCATGGCGTGAGCTTCGCTCTACTCTGTAGTACACTACCCCGCGAATTGTGATACGCGACTGACTGCATAGACGCTGTCCAGGCTCACGTATAGGGCCGAAACTATTCCATTCAACACGAAGCCCCCCATGGACATGTCATCTCACCTCACACCTTTCCATAACATTGTGCGCCTTCTGACAACAAATATTACGAAACCGGAGACAAGATCAAGTCAACAAAATGGCGTTCCACTGAATTCCTGATAGCGTACACTATGCCTCGATGGCCATCCAATGACCCGACTCAGCCCCACAAGGCCGGATGAGCTATAACATCGCGTAATATACCCGCACCCATAGGTAGAGTACCTACAACCTGCGATGGCACGACCGACCACTCACTGTCTCGGAACAGTCGGCCGTTCTCACCTGTAACAACTTCGGATCACTTCCCCGTCAAACAATCGTGTGGCGCAAGCCATTCACAGCGGGATCTTTCATACCACGACTGCATTTCCCGACTTTGTATGATCCCTCGCTAGAGCTAGTCCGTCCCGTCTTGCTCAAGTAGGTACATACTATCATGCTTCGACTTTACATATCCATGGGCGCTGGCGTCGGTTAATTGCTCGTCGTCCTTCACCTACTCCATTTCACCTGTGTTACACGTAAACCTCTTCGTCCCCATAATCATTGCTAGTATGGTCAAGAAGATTGCGAGCCGCGATGCCTGCGTAGGTGTGGCTGTAGCCCTCACGGCATTTTCGGGTCAGTGAGATCGCGTTTGTGCGAGCGGTTGAGGCTGATGTGTCTTTAGCTGTCGTCGTCATCTTGCGCATGTATACAAGGGCTTTCATCGTGCGGAATATTGGGCGAGATGACTACACCATGTTGGGCGCTTTGGTATGCGATACATTCATTGCTCGATGACTTGCGCTTACCAAAGTAGATAGTTGTCATGGGATACCTGGCTGCTATCTTTGTCATTCGAGTTAACGGAATGGGATTTAGTGGACACGTCTTGATGCCCGAGCAAATGGTCAATCAACTCCAGACGACAGTAGCCATTGAGATCATGTATTATTTTGCCATCAACGCGATCAAGGTGTCCATACTATTGTTCTATCTTCGTATAGGTAAGATCAAGTGCCCATCGACAATTCAAGTCTGAAGCTAAACGTCATCCTAGCTGCGGCTAAAAGATTTGAGCTTTCATGCAAAGCCACCCTGTATTTCCTGATTGTGTTTTGTGTAGTCTGTATCGTTTGCTGTCTGGTACAATGCATTCCACTGCACAAAATGTGGGACTTCACGGGAATGGTTCAAGGCCGCTGCATCAACACTACAGCGCTGTTCTACAGTAAGCACACAGCGTGGTCAACAGAAAAAGGCACTGATTCGAAATAGCAACGAGCGCAGTCAACATCCTCGTCGATATATGGATCCTTGTCCTTCCGATCAAAACCTTGCTCAAGGTTCAACGGCCAACTCGCGAGAAATTTGCCTTGGTCGCAATCTTCAGCCTGGGAGTGATCAGCTGCATCGCGTCCATTGTACGACTACATTCCATTCGTATCTTCACAGAATCCCGGGACCCCTTCTTGGACAGCGTTCCCGTCAATCTCTGGAGCATGGTCGAACTCAATACCGGCATCTTATGCGCATCGATACCTTCTCTCAAGGCCCTCTTCTCCAGAGGACAAAGAGAACGCACCCAGAACGGCACATATCATTTCCACAGTCGTGGCTTCAGCGGCGTCCAACCAAACAGTAAACGCAGTGAGCGCATGTCTCCGAAAGCGGCTGGTGAATCCGAGCTCGAGACTTATAGTCTCAAAGATGTTGAGAGAGGCGAGCGACCTGACTCGCAGCGCAGAGAACGGCATGGTGGGGCGTGGCTTGTATCGGCACATGACTCGGAGGTTGACCAAACTGTTGTCCAACTGGATCCTAGAGTCTGATGGTCTATCGATTCATTCACTCCGCGCTTCGCTTATCAAAGCGCGCCATGCCTAACTACTAGGTAGCAAGTTGAATCTCATTCTCACTGTTTGGTCTTCGAGACTCCACCTTGTCACTAGCCGTTTAGGCGTGCAACGCACCCTAATGAGCCTTGAGTTAGCGAAGGCGCGGCCACGAGGCTCCGGTCAACACGTCGACTGCGTACAAAGTGTGGCAATTGCAACAGCACATGCTGTACTGGTGACCTTTGAAACATTAGTATGAACAGGACAGGGCATAGGGCTGTGTCACTCTTTTTGAGAGGCACATGTGTAAGCCATGCTGCATGAGGGAACGTCCCTGCAAGGATCATGTCAACTTCGGTTCCGTGCGGCCGGGTGCCTGACCATCTCGCCTTTTCTGGTCGAACCCCTGATCCTCGCCAAGATCCATGGAACCATTCCTGGGAATGTTTGTTTGCCCCACACACATTGCAAGGCAAGTGTCTGAGACATGTCAGTCCGTGTCAGACTAACATACTAAATAAGTACACACATAGTTTTCTACTTAGGGTTGTATCCCTTTCGCACAGACCTCATACACTGCCATTCAGCACCCACAATTAAAATGAGATTACGCTTGGTAGTATCTCAACTCTATATGTGCCTATACCTCCAGCACTCCCATCCAAGCAATGAAGAAAAGCATCCATTGTACAGATCACCAAAGGAACACAGATGAGTCTCACATCAGCTGCGCTTCTGCTTGTAGGATCCTGGCATTGTCTTTCGAGAACAATGAATTGATACCGAGGCCGTAGCGCCTGAAGATCCAAATCCGGATGTATAGCATCGTCTTTGCTGTTCAAATATTCCTTCTCGACATTCTATCAGGAGCCAAACTGCTATAGAGTTCGTAAGTCCTGGCGATTGAGCATACTGAGCACAAGCGAAGTCTGGACAGATGGATACCGTACGGATTTCCCATCCCCTTTAGTGGAAAGTAGAACACGATCATGAGATAAGCCACCAAATCCGGTTGGTCAATTGAACAAAGACTGGTGACGAATTTACTAACAAAGCAACGATGTTATGTCAGTATGGGTTTCCCTCCGTGTTCAACAAAGTTCAATTTCATCGTTCAATTCTTTGCAGATAACATCTAGTGCCCCCCGAACCGACGCACGCCCACTGCGCAAAACGATGGCATCCCGAGACGTAGGCATTAAGATTGATTTTGCCCCAGGCTGGGTAATCGAGGCCAGGAATACTATTTACGGCTTACGTCAACCAAGCGAATATCATTTTCTCCTGTCCTTGCAACCTGCCGAGAGGAACGATTTCAAGCTGTTCGCCACTGGGTGGAAGCTGCAGGCCCATAACGAAAAACGTCGTAAGGAGTATAGTATACCATATCCTCCATATAGAATCTGATGCCTGTATAGCCATTCCCGAACCAGATGAGGTCATTGAAGCCTGGTGTACCCATGACGCCTTCGACCGGGAGAAATGGCTCCTCTTGGCCGAGCAACAGCCTGACTTGAGACTCATCCCTTGGAATTTTCATCTGCAGCGTGGTGTATTGTCGATGTTTCAAAGAACTCTGAGTCATAGACAAAAGCTGCGATTTGCACTGTTCGCCACTGGCGTCAAGGTGGCCAGCATGGAGCCGGTTACAGGTATGGGTGTTTCCACACGCATAGCTGGTCGATGTAGACTGAAAATCTGGTCCAGAGGAGCAATTCCAGGCCATTATCGATGCTTGGCGTGCTTGGCCATCAGAATATCAAGCTCGAATGATTGGCCTTGGAACGAGGCTGATGGAAATTTACCACCAGCGACCTCATCCTCGTAGGCCTATTTTCCAAGATCACTTGTATACCCATGGATCTGCCCGAGGGCCAACAATTAACGATATAAGCGAGGTGAATGACAACAACGAACGCTTTGAGGAAGGGGAACGGTGGGTGTTTGAGAAGACGATCTATCAAAACCCGCATCGCCCTGTTCCGGGTGGGCACTCTCAGCGAATCGTACATGTATTCGCAAGGGTGTCAACAGCCGGTGCTATCCTTGAGGTATCCTTTCCCACGTTCCTACCGTTATACTGTGATTGATGGGCAACAGCGCCGAATTGTGAAGATATTGGGTGGCGCGGATATGGCCCAAATCAACCGAGATATCGATGAAGAGTACCGACATCATGCACGCCTGACGAACAGAGGATGTGCAAACATTTTGGATCTCCATGGCTACTCGTATCGCAGCCGACCTATCCCGCCACAACTAGGTTATTTGTATATGGAATATGTAAGTCAACCCTTGTCATGAAGGCAATATAGAAGACTAAAGCGGTACAGGCACCTTATGGCGACCTCAGCGATCTTCTTAAAGCACTAAATGGCTATGATGAGTAAGTCAGAACAAGCTGTCGCGGGCTTCGACTCACCCATGTAGCACCGCACAACTCCCCGAGCCATTTCTATGGCTTGTATTTCGTGGACTTGCCGAGGCCCTCCTACTCATGCAGACCGGGCGAACAATACTCCCGACACAACCCTCTCGTCCGATCAACCCAATTTTGCCGCTAGAAGGCTGGAATCCAATCGTGAACCCAGACATCAAGCCGAGGAACGTCGTCCTGGGCAAGCCACGCCCTGATTATTACCCGGGATATAAGTGCGCGAAAATGATAGATTTCGGGATATGCTGGGACGATGAAAGGTCCAGTTTATCGGGGAACAAACGGGGTTTTGGTACCAGAGGCTATCAACCTCCTGTAAGACAAGTTGCGCTTAGCATTGGCAAGACTAACACGGCGCAGGAACAAACCATGAACCCCCCTTCTGGATATCGTGATTATCCAATTAACATCTCCTCGGAAATTTTCAATGTGGGGCTGATCATATTTAGCTTGATGGAGGGACGCGAGAGAACTGTGGACAGGTTCAAGGATAAGATACAGCACGATCAACGGTCGTATACATGCTCTTATAGTTATTCCCTAGAACGTCTCGTCTCGCAGTGCTTATACTTCAAACCTCCATTGAGACCGATACTAGAGGAGCTTCTATATGAGACCAGAGTAGGGCTTGAAAGATGGGAACGGGCCTATGGATCTGCCAATAAGCCCGAGGCTGAACTGCCCAGTTTTGCAGCCTTGCCTATCCAATATAGTGATCCATTTCCGATAGGAGGGAAAGCACCAGAGGAATGGTTAGGAATAAACCCCAGAAAGAGACGCATCGGCCAAGAAAACGAGGATGTTCGGGAATTTGAAGCAGCAAAAAAGAGGAAGACAATCGATGGACAAAGAGCACCACCACGGCCGCCAGTACGCAGCGAGAGTTTACCAACAGTGAGAGATGGGTCAGAAAAGCCAACAGCGCATGTCGATCATGCCCCGGTTAAGGGTGCACGAGTAACTCTCAATGAAGCAACAAAGGAAAACCTAAAAGCCATGGAAGAAAATACCGCAAAACAACGCCGTAAGAGGGCCAGCGTGGCTACCAAGAAGAATGCCAATGGCATAGATTCCAAACCAAGAAAGAAGATGGCAAAGGAAAAGATTCGACTCTACCTTACTGGGGAACTACCTGAACAGGCTGGCACACGGGATCGAGATTCTCCAAAAGAGTGAAGATAGCTAGTACCCGTTTACGACAGTGCACATATACAAGAGTATCTTGTGGGTCATGGTTTGACGATTGCGGATATTGCAGTCGTTTGTGGGGTGGGTCTCACCGACTACGCGAAATTGAGCAGGGAGGGCTGGGGGAGTGAATGGGAGAGGCTGGGGGAATGGTTCGATGAGCTTGATGTAAAGAAAATGTTTGAGGAGACGAGGCCGGTACTATTCATGTTGTACTGTTGCATGGGTGGCGTAGAAACCTATCAAGGAACTTCCATGGAGGTTTGGTTCTGAATTCAACTAGACTTCTTCAAAGTGGATTTGATACGACTCTTGAACGAAGGCCGATCTGGCTCTGACCGTACCTCACTCTTGTCAGCCAGCCTATCCCTCTCGTCTCTTCGCCGTGACACTTCGATACTGCTCACCAGAGTCACCATCGCCTTATCCACAGCGTGCCTATCCTTTGAAGAGACCTCAATGTGCCTGAAGCCCTGACTCTGTGCCCATTCCTCCGCCATTTCCTTCTCCACCTGTCGTTTCTCAGGGAGCTCTGTTACAAGGTCTAGCTTGTTTCCTACGAGTAAGAAGCCACACCGCTTTCCCCAGTTTGGGTTATGCGTACTCATGGCTTGGCGCAACCTGAGCACATGCATGTAGGCGTCCTGGGTCACAAGATCAAACGATTCATGGCTAGTTACATCGTAAATCAAAACAATGCCTTGGCAACTGGCGATGGAGCTGTCGAAGACGGCCTTGTCGAGGGTTGGGCCTGACTCTCGCAACATGGTCGAGCTTATGTCCACGGGCTGAAGTGGCCATTCTTTGTGATTGACCACAAGAACGCGCCGAATCTCATCAAAAGGATCGTGGTAGATGAAGTTCTCGCCCTTGAGGAACTAGATGAATAGTAAGTTCTGCGACTTGTGGGTGTGAGATGTACAGGCAAGCGGATGAGGTGTGCCAGTAAAGCTTACCATGTCGGCGAAGCATGTCTTGCCTACACCAGCTTCACCCAGGACCAGAACTCGCACACCATCAACTTTCGTCCCCAGTCTCATGTTAGACCTGTTTGAACAAAATCTCGCAAAAGATGTCATGAGATGGATGGATGGATGATGATGATGATGAGGGCGTGGCACGTTGGCGACTGCCTGAACTGAATGGCGCTAATGGGGAGGGGGAGTGACGAGTGTAACTTCACTCTGAATTCCGACCTCATCCACAAACTCAAGACAACAACCTCAGCATCAGCGCGACCTATGGAGTTGTGCTCTTCAAGTGCGCGCGTCGCCAACCAGTCGCAACAACTACGGCTACGGGATATATGGCGGGGGCCCGACATGACGCTCAAGATGCAGTTCTCAGTAGCGCCCCAAACCTCTGTCGCCAAGCTACCATGGTACAGCGCTGAGCGGGCCTGCATCCGAGCGTCGCCGGGATCGTCTCCCTTGGAGCTTCTAGCAGCCGCGTCGTCCAGGGCTGCTTTGTTGTGAAGAGGAAACTCATGGTCCTCGCGACGCCGGGAGGGTGTGAAAAGGGCCGGATACGCCTGACGTCTACGTGCTGTGTAGTTCGTTGTCGTTTCCACCAGCCTCGAGTCCCAGGCGCGGCTTCCCCCACCCCTCGCCCTCCAGAAACCACCGACATCTAAAGGTCTCGCCTTGAAACGTCACGCGTCGGGCGTAAGAAGGCTCACGGGGTTTCCTGCAAGAGACAGAGACCAGCAACGGACGACAGCTTTTTGTCATCTATCGATATCTGACCGCTCAACCCATCTCTTTGATCGTTGTTCCCCATACGGGCATTTTATGCCGCCGCCTGCGTTTTCCCGAGCCTCAGCTTCTCGAGCAGTCGACAGCCAACCACGAGGCACGCCCCACCTGCTTGGTGTGCAGTGCATGCTGCACGCCGCCTTCTGTCGTCCCGATGACGTACGACCATCACTTGCGCGCGCCGCAACGTCCTCTTATCGACTTGATCCCAGATGACCGCCATGATGTCGATGTTTCCGACGAAGAGGCCGACTTCTATGGCCCCGACGACGATTTCCTCACTCCGCTGAAGTGGGAGGACGCCCTCACACGCACCGCCGACCGCATACCGCGCCGCATCAAGCGCTCCCCCAGGTTCTACAGTGCCCTCCTCCTTGTCGCCCTCGTCACCTGGTGCACGTTCCTGGGCCCGCGATTTTCGGCCTACAGGCAGGAGTTGAGCCTGATGAGCAATACACCGATCCTCAGTTTTGGCAACAATGCGCAACCGGCCTTCAAGGGCATGATTCAGGTCAGTGACATGGACCAGGAGCATCTGCCCGAGAAGCACAAGCATAAGAGGCTTGTCTTTGTGGGCGATGTTCACGGCTGTCGCAAGGAACTCGAGCATCTGCTGGACAAGATCGAATTCGACGACGAGCGCGACCACCTCGTCCTGACCGGTGACATGATTGCCAAAGGCCCCGACTCGCCAGGTGTCATCAAACTTGCCCAAAAGATGGGCGCCTCCTGTGTCCGCGGTAACTGGGAAGACAAGCTCCTCCTCTCCATCGCCGAAGCAAAAGAGAATATCCTCGTAACGGCCAACACCGCCACGGACTCCGGAACCTCTCCCGTGAACCCAGACCACCCTGACGCCGTTGCCCCCTCGCAAAACGCCCATGCCTCATCCTCCCTACACAAACTTGCCAAAAAATTCACTAAGAAAGAAATCGCCTACCTCCAATCATGTCCCGTCATTCTACGCGTAGGTACTGTCCCCAACCTAGGTACTCTAGTCGCCGTCCACGCTGGGCTCGTCCCAGAGATTCCCCTTGAGCGCCAAGATCCATTCCACGTCATGAATATGCGTACCATTGACCTCAAACCCCGAATCCCGAGCTCGAAACACAGCGGTACGCCGTGGGAGAAGCTGTGGAATCATCACCAGAAGAAGCTTCATAAGAAGGAGAGGGTCAGCATTGTGTATGGGCACAATAGGAAGAAGGGGTTGAACATCAGGAAGTATACATATGGTTTGGATACTGGTTGTGTTAGCGGTGGAAGGCTTACTGCCCTAGTCGTGGATGGAAATGGAGAGAAGGAGCTTGTACATGTCAAGTGTGGGAAAGAGGGTGGTTATGATGCAGAGTAGGCGGGTCTGCCTCTGCAATATCGCTTTTCTTTCTACGGGATCGACGTATCGACTTTGGTCAATTATCTTCATGAACTCTTCGTTGTGGATGGTGTCGAGCTAGGAGCTGCATTGTATAGCGGATTTGGATACTACGCATTTTATACCTTTTCTTTGGGTTGACGTAAGAACAGTGGATGTTCTTGGCAGCCTAGCATAGTATTGCATAGAATTGCATTCATCTATACGTTTTGAGAGCAGGTGTTCGTGACTGTAATCGTCTTCGACAGTGATTGGCCTTGTTGTATAACGGAAGAAAGCCTTTGTATGATAGGGCTAGGGGGTCTTTTTTTTGTGTGGTCTTGAGACTGCTGGAGGAAAGGAGTGATGTGGTGACAAAATGCGGCAGTCAAGATAGCGATGATGCGGCCCTGATTGTACGCACATTCCGTATTTTTGAACCTATCATGTATGATGAGTACAGAGCTCTATTGTCGTCGTCGTCATCGTCATCATCACTGTCATTGTAATAATCTTTGTATATGGGTTCATAACATTACGTGACAGATATACGCAATGTACCCGGTCATATCGTACTATGGGAAGTTGGGGGCAACAACAGGGCAAGCCGATTCATCACCCTTTGTACTACAGATAATCTCTCTCCGTCTCCTCGCATCTCAACCATGCAGTCACACTTGACACCAGCCATCATCCCATCCCCTACTCTTCACCCTCCCTCTTTGTATACTGGTTTTCGTCGGTCTTCTCAATGCCCGCATTGCCCATGGCCGGAGACAGGTTGCCTTTAGGATCATGCTCTTTCTTCACATGACCCAACTGCCTCGGTTGCGGAAGCGGTGTAGAGTATGGTAATTGCATGAGCGGCATACCCGTTCCACCATGTCCATTATCAAAAGTAGGGAACTGGATTGCACTGGCAAGATTACGAGTCGTATGTTTCACCTGATCGCCAAGTCGAGATTGGAAGTGTGCCACAGCTGGTCCACGGCGATCGTGACCGCGCATGGGGCCAATTGCATAGGGAAGCCCGTTGAGAAAGGGTTGGAATGGTGGGGTAGGCAGAGCCCTATAGCCCTGACGCGGAAGCTGCATGTCGTCTGTGGGATATTCTGAACTATGTAGGCGAGCTTGCGTCAGTTGCGCGAGTTGCTCTTCGAGTTGGCGGATGATGTGGACTTGATGGGCGATCTTTTGCTCATGGGCCCTCATGTGGTGATCAAGAGTGCCAGCAAGGTCGCGCATCTTCGTTGCTCGCTGCTCAAGCATTTGGACCATTTCTCCAGTGACTCCCTTGTCTTGGTAGATTGCCGTATCCCCGTTCCTCAATCTGATGGTTTCACGGTCGATCTGGCCATAGGTCGCGGCGTCGGTCTCAGAGGTCTTGTTGTTGACTTTGGCAACGACGAGGATACTATCCGTGTCTTCTAGGCTCATTTCGGGATACTGATTGTCCTTGATATCGTTTGGAGTCATGTCGTAAGTGATGACGATGTTCTTGATTCGGTGTTCGTCCTCTGGGATTGGCGCAGCATAGCGAAAGATGAAAGCCCAGTCCACGCCAAACTCTTTGCCACGGTAGGAGCAAAAGGCGTCGAAGCTGGGACCAAACTTTTGGGAGCGACGTATAGTCAAAATGGACAAGATTTCGTTGCCCTGATCGTCAAAGATGTTACAGCGAACAATCAGCCTCATGATGCAATCAGTGCTCCGACTGGCGTTCTATGGGGGATTAGCAACTACATCAGGTAGTATAGGTATCTATCGGTGCAGCATACCTGTCGGGCAACATGATCTGATGGAGCGAAACTACGCTGATCCGTAAACAGATTTTCTTTGCTTTCGGCGTGGGCTTTGGGGATGAGTTGGTCTGAAGATGGCTTGCGACATGGAGCACGCGAGTCTCCGCCATGCATTCGGGTGATGGAGGGATCCCTAGATGGTACTCGTGAGCCCGGCACACACGTGCGACTATGACTGGGACGAAAGCTCGATAATATCATCTCATTATTATCGTCGTAGATCTGGAAATCAGGAAGACGAGACGAGCCGCCACGCGCTTCTGGTGGCTGAGTAGCTCGTGAACGATAGCGAAGGTCCCTAGCAGACAGACCCATATTCTGCATATTTTGCTGTTGAACCTGGCGAATTTGTCGGATTTGTTGCATAGTCTGAGACTGTTTGTTTGTATCAAGGCCAGGTCGAAGCTGGTCATGAGATCCAAAGGACAGGTGCTGTGGACCAAATGGGTCATGTGCTGGCGTATTGGAAGGTAAAGTTGATAAATTCTGGGATGATCTAGGGGTATAGTATCCAGAAAGATTACTGAACCGACATGGAACTCCATGAGGAGCAGGGTACAAGCCACTCTGATTGGACTGATTATGCAACTGCTGTCGGAAGTCTGACAGCCGCGACAGATCCTGTTCATGAGACATAAGACGTTCGCCGCGCGAGTTCAGAAAGCCATCGTTGTATAGTGCTGGCTCAAAAGGACGTTTGGGTTGCCCCAGATTTGCAGCGTTGGAACGAGGCCTGTGGGATAGCTCTGTGAGTTGTTAGCACACATGCAATGTAACCTTCCGTGATCTGGATTAGCTGCTGGATACGACTTACCCTCTTCAGCACCGCTGGCCGCACATGAATTTCCTTTTCTGGACGAACACGAAGATTCCGACTCATTAGAGGACTCTTCCTTAAGAGCAACATGTACTTGTACGTCTTCAGATCTGGGATTCTGAACGACATCGGCGACACGTTTAGTCCTATGCTTGGACTGTGGACTTGTCTCTGGCGACTCAATAGCCTTCTGCTTTGGGAGCCCACGGTTTGATTTTGGCGTGATACGGGGTCTGCTAGGTCCAGCCACTTGATCCCGCGGGAAAGAAACGGAGGTAGATCCCTTCACTGCTTCACCGTGCTTTGTACACGTCTGGTCTGTTTCCTCGCAATGAGTGCAACGTACATCTCGGAGAAAACCATCACACTGATCCGAGCCGTCTGTGCAGCACTCAGCGCACATCTTCCAACATGAATGTCGGATGTGGGCCTGGTGATAGTGTCAGTGTGGAGCTGTATGCCTACGGCAGGACAATACTGACCACTACGTCCCGGTTCCTGGTATACTTCACATGGCAGCGGGAGCAGACAAAGTTCACATTGATGTTCGCATTCTTTGCTCGCTTTGATCGGTTCTTTGCGCATGTGGATTTCTTTTCATTGCGGTGGCGCTATCAAGGGATTAGCTGGAGTAGAGCGGGTTGGAAGCTGATACATGCAGTCAAGCTCGCGAGTGTCTTGTAGGCCTTATCACAGTATGGACAGGGATACTTCTCTGTATTTGCATCCCCATCTAAGCCTTCGTTATGTTTGACCGGCTGAGCGCTTCCAGCAATACTGTCACCATCTTGATCTTTGCCATCGCTTGCTATGTCGCCGTCGATTGCTTGGTCAGCTGTTATGGACCTTGCAGACCATGCCGGCCTCGGATCTGATGAGGCTGATGAGTTCATGACCACAAATGACGAAGTCGTGATTGATGAACACTGGCTGCATCAGTCATGAGTATGCGCATCGTCTCAAGTTGGATATGTTGTAATTGTACTTACAAGTGAGCGAGTGACTGGAAGTCGTATCGTACTCAAGTTGGTAATTCAGATCGTGTGTGCGTGTAGCTGAAAATGCCAGAATTGAGTCTGACAGTGTGCAAAGTTAGGGTTGAAAAGTCCTACTGTAGAAACGAGCCGTGAGTCAACAGTTCAACGCTAGCTGGTCCTGCGCAGAGGTTCACCGTTTGACTGGTTTCAAGAAGCCTGTTACGCCTTAGAAGTAACCAATACCGGTAGAAGCGCATGGAAAGGCGTTGTGCAAACGAAGATTGCAGAGCGGCAGGAAGGAAGCGCTGAACTACGCGTTTTTACTCATACAAGGAGATGAAATGATGCCAGCAGTTCTTATTCGTTTAGCACGTAGATTATTTACATGACGCGATGTCGATGAGCGTACGAAGAGAGTACTATGTGAGTCGAAGAATGAGTAGAAGTACAGTTGAATGTTCTAACCATCGACATAAGGCCAGATGACAGAGCTACAATAGTGGCTGTCTGGTAGTCTGAATGAAAAATGCGAGATAAGAAATCCGTATTTCATCAGGGATCAAAGAGGAATGGACAGGAGGAACGAAACCTATAGAAACCGACATTCTTGAGATTCATGACAAAAAGGAGATGGTAGGTACATGATGTAGTATCTAATGGCCAAGCCAGATGCTGCCATCAACCGCCGAATGAAATGTATTCTTGTGAAGGGAAGTAGTGAAAACCTGCTGGATTATCTGATATGAATTAGAGAATGGTTTCGGATGTGCTCCTCATCAATGGCTCGACGCATATTGCACGCCACTCGTCGTTGTATTGGACCATTCAAGTTCGATGTATGCTTATACCCAAGCGTTCTTATGCGTAAACAAGACCTGAATCCATGATAAATAGAATTGAATGGGCTTAGATGCAACTAGTGAGGTAAACGAGGAACAGTTATGCCGGCTGGTGGTGCTGCCGCATCCAGAGACCTGCGCTAGTTGCACATTCCACGTCACCAAACATGGGGATTGGACCATAAATATCATGCGATCATCGATACCACCATCACAGCTAGCCTTAATTCTGGACATGCTGAATTGAACCAAGAGTTGATTTACTGGTCCAGTTGGCCGGGTACACTGCGTCCAGCTTGTTGTTCCGCCGATACAATGAGCCTTATTGCAACATCATAGAATGCCTAAAGCTTGATGAGACTTCAATGTATACCGGTATGTAGGTGCTCAATGTCTCAGATCTGAATCATGTCTCCACTCATCAAGAATAACTAGGTCACGGTGATAGTACTACTCCCACTGGGAAGCAAAGTGCCGTTTGCAAATCCCTCCGTACACATGATCATATAATTATGATTTCCCAGCCTCATTCCAGCCTTGGACCATGCGTCAAAATGCTTACTCGTCGTGATCGTTCCCCCAACGCGTTTCTCAGTTCTGACAGACCAGAATTGGGTGAAGGTTCGAGTGCCTTCGATGGATGGCTTGTTGACGCGCTGGCTGGTGTACAGCTCATATGTCCCTTCTTCAAACGTGAAGTTGCCCTTTTTAGTCCATGGCTCACCCGGCGCAAGGATGTCGTAAGATTCGATAATGTAGTATTCAATAAGTGGGTTCTGCGTCCAACCGTAAAGGGCGAGATACCCTGGACCTTTGGCATCATATGTGCCGGAATACTTGACAGTTCTGTATTGGCAATATTAGCGCGCTGTGTCTCGTGCTCAAGAGAATGAGTGCACTACCTTGAGCCCCCTGGCTTAAAGCCTGTGCCAGCGACGAAGCCTCCTCCTGGCTGACCAGACCACTTGCAAGTGTACTTCCCACCGCCTTGTTGATTGCATTGGAAGGAACCGGCACCTTCTGACCAAAAAGAGTAATAGCCTCCTTGTCTAACTC